>NW_024429201.1:31856237-33205612 GCF_017639785.1 Mesocricetus auratus
CTCAAGCTATAAGTGAAGCCAACCTATTTTCAGTAAACAGCAAGGCTCTAAAGCTCTCTTGAAGTCTGATAAAGGATTTGAGGCCAAGAAGAAAAGGAGGAAGGGTCATGAAACAAACCCTACCATAAGGAAGATTAGGCAGCTAAGAGATGGAGAAAAATGTAGCCATAAGAGACAATGAATAACAAGAAGGAACTCCACCCCAGGGAAGGGTGGGTTCCAATATAGTAGAAACCATGAGGCATAGAGAACTACAGGACTTAGTAGGCAACCCCTATTGGTGAGACAAGAAAACTTGCAATGTACAGGACCAGGAGGGAATAAGGAAAGATAGAGCATATAGTTTTGAGGGGAAGGGGGCAATGAAAGGTTTGCAGACTCAGCAGCATGAAGAGAAGTTGTGGAATTTAGTGGAATTTAGTAGGCATCTTCTAAAGAGAGGTGAAGAAGTTCAAGAAGGGAGTTGATAGGAACCATGAGGGAATAGAGTGGGTGGGAGTCATAGTAACAAAAATTTCAATCCAGTGTGTCCCCAAGCAGACTGGGAGACTTGTCAGAAATGTCCAAAATCACAGGGGGAAGGCATCCATCCTTTCCACATGATGGGAGCCCAGTATGGTAGAGGAATCTTCCTGGTACTCCAGTGGGGCATCTGTATTTAAAATAGACAAAGCAGGGGCTGGAGAGATGGCTCAGAGATTAAGAGCACTGACTGCTCTTCCAGGGGTCCTGAGTTCAATTCCCAGCAACCACATGGTGCCTCACAACCATCTACAATTCAATCTGGCGCAGAACATTGTATATGTAATAAATAAATAAATCTTTAAAAGATAGACAAAGCTGAGAGCTCCATAGTGACACTTACCCAATAGAAGGGGTGGGACAAGTGGTTAGAGCAGGTAGAGAGGAAAACAACTAAAGAGGAATCAGGGAGGCTTTTGGAAAAGGGAGGGTTCCAACAGAGGGAGAGGGGCAAGTGTCTTAGTAAGTAGAATTGCCCACGTGGTTGGTACCTGAGGTCCATATTAGGGAGATGCCTACATGGTGAGAATCCCCAAAAGGGCATAGCAGGTAGACAGGACATTTACTGGTAGGTGAGGAGAGATGGATGGAAGAAATAAAAAGGAAAGGACATGACTGCTCCCAGGTATGGTGGTAGAGAAAGTTTATTGTAGATAAAAGGGAGAGCATGGCTGGAGCAGAAGCATCTGAGAGAATCCAGAGTGGACAAGACCACACTAAGCTGGGTCATGTGAAAAGAGTGGGGGAAGAAGGGAGAAGAAGTAGAGAGGAACAAGGTGCAGCAACCAGAAAATCAAAGGTACAAAAGTGGTGTGTAACAAGAATGACTGGATTATATAGGGAAGAACAATCCAGCACCCTAGGCTAGAGAATTCAGGGTAAGGGGCAAGGGGCAGGGTATGTCAGGCATATTCTGTGACAAATAGGGACTGAGGGATGCTAGAAGAACCTGACAGCTACATTCGTTTTGCTATGTTTAGTAGGCACCTCAGCCACTTTTCTCAGGTTTGGAACTTAACAGGGCCTTTCTTTCACGTACATGTAGATTCTATTTTCTAGAATTAATTAAGTATGGCAAACCGTGAATGCCTCTGTGTGTGTGTGTGTGTGTGTGTGTGTGTGTGTGTGTGTGTATGAGTGATATAATGTTATGTGTGTATGTAGTCTATATATAAATATGTGTATATGAATTCTAGAAATTGATAACTGGTATCTCCTCTGTCACTTTCCACTTTACTTTTTGTGACAAGTTTATTTCTCCAAACCTGGATCTCTTCCTTTGAGATAGACTGACAAACGATTAAATCCCTGAAATCTGCCTGTCTCTACACACAGCACTAAGGTTACAGATGCAGCCACATCCCGGGTTTTATAGGAGTAATGTGGATCTAAACTCAGGAACTTATGCTTGGGTGGCGAACACTTTGCACACTGAACAACTCTCCCATTCTTATGTATGACATATTATAAGAATCTGCAAATCATTCCTATAAATATTGTATCATATGTATTCATTTCTTGATTGCTCATTACAGGTTAGGGTTAGGATCTTTAGGGAAAAGAAATATGAACAGAAAAAAACAAAAGATACAAATCTCTTGATTTTTCACTATTCTGTTTTCCTTGTTAGAATTTCTTTGCTACACAGACTGACCTTGAATTCCTGGTACTCCTCTTTAGTCTCCCCATTATCTTAAATTACAGGCATATACTACTGCAGCCAGCTGGGTTGGAAGGATTTAACAATTAAGCCATTACCTGTACAACAGACGGTCAAATTTGGAGAAGACAAACGCATAGAAATTCTTGTCTTTGGCAGGATTTGGTTAGGATCATGCTGCAAAAAAATCATTGGCTGGAATTGGAACAACAGACTTGTGATGCTCACTGACATGATACCAGTTAGATATTGTGCTGGGAACATCTAAATGATGTAACTTACATCACCTATCAACACCCTGGCTGCCAAAAAATGAGAAGAGAGTGTCTAACCCTTCAACTTTTGTATGTAAGGAAGCCTCTACCAAGACTATTCATCTTGAGGAATCCCCCAGTACTGACAATGTTAAAACCAGAGAATGTGACAAAAAGAAGCAAAATAAACCAATTACCATGTAAGGATTAGCATGTATTCTCTCATGACATTCAAATAAGTAGCTCCTTTGAAATAATTCCCAGTGATTGTTCCCCTTAGTAGAAGAATTTTGCTACAGAACTCATACGTGGTGATCAGTCTTATTAGTAAGCAAATCCACAGCTAGGGCTGTTTTATTCATAACAGTGTTTTCTACTTTCAATGTAACCAGATGTTTCAAAGACCTTACTCTTTGTGTGATAACTATATAGTCTCTGTGTTAGACCATGTCTTTGGCATCTGTGCGTGTATTTGTTAATTTGATATTAACTTGTAATTACTCAAATATTTTGCTTATGAGATTCTCCCACTTTTCATTCATATATGCCACTCTTCTTCCAATTATTTTCTCGTCTGTTTACAGACTTTCCATTTGACTGCTTTTATATAGTGGCAGTGAAACTTTAAACAGTTTTGGGCACTGCAGGACTTCTGCCCTTTGTTACCCACAGCATGATTTTGATCTTTTCTCATGAAAATAATGTTGAAGAGAAACCAGAACAACCTGAAAAGACAGAAAGAAGACCCTTGGTGGGAACGGGAAGCAACAGGAGATTCAAAAGAAAGAACCTGTAGCTACTTAACTATTCTGTTCTCGTATTGAGCTTATTACATGTTAGTTCCACCTCAGGATAACTGTATTTAACAGGAAATCACAGTCTGCCATAAGACATGTCAGAGTAATACAAAGAAAATACAGTCACCCATTGATCACTGGAGAGCAAATATTTAACTCCAGGAAAAAAATCAAAACTAAATTGAAGTCTAACCAACTTTATTTCATCTGCAAAGCTTTAGCAGTCTAGAAATTTAAGTCAGGATTGACAGTGCATTCAAATATCACAGACTGCTTCCTCAGAGGCAATGTTCTCTATGGATTCTGAAAATTTTCAGCAAATTTGTGGACTTCAGATGCCTATTGGTGTTTCATTCTTTGTTGTTGAGGAAACTTTTTTTCTAAGTCCTGAGCAAAGTTAATACAAAGATTTCAGTATTGCTTTATCAGAGACAATGTAGTGGGGTGCAATTTAATATCAATTCTATGTTCAAAATAATTAAATTAAATTATTTCATTTAAAGTTTTTCTGCTGACACTTGGCATTGGTGGTGCACGCATTTAATCCCAGCACATGGGAGGCAGAGCCAGATGAATCTCTGTGAGTTTGAGGCCAGCCTGGTCTTCAGAGAGACTTCCAGGACAGGCTCCAAAACAATACAGAGAAACCCTGTCTTGAAAAAAATACAAAAAAAAGATTTGTTGCTGAATATTTTAAAGCTTTATTTTTAGTATTTGTGAAAGTTTAATGCTGAAATACTAAGTTACACAAAATAGGGATGTCCTGTGATATTTTATTGAGGAAGATACCACTTACAGAGAAGCCAAGAAAGCTGAGAACCAAAGGTCTGCACGCTACTCTCCAGGTTGCAACCCAAAGAGAGTCTTCTCCCCCTAGCTCTTTTATCTCCCTTCAGTTTTACATACCTGTGACCACGCCCCAAAATTGTGTGGTCAGTGCTACAGGTATGTAATATCTCTCCCTACAAAAGTTGAAATCTTCCATCCCACAGCTAGAGTATAATGGGCATCATACTTACAAATTTATTAAATCTCATCCTGACTACTAAGAAGGAAAAGTATACAATTAATATAAGTCAGGTAAATGGTTATCTAAAAATTACAATGAAGAAAAGGGTACATAAGTTTGTAAGAGATAAATAGCTACTGTACTTTATTGGAAAAGGAAGCTGTAATGAATTTGATGATACATGGTTCTCTTAAGTCAAAATAATACCTCTTTATGCAAATACTGGGAAACAAAAAAAGTCTGTCCTGTGTCCAGGCTGAGACTGTCATGAAAAAAAATCTATCTGCAGTGCTGGTTTTAGTGTCCTGATTGCAGCTGTTCTGATGCCTATCTCCTGGGACGAAATCAGTTTGTAATAACTTGTTTGTTCATACTCAGAGCACCAGATAAAACACAAAAGCAAAGTCAAATAGCTTTTATGTAAAGAATGTCAGTATAAAGATTCAATTCCAGCATCCATAATGATCCTGCACTCATGAATTGGGGGAAAAAAAAAGAAGCTATCTTTAATTCCAAGAAAATGGCACAGAAAATCTCTTTGGATGACAACGGGATGCAGTGCCTGATTAGTAAGAGGAAAGATATATAGCAGGAGAGGACTAGCTGACCATGAGGGAAGAGGCACTCTGCTTTCCTACCTGTTCACAGCAAGGCTAATGGAAAACATTTCCTTCGCTTGGAATTCAAAGATATATCTATCTCAATGTTACAAAAAGTTACATATTTCATCTCAGCATCCACACAAAACTTGAGAATTCAAACAGCCTGTAGATCTAGAAGTCTTAGGAGAACAATGGATTTTCGGGGTCAGTGTGACTCAGGTTGACAACCAGTGTCTTATTCATGAGTATTGGTACTTTATGTCCTCTTCTGTTCCTGTACAAATTGCAGAGTGAAGTCAAATCTAATTTTTGGAATGTGATTCTTTAGAAAGTAATGATGTTTAAATTAGACTCATTTATGTAAGTTAATGAAAGAATTTTCACCCACAATTCTGTAAGTACATTGACTGGTTTTCTTTTAATTACAGGCGTGTTTCTGGAAACATTCATAATGCTTTAACTTCCTCAAGAACAGAAGAAATGACTATCTTTCAGAAATCAATTTGATTATATTGCCATACAGTGAAGTTGACTTTTCTGTCACACAAAATATACCATGTATGCCTACCATCCTAACCATGATCCCAAAGTTCTTATTTATCATCAGAAGTGTACTAGAGTCCTTGAGAGCCACTTTCATCTTTCCCCTTGATAATAACTAACTTCTTTCTCATATAGTTTCATGCCATGCTCATTTCTATTTTGATAAGGCAAGTATTCAAATATTTTCCCATTTTTAGATTGTTATTTTACATTTTGTTGTTGAATTTTGAGTATTCTTTGCATATTCTGTATATGCCTTTTTGGTTAGTGACAATATTTCACCCCATGCTCATGTTCCTATTTCATCCACTTAGTTGTAATTGTCAAAAATATAAAGACCTGTTTTGTTTAACATTTTGTCTCTTGTTTAACATATTTTATTTCCTAAAAATGCTATTTTAAGTTGCATTTTAGTATCATTTCCTTTTTGTCTTAAGAACTTCCTTTCTAAATTCTTTTAAAGCATAATTACTGATTAAAATGCTTTCAGTTTCCTTTACCCTAGGATATATATAAGTCACTTTCATTCTTGGAAAAGAATAATTCAGCGTAAAGAGAAGGATAAATACAACAATTTATTCGCATGAATAAATAAACAATTCTAAAATGGTTAACAAAAAGAAGTTTGAGAGAATAACACAAACAACAAAATGACAGCAATTAATGCACACCATTCAATAATAACTTATTATTAATAGTCTCTATTCCCAGAAAAGAGACATACACTAGTAGACTGGACTAGAAAAACAGATCCTTCTTTCTGATCCTTTGAAGAAACACCCCTCATCATTAATGGTAGACATCATTCTAGGGTTAAAGAAAAGGAAGAGCTATTCCAAGCAAATTGTATGAACATAATCAGTTTTCAATTCATAATTGCACATTTTCTTACAAAGAGAAAATTTTTGCCTTGAAGAAAGAAATTGTTGGTTTTTATGAATTCTGTGGATATTTAGTATTTTTAGATGTTTTCTGTAGCTGTAACGATAAACAGCGCACTTGTTGAAGGTATAGGTAACTGTTTATTGTAGAAATTACTTACAAGAGAACACGGGCAACCAAGATGAATCAAGAAGCTTTCACCACAGAATCAGAAGCCGAAAAGACAGAGAGTGGCTCTGCTGCACAGTCTTTTATCAGAACCTCTGTACACGTCTCCATCCACGCCCAAAAGTGGGCCTGGCTAATGGCGTAGCTCACGGCCTTTTCATTACCACATCCGTATGGACCTCTAGCGTGCTGCATGGCTAGCGTGCAGTCCTAAAGTCTCCTCCTACAGTTTTCCTTCTTGAATACACAATGTTGTGCAACTAACCCCATAAATGTGTGCTTATATTTAGTTAATTAAAGCACAGAAAGAAAACATCACAGACTAGGTGTGATGGTTTATGCCACTTATTCTAGCACCAAAGAGAGACAGGAGGATTGTATGTGGCCAATATGACTTTGCTTCAACATTAAATATATAAATAATAAATAGAACGCAATATAACAGGCAGTCCAGTGATGTTTCCTGTTCACCCCTCTAAGATGAACAACTGCATAGTACAACCTTTCTACTTGTTTTCTAGGAAGTCAAACA
Organism: Mesocricetus auratus; assembly: GCF_017639785.1. Lineage (NCBI taxonomy): Eukaryota > Metazoa > Chordata > Mammalia > Rodentia > Cricetidae > Mesocricetus > Mesocricetus auratus. The sequence continues at coordinate 31,863,207 of NW_024429201.1, forward strand.
CAAGTGCTTTTTCATTTAGAAAGATATTATGCTCCCAATAAAATATGGGAACGCAAAAACAAAGAAATACAAGAAAGACTTTGAAGATTGCCCATGGAGGGCCTCACCTTCCTTTGGGAGCTGAGGGGGAATGGGGTAGGGGTTGGAGAGTTGGTGGGTTGCAGAGGATGAAGGGAGGGTGAGAGAGCTGGGATTGACATGTCAAGCAAGCTTGTTTCTAATTTAAATAAAATAATAAAAAGAAAGAAAACATTCTGTGTAACTTCTTTCTTCTAATAAAAGGGAACCCCCTCTTTAAAAAAAGTGTTATGAGCATTATCTACCCCTTTGGTATTTCAAAAAACTTAAGTCTCTCTGTCTCTGTCTCTGTCTCTGTCTCTGTCTCTGTCTCTGTCTCTCTCTCTCTCTGTGTCTGTGTGTGTGTGTGTGTTTGTCAGAGGTCAAGGATAGGTGTACTTTTTTCTGTACACCATTTTCATTGAAGACTAGCACAGAGGATGATAAGCCAGTAGCTTTCCCCATTTTACTTTTGCAGGAATGTGACAAGAATTTATATGTGCAATTGCCAAGGATAACCCAGAATTACCATATCCAGTTCTCTATTTCCAGCACATAATAGAGAAGTGTATGCTAGAGATAACTATTAAGTTCTTCTCAAATTTTGAACTCATTTTAATTGAAAAATAGTCTTTTCATGCAATAAATTTTGATCATACTTCCTCATCTCCTCCTCAATTCTTATTACTTCCATACCCATCATACCTCAAGTCTTCTCTCCTCTATCTGTCTCTCCATCTCCAACAAACAAGCCACAAAAAAACAGAATAAAATGAAATTTTAAGAAGAAAAGCACATTAAACACATACAGAGATACACACAAAAACCAAAACACAAAATCTATACATAATGTACAACAAATTATAATATAAAACCAAAGACCAATATGATAAGATTGCTCAAGCAAAGCTATAAGAACAAAAAGAAATTACAAAAATACCACTGAGTTCATTTTGCATAGTCCATCTATTGCTGGTAATGGGACCTGCCCTTAAATGTGGTTTATATACCCAATGAGACTCCATTGTAGTTTTTTTCCTTTGTGGGCATGTCTTACTTTAATATAACTTCTTGGTTATAAATGGGAGCTCCTATCCACTTCCTATTTTCAGGGCTAGATACCTCTGGCTTGGACCTATGGAGGAAGAGGCTCTGTCCATGCTGCCACAGTTACACCTGGATTTTCTTTTTAATTTGTTTTTTACATTCCAATCACAGTTTCCCCACCATCATCCTCCTACTGCCCACCCCACTACTCCTCCTCACCTGCCATCTCCTCCTTGAAGAGGAGGGTAAGAACTCCCCTAGGAAGTCTACTTAGTCTGTCCTATCATCTCAATGAGGCAGAACAAAGGCACCTCTCCACCCCTGACACCCCTCTGTCCAGGTTGAACAAAGTATCTTTCCATATAGAATGAACTCCACTAAAGTCCTTTTGTGTGTTAGAGTTAGATCTTGAACCCACTACCTGTGGCCTCATGTACTGTCTCCCAACCAACTCTGGTCTAACGAATGGGAAGGCTGCATAAAACTAAACTAATATAGGCCACGTGGATTTTTAAGATAAGATCCTTCATCAGAACTGAAGAACATTGATTGGACAATGAGCAAAATGGTTTTGCCTGTCTTTAAACCCCAGCACTGGATTATAGACCTATGCCACACTCAGATTTTCACCTGGGTGAAAACTTGTTTACATAGCAATCATATTACTCACCACATTCCTCATCTACCTAATTCTCTACAATTCCACTTTTACAAAAAATAATTTAAACATATATCCACAAGCTTTTTTAGTCATTAATTTTTATTATTAATGTTTTGTGTGTGTACTTTCTACTAGTTTTGACCTATTCCCTCACAATTACATTTTGGTCTACTAGCTGCCTAGAGCATGTATCAGGTAATGCTAATCATCTTTGTCATCTAAACAAGGGCATTTGTTAGTCATCCTCATTGGTTCTTTGAAGGGTGACAATTGAGGCTATATTATGACTTTTATTTTATTGTCAATGTGTGTGCTGATTCACACACTCATGCATGCCTGTATGGAGAGCAGGGACTGAAGTCACCTATCATCTTCTAACATGTTCCACCTCATTAACACTTTTTTACAATAGTGTCTCTCACCAAATGTCTGCAACTTACTTCTTGCTAGACTAGCTGATCAGCAAGCCCTAGGATCCATGTGTTCTGCCTTCCCACTGAAGGGACATGTCACTTCCACGTATAACTTTTTACTAGGGTTTTAAGTCTCCAAACTGAAGGCCTCTTGCTTGTCTGGCAAGAACTATAGCAGAAGAAACATGCTCCTTCCCTACAGTCTGAATAGCTTCAATGTTAAGTTGTTAGAAGTTATTGTGTTGTTGTTGTTTTGTAGACTTCATGGAGCTATAATGAGTTCTATATGGGATTTATATGTATATTCAGTGACAGAAACATGATGATGGGAATACTCTGAGTTATAAAGAAGCAAACCTACTAGAATACATTCTGTATGTCTTCACTTATCTTATTTTGTTTTCTCTTCAGCAGGAGTCACATGTAAACTCCTGAAGAAAGTATTTATTTGTCAATATTTTGTCTTCTACTTTATATACTCAAATCTGCTCATTAAAATGCTTCAGTAATAATAAATTATAGGAAATAAAACAAATATCAATTGGTATAGTTGCTTAAATGTTATCTTCTTTAGCATAGTTTTTTCATGCTCAAATGTTTATGTGGTATAAGAGCAGTGTGTTAGTGCATTAAGAAAACTACTGTATACAGAACTCAGAAAATGTTAACTTTTATTCTTTTCAGCGATGTCTCTCAAACTACTATGACGTGAAGTTCTAGAGAAGTAAAGTGAATCTATAAAATCCCCTCACACAGACTTCAAATTCAAGGTATGAATTCATCAGGCTATGAAATATGAGCCTGTTTATTCTCTACAGCTTGACTTGAATCTCTTCTATCACATGAGAATATTCTGAGAGAGCTCAACTTTTAAGTGACTTGCATTTGTATAACTACCACCAATCACAGGAGCAATCAGCTAGTCATCTAAATGTAGAAAGAGGGTGTCCTTATCTAAATTTGTATACATAGTACTTCCAAGTAGGTTTAATATTTTACTCGAGAAAATGAGATCAGTGTTATACATTAATACATGACAATAACATACCATTTCCTCACAGCAAAGAGTTGGATCTAACTAAAAAAACCCAAAAACTCAAAATAAATAAACAACAAATATAACAGTGACTATATAAAAAAACTGAAAGACAAACTTCAAAAATATACTGGATTCTAGACCTATGCAGGGCTAGGCTAGTGTGGCAAGCAAAATGGCTTCTTAATCTCCAAGATTTCTTAGGATACTTTGCAGAAGTCTTTAAAACATATAACTGATGCATTTCAAGCAGCTAAAGTTATGGCAATCAATCCAGTCACAGCAAGTAAAGATAACTGCTGAAACACCAAATAAATTTTGAAAGCTGTCATTGAAGTACAGTCTACTAATATTCCTAGTAAAAGTCTAAAAACACCTAAATCCTCATACCTATGCTATATCTACATTATGGGATACTATCTGGAGATAAATAAAAATAAGAAACTGCTATGAAATACTTCTAAAATATATATTTGGTATTGAAATTTTCAGGAATACTTCCACATGTGGAAAATAAAGAATTAAATGTTTAGGTTGCCTTGTAAATGTAATTCTTAGAGATGATGTATAAAGATAAAGAAAGGGGAATAAACTCAATAAGAAGACTTAACAGGTGGATAGCCCACGTTTCTATATACACATTAATATATGTAAATATCTTGCATTCCTAATATATTGTCATATGAATGGATGAATGGATAGATAGATACAAAGATAAATATGGGAATAGTAGAACATGCCTGTAATCCCAAAATTTGAAATCTTGAGGAAAGAGAATGACAATGACCTCAAAAACAAGCTGAAGTAAGATCATGAGTCTTAGCCCACTTGACACTATGTAGTGAGAAACTGTCTCATGAAAATATTTAAAATGTGCAAAACAATTTCTATATTCATGTCCAAAGTTTTCCTGTACTATGTAATGCTTTCCTTCATGCATATACTTGCTTAACGGTGTTGGTTACCATGAGGAGAAATCATTTCCTATCTAAAGAAAGAAACAACAAAAAATGAGACAAGGAAGAGTACTTTTTAATCAGTCATTAATAATAGATAGTCATTTATGGTAAAATAAAAGTTTTATTTCCTCTAGCTTCTCTGGAGTTGCAGCACAGTTTCACCTTGAAATATGAGCAATGTTCCCTGAATGTCTCATAGGAATGGATGTGCCACATAGAGACACACAACCACACAGGCATTATCAGGTGATACATGGCTGCAAAAGAAACAGTGTTGAGATGACAGACTTAGAAATGCTAACTTTTTGGTCCAGCCCTTTAAAAGCTGTTCAGAAAAGGGTAGGAGGATATGTGATATGGATGGATAGTGAAAATAGGAAGCCAAATACGTGTGAGCATGACCATAAGAGAAATCAGTTTTGGATTTGAAATCTATTTCTGCTTTCTAAAAGTGCGTGTAACTGCTTGGCAGGGGAATTACTGACTGCTAAATCTGATTAAATCCCCGAATCATTTTTAAACTACAGATTAAAGGAAGTGAAGGGAAAGTGGGGACCAAATGAAAATACCTACAATTTTTCAAAAAATCATTTCGAAAAGGCCATCTAGTTAATTTAAGAGGCACTCTGATGCAGCCATGGCTAAAACTCTGATATCTCTTATAAGAAGTGTCATTCCTAAAGAGTAATTGCATAACATATTGCTAAAACAGTAATGAAAGAATTTTAGTGCATCCATCAGAGGACATGGAATGTGAAAATAAACAGTACTAGTTTACAAATCCTGAGATTGCCGGTAGGAGAGCACAACAGTGTTTCTGACAGCACTGCCCCCTGCAGGTCAACCTGTCTGAGCTCAGTGAAACTGGTATTTATTATTTTGTTTCCTCTAACCAACTAAGGGTTCAGGGCAGATCTCTAAAGTAATAAGAATTTATTGTTATGGAAGGCAGCAAAAGTAAGGGCTGAAAGACATCAGTCTGGTTTACTTAACGTCTAGTGTTCTGTTGCTGGTAAACACGATGGGTAGTATTGCTCAATTCTTGGTGTTTCTACTTTGTGAAAGGATGAGAACAGAAAGTAAGGAAACAATCACACATCTAAAAAACATTAGCCCTCTGCTCTTATAAACTCCAAAAAATTAAACCACAAAGAAAAGACTGCTAAGATAATCACAGTTAAAATTCAATCAAAGGAGGCTATATATCATTGCAACCTAAAATAAAGAGGTCTATGTGATCAGTGGGTAAAAGTGGGTCTAATGACATATGTAAATGTCCAGGAACAGTGAAAAAGGATGAGATTTTCCCAGAAGAAAACAATCTGCACAGAGAACACTAAGCAAATAGGACAGAGCTCACTGAAAACTGGAAAGCATCCTTTATGTTCTAGTGACAAAGTCAAATTTTATTTTAAATTTTACAATATCCTTTCCAAGGGCAATCAGCAAAATGTAAAGTCCCCAGTGGCCACGTTGTTCTAAGGTCAAGCTGCACCATGTAGACAGATTACAAATGCATTGGAGAAGCCAGGTCCAGACAGTTTTCACATAACATATCTACAGTACAGCAAGTAGAAAAAGAAGTAGAAACCATGGAGTAATATTGCTTACTAGCTCACTTACCATCTCATGCTGCCCAATGATAGTAGCATTCACAGACACACTCACAGACAAGACTGATCTAAAATTATTCTCAGATGAAGGTCACTCTTCCAAAGTGACTCTATTTTGTGTCAAATTGACAAGAACCAACAGGGAGATAAATGCGAATGGCAGGTGCATTTGTCTACCGAGACAGCAAAATGGAAAGAAAATTAGTTATTTCTTTAAAGCAATAACATAGTTCACTAATTTTAGAGCATCCCACCATCTTCTCTTTTTTAATTGCATGTGGGGGTGGCTATAGAAAGAGACAGATAACTTGGGGATTTTGTCTGCCATTTCTTCAGAATGTCTTACTGCTGATCACAATAATTCAGCAGTATTACCCTTGATATCTTTCCACAGAGACAAATTTATTTTCCATATAATGTGAACATTAAACGTTTCTGTTTCTGCTTGCAGCACTAATGAGCATATTAAGGACTTCTAGAATGAAATTAGCCACACCAGTTCTCTGAAATTATTCAGATTTCTTAGCCCAGGCTTTCATACTTTCCATGTGTCTTAGTGAAACTGAAAACAAGAAAGGAATATTAGCAGATTGATTATGAGCCTTCCAGTTGGTGATCAAATCCATTGGTACAAATACTAAATGAGATTAATACTATTGGTAGTGTTTTCTACATTTGATGCATGTCATTATCTATTTCAATCTTCAACACATCTGTTGTGCTTTACTTACTTTTATTTTAAGTTAATATAAACAACAGAGGGCTAGCACTCATGTAACACTAATACCTTTCATGCAGCAATAAGCATATAATTTGTTGCATGAATATCATGTCATTTATCAAGTATCAGTGTTGGTGTGTGTGTATGTGTGTGTGTGTGTGCATACACGCGTGCACGTGCGCCTGTGCAATTATGTTAACAAATCCAGGCTCTAAGCAATGGTCAAAATATAATGAATGCCAGTACCTGGTGGTCAAGGCTATGATATCAGATATTCTGGAGACTTACACAGGAAGATTTCAAACTCAGGTCCATCCTGTGATATAGAGAGTTCAAGATTAAGTAGTCAACTTGGCAAAATTTTGTCTCAACAGTCAATAACTACCACAGGCTGGGAAGATTTCACTCAGATGGTCCAGAAGTATTAGAACTTGGACTTCTGCAAGATGACAAGATCTGTATGTCTTCGTGGGAACAAGGATCCATTGATACTTAGTATGTGACTTACATATTAATGGCACTAGGTTTAGAAACCCAATACAATTTGGATCTTTAACGTCCCTGTTTGAAAAGTTAGAAAATATAGATTTGCAAAGGCTTGATGACTTATTTAAGGTCACATTATTCTGTGTATTCTGTGTTGGACAAAATATTGGAATGTAAGTTGTCTTAAGCGTACTATCCCCCCATTATCTGAAAATATATATCCACACATTATTTTTTCCTGTAAAAATTTATGTTTTACTCTCATTTGTCTCTGTTCATGTGTAGGAAAATCAAGACTGAAGCAAAAGAGAAACAACATATTTGAAATTGCACAACGGTCACGTGTAGCTCAAAACTATCAAATTATGAGTCCAAGTCTTCTTAAATCCCACATTGGGAGCAAGAGAAATGGCTCATGGGGTAAAAGCACAAACTGCACAAGTCGAATGGCCTGACTTTGATCCTTGTAAAAAAGTCAGATGTGCAGGTGTGCATTGGCAAGCTCGCCACACATATAACTAGGTCAGATTCTGGTGTGCATCTGCAATCTCACCACTCTTTCGGTGAGGCTAGATGCTGGTGCGCATCTGCATCCTCAACACTCCCATAACTAGGTCGAAGGCAGACACAGGAGAACATCTGGGATGCTCTCGTGCCAGCTAGCTATGCCAAATTATAAATTATGCATGCTCTCTCTCTTTCTCTCTCTCGCTCTCTCTCTCTCTCTCTCTCTCTCTCTCTCTCTCTCTCTCTCTCTCTCTCTCTCTCTCTCTCTCTCACACACACAAATATATCACAAATCAGGATTTAAATCAAACACTACAACAGTTTGTGTTAAGCTGACTTTTTCTATAATTATAGGTCCTATAATTTTAATATGAAAACCCTAATAGCAATTCCTCATGTCATATTTTTCTGTATGGATAAACCAAAATAGTAGTTACTACAGGAGGAGGAAAAGATAATCTTTGAGAGCTATGGTTAGGGTTTATATAATATAACGACAAAATAACAAGCCTAACTTTTTCCTGTGTGGGAGTAGGAACTACACTGAAAGCTCTGTTCCTCCCCAGAATTTTACTGTAAGCCCTAATCTGGTTATTAAAATCCTCAGAGGAATGACAAGTGAATGCATATTGTTGATCGGACTACATGTCATCAATTGTTCTGGCATAACAGAAAATGCAGAGCTATTTGCATTTTGAAAAGCTTTTGTAAACATGGGGTTTGCCCCTGGCTTCTGACCAGTGCCATCCATTGTTCTCAGTAGAAAGGATTGAATTATCCATACACTATTGTACCTAGCAATGTCATCCCCTTCAGGTAAATCCATCCATTCTCCTCATAATTTTAGATAAATTAAGACTCAGAACATCTCAGGGTACATTATGATTCAGTTTGGAGTCCAGTGAAATAAAACTAGATCAGGTTCAATTTGAAAAAGTCTTATTTTACAACAGAGTAGAGATCGCAGCCTTAAAAATTTAAACTGGAAATGAAGACAAATTCAACTCAAGTGGCAACAGTATGGCTTAGAAAACAGAGCAGGAGGTAACTGTGGACAGTGATTACCTTATAGCAGTATAAAAGCAACCCAACTTTCCGTTGTGCTCCCCAAAGATTTGTCTAAGAAAATTTCTAAGTTAAGTTTCCTGTACCTTAAAAAGTAAATCAGATTAATTTTTGTTATGTGGCCTTAATTTTCCCCTGGTCTCCACTTTATTTTGACAGTATCACAAGTTAGCAGTTTTTTACCATGGGCAACTAAACTCTACAATGAATGGATATAGTTGGGTGGTCTAGTCAGAACCCATCACTGCTGGTTCTAAATTTCTATTTGCTAACAGATCAACAATCCTTTTTCTGGACCCTAATTATGAAGACATCACCAATTAATTCTCTGCCATTGACAGAGCTGACACATTTGGCTAATAACCACCCCATTCCTCAAATCCTTGGTCTTAGAGAAATGTCTATTTAGGTCACTGGATAATATGGATTAGTAGTACGGAATTTAAAGCAGCACCACATGGGTTAAAAAGACAAGTTTTGTTACATATGAGTTATGTGATTGCTCCAGAGGCATAATGTAGTTTATATATGTAAAATATATCAGATAATCTCTGGACTACAGATAGGACGTCAATCTGCTTGTTGCTTGTTTGTTTATTCTAGTACTCTCTAGGAATGATTCCCATGTCCTAAGCCTGGAGCAACTATCTCTATCACTTCCTATAATGTATAAGTATTCAGTTTTCTAGTTCAGACTAATAAAGTACTTGTGCTGGTTTGAATGAAAATGACTTCCATAGCTGCTCGTGTGTTTGCATACATGATGGAAAGTTGGTAGCTCTTTGGGGATATTAAGTATTGTGGCTTTGAAGGAGAAGTGTCACAGGCAGTCCTTGAGACATCAAATGCCTTCTGCCATCCACAGTGAGCACTTTACCTGCTTGCAGTTTTGACCTATGAGTTCTCAGTTGTTCCTGCTTGTATAACTTAGCCCCACTATCATGTATTCTAACTCTCTGAAATTTTGAGCCCACTTATATTCCTTCTTTTATATGCTTTGGTACTAGTGTTTTATAACAGCAATAGAAAAGTAACTAAGATACAAGTTAGTACCAGGGATTGGGTTTTGTGGTTACTGTTCTCCCCATGCTTGTTTGGGGAGAAATGTGGAAGACCTTGGGAGAATGGGACAAAAGAGTTATTGGATGCTATAAACAGAGCTTAACAGACCATCCTAGTGTGATCTCAGAAGACAACATTTTTGAGAGCTGTGGAGGACAAGCTCACCAACATTGAGAGGAAAGCAAGAACATCAAGAGCAACTATGCTAGAAGCCATTCTCTGATATTTTGACAGAGTATGTCTACATCTGTCCTTGCCCTGATACTGGATTGAAAAGAAATGGGCTAACTACCTTGAAGGAGCAGATTTCATGACAACCTAATATTGATTCCGGTGCATAGTTATTGTTAATGACTCATAAGCAAGTCTACAGTGAAAAGGAACAAGGAGGACAAAATGAAAAAAATAAACAAGAAAAAGAATAAGGCTTGAACTGAAAGTAACAGAGAGACCAAATTGCATTAGAGTAAAAGAAGAGTCCCCCAGGGTAAGATCTCACCAAGCTAAGCTTGATCTGTGAAAAGGAAAAAGGATAAGAGACTTTTTGCTCCTAAAAATCAACTACAAAGAAGCTAGTGTGTATGAAGGAGTCCAGAATCTACCTGAAGTGGGCAGCTGAACATAGCAGAGATGTCCACCTGACTCGAGACTGTAAGTCATGAAGGATACACAAGTAAAGTGCTTATAGAACCTCAGTTCATACTGAATAACAGATATTGTAGCCAGGAATGTGGCAGAACATTCTCTGCATGAGGTCCTGAAAAGGAAAGATTCCATGAAAGTTCATTCTGTGAAGCTGGGAAAGCAAAGTCTGAATTTCATAGAGTCCTCAAGATGTTGGACAAACTCGAGGCCTGGGGCATTGGCTAAAGAGATCTACACACAAAGCATGGAAGCAACTCAAGAGTTTTGCAGACAGAAAACCTGGAGGATCAGAGCCATCTAAGCCTTTTGATATCAGACATGGAGCTAAAGACTTTAAAACTTGCCATGCCAAGATTCTATTTTGCTTTGATCCATTATTTCCTCATTACACCCTGATTCTTCCGTTTTGTAATGATAACTTAAATTCTTATTTTTATTTTGGAACTATGTAGTGTGTTTTTTTTTATTTTACAGGTGATTTCAATTAAGAGATTGCCTTGAGTCTTAGAAGAGCCTTTAGATGTTGGAATTTAAAACAATGTTGAGACTATGAAAGATTATAGTTGGACTAAATGCGTTTTGCATTGTGTTATAACACAAGCCTATGAAGATCAGGCAGAAAAATATTGTGGTTTGAAGGAGAATGACCCCTAGGCTCACAAGTTTCAATAGTTGGTATCCAGTTGGTGGAATTGTATTTGGAGGATTAGGAAGTGAGGTTTTGTTGGAAAAGTTGTGCCACAGAGATAGTTTTTAATGATTCTAAAGCCTCAGGCCAGCCATGCTGTATCTCTGCTTTCTACTCACAGTTTTGAGATTTGAGTTCAGAGTTATTGCTGTTGCCATGCCTTTCATCTGCCATCACCAATCTAAACCTCTGAACCTATCACCAAATTATAAGCTTTCTTTTATAAGTTGCTTTTTTCATGTATTCTGTTACAGCAAAAAAAAGTAACTAGCATGGTCATCTAACATGGTAATCTTTTTCTCTTTAAGTCATAATTGACCATGATGTTTCCTCTCAAGTACTAGTTACCAATGATTTGGAAAATTTCAAGAAATTTTAGGACACAAAGAACTTTAAAACAGAAGAGAGCTGATGTTTTGTTAGGACAGATGCTGATTCACATCACTGTAAGCCTCTAGTGGGTTGCGCAATAGGAAGTGGTCAACCCTGAAACCATATGCACACAAACCAAAACAGGCTTAGCCAATTCTATTTACATATTTGTGAATACATAGAATATAAATAATAACCAAAGAAAAGAAGATTTGAGAGTGGGTGGTACATGAGGGAGGTGTCATGGGGGGTCATGGGAAGGAAAAGAAAGGGGAGATAATAGAGTCATATCAAATTAAAATTTCTAATATATGTATATATATAATTCTTAAGAAATAAACACTTTGTTCTGGTTCATATTTCCTGGGCACAGTCCAACATGGCAGGGATGTTGAGACAGCCAGATCTTAAGAAGCTGGTCACATGGCATCCTCAGGAAGCTGAGATTGATGGGCTACTGCTGTTGCTCAGCTTGCTCTCTTCCGTTACACAGACCAGGACTCCAGCCAGGGAGTGGTGCCACCTTCAGTAGGTTGGTTATCCTATCTCCAAGAATGAAATCAAGATAATTCCCCACAGGCACACCTAAAGGCCTTCTTCCCAGGAAACTCTAGATTCTGTCACGTTGACATTGAACAATAACCATCCTACAGGAAAATTATCAAAAACAAATTTTAATAAGAAACAAACCAAAAAGCAGTTTCCCACCTCAAACTTAAACATTCTGACTGGTTTCTTGTCCCTGAAGGTCACCTATTTGAATATTTGGTCCCTCATTGGTAGCACTGTTTGGGGAGATTATGGAGCCTTTAGGGGGTGGAGTCTGCTGGAAGAAACACATGGCTGCTGGGGAGTGAGATGGCTTATAGCTTCAGCCCACTTCCTATTCTTGCTTCCTATGCACACATGAAATGCCACAAGCTTCTGCTGCCATGCCGTGCCTTCCCCGATTTGATGGAGTTTCCATCCTGATAAGTGAAAATAAATTCTTTCATCTCTAAGTTGTCTTTGGTCCTGCCATTTTATTGCAACAATAAAAACTAATACACCTATTTTGATAGTTTTCTCTTTAATTTCCTTGAGGACTGTCTTGATACCCCAGTATATGTTTGATTTCAAGATCAAATGGTGAGTTCAGACGTGCTTTTTTGTGCTTTTATTATTTAAATTATCCCAGTTCCCTCTCCCTCCCATCTTCCCATGCCCCCCCACCGACCCCCATCCCACCCCTCTTCTGCTCCACAGAAAAGGCAAGGCCTTCAATGAGGGATTATCAAAGTCTGTCACATCATTTCGGACAGGGTCTAGGCCCTCCCCCATGTGTCTAGGCTTCTATGGGGAATGGGCTTCCAAAGTTCATTCATACATGATGGTTAAATACTGATCCACTACCAGAGGCCCCATAGACTGCCCAGGTCTCTAAGAGAAAATTATATCCCTTTCCTACCTATAGTCCATCCTCCACACAACTCATAAATAATTCTTTAATACATTCTGAAAATATATTTTTAAAATAATTTAAAATTTTAATTTTTGCATTTATTTATTTGTGTGTGTGTGTGTGTGTGTGTGTGTGTGTGTGTGTGTGTGTGTGTGTGCATGTACTGAGATCAGAAGACAGTTTATAGAGTTTGGTTCTCACTTCCTTCAGGTAATTCCTGGGTATTGAATTTGGATTGTAAAGCTTGACAGCAAATATTCTTATCATCTTTGCCAAACCATTTATATACCTTCTAAATGAGTTTCTGAAACTTAATAGAATCCTCATTTAATCACTATCATCTAGTAAATGTTGCTATTATTCAGTCAGTGGCTGGGACCAAACAGCCATGTATCATACCTGTTGCTGTCTTTTCTCTTTCTTTTCATATACATCCATTAATTTTGGTCATAAGTCTTAAAATACAACTCAAATAATATTTTGTTTTAGGTAGAGAAGGCTCAGACAGGATCTTGTTATGTGGCTTTTGTTATCACACTCTTATCTAAGAACTAATTTTGAGTGAAAGAATCATAAATAGTATTTATTTAAAAAACTAAAAAATAAGGCCAGGCATTGGTGGTGCACGCCTTTCATCCCAGCACTTGGGAGGCAAAGGCAGGCAGATCTCTGTGAGATTGAGGCCATCCTGGTCAACAGAGCAAGTTCCAGGACAGCCTCCAAAACAATACAGAGAAACCCTGTGTCAAAAAACCAAAAAAAAAAAAACTAAAAAATAAAATAAGAATATAGAAATGTATTTACAAATTAGATTACATCACATGCAGGCATAAGGTCATGAATTCAAATTCCCCAAGCCCATGCCAAAAGATAACTGTGGTTATGCATGCCTATAACCAAAGCACATGGGGTAGCATGGGGTAGGGGGTAACAGGCAGATCATTGGGAATTTCTGGCTGGCAGCCTAGCTCCATGTCCAGTGAGAAATGTTGTCTGGAGTCAAGAAGAAGTGATAGAACACAGCATCTGACATTGTCCTCTGGCATCCACAAACATATGTGCACATGTACCACATACACACACACCCACACACACACAGAGAGAGAGAGAGAGAGAGAGAGAGAGAGAGAGAGAGAGAGAGAACTCCAAACTCGCTACCATGATGGCCCCAAGTACATAGAAATTCACCTCCATCTGTCTCCTAAGTGCTGGATTAAAGGTATGTGTCACCTGCCCAGCATGGGACATATTTATTGGTATGAATACTTACATTATATCTTCTCATTTAGGAAAATAGTATCCTGTGGGTAAGAACTGTGAGGGGATAAGTAGAGAATTCGTAGCACCCAAAATATGTGTGAAGACCAAGAAGAGCTTAAGAATATTTATATAAAGGTAGAATAGCCACACTATCTCCTATTTACTTCCTTAAAATATTTATTCTAATAAAAATACTAAAATTTCAGTTGTATATATCTTCTGCATCAAGCATAAATCAGTTGACTGACCTAGAGCTCACTTGACAATTTTTATGGCTGTTTCACAAGTGCTACGTAGTAACCAGCAGTGGGACCAAGACAAAAGCTCAGGAAAGGTCAGTAAGGAATACTTAAGGTGAGACATTTATCACTTCTGAAAAACTCCTTAACACAGACATATGGTTATAGAGAATCGTTTCAAAGGAGAGCATCGATCATTGCATCAGAGAAAGAGAGCTCCGAGAAGCATCACTACTTTGTAGATATATTGTTTTGAAACTTCAAAATTAGTTATGATTATATTTTATTCTATTTATATATATATATTAATTTAAATTTAAATTAGAAACAAGGTTGCTTCACATGTCAATTCCAGGTCCCTCTCCGTTTCCCTCCCCTCCTCGCATGCCTTGCCACCAACCCCGCCAATATCCTCTCATTTACCCAGGGAGGGTGAGGTCCTCCATGGGGGTGTCCAGAATCTGTCATTTCAACCAGGGCTGGCCTAGACCCTCCCCCATGAGTTCAGGGTGAGAGTGCATCTCTCATTGTTGGATGAGATCTGAAGTCCATTTGTATACCCGGAATAAATACTGATCTACTACCCTAGGCCTCCTCACTGACACCCGCATTCACGGGGTCTTGATCATTTCCATGCTGGATTCCCAGGCATCAGTCTGGGATTCAAGTGCTGCTATGAACATAGTGGAACAGACATCCTTGTTGTATAAGTGGGCATATTTTGGATATATGCCTAAGAGTGGAGTTGCTGGGTCTTGTGGTAGGTTCATTCCCATTATTCTGAGGAATCTCCATACTGATATACAAAGTGGCTGAACAAGATGACACTCCCACCAGCAGTGAAGGAGTCTTCCCCTTTCACCACATCCTCTCCAACATAAATAGTCATTGGTGTTTTTGATTTAAGCCATTCTGACAGGAGTGAATGGTATCTCAGAGATGTTTTGATTTGCATTTCCCGTATGGCTAAGGATGTTGAGCACTTTCTCAAGTGCCTCTCAGCCATTTTAGACTCGTATATTGAAAATTCTCTATTTAGGTCTGTATCTTACTTTTTAATTGGATCCTTTGGTGTTTTGGAGACTTGCTTCTTAAGTTCTTTGTAAATTTTGGAGAACAGCCCTCTGTCAGATGTGGGGTTAGTGAATATTTTTTTCCCATTCTGTGGGTTGCCTTTTTGTCTTTGCTGACTGTGTCCTTTGCCTTATAGAAGCTTCTCAGCTTCAGGAGGTCCCATTTATTAATTGTTAATCTCACTGTCTGTGTTACTGGTTTTATGTTCAGAAAGCTGTCTCCTGTACCAATTCGTTCAAGGGTATCACCCACTTTCTCTTCTAAGAGGTTCAGTGTGGCTAGATTTATGTTGAGGTCTTTGATACATTTGGACTTAAGTTTTGTGCATGGTGATAGACATGGATCAATCTGCATTCTTCTACATGCCAGCATCCAGTTATGCCAACACCATTTGTTGAAGATACTTTCTTTTTTCCAATGTATATTTTTAGCTTCTTTGTCAAAGATCAGATGTTCATACATGTGTGGGTTAATATCAGGGTTTTCAATTCGATTCCATTGGTCTACCTGTCTACTTTTTTGCCAATACCAAGCTGTTTTCAGGACTATAGCTCTATAATAGAGCTTGAATTCAGGGATGGTGATGCCTCTAGACATTGCCTTGTTGAACAGGGTTGTTTTGGCTATCCTGGGTCTTTTGTTTTTCCATACAAAATTGATTATTTTTCTTTCAAGGTCTGTAAAGAATTGTGCTGGTATTTTAATGGGGATTGCATTGAATCTGTAGATTGCTTTGGCAGGATTGCCATTTTTGCTACATTGATCTTACCTATCAGAGAGCATGGGAGATCTTTCCAATTTCTGAGGGCTTCTTCAATTTTTTTAATTTTTTTTATTTATTTTAAAGTTTAAATTTAGATTAGAAACAAGGTTGCTTCACAAGTCAGTTCCAGGTCCCTCTCCCTTTCCCTCCCCCTCCTCCCATGCCCTCCCCCCAAGCCCCCCACCATTATCCCCTCATTTCCCCAGGGAGGGTGAGGCCCTCCATGGGAGTGTCCATAGTCTGTCATTTCATCCAGGGCAGGGCCTAGACCCTTCCCCAAGAGTTCAGGGTGAGAGTGCACCTCACATTGTTGGATGGGAGTCCAAAGTCCGTGTGTATACTCGGGATGAGTACTGATCTACTGCCCAAGGCTCAATATATTACCTAGGCCTCCTCACAGACATCCACATTCAGGGGGTCTTGATCAGTCCCATGCTGGATTCCCAGGCTGATGCCTGGGATTCTAGGGCTTCTTTAATTTTTTTCTTTAAAGACTCAAAGTTCTTGTGATACAGGTCTTTTACTCGTTTGGTTAGAGTTACCCCAAGGTTTTTTATGTTGTTTGGGGCAATATTTTAAATGAATAATTTGCACCAGCTACCATATTTTATTTTTTAGACAATGGGTCATGTTTGAATAGTGTCATTAGCTTATCCCTGAAATTGCAATATTATTTTAAAAGTAGGTTACTTATTCTTATTTAACATTCTTAAAAGATTTAAATTTATCTATGTTAACCATTGAAACATTAGGACAATAATCTTTAAATTTTTATACTGCTATAAGTTCAAAATTTTATGTATTAGAGAAAATGTGATTAAAATCCAACGTGGAAGCAACCTAGATGTC
This sequence comes from Mesocricetus auratus, assembly GCF_017639785.1. Lineage (NCBI taxonomy): Eukaryota > Metazoa > Chordata > Mammalia > Rodentia > Cricetidae > Mesocricetus > Mesocricetus auratus. The sequence goes on from NW_024429201.1 coordinate 31,880,165, forward strand.
CCTCACCTGAAGAGTGGATAGAGAAAATGTGGTACATCTACACAATGGAGTACTATTCAGCAGAAAAAAATAATGGAATCATGAGATTTGCAGGCAAATGGATGACACTAGAAGAAACCATCCTGAGTGAGGTAACCCAGTCACAAAAAGAGAAACATGGCATGTACTCTCTCATATATGGATTTTAGACATAGATCTGGGGAGTGCCAGCCTACAATCCTATGGCCAGAGAGTCTGGGAAACAGAAACTTTATTTAGTGGCTGATCGAAGAAGAGGCAGACTCCCTTGGTTAAGTACTGAGCTGAACTCAAGAAAGCCAGTAACAGAGAGGGAGGACTGATGATCAAAGGGATTAAGACTGGGCTAGTTTAACCCCCAGAAACAGCTGACCAGACAAAGGTTAACTCTTGAATCCCAGGCATTAGCCTGGGAAGCCAGCATGGGACTGATCAAGACCCCCTGAATCTGGGTGTCAGTGAAGAGGCCTAGGGAATCTATTGAGCCTTGGGCAGCAGATCAGTACCCATCCCAAGTATACACACGGACTTTGGACTCCCATAGAACAATGTGAGGTGCACTCTCACCCTGAACTCTTGGGGAAGGGTCTAGGCCCTGCCCTATATGAAATGACACACTATGCACACCCCCATGGAGGGCCTCACCCTCCCTGGAGAAATGAGGGGATAACGGGGGGGGGGAGGGCACGGGAGGAGGGGAGGGAATGGGAGAGGGACCTGGAACTGACTTGTGAAGCAACCTTGATTCTTATCTAAATTTAAACTGGAAAATAAAATTTAAAAAAAAAGACCAAGATTGATGGTATTTGAAGAAAAAAAAACAAAAAAAAACAAAACAAAAAAACAAAAAAAATAAAAAATAAATTGTTGTGCATATATTGTTTCCAATTTAAGGATTACATATAGCTGAAAAAATTAGTTGTGATTATAAACCCATAAGGAAACATAATACTGGCCCATCTGATAACAGTTTTCAAATACTTTCCATTATACAATACAGTTGTGGAATTAATCAAAGGAACATAAGACACAGCACCAGTCCCATGTATTTCAAGTGCTAACAAGAATATGAGAGAAAAAATGTAACACAGACTGTTATTTCATGTAGAAAACATTGTAATTGCAGGGGAAGTGAAGAAAAACATCAGTGCTCATTATTGTGCCAGATACTGTGGGTGAGTATTTGACCATCCTGAAATTGATAAAAAAAAATCAAAACATGGCCATCAACAGACCACAGGAAGACTCAGCTTTGGTCCAAGATAACACAGATGCTGATTCAAATTACTGTACACATTATTCTATAGCCTAAGCTCCAATACTGAACTTAACTCTTCAAACAACAACAAGAATGGTTAAGAGTATAGCTAATTGGGAGACCATATAAGAAATTGGTCCAAATAAAGACTGAAATTGAGGGAAATCATACAAATTTCTAAGTAGACAGTATAAACATAAAAATAAGCAGAGTACCTTTGGAGAAAAAATGAAGAGATCTGCATGAAGTGAGAAATATTTTAGGTTAAAAAACAGAGAGAGAGTTTAATCAGCAACCATTATTTTTTGTTGGTTTTGTTTTCCGGTATTCTTTGAAATGACAGTTTGTTTTTCAAATAAATCAACTCTTATTCCATCCCTGCTTGTAAATATTAGAAACATCATGTTAGAAATAATTCTCAGCCTATATCTTGCCTAGCATGACAGAAGAATGTGGTTAATTAGTATCTTTTGCATTTACTGACAGGAAATCAAGGTAAAAAGATTTTTTCTATCATAATATACATCAAACCTTTCTAAAATTAGTTATGCACTAATTAGCTATAGATGTTAAATTCACTTCCTAATCTCTCTCCTCTCTGCCCATTTTAATAAATATTTGGATTTACAAACTATATTTTCCATAATTATCAAAAAACATTTCAATCCATATCTTTATTAACCTGTCAATATAATCTTGGGCAGCTAGTAAACATGCCTCTTTAAGATGAACTCAAAACATATTATTACAGAAAGCACAATCTATACACTGTAGAAAAACTTCACTAGGAAATCAGACAATGTCATTATTTTTGAGATTGGACAGAAAAATTAGTTAGGTAAGAAGGAAAATTATTAAGTATTTAGTACTGTTAGCTCATTTTGTTCATAATTATAGGTAGTAAAAACACCCAATCAGCTAAATTATTTTTTCTATTAAATTGGTATAGAAAAGAAAACTTATTCGAAAATGAGGTGTCTAAACATGACAATCTTTAAGTGTTTATTCAACAAATATTATTTTAAAACCAATTGTATTGGTACTTGCTGTAAAATAATTTTTAACTAAGCAAAGATTCAGCTTATGCTGCTGAATATGAGCTTAACTATGTGAAGGTGTGTTGCATTTGTTTCTGATGCCTTGGTTAAATGATGTAAAGATATTTTACATTTGTTTCACCTTGCCTGCCCAAGTCACCTGAGAGTTGTAATAAAAATCTAAATGGCCAATAGCTAGGCAGAAGAGGAATAGGCAGGGCTGGTAGGTAGAGGAAATAAGTAGGAGAAGACATCCAGACTTGAGAGCGAAGAAGAAGGAGAGAACAAGGGAGAAAGAGGGACATGTCTGGGGCCAGAAGCCAGCCAGCTGCCAGACAGACAGGCATTAGAAGCAGAAAAGTAAAACATGAATACATGCAAACATACATACATACATACATACATACTAGACAGACAGACAGACAGACAGATGGAAAGGTAAAAAGCCCAAGTGCTGGCAAATTCACAGCAGCCCTTTAAAAGTGTATCAAGAATTTATTAGGTAATACTCACAGATTAAAACAAGGTAAATAGCCACTATGATCTGTCATTCTGAGGGGTGTGGAAGGGTGGCATTAATGGAACCAGCAATCCAATCTGCAACCACCACATGATAGAACAAGTGATATCCCCCTTTGCCCTTTTGAAAGGTCAATTCAGCAGACAATAAGCAGTGCCTCTACCATGCCAGATAGTTCAAGGTTATGGGCGGAGCAAATACCCACTACACATCACCTTCTCTCTAAATAAGACGGTTCTAAATCTAATACAAAACCATATACAATAAAGATAGTTATCGGGTATTATTCAGGAGAAAGAAAGGGTAATAACATGCACAAAAGTAGAGCTATAAAACAAGAACAATGTCAAGCAAGAAACACATACTAAATGTCCATGCTATAGGCAATTAGCAAACAATACAGATTATTCAAATAGCTGTCCTATTCTAAAAAGTCTCAGTACCATTCATTTCATGTATCTTTATGTTATCATTACACAAACAAACCTAAAATAAAGCTAATAAGTTTTAAGATGAATTTGTGACTTAGTAAATACTAATTATATGATTTTAATAATAATTTTAATTTGTGCATATAATCAAATAGTTTTCTAAACACACAATCTCTCTACTCTAAAATTACATGTACTCTTCACTAGAAGTTACTTCTTCAGAACTAAACATTCCTTAGTTGTCTACAGTTCTTTGTGTAGGGTTGAGGATGTTATATCTAGTAATATATAAATATACATATATGTGTTTGTGTGTATATGCATACATGTGTGTAACAGCAATTTTGCAAAAGAGCAAGCCGGGATATACTTTAGAGGTATAAAAGAGAAGGGAGAAATGTTGTTAATTATATTGTAATTTCAAAACAAAAAATATAGTAAGAAAACAAAAATATTTAGGTTAAGAAATGCTGATTTTGCACATACATCAAAATGGTCATATACATAAATTCCCAAAGTTTTAAATATTTAATTATAATTTTCACTAATGTTTAGATAATTACCCAAAAAATAACACTGCCATATCAACTGTATTTTTTCTAGGTAGTTGCTGCCAATTGTGAAATAAATTACTATTTTGATGGAAAAAAAGAATGTTATCATAAATTAGTTGGGGAATTGCAGTGGCCACCTTTAATCCTAGCACTCAGAAGGCAGAAGCAGGCAGATTTCTGTATGTTTGAGACTAGCCTGGTGTATGGGGTAAGGTCCAGAACAATCAAGGATTCATCTTCAGACTCCAACCCAAAACAGAAGCATTAAAAAGTTATAGTAAATGGATGAAAGCAAGTATTATACAGATCTATTCTTCAATTTTTAACAAATAGACAGATTTAAAACTTGACATTCCTGAAATGACTCAGCTATTTCAATAAATACTTTTCTCTCAAGCTTCAGTATTTTGTTTCAAAATTGTCTGTACCAGGAGCATTTTATAACAAGATAAAGAGTAAGTTCCTAGTGAAATGATTTGATCAACGATGAGTTTGTGGCATTTTAGGTAGAATCTACAATTCTAGAAATATTATCAGGTACTTACAAAATCCAGTTGTTAGAATCTTCTTTTTTGGCTCCAACTCCTTACAATGATCAGGGACCAGTCCTCCTATTCATACACCATTGAATCCACTCACTCCACTAGGGCGAGCTCTACTCTTTTACCCAGTTTAGGTGAAGGGCCCACTCCCCAGATTGTACACTTGATGAGGGGCACAACCAGCTCTTCTGCTCCCATGTTCCAGAGGTTGGCTCTCTTGCCTGTCACAGGTGGAAAGGGATGGGGGAGAACATATTTCCCTTACCCTTGCCACCTCATGGCATATGAAGGAAGGTATGAATAGCTCTCCTGCTCTCATTCACACAGGACTGGCTCACCTGCACACCCACCAACAGGGTCAGCTCTATTGTGTTTCCAATGTGAGGTACAGAGCATGCTTCCCTGAATGCTGCTGCCAGTGGGTGGACAGTGCTAAATTCTCCCACGCTTAAGACCTAAGGACCAGCTCTTCCACCACAAGTATTATGTAGTGGGAGTCATCTTTCCCTTACCTACTCCACAATGTGGTCAAAGAGATGTGGGGCCAGATCCTTCACAGGCATTCCTGGAACCAAATTACTTGTGCCTCTGTCAACATTCAGCTCTACTGTGTTGTCCCCACTAGGTGCAGGACCTGCTTTCCTGAGTGATGCAGCCAGGGAGGGACAGGATCTGTTCTCCCACTCTTGTGACCCCAGGAACAGCTTCTCCCGCATGCAGTAGGTGGTAACAATCTGTGGGGTGAGCTCTTCCGCTCTCACATATTCAGGTCCAGCTCACCCACAACCCTACCATTGGGACAGCCCTATTGTGCTGCCCTGGGGAAGTGCAAGGTCCACTCTCCAGAGTGGTGCACTTGGTGAGCACCACAGCCAGTTCTCCCTAGTGCTGCAGCCCATGAGGGAAAAGGTCAACTCTGTGCAGCCCTATCTCACCGCTTTCAGTGGTGACAGGTGCTATGGTTGTCAACACAGACAGTGGCTGCAGCTGGACCACAGATCCCGACATGGCCCCTGGCAGCCACTCAGGACTGGATGACACTATGTCCTTGGGTGGCAATATAGGCTACTCAGGTCTGTGTTACCTCAGCAGGGACTCAATTCTTGGATGCTAACATGACCCTAAGTGGTGGCTCAGGTCCCTAGCGTTCTCATGGCCCTTGGTGACACTATGGACCATAGACATCAACAAAGACCGAGCTGTGATTGAACCATTGACCCAAACATGGTAATTGGTACTGCTTGGCCTTTTAACTACAAACCCTGAATAAGAATATACCTGAATTCATTCATATACTTGTGTATTACACATAAAGTATGAAAGAATTTCATTATATTGTAAATTCTGGTCATTTTCATGGTGAGCTTACACATTAAAAATGTTTCAGAGTAAAAATTTCTATCTTCAAAAGACCAAGCAACTAATAATGTTTTTAAAAGAATATCTTTCTACTTTCCTTGAAATATAACCATTCCTGTGTATCTTAGTTGGGGTTCCTGTTGCTGTGAAGAGACACTATGACCACAGAAACTCTTCTAAAGAAAAATATTCAATTGTTAACAGCTCAGAGGTTCAGAGGGTTGGTCTATTATCATCAAAGCAGGAAGCATGCTGGTGTGCATGGAGACATAGTGCTAGAGAAGGAGTCAAAATTCTACAACTTTTTCCACAGGCATTAGGCCAAGAGTCACACTGGTCCTGGCTTGAGAATCTGAGACTGCAAAGCTGACCTCAGTGACAGACTTCCTCTGACAAGACATCCTTGCTCCAAAAAAGTCACTGCTCATCCCTGTCAAATAGGTACAGTCTCTAATGACCAAGCATCCAACTATGAGAAATATGGAGCCATTCTTTTACAAACCATCACACTGTATATGTGAAGTCTAAGACTGGTTATTTAGAAAATTATCTTGCATATATATATATGTGTGTGTGTGTGTATTATGCAGGTTCACATGTACATGAGTACATGTAAATATGGGTGTGCACATAAATATAGGGCTAGCAATTAACATCACTTCTCTTCTTTGATTCTTCACTCTTAATTCACCAAGGGTCTTTCATTGAACTCATACTTTACTACCATGTTAGTTGAGAGCAGAATTTAACTAGAAAATTTGTATAACCAGAACTTTAATATCAGAAAAATCAGTGTGTAATTAGGGTCACAAACATGCAGACGGTAGTTATGAAGTGTGTGTGTGAGTGTGTGTGTGTGTGTGAGAGAGAGAGAGAGAGAGAGAGATTGAAAGAGAGAGAGAAAATTAAGTTTCACATGGGATCAGAAAAAAAATTTCAGCACTGCGAGTTACAGAAGTATTAAAAAATAACAAACAATAGAGCTATAAACTTTTAGATTTGCAATGTAAAATTATGATCATCTGTTGTGTATTCAGGTTTAATTACCATGTTGTACAACAGCAATTATGCATATCATTCAGTAGATACTGGGCTAATCTCAGTATGATTTACATGATCAAAGTAGTAATATGCAGCCTAATAGATGTTCAGTCTCTACAGGTTGTAGCTCTTATAACAAGGGTGTGCACAAAGCTGAAAATATAGATGCATTAATTATGAAACTTTGTGATATCATATTGGTTAATCTAGTTATGACATTATATAAACAATGTAAAAACAGCTGTTCACATGACTATCTGTTTCTTTGCAAAAATGTCTTGCTGAAGAAAAGTATCTCTCTTCATGGCAGAAATGGATGCTGACAATTACCTATAAAATTCTGCTTTTAGCTGATGTACCATTTTAATATCACCTGAAATTTATAAGTGATTTTATCTAGGGATGCATTTGAAAAGATATCACAAAGTTAATTTGGACTAATGTTAGATAAAGGTAGAATTACTTTTCATAGACATCTATTTTCAAAAGTTGTCAGCTTTTAATTGATTTCATTTTATAGTTAAATTTTGACAGACTGATTTATATGTATGGAAGAAATTATCAGGTAATTGCTCAAACTAAAATACCTAAAAAGCAATGTGAGATTAACTGTGGGTTTTACACTTCAAACTATGGGAACTTATGCCTGGACCTCAGTTTTCCATGTCTATAATGTGCTCAACAATAGTTACGAATAATTCCTAATGAGCAATGTTTGCAATGTGAAAAATAGTTTATTTGATGTACTTAAATCTCTTCCTAACACAATGTAAAATTTAATAAATGCTATCAGCTACTGTTGAGTAGCTATGATTTTCTACTTTTTACTCACTCTTGAATATATTTGTCTTAATTTTTACTCCTGTTGTATTTTAATTTAAATTAGAAAATAGATTTGTCTTTTTATCCATATATAATTTATCAGTTGGCCATCAATTATACACAAATCCTCAAAATATGGATATTTGAAGTATTTTTAAAAGATATTTTTATTTTGTTCCACTATAATATAAATGCATCATTTTCCCCTTCCTTTTCTTCCCACAAATACCTCCTATACATCAGTCCTCAATCAACTACACTCCCTACTTTTTCATTAATTGTTGCATGAGTTCATACACATGTGAGTGTGCATACATATTCCTAATTTGTAAAACAATGAGCTCAGACTGTATAGTGATATTTGTGCACATGTTTCCAGGACTGACCATTTTAGCATTGGATAACAAATTGATGTGTTCTTTCTTGGGGAAGTCGATTTTTCCCTCTCTCATCATTCCTTAGTTGCTTATAGTCTTTTGTGTATGGCTGAGGCCTTGTGAGTTTTTCTTAACTACTATAGTATGTCTAGTGTCATTGTCCTTGTTATGAAATGTGATCATTTCAAATATAGAATGAGCTGGAAATGGTGTTTCATGAAGGTAATCTATTTCGGGAGAAGAGGCCAGAGGATAAAATGATCTTGAAGCTCACCTGAACTACAAGTGAAACTGTCAGAAAAAAAGAAAGAAAGAGAGAGAGAGAGAGAGAGAGAGAGAGAGAGAGAGAGAGAGAAGGAGGGAGAGGGAGGGAGGGAGGGGAGGGGAGGGAGGAAGAAAGGAAGGAAGGAAGGAAGATATTGAGGGAGAAAGGAAGGGAGAAATGGAGAAACAATGAAACAAAGACAGAAGAAAAAAACTAAAGAGAAAATGGGTAGGAAAAGAGGAGAAATTAAAATGACTGGGAAAGTTAGAACGAATTCTCCCTACTGCTTCAGCTATAGTTAAAACACGGTGATAGGTTTCCGTGTGTCCCATTAATTAAAAGCCTGATGACAGGAATTGTGAGGATACATGTATGAAAAATCATTATTTTTTTTAATTCTTTGAGGATTACATCCAATGTGTTTTGATCATATTAATCTTCTCTCCTTTCAGATTTACTCCTATCTCATGACCCACCCAATTTCAAGTCCTTTTGCTCTTATTTAAACCCATCAAATGTTATTTTTGTTGCCCAAACCCTGGAGTATGATGAACCTACCAGGATTCACACACTTGAAGAAAATTTCCTCTCCCTTTCCCAGCATCAATAGTTGCTCAGATAATGGTGAGACAGAGCTCACCTTCTTCTACTCCATGCTGGGATTCTGTCTGGCTTGCACAGTTCTTGTGAATGTTGCTACAACTACTAGAAGTTCATACATGAAACTGCCCAGTTTTGTGTCTAAAACACTGTTCATTGTTTCTTCATTCGCAATGTCCAGGAAATAGAAACAAACTAGATTAACTGAAAGATGGGTAATAAAATGTGGGCATCTAAATAATGCAGTATCTTTTAGTTGTTAAGAAAAAATATGAACTTTTTGTTGAATGGGTGGAGTTGGAGACCATCATACTGAGTGAGGTAACACAGACAAATAAAACAAATATGCATGCTTTCTCTCATCTTTGGATGCTATGTTGGCCTTAATTTTATCATGTGTAAACTGAAGTATTTCATTCAAAAGGATTTATATTTTTCTTTAGTATTTTAATGTATGAGAAAAACGTAAAAGGTATGGAAGAATCAGAAGTAAGTAATCAAAGTTAGAGAAAATAAACTGTATTATTTTAGAAAGTAGAGTGTAGACAGAAATCTCTGTGCCACCCTGTCCTGTAGCCATTTAGTCCAAAATAAACACACAGAGATTTATGTGAAATTATAAACTGTTTGGCCAATGGCTCAAGTTTCTTATTGGTTAGCTCTCTTAATTATTAACCCATTTCTGTCAATCTATGTATCTCCATATGGTCTTGTTTTACCAGAGAATGCCCAGACATCCTACCTTCCCAGTAGCTACATGGCACCTCACTGGCTATTCTCTCTCTGCCTTCCTCTTCCCAGCCTTCTCCTTGTCTATTAGCCCTGCCTATACTCCCTGTCTGGCTACATCCTGACTGTTCTTTGGCTGAAAGAGTTTTATTTATCAACCAATAAGTGAAACATATTCACAGCACACAAAAGGACATACCAGATCAGTAGAGCATTTGGACAGTAAACAGAAAGAAAAATTTGGATGACTGATAATATAAGGACTTGAAAACACATCATCAGTAATCAGCAATTTGATCATGCAATTATAGGTCACACTCCTGCTTTCTAGCTATCTTCATTGTTTTTTACTCCTGTTTTTAAAAAGATTGCATGTGTTGCCTATGCACCTAACAGAAATCAGAGCTCTGCATGCAGTTTCATAGGATAAACATCTGAATATTACACAAGAATTTTTATGCATATTTTCAAAATTTGCCTAGTTCCCAAGAAAAATGATTTCTAAAGTCCAAGCATCCCTAAGTGAAATAACTGTCCTTCAGTGAATGAATTGACTGGGAGTAGAGCTGGTGCATGAGAACAATGCTGCTTTAAGTGTTTCGATAAAAGAGATTTTCTTGCAAAAAGCTGGGTTCATTTAGTGATAAATTACAGAAAATCATTCACCTTAAACCTGATGGATCAAAAAATATACAGGGAAATATTTCTGCTCCGGTTAATATATTCATATCTCTTTTCTTATTGTGATATTTACTGTAGACAAAATTGTACAATTATTATGTGTCTACTTATTTTAAACACTGAGAATCACAAGATGTCTTTTTTTTTACAAATAATAAAGATATGTGGAAAAATTCCCACTCTGGACTAATGTTTTTAAAAGGAATCAAAATGTCAATATTGCAATGTTCTATCTCCCAGTGTATGTTTGTATAAGAGCAAAATATCCTAAATAGAAATGTCCAATCTATTTCTTTAATTACCTGAGAAGATGTAATAGCCTGGCTATTCAAAAAACAACAAATATGCCTGGAGGAATGTTGTTCAGGGAGGTCAACATCCAGGATATTCCATTCAATCTGAATAACATCACTGGCAAAGCAATATAAGGACGGTTCTGCCAAAGTCATTATCCAAGATCTCTATGTCTACACAACAGTTTTCCCTGTGCTAATAGTGCTTGTGCCATCTGTCTGTTTCCAATTAAAGTCCATTCTTGATTCAATGACCAGATGTTCCATAATGTGGGGGTTGTTTTGTTACCACAAAAGAAATGCATTAACTCCCGTGTTAATGCAGTTTTCTTTTTCTTTATTCCTCTTCTTTTTGTAATTCTGATATAAAATAGTACATTACACTTTTTACAAATCACAAAGTATTTTTATTTTCTCCAATTATGTCTAATTTCCCTTTAAGTCACAATCTTGAGTGTTTATATATCTAATTTTATTGCATGTTTCTTCATGCATTCTACAAGTTTAGCTAAGATTTTATAAAACTCAGATAATTTCTAACTGTAAATAACATACAAACATAATAAATTTTAAATTAACACAGTATGTGATTGCTCAGGAAAGGGCATGATATTGTTAATCACTTATTTCTGTAATGTTATTACTTTATTTTATGAATTCTTTCCATAAATTTCATATACTTCTCATTCTAACTCCATGAAAAGTAATGTTTACTTATTTTTAGATGAAAGGATAGATATTGAATTTTGGAATTAGATTAAGTGTTATCTGATAAACTACTAAGATTTTATTGGTTATCTTAGAGGAAAATATTCAGAAAGATTTTGATGTTTTTGATGTATTACATCTTTTGTAGCCCCTGCCTGTGGCTGTATTAAGTCTGAATTAAAAGTCTAGTAATAGCAGCTATAATTTTTAATTATCTACTTTTTCTTTGACATCAGAGTAGGTCAGAAAAATTTTCAAAAAGGTCCTCATGCTTTTATACTATCATGGATAAATTTGAATATTGCTCTGGACACATATACCTGGTTCCAATATTTTATTGTATCTATAGAGATCAGGCTAGAGACAAGGGATCCTTTAAGAAAGGAAGCAAAAATTGTCACATTCATAACCTGAATCAAGAAAAAGTCAATAGCAACTTTCAACTGCCCCATAATTCATAATATTTGCTGGGGTGAAGAGTTCAGTCACTTTCTGATACAACCTTTGGTTATAACAGGACTATGAGGTTCATTATTTTTACTTTTTGTTTTGAGAAGCATATTTTGTAAGATCTGCTGAACAATTGCAAAATTTATATATATTTTTCTAAACAAAATGATTTATATGATGGGAAAAGAGAAAAAGACCTTTGCATCTATGACCAGTGTATATACTGCTATATTCCTGTCTTTTGTTCATATCAGTGTATACAGTTCTATTATCTTACCAGTGGTCTTAGTTTCTCTGTATCTTTCATATTTCCAAATTCAATCTATAATGAGACATGACTGCATGTTAGATCCTAAGTACAACATTATGAACTACCTTTCCCTGCCTTAGGAATTTCTGTGTCTTTGAATATTTTTCTTTACCCATGTTCCAATCTCAGATATTTTATTTTAACAACAACAAAACAGATAAACAAACCAAATAGATAAAGACAATGGTCATCCAGTGGAGCGTGAAATTGGTGGCATTCTCAAGTTCCAGCCCAGCATGGAAAACTATCCAACTGAAATTTTGCTCACCAATGCTCCAGGTTCCTGCCAAAGATTATACTATGAACATTGGCTCAGTGTGGTATTTGTAGAAGGACTTCCAGCTTGTTATCTTCCTCTTCTGGTTGGGAAGTTAAAAAGGCTTCAGAATTTTCCGGAGCAAGGGATCATGCAGAATCCATCCCAGAAACCTCATCTCAAAATCCTTAACAGAATCACATCTGTAGTTTACCTTTAGCAGGTTAGAGGTCTAATTTAGACAGCACAACCCCATGTCTACAAGGACTCTCCTGCTACAGAAGACTCTGCTCAAAAGGAGCAAACTATTGCAATCCATCATCTCACATCAGAACTAACAGAAACCTGATAAAATGGTGTGCAGTCTCCATAAGTAACAAGGGCAGACTTACAACGTATCTCCAGGCTTACCATATTTTTGTCACTCAGGAACTATGTCTCTTTGTAAAGGAATACAAACATCTAAAATCATCTCTCATTTCTGATATTCACTAGTTATGTGACTTGGGAATGTCCTTAAACTATGTATCCTCTTCTCCTTGCATACAAGTTTACAAGGAAGTTGTACTTCTAACAAATAGACACAAAGTTAAATGAGTTCATATTTCATATTCATACATTTTGTGGAATACTCCACACATTTTTGCAGTAACTTATACATAGAAGCATTGGTATATATTTTCATATATTTTAAATCTCATCATGAGAGATAAAATACCTCCTTTTGATTCCCTATAAAAGTTAAAATCATCTATAATAAACTGGTATGTTAATCAAATTTCAGTAAACTGAGCTTCCTTGTGGCTTAACTCTCTCCACAGATAAAATTAAACTCTCTGTGTTTCAATAATTCACACCTTGCATTGTTCTATAAGATACTCTCCTAAAATAATTTGTGGTAGACTCTTAATTACTAAAATTTATTCAGTTTTAAAATAAACATGTTTAATTTAACACAATATGAGTTTTCATTAAGCCTGAAAGTAAGGTATTTTCATAGGTACAAAGGCAAGAGTTTGGATTGAGGGATGGCATGACAGAGTGTAATGTATTGTCCTGCCCCTAGGGTAAAAAATGTTCAGTTTTCACTTTTAATCAAACTATGCTTTAAGTAAAATTGTTCATTACAATGAACACCATTAACGGGTGATTCATTTAACTTCATAATAAATGATACATATTAATTCTCAAGCTTCATTTTATTTGGGATTATTGTGTAATTCTCACTCACATTTCAGGAGATTCAATTCTCTATTTACTAGGAACTTTAATGACAAGGACACAATATGTATATATGTATACTATAGTTTTCTTAAAAATTAATTCTCCTTAGAAGAATGGAGAAATAATGCATAGTCTAATAGGCTTAATAACAATGACTACACAAATGACTAAAATGAGCTAAACACATTTAGAAATGGGTCCAGAGATTGGTGACATAACCTGTTTAGTTAGAAGAAGCACTTTTAACTGGTAAGACAAATGTTCAAATAGAGCTAACAATAACATATAACAGAAGCAAAGATCCAAGGTAAATAAAGTAGTTTAATAAAAATACCTAAACTATAGTGGGTTAGATATGCTCTATTAGAAAGTAAAAGAAGAAATGAAACAGTGGTTAAAAAGGAGCATTTGGTAGGTTTATTCCCATTTTTCTGAGGACTCTCCATACTGATTTCCAAAGTGGCTGAATCAGTTGGCACTCCCACCAGCAATGGAGGAGTGTTCCCCTTTCACCACATACTCTCCAGCATAAATTGTCGTGGTGTTTTTTATTTTAGCCATTCTGACAGGAGTGAATGGTGTCTCAGAGTTGTTTTGATTTGCGTTTCCCAGATGGCTAAGGATGTTGAGCCATTTTAGACTCCTCTATTGAAAACTCTCTATTTAGTTCTGCGGCCCACTTTTTAATTGGATCCTTTGCTGTTTTGGAGACTTGCTTCTTGAGTTCTTTGTAAATTTTGGAGATCAACCCTCTGTCAGATGTGGGATTAGTGAATATTTTTCCCATTCTGTGGGCTGCCTCTTTGTCTTGCTGACTGTGTCCTTTGCCTTACAGAAGGTTCTCAGTTTCAGGAGGTCCCATTTATTAATTGTTGATCTCACTGTCTGTGCTAGTGGTGTTATGTTCAGGAAGCTGTCTCCTGTACCAATTCGTTCAAGGGTACCACCCACTTTCTCTTCTAAGAAGTTGAGTGTGGCTGGATTTATGCTGAGGTCTTTGATCCTACCACAAGACCCAGCAATTCTACTCTTAGGCATATTTCCAAAAGATGCCCATTCATACAACAAGGATGTCTGTTCCACTATGTTCATAGCAGCATTATTTGTAATAGCCAGAACTTGGAAGCAACCTAGATGTCCCTCAACCGAAGAGTGGATAGATAAAATGTGGTACATTTACACAATGGACTACTATTCAGCAGGAAAAAAAAACAATGGAATCCTGAGATTTGCAGACAAATAGATTACACTAGAAGAATCAATCCTGAGTGAGGTAACTCAGTCACAAAAAGAGAAACATGGCATGTACTCTCTCATATATGGACTTTAGACATAGATCTGGGGAGTGCCAGCCTACAATCCCATGGCCAGAGAGTCTGGGAAAGAGAAACTTCATTCAGTGGCTGATGGAAGAAGAGGCAGACTCCCTAGGTTAAGTACTGAGCTGAACTCAAGAAAGCCAGTAACAGAGAGGGAGGACTGATGACCAAAGGGATTAAGACTGTGCTGGTTTAACCCGCAGAAACAGATGACCTGACAAAGCTTAACTCTTGAATCCAGCATGAGACTGATTAAGACCTCCTGAATGTGGGTGTCAGTGAGGAGGCCTAGATAATCTATTGAGCCTTGGGCAGCAGATCAGTACTCATCCCGAGTATACACATGGACTTTGGACTCCCATCCAACAATGTGAGGTGCACTCTCACCCTTTACTCTTGGGGGAGGGTCTAGGCCCTGCCCTGTATGAAATGACAGACTATGGACACCCCCAGGGAGGGCCTCACCCTCCCTGGGGAAATGAGGGGATAATGGGGGGTTGGGGGAGGGCACGGGAGGAGGGGAGGGAATGGGAGAGGGACCTGGAACTGACTTGTGAAGCAACCTTGTTTCTTATCTAAATTTAAACTGAAAAATATTTTTTTTAAAAAAGGAGCACTTGACAGTAGATACATGAAATGAGTGTTGAAATCAGGCAGCAGTCAACCCGCACTGAACTCACTAGCCAGTATAAAATATTTGAATTTTGAATTATGAGCCATGGATTTTGATCTAAAGTAAGGAGGTGAAATGATAATTTTATAGTTTAGCAGATTCTGATACCCCTTATGGAAATAAATAGTTTTAAGGATGCAAACTGAAAGATAAATAGACCATGTCAGACTTCCTCATCCCAGAATCCCAGATGATGGTTCTTGGAAAAACCAAGTAAGTAAATCATATTTTTAACAAAGTTCATATTCTTTCATTTGTTGAGTTAGGTCCAGATTTTTACTACAGTAAGTAAGGCAAGAGATGGAAAGAGAGCAAGTGGTGAGGAGGGGGATAGGGAGCAATTGTGGCTTTAGATTAGTTATATTTAAAATGCTAAATGCAGTAATTAGCAAGTCATATTTATCTATTGAGCATTTAAAGCTTATCAGAGCAGGCAAGAAATAAAATTTTCAACTTTAATAAACTTTAATTAGTTTATGTTTAAATAAACCCATTCAACTGGTAGATACCTATTGAATAACGCAATGCTAATTTACTTGAACAAATGGATGCATAGCAGTCAATTATTTCTGTAGACAAGATAAAAAGGAAGGGGATTTATGATGAAAAGCAAGAGTTCTGTATCACCTAAAGCACTCTAGAGTTGAGAATTAACAAGTAAATCATATGTATACTCCATGATACTCAGTGATGTCAGCTAGAGTAGATAAGCACAACAAAGGCCGTTGTCTGGGAAGGTATTTCAGATGGTTACTGCCTGTTTTACAATCATTAAAGCATTATTTGGGTTTTCTAAGAGTCACATAAAACAATCCAGGCACAACTGTAAACTAAGGACAGCTAAAGGATGGCAGTAAACAGAGACATGCACATTCATGGAGATTATTGCCCAGCCAGCCTAGTAGAAGTGATGAACGCTGAGTTCAATGAGAGACTCTCTCTCAAAAATAAAGTGAAGAAAGATCAAATAAACTCTCAATGGTACACAAGAATATGCACACAATTAGTGTCAATGTATTCATATTGAAATCCTGGGAGTCATACAAAGCTATGGACCTGGACTTTAGAGAAGGACCGCATCAGTTATGGACAGTGACTTTGCCTTTGGAATGGAATGGGGAGACAAGAACAAGCCTCAGCAAAAGGAAATGTTAGATGGACAGTCTTTAAGACAGACCAATCAGGAGCATATTTAGGTAAGGATTTGCATTTAAATCTGAATATAATGTTAATATACATAGCACTACTCACTTTTCACATATCAGTATACAGATGTGTGCATGGTTTAAAAGCTAAACAGCTCTGAAACTGGTACTATTTAGGTTTCAGAAATGCTTGCTATAAATTTGTAATAATATCATCAGTTATATATCTTTTAATGAAAACTTTGTCTCATGTTGTTATAATATAAATGTCTCTCACAAGCTCTTATTGAACTACTGGTTCTCAATCACTTTGCCGAGTTGTAGCAATATTTACAATCTAAGGCTTGGCTATTGATAGTCAACCACTGGAAATTGGCCATCTGTTATAGATATCCTCTTCCTCCATCCCCATTACACACACTAAACTTTATCCTTACAGCTTTCAACTCAAAATTTCTGCAGCCTATTCTGCTGAAATGTGACCAAAGTAGGCCTTGTTGTAAGCTGCCACTGACATGAATGGCCACTGACATGCTGTGAATACCACAGCAAACTGTTTTCCCCTAAAGCCATGAGCCAAAATAAACCCCTTTTCCATTAAGTTGCTTAAAATAGTGAATGTATCAAGAACAAATCCTTTACAGATAAACATGTCCTCTGAGTTTCAGAAATTTCAATCATATGTATTAAGAACTGTATCAAACATAACAAAAAAATATTTGCAGAACTGTGTCACATGTAAAGAAGATCTGTGTATGCAGAATTTTCTGTCCCACAAGCCAACTCCCAAATAACATACAGAGACTTATTATTAATTATGAATGCTCAGCCAGTAGAATAGGCTTATTAATAACTAGCACTTACAACTTAAATTAATCCTATTTCTTACCTATGATCTACCACATGCCAGCATCTTTTTTCAGCATAGTGTGTTCATCTTGCTTCCCCCCATGTCTTCTGGAGACTCTCCCCTTCATCCCTACAGTCCCTTTCTGTCCACAAGTTCTACCTAATCTCTTCCTGTCTAGCTATCAACTATTTTTCTCTTTATTAAACCAAGGAAGGCAACACATCTGCACAGTTTACAAAAAGATTGCTCCACAACAGATCTGAGATACTGGAAAATAATTAAAAAGTTCAAGACACTCACACTTCTATGATAGAACAATAAACAAATATAGCTTGTACTCAACTGGTCTACTGGCTTCAGTTTCTTACTGCTGGAAAGTTCTATGGACACTAATGAGTGAGAAGAACTCTTAATCAGGTGTAAGGTGTAAAAATTATCATAATAACCTGCCTGGTAATATATATCCGGTGGTGCAAAACTGTCACAAACCTTATAGGAAAAATCAAACAGTTTTTATGAGATTTAAAGTCTGCTCCGGGTAGACCCTCTAAGTGTATTAAGTCAAGGGCCCTAGAAAAAACCTACTACTATTATTCTGTGAAATGAAAATAGCATTATAATTATCCTTAATGGTTTATTGATATACTCATAGATAAGTTCCTTCTCCAACCTTGATCATTGAAACTTCTCCTAGAAGTAAATGACAGTTAACATTAAAGATTCACAACTGGTCAGCAAACAGCGACTAGAAGACTTCAGTTTTCAACCCTAATTGCGATGCTTTTCTCATTCTTCCCCCCTCAAGGTTTGGACCTGTATGTGAAAGAAAGAGAAGAAAGCTTATAAAGAGTAAGCAGTGATGGATGATTTTAAGAAAACAGCATTTTCTGGACATAAGATGCATATATGAACTCCTAGTGATAGGGACAGCATGCATAAAATCCACTCATACTCAAGCCTGGCAGCATCCCACAAGGGAGAAACAGAGATGAACTCAAAGACGCATCCCTTGCTAAAACCTATGAGCATTCAGTTGCTCTGGGAAAGGAAAAGCTAATTTTCATTAATGGTATGTATCATATATCACCTACACTCTAGGTCAGATCTCATTCATGTTTATATGAATAGGCCAGCACAAATTGGATTTGATAGGTAAGAAAAAGGAAATGAAAGGAGTAGGTAGGGAGATAGGGGATTTTCTAGAATGAGTTGGTGTAGGAAGATGAGCATGATAAAATTACATTGCATAAAATTCTCAGAGAATTAATAAAAACATATTAAAACAATATAAAATCAGAAACAAATAAAATTTTCCATCATATATTAATGAGCTTCATAAATGTTGGTTTATTATAGCAACCTATATACATATATATATATAAACAGAACTTTTTGTCGACAATAATAAGAATTTATAGAATGTTCAGAAGCCTTAGCTCACTTTGGTACCTCTATAGAGTAACTAACAAATTCAGATCATGTTTAGAAGAAAAACGCATATCATCATCCTTAGTCAAACCACTGATTTTGTATTCTGTGGGCAGTATTCAATTAGTCAACTCCCTTCTGTTCTTCATAAACCTAAGGGATGCTTAGATAATGATGCATACACAACATAACACTTAAGTTTTGCCACAGTGTACAGAGAGAGAGAGAGAAGCAGGCAAAGAGTTATCACTTTATCTTTCTTTTCTCCCTTCTCCACTAAAAGTTCAGGAAAAGACTTCTTGTAAAGTTCTCTTATCTAGCTAAAGTTTAAAAAATCTGGTTCTCTGTCTAAAATAAAAATGCATGTGCCACAAGAATAAAGCCGGAATTCAATCTACACAGCTAGGCAAATTTCTGTCATTTATCATTGTTTTCTAATTCAGTGTCAGAGAAAATCATTTACAGTTCATTATCTCTTCTGAACCTAGAGAACTGTGCATATACCTGTGTGTGTACACAAACAAATTACAAGACCTTATTTATAGATATATAGATATAGATTATATATAGACAGAAAAATGATGATAGATAGATATTTATGGACAGATGAACGATAAATAACAAATATACACATTTACATATATTTTCAATTAAATATAATTAATTTACAAGATAAATAATAGATAAATAGAGATAAATGATAATAAATAGATAGATGATAGATAGGTAGATAGAGAGATAATGAGATGATAGGTAAATGGTAGAGATAGAAATAATTTAAAATCCAAATGTTTAAAGTTCATAGTGAAAATGGGAAAGGGAGTGTTCTTATGGTCTCCACAACAGTGATCATGAAAAGATTAAATAGTAAAACACTGTGAATACTGCGTGAAGTCTTGTTTAATTTTGTACTACAGGAAAACTTCTTTACAGTCCTGTCTAACAGAATCAATTTATACATCTGATTCAAATTGGAAGTATTTTCCTATCTACAAACTCAATGTAATGAAAAACTCATTATTCTAAAACAGCAGAACCAATTAATAGGAAATGAACAAACAAATCATAAGGCATCCATGTAAGATAAAAACTGTGAAAGGCTTTTACCAAGATGCAGAAAGGCAGAACAGAGAACAACCAAGAGATAGAGACAAGCCATAGATATAAGGCACATACATAAGAGTCAGCACCAACAATTCCACAGAAGCATAATAACCGTATAGAATTTTTGTCACTATAAACATGGACAGAACTGTGTATAAATCCCAACAAGAAATCCTGTCTGGAATTTAGTACAATAATGATATTACAACAAGCATGCTTTAGAAAGAATAACCAATGATACTAGTGTTATAATGTTCTCAGAATAAAAACCTAGATTTCTAAAATGTAGGAAATCCCTAAAAATAAGTAGAAAATACAAGCCTATTCTTTACTCACATCTTAGGATTCTTTCCAACTCTTCCATGGTAAATAAGGGACACTCTGAAATTTAAAATGAAGTTGTTTTATTTGGAATTATTTAACTTTGTAGTGTTAAAATCATACAGTAAACTGAATATGCTATATTATAAGGTGTGACATCATAACTGTTAATATTCTGATAATAACCTTGATTACTCATTTTCATTTACATGAAAAAGAAACACAAGTATTGACAGATGCCTTTGAGCTGCTAATACTGCAGTCAAAACATATAATGGTGGCTAATCAAATAAAAGTAAGTTCTAAGAGAAGGATTACCAACACACATGGTAGATATGCAAAAGCAGATTAAATTTCATGAATGTATATTTTGATTTAAAGTATAGATGTTTGTTTAACAATTTGAATATTGTCCAAGGATGAATTAAAACATTGATTCATCAGTTCGGTATTGCATACCCGACTTGTCATCTCCAATTTGTAGATCCAGTTACTTTAAGAAAATAACATAGCATGCAGACATTTTTATCCAATCAAAATGTCAGACTTCTCATGTGTTTGCTCCTTCCCAATGACAACACAATCCTTTGCAACTTACACATATCATCTTTCCAAAGAAATCAATTTAGCTCCCACAACATTAGTGCCTCTTTGCATGCAATAATAAATGTCGTTTAACATACACATATTTCCTCAGTTTGTGCTAGAATTATTTAAAGTTTTGGGTTTGCCTGAATAGGAATTTCCAACATAAACATTTTCAAACCACCTTTCAATGCAGCTGGTAGTGAAAAAGATTCTTTGACATGTAGAACATAAACTATGACCAATAAACTTACAGCAAGTCAGGAGCTTTTATAATGCATAGTATGTCTTATAAGTAATATTAAATACTTCTAGAAAAGTATATTACAGAAATATTAGAAAAGAAACATTAGAAAAAGATGTCACAGATAATAAATCAAAAGATGTGTGGGTAAATAAATATTTGAATGCATTCATATTAACAAGCAGCTGACTTTGAATGAACACAGAAGAGAAAAATAGCATATGAGTTATAAAAATTGTCAAAGGATTCTAACTTAAGACACAAGAATTTTCAGAATCAGAATTTACACTTTTCAGTATTTATTTTATTAAGGAATCAGAAAGCATATTGGATATGCAATTGTTTGTAAACCATAAAATTAAATGAAAGACACTGTAAGGGGAAAAATGTTCGTACTTTAATAAATATACTCATACTTTCTCATTTTAAAGTATTGCTTTGGTACACTAAAATTCCACAGAATGAGTAAATTATAAAAACAGAGACCGGAAAATCCACTAACATGAAACATTAAACTCTTTGATATCTGTTGTGGGTCTCATTGGATCATAGTAGGACATAGGTCAACACATTGAGAGCCGTAGATGAACATGTCAGCTCAAATCTCATATCTATTTTTTGCTATAACTAAGAATGCAAACATCAGATTCCAAACTCATGACCTCTTCTAAAACAATTGATTTCAAACTTTTCCCTAAAGATACGATTAACATGTTGTCCTTGTTATGTGTCTATTTCCTGAAGCCTAGTTGTAAGCGTGTTGTTTTGTAGGATTTGCTGTCACTGTGTGTTTGTACCTATTTTTTAAGTTACATTGAGCTATTTGTTACTCCAACTTAACTTAAGCAGATGTCTACACTGGCAGCAACCATCCCCTGTTAATTATACAGCATATGACTTAAAGCCCCTTGTTGGGCCAGATTACTATCATTATCTATCCACTAAAATAGGACTGTTGTCAATATTGCTTAATGAAAAGAAATTCTGTGAAAGAGATATCCTGTTGACCATTGGTGATCAGACCACTCTACTAATAGTGCATACCTTCCTCAAATCACTGACATATTTGCCTATCAATGGAGGAAAGTTTCAGTTTATAAAATAATTCCATAGCTCTGTAAACATGGTGGTGAAAGCAGATATCAGTTCAGCAGTATGTGTATATGATATATACAACAGAGTGACCAAAATCAGAGGAAAATTTGATAATTGGAATGATAAATATAAAGTGTGCCAAATGATTCTTCTAAATGTTGCAGAATGGAGGGTTAAACATAATGCTGTACTCTACAATAATGAAAATGTCCAGTATATCTCATTCCCACAGAAAAACAACATGTTAATGTTTCTGTTTAATGTCATTTTTGCCAATGTGACATTAAAAGAAGCACCCCTTCAGGAGCCACAAAATGTTCAAAGATAAAGATCAAAACTGCTTATACCCTGCCTTTCTGGTGACTGTAACTGAAGCCCTGTGTCAGAATGGCCATCATTACTGAAATTGCCTGCCTTACCATCACAATTGCAGTGCAATCTTATCATTTCCACTCTTGAGAACTAGCAAATCATGAGTATGTTCTTGCTGAAAATATTCTATACAGCATTCTAGGATGGAAACAAAATGTATGTCTGTAGACATTTCATTCCTACTTGTTCTTCAGAACTTAATTACAACATCATAGATTCCAGGTCACTTGGAACACTGCTAAAATAGGACAAGCTATGTGTAACTGTAACTGAAATATAGGGAATATTGGGTAGATTTGATGAAACAGAGATTAAAATGGAGAAGTAAAAGTTTTCATTCTAATATCACTAGTGTGGAAACTATATTCACTTAGGTTAAATATGGAGGAAAGAGAGATAGTGAACCTGGGGTTTTAAGAGCAGAGAAGGATTGCACTGAGGTTGTAAATCTTAGCATGATCAGTTACAGCAATACTATAAACCGGGGGGAACTAATTTGGGCGCTTTACCACACTCAGGGCTTTGGTATTTCTTGAAAAGTCCTTGGTTGAACCTGCCTTTAGAGTTCTAAGTGAATTTGGTATACTCTCGTAAGACCTGTATTCTATGTGTCATTTTTATGGATATCCAAACCTTAAGTCAAAGAGCAAGTATTCCATTTTGCTCAGTTGACATTAGATAGTACTGACTTGATCTCCCTAAAGGCTCACAGAAGTAAAATTACTGTCCTTGTAAAACATTAAAGGCACTGAGACTCAAGTAGCATGACTAAGGTAGTAACAAAATGAGTCAGCCTCACAAAGAAAACAATTTTATAATAAAGTCTGTTTTACCAATATGAATCTGGCCAACTACTTCACTTCTACAAAAACAAATATCTCTCAGATGTTTGACAGCTTTTTCTACTTGAAAAAAGTGTGCTTTTCTTTCTTGAACATAAGGAAGTTCAATGGGCAGGTGTGCATGTAAGTATCTGTGTTCTTAAAATTGAAGATTTACCACCGGTGGAGCTCAGTCTTAGACTATAATGAAAATTTCAACCTCATTCAAATATTTCTTCAACCCTCTTTTTAAATAAAGTTTCCCTTTCATAATCATCGTATTTTGAATTTAAACAAATTATGTTAAGCATATTACAACACATGCATGATTTTTCTAGGAATGATACATTTAGTCACAAAAAGAAAAAGAACTTAATGATAGACCTTCTAAAACACATGCCTAGACAGGATGTCTTCATCAAAACTTTCCTTCAGGGACCAGGAAACCTCATGGAAGAGGAGGCAGAAGGGGTGAGAAACCAACAGGGATGGCGGCCACCAAGAAAACAAAACCCACTCATATTAATTCAAAGAGACTGAGGAAGCATGAACAGGCTCTACACAGGTAAGTACCAAGTCCTCTATATATTTATTATGGCTTCAAGTTTATTGTTTATATTGGATTCCTGAGTGTGGAAAAGAAGGGATCTTTCATTTTAAGCCTTCTTTGGGTCTTTCCTTTTTTCTGTTTATTTTGTCTGATATGTTAGTTTTTCTTTTATCTTATTATGATTTGTTTTCTAATGGGAGAATAAAAGTGAGTGGATCTGGATGGAAGGGGATTTGGGCATGAGTTGGGAAGAGGAAAGGAAGGGGAATGCATAATCAGATATATTGTGTAAGGAAAAAAATCTATTTTCTAGAAAAGGAAAAAATCTAATAAACACTTTAATCCAACCATTCTCATAGAAGAGATGCAATCATTATGACAAAATTTCAGTGTCATCAATATCAGCCACAGAAGACATTTAATGGCAATAGAGTATAAATAATTCATTAAGTATATGAATCAAGGTTCCAATGCCTGGGGACTGCGAATGAGCCTTCTCTCACATAAGGATCCTACACACCCCAGTTTCCTGGTCTACTTCTCCACCCACAGGACCAGGCAAACCAGGGTCTATTTCTAGGCCTGCATTCCAGTGCCTGGGGACTGCCACTGAATCTCCCCTCCTGTTGAGAGGCAAAGTAATCCAACAACCTAGTCTCCTCCACCCAAAGTACCAGGACTAGGACCAGGAAGAGGAGAACTGCCAGAGTATTGCAATAC
This sequence comes from Mesocricetus auratus, assembly GCF_017639785.1. Lineage (NCBI taxonomy): Eukaryota > Metazoa > Chordata > Mammalia > Rodentia > Cricetidae > Mesocricetus > Mesocricetus auratus. The sequence continues at coordinate 31,904,867 of NW_024429201.1, forward strand.
TTGCACCCACTAGAAGGGAAACCTGGTCCCCTACCCATCCGGCATGGAAGAGGCTCTTTCTGCACCCACTATAAGAAGGTATGGGTAGCAGACAATACAAAAACACACCCAGCAACAGAAAAACAAATACTACATCCCCAGAGTCTAGAGACTCTACACCAGGAAGACTAGAGCATTGCAATGCAAATGAAGCAGAAGAGAATGACCTTAAAAACAGCTCCTTGAAAATGATAGAGGCCCTCAAAAAGGATATGGGAAAATCCCTTTAAAAGTTAGGAGATAAATCAAAACAAAAATGCAAGAAATGGAAGAAAAACAAACCAAAAACACCAAAAACTGCAAGAAATGGAGGAGAAGACAAAGAAAAATTTACTAGAAACAATTCAAACAGTGCAAGGATTGAAAGCTGAAATAGAGACAATAAAAAAACAGTCTGAAGGAATGCAGGAAATAGAAAAGCTGGGCAAACAGTCAGGTACTACAGATACAAGCATAATCAACATAATACAAGGGATAGAAGAGAAAATCTCAAGTATTGAAGATACACAAGGAGAAATAGATTCATCAACCAAAGAAAATCTTAAATCTAACAAATCCCTCATACAAAATATCCAGGAAATATGAGACACCATGAAAAGACCAAACATAAGAATAATAGGTATAGAAGAAGGCGAAGAAACCAAACTCAAAGGGACAGAAAACGCATTCCATATCATAGAAGAAAACTTCACAGCCTAAAGAAAGACATGCCAATGAAGGTACAAGAAACTTACAGAACACCAAATAGAGTGGGCCAAAAAATAAATCACCTTGACACATAATAATCAAGACACCAAACTTACAGAATAAAGAAAGAATATTAAGAGCAGCTAAGGAAAAAGTCCAAGTAACATATAAAGGCAAACCTATCAGAATTACAACTTACTTCTCCTTGGAAACTCTGAAAGACAGAAGGTCCTGGATAGATATCCTACCACCACTAAGATACCATGGATGCCAGCCCAGACTAGTATAGGCAACAAGGCTTTCAACCACTATATATGGAGAAAACAAGATATTCCATGACAAAACCACATTTAAACAATACATAACCACTGATCCAGCCCTACAGAAAGTTCTAGAAGGAAAACTCCAACCCAAGGAGTTAAATACTACCGGAAAAACATAGGCAATAGATAATCCCAACTTACCAACAGCCAAAAGAAAAACAGGTGGAAATCCACATACAATTCCATCACCACCAAAAATTCCAAAACAAACAAGAATGAGCAATGAATATTCATTAATATTCCTCAACATTAATGGTCTTAATTGACTCTACCATAAAAAGACACAGGCTAACAGAATGGATACAAAGACAGAATCCATCCTTCTTCTGCATACAAGAAACACATCTCAGCCTCAAAGACAGACATTACCTCAGAGTTAAGAGTTGGGAAAAGATTTTCCAATCAAATGAACCCAAGAAACAAGCAGGGATAGCAATCCTAATATGTAACAAATCAGACTTCAATGAAATCAATCAAAAGAGAGAAAGGAGGTCACTTCACACTCATCGCAGGAGAAATACACCAAAATGAAGTCTCAATTCTGAATATCTATGCTCCAAATACAAAGGCAAACACATTTGTAAAAGAAACATTACTAAACACAAATCACATATAAAGCCTTACACACTTATATTGGGAGACTTCAACACCCCACTCTCACCACTAGACAGTCATACCAGACAGAAACTTAACAAAGAAGGAAAGGAACTAATAAAAGCTATGAACTAATTTGGCTTAACAGATATCTGTAGAGCATTCAATCCAAATACAGAATATACCTTCTTCTCAGCACCACATGAAAACTTCTCAAAAATCAACTACATATTGGCAACATATCAAACCTCAACAGGTACAAAATTATAATACCTCCGTTTTTTAATCAAACCATCATTCGTTAAAATTAGAATTCAACAACACAAATTGCAGGAACTCTACAAACTCATGGAAATTGAAAATGCGCAATTGCACCATTCCTGGGTCAAGGAAGAAATAAAAAAAAGGAATTAAAGACTTCCTAGAATTCAATGAGAATGAAGACATAACATACCCAAACTTTTGTGATACTTTAAAAGCAGTGAAAACAGGAAAGTTCATAACAATAAGTGCCCACATGAAGAAAATGGAGAATAGTTATACTAGAAAATTAACAGAAAACCTGAAAGCTCTAGAACAAAAAGAAGCAAAGTCACCCCACAGGAGTACATGCCAGGAAATAATCAAATTGAGGGCTAAAATCAATAAAGTAGAAACCAGTAAATCAATACAAAGAATCAATGCAACAAACAGTTGGTTCTTTGAGAAAATCAACAAGGGAAACAAACCTTTCTCCAAACTTGACAAATGGCAGAATGTGAATATACATATTAACAAAATCAGAAAGGAAAGGGGACATAATAACAGACACTAAGGAAATCCAGAGAATCATTAGGTCATACTTTGAAAACCTGTAATCCAGAAAATTCAAAAATTTAAAGAACGTGTGCGATTTTCTGGATACTTATCACTTGCCAATATTAAATCAAGGACAAATAAGCAATTTAAATAGACTTATAACCCCTAAGAAAATAGAAGTGGTCATCAAAAGTCTTCCAACCATAAAAGGCCAGGTCCAAATGGCCTCAGTGCAGAATTCTACCAGAAATTCAAAGAACATTTATCCCAATTCTTCTCAAAGTGTTCCATTCAATAGAAACAGGATGTTTGCCACACTCTTTTTACAAGGCTTCAATAACCTTGATACCCAAGCCACAAAAAGACACAACTAAGAAAGAGAACTTCAGACTAATATCCCTTATAAACATTGATGCAAAAATACTGAATAAAATACTGGCAAATAAGATCCAAGAACACATCACAACAATCATCCACCATGTTCAAAGGGATGCAGGGATGGTTCACCATGTGAAAATCCATCAATGTAATCCACCATATAAACAAGTTGAGAAAGAAAAATCACATGATCACTCACTATATGCTAAAAAAGACTTTGACAAAATCCAACACCCCTTCATGATAAAGGTCTTGGAGAGATTCGGAATAACAAGAGCATACCTAAACATAACAAAAGCTATATACAGCAAACCAACAGCTAACATCAAACCAAATGGAGAGAAACTCAATGTGATTAATCTAAAATCAGGAACAAGACAAGGCTGTCCACTCTTTCCTTACCTATTCAATATTGTACTTTAAGTTCTAGATAGAGCAATAAGAAAACAAAAGGATATTAAGGGGATATAAATTGGAAAGGAAGAGGTCAAACTAATTTCAGATGATAAGAGTTTACATAAGTGATCCAAAAACCTGTAACAGGGAACTCCTACAGCTGATAAATTAAATACCTTCAACAAAGTGGCAGGATAAAAGATCAACTCAAGAACATCAGTATCCCTACTCTATACATATGACAATAGGGCTGAGAAAGAAATCAGAGAAACATTTCCCTTTACAATGGACACAGACAACATAAAATACCTTGGGTTAATACTAACAAAACAAATGAAAGGCCTGTACAACAAGATCTTTGAGTCCTTAAAGAAAGAAATTAAAGAAGACACTAGAAAATAGAAAGTTCCTCCATGCTCTCAGATAGGTAGGATCCATGTAGTAAAAAAATGGCAATCTTGCCAAAAGCAATCTACAGATTCAGTGCAATCCTCATTAAATACTGACACAATTCTACACAGACTTGAAAGAATAAAATTCAACTTTATATGGAAAAACAAAAGCCCCAGGATAGTCAAAAAACCCTGGAAAATAAAGGAGCTTCTGGAGGCATCATCATCCCTGACTTCAAGCACTATTATAGAACTATAGTCCTGAAAACAGCTTGCTATTGCCACAAAAATAAACAGGTAGATCAATGGAATTGAATTGAACATCCAGATGTTAACCCATACAGGTATGAACACCTGATCTTCGACAAAGAAGCTAAAATTATATAATGGAAAAAAGAAAGCATCTTCAACAAATGGTGCTGGCAGCACTGGATACTGGCATGTAGAAGACTGCAGATAGATCCATGTCTATCACCATGCACAAAACTTAAGTCTAAGTAGATCAAAGACCTCAACATAAATCCAACCACACTGAACCTCTTAGAAGAGAAAGTTGGAGGTACCCTTGAATGAATTAGTACAGGACACAGCTTCCCGAACATAACTCCAGTAGCACAGACACTGAGGCCAACAATTAATAAATGGAACCCCCCTGAAACTGAGATGCATCTGTAAGGCAAAGGACACAGTCAGCAAGACAAAATGGCACTGTCTGAAAAACACAAAAGGATCCAATTAAAAAGTGGTCTACAGGACCAAATAAAGAACTCTCAATAGAGGAGTCTAAAATGGCTGACTCTTTAGAAAATGCTAAATATCCCTAGCCATCAGGGAAATGCAAATCAAAACAACTCTGAGTTACCATCTTACTCCTGTCAGAATGGCTGAAATCAAAAACTCCAATGACAGTTTATGCTGGAGAGGATGTGGAGAAAAGGGAGCACTCCTCCACTGCTGGTGGGAGTGCCAACTCCTACAGCCTGTTTAGAAGTCATTATGGAGATTCCTCAGGCAAATTTGAATCAGTCTACCAGAAGACCCAGTAATTCCTCTTTTAGGCATATACCCAAAAGATACATATTCATACAAGGACATCTGTTACATGGTATCCATAACAGCATTATTTGTAATAGCCAGAACCTGGAAACAACCTAGATGACCCTCAACTGAATAGTGAATAGAGAAAATATTACACAATGGAATATTATTCAGTGGAAATAAACAATGAAATCCTGAAATTTGCAGGCAAATGGATGGCACTAGAAGAAAACCTCATGAGTGAGGTAACCCAGTCTCAAAAACACAAGCATGGTATGTACTCACTCATATATGGATTTTAGGCATGGATCAGGGGAGTACCAGCCTACAATCCCATTGCCAGTGAATCTGGGAAACAGGGAGGCCTCTAACAGAGATATGCATGGTACCTCAGAGAAGGGGAATAAGCCAAGATCACCTCAGCAGATTTGGAGCGTGGGGGGGAAAAAGAGAGGGGGGAGAAAAGGTGGGGAGGGGAGTACATGGGGGACCAGAAAGGTTGAGTCAAGGATGAATAGAGGAGATCAGGGTAAGAGGATACCATAATAGAGGGAGACATAGGTTTGATGACAGATCAGGCACTAGTGAGTTTTCCAGAAATCCACAAGGATGAAACCAACTGGAAAACTAAGCAATAGTGGAGAGACTACCTTAAATGGTCCTCCCTGATAATGAGTTCAACTTTTTCCTTATATATACCATCCTAGAACCTTCAACCAATGACTCACGGAAGCACCCACAGCTAAACACCAAACTGAACTCTTGGAACCCAGTGACAGAGAGGGAGGACTGATGAGCCAAGGGGTCAAGACTGGGCTTGTTTAACCCAGATAAATTGAGTACCTGAACAATGGGGAGCTCCTGGACCCCAGACAGATAGCTTGGAGGCCAGCATGGCACTGATTCAGACCCTCTGAATATAGATAACCGTGAGGAGGCCTAGGAAATCTATGTGGTCTTGGGTGGTAGATCCCTGGCACACAAATGGACTTTGGGTGTCCTGCCCACAATGAGGGATGCTCCCTCAGCCTGGACTCTTGGAGGATGGCCTATGCCCTGCCCTAAATGAAATGACAGACTCTGAATATTCCCCATGGAGGACTTTATCCTTCCTGACAAAAGGAGTGGGAAATTGGTTGGGGTCTGAGGAGTTGGTGAGGGGCATGTGAGGAAGGGAGGGAGAGGGAGCTGGGATTAGCATGTGAAGTAACCTTGTTTCTAGTTTAAATAAAAAAGAAAGGACTCGTGAAAAAAAATTTTTAAATATGAAGCAAACAATTGATAAATGCCAAATTAAAGCACATATTCTGCAGGTCTATGAAGTGTTTGAAGATCAAAATCTATGTCTGACTAATCTCATAGATATGAAAATTGTGGGTGAAAGTATCTGTAATTCTTGGGTACCTAGTTGTACAATGGCTTAAGCTTTCCAAAATAATTTAGTAAGGACCATGATCACAGCAATATAACTATATACACACATATATGTGAATCTCTAAAATAGAGGTAGAATTGAAGTGTCTTAATCAGAGGTAGAACTGTATAGTGCAACATGATAAAAATATCCTAAATTATGTCAATATACAAAATATCTTAAACATATGTAAAAGCATATATATATACAATATGATAAGGATATTTGTGCATCAAATATCACAAAAAGAAGGAAGACCTTACACAATATGACAAAGTATAATATACTAAGCTACAGCTACTCTACACACATACATGGCCTAACCACAGTGTGTGGCTGCTATAGGTCTAGTGAATTTTCCTACAGGGCAAATTATCCCATGCCTGACACCAGACATTGAGTGGGAATCAAGACTCACTAGACTCAATACAGGTTAAATGAAGTTTATTCGGGGAAATTGCACTTACACAAGAAGCAGGTGACTGCCTCAGTTTCCAGCTCCGACAAACCTCCCAAGCTGTTCCCTGTGACCAGATCAGTAACAAGAGAGTAAGTGCCTGTTTGACCCAGCCTAAATCCCCCACCTCAGGTATGCACCTGTGACCACACCCAAACAGGCATGGTCATCACCACAGGTGTATAGTTAGATCTCTCATTACAGATGATCTTGGCTGCAGTAGAAATGTGATAGATATTGTCCCTTTGGTCACTATTGGCAGTGAAGACAGAAGGTGAATTTCACCCCTATATCCTTCAATTATGCTGAGAGATGTTGATTATTAAAAATTGCAAGAGCTCACAGATGGACAGGTGTTGAAAGGATACTTGCCAGACAAAAGTCAAAAATTGTAAGATCAAGCTGATTCATTCTGAAACCCTGGGAAACATGCCCTTCAGCAACCTTTGGGAGAAAGAGGGAATCATATTTGAGAGGTTTTGTGATTCTCTCACAGGGCAAAAGATTCTCATGTGAGATTTCTTCTGCAAAGTACTCAATGTGAGTTAAGGGACTACCTGTCTTTGCTCAGCTGTTATTTTGCACAAATAAAAAATACAAGATGTCTAACTGTGTAGTCTTTGTTTGGTTTCAGTCTACCCCAAAGGTGACAATGACAAATGGGGGATAACTAATCTTCTATGATAAAACATAATTCTTCCTGTAATAGCTAGTCTTATCACATAAAAAAGAAGGCATAAATATATATTTCATAGAACTGCTGTGATAAAATGTTAAACTAATGTCCTATGCATAGCTCAGTGAAGAACTCAGGAAAAACACTCAGTGAATTTTAAGACATCATTATATTAGGATTTTTGTGGTTGTACGTATGTAGAAGGCAAAATCATTGCATTTCCTTTACATTTGTATATTTATAAGATTGATATAAGTTTATAAAGATATCTAGCTCTTGTTAAAATTCTATCATGGTTCAAGACTTGCCAGAACTGTTATTTCATATGATCTGGTAAAATTCACTTAATCATTACTGAACTCAGTTTTCTTGTCACTGATATATGGAGTTTTGCTGAATAGCTCAACAGTTCTATCTTGCTGACCTCTGGGATCATTTAAGTCTGTGACCAAAATAGACTTAGTCATTTATGAAACCATAACCTAAATTGAGCAAATGTATCCATCATACTGGCTTTGCTGATAATAGCATTTTAAGTAAACATTTCCTCTGTCTACATTCAAGACTTTAAAAACATAGCTAATGATTTTCAGCTATACTCACAGGTCAGTGCCTTGTCCAGTTATGAGGCTTCTTCTGGTTTCAGATGGGAGTGGGTTTGGAGACCCAGATATTAGGTGCAGAGAGTGAGACTATATTGGAGGTACCATGGCTCCCTCCTCTCCTAGATGTGGAAACACACAAAAGAGGGGAAAGAAAGACTGTAGGAGTCAGAGGGGATGGGGAAAACCTAAAGAACATGACTAGGTAAGTCTATTAGGCAGGACTCACATGGCCTCAGTGAGACTAAACTGGTGAGCATGGATCCTGCATGGGTCTTCATTAGGTCCTCTGAATATATGTTATAGCTGTTAGCTTGATATTTCTGTGGGACTCCTAACAGGAGAAGCAGGTGTATGTCTGACAGTTTTGCCTGTTCTTGAGACTCTTTTCCTGGTACTGAGTTTCCTTACTCAGTTATGATAAGATGGCATTTGACTTGTCTTGTTGTATCTTCTTTTGTCCTGTCTGACTGTCTTGTCTTGGAGACCTTTCTTCTGAAAAGGAAAAGGAGAATGAGTGGATCTGGGGGGAGAGGGGCGGAATGGAGAGAGGGGATATATATAGAAGAATATATTTTCAATTAGTAAAACGTGGACAGGATATCACCACACAAATGATAAAACATGCTAGGAATGGCATTCACAGCAATAGTAACCCCCTCCAAGATTAAATGAAGACATTCAATAATGCACATATTAACTATCTCTCCAGAGTTGATACATAAGCTGGCTGTGTTGAAAATCCCGTAATTTAATTCAGTAGTCTCCTTGTCACTAGTACATTATTAAATAATGTGAATGCGCAAAATCAATAGAACCCTTCATTTTTGATGCTAATAAACTATAAATGATGTCTATATATGATACTGATTACTTGAACTCCTTTTTTTCTTTAATAAGTAACCATATTCCTGTCTGTATTTCATCAAAAATTGGGGGTACAGGCAGCCTCACTTCTAGGTGAGAGACCATTGACTGTTAATATATGCTGAGGGGGTAAGAGTCATGCTCATTTGGTGCTAATTGCCTATCCTCTACTCTAAAACCACACCATGCTTATACAATAAATTGTAATTAAACTATAAAACATACAAATAAATTTAAATGAATAATAATGTACAAAGACATGAAAAAGTGGGGATAGCATTGTGGAAGAAGGGACTCAGGAGGAAAAGAAAGGAAAATGGGCTAAATTTGTTCGAAAGAATTACATAACTGAATGAAATTATCAAAGAAAAAAGAAAAATATTGTTTAAATCTTTAAAAAAGAAAGTTCCTATAACCATCTCATAGGTCCAAACAATCTGGGATAGTTTTATTTTGAATTATTTTGTAAACAAAATATCAATGTGTAGCCCATAAAAATTGATAACTGGTATAGAAGTCTCCTTAAAACCTCTTTTTTAAATTTTTAAGTAACATGTCTTTCATTCAGTTTACATATTGACCAAAGTTTCCCCTCCCACCTCTCCTCCCAGCCCATCCCCACCCTCCACCCCATTCCATTCCACCCTCTTTCCCATCGTATCCTTCCCCTCCCACTCCTTTTATGTCTCCATTAAGAAAGGGGCAGGCCGCCGGGCAGTGGTGGCACACGCCTTTAATCCCAGCGCCCGGGAGGCAGAGGCAGGCGGATCTCTGTGAGTTCGAGGCCAGGCTGTACCGACAGCCTCCAAAAAAAATACAGAGAAACCCTGTCTCGTAAAAACCAAAAAAGAAAAAAGAAAAAAAAAGAAAGGGGCAGGCCTTAGGACTCTCATCCAACAATGTGAGATGCACTCTCACCCTGAACTCTTGGGGGAGGGTCTAGGCCCTGCCCTGGATGAAATGACAGACTATGGACAGCCCCATGGAGGGCCTCACCCTCCCTGGGGAAATGAGGGGATATTGGGGGCTTGGGGGGAGGGCACAGGAGGAGGGGAGGGGAAAGGAGAGGGACCTGGACCTGACTTGTGAAGCCACCTTGTTTCTAACTTAAATTTAAATTAAAAGATAAATAATTAAAAAAAGAAAGGGGCAGGCCTTCCATGGACTTGAACATAGCATGGCAGTCATGATAAAGGAGGTCCAAACTCTTTTCTTAAATCAAGTCTAAGCATGGGACAACATGTTCCTAAGTGCCAGGGACAGATCCTGTTCTCACTGCTACAAGCCTTACAAAGAAACTAAACTACACATCCCTCCCACACATACAGAGGGCCTAAGTCGGTCCCATGGAGGTTCCCTAACTGCTAGTCCAGAGGCCATGTGCTCCCACAAGCTCAGGTTAGCTGTCTCTGTGGACTTCCCTGTCATGACCCCCTGGCTTGCCCAATCCCTACTTGCTTTCTTCAGCAAAACTCCTGGAGCTCAACCCAGTGCTTGGCTGTGGATCTTTGCATCTGTTTTCATCAGATACTGGATAGAGTATCTCTGATGGCAGTTAGATAGTCACCAATCTGATTAAAGTACATAGCCAGTTCAGGCAACCTCTCCTGAGAGTTATGAGTCTTTTCAGGGATTGTCCATGTGGATTCCTGGGGGTTTCCCTGGTGTCAGGTTTCTCCCTAATCCCCAAATGTCCCCCATATCAAAATGTCTCTTTCATTACTCTCGCCCTCCACGCCACCCCTAACTTACATCCTATACCCAGAGTGTCCAACCCCCTCCCTCAAGTTTCCATCACTCCTTCCAGTCTCCCCCACTGCCAATTTACCCAGGAGATCTCTTCTATTTCTCCTTTCCCTCCTTGGGCCCTCCTAGGTATCTAGCCTCTCTGGGGCTATGGATTGTATTTGGGTTATCCTGTACTATACTCATAATATCCACTTATAAGTACATACTATGTTTGTCTTTCTGGGTCTAAGTTCCCTCACTCAGAATGATTTTTTCTTGTTCCGTACATCTGTCTGTAAATGTCATGGGGTCATTGCTTTTTACAGTTGAGTAACACCCCATTGTGTAAATGTACCACATTTTCCATATCCATCCTTCAGTTGAGGAACATGTAGATTGTTTCCAACTTGATCTTCCATGTTCATGAAAAGATAGAATTAACAGAGTATAGTAATCTATAGATTCAATGTAATCCCCATCAAAATTCCAACACATTTTTTCACACACCTTAAAAGAACAATATTCCACTTCATGTGGAAAAACAAAAAAACAGGATAGCTAAAATAATCCTGTACATTAAAGAAACTTCCAAAAGTATCTACATCCCTGACTTCAAGTTCTCCTATAGAGCTGTAGTAATAAAATCAGCTTGGTATTAGAATAAAAACAGACAGATGGATCAATAAAATGTAATAGAAGACCCTGACATAAATACATACACCTATGAATACCTGATTTTTGACAAATAAGCCAAAATTATACAATGAAAAAAAGCATCTTCAACAAATTGTGCTGGAATAACTGGATGACAACATGTAGAAGAATAGAAACAGATCCATATCTATAGCCCTGCACAAAACTCAAGTACAAGTGGATCAAGCCCTAACATAAATCCATTTACACTGAACATGATGAACCTGATAGAAGAGAGGGTGGGAAGTACCTTTGAATGAATTGGCACCTGGGACTACTTCCTGAATATAGCACAAGTAATACAGACACAGAACAACAATTAATGAATGGAACCTCCTGAAACTGAGAAGCTTCTGTAAGGCAAAGAATGCGGTAATACAAAATGGCAGCCTACAGAATTGGAAAAATTTTCACCAGCTCCACATCTCAGGGCTGATATCCAAAACACATAAAGAACTCAAGAAACTAGACATCAAAATACCAAATAATTTAAATCAAAACGGGGTATGGATCTAAACAGAGAACTCTCAATAGAGTAATTTCAAATGGCTGAAAGACACTTAAGGAATTGCTCAACATCCTTAGTCATAGGGGAAATGCTAATCAAAATGACTCTGAGATTCCATCTTACACCTGTCAGAATGGCTAAGGTCAAAAACAGTGATGACAATTTATGCTGGAAAGGATGTGAAATAAGGGGAACACTCCTCCACTGATGGTGGGAGTGCAAACTTGTATAGCCACATTGGAAATCAATATGGTGGTTTCTCTGAAAATTAGGAATCAATCCACTTCAAGACCCAGCTATACCGATCTTTGGCACACACCCAATGGATAATCAATCATGCCACAAGTGCACTTGCTCAACTATGTTCATAGAAGGATTACTCATAATATCCAAACCCTGTAAACAGGTCATAAATCTTGTGTTTTTCCCTGAAATTTCAATTTGTCATAGAATAAAGTGAAAAAGCCTCTTCCCTCAGCATGTCTTTTGCAAGACAATTCCCTGTTTCATTGAGAGCTGCTAAGCTAGTAGGAGGAATGTCAGAGCAATTCTATAGCAGCAATTTACTGTGACCTTACATTTTACCAGGACAAAATACTAGGACTCAGGCTCTAATTTATAAGTTGTTCAGCAGTGGTATCCCCTCCTCTGGATACCACACAGTCACATGCACCACCACACTAGGATGACCCTAGGCAGGACCCACTGAAGTGGATGGACTGGGGACTGCCTCAGCCCTAGACTTTAATTCCTCTATTACCATTTTTAATGTTTTCATGCTTTGCTACGAATAATAAATATGAACAACTACTGAACATATTGTCAACGTTCCTCTTAGAGATCTTTGTCTTGTTCTTCCCACTCCCCACCTGTGTGTGTTTATCTGTGTGTGTGTGTGTGTGTGTGTGTTTGTGTGTGTGTTCCTAAATTCTCAGTGGCTTCATTTTGCCTAGTATATTTTAGAAATAAAGTTGCCAGTGCATCAAAGCAGATCAGACATCAGTCACAAACATGATGTAGGTCTCAGTAGTCAATATCTAATACTTATGGGAGAAACAAAAACTGAATAAGACAACAGCAAGCCACTAAGGGAAGATTTCTCATGTCTGGAGGTTGACAGAGAAAGTGAAGCAAGACCAATCCCATTACCAGTAGTTATGCTTCAGTCACTCCAATTTTGTTCATTTTGCTTTTGTTTCTGATGTGCACAGTCTGTTTGATGAATTCCCTTCTGGGGACAGACAAGTCTTAAGAGAATATACATTAAAAAGTTATGAAGACTGCATAATTTATTAAACCTGACTCATTATTTGGAGCTTTTACCATACAAGTCATTTAATAGAAATCATCGGTGAGGAAAACGACTGTTGTTTTGATCTGATCACATAAGATGCGGCATAATTTTTCTTGCCTGGAGTCGTTTACCTCATCTTGAACAACATGAATACCCACAATACTCACACTTGGCTTGCCACTAGAAAACAGATGCACATATTTTGTCATTTATTAATGTCAGTGACTTTACATTTTTATTATGTTCTGTAAAAAAAGCTACAATTTTTCAGTAAAGTTGTTGAATAATTCAACAGAGAAGTTGTGGCATAAGTTCATATAGACACCTATTAGCCAAGTTTGCTCAAAATAAAAATCAGCAGCCAAGATACAGAGATCCTGTCTAGCAAGAAAATGGAAATGGAAATAATCAGAATGTTTGGCCAGCATGACTATTCTTCACAAGGAATAAGTTATCATAGTGAGGCAAGAAGCTAAGGGGTTACATATGTCTAACCTAGCTGGTTACACATGCAAAGCAGCATATTATAAAGTCATAAAAGCTACAAACACAAGAGTAGGTGAGATTGCTGTGGTTTGAGATGTTCCTAGAATGGTTTTGTCCAGAAGTTCCATTTCTGACCCTAGGAAGGCTTTGTTTCATGTAATATCCTAACTCTTTTTCAACCCAGATGTTACCAAACTCTTTTAATGACTAAATAAGTTCAAATTCTATGCTGAAATTTATTAGTAATTATCCAGTTTGGCCTATGGGAACATTTATTTTACTTCTGTACTTCTGGGTTTTCTCAATTCAAACATGATGCAATTTTACAGCAATTTTCTTTTTATATCTAAAGGACAGAGTCCCAGACACAGAAAAGCTGCTCCAAAAGGTCTGTGTAGTTAATAAATACATTGTTATATAGCATCACAAAATTGATTCATGTGCCCCTCCCTGGAAGGAAAATATGAGTTCTCTTTTCCTCATAGCACTACTTTAATTCCTTTCAATTTTTCCCATTGGATGAATAGGAAATAATATCATATTGTGTTTTTGTTTTATATATGTATTTTACATATATACATGTTTTATATACATAAATAAAACAATTTTCCATTTTGAATTACCAATTACAGATTTCTATCTTAAGTCAAATAATACATAGGTATATTTTTAAAAATATTAATCTAGTACTGTTGCTGAGCAAATGCAGTACGTAATTAGCCATGGGCAATAAAGCATATTCACATTTTACAAAAGATCTAAGGTATATATGAAATATACATAAATGTAACAGAAAGTAAATACCACAAAATTAAGGTACCATGATTATTAATAAAGTGAAGAAAGTAAATTTATTTCTCTCTAACATGGTCAACAAGTTTTTTCAAAGAAGTTGACATGACACTGGTTTTCAAAGGGCGATATGATTTTGATGAATGTTATGCAAGAAAATCCTAATAAATATAGAAATAATAAATCAAGGGAGTTGACCTCAGAACTATGGAGTTACAAGTTTTCAATAAAATTTCTTGGTGTAATAGCACAATGTATGATTTTTCTCTTTTAAAACTATGCTTATTAAGAAATGCACACACGCCTTTAATCCCAGCACTCGGGAGGCAGAGGCAGGCAGATCTCTGTGAGTTCGAGGCCGGGCTGGGCCAACAGCCTCCAAAACAATACAGAGAAACCCTGTCTGGTAAAACCAAAAAAAAAAAAAGAAGAAGAAATGCAAAAGTATCAATTCTTTCTAAAGATTACGACTTTAACAATTCCTGTTAAAGGATGATGTTATTATTGAATGCAATTATTGGGAAAGTCTGAGAGTGAAATTAAATCTTCACTTCCTTCAGAACACAGAGCTACTAATAGTAAGAAGATGTTATGAAAATTAATGCAACCTTCTAAATTTTATGATTTGAAATGAAGCAGAATTACTAACTCACTCTGAATTATAGCTTGATTTGATTTTTAACATATTGATATTGACTCTCTATGATATCTGCATGTTACTGAAACCCACATATGATTCACATTTATGCAAAGCCTTATCAAATACAGGGAGCCAGATAAGTTACATCAGTGATTTATCTATAGAATGATTTTCCTCTTAACTCTAAAAATTTGACTGTACAGGTGTTTAAAACTCTCTCACCATCAACACAGAATTCAGGGAAACTATTCTCAAATCAAATGTATTGTTGACTGATGCTTTGTTTCAAACTTCTCCCCTATCAAGACACCGTTGTCGAAGATGCTTTCTTTATTCCATTGTATATTTTTAGCTTCTTTGTCGAAGATCAGATGTTCGTACGTGTGTGGGTTAATACCCGGATTTTCAATTCGATTCCATTGGTCTACCTGTCTATTTTTGTGCCAATACCAAGCTGTTTTCAGGACTATAGCTCTATAATAGAGCTTGAGGTCAGGGATAGTGATGCCTCCGGACGTTGCCTTGTTGAACAGGGTTGTTTTGGCTATCCTGGGTCTTTTGTTTTTCCATACAAAATTGATTATTGTTCTTTCAAGGTCTGTGAAGAATTGTGCTGGGATTTTAATGGGGATAGCATTGAATCTGTAGATTGCTTTTGGCAGGATTGCCATTTTTACTACATTGATCCTACCTATCCAAGAGCATGGGAGATCTTTCCATTTTCTGAGGGCTTCTTTAATTTCTTTCTTTAAAGATTCAAAGTTCTTACGATACAGGTCTTTCACTTGTTTGGTTAGCGTTACCCCAAGGTATTTTATGTTGTTTGTGGCAATTGTAAAGGGTGATGTTTCTCTGATTTCTCTTTCAGCCCTTTTATCATCTGTATATAGTAGGGCTACTGACTTTCTTGAGTTGATCTTGTAACCTGCCACTTTGCTGAAGGTGTTAATCAGCTGTAAGAGTTCCCTGGTAGAGTTCTTTGGGTCATTGTTGTAAACTATCATATCGTCTGCAAACAGTGAAAGTTTGACTTCTTCCTTCCCGATTTGTATCCCCTTGATCCCCCTTTGTTGTCGTATGGCAATAGCTAGAACTTCAAGTACCATGTTGAAAAGGTATGGAGAGAGTGGACAGCCTTGTTTTGTTCCTGATTTTAGAGGAATTGCGTTGAGTTTCTGTCCATTTAGTTTGATGTTGGCTGTTGGTTTACTGTATATGGCTTTTATTATGTTTAAGTATGTCCCTGTTATCCCAGATCTCTCCAAGACCTTTATCATGAAGGGGTGTTGGATTTTGTCAAAGGCTTTTTCAGCATCTAGTGAGATGATCATGTGATTTTTGTTTTTCAGCTTGTTTATATGGTGGATTACGTTGATGGATTTTCGTATGTTAAACCATCCCTGCATCCCTGGGATGGAACCTACTTGATCGTGGTGAATGATTGTTTTCATGTGTTCTTGGATCCGATTTGCCAGTATTTTATTGAGTATTTTTGCATCAATGTTCATGAGGGATATTGGTCTGAAGTTCTCTTTCTTGGTTGTATATTTGTGTGGCTTGGGGATCAAGGTTATTGAAGCCTCATAGAAAGAGTTTGGCAAAGACCCTTCTGCTTCTATTGTGTGGAACACTTTGAGAAGAATTGGTATAAGCTGTTCTTTGAATTTGTGGTAGAATTCTGCATTGAGGCCATCTGGACCTGGACTTTTTTTGGTTGGGAGACTTTTGATGACAGCTTCTATTTCCATAGGGGTTATAGGTCTATTTAAATTGCTTATCTGTTCTTGATTTAGTTTTGGCAAATGATAGCTGTCCAGGAAGTCATCCATTTCCTTTAAATTTTCGAATTTTGTGGAGTACAGGTTTTCAAAGTATGACCTAATGATTCTCTGGATTTCCTCAGAGTCTGTTGTTATGTCCCCCTTTTCATTTCTGATTTTGTTAATTTGCGTGTTCACTCTCTGCTGTTTGGTAAGTTTGGACAAAGGTTTGTCTATCTTGTTGATTTTCTCAAAGAACCAACTCTTCGTTGCATTGATTCTTTGTATTGTTTTCCTGGTTTCTACTTTGCTGATTTCAGCCCTCAATTTGATTATTTCCTGGCGTCTACTCCTCCTGGGGGAGTTTGCTTCTTTGTGTTCTAGAGCTTTTAGCTGTGATGTTAATTCTCTGGTATAACTGTTTTCCTGTTTCTTCATGTGAGCACTTAGTGCTATGAACTTCCCCCATAGCACTGCTTTCAAAGTGTCCCATAGGTTTGGGTATGTTGTGTCTTCATTCTCATTGAATTCGAGGAAGTCTTTAATTTCTTTTTTTATTTCCTCTTTGACCCAGGGATGGTGCACTTTCTCTTCTAAGAGGTTCAGTGTGGCTGGATTTATGTTGAGGTCTTTGATCCATTTGGACTTAAGTTTTGTGCATGGCGATAAACATGGATCGATCCGCATTCTTCTACATGCCAGTCTCCAATTATGCCAGCACCATTTGTTGAAGATGCTTTCTTTATTAAATTGTATATTTTTAGCTTCTTTGTCAAACAAAGTGGGTGGTACCCTTGAACGAATTGGTACAGGAGACAGCTTCCTGAACATAACACCAGTAGCACAGACAGTGAGATCAACAATTAATAAATGGGACCTACTGAAACTGAGAAGCTTCTGTAAGCCAAAGGACACAGTCAGCAAGACAAAAAGGCAGCCCACAGAATGGGAAAAAATATTCACTAATCCCACATCTGACAGAGGGTTGATCTCCAAAATTTACAAATAACTCAAGAAGCAAGTCTCCAAAACAGCAAAGGACCCAATTAAGAAGTGGGCTGCAGAACTAAATAGAGAGTTTTCAATAGAGGAGTCTAAAATGGCTGAGAGGCACTTGAGAAAGTGCTCAACATCCTTAGCCATCCGGGAAATGCAAATCAAAGCAACTCTGAGATACCATCTCACTCCTGTCAGAATGGCTAAAATCAAAAACACTAATGACAATTTATGCTGGAGAGGATGTGATGAAAGGGGGACACTCCTCCATTGCTGGTGGGAGTGCCAACTGGTTCAGCCACTTTGGAAAGCAGTATGGAGATTCCTCAGAAAAATGGGAATAAACCTACCACAAGACCCAGCAACTGCACTCTTAGGCATATATCCAAAAGATGCCCATTCATATAACAAAGATGATTGTTCCACTATGTTCATAGCAGCTTTATTTGTAATAGCCAGAACTTGGAAGCAACCTAGATGTCCCTCACCCGAAGAGTGGATAGAGAAAATGTGGTACATCTACACAATGGAGTACTATTCAGCAGAAAAAAATAATGGAATCATGAGATTCGCAGGCAAATGGATGACACTAGAAGAAACCATCCTGAGTGAGGTAACCCAGTCACAAAAAGAGAAACATGGCATGTACTCTCTCATATATGGATTTTAGACATAGATCTGGGGAGAGCCAGCCTACAATCCTATGGCCAGAGAGTCTGGGAAACAGAAACTTCATTTACTGACTGGTTGAGTGCTGAGCTGAACTCAAGAGAGCCAGTATCAGAGGGGGAGGACTGATGATCAAAGGGATTAAGACTGGGCTGGTTGAACCCCCAGAAACAGCTGACCAGACAAAGGTTGACTCTTGAATCCCAGGCATCAGCCTGGGAATCCAGCATGGGACTGATCAAGACCCCCTGAATCTGGGTGTCAGTGAGGAGGCCTAGGTAATCTATTGAGCCGTGGACAGCAGATCAGTACCCATCCCAAGTATACACACGGTCTCTGGACTCCCATAGAACAATGTGAGGTGCACTCTCACCCTGAACTCTTGGGGAAGGGTCTAGGCCCTGCCCTGTATGGAATGACAGACTATGGACACCCCCATGGAGGGCCTCACCCTCCCTGGGGGAATGGGGGCATAACGGGGGGATGGGGGGAGGGCACGGGAGGAGGGGAGGGAGGGGGAGGGGGACCTGGTGCTGACTTGTGAGGCAACCTTGTTTCTTATCTAAATTTAAAATGGAAAATAAAAAAAATATTAATAATAAAAAAATAAAAAATAAAAAAAGACACCGTTGTCACTGGATTTCTCTGGATTCATTTCATGCCCCTACAGTTTCCATAATCACAACTGGCTGCTATTGGTTTCATGAATTTTCCTATCAAAGCTCTCACTGTCTTTCTATAAAAGTGTGGTAAACATGGTGGGGGATCCATAATTCTTATCTTTTGGAAGGAATAAACTTATCAGAGACAGAACTTAAGTATACATATATTTAGTAATCTCTCATATTATATATTAAAAATTAAGCAAAGTGTCTCCAAAAGTGCTTCTACTGGGATGCCCCATGGTGAGGAACAACAATAGGTACATTGTGGTTTTATGAATATTTACAAGTTGGGATACTATTGAGATGAGGTGACTTTTCTCTATCTTAAATCATAGTGAATAGACTATTTTAGAGTAATTCTCACAATAGCCACAAGAGGGATGGTGTGTTGAAATTGCAATGACACTGATACTATACCATCAGTTCTTCCAAGGAACACAATTTCTGTTTGTATACACATGTGTGCTGCTATAGCAGGAAAAGCTTGTTGCCTTAAGGATTTCTTGCCACAGAGATTGTCATGAGATACTGACAGGCTACTAGAATGCAACTACCAATGGGACATGACTATCAAGTTGACATGAGACAAGCTACTAAGATCTTATCACCAATTTCCTTGTCTACGTGTGTCTAAAATGATCTCCTCCCTGGAATACCTTTCAGTTCCTGGATATTTTCTTAGAAGCTATTCCTATTATTTTTGTCTCACCATTAAAGAATCATAAGAGTACATGAAATGATGACAGTGCCTTGATCATGCTCCATAGAGATTCATGGGAGCCAAGTGAGAGCCTGTGATGCCAATGGCGGTTGTTTTTCCTATATTATGTTCTTCCTTTTCTTTAGCCATCTTGGGTGTTACGAATCCAGTTACAAGCCCTTTTATTTTTATGACCTAGTATTCACAACCATGTTGTTTTAAACCTCACATCTATTTAACCTTACCATTTGTTTACACTGTAACAAAGGAATGCTTGATTTTATACCTATTACCAGAATTTTCATTTTCTTGCCTCTACATTGCCTCCTGTAAGACACTAATGCCAAAGCACTGGAGGTCAAGAGATACCAAGGCTGCCCAGCAGCCCACTTTAAGAACGCAAGCATGCCTCCTATCATGCTGGGAGATTGTTAGAAGAGTCTCTGAACATCTGCCACCTATCAGAGTGAGTCTGACTGTTATTAATTTAAATCCCCTTCCTTCAAGGATAAGGGAGACAGAGTGGGTACATGTTGTTATAATGCCCTCAATATTGATTCTGAATCACAGCAGTCTCCTCTGGTTTTAAAAGGTGAGGAGTTTCTAGGATCCTAAACAAGATCCAAAAGGCCTCTGCTAAGGGATAAGAGACTTACTTGTTCTGAATTGGCAAAGTAGGGTCACTTTAGAAAGATTCTTCTTCTCATGGGTTTTGAAAAGAATAAGGAAGTAGGTGTACAGCAGAGTTCTTTCTTAGTCTGTATTTCTATTACTACAATGAATCACCATTAGATAAAAGCAAGTTGAGAAGAAAAGAATTTATTTGGCCTGTGCTTCCATATCACTATTCATCATTGAATGAAGTAAGGATGAGAGCCATACAGGGAAGGAACCTGGAGGAAGGCTCTGATACAGAGGCCATGTAGGGGTGCTGTTTACTAGCTTGCTCTTTATTGATTGCTCAATCTGCTTTATTAAAGATGTCGGGACCACCAGGGATGGCAGCACCCACATTGGGATGGGTTTGCCCCCATAAGTCTCTGATTAAACAAATGCGTTACATCTGGATCATATAGAGATGTTTTCTTAATTGAGTTTCTCTCCTCGCAGATGACTTTAGCTTGTGTCAAGTTAACATAAAACTATCCATCACAAATTCCTTATCGAAGTTCCTGAATCGTACAGAACAATGGTCCTGATAGGCTGTTTCTGAAAATCTCAACAAATGTTCACCAGAAAAAGAAATCAGGTCTGAACACATGCATGACCAGAAGTATCCAAAACCAATCATACAGAATCACCTAGTCAAAACATTGTTTACATGTTAGTTCTGCTCAATCATCATCCATATTTCAATACTTCAAAACCTGGACTACAGAGCAAGGGGGAGCAATAGAGTGTTCAGAAAAAGCAATGAATGCTAACCACAGTAGAGGTAACATCATGGACTTCAAGCCTATATTTGACCAGAGATGAAAAAGGGACAAACTATAATGTTCAGGAAATGTTCAAGTTCTCAAAATGGGATTCTTTGGCTCAAATTTCTGGAGATTTGAATTACTATAAATCAATCTCAAAAAAGACTAGTAGTAAAGCACCAGTTAAACATCACAAATTAAATTTAGAATTTTTCTTTTTGTTTATTTCAATGAAATGATTGTTGAATTTTCACTACATGCAGGCATTCTTCCTAGCTACAATAATGAAGAAAACTGTATTAATTAGCCTAATCCTTGATACAAGTCTACAAGATGAACACTCTCATTATCCACCTCATTTCAAAGATAAGTACATTTAAATATAGAAAGACTGAATTGACTTGTCAAAGATCACGCAGATGGGGAATAGTCCAGCTGGAGTAGATTTTTCCCTACAATAATGAATAAAAATGAGATAGGGAAAACAGACATTCTGAAACTCAGAGAATATTATCCGTATTTTATTAAAAATTGTCAGTTGTTCCCTTTTGAAATGCGCTGAAGCAAATATTAAATATCTTATAAATATTGCCTTTATATGATTAAATTGTCAGTAAATTGGCTAATTAAAGTGAACACACACAAATATATATGTATATATATTTATTTATATTATATATATAATAAATCTCATCCTGAAATATGAGAGTGTTATATTCAAAAATATCAATAAAATTAAGCCTATATCTGAAGATGGAGTTCCTGTTCTGCCTGGTCATGCAGCTGTTTAAACCCAAATAAACACACAGAGTGTTCTATTAATTAGTAACTGTTTGACCAAACAGACCCAAGAAACAAGCGAGTGTAGCAATTCTAATATCTAACAAATTAGACTTCAAATTAAAATCAATCAAAGGAGATGAAGAAGGACATTTCATATTCATCAAAGGAAAAATCCATCAAGATGAGGTCTCAATTTTGAACATCTATGCCCCAAATACAAAGTCATAGAAACATTACTAAAGCTCAAATCGCACATAAAATCTCACACACTAGTAGTAGGAGAATTCAGCACTCCACCCTCACTGCTAGACAGGACCTCCAGACAGAAACTTAACAAAGAAACAAAAGAACTAATAGAAGTTATGACCCAACTGCATTTAACAAACATCTATAGAACATTCCACCCAAATAATAAGGGATATACCTTCTTCTCGGCGCCACATGGAACCTTCTCTAAAATTGAATATTAATTTCTCCTCAGAGAGAAAATTCAAGTGAACAAAAGCAATATTTAGAGAAGCTGTTAGTTAAGCATTTTTAACAAATGCAAACATATTTTACTGTGGATGAATAGAAAAGTTACCTCTGTTATAACAAATGGCCAAAAAATAGTCTACTGACATGTCTTTCAGAGAAAATTCTATTTTCTCTCTCCCATTCTAATTTTTATTCTTCTTATTTCCTTAGACTGGCATAACTTGTGGGGGAAAATCTACTGAGTTACATGTTATTGATGTTACACCAACTGACTTGAGTACAAACAATGTGAGCCAAGAATATAATCACATAAAACACAAGTGGCCTTAATGACCTTGGGATAGTGGGAGAAAGTCATAAATGACAGCTTCAAAGTTGCTAGAAATGGAAAAAAATCATTCTAATAAATTAACAAACAGCAGTCATTAGACTTATATAAATGGAAAACATTAAACACTTGAGTTCACCTAATAAAACTAGGTAGGAAATATTTTTATTAAGAAGCCTTTAAAAGAGAAGAAATCTTTAGAAAACTGTGAGTTGAAAACATGATATGAAACTAAAATAATAGTAATAGGATGTCTGAAAAAAAGGAAAATATGGGTATCTCATGGATATCTCAGTACAAACTATCAATGTGAAATTTAAAAAAAATGTTTCTTGAATGAAACACACATGCAGCCAATGCTCTTATTTTAATGAAGTACAAAGCACATTAGCAAGAAATAAAAGTGAGTTCTACATACTGTACTCTTGTCTTATCTCATTGTAATTATGATTGGGTCTGTCTTACCTACAAAATTTCCAATACAGGAATTACATTGGCAGTCTCTCTTAAGTATCTCTAGCAATTGTCTAGTGACATTTGTGTGTAAGGAAGGCAGGAATCACATGCAATTGATTACAAGTAGTACAGTATATTTGGTCTCATGCTGAGGTTCTTGATCCATTTGGAGTTGTTTTATTATAGGTGATAAATAAGGATCTATGTTCATTCTTCTATATATACAGTTATCTAGTTTGGCTGGCACAATTGGTTGCTGAGACTGTATTTTCTCTGGTGTGCAGTTTTTGTTTCTTTATTAAAACTGTGGTGTCCACACATGCTAGATGCATAATTGGGAGTCTATGGGTGGAAGATGTGTGGAGTTATGTCAGAGTCTTCAGTTCTATTCCACTGATGAACATGTCTGCCTTTATGCCAATATCATGTTATTATTTGAAGTTTGTAATAGAACATGAAATCTGGGATGGTGATATCTTCAGCAGGCATTTTATTGTTCAGGTCTGTTTTAACTATTCTGGATGTTTTATATTTCCATTAAAATTTACATGTTTTATTTTAATTCCTTTGAAAAAATGTGTTTGAATTTTAATGAGGTTTGTACCGAACATCTAATTTGCTTTTGCTTTTGGTTGTATGATTATTGTCATAATCTTAATCATACTGACCAGTGAATATGCAGGTGGGAGGGAATTTCCATATTCTTATGTCTTATTCAATTATTTTCTTAACAGTTTTATTACACAAGCTTTTTTTCCTTTGCTAAAATTAATCTAAAACTAATTTTTAGGTGATTGTGAAAAGTACTGTTTCACTGATTTTTTTTCTCATTGTGCTTGTTATTTACATATAGGAAGGCTAGTGACTTGTGTGTTAATTTTGATTCTTCTACTTTGCTGAAAGTATTTATTAACTCACAGAGACTTATTAGCATTCACAAGAACTACACAAACTCAAGTCAGTCAGACAAAAATTCTAGCAAGGAGAAGATGAAGTGAGCACAAAATTCAATCCCTAATCAAGAAGATTGTTCTAATTGTCACCTGTGGGTAGAAAGAAAAACAGTTTTCTCCAACAGAATGATACTTGTTATATCAACCACACTCCAGGGTAAGCATTGTCCTCAACTTCACTCAATACAAAACATACTCCATGTGTTTTAGTGTGCCTTTTGTTGTTGCTGTTGTTGTGACTGTGATTTCTATCTTTTATTTTGATTTTTTTAGAGAGCGAGTGAGAGAGAGGAAGAGAAAGAACATGAAGTTGACTGGGTATGAAAGTGGGGAGGATCTGAGGAAAGGGAAGAGAATATGATCAAAATACATAAAATTTTAATAGCTCTTAAAAAGTTACAATAATAATTAAATAGAAATGCCCATAAAGAACACTACTTTACAGTTTTCTCTCTCCTACAAAAATAAAACCAGGCCTTAGAAAATTTAAGCAGAACTCTCACCTAGATTCTTATTCTACCTCAACCATAAATTCAGAGTTCTCCAAATAACCCAATGGAAAGATTTTTTGCCCTTTCAAAACCCTCTAATTCTGAATTAGCAATTGCCTATACAAAATTTGTTAGTATATTTTCCTCTCCAAATAGAGATGCTTCCTTATTTAGGAACTGGGTGAATATTATACAGCTTCCTCTCTAAAACAGTGCAAGCAAGGACCTGGTTAAACTTCAAAATGAAGCATAAACTTCAGGGGTCATATCCCAAACAAAGTTAGAAACAGTATGTTTAAAACCTGGCAATTGTCTCAGTTTTAATTTCTATTGATTTGAAGAACTGAGGCAGGCTTAATGTTTCAGAGATTTAGTCCATTATCATCATGGCTGGAAGCATAGAGGTGTACAGATATGTTTGAGCTAAGAGTTCTACAACTAGATCTGCAGGTATCTGGAAGAGAGATTGACACTGGGCCTGGCTTGAGCCTCTGAAAGCTCAAAGTTCACCTCCAGTGACACACTTCCTCAAACAAGGCCACACTTATTCCAATAAGGCCACATCTCCAGCAAAGCCACTCCCTACGAGTCTATGGATACCATTTTTGTTCAAACCACCACGGTAGTCTATTTCTGATCTTAGACTGTAAGTGCCCCTTCCCAAGATCTTTTGTGATTTGCAAAAAGAAACCAGTATTGCATCTCTCAGTATCACCTACCTAGTTGACTATAGATAGGAATATGAAAAAGGGAGGCACTATCGTGAGATTCAGGGAGTGGAGACTACTTTAGACGGTGGAACTAGTTAAGGTCCGTTGGATGGACAGACATTGGTTTCATATTACATTACTCATATTTTTGTTCAAACTAAACTTTCAATATTGAATCCATAAAGAACTTCTGTGAAGTTCCATAGATTCTAGAAAATTAAAGTGGGTTGCTGGCAAATGATTTCAAAGTACCTGGTATTTGAATCTGTAATATTTCAGGCTGGAATCATCGGGGGAAATCTTCTTGATATTTGTCCTCTTGCCTCTTTCTTTTAACAGTTGTTTCTATAGTATACTTTGTCTCCAAATCTTGGAGTGGAAGAACAATTAAGGAAATAATTTCAGATATTGTTACTGTGTCTGCCACCTCCAGTGTTGAGAACAGATGGACTACAAGAGTAGAGCTCTCATGTGGTTGTACTCATTTCTAAAATAACAGTTAATTCAAGATAGCTGTGTGAGCACTAAAGAGCTCCATATCTATTCCATGGGTTTCTAAGCATTTTCTAAGAATAGAATCTAACAACTGAAACAGGATGTGAGTTCATATAAGGTAAACTTACTTTGTACTTTGCCAGGGCCCATAGACAGTACTCCTCCTCACCCCTTTTGAGAAAAGATAGTGTAACTGACATCTTACTCAGCATTTGCAATATTTCAAGTGCATAATTATCAGATATATAACCATTTCTCCACTCATAACTGTTGTTTCCTAGACTCAAAGACACCTTTTTTATCAATATTATTATTACATTCTTCACACTTCAATCTGAATCAAAGCAACTGCTTTATATTTTAGGCTTTTCTCTTTGATTTCATTATTCTCTGAACTTTATTGAGATATAAGTATATTACAAATACTTGCATACTAATTAATATGAAGAATACCTATACTATAGTTTTATTAAATTATACTGTTTCTAAATTACAAATACAATTAATTGAAAATGCTATTGACATAAATGTAAACTGAGAAATTCTACATAGAATTAAGTATTCTCTTTTTTATTTTTTAATTTTTTAAAATTTATCCATGTTGTTATTTTTCCTCAATATATGTTTTTATTTAAATTAGAAACATGAATGCTTCACATGTCAATCCCAGCTCCCTCTCTCACCCCTCCTCCCTTATATCCTCTTATATGGTCTCCTCACCTCTAGTTTCTGCCTCACTCCAGCTTTTTTTCAGATTATATTTTCTGTATTTTCCAGAGAATTAGGATATGCTGGTATTTGATCAGAACATATACTTCAGATCTGAGACAATGTGGGAAAAATATAATGCTCTTTCAGGCCCAAACTCTCAAAGAATCTCAATGTTTGTTCTAAATTCAGAGGACTCAATGTGATCCATGAGGCACTGGGAGTTGGTGGAATGACTGTATGAAATGAAGCCTCCAACTGACTCATATTGAATAATTAGGAAGACAGGAAGAAACTGATGTTTTGCTAAGTCACTGAGGTTTGGGGAGTTAAGGATTAAGAGGATATTGGTCCAAACTGATTGAATATAGCAAATAAATCTATCTCATGGCCAATATTTCTCTACCCTTAGGATATTCTAGAATGAATATTTTAGAATGATTTTCAAAGATGTCTCTGTATGTACCACATTTACTAGACAGGATGAGTGTGTACTGTTTTGTGAATATCTGTGTATATACACACAAAATTATATGTTTTTAAAAAATTGTTTTTGAGCACCACCATAGTGGTATATGCCTTTAATCCCAGCAGAGACAGGTGGATCTCAAAGAGTTTGAGTCCATCCTGTTCTGCAAAGCAAGTTCTATGACAGACAGTGTTGTAATACAGAGAAACCCTGTCTCAAAAATGTGATTGGTACTAGCAACATGCTACTATGAGTAAAGGCTTTGGTGCCAAACCTGGACGTGTGAGTCAAATTCTCCAGAAACCATATGATAGAAAGGAAGAAATGACTTCAGGAAACTTACCTCCAATTTCCATACATACAACAAGAGCTTGTTTCCTCCCCTTGTCTCAAATAATAATAAAATAAATAAATGTAAATCTTTAAGTTTTCATGACAAAATAGAATCTGATGTCAGTCAGAAATGAAAGTTATCTGTGAAACAGAGTTTGCAGTATTATGGCTTTTATATGAAACAGAGAAAAGTTTTCTTTCCCTGTGAATGAAAATCCAAGTGTTGTATTCTATTCCATATTTAGTACCACAGTACAAACTACAATATATTACACAGAAAATCTGATTGTCAATTGAAATGTTAGTACTGCCTCTGGTTTTCCATTGAAATGTGGGAAGTACATTATGTCAGTGACATTAATCTCTACTGTGGTTTGCAAAGCAAAAAATGGGATCTATTGCCAAAATGAAAGATATTCCAGTGAATTATGGGATACTGCTATTGTTATGTGCATATAGAAACTGTACCAAACATTCTTACATTGCGTAATTCAGATGTATCCATAATCATCCTAAGATGCTCAAAAACATGTGTATTTACTGTTCAGTAGTCATTATGAACGATTTTCACACTCTGTAGTATGTCAGACTTGGCTTCATGCTTGGGAAAATATGAACCCTTAAGGCTCTATTGACATTTGGAAAAAATCAATCTGTCTTCATAGAGCACCATCTGTTTACCGTATTGTCTATCAAAATGATACAAGATCCATTATGTTGTGAACAATCACATAAGAAGTCATTGCATCTTTTTTTTGAGTAGCTGAGTAGCATAAAATATCACTTAGCTAGAAAGTAGGCTCAATTTCCATTGTGAAAACAATTACAGAAACTTAACTTCCAGCTTTTAGAATCTAAATCACTTCATAATTTTTTATATTTTCGTATTCACAAACAATGTCATGGTCAAAATTGACCTTGTATATGATGACCATAACCAGAATAAGCTCATGTCATGTTTTTCTGAACATCTTAAATTGTGAAACATACCCAGAAATGATTTGATGGTAGTG
The DNA here is from genome assembly GCF_017639785.1 of Mesocricetus auratus. NCBI lineage: Eukaryota > Metazoa > Chordata > Mammalia > Rodentia > Cricetidae > Mesocricetus > Mesocricetus auratus. The sequence continues at coordinate 31,933,093 of NW_024429201.1, forward strand.
TTGGACATGAAAACCCAAGAAATAGCAGAGATATTACTTAGGGCTATTCTTGGAGAGGATCAGGATTTGACAACAAACACCCACCTAGTGTGTAACTCCAGCACCAGGGAGATTGATACCTTCTTCTGGCTTCTAGAAGCACCAGGCTTGCACATGGTACAATACATGCATTTAGGTGGAACATTCATACAAATAAAATAAATGAATAAATAAATCTTAAAACCTCCAGTCAATGTCCTTCAGTGCTTTTATATAAAATTGGCAAATTGTTACTGAATGTAATTGAACAAAATCTGATGACACATCTAAACACAAATTGGGATTTTGAAGAAAACAAAGATATTGAGACAAAGTGGGTTTTTGGCTTCCTAACTTGTTTTGGCATATGCAAAGGGCAATAAAAAAAAACTATGAAAATCTAGTCTGCTACTTTGGAGAAGAATGAAAGCAATATAAGTCCTGCTGTTTATGAACATAAAAGAAAATTGCTTATCAGACTCAGTAAGGAATTGAATTAACTCTGGAAATACCATTCCTTTCAAATAAGTATTTCTTTCCTTTTCCTTCCAGCCCTGAGTTTTTGAAGCAGAGATAATCTATGTTCAAGTTTGGCAATATGTTTAAATAGGAACGAGGGATAATGAAGCTCTACATACAGTACAGATAGAAAAGAGATAATTTTCTAGAATCCAAGTTAAGTCTACTCTCAAAATTTTGTTTTCTTTTGTTGTGGTTTGGTTTAGTTTAGTTTAGTTTTTGATGCTGTTGTTTTTCAAAAAAGGGTTTCTATGTATAGCTCTGGGTGTACTTCTCACTCTGTAGAGAAGCCTGGCCTCTGCTTCTTTAGTACTGGTATTAAAGGCATTTGCAACTACCAACTGCCTACTCCCCACCATTTTATCTCTAACAATTATATAGCAAATTCATAAATATACAATATAAAGCAATATATTTTATGGATTGTACATTCGGAAAAAGTAAACATAGTTTAGAAACATAACCACCTGCATAAAAAGGCAATTTAATCATTAAAAATTACTTGGAAAAATTAAACTTGTATTCATGAGTTATTTCTGCTAAGATTTGATTTTGTAGTCAGGCAGTGATGGTGCAGGGCCTTTAATGTCTGTACTGGTGAGGCAGAGGCATGTAGAGCTCTGTGAGTTCCAGTACAACCTGATCTAAAAATTAAGTTTCAGGATAGCAAGGGCTGTTACACAGAGAAACTCTGTCTGGAAACAGACAAAAAGCAGCAGCAACAACAAAAGATTCCATTTTACTTAGGTCTGCAAATAAATATTTATGTATATCTATAAATATATCTATACACTCTCACCCCCATTCAGGGCAGAGGGCAGAGGTGAGCTCCAAACCCTATCCTGATCCCCACTTCCTTCTGCTCGCCCTCTGCGAGATCTCCTGGACTGACAACTGCAGCAAGATCAACTTGCCCTCAGAGGACTGAGCTACTAGGAGTCTGCTGAGAGAGCCTGCCTACGCCTGCCCTCACTCAGGGCAGAAGACAGAGCTCAGAGGGCAGAAGGCAGAAGACAGAGTATAGAGGGCAGCGCACCCACCCACCAGGAGAGGGAGTGCATCAGACCCATCTGCACCCACCATGAGACCCATCAGTGAAGAGAACCTTGGACCTGTACTCATGAGGAAAGGAAGAGACCCCACCTGTACCCACCAAAATAAGGGAGAAGATGACAATACAAGAACGAATTCAACTACAGAATAACCAATATGATGCCAACAGAGTCTAGGGACTGTATACCAGCAAGATCTGAACATCACAACACAGATGAAACGGAAGAGAATGACCTTAAAAACAACTTCATGAAGATTATAGAGACCCTAAAAATGAAATAAGAAAATCCTTTAAAGAAATGGAAGAAAAGACAAACCAAAATTACAAGAAACAATTCAAACAGTGCAAGGTTTGAAAGATGAAACAGAGACAATAAAAAAAAAACACAGTCTAAAGGAATGCTGGAATTGGAAAAGGTGAGTAAATTACCTGGAACTACAGATGCAAGTATAACCAACAGAATACAGAAGTTGGAAGAGAGAATCTCAGGCATTGAAGATTCACTATGAGAAGTAGATTCATCTACCAAAGAAAATCTTAAGTCCAACAAGTCCCTAACACAAATATATGGGACACTGTGAAAAGTCCAAATCTAAGAATAATAGGTATAGAATAAGGCGAAGAAATCCAGCTCAAAGGTGTAGAAAACATATTCAAAAATCATAGAAGAAAAGTTTCCCAACCTAAAGAAAGACATGACAATGAAAGTAAAGAAGCCCACAGAATACCAAATAGAGTGGACCACAAAAGGAAGTACCCTTGACACATAATAATAAAAAACTCCAAACATACAGAATAAATGAAAAATATTAAAAGCAGCAAAGGAAAAGGGCCAAGTAACACACAAATGCAAACCTATAAGAATCACACCTGACTTCTCCATTGAAACACTGAAAGCCAGAAGGTCCTGGAAAGATATACTACCAACACTAACAGACCACGGATGCCAGCCAAGACTACTATATCCAGCAAAGATTTCAGTCACAACAAATGTAAGAAACAAGACATTCCATGATAAAACCAGATTTAAAAAATTCATAGCCACAAATCCAGCCCTACAGAAAGTACTAGAAAGAAAACTTCAGTCTAAGGAAGACACAGGCTAACAATGGGTACAAAGACAAAATCCATCCTTCTGCTGCATAAAAGAAACACACCTCAACGTCAAAGACAGATATTACCTCAGAGTAAAAGTTTAGGATAAGACTTTCCGATCAAAGGATCCAAGAAACAAGCTGGTGTAGCTATAATAGTATCTAACAAATTAGACTTTATACTAAAATCAATCAATTTAATATTCATCACAGGAAAAGTCCATCAAGATGAAGTCTAAATTCTGAACATCTGTGCCCAAAATACAAGTGTGCCTGCATTCATAAAAGAAGCATTACTAAAACTCAAATCACACATAAGACCTCACACAGTTTTAATGGGAAACTTCAACACCCCACTCTCCTCACTAGACAGGACCACCAGATAGAAACTCAACAAAGAAACAAAGGAACTAAGAGAAGTTATGACCCAAGTGGGTTTAACAGACATCTATAGAACATTCCACACAAACACAAAAGAATATACCTTGTTCTCAGTAACACATGGGACTCTCTCAAAAATCGACCATATATTTAGCAACATATCAAACATCAACAAGTAAAAAAAAATTGGAATAACCCCTTGTATCTTATCAGACAACCATGCTTTAAAGTTAGAATTCAACAACAACACAAATTGCAGAAACCCTACCAACTCATGGAAGTTGAACAATGGGCAACGACACCATTCCTGGATCAAAGAATTAAAGAAAGAAATTAAAGACTTCCTAAAATACAACAAAAATGAAGACACAATATACCAAAACTTATGGGACACTTTGAAGGCAGAAATAAGATGAAAGATCATAGCACTAAATGCCCACATGAAGAAACTGAAAAATAGCTACACTAGAGATAAACAGCACAGTTGAGGCTCCAGAACAAAAGGAAGCAAACTCACCCTTGAGGAGTAGATGCCAGGAAATCATCAAATAAAGAGCTGAAATCAATGAATTAGAAACTAGGAAAACAATATAAAGAATAAATATAACCAGGAGTTGGTTCTTTGAGAAAATCAACAAGATAAGCAAACATTTATACAAACTTACCAAATGTCAGAGAGTGAATGTAAAAATTACAAAATCAAAAATGAAAAGGTGACATACCAATGGACACTGAGGAAATCCAGAGACTCTTCAAGTCATACTTTGAAAACTTGTAATCCACAAATTTTTAAAATTTAAAGGAAATGGAGAATTTTCTGGGTAGATATCACTTGCCAAAATTAAATCAAGAGCAGCAAGCAATTCTAAACAAACCTATAACCCCTAATGAAAAAGAAGCAGTCATTAAAATTTCCCAACCAAAAAAATCCCAGGCCTAGATGGCTTCAGGGCAGAATTCTACTAGAAATTTAAAAAGGAGCTTATTCCAATACTCCACAAAGTGTTCCACACAATAGAAGCAGGAGGTTCATTGCCAAACTCTTTTTATGGGGCTATAATTACCTTAGTACCCAAACCACAAAAAGATACAACTAAGAAAGAGAACTACAGATTAATCTCCCTAATGAAATTTGATGCAAAAATACTCAATAATATATTAGCAAATCAAGTCCAAAACTACATCAGAAAAATCATCCAACATGATCAAGTAGGCTTCATCCCAGGGAAGAAGGGATGGTTTAACATAAAAAAATCTATCAACTCAATTCACCATATAAACAAACTGCAAAAGAAAAACCACATGATCATCAAACTAGATGCAGAAAAAGCCTTTGACAAAATCTAACACCCCATCATAAAAAAAAGTCGTGGAGAGATCTGGGATAACAGGAACATACCTGAACATAGTAAAAGCAATATACAGTAAAACAACAGCTAACTTCATACTAAATGGAGAAAAACTCAACACACTTCCTCTAAAATCAGGAACAAGACAAGGCTGTCTACTCTCTCCATATCTCTTCAATATTGTATGTGAAGTTCTAGCTAGATCAATAAGACAAAAAAAGGAGATCAAGGGAATACAAATTGGAAAGGAAGAAGTCAAACTTTCACTATTTGAAGATGATATAATAGTTTGCATAAGTGACTCAAAAAACTCAACAAGGGAACACTAACAGCAGATAAAAACATTCAGCAAAGTGGCAGGATATAAGGCTAATTCAAAAAGCAGTAGTCCTATTACATACAGACAATAAATGGGCTGAGAAAGAAATCAGAGAAACATCACCCTTTATAATTGTCACAAACAGCATAAAATATTTGGGGATAATGATAACCAAACAAGTAAAAGACCTGTACATCAAGAACTTTGAGTATATAAAGAAAGAAATTAAAGAATATACCAGAAAATAGAAAGATCTCCCATGCTCTTTAATTGGGAGGATCAACATAGTAAAAATGACAATCTTTCCAAAAGAATGCTACAGATTCAAAGCAATCCACATCAAAATACTGACACAATTCTTCACAGACCTTGAAATAAAAATACATAACTTTACATGGAAAAACAAAAGACCCATGATATCCAAAACATCCCTATACAATAAAGGAACTTCAGTAGGCATCACCATCCCTGACTTCAAGCTCTATTATCCAGCTGAAAGCAGCTTGGTATTGGCACAAAAATAGACAGGTAGAACAATGGAATCAAATTGAAAACCCTGATACTAACCCACCCACCTACTATCACTTGATTTTTGACAAAGTAAGACATCTTCAACAAATGGTGCTGGCATAACTAGATATTGGCATGTAGAATACTTCAGATAGATCCATGTCTATCACCTTGCACAAAACTTAAGTCCAAATGGATTAAAGACCTCAACAAAAATCCAGTCACACTGAAACTCACAGAACAGAAAGTGGGAGGTACCCTTGAATGAATTGATACAGGAGACATCTTCCTGAACATAACACCAGTAGCACAGACACTGAGATCAACAAATAAATGGAATCTCCTGAAACTGAGAAGGTTCTTCAAGGCAAAGGACACAGTTGATGGGAGATGCCATTCTGTAAATCTGCCTCTTATTGGTTGTTGAATAAAGCACTATTGGACAATAAGGAAGTAAGATAGGTGGGACAAGGAGTCGAGCAGGATTCTGGGAAGGAGAAACACAGGGAGTCATCACGTAGCTGCCATGGGCGTAAGAAGTCCGGACCCTATTCTCCGGTAAGAGAAATGCTTAGATTAACAATTATGGAGTAAATACTTAAGTCAGATATAACCAGTAAGAAATCAAGCAAATGGCCAACAGCTTCATAATTAATACAGCCTCCTGTGTGTTCATTTGGGACTGATGCAGCTCTGGAAGCAGGCTGGCAGGAAGGCTTCCCTCTACATACAGTCAACAAGACAAAATGGCAGTCTACAGAATGGGAAAAGATATTCACTAATCCCACATCTGACAGAGGGTTGATCTCCAATATTTACAAAGAACTCAAAAAGCAAGTCTCCAAAACACCAAAGGATCCAATTAAAAAGTGGGGTACAGAACTAAATAGATAATTCTCAATAGAGGAGTCTAAAATGGCTGAGAGACATTTGAGAAAGTGCTCCACATCCCTAGCCATAAGGGAAATGTAAATCAATGGTATTCTTACTCCTGTCATAATGGTTAAAATCAAAAACACCAATGACAATTTATACTGGAGAGTATGTAGAGAGAGGGAAACACTCCTCCACTGTTGGTGGGACTACCAATTTGGAAATCAGTATGCCTCAGGAAAATGGCAATCAATCTATCACAAGACCCAGCAATTCCACTGTCAGGCATATACCCATAAGATGCACATTTGTACAACAAGGACATCTGTTCCACTATATTCATAGCAGCTTTATTTGTAATAGCCAGAAACCTGGAAGCAACTCAGATGCCCCTCAACTGAAGAATGGATAGAGAAAATGTGGCACATTTACACAATGGAGTACTACTCAGCATAAAAAATAATGGAATCTTGAAGTTTGCCAGCAAATGGATGGCACTAAAAGTAACCATACTGAGTGAGGTAACACAGTCGCAAAAAGACAAGTGTGGTATGTACTCACTCATATATGGATTTTAGGCCTGAAACAGGTGAGTGTCAGTATACAATCCCACATCCAGTGAGTCTGGGAATCAAGGAAGACCCTAAGAGAGATATGCATGGTAACCCAGACAAAGGGAATAGGACAGAGTCTTCTGAGGGGATTGGGAGCATAGGGGTGGGGGATGGGGAAGGAAGTTGGGAGGAAGAGATGGGTGAAGATGAGGGGAGAGGAGGATATGGGGGAGCAGCAAAGTTGAGTCGGGGGATGAGAAATACCATAGTAGAAAGAGCCATTAAGGTTTGAAGAGAGATCTGGCACTAGTGAGATATCCTGAGACCTACAAGGATGACACCAACTGGCAATCTAACCAATAGTGGAGAGGCTACCTTAAATGCCCTTCCCTGAAAATGTGATTGACAACTTCCTTGTATGCCTTCCTAGAGCCTTCATTCAGTGGCTGAAGGAAGCAGAGACAGACACCCACAGCTAAACACTGAATTGAACTCCTGGAACCCAATTGTAGACAAAGAGGAGTGATGAACAAAAGAGTTAAGACTTGGCAGATGAAATCCACAGAAACAGCTGACCTGAACATGCGGGAGCTCATGGACCCCAGACTGATAGCTGAGAGGTCAGCATGGAACGAATGCAGACCCTCTGAATGTGGGTGTCAGTGAGGAGGCCTCGGACAATTGATCAGCATTTATCCCTGTCATACAGATGGACTTTGGGAGCCCATTCCATGTGGAGGGATGCTGTCTCTGCCTGGGTACATGGGGAAGGGCCTAGGCCCTGCCTGGGATGATATGACAGACTTTTGAGATCCCCCCTGAAGGACCTCACCCTCCTTATAGAATGGAGTGGGGATTAGGTGAGGGTTTGGGGGAGGGTAGAAGAGGGGAGGGAAATGAGGAGAGGCACAGGGAGCTGAGATTGACATGTGAAGCAAGCTTGTTTATAATTTAAAATTTAAAATGCTAGTGAAATAAAATAAAGAAAAACTAATTGTCAAAAAATGTATTTATAAAGACACATTTAAGTGCTAAAGTAAATGGTGAAACTTGAATATAAGCATGTTCTTTCATCATGAAGAAACAGGATTATAACACAATAAACTAACAAACCTAAAATCTATTTAACAACCTCTTCAAATTTAGTTAATGCTATTCTGTAATTAGGAATTCTGGCATCCTGTAGCTATTATGATAAAATTAATAAAATAATCAAAGTTTTTTTAAAAACTAACAAAATGAGAAAAGAAATATCCAGTTGCTTAAAAGTAATATACTGCAAGATGATTGATTGCTCTGTAATGATAGACATAACAATTGAACAAAATACAGTTTGGTTTCTGCTTGGAATTGAACTTCTAAGAGTGGAGATTAAGGATGTGGAGAGATTGGTGAAGAGCTGAAGAGCTGTTCTTCCAGAAGGCTACTGTTTGGTTCTCAGAACACAGGGCAGACGGTTCAGGAGGAACTGGCATCACTGGTGTTTGCACATACATGGGAAACATTCACAGACACATATGTACACATAGACACACAAAAACAGAGCAACCACAAAAGAATGTAAATGACATCTATACTACTTAAAATGATAAAATGTGTGATAAATACAAGGAAGCAATAGCAAAATAAATAACACAGGAGAAATCTGAGAGTGGCATGCAACATCAGGTGATCCCTCAGTGACAGGTTCCCAAGAAGGAGGACAGAGGATCAGAAAATAAAGAAGACAGGAAAGTTTGAGATTAGGAGGTCTAGCACAAGCAACATCTCATGCCAAGCAAGGCCATTAAGATGTACAGCATCTTTTAAACTGTTTGAAAGGGGAGATGGAATAGAGTCAGCAGAAAGCTGTCATGCAATGTGCAAAAGTCAGCCAGAAGCTAGTCAACTAATGTTGCACAAAGGGAACACAGGGTATCGCATATGCACCACAAACCAAGCACATGGACCACAGGAGCAACTCCAGTCTATGTAGGATAAAATCAGAGTTCCCAGGAACAAAAAGCGTGACCCCTTTGAGGCTCTAGTTTCTGTCCCAGACAGGACCTTCCCATATCTGGGCATGTGCAGGGACTTAGGGGAAGCATTGTCTTTGTTCATTCATTGGAGAGACTCAGATGAGTCTTGCTCCAACACACAAGGATTAGAAATTGAACTAGAGTGGTGGAAATATATCTAATTGTAGACCAAATTACAAAAAGATGTGAAAACTTGGATAGTTTTACAAGTATAATATTTAAATGAAAAAAGTTCAAAATGGATCCATATGTCATGGTTGTATTAACATAAAAAGAGAAACAGATGGATCGCTAAGCAGAGGCAGTACACTAATTGATTGAATATTCAACATAACCTATTGATTTGTATAATACTTATAAATTTGATTATAAAACAAAGTCTAGAATATCTTAGCAAATTTGGACAAACCAAAGATGGAGTAAGTTGCATGTGTGTGTGTATGTGTGTGTGTGTGTGTGTGTGTGTGTGTGTGTGTGTAATTTATAAGGAGGATTAATTTCTGATTATATTATGATGAAATTTGTACGTGGGAAAAAGGCATACAAGCAAATTAATTCAATCTAATGGGTCTCTCTAAACAAAAAGAGATACAGAATAAACATCCCATCCTGGGCTTAAGAGCAAAGGATGGGACACACATAACTGAAAAAGAAGTTAAGTTCTTATTAATTAAACACCTAGCATTAAAACTTTAAGTTTAAAAGACTTAAAGAGCATTATTTCCTGTATTTATAGTAGAATTTTAATGCATTAATTTCACAAAAAAATGTAATGAAATTACTAAGACACTTGGAGAGATGGCTTAGTGTTTAAAGTGCTTGTCCCCAAGCACAAGTGTGTATAGCAGGATTCAAATCCCCAGTGCTCAGTTTTAGAAGTACCAAATGGCTATGGTGTCATGTCTGCAATTCCAGCCTGGGAAGACAGAGACAGGGAATCCCCAGAGCAAAGTTCCTGGCTAAACTAGTCATTTCAGAGAGCTATGGTATTCCATCTCTCTGGCATCTCAAGACAAAGACAGAGATCAGTACCTTAACCACTATTCTGCCCCGACTTCACAGACTGATGCAAGTTCAGCTTGCAATCCAAAATGCCAATGAACACAGACTAAACTTAAAAGATCAGGAAAGAGGAATAGATAAAAAGAAAAGAAAAGGAAATAAAAATACATAATAGTTATTGTAGGAAAATTGAAATATTCCATACATAAATGTCATTCCCCAGGTAACCAAACACTGATAAATATAAAACCCAAATTTCGAGTTCTGCTCTATTTTGGTGAGGCACCACACTCTCATCGTGGATAGTTTAAAAGAAAAAACATGAGAGAAGCACTTTTATCCATGCACAGTGGGATTATGACCCTTGTCTTGCTCGTTGTGGTACAACATAAAGGAAGCCAAAGGAGAGTTAGGTTTCAAACTACTAAACATTAAGTCTACATCTCTTGCACACAGTGTCTCAGGAGATCATTCAGAGAACAGAAAGAATCTTCAGTCTCCCTGGATAAAATCAGCAGAGGTCTACTGCAGTTTAACTTTCCACCCAATTGTAACAATGATAAGTACTAACTTAACATCATTAGGCATTCCTCAAACATTCCTCTAGGAAAAGAAATCTGTTATTTTCATAATGCTAGAATAGACTGGCTTCTCAGGAAAAGACTCAGGTAATAGCCTCGGTTACAAAAAAAAATACACAAAATGTGCAGTCCCTACCCAAGTAGCACTTATAACAAGAAGCAGAAAGATCTCTACCTGAAGAAGAAAGGACTACTAACAGATCGCAACATTGAGACAGTACAGATGTAACACTCTCTGACTGGTATTCTCATCAAAAAATAACCTCAAATGGTATTTTAGAACTAATATTGATAAAACAGATATATTAAATTGATGTCAATAGATGTATTGAAAACTATTCAGAGCAGACAGTGGAAGGATATATTGAACTTAAACAGAGAAAACAGATATAAATCAATCTGCATAACAAACAGAAATTCGTGAATGAAAATTATCAGGAAAGGACTTATCATTAATATGAATGAAGTGACAGGGTTCTGAATCAAATTGAACGCACTGATATTAACCCACACACCTGCCAACACATGAACTTTGACAAAGAACCTAAAACTATACAATGGAGAAAAGAAAGCATCTTCAACAAATTGTGCCGGTGTAACTGGGTGGTGGCATGTAGAAGAGTGCAGATAGACCCATATCTATCACCATGCACAAAACTTAACTCCAAATGGATCAAAGACCTTAACATAAGTCCAGCAACATTGAACCTCTCAGAAGAGAAAATGGCAGATAACCTTGAACAAATTGGCACAGAGACCACTTCCTGAACATAATGCCAGTAGCACAGACACTAAGATTGACAATTAATAAATGGGACCTCCAAAAACTGAGAAGCTTCTGCAAGGCAAAAGACACAGTCAACAAGACGAAACAGAAGCCCACAGAATGGTAAAAGATCTTCAGCAACCCCACATTAGACAGAGGGCTGATTTCCAAAATGTACAATGAACTCAAGAAGTTAGACACAAAAACCCCAATTAAAAATTGGGGTACAGAATTAAACAGAGAATTCTCAATAGAGGAATCTAAAATGGCTGAAAGATACTTAAGAAAGTGCTCAGCATTCTCAGCCATCAGGAAAATGCAAATCAAGGCAGCTCTGAGAAACCATCTTGCTCCTGTCAGAATGGCTAAAATTTAAAACACCAATGACAGTTTATGCTGGAGAGGATGTGGAGAAAGGGAAACACTCCTCCATTGCTGGTGGGAGTGCAAACTTGTACAGCCACTTTGGATATCCATATGATGGTTTCTCAGAAAATGGGAATTAGTCTACCTCAAGTTCCAGCAATTCCACTCTTAGGCATATATCCAAAGGATGCACATTTGTACAACAAAAACATCTGTTCAACTATGTTCACAGCAGCATTATTTGTAACAATGAGAACCTGGAAGCAACCTAGATATCTGTCAACAAAAGAATGGATAAAGAAAATATGGTACATTTACAAAATGGAATACTACTCAACAGAAAAAAAGGAATAAAATCTTGAAATTCTCAAGCAAATGTATGGAACTAGAAGAAACCATCCTCAGTGAGGTAGCCCAGTCACAGAAATACAAACATGGTATTCACTCACTCATATATGGATATTAGACATAGAGCAAAGGATTATCAACCTCCAATCCACACATCCACTGAAACAAGGAAACAAGGAGGACCCTAAGAGAGACATACGTGGTCCCTGGGTGAAGTGGAAAGGGACAAGAGCTCCTGAACAAATTGGGAGAATGGTGGATGGGGGAAGGAGGTAGGAGAAAGAGGAGGGGAGAAGAGAAGAGGGATGGAGAACATGATGGATCAGAAAGATTGAGTGGGGAGAGGAATAGAAGAGGAAAAGAAAAGAGACACATCATTAGAGGGAACCACTTTAGGTTTAAAGAGAAATCTGGCACTTGGGAAATACACACAGATCAACATGGATGACCCCAAGTAGGAATCTAAGAAATAGTGGAGAGGCTACTTAAATGATGCCCTTCCTCGATAATTAGAATGATGACTACATTAAACGCTATCATAGAGCCTTCATCCAGTAGCTGTTGGAAACAGAAACAGAGACCCATAGCTAAGCACTAAGCCAAACTCCTGGAATCCAGTTTCAGAGAGGGAGGCATCATGAACAAAGAGGTCAAGACCATGATGGGAAAACCCACAGAAACACCTGACCTGAGCAAATGGGAACTCATGGACCCTAGTTTAAAAGCTGGGGAACCAACATAGGACCAAACCAGGCCCCCTGAATGTGGGTGTTAGGAGGAGAGCCTAGGTCCTACCAAAAAGGACTTGACAGATTTTGATGATCCCTCATGGAAGCCCTGGAGAGTGGATGGAGGATAGGATGGGGGATCAGTGTGGGGCATGGGAGGATGGGAGGGAAAGGGAACTGGGATTGATATGTAAAATACGATTGTTTCTTACTTAAATACAATTTATTAAAAACAAGCTAAGAGAAACTCAAACCTTCCTAAGTGCATTAAAGCTGCATATATGGGAGTATGGAGAGTACTAAGTGGATTTATTTTATATATTGGAAATATTAGGAAAACATTGGTCACAAGGACTCAAGGAACCAAAATTGCATCTGATGGCCTCAAGGGTCTGGTGTTTGAAGTGAGACTTGCTGATCTACAGAATGACAAAGATGCATTTAGAAAATTCAAGCTAATTACTGAGGATGTCAGGGCAAAAACTGTCTGACTAACTTCCATGGCATGGATCTTACCTGGGACAAAATGTGTTCCATGGTCCAAAAGTGGCAGGGCATGATTGAAGCACATGTTGATGTCAAGACAACTGGTGATTATTTGCTACATCTGTTCTGCATTGTTTTCACTAAAAAACACAACAACCAGATCCTCAAGACCTCTTAAGGACAGCAACAGCAGCTCCGCCAGATCTGCAAGAAGATGATGGAAATACTAACCAGAGAAGTGTAGACAAATGACTTGAAGGACGTGGTAAATAAATTGATTACAGATGAGCCAGGTGCTAAAGTTGAACAAGCTGATGGATATGAACCACCAGTCCAAGAATCTGTTTAAAATCCAGATTCTTAATAGTGACAAATAAAAACTCTTATTTGTGATGAAAAAAAAATTATATAAGAATATTAGGAAAAAGTTTCTTTTTATAGTAGTGAGATGGCTATACACAATCTGCACTATGATTTTTTTTTTGGTTTTTCCATGCAGGGTTTCTCTGTGGCTTTGGAGCCTGTCCTGGAATTAGCTGTTGTAGACCAGGCTAGTCTCGAACTCACAGAGATCTGCCTGCCTCTGCCTTCCAAGTGCTAGGATTGAAGATGTGAGCCTATACCACCAGGCTTGCACTTTGATTTCTATTGAACAATGTATGATATAAGCAAAATATTGCATTGTAGCTTTGTATCATAATTTACTTAAAAATTCCTCATATTTCTTTGTACTTTTACTATCATTTGCCAGAATAAATATTGTTAAACACTAAAAAGATGAAACACATTCAATAGATAAAACACTGGAAAAACAATTTGAATCTAACATTTTTTAATTTCATTTTTCTTTATATTGAATAATATTACATTGTGAAAGTATACAACATTTTTATTATTTGTCTGTTGATGAACAGCAAAGATGTTTCTGTCTCTTGACAATTGTGGATAGAACATCAGTGAACATGGATGAATAAGTATCTCTGTAATATGCCATGGAATCCATTGGAACAAGCTCAGGAGTATACAGCTGAATCATGATAGGTTTATTTCTAGATTTTTGAGGAACCTCCACACATATTTCCATAGTGACTGCACACGTTTTCACTTCTGCCAACAGTGAGTAAATGCTCCCTTTCCTTAAACCCATGCTATTTGTCTTTGTTTTGTTTCTTTGTCATTGGCTCTTCAATTTTTTTATTATTTTAATTTTAAATAGCTTGTTTTACATTTCAATCCCAGTTCCCTCTCCCTTGCCTCTTCCTGCACCCCTCCACCTTATCCCCCAGCCTCCCACCCTATTGCCAATTCCTTCCATATAGGGGATATCTAGAGTCTGTCATTTCACTCAGGGTAGGGTTCAGACACTCCCCTAAGAGTCCAGACTGAGAGAGCACCTCTCTGTGTTATGGACACACAACGTCTGTTTGTATTCCAGGGATAAACACTGATCCACTGCTCAGGGTCCCATAGGTTGCCCAGGCCTCCTCACTGACTCTCACATTTGGGGGAGCCTGGATCAGTCCCATGCTGGCCTCCCAGCTGTCGTTCTGTGGTCCAAGAGCTCTCCCCTGTTCAGATTATCTGTCTCTGCTGGTTTTGCCAGCCCATTCTTTGGCAATTTGCTCATCACTCCTCCCTCTCTGTCACTGGGTTCCTTGGGTTCAGTTCAGTGTTTAACTGTGGGTGTTTGCCTCTGCTTCCATCAGCCACTGGATGAAGGCTCCCGGATGGTTATAGACATCAGGTTCATTATCAGGAATGGGTATTCGAGGTGGTATCTCCACTATTGCTTAGATTGCCAATTGGTGTCATTCCTTTAGATCACTAGAGACCACATTCTATGTGTCTTCTAACCTATGTTTGCCTCTTCCCTCTATTTTACCCCACACACACCCTTCCTGTTCCCCCATGACCTACTCTCTCTTCCTCTTCTCCCCCACACTTCTTCCCAGCTCCCACTACCCCTTACCCCTCACCATATTCCCCATTTTTCAGAGGATCTTGCCTCATTCCTCTTCTCTTAGGTACCATGCATATCTTTTAGGTTCGTTCCTGTTTCCCAGACTCTCTGTCAGTGAAAGTGCAGACTGGCACTATCCTAATCCATGTCTACAATCCATATATGAGTGAGTACATACCATGTTTGTCTTTTTGTGACTGGGTTACCTCACTTAGGATTGTTTCTTCCCGTGCCAAACTCTTTACAAGGCTACAATTACCTTGATACCCAAGCCACACAAAGACACAACTAAGAAAGAAAACTATAGACCAATTTCGCTCATGAACATTGATGCAAAAATACTCAATAAAATACTAGCAAACTGGATTCAAGAACACTTCAGAAAAATAATCCACCATGATCAAGTAGGCTTCATCCCAGGAACGCAGGGGTGGTTCAACATTAGAAAATCTATCAATGTAATCCACCATATAAACAAACTGCGAAAGAAAAACCACATGATCATCTCACTAGATGCTGAAAAAGCCTTTGACAAAATCCAGCACCCCTTTATGATAAAGGTCCTAGTGAGATCAGGGGTAACAGGAACATACCTGAACATAATAAAAGCAATATACAGTAAACCAATAGCCAATATCTAACTAAATGGAGAGAAACTCAACGCAATTCCTCTAAAATCAGGAACAAGACGAGGCTGTCCATTCTCTCCATATATTTTCAATATTGTACTTGAAGTTCTAGCTAGAGCAATAAGACAACAAAAGGAGAACAATGGTATACAAATAGATAAAGAAGTCAAGCTTTCACTATTTGCTGATGTTATGATAGTTCACATAAGTGACCCGAAAAACTCCACAAGGGAACTCCTAGAGCTGACAAATACCTTCAGCAAAGTGGCAGGATACAAGGTGAACTCAAAAAAAATCAGTGGCCCAATTATATACAGATGATGAAGTGGCTGAGAAAGAAATCAGAGAAACATCACTCCTTACAATAGCGATAAACAGCATCAAATATCTGGGGATAATGTTAGCCAAGGAAATGAAAGACCTGTATATCAAGAACTTTGAGTCTTTATAGAAAGAAATCAAAGAGGATACAATAAAATGGAAAGATCTCCCATGCTCTTGGTTTGGTAGGATCAACATAATAAAAATGGCAATCTTGCCAAAAGCAGTCTACAGATCCAATGCAATCCCTATCAAAATTCCAGCACAATTCTTTACAGACCTTGAACAAAAGGTCCAGGATAGCCAAAACAACCTTATACAATTAAGGAACTTCAGGAGGCATCACCATACCTGACTTTAAGCTCTGTTATAGAGCTATAGTCCTGAAAACAGCTTGGTATTGGCACAAAAATACACAGGTAGACCAATGGAACCGAATTGAAAACCGATTTTAACCCACACACCTATGAACACTTGATTTTTGACAAAGAAGCTAAAACTATTCACTTTTATAATGAAAGCATCTTCAACAAATGGTGCTGGCATAACTAGGTATTGGCTTTCAGATGACTGCAGATGTATTCATGTCTATTGCCTTGTACAAAACTTAAGTCCAAATGGATCAAAGATCTCAACATGATTCCATCAGTCATTGGTCGAAGGTTCTGTTTCCCAGAATCTCTGGCAGTGGGATTGTATGCTGGCCGTCCCATGATTCATGTCTAAAATCCATATATGAGTGATTGCATACAATGGGTGTCTATTTGTGACTGGGTTACCTCACTCAGGGTGGTTTCTTCTAGAGCCATCCATTTGCCTGCAAATTTCAAGATTCCATTGTTTTTTGTTTCCAATGAATAGTAATCCATTGGATAAATGTACCACATTTTCTCTATCCACTCTTCAGTTGAGAGGCATATAGGTTGCTTTCAGGTTCTGGCTATCACAAATAATGTGCTATGAATGTAATGGAACAGATGTCCTTGTTGTATAAATGTGCACCATTTTGGTTTATTCCTAAGAGTGGAATTGTAGGGTCTTGTGGTAGGCTGATTTCCATTTTCCTGAGGAATCTCCATACTGATTTCCAAAGTGGTTGTACAAGTTGGCACTCCCATCAGCAATGGAGTGTTCCCCTTTCACCACATCCCCTCCAGCATAAACTGTCATTGGTGTTTTTGATTTTAGCAATTCGGACAGGAGTAACATGGTATCTCAGATTTATTTTAATTTGCAAATACCTGATGGCTACGGATATTGAGCAGTTTCTTAAGTGCCTCTCAGCAATTTTAGAGTCCTGTATTGAGAATTCTCTCTTTAGATCTGTAGCCCAATATTTAATTGGATCCTTTTTAGTTATGGAGTCTTGCTTCTTGAGTTCTTTGTAAATTTTAGAGACCAGCCCTCTATCAGGTGTGGGATAAGGAAATATCTTTTCCCATTCTCTGGGCTGCCTTTTTGTCTTGTTGACTGTGTCCTTTACCTTACAGAAGCTTCTCAGTTTCAGGAGGTCCCATTTGTTAATTTTCGGTGTCAGTGTCTGTGCTACCGGTGTTATTGTTCAGGAAGCAATCTCCTGTACCAATTCATTCAAATGTACCTCTCACTTTCTCTTCTAAGAGTATCAGTGTGGCAGGATTTATGTTGAGATCTTTGATCCACTTGGACTTATGTTTTGTGCATGGCAATATACATGGATCTATCCACATTCTTCTACATGCCAGCATCCAGTTATGCCATCACCATTTGTTGAAGATGCTTTCATTTATCCATTGTATATTTTTAGCTTCTTTGAAGAAGATCACATGTTCATACGTGTATGGGTTAATATTGGGGTGTTTGACTCAATTCCATTGGTCTACCTGTTTATTTTTTTGCCAATACCAAGATGTTTTCAGGACTATATCTCTATAATAGAGCTTGAGTCCAGGAATTGTGATGCCTCCAGACGTTGCTTTGGTGAATAGGACTATTTTGTCTATCTAGGTCTTTTGTTTATTAATATAAATTTGATTATTGTTATTTCAAGGTCTGAGAAGAATTGTGCTGGGATTGTAATGGGGATTGCATTGAATCTGTAGATTACTTTTGGCAAGATTACTACTTGTATTACATTGATCCTACCCTATCGAAGAGGATGGGAGATCTTTCCATTTTCTGGTGTCTTCATTAATTTCTTTCTTTAAAGACTCAAAGTTCTTGCAATATAGGACTTTCACTTGTTTGGTTAGTGCCATCCGAAGGTATTTTGTGTTGTTTGTGGCAATTGTAAAGGGTGATGTTTCTCTGATTTCTTTCTCAGCCTACTTATCATCTGCTTATAGTAGGGCTACTGATTTTTTGAGATAAGCTTGTATCCTGCCACTTTGCTGAAAGTATTTATCAGCAGTAGGAGTTTTGGCATGGAATATCTTGTTTTCCTCCATCTGAAGTGATTGAAAGCTTTGCTGGGTATAGTAGTCTGGGTTTGTGTGCATGGTCTTTAAGTGTTGGTAGAATATCTGTAAAGGACCTTCTGGCTTTCAGAGTTTCTATGGTGAAGTCAGGTATAACTCTGATAGGTTTGCCTTTATATGTTACTTGACCTTTTTCCTTAGCTGTTCTTAATGTTCTTTCTTTATTCTGTATGTTGGGGAATTTTATTATTATGTGGCGAGCGTTTTTTTGTTTGTTTGTTTGTTTTTTGTGGTCCACTGTATTTGGTTTTCCGTATGCTTCTTGTACCTTCATTGGCATGTCTTTCTTTAGGTTGGGAAAGTTTTCTTCTTGATGAATATGTTTTCTGCCCCTTTGAGGTGGTTTTCTTCACCTTCTTCTATATTTAGATTTGGCCTTTTCATGATGTCCCATATTTCCTGGATATTTTGTGTTAGAGCTTTGCTGGGCTTAAGATTTTCTTTGGTCGATGAATCTATTTCTCCTAGTGTATCTTCAACACCTGAGATTCTCTCTTCCATCTCTTGTATTCTGTTGATTATTCTTATATCTATAGTACCTGACCATTTGTTCAGCTTTTCTATTTCTAGCCATCCTTCATACTGTGTTTATTTTTAATTATTTCTATTTCAGTTTTCAACCCTGCACTATTTGAATTGTTTCTTGCAATTTTTGCTTTGTCTTTTACTCCATTTCTTGCATTTTTTGGATTTTTGGGTTGTACTTTCTCCCATTTCTTGCATTTTTTGGATTTTTGGATTTTTTGTTCTTCCATTTCCTGCACTTTTTGGTTTGTTTTTTCTTCCCTTTCATTAAGAGATTTTCCCATATCCTCTTTGAGAGCTTCTATCATTTTCATGAAGTCATTTTCAGGTCATTCTCTTCTAGTTCATTTGCATTGGAATGATCGAGTCTTGGTGGTGTAAAATCTGTGGAATCTGGTGGTGCCATATTTGTTTTTCTGTTGCTGAGTATGTTTTTTTATTGTCTCTTTCAGATCCCTTTCTCTAGTGGGTGCAGAAAGATCCTCTTCCTGTCCTGGTAGTTAGTGAATCAGAGTTTCCTTTTAGTGAGTGCAAGCAAGTCCAATGCTGTGGTAGTTCTTCTCTTCCTGGTCCTTGTCCTGGTCCTGGTCCCATGTGTGGAGAAGAAAACCAGGGATCTGGGTGTGGAAGCTCCAGCTGGGGGGTGTAGCTCAGTGGCGGTCCCCAGGCAGTCCCCAGGAGCTGGAAGGCAGGCCTGGATACAGTCCCTGGTTTACCTGGTCCTGTGGTTGGAGAAGAAGACCAGCTGGTGTTCTATTTGAAAGCAGAGAGAGCAAGCCAGTAATAGCACTCCTCCATGGCCTCTGCATCAGTCCTGCCTCCAGGTTCCTTCCCTACTTGAGTTTATGTACTGACTCCCTTTGATCATGAACTGTGATGTGGAGCATAAACCAAATAAATGCTTTCTTACCTAAATTTCTTTGATCATGGTGTTTTATCTTAGCAATAGTAACCCTAACTAAAACAAATGGCAAAGGCACATACTGATGAAAAGTGAAAGTATAAAAAGTGGTGCCCCAAGAAAATGGAAATTAATAGAAAACAGGAGTAGCTATACTCATGTCTCGAAAAATATATTTAAAATCAAAATTAGAATGATAAAATAGTGAAGTACAACTTAAATGGAATAGTCTACTAACACTATATAATAATTATAACATGTACACCACATTCTTTCTCACACAAATTTTTGTTAATATACAATAACCACTCTTGAACACGATAGGTGAGCTACATTAATAGTGGTGGTCATCAATATCCTCCTTTACTTAAAGTCAAATCATCCAAAGAAAGTAAGAAGTCTCATAGTTAAACTGCATTGTAGATCAAAGCAGTTTAGTAGATATCTCTTGACTATTCTATCTAATAGTTATAGAGCATGAATTCTTCTCTGCAACCTATATAATGTTATCGAAAATATATCACATTTCAGATAATAAGATAACACTTAACAAATACCAAAAAGAGGGACTTTCGTGTCTTCTAAGATCATAATGCAATAAAACTAGAAAAAGGTCACAGAGAATGTAATACATGCAAATACATTTATTCATTCATTTATCTACTTCATTCACCTTTGCATTTAATTGGTTTACTTAGTTACTAACAAGAGACTCTTGCGAAGTCATTATGTCATTAAATAACTCCAGAGAAGAATCTAACAATACCTAGAAACAAATGCAAATAAAACAATACTTACCAGAACATTTGAGACATAGTAAATGCAGTCCTAAGAACATAGTTTGTAAATAAGTACCCACATTAATAAACAAGAAATATGATTAAATAAATAACCTAATAATATATCTCAAGGTATTCAAAATCAAATTTAAAGGTATAAGAAAAAAATCAGTATTAAATACTGGAACTTAAATAGATAGTATGGAAATCAAAAGAACAATACTCAACATTAGTGAAGGAGATGGAGGTTCTTTTAAATAATAGCACATCTGACAAACCCTTAACCAAATAAAACAAATAAGGGAGGAGACAAATTTTCAAAACCAGAGAGAAGGGGGAATATCAGTGTGGTAGTCTGAATGTGAGTGGTCCCCACAGTTACATACATTTGAGTGATTAGTCACCAGTTAGTAGAACTTTTATGGAAAGATTAGGAAGTATGTTCTAGGAGTAGGCATGACCTTGTTGGAAGATATGTAACCCTGAGAGTGGGCTTTAAAACTTCAAAGTGCACATCAGGCCCAGTCTCTCTCCCTGACTAATGTCAGCATATTAGGATGTAAAGTTCTCAGCTCCTTCTCCAGGACCATGCCTGCCTACATACAACTGCACTCACCACCATAATGTAAATGGACTAACCCGCTGAACTGTAAGCAATGTCCCACTAAATTCTTTCTTGTACAATGTGTCTTGGTCAAGATGTCTCTTCATGGTAATCTAACAGTAACTAAAACATAAATTCGTATCAGGGACTGGTATAGAGCTGCGACAAGCCTGCCCATGCTGCTTGTTACAGACATACGGAAGAATGCAGTTCTTTGAACTTGAAAAATAGTTTAATGCTTTAAGTGGGGATTAATGGGACATCTTCATAGAAACATGGAAGACAGTAGTGCTGATGACTATATGGACTGTTTAGACTTGCCTCAAGAGGTTTCAGATGTAAAGAATATGAGCAATTGGCATAGAGACCACTCTTGTGATATTTTGTCAAAGAATGTGGCTGTTTTATCCCTTTGTCCTGAGAAAGCTGCCAGGAGCTAAAATGCAGTTGCCTCTTTCTTTTTTTCTTTCTTTCTTTCTTTCTTTCTTTCTTTCATAACATCAATGGCTGCAGAGGAGATTTCAAGACAACCTAGTATGGATTGTACCACATGGTTATGAGTAATCCTTCTTGCACTGACCTACAGTGAGAAAAATAAAGCAGGACAAAAAGAAGAGCAAAATGTACAGTTTGAGGAGATATAGAGCACCAAGTCATGGAATGTTGGAGCCAAGTCTTGTGCTCAAGCAGAAGAGAAGCTTAAAGAAAGGCCAGGTGCTTAATGGAATAAGAGGATTGGTAACCTCAGGGGAAAAGCCCACACAGCTAATCCTGAAACAACTTGAAAGAAAAAGGGTGAAGGATTTCCTGGCCCTAAAAAGAAATGGAGAGCTTATGGAAATGTAACTAAACGTAAGAAGAGAGCAAGTTTCATCTCCAGCAATTAGGAGAATGTGGCAGGTACAGCCACGTGACTCTGGAAAGCACTTATAGTATTTTCCTCCACAGTAAAGGAAGGCAGCTGAGACCACACATTTGATAGGAAGTCCCTGCATGAAGGCCCAGAGAGGCCATTGTCTGAAGGTAAAGCCTACAATGATTTGGAGACCCCAAGATGCTGCAGATGACACAGGTGTGGAATACCAGACAAGGAAAGTTAAAGCAGGGTGTGGAACCAACCCAAGAAAAAGAAGTATGTTGCAGTAAGAAAGGACTGAGACAAAAAGCCATCAAAAAAACCCTTTGGCACCAGACATAGAGTTGCAAGATTTGAAGTTTGCCATGCTGGTTTTGGTCTTGTTTTGGTCCAGTCTTTCCTGATTTTGCCTCCTTTCTTCCATTATGGAATGGTAATGTATAGTTAGTGCCTTCAGAAATTTGAAATATAGATTCCTTTTGCTTATTGGTTTTGATTTTACAGAGAATTAACGTAAGGTAATGACTTGAGTCTCAGAAGCAACAGGACTTAGTGACCTTTAAGCAGTTTTGAGACTGTAAAAGACCATGGGGACTTTTGAAGTTGGACTGAATGCAAATTGCATTATGATATGGCTAAAAGCCTATGAGGAGAAAGGGGCTACAATGTGGAGAGTTGAATAAGACTTCCCCCAGAGTCTCATATGTTTGAATGCTTAGTCACTAGTAGTAAAACTGTTTGAAAAGGATTAGAAGGCATAGTCTTGCTGAATTAGGGATAGGTGACTGGATATGGACTTTGAGGTTTCAAAAACTCATACTGAGTCCAATCCCCACCCCTCTCTCCCCCTCTCTCTCTCTGTCTCTCTCTTCTGAACGTGTGTGTGTGTGAGAGAGAGAGATTTATTAAAATGACTTATAGGCTGATTAATAATTTCTATTAAAAGTAACTGAATGTGTTGTTTTTCTAGCACATGGGAACTTGGGATAGGAAGACAGTTGGTGGTATAAGACCCTGATCTGATTGGAAATCTGTCTCAAAATCCAGGTGACAAGTTGAAGGATGGTCAAGGAAAACAGTAATTGTGATGTAATTCACGATCTAATGCTCTTGAAGTTACCCAAATGCTTCCTACTTACTTGCTTTTCACGCACTTTTCTCCATCCAAGAAAAGAACATTTTATTTCACATGTATCCATAAGAACAGGGGACCTAAGGAATTGGAGGAATAAGAACCAGAGGGGGTAAGGGGATGGAGTTGTGAGTGTAGGTTGATAGTGAATTACAACAAATTACACATAACACGTCATAATGAAGTCTATTTTTTGTATACTAAGTTGAAATATTATTTTTGAAAATGTATGTCTGGGAAGAGATTGGGGCTTAAAAATCCTTAGGATTATTAGAATTAGATTATTTAGAGAAAGCCAATGAGTAACAACTTTTACATTAAAATTATTGTTTTTATTTTCAAATTCTCTTATAAATATGTGGGAACAAGTATATTTCTAATTCTATATATTCTTTTTTTTCCAAAATTGTGTTTTATCATTGTTATTTACTTTCTACCATGAATTTATGTTCAAATAGTTAGAAAAAAGTACAAAAATCACTTTGTTTATAGCCATCTAACTATTAATGCTGGAATATTTCAAAAGCAGCCAAGAAAAAGTGGCAGTAATATTTCAAAAAAAAAAAGGTAAGCATCAAATTAACTGTAAAACTATAAAAACAACTTTCCATTTATAATAGAAGAAAAAAGTGAGGCATGATATAACTTAACACTTGGGGAGCTGAGGCAGAAATTTCAGGGCTTCTAAACAAGCCTGGGATACAGAGGGAGAAAGTGTTCTTTATTTCTTAAGACAAACAGAAAGATACTTATGTCAAACTACATCAAAATGCCAAATAATTGATTTTATGTGGCAATCAGAACTTTGTAATCACTGAAATACATTAGTAAATGCAGAAATACAAGGGTAGTACAATCCAGACATGTGACTTCTACTCCATTGTCTCCTGCAAACTTAAAGACAGGTGTATCACATGAGATTAAGAATAAAAAGAACAATCCTGGGGTTGTTATCTTGACACCACGTATCTATCCAGATTTATTCTGTAGTCATTGTATTAAGTGAATGGAGAACTATACAACATCATTGACAAGTTGTTAAGACCTCTTTTCTGAACTACTCTTCTGCCCTTAAATGATTGTATGCAGGCCCATAGTCTCATGTCAACTCATTTATTGATAATGCTGTAAATTGGCTCTGTGTCTGAATACTTCCCTGTGATTTATACTGAATCTGAACAAAATCTATTCATTGTCCCTCTTTGGAAATCTGAGCTTATCAATTTCAACATATCTAAATTAAAGCACAGTTTTTTTCTTCAAGAAACTTTAACTTTATGTCTTACATACAGACATTTTCTCTGTTCATTTTTCCTACTTTCATTGTAAGTCGTTCAATCTAATGGCTTCTGTCAACTTCACTATCCCCAAGTGCCTTCCAAACAATCTCCCAGAACTCATTTGTGCTACTGTCCAACCATTCTTTATTCAACTGTTAGAAACATAACTTTTATGATTAAAATCTTTGTCTGGGTACAGACAGCTATAAATCCGTACTACTTTCAAATGCAAAGATAAATGGCCAGAAAAAAGTCTGAGGTATTGATAAAATTTAACATTGATTCCATCAGTGGTTGGCTTACCTATTTAAGCTCAGTGTAGTGTTATGGATATAATTATAAAATGAAAGAAATAGGAAGAACAAAGAAGTGGAAACAGAATATAAGTGCAATCATTTTAACAATATAAAACAGAAAGGAGACAAATAAAACAGTAATGTCCCATGATGATGAATTATGAACGTCTTAGGATACAAGGTAAGAGAAAATATTTTATGCTGACTCCATCATATCCCAGTTAGATAAAATGAGTAATAGAGTAAATGTCAGTTTTATTGGTAGTCAAATATTTTTTACATCAGATCTGTGGGTCATGGACCATCCTTCACCTAAAATGCTCACCTAAGTACATGGAGGAAAGTATGAACTTCATTTATGGATTTCTATCAATCATTCTCTTCCCTTCACTCAGGACTGATGAATGTAAGGTATCCATCTGTAGCAAATGGTCATTCATTAAGTAACTGAGTGATATTAGCAAGTGTCTGATGGGGGAACTCTGCCTCTTGAACTTTAAAACAAGTTGAGAAAATTTAAGTAATATAATTATCAGTCTAATGAAGTATTTATCAACGAAGATTATTTTTTCAGATTTCTTCATTAAAAAACTCAGTTTTTAAATCTTTAAAAAGGTAAATGAGAGAGCAGAAGCCTGGGACCAGTACCAAAATTGCAAGGAAGTAAAATAAGGAAAGCACAACGATAATTTCTACACTTGGAAAGTTTCAGCTTTCTGGATTTATATTAAAAGTCCAATCATTAAAGTTAAATCTGTTCAAAACAGGTGTGTATACCATATCTTCCTCTGTAGCTGGGTAATTTTGGTCACCTAACCTCTTTGAAATTTGTTTACTCTTCCTAAAAGCTTAAATAAAAGCTTAAATCAAATTTGCAAGAAGTTCTTACGATGTAGCCGGGTGTTGGCTCGCACATGCCTTTAATCCCAGCCCTTGGGAGGCAGAGGCAGGCGTATCTCTGTGAGCGTGAGGACAGCTTGGTCTACAGAGCAAGGCCAGGATAGGCTCCAAAGGCACACAGAGAAACCCTGTCTTGAACAACCAAAAAATAACAAAAATAATTTCCAAGATGTAAATAGACTACCACATGAAAACACTTTTCAAGACATATGGTCTAGGTTATTGAACAAAAACTTTAGTGCCCTGTGTGGGAATACTCCCCATGAATTATTTTCAGGGAGGCTCTAGAACCTCCTAAAATATGGACACTTGCCATTCCTCTTGATTGCTGGCTATAAATAATAGATTATACTGTATTGGTGAAGACATTTCACACCTTGGTAATAAGTGAAAACTCACTATTATTGACATAAATCCTGTCCTAGCTTCAGTTCTGATGTATTTTTCAAAGAAGCTGACAAAGAAAGAAAAGAGTTTATCTGGCTTGTATTACCTTAACTGAATAATTGTAAAATTAATTGAATAATTATAGTCCATTATAATGGTGATGTCAAGGCACAAACTTCAAGTTTTTCACTGAATATTAACTGTAAAAAGCAAAGAAAGAATAAAAACAACCTCGCTTGCTCGGGACTCAGTCTAGGGCAGTGGTTCTCAAACTTTCTAATGCTGACCATTTAAGAGAGTTACTCATGTTGTGGTGACCCAACCATAATTATTTTCATTGCTGCTTAATAACTGTAACTTTGCTACTGTTATGAATCATAATGTAAATACCTATGTTTTCTGGTGGTCTTAGGAAATTCCTGTAAAAGGATCGTTGAATCCCCAAAGTGATCAGGACACACATAATGAGAGCTGCTGGCTCATAATGTGGGTTCCCTTACATTCAGTTGAGTTTTCCTATATTAACTAACAATCATGAGACTCCCAAATAAATATGGTCACAGCCTGAAATGAGCTAGACGATTACTTTTCATTTCCTTACCAGGTTTTTGCACATATATTATGGTTTACAGTTTTGTGTATTTGTGAGATTTTTGTGTGTGCAAACATGTGTGTCTCTGCATGTATATGTTTGCTTGTGTTTCTCTGTGTTCCTTAATTTTGTTTGTTTCTTTATCTTGTCATAATCTGGTTTGTTAGTTTTTGTTTTGTCTTACTTTCTTTGGCTAATATTCTTTATACTCCTGTTTGCATTCTAAGAAAAGATTTCACATGGAGGAGAAGGGGGAGGATTTGGAAAGAGTTGGAGACATGGAAACTATAATCAGAATATGCTATGCAAAAAATCTATTTTCAATAAATTATAATTACAAAACAATGAAGTCGATTTTTTTGTATTTTCTTTTTTTTGTATTTTTTTATTTATTTTTAAGTTTAAATTTAGATTCGAAACAAGGTTGAGTCCTCCAGCAGCATCAGGTAAACAGGCCGGCCTCCCGGCCTGTGTTCCAGTGCCTGCAGATCGCCTGGAAACTGCACAGAGCTCCCAATCCCGGCGGGAGCCAAGCACCCCAAACTCCAGATCTTCTCTCCCACCAACGAGTCCAGGAAACGAGAGGAGGCTGGGAGTCCAGGGAAGCAGCTGTTCCTCCAGCAGCATCAGGTAAACAGGCCAGCTTCCCAGGCTGCCTTCCAGTGCCTGCAGATTGCCTGGGAACTGCACAGAGCTCCCAATCCTGGTGGGAGCCAAGCACCCCAGACTCCAGATCTTCTCTCCCACCAACGAGACCAGGAAAACAGAGGAGGCAGGGAGACCAGGGGAGTAGCTGTTCCAGATCAGGTACAACAGGACCCAGCATAGGGTCCAGGGGACCAGGTAGGAGGCTAAGCGCCCCAGATTCCTGTTCTTCTTGTCCACCCACGGGACCAGCATTTGGACAAGGAATAGAAGAACCACCAGATTATTGGACTTGCTAGCACCCACCAAAAGGGAACTCTGGTCCCCAGACCAGTAAGGGGCTCTTTCTTCACCCACTAGAAGAAGAGATGGGAAAGAGACAATACAAAAACACAGTCAGCAACAGAAAAACAAATATGACACTGCCAGATTCTAGAGACTCCACACCAGCAAGACCCCAACATTCCAAAGCGAACGAAGCAGAAGAGAACGACCTTAAAAGCACTTTCATGAAAATGATAGAGTCCCTAAAAGAGGATATAGGAAAATCTCTCAAAGAAATGGAAGAAAAAACAAACCAAAAAATGCAAGAAATGGAAGAAAAAACAAACCAAAAAATGCAAGAATTTGAAGAAAAAACAAACCAAAAAAGGCAGGAAATGGAGGAAGAAATGAAGCAAAAAATGCAAGAAATGGAAGAAGAAACAAAGCAAAAAATGCAAGAATTGGAAGAAGAAACATACCAAAAAAGGCAGGAAATGGAAGAAGAAACAAAGCAAAAAATGAAAAAAATGGAAGAAGAAACAAACCAAAAAAGGCAGGAAATGGAAGAAGAAACAAAGCACAAAATGCGAGAAATAGAAGAAGAAACAAAGCACAAAATGCGAGAAATGGAACAAAAAGCAAACCAAAAAATGCAAGAAATGGAAGAAAGAACAAACCAAAAAATTTATAAAAGGCAACAAACGGGCGAACAGATAAACAGAAAATTGTAAGAAGCAATGCAAACACTGCAAGGGTTGAAAACTGAAATAGAGACATTAAAAAAATCTGAAGAAAGGCAGAAAATAGAAAAGCTGGACAAACAGTCAGGCACTACCAATACAAGCATTACCAACAGAATAGAAGAGATGGAAGAGAGAATCTCAAGTGTTGAAGATACACTAGGAGAAATGGATTTATCAACGAAAGAAAACCTTAAATCCAACAAATCCTTAACACAAAACATCCAGGAAATATGTGACACCATGAAAAGACCAAACCTAAGAATAATAGGTACAGAAGAAGGAGACGAAATCCACCTCAAAGGGGCAGAAGGCATATTCAACAAAATCATAGAAGAAAACTTTCCCAACCTTAAGAAGACATGCCAATGAAGGTACAGGACGCCTACAGAACACCAAATAGAGTGGACCACAAAAAAAAAAAATCCCCTCGCCACATAATAATCAAGACCCCAAACATACAGAATAAAGAAAGAATATTAAGAGCAGCTAAGGAAAAAGGTCAAGTAACATATAAAGGCAGACCTATCAGGATTACACATGATTTCTCCATGGAAACTCTGAAAGCCAGAAGGTCCTGGATAGATATTCTACCTACACTAAGAGACCATGGATGCCAGCCCAGACTACTATACCCGGCAAAGCTCTCAATCACTATAGACGGAGAAAACAAGATATTCCATGACAAAACTAGATTCAAGCAATATGCGTCCACTAACCCAGCCCTACAGAAAATTTTGGAAGGAAAACTCCAATCCAAGGAAGCTAACTACAACCAGAAAAACATAAGCATTAGAGAATCCCTCTCTACCAACAGCCAAAAGAACAAAGGGGTGAAATTCCACACAGAATTCCACCAACAACAACCATCGCAAATCGAAGAAGGATGAGCAATCAATGGTCATTAATATCCCTCAATATTAACGGCCTTAACTCACCCATAAAAAGACACAGACTAGCAGAATGGATTCGAAGACAGAACCCTTCCTTCTGCTGCATACAAGGAACACACCTCACCCTCAAAGACAGACGT
The DNA here is from genome assembly GCF_017639785.1 of Mesocricetus auratus. Lineage (NCBI taxonomy): Eukaryota > Metazoa > Chordata > Mammalia > Rodentia > Cricetidae > Mesocricetus > Mesocricetus auratus. Next base: position 31,962,359 of record NW_024429201.1, read on the forward strand.
TACCTGAGAGTTAAAGGTTGGGAAAAAGTTTTCAATCAAATGGACCCAAGAAACAAGCAGGGGTAGCAATCCTAATATCTAACAAACTAGACTTTAAAAGAAAATCAATCAAAAGAGATGAAGGAGGTCATTACATACTCATCACAGGTGAAACCCACCAAGATGAAGTGTCTATCCTGAACATCTATGCCCCAAATACAAAGGCATCCACATTCATTAAAGAAACATTATTAGAATTTAAATCTCATCTAAAGCCCCACACAGTTATAGTGGGAGATTTCAACACACTACTCTCACCACTAGACAGGAATACCAGACAGAAACTCAACAAAGAAGCAAAGGGTCTAATAGAAGTAATGACCCAACTGGGATTAATAGATATCTATAGAACAATTCATCCACATAAAAAAGAAAATACCTTCTTCTCACCACCACATGGAACCTTCTCAAAAATTGACCACATACTTGGCATCATATCAAACCTCAGCAGCTACAAAAAAAATTGGAATAACTCCATGTATCTTATCAGACCACCATGCTTTAAAATTAGAATTCAACAAGAACACAAATTGCAGAAAACTTACAAACTCATGGAAATTGAATAATGCTCAACTGCACCATCCCTGGGTCAAAGAGGAAATAAAAAAAGAAATTAAAGACTTCCTCGAATTCAATGAAAATGAAGACACAACATACCCAAACTTTGAAAGCAGTGCTACGGGGGAAGTTCATAGCACTAAGTGCTCACATGAAGAAACAGGAGAACAGTTATACCAGAGAATTAACATCACAGCTGAAAGCTCTAGAACACAAAGAAGCAAACTCCCCCAGGAGGAGTAGACGCCAGGAAATAATCAAATTGAGGGCTCAAATCAATAAAGTACAAACTAGAAAAACAATACAAAGAATCAATGCAACGAAGAGTTGGTTCTTTGAGAAAATCAACAAGATAGACAAACCTTTGTCCAAACTTACCAAACAGCAGAGAGTGAACACGCAAATTAACAAAATCAGAAATGAAAAGGGGGACATAACAACAGACTCTGAGGAAATCCAGAGAATCATTAGGTCATACTTTGAAAACCTGTACTCCACAAAATTCGAAAATTTAAAGGAAATGGATGACTTCCTGGACAGCTATCATTTGCCAAAACTAAATCAAGAACAGATAAGCAATTTAAATAGACCTTATAACCCCTATGGAAATAGAAGCTGTCATCAAAAGTCTCCCAACCAAAAACAGTCCAGGTCCAGATGGCTTCAGTGCAGAATTCTACCAGAAATTCAAAGAGCAGCTTATACCTATTCTTCTCGAAGTGTTCCACACAATAGAAGCAGAAGGGTCTTTGCCAAACTCTTTCTATGAGGCTTCAATAACCTTGATCCCCAAGCCACACAAAGATACAACTAAGAAAGAGAACTTCAGACCAATATCCCTCATGAACATTGATGCAAAAATACTCAATAAAATACTGGCAAATCGGATCCAAGAACACATCAAAACAATCATTCCCCACGATCAAGTAGGTTTCATCCCAGGGATGCAGGGATGGTTCAACATACAAAAATCCATCAACTTAATCCAACATATAAACAAGCTGAAAAACAAAAATCACATAATCATCTCACTAGATGCTGAAAAAGCCTTTGACAAAATCCAACACCCCTTCATGATAAAGGTCTTGGAGAGATCTGGAATAACAGAGACATACTTAAACATAATAAAAGCTATATTCAGTAAACCAACAGCCAACATCAAACTAAATGGACAGAAACTCAATGCAATTCCTCTAAAATCAGGAAGAAAACAAGGCTGTCCACTCTCTCCATACCTTTTCAACATGGTACTTGAAGTTCTAGCTATTGCCATATGACAACAAAGGGGGATCAAGGGGATACAAATTGGGAAGGAAGAAGTCAAACTTTCACTGTTTGCAGACGATATGATAGTTTACATCAATGACCCAAAGAACTCTACCAGGGAACTATTACAGCTGATTAACACCTTCAGCAAAGTGGCAGGCTACAAGATCAACTCAAGAAAATCAGTAGCCCTACTATATACAGATGATAAAAGGGCTGAAAGAGAAATCAGAGAAACATCACGCTTTACAATTGCCACAAACAACATAAAATACCTTGGGGTAATGCTAACCAAACAAGTGAAAGACCTGTATTGTAAGAACTTTGAATCTTTAAAGAAAGAAATTAAAGAAGCCCTCAGAAAATGGAAAGATCTCCCATGCTCTTGGATAGGTAGGATCAATGTAGTAAAAATGGCAATCCTGCCAAAAGCAATCTACAGATTCAATGCAATCCCCGTTAAAATCCCAGCACAATACTTCACAGACCTTGAAAGAAAAATAATCAGTTTTGTATGGAAAAACAAAAGACCCTGGATAGCCAAAACAACCCTGTTCAACAAGGCAATGTCTGGAGGCATCACCATCCCTGACCTCAAGCTCTATTTTAGAGACATAGTCCTGAAAACAGCTTGGTATTGGCACAAAAATAGACAGGTAGACCAATGGAATCGAATTGAAAACCCGGGTATTAACCCACACACGTAAAACATCTGATCTTTGACAAAGAAGCTAAAAATATACAATGGAATAAAGAAAGCATCTTCAACAAATGGTGCTGGCATAACTGGAGGCTGGCATGTAGAAGAATGCGGATCGATCCATGTTTATCGCCATTCACAAAACATAAGTCCAAATGGATCAAGGACCTCAACATAAATCCAGCCACACTGAACCTCTTAGAAGAGAAAGTGGGTGGTACCCTTGAACGAACTGGTACAGGAGACAGCTTCCTGAACATAACACCAGTAGCACAGACAGTGAGATCAAGTGGGACCTACTGAAACTGAGAAGCTTCTGTAAGGCAAAGGACACAGTCAGCAAGACAAAAAGGCAGCCCACAGAATGGGAAAAAATATTCACTAATCCCACATCTGACAGAGGGTTGACCTCCAAAATTTACAAAGAACTCAAGAAGCAAGTCTCCAAAACACCAAAGGACCCTTTTAAAAAGTGGGCTGCAGAACTAAATAGACAGTTTTCAATAGAGGAGTCTAAAATGGCTGAGAGGCACTTGAGAAAGTGCTCAACATCCTTAGCCATCTGGGAAATGCAAATCAAAACAACGCTGAGATACCATCTCACTCCTGTCAGAATGGCTAAAATCAAAACACCAATGACAATTTATGCTGGACAGGATGTGGTGAAAGGGGGACACTCCTCCATTGCTGGTGGGAGTGCCAACTGGTTCAGCCACTTTGGAAAGCAGTATGGAGATTCCTCAGAAAAATGGGAATAAACCTACCACAAAACCCAGCAACTCCACTGTTAGGCATATATCCAAAAGATGCCCATTCATACAACAAAGATGTCTGTTCCACTATGTTCATAGCAGCTTTATTTGTAATAGCCAGAACTTGGAAGCAACCTAGATGTCCCTCACCCGAAGAGTGGATAGAGAAAATGTGGTACATCTACACAATGGAGTACTATTCAGCAGAAAAAAATAAGGGGATCATGAGATTCGCAGGCAAATGGATGACACTAGAAGAAACCATCCTGAGTGAGGTAACCCAGTCACAAAAAGAGAAACATGGCATGTACTCTCTCATATATGGATTTTAGACATAGATCTGGGGAGGGCCAGCCTACAATCCTATGGCCAGAGAGTCTGGGAAACAGAAACTTCATTTAGTGGCTGATCGAAGAAGAGGCAGACTCCCTTGGTTAAGTACTGAGCTGAACTCAAGAAAGCCAGTAACAGAGAGGGAGGACTGATGACCAAAGAGATTAAGACTGGGCTGGTTTAACCCCCAGAAACAGCTGACCAGACAAAGGTTAACTCTTGAATCCCAGGCATCAGCCTGTTAATCCAGCATGGGACTGATCAAGACCCCCTGAATCTGTGTGTCAGTGAGGAGGCCTAGGGAATCTATAGAGCCTTGGGCAGTAGATCAGTACCCATCCCAAGTATACACACGGATTTTGGACTCCCATAGAACAATGTGAGGTACACTCTCACCCTGAACTCTTGGGGAAGGGTCTAGGCCCTGCCCTATATGAAATGACAGACTATGGACACCCCCATGGAGGGCCTCACCCTCCCTGGGGGAATGAGGGGATAATGGGGGGGGGGGTTGGGGGGAGGGTACGGGAGGAGGGGAGGGAATGGGAGAGGGACCTGGAACTGACTTGTGAAGCAACCTTGTTTCTTATCTAAATTTAAACCGAAAATAAAATATAAAAAAAAAGAAACAAGGTTGCTTCACAAGTCAGTTCCAGGTCCCTCTCCATTTCCCTCCCCTCCTCCCGTGCCCTTCCCCTAGTCCCCACAATATCCCTTCATTTCCCCAGAGTGGGTAACGCCCTCCATGGGGGTGTCCACAGTCTATCATTTCATCCAGGGCAGGGCCCAGACCCTCTCCCAAGAGTTCAGGGTGAGAGTGCATCTCATATTGTTGGATGGGAGTCCAAAGTCCATGTGTATACTCCGGATGAATACTGATCTACTGCCCAAGTCTCAATACATTACCTAGGCTTCTTCACTGACACCCCCAGTCAGGGGGGTCTTGATCAGGCCCATGCTGGATTCCCAGGCATCAGCCTGGGATCCAAGAGTTAACCCTTGTCAGGTCAGCTGTTTATGGGGGTTAAACCAGCCCAGTCTTGATCCCTTTGGTCATCAGTCCTCCCTCTCTGTTACTGGGTTCCTTGAGTTCAGCTCAGTGTTTAGGTGTGGGAGTCTGCCTCTGCTTCCATCAGACACTGAATGAAGGTTCTGTTTCCCAGACTCTCTGGTCATGGGATTGTAGGCTGGCATTCCCCAGATCTATGTCTAAAATCCATATATGAGAGAGTACATGCCATGTTTCTCTTTTTGTGACTGGGTTACCTCATTCAGGATCGTTTCTACTAGTGTCATCCATTTGCCTGCAAATCTCAGGATTCCATTGTTTTTTATCTGCTTAATAGTACTTCATTGTGTAAATGTACCACATTTTCTCTATCCACTCTTCAATTGAGGGGCATCTAGGTGGCTTCCAAGTTGTGGCTATTACAAATAATGCTGCTATGAACATACTGGAACAGACATCCTTGTTGTATGAAAGGGCATATTTTGGATATATGCCTAAGAGTGGAGTTGCTGGGTCTTTGGTATGTTTATTCCCATTTTTCTGAGCAATCTCCATACTGATTTCCAAAGTGGCTGAACCAGTTGGCACTCCAACCAGCAATGGATGAGTGTTGCCCTCTGACCACATCCTCTCCAGCATAAATTGTTGTTGTTTTTTTTGATTTTAGCCATTCTGACAGGAGTGAGATGGTATCTCAGAGTTGTTTTGATTTGCATTTCCCAGGTAGCTAAGGATGTTGAGCACTTTCTCAAGTGCCTCTCAGCCATTTTGACTCCTCTATTGAAAATTCTCTATTTAGTTCTGTACCCCCACCTTTTAGTTGGATCCTTTGGTGTTTTGGAGACTTGCTTCTTGAGTTCTTTGTAAAATTTGGAGATCAACCCTCTGTCAGATGTGGGGTTAGTGAATATTTTTTCCCATTCTGTGGGCTGCCTTTTTGTCTTGCTGACTGTGTCCTTTGCCTTACAGAAGCTTCTCAGTCTCAGAAAGTCCCATTTATTAATTGTTGATCTCACTGATTGTTCTACTGGTGTTATGTTCAGGAAGCTGTCTCCTGCACCAATTTGTTCAATGGTACCACCCACTTTCTCTTCTAAGAGGTTCAGTGTGGCTGGATTTATGTTGAGGTCTTTGATCCATTTGGACTTATGTTTTGTGCATGGCGATAAACATGGATCGTTCCGCATTCTTCTACATGCCAGCCTCCAGTTATGCCAGCACCATTTGTTGAAGATGCTTTCTTTATTCCATTGTATATTTTTGGCTTCTTTGTCAAAGATCAGATGTTCATACGTGTGTGGGTTAATATCAGGGTTTTCAATTCGATTCCATTAGTCTACCTGTCTATTTTTGTGCCAATACCATGCTGTTTTCAGGACTATAGCTCTATAATAGAACTTGAAGTCAGGGTTGTTTTCGCTATCCTGGATCTTTTGTTTTTCCATACAAATTGATTATTGTTCTTTCGATGTCTGTGAAGAATCGTGCTGGTATTTTAATGGGGATTGCATTGAATCTGTAGATTGCTTTTGGCAGGATTGCCATTTTTACCACATTGATCCTACCTATCCAAGAACATGGGAGATCTTTCCATTTTCTGCGGGCTTCTTTAATTTCTTTCTTTAAAGATTCAAAGTTCTTGCAATACAGGTCTTTCACTTGTTTGGTTAGCATTATCCCAAAGTATTTTATGTTGTTTGTGGCAATTGTAAAGGGTGATGTTTCTCTGATTTCTTTTTCAGCCCTTTTATTATCTGTATATAGTAGGGCTACTGATTTTCTTGAGTTGATCTTGTAGCCTGCCAATTAAGTCAATTTTAATAATCATCCAAAGCTCCTTTTTAAAAAATAAAAGAAAGAAAAATGAATTAACACTCACTAAAAGAACAATCAATTTTTCACAAAAAAGAAAAAATAGGAAAGCTTTCCAACAAAAGGTTCTTGAGTAAATAAATACAAATAAAAATGAATTTTGACCTACGATGTAATGCTGAGCAAGACAGTGGATTTTAGGTGACTCATATATAAATATAAAAGTCAAATCTTCAAATGCTTTAAGAACAAAATTGTAGAAATCATCTTAAACCTGTCTGTTTTGATGAAATAATTGTTAAAATAATTTATCAATCCTACAGCTTTAAGAGTAAAATTTCAATTAAGTGGACCTGAATTCAATCTCCAGAGCAAAATAAATAAGCTAATGATAAATAGATAGATGGATAGACAGACAGACAGATAGATAGATGATAGATAGATAGGTAGATAGATAGATGGGTCATAGATATATAAATGATAGATAGATAGATAGATAGATAGATAGATAGATAGATAGATAGATAGATAGATAGATAGATCCAAACAAGTAAATAATTACTTTGACCTCAAAAGATGTAATAAAAATATTTCTGGAGATCCGATAAGATGACTTAGTGGGTAAAAAGCACTTGGCCTTCGAGCCCAATGACTGGTATACAAACCTTAGAATCCATAATGGAAAGAAAGAATTAAATCTAAAAATATTCATACCTTCAAGTGCCTATCATTGCATGTCATTGCACACACACACCCATAAACACACTTAATAATAATAAATATTTTTATCTGCTTGCCATGGTGATGTACATCTGCAATCCCAGAATAAGAGTTAAGATTGGTGTAAGTTTGAGGATATCCTAGGCTGTCAAGTGAGTTTCAAACCAATCAGACTTCTAGAATAAGGCCCTTTCCAAATAACAAGCAAAAATAAATGAAAACTGCATAAAACCAAAAATTTAAAATACATGCCATAAAACAAGAGAAAGTATTCACAAACATGAAAATATGTTCATAAGTCTTAAGTTCACAGATATTTATTGATATACTCTTGATTTTTCAAGCATTAACTGTGAATATAAATACAATTAAGTTTGTGTAATTACATTTGAGTCAATGACATGTAGTGTACATAGTATAACATATTTGCCTTCTAGATTTGATTAATTACACCATATTATGCCCATGCTAATTGAAATCACCTAAGCAATGTATTTCACAGGAATTGTCTTTGTCACTGAGTGACTCATAAATGTATTTGTGAATATATAAAAGTTATATATATATAACAATGTAACAACAGTTATATTGCATATCATATGCAAATAATATATGCTGTAATTTATTGTCTGCTCATTTAAGTTAGTCATTGAGGCTCTTCTTTTTCTAGGTTCAGTACTAGACATTGTTTAAGAAATCGGAGAGGCTTGGGTTCTGTCTACATATTATTATTTTCTCTTGGACTCTTTCTCTATATGTAATACTTGTGCTTTGAATTTATTATGCATTTTCTGGATTTAATATACCTTCAATTGATAGTATACATTTTAGGTTTCAGAACTTTTCTGTGAATAATTTACTCTCATTTGGCAAATCATTACAGCCCATAGGTAGACTAGCTTGTCAATTGCTGCTATTAATAAAAATTGATTTGGATCATTTTAGAAGAATTACCTATGGCTGCTTTCCTACTGTAGTAGGACTATTGAATATGTAGAAAGGCCAAGTGATCCATAAAACTAAAATATTCATTATTATATTTTTTTTCTAAAACACCTGCCAAATCCTGTTCTCTACTAATTTGGAAAGGAAAAAGTGAATGTTGCTCCTGGTAATCAGATATCCCTGTTTGATCAGTATTGCATTCTACAAAGATTGGCTTTAATAAAGAGAAGTCAACTAAAGTGATTATCTTATCATCAAACTATTTCACACACAAGAAAAAGGATGATCTGGTATAATAACACCAGCTAATATTAGTAATTTAAACCTCAGCCTACCAAGGGACAAATATATTGCCATCATGAAATCATTATTTTAAGGTTGGCATTAAGATCAAACTCAAGCTTTGTTGTGGACTTTTAAATTTGTAAGCTCCTGTGTCAGTTTTCTAAGTTGATGTTTCCCTTCACATTTTTCTACACTCTTAGTATCAAGCATTTTATCAGCTTTTGAAGCAAAGTGGTATTCCAAATAGGATTTGTATATGACATACTTTTTTAAAATCTAATGATCTGCTTATTGCCATTAAGACAAGGATATTACTGTTGCAAACTATCATTGTTTGCACCTCTAATTGCAGATATCCTTAATTATCTGTTGAGGAAAATTGCCTTTAGAATATTTAAAGACTGCCTTGAGACACACAAATTATAGATAGACAACATTTTTTTCCTAAGGAACTAATCAATTGTAGATAAATACAGCTTGATCAACAGTTCAAAATAAGGCGTTGCTACATTAACTTTTAAAGACAAGCATGTTTCATTGTTAATGGTTGTTTTATAACAGCTCTGGCATATGTCTGAAAGAACTTTACTCAGCATGCATCTGTAGAAGTACTTGCCAACTTTCATGAATAAATGATTCAACTGGTAAATTGAGGAATACATAAGTAAGTTGGAATAAAATTTATAAAATTAAAAATTGGATGCTTTATAAATGAGCTGTTTTGAAACACCTTTTTATTTTAATTTTTAACCTTTAGTATATCACCATACTCATGAGGAGTAGCATATTTTCCATCTCTGCCATGACCTATATGGTATCCTCAGTGATATAGCATGTAGTGGCTATCATTTACTAAACTTTATTTAAAATATAGACAGTCTTTCCCATTAAACTGTAACTAATTATGTAACTTTTCTTGCAAAGATTAAAAATGTCTGTATACCCAAGATAGAATGTTAACAATAGACCAAATAAATTTCAACCAAGTCTAGTTTTGTGAGCCCATGAATTTACTGGGATTACTCCCAAAAAACTGGAATACCCAAAGACATTATCAACACTGAAAATTCTACCTTGTCATGGGTAATGACACAAAAACTGAATGAATGTAGACCTGTGTACAGCTTGACCAGTCAGAGTATCTCCTTTCTTTAGCAGCTGCTGCTTATATGATTTTGGGGAGTTGCTGTGTAAAGCTCCTAAGTTTCAGGAGTTTCCTACACCTTCTATGTTTCATTTAAATCTTAAGTCTTAACAGCTTCTCTCCCCTCTCCATGAGGGAATTTTTTTATTTAGGGGAAATATTTATACAATAGTTATCTTAAGGCCAGGTATGCATTATTAACAACCTACCATGATGTCTACATAATATCCATTCATTTTTAATAAATTAAAGAATATCATCTGGAATAAAGTGGCTTGATATAGAAAAGTTGGCATAGTCAGGGAAGGCTACCACCTGACCATGCTACATCCTGGCTAGGAAGAGACTTTCCCTAAGTGCAAGACAACGACACATATTTTACAAAAATTAAGTTCACAAACACAAAATTGGTACTGGAAGAATTGTTCAGTATATCAGGTTTAGGATATCTAAATTACAAACTTTTGAAGAAACAGAGAAGAATGGACAGATTCTTTCAATTAGTTGATAGTCCTGAAATGAATTATTTGCACATGCAATCAAATAAATGTAGATGTAGGTGCAGACTCTAATCCACTTTGATTGATGTCCTTTTCAAAAGAAAGAAAATCCTCACATAAGACGCAAGACAAATGCCATGTGACAAGGGAAAGACCCACAGGAGGACAGCAATAAGTCCGCAAGGACATGTACTTAAATGTCGCATCTGGCAGGCAAGGAATACATTGGATCTATAGCAATCAGCAAATTCAAATCCAGCAAAAAAGACTCTTTCTGGGACTTAGAAAGGTCCATGACCATGCCTCCAAAAGTGTGAAGGAATCAAGTTCTGATATTTTAGCAGCCGTGCTCATGATGCTTTGGTATGGAAACCACAAAGTCTAATACATATATTATTCGCTGGCCGTAAACAGCCACAACACTACCAGTTCCATAAGCGATTACTTAGAATAGATGAATGCATGACAGTAGGGTGACCGTCTGTCATGTCAGTACATCTTCTACTCACTTCCTCAGACTGCATTTTTCCTTACTCTTAACCTCTATAAGTAAAATAGACATTAATTTCCACCTTAGGCTCATTTCATCCAGAATCTACACTAGCACAGTGCCTATGATACAGCAACTTCTATATCTTTAAGAAACTGAGAAACTGTTCTAAAAGAAATGGCATTCTATTATTACAGCCAAAAAACAGGCATAGATAATGTCTACAAAAGTATATTCGGCAATTAATTTGCCTAGAATAATCACTATATAGCTGTTATCATTGTAAAATTATTACTTACTGTCAGAATTCCTCGCTTCAATTTCAAAAAGGCAAAATATTATTAGGATTGCCATAATCATCCTGGATAAAACCACACAAATTCAGCAAAGATGCTTAAAATTGGAAGTGATTCACTTTGTTATAGACTACTAGGCAATTATGTGGTATTGTCAAATGATGGAATGGTGATCAGGATACCTTTACTGGAATCCCATGAACTAAATTAACTGTCTACTACACACACAGTAATAATACATGTACCCACTGAAAAGAAGAAAATAATTTTAAAAAAACCCTCCCTACACAGCAATTTTGAAATTGTTCTACATATTCACTGCTGGTTTCTGGACTAAGAACAAGTTCTTCTGCCTGTGAATAGTATATTCACTGCTCTTAATTTGGGCCTTTGAGGCATTTTTACTATTTCTGTAAGAAATTTTCTATATCTGCAACTAACACATTTTCTTATTCATCTTTATATGCATAGAAAATTGATTGAGCCAATGACCTATTCTCATTGTGTACTCAGTATGCACTCGTCCCAGGTAGTGTAATAACTTCAAAAAAACAGTATGGACTTGACCTGTGTCAGGGCCGTGCATAACACTTTTTTTGAGTTAAGGTATATTAAACGTTAAATCTTCTCACAGGATTTGCAAAATGTTTTTGACTTTTCTAGAAGTCTCAATGTTTAAAAAGACTTGTTTTTAAAAGTGCTTGTATATAATAAAAAGAATTTACAAGAGGTCTTCTTAAATCTTCTTGGAATCTAAAGAATAACAAAGGCAAACCCTTATCTTTGACACCTTTTCCCTAAACTTTATATTCTCAGAAACTTCTTGGATTTGATCTATACTTTAATGCCATATCTTATTTTGGAAATTATTGCTAACTGAAGAAAAAACAGTTGTTACTGTTCCTCTAAATTTTTCTTGAAATCTGAATAGTAGATTCAATTTCCTTCTTTCTTTTTTGGAAGCTAAAAGGCATAATTCAAATGTTTTTCCCTGCAATGTTCTTGTTGAGCCAAGTTCATTGTATACTTTATGCTTCCACATTTTCCTAAGTCACAACAAGATCAACCTTAATGTAATTAACATGTACATCTTATTCTCTTACTGTGGAGTTACCTTTGTACACTGTAAATATCTATTGCTCTCATTGTTAATAAAAAGCTGGTTGTCCAACATCTAGGCAAGAAGAGATTGGGTGAGACAACCTCACACAGGTAGAGTGCTGGGTAGAGGACAGGTAGAGTCAGAGGAGCTATCAGCCAAAAACAGAATGAGTCCAACACACAAACTGGAATAGACATAAAAGCCCCAAGCCTTGAGACAGTACATAAATTAATAGAAATGGACTAAGTTGTAAGAGATATTTAGTAATAAGCCTGAGGATATGTTGTAAAAGATAATAATAAGCCTGAGATTAAGTTGTAAGAGATAGTAATAAGCCTTGCTATAAGTCTAAGATATTGGCTGAGCATTTATAATTAATGTTAAGCCTGTGAGTGGTTATTTTGGAGCCATTGGTCACTACATGGGAAACTCCACCTGCATTCTCCATCTCCTCCTTGGCCTCTCACTGCCCTTGAACACACTCTGCTTGTCCACTGTTTAATCCCTAGTTGTGGGTACCATCTCCCTTCCAGCTATTGCATTCTGTCCCTATAAGTAATTGATGTACAAAGACCACTAAAATTTTAACAGTTTTAGCAGCTCTTTCATTATGTGCATGTGAATTTGCCTAGAATACATTCAATTAGGAAAATCCATGGAATCTCTGATGTTTTGGGCTGTATTCATGTGTTTGCACAAAATGACTGAATGTTGTTGTAAGAAAGAGACTACCTGGTAGGTGGACCAATGATTCTATGCATTTGAAAATTCCCTTGGTGGAGCTTGAATCTCTGCTCCTATATTATTATCCTTAAAGACAGAGCTTAAGGATCAGAAAAAAGAAATTGAAATATGGATTACCAACAAGTCGGACATGCTCCTTTTACAAAAGTTCTACCATCTCACTTTGCTTAACTTTCTACTTCATCTCTCCCAATAATTTTATGCTTTGAGGTTATAGAGTTGTAATTAAAATCCAATAAAAACACCCATAATTCTTTATTATTTCTGGTGCCATTTATGCATAAGTATGCAAGAATATTTACTATCATAACTGATGAGACATTTCTTTTTTTTTTTTTTTGGTTTTTCGAGACAGGGTTTCTCTGTATTGTTTTGGAGCCTGTCCTGGAACTCACTCGGTAGACCAGGCTGGTCTCGAACTCACAGTGATCCGCCTGTCTCTGCCTCCCGAGTGCTGGGATTAAAGGCGTGCGCCACCAACGCCCGGCTCTGATGAGACATTTCTAGTATGGTAGCAAAAATGACATGATGCTAAAAATTATTGGACATTTTTTGGGGCGTTTTCTTTTTTCCATTTACATCTTTATTAGTTCTGGTACATTCTGTGTACTGTGTGTAAAGTAAAAATTTTATTTGATTGGTTAAAAATTGTTGACATTCATTTGGAAAATATCAGACTTAAGGTAATTAAGTGGTGAGTTTCCTCCAGAGCATTCTCTTGTACTCTCTGGCTACAAAAGCATCTGTTCAAAAGAGGCACTGCAATCAGTCCTGATATCACACTGTCCTGCACCATCTGAACACTTTTGGTAAGCAAATGGAAGTGGCCCCTGAAAGATGCACAACTTTGGAGGAAATTTCTTATATTAAAATTTCTTTCTATGAAACAGGTAATTAATAGAAAATCACAATACATAATAAAATTCATAACCCATCCTTTCTGTTTCTGTAGTGAAAGTCATCTAATTTGTATATAAAATATGCTACAAATTTTATGAATAAATTTGAAAAGGATGTAGATATCATCTTGCTGTATTGTTAACTGAAAATAAAGTTCGATTCTGTTACTTTAATGTTTAAGCAATTTATTATTGAAAGAATATCTATGCACTGTTGAAAGTTTTAAATATGCAGAAGATTACATTGTCATATTTGAAAATTAATGGTTACTAATGAATACTTAAAATACATCTCATTCACAAAAAATAACTTTTTGACAGGTTAAACTTCAAAATATTACGATTTAGTTTTGTTGACCATTTTAAGTAGTGAGTTTTCTTTTACATTTTTTAGTTAAATTAGAAACAAGCTTCTTGTACATATCAATCCCATCACCTATTCCCCTGCCCCCTATGCCATCCCCTTTCTGCTGCCCAAGGAGGGTGAGATCTTCCATGGGGGATCTTCAAAGTTTGTCTTATCATTTGGAGTAGGGCCTAGACCCTCCCCTGTGTGTCTAGGATGAGAGAGTATCCCTCTATTTGGAGTGGGGTCCCATAGTCCATTCTTGTACAAGGGATAAATACTGATCCACTACCAGAGGTCACATAGATAAACCAGACCGCCAAACTGTCATCCTCATTCAGGAGGTCTGGAACAGTCCTATGCTGGTTTCCCAGTTATCAGTCCAGAGTCCATGAGCTCCCCTCTGTTCAGGGGAGCAGTTTCTGTGGGTTTCTCCAGCCTGGTCTTGACCCCTTTGCTCATCACTCTCCCTCTCTGCAACTGGATTCCAGAATTCAGCTCATTATTTAGCTGTGGGTGTCTGCTTCTGCTTTCATCAGCTACTGGATGAAGGCTCTGGGATGGTATATAAGGTAGTCATCAGTCTCATTATCGGGGAAGGGCATTTAAGGTAGCGTCCAAACTAATGCTTAGATTATTAGTTGGTGTGAACCTTGAGATCTCTGGACATTTCCTTGGTGATAGATTATTCTTTTAACCTATAATGGCTTCCTCTATTATGGTATTTCTTTTCTTGCTCTCTTCTGTTCTTCCCCTGACTAGATCTTCCTGCTCTCTCCTGTCCTCCTATCCCCTCCTATTCTCCCCTTGTGTTTCTTCTATCTCCCTCCCTCCCACATGCTCCCAATTAGCTCAGGAGTTCTTGTCCCTTTCCCCTTCTTCAGGGAACCACATAAGTCTGTGTCTCTTAGGGTTATCCTTGTTTCCTAGCTTCTCAGGTAGTGTGGATTTTAGGCTGATACTCTTTGCTCTATGTTTAAAATCCATACATGAGTGAGTACATACCATATTTGTCTTTTTGTGACTGGGTTACCTCTCTCAGGATGATTTCTTATAGTTACATCCATTTGCCTGAGAATTTCAAGGCTCCATTGTTGGTTTTTTTGTTGTTGTTTTTGTTGTTGTTTGTTTGTTTTTTGCTGAGTAGTACTCAATTGTGTAAATGTAACATATTTTCTCCATCTATTCTTCAGTTGAGAGGCTATTACAAAGAATGCTGCTATGAACATGGTTGGACAGATGTTGTATGAACATGCATTTTTGGGGGTATATGTCTAAGAGTGGGATACTTGGATCTTGTGGTAAACTGATTCCCATTTTGATTTCCAAAGTGGCTGTATGAGTTTGCACTCCCACCACCACATCCTCTCCAGCATAAACTGTTATTGGTGTTTTTGATTTTAGCCATTCTGACAGATGTAAGATAGTATCTCAGAGTTGTTTTGATTTGCATGTTCCAATGGGTAAGGATGGTGAGCACTTTCTAATGTATCTCTCAGACCATTTTATATTCCTCTATTGATAATTCTCTGTTTAGTTCTACACCCCACTTTTTATTTGGATTATTTTGTGTTTTGGTGACTAACTTCTTGAGTCCTTTGTGTATTTTGAAAATTGGCCCTCTGTCACATGGGGGTTGGTGAATATCTTTTCCGATTCTGTGGGCTGCCTGTTTGTTTTGTTGACTGTGTCCTTTGCCTTAAAATGTTTTTCAGTTTCAGGAGGTTCCATTTATTAATTGTCAATATCAGTGTCTGGCTGCGGTGTTATGTTCAGAAAGTGATTTCCTGTACCAATTTGTTAGAGCTTCCCACCTACTTTCTCTTCTAAAAAGTTCAGGGGCAGGATTTATGTTGATGTGTTTGATACATTTAGACTTGAGTTTTGTGCGTGGTGATAGATATGGAACTATCTGGCAGTCTTCTACATGCCAGCATCCAGTTATGCCAGCACCATTTGTTGAAGATACTTTTTTTCCATTGTATAATTTTAGCTTCTTTGTCAAAAATCAGTTTTTCTTAGGTGTGCAGGCTAATATCAGGGTGTTCAATTCAATTCCATTGGTCTACCTCTCTATTTTTATGCCAATACCAAGCTGTTTTCAGGACTACAGCTCAACAATAGAGCTTGAAATCAGGAATGGTGATGCCACTGGAAGTTCCTTTATTGTAGAGGGTTTTTTAGTTATCCCGGGTCTTCTGTTTGTCCATGTAAATTTGAGAATTGTTCTTTCAAGATCTGTGAAGAATTACACTGGGATTTTTGGTGGGGATTGCATTGAATCTATAGATTGCTTTTGGTAAGATTGTCATTTTTACTACATTGATCCTACCTCTCCTAGTGCATGGGAGACCTTTCCATTTTCAGGTATCTTCTTTAATTTCATTCTTTGAAGAATCAAAGTTATTATGATACAGGTCTTTCACTTGTTTGGTTAACGTTACCACAAGGTATTTTATGTTGTTTTTTGCAACTGTAAAAGGTGATGCTTGTCTGACTTCTTTCTCAGCCCTTTTATTGTCTGTATATAGTAAGTCTACTGATTTTTTAGCTGATCTTGTATCCTGCCACTATGCTGAAGTTGTTTATCACTGTAAGAGTTCCCCGGTAGTGTTTTTCGGGACACTTATGTAAACTCTCATATCATCTGCAAATAGTCAAAGTTTGACTTGCTCCTGATTTTAGGAAAATCACGTTGAGTTTTTCTCCATATAATTTGATGTTGGCTATTGGTTTACTGTATATTGCTTTTAGTATATTTAGGTATGTTCCTGTAATCTCTGATCTATCCAAGACCTTTATCATGGAGAGGTGTTGGATTTTGTCAAAGGATTACTCTGCATCTGGCAAGAGGATCATGTGATTTTTGTTTCTCAACTTGTTTATATAGTGGATTACATTGATGGCTTTTCATGTGTTGAATCATGCCTGCATCGGTGGGATGAAGCATTTGATCATGTTGGATGATTTTTCTGATGTGTTCCTTGGATTCGATTTGCCAGTATTTTATTGAGTATTTTTGCATCAATGTTCATGAGGAATATTGGTCTGAAGTTCTCTTTCTTATTTGTGTCTTTGTGTGGCTTGGATATGGAAGTTATTGAAGCCTCATAAAAAGAGTTTGGCAATGACCCTTCTGCTTCTGTTGCATGGAATACTTTGAGGAGAATTGGTATTACCTGTCCTTTGAATATCTCTAGTAGAATTTTGTACTGCGGCCATTTGGCCATGGCCTCTTTTTTTTTTTTTTTTTTTGGTTGGGAGAATTTGAGAACTGCTTCTATTTCATTAGGTGTTATAGGTATATTTAAATTGCTTATCTGTTCATGATTTAATTTTGGTAAGTGATATCTGTCCAGAAAATTGTCCATTTCCTTTAGGTTTTCAAATTTTAAGGAGTACAGGTTTTCAAAGTATGGCCTGATGATTCTCTGGATTTCCTCAGTATCCATTGTTATGTCCCCCCTTTCATTTCTGATTTTGTAATTTGCATGTTCATGCTCTGCCATTTGGTACGTTTCAATAAATGTTTGTTTATCTTGTATATTTTCTCAAAGAACCAACTCTTTGTTTCATTGATTCTTCCAAATGTTTTCCTGGTTTCTACTTGATTGATTTCAGCCCTCAATTTGATTATTTCCTGGCATCTACTCCTCCAGGGTGAGTTTGGTTACTTTTGTTCTAGAGCTTCAATTATGACATTTATTCTCTAGTGTGACTACACTCCAGTTTCCTCATGGGGGCACTTAGTGCTATGAACTTTCTGCTTAGCACTGGTCTCAAAGTGTCCCATAATTTTGGGTATGTTGTGTCTTCATTCTCACTGAATTCTATGGTCTTTAATTTCTTTCTTTATTTCTTCCTTGACCCAGGAATGATGCAATTGTATATTATTCAATTTCCATGAGTTTGTAGGTTTTCTACAATTTGTGTTATTGTTGAATTTAACTTTACCACATGATGGTCTGATAAGATACATGAAGATATTCAAATTTTTGTATATGTTAATTTTGCAATGTGGTCAATTTTTGATAAGGTTCCATGTGGCACTCAGAAGAAGCTGTATTCTTTTGTGTTTGAATGGAATTGTCTATAGATGACTGTTAAAACAAATTGGTTTATAACTTCTCTTTGTTCCTTTGTTTCTTTGTTAAGTTTCTGTCTGGTGGTCCTGTCTAGAGGTGAGATATAGAGGTGAAGTCTCCCGCTATAACTGTGTGAGGTTTTATGTGTGATTTGTGTTTAGGTAATATTTCTTTTATGAATGTGGATGCCTTTGTATTTGGGACATAGATGTTCATAATATAGACTTCATCCTAATGGATTTTTCCTGTGATGAATATGAAATGACCTTCTTCATCTCTTTTGGTTGATTTTAGTTTGAAGTCTACTTTGTTAGATATTAGAATTGTTACCCCCACTTGTTTCTTGGGTCCGTTTGATTGGAAAATTTTTTCCTGACATTTA
This sequence comes from Mesocricetus auratus, assembly GCF_017639785.1. Classification (NCBI taxonomy): domain Eukaryota; kingdom Metazoa; phylum Chordata; class Mammalia; order Rodentia; family Cricetidae; genus Mesocricetus; species Mesocricetus auratus. The sequence continues at coordinate 31,980,766 of NW_024429201.1, forward strand.
ACTCTGAGATAACATGCTTGGTCTTTTCCTCCCTTTATTGAAATTTTTGGTTTGTTTATTCTTCGGTTTCTTTAAGGGATTTTCTCACATCCTATTTGAGTACCTCTATCATTTTCATGAAGTTGTTTATAAGTTCATTCTCTTCTGCTTCATCTGCATTGTGATGTTCAGGTCTTGCTGGCAGAGTCTATAGACTCTGGGCAGTGTCATATTGGTTTCTCGGTTCCTGAGTGTTTTCATGTTGTCTCTTTCCCATGCCTTCTTCCAGTGGTTGCAGAAGGAGTCTCTTCCTCTCCTGGTGGTTATGGCACAAAGGTTCCCTTCTGGTGGGTACAAGCAGGTCAAATAGTCTAGTGGCTCTTCTCTTCCAGTTTATGTAGGTGGTCCTAGTATCGTGGCCTTGGCCAGGCTAAGGATGGCATGGACCCGGTTAGGATGGAATTCATCAGGATGGGATCTGCAGTGCGCAGTCCTCAAGCCTCAGGTGGTTCCATGCAGGGCACCTCAAGGTAGGCCAGAAACAGGGCCAAGCTTTCTTAGCCTGTCCTGTGTGTCGAAAAAGGGACTAGGATGTTGGCCATCTCTGAATGGGCTGCATCCATTCAGGATGGATTCAGCAGTGTGCAATCCCAAGGCCTCATGTGGTTCTAAGCAAGGCACAGATGGTAGGCCTGAAACAGGCTCAGGCTTACCTAGTCCTGTGGGCAGAGAAAGGGACAAGGATACTAGCAGGCTCTGGGTGGGATGGATCCTGCCCAAATGGGACCCACAATGTGCAGTCCCCAGTGTTGGAACCTCCAGCATTATACTGACTCCACCCCCCTGACAACAGGTGGGGTATGCACAGTGGTGTGTCATGTCATCCACCTCAGCACGCATAAGGGGACTGTGCTCCTGCTTTTAAGCAACCACATCCAAGTAATCGCACTCTCTACACTCTTCTCTCTGCCCCCTGCTGCTTGTTTCTCATGTCTGTCTCCCCGCCCCCTCACTCTCCTGCCACTGTAACAAACTAAGATTAATGTACTCTCTATGGCTTGTGCTCCACCGCGCCAGTCCAGGCTACATCTCACAGCCTTTTCTAACTTTTAAACTCTTACAAAATCACAACATCCAGGCCTCAGATAGCTCCACGCAGGGCACCGGAAGGTGGGCTGGAAACAGGCCCAGGTTTACCTAGTCCCTTGGGTGGAGAAAGGATAAGTGGTGAGTATTCAAAACGTAGTATGTGGTTATATCTATGGCCAAAGGAAAGTAAAATGCATCCTTAAGATTTGAAACCAGAGGAAAGACATCAGCCCCTCCAAGACCCCAACCCCAGCGAGTCCAGCTTCAGGAAAGATATCAGCCCTTCCAAGAACCCAACCCCAGCGAGTACAGCTTCAGGAGACCTGCCCACACAGCAAAGAAGTCAACAATTCCAAGACCGCAACCCCAGTGAGACCAGCTTCAGGAAAGACATCAGCCCTACCAGGACCCAAACTCCGTGTCAGCATCCCCAGCTTCAGCTGCAGGAAGGAAGGAGACCAGTGGAGATGGAAAGACCCCACCAGCACGCACTGAAAGAAGAGATGGGAAGAAGACAGAATAAGAGATCACTCAGCAATAGAAACACCAACATGACCCCAGCAGAATCCAGGGATCCAACACCAGCAAGACCCGAAAAGCACTACATAGACGAAGAAGAGGAGACAGACCTTAAAAATTATTTCATGAAGATGATGGAGACCCTCAAACAAGAAACAAGGAAATCCCTTAAAGAAATAGAAGAAAAAACAAACAAAAAAATCCATGAAATGGGGGAAAAATTCAAGAAATAAACAAATCTCTCAAAGAATCTAAAGAGCACCAAGAAAGAACAACCAAAAAAATTAAGGAAACAACTCAAACAGTTGAAGGATTGAAAGCTGAAATAGAAACGATAAAGAAAACAGAATGAAGGGATACTGGAAATAGAAAAGTTGGGTAAACGATCAGGAACTACAGATGTAACTATCACCAATAGAATACAAGAGATAGAAGAGAGAATCTCAGGTGTTGAAGACTCATTAGAGGATATAAACTCATCAACCAAAGAAAATCTCAAAACCAACAAATCCTTAACACAAAATATCCAGGAAATATGGGACACCATGAAGAAGCCAAACATGAGAATAATAGGTATACAAGAAGGTGAGGAAATTCAACTTAAAGGTACAGAAAACATACTCAACAAAATCATAGAAGAAAACTTCCCTAACCTAAAGAAAGATACGCGTATGAAAGTACGGCACTTGAGAAAGTGCTCAACATCCTTAGCCATCCGGGAAATGCAAATCAAAACAACTCTCAGATACCATCTCACCCCTGTCAGAATGGCTAAAATCAAAAACACCAATGACAATTTATGCTGGAGAGGATGTGGTGAAAGGGGGACACTCCTCCATTGCTGGTGGGAGTGCCAACTGGTTCAGCCACTTTGGAAATCAGTGTGGAGATTCCTCAGAAAAATGGGAATAAACCTACCACAAGACCCAGCAACTCCACTCTTAGGCATATATCCAAAAGATGCCCATTCATACAACAAAGAGGTCTGTTCCACTATGTTCATAGCAGCTTTATTTGTAATTGCCAGAACGTGGAAGCAACCTAGATGTCCCTCACCCGAAGAGTGGATAGAGAAAATGTGGTACATCTACACAATGGAGTACTATTCAGCAGAAAAAAATAATGGAATCATGAGATTCGCAGGCAAATGGATGACACTAGAAGAAACCATCCTGAGTGAGGTAACCCAGTCACAAAAAGAGAAACATGGCATGTACTCTCTCATATATGGATTTTAGACATAGATCTGGGGAGTGCCAGCCTACAATCCTATGGCCAGAGAGTCTGGGAAACAGAAACTTTATTTAGTGGCTGATCGAAGAAGAGGCAGACTCCCTTGGTTAAGTACTGAGCTGAACTCAAGAAAGCCAGTAACAGAGAGGGAGGACTGATGATCAAAGGGATTAAGACTGGGCTGGTTTAACCCCAGAAACAGCTGACCAGACAAAGGTTAACTCTTGAATCCCAGGCATTAGCCTGGGAAGCCAGCATGGGACTGATCAAGACCCCTGAATCTGGGTGTCAGTGAAGAGGCCTAGGGAATCTATTGAGCCTTGGGCAGCAGATCAGTACCCATCCCAAGTATACACACGGACTTTGGACTCCAATAGAACAATGTGAGGTGCACTCTCACCCAGAACTCTTGGGAAAGGGTCTAGGCCCTGCCCTATATGAAATGACACACTATGGACACCCCCATGGAGGGCCTCACCCTCCCTGGAGAAATGAGAGGATAACGGGGGGGGGGGAGGGGAGGGCACGGGAGGAAGGGAGGGAATGGGAGAGGGACCTGGAACTGACTTGTGAAGCAACCTTGATTCTTATCTAAATTTAAACTGGAAAATAAAATTAAAAAAAAAACACAAGAAAAAAAAAAAAAAGAAAGTACAAGAATCTTACAGAACACCAAATTGGCTCAACCAGAAAAAGAAGTCACCTCGCCATATAATAATCAAAACATCAAACCTACAGAGTAAAGAGAAAATATTAAGAGCAGCTAAAGAAAAAGGCCAAGTAACATACAAAGGCAGACCTATCCGAATTACACCTGACTTCTCAATGGAAACGATGAAAGCCAGAAGATCCTGGACAGATGTCCTACAAACGCTAAGGGAACAAGGATGCCAGCCCAGGCTACTATATCCAGCAAAGCTCTGAATTACCATAGATGGAGAAAACAAAATATTCCATGACAAAGCCAGATTTAAACAATACGTATCCATGAATCCAGCTCTACAGAAAATGCTAGAACGAAAACCTAGAGCCAAGGAAGATAACTACATTCACAAAGACACAGGCAATATATAATCACACTTTACAAAACACCAAAAGAAAAAGGGAGGAGAAACTACACAAAATAACTTCACTAACAATAAATCAAGCACAAACAAGGATCACCAATTAATGGTCATTAATATCCCTCAATGTCAACGGCCTCAACTTGCCTATAAAAAGACACAGACTAGCAGAATGGATACGAAGACAGAACCCTTCCTTCTGCTGCATACAAGAAACACATCTCAACATCAAAGACAGACGTTATCTCACAGTAAAGGGTTGGGAAAAGATCTTCCAATCAAACGGTCCCAAGAAACAAGCGGGTGTAGCAATCCTAATATCTAACAAATTAGACTTCAAATTAAAATCAATCAAAAGAGATGAAGAAGGACACTTCATATTCATCAAAGGAAAAATACATCAAGACGAAGTCTCAATTTTAAACATCTATGCCCCAAATACAAAGGCACCTACATTCGTGAAAGAAACATTACTAAAGCTCAAAATGCACAAAATTCTCACACACTAATAGTAGGAAACTTCAACACTCCGCTCTCACCGCTAGACAGGACCTCCAGACAGAAACATAACAAAGAAACAAAAGAACTAATAGAAGTTATGATTCAACTCGGTTTAACAGACATCTATAGAACATTCCACCCAAATACAAAGGGATATACCTTATTCTCGGCACCACATGGAACCTTCTCTAAAATTGACCACATAATAGGAAACATAGCAAATCTCCACAGATACAAAAAAATTGGAATAACCCCCTACATCTTATCAGACCACCATGCATTAACATTAGAATTCAACAATAACACAAATCGCAGAAACCCTACAAACTGATGGAGATTGAACAATGCACAATTGCACTATCCCTGGATAAAGGAACAAATAAAAAAGAAATTAAAGACTTCCTTGATTTCAATGAGAATGAAGACCCAATATACACAAACTTATGGGACACTTTGAAAGCAGTGCTGAGGGGAAAGTTTATAGCACTAAGTGCCCACATGAAAAAACTGGAGAACAGTCATGCTAGAGAATTAATAGCACAGCTGAATGTTCTAGAACAAAAAGAAGCAAACTCCCCCAGGAGGAGCAGACGCCAGGAAATAATCAAATTGAGGGCTGAAATCAATCAAGTAGAAACCAGAAAAACACTGAGAAGAATCAATGAAACCAAGAGTTGGTTCTTTGAGAAAATCAACAAAATAGATAAACCTCTGTCCAAACTAACCAAAAGACAGAGGGAGAGCATGCTAATTAACAAAATCAGGGATGAAAAAGGGGACATAATAACAGACTCTGAGGAAATCCAGAGAATCATCAGGGCATACTTTGAAAATCTGTACTCCACAAAATTTGAAAATTTAAAGGAAATGGACAATTTCCTGGATAGACATCACTTGCCAAAACTAAATCAAGAACAGATAAACAATCTAAACAGACCTATAACTCCTAATGAAATAGAAGCAGTCATCAAAAGTCTCCCAAATAAAAAAAGCCCAGGCCCAGATGGCTTCAGTGCAGAATTCTACCAGAAATTCAAAGAAGAGCTAATTCCAATACTCCTCAAAGTATTCCACACAATAGAAGCAGGAGGCTCACTGCAAAACTCTTTCTACGAGGCTACAATTACCTTGATACCCAAGCCACACAAAGACACAACTAAGAAAGAGAACTATAGACCAATTTCCCTCATGAACATTGATGCAAAAATACTCAATAAAATACTCGCAAACCGGATTCAAGAACACATCAGAAAAATCATCCACCATGATCAAGTAGGCTTCATCCCAGGAATGCAGGGATGGTTCAACATTAGAAAATCTATCAATGTAATCCACCATATTAACAATCTGCGAAAGAAAAACCACATGATCATCTCACTAGATGCTGAAAAAGCCTTTGACAAAATCCAGCACCCCTTCATGATAAAGGTCCTAGAGAGATCAGGGATAACAGGAATGTACCTGAATATAATAAAAGCAATATACAGTAAACCAACAGCTAACATCAAACTAAATGGTGACCCAAAAACCTCCGCAAGGTTACTCCTAGAGCTGATAAACACCTTCAGATACACAAGGTAAACTCAAAAAAATCAGTGGCCCTATTATATACACATGATGAAGTGACTGAGAAAGAAATCAGAGAAACATCACCCTTTACAATAGCCAAAAACAGCATCAAATATCTGGGGATAATGTTAACCAAGGAAATTAAAGATCTGTATATCAAGAACTTTGTGTCTTTAAAGAAAGAAATCAAAGAAGATACAAGAAAATGGAAAGATCTCCCATGCTCTTGGATTGGTAGGATCAACATAATAAAAATGGCAATCTTGCCAAAAGCAGTCTAACAGATACAATGCAATCCCTATCAAAATTCCATCACAATTTCAAGGACCTGGAAAGAACATTAATCAACTTTATATGGAAAAACAAAAGGCCCAGGATAGCCAAAACATCCCTATACAATAAAGGAATTTCAGGAGGCATCACCATACCTGACTTCAAGCTCTATTATAGAGCTATAGTCCTGAAAACAGCTTGGTATTGGCACAAAAATAGACAGGTAGACCAATGGAACCGAATCGAAAGCTCTAATTTTAACCCACACACCTATGAACACTTGATTTTTGACAAAGAAGCTAAAACTGTACAATGGAAAAAAGAAAGCATCTTCAACAAATGCTGCTGGCATAACTGGGTACTGGTATGCAGAAGACTGCAGATAGATCCATGTTTATCGCCTTGTACAAAACTTAAGTCCAAATGGATCAACGATCTCAACATAAATCCAGCCACACTGAAACTTTTAGAAGAGAAAGTGGGAGATACTCTTCAACGAGTTGGTACAGGAGACCACTTCCTAAACATAACACCAGTGGCACAGGCACTGAGATCGACAATTAACAAATGGGACCTTCTGAAACTAAAAAGCTTCTGTAAGGCAAAGGACACAGTCAAAAAGACAAAAAGGCAGGCCACAGAATGGGAAAAGATATTCACTAACCCTACATCTGACAGAGGGCTAATCTCCAAAATTTACAAAGAACTCAAGAAACAAGTCTCCAAAACACCAAAGGATCCAATTAAAAGGTACAGAGGTACAGAGCTAAATAGAGAATTCTCAGTAGAGGAGGCTAAAATGGCCAAGAGACACTTAAGAAAGTGCTCAACATCCTTAGCCATCAGGGAAATGCAAATCAAAACAACTCTGAGATACCATCTTACTCCTGTCAGAATGGCTAACATCAAAAACACCGAAGACAATTTATGCTGGAGAGGATGTGGAGAGAGAGGAACAGTCCTCCACTGCTGGTGGGAGTGCCGACTCATACAGCCTCTTTGGAAATCAGTATGGAGACTCCTCAGGAAAATGGGAATTAATATACCACTAGACCCAGCAATTCCACTCTTAGGCATATATCCAAATGAGGCAAGCTCATACAACAAGGGCATCTGCTCCACTATTTTCATAGCAGCATTATTTGTAATAGCCAGAACCTGGAAGCAACCTAGATGCCCCTCAACTGAAGAGTGGATAGAGAAAATGTGGTACATTTACACAATGGAGTATTACTCAGCAGAAAAAAACAATGGAATCTTGAAATTCGCAGGGAAATGGATAGCACTGGAAGAAACCATCCTGAGTGAGGTAACCCAGTCGCAAAAAGACAAACATGGTATGTACTCACTCATATATGGATTTTAGACATGGATCAGGATAGTGTCAGTTTGCACTTCCACTGATAGAGAGTCAGGGAAACAGCAAAGAACCTAAAAGATATGCATATATGCATAGTACCCAAGAGAAGAGGATGGAGACAAGATCCCCTGAATGGTTGGGGAACACGGCGAGGGGTGGAGGGGAGTCGGACCTGGGAAGAAGAGAGGGGATGAAGAGGAAGAGAGTTGGTCATGGGGGAACAGGAAGTTGAGGGGTGGGGGAAGAGGGAATCATAGGATCGAATACAGATCAGGCACCAGAGCGACCTCGTGTGATCTAAAGGGATAACACCAATTGGCAAGCTAAGCAATAGTGGAGAGACCACCTCGAATGCCCATTCCTGATAATGAACTTGATGTCTATAACCATCCGGGAGCCTTCATCCTGTGACTGATGGAAGCAGAGGCAAACACACAATTAATCACTGAACTGAACCCAAGGAACCCAGTGACAGAGAGAGAGGAGTGATGAGCAAATTGGCAAAGAATTGGCTGGCAAAACCAGCAGAGACAGCTGATCTGAACAGGGGAGAGCTCTTGGACCCCAGACTGACAGTGGGGAGGCCAGCATGGGATTGATCTGGACCCCCCAAATGTGAGTGTCAGCGAGAAGGCCTGGGCAACCTATGGGGCTCTGAGCTGTGGATCAGTGTCTATCCCTGGTATACAAACAGTCTTCATGTGCCTATAGCACAAAGAGGGATGCTCTCTCAGCCTGGACTCTTAGGGGAATGCCTGGACCCTACCCAGAGTAAAATGACAGACTCTGATATCCCCTATGTGGAAGGATTTGGCAATAGGGTGGGAGGGTGGGGGGTAAGGGGAGTGCAGGAAGAGGGGAGGGAGAGGGAACTGGGATTGACATGTAAAACAAGCTATTTAAAATTAAAATAAAAAATGATAAAAAAAAATATTTGAAACCAAATCCATTTTGTTGTTTCAGTTATGTGTGTATCTTACAAGGAGGAGATCTCACCTAAGCCTTACATTTCAGTTTTGTCACTTTTTTTATCTTTGCACATTATTGTACCAGTTGCTTTGTCTTCATGTATTAAAAAAACTAATACTTTTAATTTCTCTTTGAATTGTGTTTTTACAGTGGTTTGCTTGAAAGGAATGGGAATAATTCAATGTAGCCAGCAAATGAAATTATATTAAAATTTGAAATGACATGTTTACTTTTATTTTCAAGTTCAGTATACCTTTTTATCCAATGTGGAGAAATTGAAAAGTCTTTCAGAATTACTAGAGAAGATTCAATTTAAGTGTTTAAGAAACTTGTAAATCTAAAATGTGGAATATAAATTACATAGTTGTACCAATGCCACAGAGAGAAATCTATTTCATAAAATACTCCAAAACTTTCCAACCCTGCATAGTATAAAACACTATGTTAAATGTTGTCCTAAACAATGATTGTCTCCTAGTTAAGTAAACCAGCACAGAAAGAAACCTTGTCCTCTTCATAATTTCTGAAATAACCTGTAATTGCTTCAGCTCTTTTGCTTAGACATTAATTACTTCTAACCTGGAAGTTTTTCAAAGAACATTAGTACTTCAATACAATGGCAGTGATTTACATATTACATATGTTTATTTTTCCATATGTGTCCATTCCCTGCTTCTCCACAAGCAAAATAGTGTGTGTTATGAAACCTTGGTGAATGATGTACAGAGAACAGCCAGGTTAGTAAGAATCAGCACTGAGCTCAATGCTGAAAGAATCAATGCAGCGTTATTGTCTTACAGTTTTGTTTAAGTAGTTATTGTCCTCAAAGCCCAAAGGACATGACCCAGAACATAGACTATAGAAAATCAAGTTCTTAACTTCCCTAAATTCCTTACAGCAATGCAGGAAGTGGATTTTATTGTCATCCTTCTTCTGGAGGAAGAAAATCTAATAAGCAAATATTCCTGTTCTCATATTTACATGCAAAACTGTAACTGAGTTAAATCCCAAGCACCTTTCAATAACAGTAACCAGCACTGAATGATGCTTGGAATTTAACTCAGTCAATAAGAGTGTCTACCTAGCATGGAGGAATCTTGACCCATAGCACTGAATAAACCATGTGTATAGCAAAATCTCATAACCCCAGCACTCAGTCAATAGAGACAAGAAAATCAGAAATCTAAGGTCATCCTTGCTTTTCAGTGAGTTTGAGGTTCACTTGTTATCTTAAGTTTTGCCTCAAAGATCAAAAGACGAGCTTTTTCCCACTTTCTCTTCTGTCAGCTTCAGTACGCCTGGTTTTACTGCAGTGGGGCCCCATGGCAGGAGATAACACACACACAACTTATTGAACATGGAGAAGTCTAGTTGGTACATCTATGGAGCCAGCCTTCACCCCAACTTTCTAATGTTTCTGGTGTAGGAAGATACTCTGCAAGATAGCAAAGGAGAAATGTAAACAAACAACCCTGCCACAAAACCTTTGACATACAATCTACCCCCCCTTCAAGATATACCAGAGCAATTGTGGCACAGAGCATGTTGGAGTAGCCAACCATTGTCCTATTTGACTTAAGGACTACATCACTGTAGATATTCCAGAGACCTAAGGTAAAACCAAACACTACTGCTCAAAAATTTTTAAAAAGTCTTAATAAAATGACCCGTAATGATATTCTGCTGTACTGAAAGATCAATGACTTATTCAGTCATCATCGGGGAAGCTTTCTCTTGCAGCACGTGGGAACAGAGGGAGAGACCCACAGCCAGACATTACATAAACAGAGTCCTGAAACACACAGCTCTAAATAGGATGACTTTATCAGATCCCTGCCCTCAGAGCTCAGGGAATCCTGCAGAGTAAAAAGAGCATAAGAACCAGAGAAAATGGAACACACCAAGAGAAGATAGTCCTCTGATCAGCTAAGGAAAGTTCATATGAACTCAGAGAATGCAGAAACAAGCAATGGACCTACACTGGTCAGCACCAGATCCTCTGTGTATATATTATTATGGGACTCGTGAATGTATGGGGCTCTCATTCTTGTGCCTGCTCTTGGGGTTCTTCTCCTTCTGCTGTGTTGGATTTCCCAGCCTTGATGTGATGGATTTTGTTTTATCTTATTATATTTTATTTTGTCATGTTTTGTCATTAGCTCTTAGAAGCCTCTTTTCTTTTTTATAACTTTTATGATTCTTCTCTTATACATTGCATTCTAACTGCAGCCTCTCCGCCCTCCATTCTTGGCATTCTCTGCCTACACCTTCTCTATGCCTGAGATCAATTGCTCCTCCATTTCCCTTCAAAAAATAAATAAATAAACCAGTCAGCACTCTCAGAGACATCATCTGAACATGGACTAACAAAATAAAACAAGAGTGGGCACAAACCCTCATATGAAGTCTGGACAAGATAACCTATTAGGAGAAAAAAGATCCCAAGCAATCAAAAAAAGTCAGAGACATTCCTCTCTCCCATTGTTGGGAGTCCCACAAGAACACCAAGGTACAGAATCATAAGGTATAGTGAGAGAACCTAGGTAAGACCCATACAGGGTCTATGTTTGCCTTGCAGTCTCTGTGAGCTCCTATGAGGCCTGCTTAGTTGATTCTGTGGCCCATGTTCTTGCGCTGACCTTGACCCCTCTGACTCAAACAGTCTTTCTTCCCCTTCCTCTGTGGGGTTCCACTGGCTTAGCCTAGAGTTTGACTGTAGGTCTGTGCAGCTGTTCCTATCAGTTTCTGAATGATGCCCCTCTGATGACAATTGGAATAGGCACCAGTCTATGAGCACTATAACTATTGCAGACAATCTTTAGGTATTTCATTGCTTTTTTTGCCAGTTGTGTTTTGTTCTACCCTGGATCTCTGGGCCACTCTACCTCTGGTTCCCACCATCTAGGCTATATCAGGAATGGGCTTCCCTCTTCTGGCATGGGCCTCAAGTTAAACCAGTCATTGATTGGTACCTCTCACAAGCTCTGTGCCACCACTGCCCCAACACATCTTTCAGGCAGACAAATTGTAGTTTGAAAGTATTGTGCCTGGTTTGATGTCCAAGTCCCACTGCTAGATGCCTTACCAAGTTACAGAAGATGTCCAGTTCAGCCTCTGTATCCCCTGTTATGAGCAGACTTCACTTGGGTCACTCTCATAAATTTCTGGCAGTTTCCACTGCTCTCAATTTCTACATCACCTCCAACTTCCCCTCAGTTCCAGTCCTGTATCCCAGTACTGTCTTATTCTGTCCCTCCCACTGCCTGATCCCTCCTCTGACAATCACCACCTGCCCACAGTCTACATGGGAAATCTATTCTGTTTCCCCTTCCCACAGAGATCCATGTGCCACCCCATCCCTTAAGCACTCCTTGTTACATAGCTTCTGTGAGTCTGAGGATTGTAGCATGATTATACTTACTTACCATCCATGTATAATTATGTATATACCATGCTTCTTTTTCTGAATCTGGCTTATCTTACTCACAATGATCTAGTTTCATCCACTTGCTACAAACATTATAATGTTATTGTTTTTAACAACTGAGTAATACTCCATTATATAAATGTATAACATTATTTATCCATTCTTCTGTTAGAGGACACCTAGGTTTTTTTTCCAGTTTCTGGCTATTATGAAAAAAGGTTGCAATGAACATGGTTGAGCAACTATTCTTTGGTAGGATGGAACATCCTTTTTCAGTTTATGCCTAAGTGTAGTATAGCTTGGTCATAAAGGTATATCAATATTCAGTTTTTTTAATAATTATCATATTTATTTCCATGGTGACTGTGCAAGTTTACACTCCTACCAGCTTTGGAGGAGTGTTCCCCTTATTCGACATCTTCACCAGCATGAGCTATCACTTTATGATCTTAGCCATTTTGATAGGTAAAAAATAGATTTTCAAAGTCATTTTGATTTGCATTTCCCTGATAATTAAGGATGTTGAACATTTTTAAGCATTCTTGACCATTTGAGATCCTCTGTTAGAAATTCTCTGCTTAGATCTGAATCCCATTTATAAATGGATTATTTGATTGTTGAGGTAGAGTGTTTTGAGTTCTTTATATATTTTAGGATATTAACTCACTGTAGGATACTGAGTTGTTGAAAATCTTTTCCCATTTTGTAGGCTGACATTTGTCTTATTGACAGTATCCTTTGCCTTATAGAAGCATCTCAGTTACCCAAAATCCCCTTTATAGATTGTTGTTCTTAGGGCCTATGCTATTGCTATTCTGTTCAGAAAGTTGCCTCCTGTGCCAATGAGTTCAAGGCTATTACCCGCTTCTCTTTCTATCAGATTCAGTGTATCTGGTATTATGTTGAGATTTTGATTCTTTTGGACTTGAGGTTTGTGATGGTGGTTGATATGGATCTATTGGTGGTCTTCTACATGGTGGAATCCAGTTATACCATCACCATTTATTAACTATGCTTTATTTTTTTTCCAGTGTGTATTTCTGGCTTCTTTATCAAAAATTTGGTGTCCATATGTATGTAGATTTATCTGGGTCTTTAATTTAATTCCATTGATCAGCCTGTTTGGTTTTTATGTTAATACCATGGAGTTTTTGTAACTGTGGCTCTAATACAATATTTATATTTATTTAATTAATATTTATTTGTTTGTTTGTTTATTTATTTATTATGGACATAGTATTGAGTCTGCATGTACACCTGCAGGCCAGAAGAGGGCACCAGATCTCATTACCGATGGTTGTGAGCCATCATGTTGTTGTTGAGAATTGAACACAAGACCTCTAGAAGAGCAGCCTTTGCTCTTAACCTCTGAGCCATCTCTCCAGCCCCTTAAAATACAATGTTAATACTATAATTTTGAATAAAGCTCTGAAATCTTTGAAAAGATAGAACAGAATGTATCAGAGACAACTAATGTTCGAGACTGAGGTGGTTAGGAATTAATGCACACAGGGAGATGTTGGTTGGAAAATGAATAAGTGTGTGAGGAGGATAAGGTTTAATAAAAGTAGGGCGTTCTCTTTCACCCAAACTGAGACTGCAATGTAAGTGCAAAGATTAGTGCTAAAAGGCAGAGAAGTTAGGATAAGTTTGGAAACAACAGTTGCCTCTGAAAAAGAAGATGGCCAATTTGGTTTAAAAAATGGAAATGTGTGAGTACATTTTCTATGACATAAATATAATTATCTACTCACCTTGTCAAACTTCTTTGATCTTTATGCTTCCAGACATCTAAATTGTTCATATTATTTTTCAGCTTTCTCTCCTCTAACCTTTAGCACTTGTTATTGTTACTTTTCCCCTTTGTTTTTTAAGTTCCTTAAATTTTTAAGTTGTTTTTATTCTAGATATTTATAGCTTCTACCAAATCCTCAGTGCTACTGTAGAAAGAACAAGGAGGGAAAAGAAGAGAAAAGGGAAGGCAAGGGGTGGAGGAGAAAAAGGAAGGGGGAGGGGACAAAGAAAGGTAATGGAGAGTGGGAAGTAAACAGAGAAATGCAGGTGAGGACCTGATACCTGTACACTTCATCCTGAGTTCACTCCAACCCCTATCTTCCTAACCCTGTTACTTTCAAGCTTCAGTCATGACCACTTTCCCAGTCCTTGAAAGGTCTTCAAGTAAAAACTAAAGACAAATTCATCTTACATTTTAAAATATGTTTCTAAACTTTTGTCATTAATTTAAAATAAAATGTTTTAGTCTTCTCTTGAGAATTATAGACAAAGCAGTTGACTTTTTGTTCTCCTGATGTCCTCTTTGTCTATATAGGACATATATATATAGTCAGGGTGGCTTAGATGTGAGTACAATCCTAATCAGTTATTTTAATTCTGGTAGTAAAAACTTATGACTAGGGAAAATAATGTTTAATTTATTACCTTGTCCTGTTTCTCTAACAAAAATGACCTTTACTATATCATCTCCCACCATTCCTCCTTCAGAATAGAATTTCTACAGAAAAAATAAAAATAAAAGGAAGAAGATGAGGTATTTACTTGAGAGTTTCTGAAAAGAGTGGAAAATACCTGGTGATAAATAGGTTGCAGGGGAAGGAACTGGGATTGGAAAAGTGGCTGAAATGCAAAAGCCAACATTACAGTGATAGCTGTGCTTTCTAAATAAGTAACTAATATTTCCTCAACAACACTTCAACTTTTTCATGTTCTATACATAAAATCAGTGCATTTCTAAATGGTACATAATGGTATAATACAGAGTGAATCATAAAGAATATAAAACATATAATAAATAATACAGACTTTAATGAGGTGAATTCCTGTCTATAATCCTCTTCCACAAAAATTCCCTGTGTAAAGAAAGTCTCGCTCATAATATTCATTAGTCTGGTATCCTCATCTGATGAGAGGTATGTTCTTTTACATCTTAATGTTTTTTATTTTATTTTTATTTTATTTGTGCGTATTTGTTGCATCTGTGAGTGTGTGTCACATGCATGGACGTACCCCAGGGCATCAGAATTGGGTGTTAGATCTTCTGGAACTCTATTTTCGGACAATTGTGAGCAGCCCTATGTTGTCTTCTGCAACAGTAAGCATGTTTAACTACTGAGTCATATCTCAAACTACTCAACATCTTTGATTTTGATACTTTAAGAGTATTTGATGGGAATTTCCTTCTGTATATATGTTTCTCTTATTAGTTGATGAATAAAACACAGGTTGTCCAGTAGCCAGGAAGTATAGACAGACTACCAGACTAGGAGAATGCTAGGGAAAGGATATAGGAGAAGATGCCAAAGGGAAGCCATGTAACTGTTCGGAAGATATGACACCTGACATTCTCTGGTAAGATAAGATCATGTAGAAATACATGGATTAATAGTCATGGGTTAATAATTAAGAAAAACCTAGCCAGTAAGAAGCCTACGTCATTGGCCAAACAGTTTATAATGAATGTAAGTTTTTGTGGGCTTATTTGGGGCTGAAGGGTGACAGGACCAGGTGGAACAGAAACTTCTGCATAAAAGTATTGATTTAGCTTTAATGAACTAAAGTAGATTCTTTTACTGCTTTCAAGATTGATACGGTTAACAAGACAAAGTCACAGAAGAAACCTAGAAAACTATCAAACACAGAAAAATTGCTATTGTTTGTATTCTGTAGATTGTCTTCTTTTTTTTTTTTTTTTTTTTTTTTTTGGTTTTACAAGACAGGGTTTCTCGGCCGGGCTTTGGTGGCGCACGCCTTTAATCCCAGCACTCGGGAGGCAGAGGCAGGCGGATCGCTGTGAGTTCGAGGCCGGGCTGGACCAACAGCCTCCAAAACAATACAGAGAAACCCTGTCTCGTAAAAACCAAAACAACAACAACAACAAAAAAACAAGACAGGGTTTCTCTGTGGCTTTGGAGGCTGTCCTGGAACTAGCTCTTGTAGATCAGGCTGGCCTCGAACTCACAGAGATCCGCCTGCCTCTGCCTCCCAAGTGCCGGTAGATTGTCTTCTTAATGACACATAGGAAAGTAGTTCATTCCCACTTAAATGATGATAGGGACGTCTAGAGATGACATGGAAATGAACACACACACACAAACACACACACTCATACAAGTAAACAAAAAATTTAAATCAAAAGCTGATGAATAAATGTTTTAATATCCTATAAACCAGGAAGGCAAAGTCAAGTGTGTTTTGATATAATGAATATATTTTAAAAGTTTCGTTGTAAGACCTTAATACAATATCAGATAACACAAATAGAGAAGGTATAGTATGAAGAAGATAAGACTGCCATAGCACATGATCTCACGCCAGGGAAAATAGTGGAAGAGCAGCATAGAAAAACAGTGGTGTGGAATGCAAAATTCCTAGGAACTCCATGCTGAAAATAACTGTAACTGCCTTCCTGGTACAATTACAGGCACAAAAGTTCACTTAGTTAAAAGCTAATTGTCTATTTCTGAATGAACTTATAAGAACATGTTTGCTATTTTATATTTTTTGAGATGTTCACCTGTAACCCAATATGAAATACTGCTCACTATGTAACCCAGGTTGGCCTCAAGCTCACCAAACTTACCTTCTTGTATCTGTTTTCAAAATGCTGATAATAGAAATATAAGTCACCTCACCTAGCTGTTCAATATCTTCTAAATGAATAGGTCTTAGAGAACACACATTTATAAAGTATCCATAATGTATAATCAAAGACCAGAGGGAAGGAGGAGATAACTGAATCTGTAGCGTGTGGTACTCACAGTTAGCAGGGAGTACAATAAGGTTTCTGGCTGTGGACTACATGATCAGTCCCAAAGCAACTGGGCCTCGAATCAGAAAGGCAAAGGCTCCTACCATTGGATCCCTGCTGGTACAGAAACACTGCTAAGAAAAAGTGCATGTTTTGTTGATTCAGAGTGATCCTCAAATGAATGGCTATAAGAGAGAGTGACAAATTTCTAGAGCAAACATTATTCTCTAAGGCATTTGAAAATATTGAAGGATTTATTCAGTTGACATCAGTTGCTGTTGAGGGAAAGTTGGGTCTCATAAGTAATATTACTGAAATCTAATGAATAGATTCTGGGAATTGAGCTAAATATTCTATAACATAGAGAACATTCTCCACTGCAAACAATTATCAGGCCCATAATATTAATAGTTCAGTATGAACAAATCTAAATGTATAGCCTCATTTATATGATGCTAAGTGAGGTTCTTCTCCCATGAGAGAAGCCAGGCATCAAAGCTATGACAGACAGAAGCAATTAATGCATAATTCAAAACTATGCTGGTAAAAATAAAGTATGTCTTAGATAATTCACATTATATATGCATATCAAATTATCATACCAAAATCTACAAAGACATACAATTAAAATTTTAAATGAAGTATAGGAAATTTACTGTTCTGTGTTAATTATGACTGTCCAATAGGTATGTAGAATGGTAAAATTCATTGAAATGGTATCTTTTATTCCATGTAAATTATGCCTCACTGAAACTGATTTTATGAACAAATTAATAAGCATACACACTACAGGCAAAGTATTTGATTAAATTCAAATGATCATCTTATTAAGTCACTATTTCCAGTAAATATCCATTGAGTTTGTTTGTGCAGGATAGTTAAGACATCCGTAACCAAAAATATAAAACTCCTTTCCTTCCAAGAGATTATATTCTAGTTAAACAGAAGCATTTTGTATCTGTGTATGCATGTATTAATTAATAAGCTGGTTCTTCTGCATCCCATTCTGACTTGAACATGCTATGTAGGACAGAATGACTTGAACTTCTGCCTCCACCCAGCATGAACTGAAATCACAGGAGTGCACCATCATGTTCAAGACATGCATTGCTAATGGTTGAACTTTAGGCTTATAGCTAGCATTTACCAACTAAACTACAAACTCTATCCTTTATTTTTCTATTTTAGACCTATATAACATAATTTAATAGGAACCCTGTATGACAAAGAAAACATTTTTGAAAAGTGACATATGTGGAAAGACACAAAAAAGGGGCTACCATGGAAATACTGTATAGAAGAAAGGTTTTCTTTACCTCTAGTCAGAAATAGGGTAAAAACTCACACAAAAAAGCACCTCCAAAAATGGATCCAAAGCAAACAAGAATCAACAACCAATGGTCATTAATATCCCTGAATATCAATGGTCTTAACTCACCTATAAAAAGACACAGGCTAACAGAATGGATAAGAAAACAAAATCTATCCTTCTACTGCATACAAGAAACACACCTCAATTTCAAAGACAGATGTTACCTCAAGGTTAAGGATTGGGAAAAGATTTTCCAATCGAATGATCCTGGAAGCAAGTGGGTGTAGCTATCCTGATATCTAACAAAATAGACTTCAAACTAAAATGAATCAAAGGAGATGAAGAAGGTTATTTCATATTTATCAAAGGAAAAATCCATCAGGATGAAGTCTTAATTCGGAACATCTGTGCCCCAAATACAAAGGCACCCACATTCATAAAAGAAATATTATTAGAATTCAAATCACACATTAAACCCCCCCACACACTTATATTAGAAGACTTCAACACCCCACTGTCACCACTGAACAGACCCACCAGACAGAAACATAACAAAGAAATAATGGAACTAGCAGAAGTTATGACCCAATTGGGTTTAACAAACTTCTATAGAACATTCCATCCAAACAAAAAAGAATATACCTTCTTCTCACCACCACATGGAACTTTCTCTAAAATCAACCACATACTTGGCAATAAAGCAAACCTCAACAGATACAAAAAATTGGAATAACCCCCTATATCTTGTCAAGACCACCACAGGTTAAAATTGAAGAAGCCCCACATACACATGGAAATTGAACAATGCTCAATTGCATCACCCCTGGGTAAAGGAAGAAATAAAGAAAGAAATCAAACACTTGCTAGAATTCAATGAAAATGAAGGCACAAATATATCCAAACCTATGGGATACTCTGAAAGCAGTTCTAAGAGGAAAGTTCATAGCACTAAGTGCCCACATGAAGACACTGGAGAATTGCCACACTAGAGAATTAACAGAACATCTGAAAGCACTATAAAAAAAAGAAGCAAACTCACCCAGGAAGAGTAGATGCCAGGAAGTAATCAAACTGAGAGCTGAAATAAATAAAGTGGAAATAAAGAAAACAATACAAAGAATCAATGAAATAAAGAGTTGGTTCTTTGAGAAAATCAACAAGATAGGCAAACCTTTATCCAACCTAACAAAAAGACAAAGAGAACATGCTAATTAACAAAATCAGAAATGAAAAGGGGAACATAACAACGGACACTGGGGAAATCCAAATAATCAGCAGGTCATACTTTGAAAATCCGTACTCGACTAAATTGGAAAATTTAAAGGAAATGGATGATTTTCTGGATAGAAGTCACTTACAAAAGTTAAGTCAAGAACAGATAAACAATTTAAACAGATCTATAACCCCTAAAGAAATAGAAGCAGCCATAAAAAGCCTTTCAACCAAAAAAAATGTCCAGGGCCAGATGGCTTGAGTGCAGAATTCTACTAATAATTCAAGGAAGAGTTAATACCAATACTCTTCAAATTGTTCCACACAATAGAGGCAGAAGGATGACTGCCAAACTGTTTTTATGAGGCTACAATTACCTTAGTACACAAACCACAAAAAGACACAAACAAGACTGGGAATTACAGACCAATTTCCCTCATGAATATTGATGCAAAAATCCAAGAACACATCAGAAAAATCACACACCATGATCAAGTATCAGGGATGCAGGGATGGTTCAACAGACGAAAATCCATCTATATAATCCACCATATAAACAACATGAAAAAGAAAAACCACATGATCATCTCACTATATGCTGAAAAAGCCTTTGACAAAATCCAACACCCCTCAGTGATAAAGGTCTTGGAGAGATCTGGGATAACAGGAACATACCTAAACGTAACAAAAGCAATATACAGCACACCAACAGCCAACATCAAACTAAATGGAGAGAAACTAAAAGTGATTCCTCTAAAATCAGGAACAAGACAAGGATGTCCACTCTCTCCATATTTCTTCAATATTGTACTTAAAGTTCTTGCTAGAGCAATAAGACAACAAAAGGACATCAATGGGATACAAATTGGAAAGGAGTAAGTCAAACTTTCAATATTTGCAGATAATACGATAGTCTATGTAAGCTATCCAAAGAATTCTACCAGGGAACTCCTACAGCGGACAAACACTTTCAGCAAAGTGGCAGGACACAAAATTAATTCAAATTATTCAGTAGCCCCACTATATATAAACAATAAAGGGGATTAGATAGGAATCAGAGAAACATCACCCTTTAGAATATTCATAAACAACATAAAATATCTTGGGGTAACTCTAGCCATACAGGTAAAAGACCTGTGTAACAAGAACTTTGAGTCTTTAAAGAAAGAAATTAAAGAAGATACCAGAACAGGGAAAGATCTCCAAAGCTCTTGGATAGGTAAGATCAACATAATAAAAATATTACAAAAAACAATATACAGATTCAATACAATCCCTATCACAATACCAGCACAACTTTTCACAGACCTCAAAAGGACAATCCTCAACTTTATACAGAAAAACAAAAGACCCAGGATAGCCAAAACAACCCTGTACAATAAAGGAACTTCTGGAAGCATCACCATCCCTGACTTCAAGCTCTACTATAGAGCTATAGTCCTGAAAACACCTTGGTATTGGCACAAAAACAGACAGATAGACCAATGGAATCAAATCGAAAACCCTGATATCAACCCACACACCCTTAAACACCTAATTGTTGACAAAGAAGCTAAACCTACAATGAAAAAAAGAAAGCATCTTCAACAAATGGTGCTAGAGTAACTGGATGCTGGCATATCAAGGTAACAGATATCCGTATCTATCACCATGCACAAAACTTAAGTCCAAAACTATCAAAGACCTCAACATAAATCCAGCCACACTGAACCTCTTAGAAGACAAAGTGGTAATTACCCTTAAGCAACTTGGTACAGGAGACCACTGAACATAACACTAGTAGCACAGGCACTGGGATCAACAATTAATACATGGGACCTCCTGAAACTGAGAAGCTTCTGTAAGGCAAAGGACACAGTCAACAAGACAAAACTGCAGCTCACAGAATGGGAAAAGTTATTCACCAACCCCACATGTGACAGAGGGCTGATCTCCAAAATGTATAAAGAACTCAAGAAGCTTGTCACCAAAACACCATATAATCCAATTTTTAAAAAATGGGGTATATATCTAAATAGATAATTTTCAATAGAGGAATCTCAAATGGCTGAAAGGCACTTAAGAAATTGCTCAACATCCTTAGCCATCAGGGAAATGCAAATCAAAACAACTTTGAGATACCATCTTACATCTGTCAGAATATCTAAAATAAAAACACCAATGTAAGTTTATGTTGGAGAGGACTTGGAGAATGGGGAACACTCCTCCATTGCTGATGGGAATGTAAACTTGTACAGCTAATTTGGAAACCAGTATGGCAGTTTCTTAGGAAAAGTGTAGTCAGTCTACCTCAATATACAGGAATTCCACTCTTAGGCATATACCCAAAGGATGCACATTCATATTACAAGGACTTCTGTTCAACTATGTTCATAGCAGTATTACTTGTAGTAGAAAAATTTTAAGTAGAAAGTATTCTAATTTATCCCTCTACAAATATTATCAATAAAGTAAGAAGTATTATTTTTATCATAAGGCAAATGGAGTCTTCCCTTCAATATTTCAGGGAGCATACTGCCTACCCAAACTAAGTAGCCATGGTAAATTTGGATTTGAGGTCTGATCATTCTCATTTGATACTATATCATGGTGTTTGAAGTGTGCAACCTCTGGGAAATGAACAAAAGCTGTAAAGAAAAAAAAAAGAAAAATGATGAATCTTCAAGTATCAAGTATCAAGTTCTCATGTTTGTATTTTCTCATTCCAGAAAGAAAACATAAGACCTCCTTTGAGGAGATGATGTCTTCTGCAATACTTTTCTTATTTGATCTCAGTATAAAGAATCCTCTGTTCTTGGAACTTGATGCACAGTAGTATCAGTGTTATATGTTTTAGCTAATGAACATGAGCAATATTTGCCACTTATAGTCCTGCCCCTGAAGCCTTCTACTTAGCCCTCTATTTTTGTCTTGCCTAGTGCATTTGCATTTAGTCCACAGTAAACTCTAGGGAAGTAGGGTGTATGTTGAGTATATGATCCAGACCTTGACATCCTCATGAATGCATAAGCCACTAAACTTTGGGGTCTTTTGTTCCATTAGCTACGCTGTAATTATCCTGCGTAGCCCAGGTCCATAAAGCAAAAGGAAAATTTGATAAATAACACTGGAACACTTTTTATGTGAGAAAAATATGTGATTTATTATTTTATTTGCATGCTAATACGGTTCCAAGAAACATCTGAAGTACAAAACAAAGACACACACTATAAAACAAGATAAAAACACATTTAAAATTCACAAGAAAAAGTAAAACAAAAATAAATAAATTAAGGAAAAAAGTAGGGCCAAGAATAAAGTACACAAAATATATTCATCTCCCACTGGAGGTGGATCGCAAGTTTGACTCTAAGCTTTCTAGGAAGCAGTCTGAGTAGGGAATCATGGTAACATTTGTTATTCACAGGACGCATAAGGCAAAAGCAAATCACATACCCAGAAACATCATCTTTGTCTTAGTATGAAGACCAGAGAGATATTTCTCCTGTGAGTCTTCATAAAAAGCACACCATGAAATGAATTTAAGCTCGTCTTCAGAGAGAAAAAAATACAATAAACACAGCAATGAGTTTTATATGTCTGTCATTTATAAAATCCTGTAGTACAAGGTGGCAGGTATGTGGCTGAATATATTTCAGGGACAATGATACAGTTTAAAATGCTGTTCAATGACGGATGTGAAAAGAACTGGTAATTAAACCTAATCCGATTTGAGGAATAATTTTGTAATTAGTTGGCATGTTTAAAACATCTCTAGTGAATTCAGTCATAATTTACTCCAAGGGCATGAATGTTTCACTCAAGGAAACCTTGTTTTCCCTAATCTTATAAGTATGAACTGGTAAAAGCCAAATACATACCCACCCTTATATAAACGGGTACATTGGTGAACTGTGATTTTGAGAAGTTTATACCCCCATAGCAAAGTAGATCCATTTGGGTTTTCGATATTTCATTTACACAATACAGATAGTGTATCTCATCAATAAAGATTAAAATTTAAGAAATTTATATTTAGAAATGTTTACATTCATCATCCAGGAAGCAAAAATTTGGTTTAACTCTCAAATTAGTCTCTGCTCATCTATAAAGTATGCATTGTGGATTATGAAAATACAGGTAACACCAAACCATAGAAGCTGTTTTTCTGCTACATGTATGTACCTTTGGAAATATTTACTCTATAAATTGGGCAGATGTCTTGGTTTCTTTTGTGCTCATTAAATACTTTGACAAAAATAACTTAAGGAAGGGTTTCTTTTAGCTCCATGGTCTCTGTATCAGCTCCTACCTTGAGATTCTGTCCTGACTTTATCAGTGTTGAACAATGATGTGAAACTGTAAGCAAAACCAACATTTTCCTTCTCAAGTTTCTTATGGTCATGGTGTTTTATTACAGCAATAGAAACTCTACCTAACACATTTATCAGGTTTGCATGTAAATAATGCAACCAGATGAATAATTAAGAACACTTCTACATCAGTTTCTTACTTTGGATAAATAATACATGACACCAAACTTTACTATGTTCTTCACCCTTGTTTGTTTTTATAGTTTCCCTATTTCTGTCTGGAGAAAATATCAGGAGTGGTTTATTTATAGAGGTTTTGATTTTTTAACAGCTGCCTCTATCTTCTCAGACACAACTTAGAGAGGAAACAGACACAAGCTAATCAAAGAATGTGGAATGACCAGAGGCCTTCATGTGGTGTGAGAGACATCAGCTGAAATACTCATTCTGTCTCTCAGTCTTTGATTTAAAGCTTAACCTAGAGACCCACCTTAATGAGAAACACAAAGGCAGGAAAAAAACAAAACACAAGAAAACAAATAGAAATGTAGGAAATTGTTGACAGGGTAACTACAAGACGCATTAATAAATAGGGATTATAAAATAATATAATTAAAAGAGAAATGTAGAAGAGAGTGAACCATGGGAATACAGAGAGGGAAGTAGACATAGGACTCATTGTGGAGGCATCAAAGTCACTGCATTAAGATGATGAGTAAGGGATATCCATGGAAGACAGATAAATGAAAGGAAGAAAGAAAGGAGGGAAGGAACGAAAGAAGGAAGGAACAAACGAAGGAACGAAGGAATGAAGGAAGGCAGACCAAAAGGAGGCTAGAGAAGAAAAGTAAGGTAAAGAAAAAAAAAGAGTGTGGTGGGGGGATAAAATGGGGTCAAAAGTGACAAAAGAATGAATGGAAGAGGACTAAGAATTCCATTCCAGTCATTCAACTGAAGACTGTGTGGATTATGAGATGGAAAGGGGAAAAGTCAAGCACATTCTAAATTCAAATCATAGATAAAAATCTGAAACTATGATAGATATAATACATGAATTTCAGATACTGAATTTTGTGACCTCACTGTGAAAGAAGGAATATAAAAGTTTAAACTTGGAATAAATAAAAAGGAACTTGGAGTATGGATATAAATTATTTTATTTGTAAAAAAATGATTAACTGAAGATAATCATAAGTATTTTCATGTTTATGTACAGTAATGTGTACATGTACATCCACTGCAAAACAAATGCATTTTAGCATCAGACCTTGGTGTCTCTAATAATCTCTCTTCATATTTAAAGAAAGAGGGGTTCAACTATGAAGCACGTCTTGGTTCCCAGGACTGGATTAGTATGGATTTGATGGGGTGAGGAACATTTCTTGTTAAGATAAGAAAACACTAAAAACCACAAATTGATGAGAGTATATAATTGTCATACAGGGGGCAGCTAGAAGTGCCAGAGGGCAGCTAGAAGTGCCAGCCACTGACCAAATGCAAAACGATGAAAGCGTTATGCTTCAGTGAATTCATGAATCATAAATCATTTTTAAAGTAGTCATTAAACTACACTAATAGTAAATAGATAAATAAAAAACAATGGGAGAAGAAACTCAGTTCTAGTTGAATGCTAAAGGGCAGCTAGTACATTGAAGGAAGTAGTGGAGATGGAAACTCAAATCACAACCATGGCAATAGTTAATCAAGAATCATCAATGGATGTAAAGAGAAGCCTTCCTGCCAGCCTGATTTCAGAGCCACATCAGTCCCAAATAAACATACAGGAGGCTATATTAATTATGAAGCTGTTGGCCTTGCTTGTTTCTTACTGGCTAGCTCTGACTTAAGTATTTATCCCATAATTGCTAATCTAAGTATTTCTCTTACTGAAGAAGTTCCCGGGCTTCCTACCCCATGGCGTTACATCTTGACTTTCCGTGTTTCTCCTTCCCAGAGTCCTCCTGGACTCCTAGTCGCACCTATCTTGGTTCCCTATTGGCCAACAGTGCTTTATCGACATATACATAGGACTTCCCCAATATCTCCTCTTTTCTGTCTAACAAAAAGAAAGGTCTTAACTTTAACATCGTCAAATTATATACAACAGAACAGTTATCAAGTAAGAACACAGTTACAATATTTTGTCTATCAACATTCAGCAAGATTTAAAGAAAATATCATCCATCCCATTCTTGTGAGTCCAAAGTCCTATATGTAGCTTATCTTTTATCATAAATAAGGAAAACTATAATTATAACTATCTGTCTTCAACTCTATCAAAGACCACAGAAGCATAATATGTAAACACTAGGATTGACAGAGACATCTTGCTGCCTGGACAGTCACCTGAAGTTTCTCTGTAATGTTGGGGCATCCATCTTCAGCCCATAGGCCACAGTGTGTCTGGAACACTTCTCAGCAAAGCAGGAAATTTCAAACTGTCCATCTGCATTGGCAGTCTATCAGTAATTTTTCTGTGTCCTCAGAAAGTCTCCTGGGCTCTTCCATGAATCAGGAACCCTGAAGGACTGTTTGAGTTCAGTAGTCACTTTCCTGTGGGTCCTGCATATCCAGATTATACAGCAACAGTCAAGCAGTCCAGGCAAGAGCAGTGACTTGCCCAAATGGCTAAGCTTGCCACGTTGAAAGCAAACTCCATAACAAGTCTCTTCGATGCCCATCTTCCTCTCAGACATAATTGGTGATGCCAGAAGCAGATATTTCTCATTGTCAAGAAAAACACTAAAACATTTTAAATGCCATTTTCTGATTTGTTTAGAGGAACATCTGAACTCTAGGGAAATAAAATGAGTATGTCAGTTTTGGCAGGTTCCAACAGGCTCACAGATAGACTCTTCTCCTACCCAAATAACAAGAGTACAGGTATTATTGGTTGCATCTAACCGGAATGACTATATTGTGGGTAAAGATGGCTTCTAAAATGCTTTCATGTGTTCCAGGAAGGAAATCATGTTGGAATGTCCTGATACAAGAAACTAGATATGAAAAAATCTACAAGAACTTCAGCTACATTTTAGCAGTTAATATAAGGGTTTCCCCTGCATAGGCAGTAATGCCTTGCGCCATGGTAAATTACCAGCTGTTCACACAACCTGAAAACCAAGAGAATATGGTTTAATTCATGGCTAAGTGCCCTGTCAAAGTCTATAGCTAACAAGTCAGATCCGCTCAACGTCAAAAGATAATGAACAGGGAAAGTTTGACCTATCATCATGCTCCTGCTTAGATGAACAGCACATGATGAGCTGCTTCTTGTGACTGGGGACATGTGCAGAGAATACTCCGACAGTTCAGTCCACAGAATGTCCAAAAGTAAGCCAAACACAATAGAAAGTACCTCAGTCTTTTCCAGCTTCTGCTATATATCTATAAAAAGCCCCTAGGCAAGCAGTTTGACACTTTGCCCTCATTCAGGATACCTCCAACTCTAGGGCATCTTCCTTACCTTTCCTTAGTACGTTTATTTTCATTTTGCTCACTCCTTCTTCCATGTCATTTTCATCATCAATGTGAGGCTACAAATTTAAAGAACACTGACTCAGGTAGCCTTGATGGTCCTTGACAATCCTGCACTTTTGTTCTCTGCCTTAAGTGCTCAGAGGATATCTATAACTGGTCAATATTACCATGGTGTCTATATTAGTTTCAAGTTAGGAAAATATTAATATGCAGTAGAATAATCAGACAATACTTTGACTCAGTGATTAACAATTTTACCAGTGACAAGTAGATAGACATACAGTGTTCCCACATGTAACTCCGCAAAAGAACATTTGGAAAAGAATGCAAAACCTCAGTCTATTCATAAAGCAACTTTGGACAAGCCCAAAATGAAATAGACTATAAAAGTGGTGAGGATGGCTATACTTTACACTGCATTGTGATAAATGACAAAGACTGAAGAAATACTGGTAAACAGAACTAAAGGAAGAGACACAATAGCTAAATAAAATCTCTGCCCATCAATTATATTAAGCACTAAAGATCAAAGGCATCATAAAGATGAAGAGAATGATAGTAAATCCTCTGATAAAGTTAGCATAAGCTTCATAAATTTAAATTTATGGCATTGATTCATATTGTGGTCATACATGAGAATATGATGCCTTGTGTTCTGGAATGTATTAAAGTATTTGGGGGTTTAACATCAGGGTATAAATTATTTTTTAGAAAAAATATAAAGAGAGAAACACAGTAAGCAAGAATTATAAGCACAATAGAATACACCTTTTTTAAAAGTTCCAATTTTGGTTTAAGAAGAAAAATATTATATTTATATATATATATGTATGTATATGTATGTATGTACATATCCTATACTAATCTTACTTGTTCAATATTTTGTAAGTTAAAATTTTTATAGCTATTTCTCAAGCAAAAGTAATACCCAAAATGAATTACCTTATAATGGGTAAAGGAGAAGGCCACCTTGGCAATTGAACTTGGATGTCCTTTTCTATAGTGATTTAACATGTATGAGTTGTTCTGTACTTTAGTAAATAACCTTCCATACATGCTTAGGCAAGAAAATTGGATCTCAGTTTGCAACACACAAACACACAGACACACACACACACACACACACACACACACACACACACACACATAAACAGAAGCCATGAAAGCAGAAGGGGAACTCACTAAGAAGGGTCCCAGAAGATAGAGGCAAGAGAGAAGGTAACTGGGGAGAGTGATCCTGACTAAAATTAATCTATAATTTCTTAAAACTCAAAAACAAAAATTAAAAACTTTGAATTCAAAGCCTTCTTTCCCTCGTGCTTATGGAGAGGCGCCATAAATGGGGCTGTCTAGCAGCCTGCTGATGAAGACATCCAACCCTATGACAGCTGAATGGCTGACAAAGGCAATGAGAAAATTTCAAGAAGCTATATAAATTCAAGACGGAAACGAATTTGTTCGCTTGAGTTTTGCAATTTAAGTTGGAAACTTTCTTCGCTAAGTAATTCATTTTTAAATAAAGTTGAACCTATTTCTTAAAAATGTAATGTAATAAATGCTGGTGAGAAATATAACAAATATTGTACTTTAATTTGTAGTTCCACTGCTCTCTATAATGTATTTTAGTCTCCAAGTAATCCTGTGCATCCAAAGAATGCACTACTCACTTTATATACCTTTCTCACTACTGAAAATAATTGGATTTTATTTCTAAAATCTGACTTTGGAGTGACTCTCCTCTCCCTAAGGATGATTCTTTATTTCATACTAGTCAATTCATGAAATGTCACATTTCTCTTACAATGAATTTCATAGTAAAAATGTATTATATTTATTCCAAAGGATTTTCCAAGGAAATGGTATTTTCTGCCCAGTCACTGTGAGAGGAATATAGATTGCTAAGCTTTATTTAAAATAAATGATGCATCATCCCTGTTACAGGTTTCCACATTTGTCATGGATTACCACACAGCTTGGTGACTTGCCAGAACTGTGTGAATTTCCCTATGCTTCTGGGGATGTGACATGTTTTGTAAATGTGTGAGTGAATAAAACTGTGTGGAAAATCACCTAAGGGCCCGTTTATTCAGGAGCCTGCAATGTGGGTAGGTAGAGGAACATCTGTGGATGGGCAGAAAGCCTTCTTTCTTCCTTCTCCTCTTCTCCCCACCTGCCTCCTGACTCTCTCCGTTTCTCCTTCCAGACTCATCTTGTTCCTCCCATCTCCCCACTTCATGAACCTCCCATGTTGTCTCCATATCATTAGCTTGGACTTCTCAATTCCCAAAGGCTCAGGAATGATTTCCTATAAGGTGATGGACTACATGTCTCTGAATGGATCTAAAATGCCAGTCTACTGGATTCTGCTGCTCAAGCCCAGTATAAAGGTCAAGAAAAGGTCCACTGTGCTCTTCACTGCTCAGTAAGACGCTAGGAGGAATCTGTGGTTAGCTGTTTTACTTTATCCTACTGCTGGTTAAAGAATAGAATACTGCCAGATCTCTCTCTGGTTTTTTTCCTTCCCCTTGAAGTGAACTTGAAGGAGACTAAGCTAAGGATAAAATCTATACTGAAACTATGTTATTGGGGATTTATTTAATTGATATTATCCAATTAGTAATGAAAAAGTGTATACAGTCATGTGTGTGTAAGTGCTCATGTGTGTGTGTGTGTGTGTGTGTGTGTGTGTGTGTGGTATTTGTTTAAATAAAAACACACTTTGCAGGCAGGGGGAGATGGTAAAGTGTGTAATGTGCAATAGTACTTTTACAATCCTAGGGACCTAAGTTCAGATCCTCAGAACCCAATTAAAAGATGGACACAGAAACACAAGTTGTCAGTAAACTCAGCATGCTGCAATGGAAAAATGAAAACAGAAAAATCTGTAGGGTTTCAAAGGATAGTTAGCCTGGCTTACACAGCAGTGAAGGAAGTGAAGGAATACTTTCTCAAAACAAGGTCTCAATGAAAGGACTGATTCCAAAGGTTGTCCTTTGACACACATGTGCTGTAGTACACACACACACAGAGAGAGAGAGAGAGAGAGAGAGAGAGAGAGAGAGAGAGAGAGAGAGAGAGAGAGAGAGAGAGAGAGGCAATAGCACACACACAAAGTAAAGAAAAAAGGGAAAATGAAAAGAATAGCTTTTTTTTAACCAAGTGTTTTAAAATAATTGTCATGAAGGTACTCTAAGGGCAATAGTAGCCATGAACACAAAGGTCAGAAATTGTTCTAATATTATGTGATCTCAGTCACTTTTAATCTCATGCCAATTCCCGTTAACTCACTGACAGCATCAGAAAGCTGAAACACGCATTTCTGAGCATGTCTAGTGCTCTCCAATGCCAAAGCAACTGTAAGACAGCTAGCTACAGCTCTTTGTTCTGTTGTTGGTGTAGACAAGTTTCTTAAGAGCTAGGGAGTCATCACAGCAGTAAAATGGAAAGAGACAGCCATTAAGTTAGATTAAGTCTTTTAAATGATACAGGCAAGCTGCCAACCAGATCTAGGGTGAGAAAAGATATGGTAATGGAAGCCTGTTTAAAAAGGTTAACTCCTTTAAGAAGCTACTCAACCTAATTGATTAATTTGTTGACTTTTAACAATCTCCCTTAATCTTAATAGCTTGCAAGAATAACCATATCGCCATATCATTATAGATGATAAATTTATAACTAAACAGTTTGGGAAAGCAACTCTACACATCACCGAATGCAGTCAGGTAATGATATTCAAGCTGATGGTGGGACTGGGCTTTCAGAACAAGACAGTTATTCCACTAATAGATCCCTTTTTGTTGAATCTAGGGAACTTTCCAGGAGGACTTTGAGTAGAGGAAACTTCTTTCCTGAGAGCTCATTGTTTCAAGAGGTAAGAAAGGCATCTCTAAATATCGTCACATCTGGGCAAGACACTGGCACATGCCAGTCTCTGCCACACTCTCCTAGTGAATGGAGTCCCAGGAAGGCTATTGCCCAATTCTTATGAAAATAATTAATTTAATTATGTTATTCACTAAATTCTGAAGCTATATTCTAAAGACACTGTCCTGTGAGAACTCAATTAATGTGAATTAGAATTGATGGTAAATCAAATCCGCAGGTAGCATTATTTATAATATTAAAAAGTAGAATTAAGAATAAGAACATGCTCTTTGTTTATAGTCTGGAGTTTCTAGGCCCTAGGAATGAGAGGGATTGGGAACTGCTATGGTTACTTTGATAAATGGTAATATTGTTAAACTACCTTCTAAATATTTGTGTTTATATCAATGGATCTGTGCTGCTGTTAGCCTTGATGAGATAAACTTCTTCCTAAATTGGACAGTAGTCAATGCAGACTTTCAAGTAGTCAAAACACAGAGAATAAGACATTGTGAGTGCTCAGTCTTAATTGGAACATCTGTACCAACTTCTTCCCCAAGCCTCAGGGAACACCATGGAAGAAGGTTGGAAAGAATGTAGGAACAGGAGGATTAAGAGTGCTTTGAAACATGTCCACTGCACTTGCGCATTCACAGCAGATGTGGTCACTTGCACAAGATCTGAAAAAGATTAGCTTATTCAAAATTATAGCACGGGGAGGTTGCTCACAAACCCCAAACCTAGTTGGGGAGCAATTGACAACTGATGGCTCCTGGGGGAAGAAAAGTCTGTTTGCCTTGAGTGTGACCATTGGTAGGTTTTCCCTGCTGAAGTAGATGGCGATAAACCCATTTATCAAGTCCATATGGGCAACATTGTATGTACTCAATGGGATAGCTTAAACAAAGACATGGAGGGAACATGTTGGAGGATGTCCAAAGGGAGGACATAGTGAAAGTGAATATATACCATCAAAACACATCACATACATATATAGAATGCTCACAGAATAAAAAAGGTATTATTACAAATCTTTTGATATGAAAAAGTATAGAATAAGACTCTTAAAAATTGAAGAAGGATCTAAAAAGAAGACAATAGTTGAGTACTTGATGAAGTCAAGTTTCAGGGCTTCAGTACCTTCTTCTAAACTCCATGAGAATTGGACTATATATATGGTACACATACATACACATAGACAAATACACATAAAATAAAAAAAATAATTTTAACTTGAAAAGCATAGGTCTTGGGAGCTCACAAATATAATTCAAACACAGTGAGTAGCTAAGTGTAGAGGGTTTCTTCAGTTCAAAGCCAGCGAGAGCTACATGAGTTTAAGACTGGCATGGACTACATAATGAGACATTGTCTCAAAAACTATTTGTAAAAATTAAGATCTTCTGTATGAGGAGGACAGAAATTGTAGGAATACTGTCACTATTTGTAGAAATAAAACAACAAAACCCTCTGAAGGAGAAACCATGGTTTTTCTCTTTCAAAACTTGTAAATAAAATTTAAAAATTAAGCATATATTATATATCTAGTTTTCAAAAAAGGGGAGGTTGGATTCTTTTGAGCTGTTTGCTGTTGTAAAAACTATCTATTTGAGGCATTATAAACTCTCCAATAGGTGAACAACATGACACTTAGGTGAATATGAGCCTTTACAAGCAAACCTAATTGAATTTTCCCAGGCTCCTCTACCACTATCTTCTTCCAAATGGTATGTATTCACAGAGTACTAAGCATGCCCCTATAACTAATCTACTGTGTTTATTATTCACAATGGTAGTAGACATATATGCCATCAGGAATTCTGGTGAAAACACACCATTACAGCAACTCTTATATAGGAAAATATTAGGGTTGCTCACTCGCAGTTCAGAGGTTCAATTGGTTATCATCAGGGTCGGACAGGGTGATGAAAATGCAGACATGGTCCTGGAAAAGCAGATGAGAGTTCTATATATTTCCAGCAACAGGAAATGATCTGGGACATTGGGTGGTAAACTAAGCATATATGAGACCACAAAGTTCACCTCAGCAGTGACACACTTCCTTTCATAAGACCACACCTACTCCACAATGTCACACCTCCTAATAGTACCACTATCTTTGGGACCATTTTCTTTCAACTCACCCACAGGCTTGTTGGTAATTAACTCGGGAATCTCCTCAAATCTTGCTGTGGAGGAAAAGGACTAAAAAAATTAAGGTTGGAACTAGTAAGATGTAGACACAATTATATTAAAAAGTTCTGTATTAGATAGATGATAGATAGATATAGATAGATGATAGATATTGATAGACATATACACTATATACAGACATATATAACAATTATATTAAACAGATGGTGCAAT
Source organism: Mesocricetus auratus (assembly GCF_017639785.1). Lineage (NCBI taxonomy): Eukaryota > Metazoa > Chordata > Mammalia > Rodentia > Cricetidae > Mesocricetus > Mesocricetus auratus. The sequence continues at coordinate 32,014,041 of NW_024429201.1, forward strand.
ATTTGGCCATTTTATAAAAGCTAAAATCAGTTACATTTAACAAAAATTATGTATGAAAAATATCATAGAATTAGGAGCATTTCATACTAAAAGAGATCCAGAATGGGCTCACTACACCACAGGTTTGTGTTCTATGTATTCTCAAATAAAATGAAGCGATATACCATATATTGAAGCAGCATGCACACCCACATATGTACACCCTCTCACACACACACACTACAAAAGTGTAGGATAGAAATCTATCCTATATATATATATATATATATATATATATATATATATATATAAGACATTGGTACAATTACATCTGCCATGCTCTTTTAGTGACAATACTCACAGGGAGTCCATCTAGACTAAGTGGATAGCATTCACCTCTTCATAGAATTTCCAGATGTTTTTAACAAAGAGATCCACAGATATGTGGATGACAGATAAATAGAAAGATGATTGAGATAGATAGATAGATAGATAGATAGATAGATAGATGATAGATAGACAGACAGGCAGACTGACAGAAAGCTAGATGACAAAGTTTGACGCTGTGATTTGTTTAACACCTGTTACTTGCTGAGACTTAGTTGCTTGAATGTGAGAGATCCCAACTCAACATTTTTAGATCCCTAGTGACTAGCCAATCACAGAGTGACTTGCCCTTCTGCACTCTCCTGAAAAACTGGATACCTCAAGATAAACTTAAAAGATAACCCTCCCTCTTCCAGGAACTAGCTCACCACATTCCTGCTCAATGTTTAACTGTACAATGCCCAAATAATGCTTGCTTGAGATAACCTTCCTGTTAAGACATAAGCTATCATTTAACTTCCTCATCCTTTATGTTTATGATGATGTTTGCCTAACTCCCCCATTCAGTTTTTCCCTTAAAAAAAAAGCCCAACTGCAGCTACTAAGGGTTGAACTCCTCTGCCCCTGCGAGGGTTATGAGCTTGGCCCCAGTGCACTGGTTCCCCGAATAAACCTCGTGTGCTTGCAGCAAGAACAGTCTCTCTTGAATTATTGGGATGTAGGCTTATCTCGAGACTTGAGTGGGGGTCTTCCCACTCTGGGGGTCTTTCAAATGTAAAATGTTTACACACTCCCTAGGATATAGTTCACTATGCATAGAGGGCACTTCCAGTGAAATTTTATCATCAAATATGAAATATATTTAGATCTTTAAAATTTATCTTTTCCTATTTTTGATATTATAATTGCATCATTTTCCCTTTCCTTTTTCTCTCCTCTCAATGCCTGCTATGTATGGTGCCTTGAACCCCTTCAAATTCATTGTTTCTTTTCTTCATTTGGTATTTTCACATACATGAGCAACATTATACAGACTGAGAAAGTTATATTTGTGTATTTAGGAATATATACAGTGCTCCCACCTCTGTTTTAAAAAATCTATCAGTGTCTAATGGCATTGTCCAATGTTGATGCTACATGACACTGTTATGTTTAGCAGGGATACACCAATCTGTAATCCAGGAAAGATCCAGACGTCAGAGGGTATGTCTTCCACTATCTATCTACTCATGCTGCGGATAGGAGTTTTATCTGGTCTCTGTGTTCCTTTATGTCCAGTTTGCATCTTCAAGAATCCATCTCAGCATTTCAAATAAGTTTTATCCATGGCATCCCTCGTGCTACACGTTGTGTGTTCACGTGTTTGTGTACCCTCTGACAGGACCACACTGCCTTCAGTGTGGGCTAAGTACTGCCGCGAAAAACATGTGACGTACTCACAGGAAAAGAAGTTTTATTTTCTTGTTCCACAAACACCGTTAAATAGCTTCAGCTGCCTCAATGAATTCTTTCTGGAAACAAACCCCAAGAATCCTAGATCTGGACTCAGCTCCAGAACCTGAATCACTGTTGGTAAGATTTCATTTGATTCTGGGGTCCCAGAGCCAAACTACATTTCCCACAATCCTCCGGAACCGCTATGCTTCCGGGTACGATCTGAACTACAAAGCCCACAATCCTCAGAGGTCGCCCGCGGGCTGCGCTCCCGAGAGTCCCCGCGGTGGTTCCCGTCTTCCCTTTCGGTCCCCGCTGCTGTGACAAGGTCGTGAGGAAGCGCGGCCGTTTCTCCCGCCTGGCAGCCCTGCGGCCCTCGCCAGCCCCCGCGGCGCCATGCTGGGCCAGAGTGTCCGGAGGTTCACCACCTCCGTGGTCCGTCGCAGCCACTACGAGGAGGGCCCGGGGAAGGTGAGCGAGTGCCCGCTGCGTAGGGAGAGGGCGGCCTGGCGCCACCAGCTCACCCGAGGGCCTGTAGTTGGGGGGGGGGTGGCGGCCGCTCCGGGGCTCGGGAGTTCGCGCTGTCCCCGCTTCCCGAGCTCCGCCGGGATCCAGGCCTCGGCCGACAGCCGCTCCCGCCCGGAGCCGCAAGGCCGGGGCGCCGGGGCCGCCCAGGGTGGAGCCGGGCGGCGTCGCGCGGCCCGTGAAGGTCATCGGGAGCAGAGAGGACGCGAGCCTGGGGCTGCGGGTCAGCCGACCACACCCGCACATCGCCGCCCGAGCCCCGGAGCAGCCCCCGTGTGACCACGCCGAGTGTTAGCTCCGCCGCCGAGGCGAGCGCAGGGTGAGGGGCGAGGGAGGCTGCCCGGGAGCAGCCCGAGCTCCGCACGGTGGAGGACACTGCCGTGAGCTCCGTGAAGGAGGATGTCTACTAACACTGAGCTACACTGGTGTGTTTGTTTGTGAAGTAACTGCTTTGCAGGGTATTTTATCCAGTATGCAAGACTTGATCGTTTTGTTTCCTTTTTTTTTACACTTGCTGACTGGTATTCCGAAAACCTAGGTGTTTATATCATGTTCTGTCGAATGCACCTAATTGTAAAATGCATGTGTGTACAGTTGCCCCTGTCCCTTTTATTCGGTAAGATCGGATTCTTTGAGGGACTGTTCTTGACACTTTTTCCGCTTTCCCAACAGAATTTGCCGTTTTCAGTGGAAAACAAGTGGCGGTTGCTGGCTATGATGACTGTGTACTTTGGATCTGGATTTGCCGCTCCCTTCTTCATAGTAAGGCACCAGCTACTCAAAAAGTGAGGATATTCAATTCACCCCTTTAACAGGTAATTGGGTTTCTGGTTTTCCTAAATAGTAATTTCTATTGTGTACCCTGTGTACTCCCTCAGGACACAATAAATCCTTGTGTGCTGGTTCCTGAAGGTAAGTATGTGATATTGGGAAAGACAAGTCTGCCAACCCTATGTTGTCTTTATAGATGAAGGTCGGTGTTTATGGGGTACCACTTTAACTGATGTTGAGGACAGACTCCCCAGCAACCCGTAAGATGAGTCGTATTAAAGCCCCATTGAAGACACAAATAATAACTTTGCTAAAATTCCATAGGATACATTAGCCTCGTATCCCACGTAGGGTAATTTTGTTGTGAATTTCATACTTTATAAATCACTCTTGTGTCTTGAACTAAAATAATTGACTCTTGCAAACACACTGGGGGCATATAGCCTATTAACACTAAGATGGCATCATCATTTGCAAAGTTCACAAGGAACTCCACAATTTAGTTGCTAAACTGCAAAAAAACGAAACACAAAATAGATTTGCTTTTAAATTTTCTTTTGGACTGCATTTATATCATCAGTCCTTAATCTGTGGGTCATGACCCCTTTTGGAGTCTAACGATCCTTTTGAAGGGGTCATCTAAGACCATCAGAAAACATGGATACTTAAATTATGATTCAGAACAGTAGCAAAATTAGAGTTATGACTTAGCAATGAAAATAATTTTATGGGGGGTCATCACAGCATAAGGAACTGTATTAGAAAGGCTGAGAACGACTGATTTCTAGCTATCCCAGAGTGCATGTGGCCTCTAAGCTACAGGCTTCAGACTTAGGTTCCTTTTGTGAGGGATCTTTTTTTCATTCTTGGGATTTTTCCAGACAGGGTTTCTCTGTGCAGGTCTGGCTGTTGTGGAACTCTGTAGACCAGGCTGGGCTAACACTCACGGATACCCAACTGCCTCTGCCTCCCTGAGTCAAGGGTTAAAGGCTTGTGTCCCCACTGCCTGCTTACTTGCACGTAGGCATGTGGTATATATTATGTGAAACTCCCAAGAAAGAAATGCTCTAGTGTTTAGTTTATCAATCTATGATACCTGCTATGGTATTAAATACTGCCTTAAGGAAATACATTGTTACTACATCTCTGTAAATGTTGCATACTGGTAGCTTGAAGATTTCTTCCATATGCATCATGGTTTGTCGGCATAATTCATACAAGATTTTGATACATGTGATGAAGCAAATCAGTATGATAAACTCATGATACTGTAAACGCTTTCTGATGTATCAAACTCATAGAAGATATGAAACTACTGTGACTTCTGGCAGGTAATATGGGCTTCTTATGCCATTGATTTTGTTTTTGTTTTTCAGAATGAAGATTAAGAGATGTGATCTGAAAATTGGATTAAACTCTTGAACTCTTATTACTAAATAAAATTGTAAATAAACCAGTGACATATTTAATGCCTCTTCTCTGAAATAAATGTGAGAGGGATAAGCCTTGGCTTACCATTAGTAATCTCATGTAGGCTTATGGTTAGTATAATTTGCACTACAGAAAAATTTTAATGGAAAATTTTTAAGTTGACTTTAGAAAAAATGTATTTCCCTAGATGCAAGTTAACAGATCTTTTGCAGATATTCCTCAGACTCTAGACCATAGGTGTTTGGTCAAACCCCAGGATATGTTTTCAAGACAAGCTTCTGTTGCTTCCATAATGGTCACTCTGAAGTTGGGATAGTGTGATAACCTGAGGTTTGTAGCAGAATACCCAAAGAAAGGATGTGGACTTTGCACAAAGGCCCAAAATCCAGGCCAAATTTATGTTAGCAAGGGCCCTTCCTCAGTTTCCTTAAACTTCAATATAGGTATTCAAAACCACTTCTTGTGATGATCAAGGAAAAAATATGTGGGCTGGTATAAGAAATCATCAGGATAATACTTGGCATGCAATGCTGAGAACCTGGGTTGAGATTCCCCAGAATCCACTTGAAAGCCCATGTGGAAATTCCTGCCTTTAACAGTAATGTACATCCCTCAAGCTCATGGGACAGCCAGCTTACCTGTGTCTGAATCACAATTCAGTTGAAGACCTGTCTCAAAGGTCCCCACCTGCATTGACACAAGAATGAAAATAGAACTTAAACTCATTCCTACGGTTTAAGTAGAGTAACTGAAATAAATGAAAAATGAATGCATTGAGATGGTGCTAAAACTGCTGAGGGATGAGTATTACAATAACTGACCTGATCTAGTTTGTACTGCCAAAACACAGCCTTATAATGTCTAAAGGCGATGTGTTATACTTTGATATACTCTATCCTCTTCAGAGGGAAAGTCTTGTATGAACCATAGTATTTAATCACATGAGGCTTGATTCAGTTGAGGCCTCCCATAATCCAAAACACTACACACTAAGTGTCCATTAGTGTCAGTAGTCATATAATTAAGCATGTGTTGAAATTACTCATTTCTGTGTCTTCCATACCATGTTTTGTCGTATTTTCAAATCGGAAAGATATATATATATATATATATATATATATATATATATATATATTTTTTTTTTTTTTTTTTGGTTTTTCGAGACAGGGTTTCTCTGTAGTGCTTTGGAGCCTGTCCTGGCACCTGCCTCTGCCTCCCGAGTGCTAGGATTAAAGGCATGTGCCGTTGCCCAGCCCAAGATATCTTTATTCTTGTATTTCATCTATAATCTAGTGAATGCTAGATGGGCATTTTAAAAGGATTATCAGAACCCAAGCAATATTTCTTAAAAAGAGTGGATAGAGAAAATGTGGTACATTTACACAATGGAGTACTATTCTGCGGAAAAAAGCAATGGAATCTTGAAATTCACAGGCAAATGGAAGAAGAAACCATCCTGAGTGAGGTAACCCAGTCACAAAAAGACAAACATGATATGTACTCACTGATGTATGGATTTTAGACATGAATCGGGAATGCCAGTCTACAGTCCCACAGCCAGAGAGTCTGGGGAACAGAACCTTCATCCAGCGACTGACGAAAGCAAAGGCCAATACCCACAGACAAACACTGAACTGAACTGGAATCCAGTGACAGAAAGAGAATTGATGGGCAAAGGAGTTAAGACTGGGCTGGTTTAACCCACAGAAACAGTTGGCCTGAACAAAGGTGACTCTTGGACTCCAGATTGATGGCTGTGTGGAAAGCATGGGACTGACCCAGACCCCCTGAATATGGGTGTCAGTAAGAAGGACTAGGTAGTATTTACCCCTGGCTTACAAATAGACTTTGAGTGCCCATGCTGCGATATGGGAGGCTCTCTCAGCCGGGACTCTTAGGGGAGAGCCTAGGCCCTGCCCTGGATGAAATGACACTTATTGGAGATCACCCTCGAGTGCCTCACCCTCCTTGGTGATCAGAGTGGAGATTGGGTGGGGAACTGGGGACCTGGTGGGGAAGGGGGAAGGGGGGAGGGAGAGGGAGCCAGGATTGATGTGAAACAAGATTGTTTCTAACCTAAATAAAATATAATAATAATAGTAATAAAAGGCAAACTCTTTAAGTTTGGGTTTGTTTCAGTGTGCCGTAGGTTAAAAAAAAAATCCACAAAAACTTAACTGGGGTCTCCCAAGTATGAATATTGAAATAATTGAAATGTGGAAACCACAAGAAGATAGAATTTGTGCCAAAATGTAATTCAGATATGCATGGTTTATTCCCTCTCACTTTTCTTTGCTCAAGTTTCACTGATGATAGATTCATTGGTTTACCTCTGGCAGACAAAGGGTGTGGGGTTTTTGTTGCTTTAAAAAGAGATCAATTACATCCTGCTGGGCGGTGGTGGCACATGCCTTTAATCCCAGCACTCAGGAGGCAGAGGCAGGCAGATCTCTGAGTTCGAGGCCGGGCTGGACCGATAGCCCCGAAACAATACAGAGAAACCCTGTCTCGTAAAAACCAAAAAAAAAAAAAAAAAAAAAAAAATCAATTACATCTTAAGAGACAAGAGTGTCTCAGGCTCACTCTCACTAAGGAGTCAACCCAACCAGAAAATCATGGTGAGAATTCTCAAAGGAAGGAGACAGAATGCAATAGAAGACACCAAATGCCCTGTGACTATGTATACACACGTATATAGACAGAACTTAAAAAATAAAATGAATCCCTCAGGTATTTCCATAAATATTGAAATTTCTATGACTTTAGCTTAAAATTTTCATCAGTCAAAATTTTTACGTATTAGCAAATGATATTTTGTTCTCAATCTGTATACAAAAAAGGAAGCAATACCTGTTTTCTACCTGTGTTAATCAGATGAAAGATTTTTAGAATAACTAAAGCTGATTTTGTATAGTCAAGTCCATATTTAAATATGGGTCAAAGCACCCTGTTTGTTGCCTGACTTACAGGACCTTTGGATTTTTCATAAATATGTGAGAAGCAAACTATTCTTTTAGTTTTGCCAACGAGAAATTAAAAACACAAAAATTTGGACACTGATGCTGTTGAAAGGCAATGCACTGTTCAACTTCCTGATTCAGGGGCTAATGTCCCCACCCACCTAGCTCCATGAGAGACCGCATCGAGCAGAGCTCTTTATTAAATATGTGGAGGGAGCCAGAAGCACATTGTTTTAAGCCTGTGGTGTTTCTTTTAAGAAGATCAACTTCTCTACATCTCTAATTCTGCAACGCAGAATGTGGCAAATAGATCCCCAAGGCTCCTTTCAATTTCAAATAAGTGTTACCTCCAATTACAACTATAGAAGCACAACAGAAGTTTTTTTTTCTACTCTCAAAGAAAAATCTCATAAACACTCCCTTTCTGTGTAAATAGGATCCAAAATGATGGAGGGTTGAGCATTGAAAATGTTCTTTGTTTCAGGTACAGTTATTAGGAATTGCTGTTCTATCATTTTGATGGACCTTATTCACTTATTGGCCCCTTTGTAAAAATTAAATAACCTGGGTTCACTGAACTGAACCCAAGGAACCCAGTGACAGAGAGAGAGAGGAGTGATGAGCAAATTGGCAAAGAATGGGCTGGCAAAACCAGCAGAGACAGCTGATCTGAACAGGGGAGTGCTCTTGGACCCCAGACCGACAGTGGGGAGGCCAGCATGGGACTGATCTGGACCCCCCAAATGTGAATGTACCAAATTGTCTATCCATTCTTCAGCATCTAGCTTGCTTACATGTGCTGGCTATTACAAATAATTCTGCTGTGAGCATAGTGGAACAGATGTCCTTGTTGTATGAAGGTGCATCTTTTGGGTATATACCTAAGAGTGAAATTGCTGGATCTTGTGGTACACTGATTCCCATTTTCCAGAGGAACCATGATACTGATTTCCAAAGTGACTGTGTGAGTTGACACTCCCACCAGCAGTTGAGGAGTGTTCCCCTTTCTACACATCCTCTCCGGCATAAACTATCCTTGGTGTTTTTGATTTTGACCATTTGGACAGGAGCGAGATGGTATCTCAGAGTTGTTTTGCTTTGCATTTCCCTAATGGTTAATGATGATGAGCACTTTATTATGTGTCTTTGAGCCACTTTAGATTCCTCTATAGAGAAATTTCCATTTAGTTCTGTACCCCACTTTTTAATTGGAGTATTTGGTGTTTTGGTGACTTACTTCATGAGTTCTTTGTATATTTTGGAAATCAGGCTTCTGTCAGATCAGATGTGGGATGGTGAATATCTTTTCCCATTCTGTGGGCTGCCATTTTGTTTTATTGGCTGTGTGCTTTGCATTACAGAAGCTTCTCAGTTTCAGGAAGTCCCATTTATTAACTGTTGATCTCAGTATCTGTGCTACTGGTGTTATGTTCAGGAAGTAGTCTCCTGAAGGAATTCATTCAATAGTACCTCCCACTTTCTCTTCTAAGAGGTTCAGTGTGACTGATTTTATGTTTAGGTCTTTGATCCATTTTAACTTACGTTTTGTGAATGGCAATAGACATGGATCTGTCTGTAGTCTTCATGCTAGCATCCAGTTATGTGAGCACCATTGGTTGAAGATACTTTCTTTTTTCCATTGTATAATTTTAATTTCTTTGTCTAAAATCAGGTGTTCGTAGGTGTGTGGGTGAATATCAGGATGTTCAATTCTATTTCATTGGTCTACCTGTCTATTTTTATGCCAGTACCAAGCTGTTTTCAGAACTATAACTCTATAATAGAGCTTGAAGTCAGGGATGGTGATGTCTCCAGAAGTTCCTTTATTGTACAGTGTTGTTTTGGCTATCCTGGATAATTTGTTTCTCTATATAAATTTGAGTATTGTCCTTTCAAGGTCTGTGAAGAATTGTGCTGGGATTTTGATGGGGATTGCATTGAATCTGTAGATTGCTTTTGGCAAGATTGCCATTTTTACCATGTTGATCCTACCTATCCATGAGCATGGGACATCTTTCCATTGCCTGGTATCTTCTTAAGTTTCTATCTTTAAAGACGCAAAGTTCTTGTTATAGATGTATTTCACTTGTTGGTTAGCATCACCCCCAAGGTATTTTATGTTGTTTGTGGCCATTGTAAAGGGTGATGTTTCTCTGATTTCATTCTCTGTCCATTCATCATCTGTATATAGCAAGGCTACTGATTTCTTGAGTTAATCTTGTATCCTGCCACTTTGCTGAAGATGTTTATTGGCTGTAGGAGTGCCCTGGTAGAGTTTTTCTGGTCACTTATGTAAACTATCATATCATCTACAAAGAGTGAAATTTTGACATCTTCCTTTTCAATTTGTATTCAATTGATCTTGTTTTGTTGTTTTATTTCTCTAGCTAGATCGTTGAGTCCAATATAGAACAGATAAAGAGAGAGTGGACTGCCTTGCTTTGTTTCTGATTTTAGAGGAGTCATGTTGAGTTTCTCTCCATTTAGTTTGATGTTGGCTCTTGGTTTGCTGTATTATGTTTGGGTATGTTTCTGTTATCCCAGATTCCTTCAGGACCTTAATCATTAAGGAGTGTTGGATTTTGTCAAAGGCTTTTTCAGCATCTTGTGAGATGATCATGGGGTTTTTCTTTTATCAGTTTGTTTATATGGGGTGTTTTATTGATAGATTTTTGTATGTTGAACCATCCCTGCATCTCTGGGATAAACCCTACTTGATCATGATGGATGATTTCTCTGATGTGTTCTTGAATTCCAGTATTTTATTATTTTTGTATCCATGTTTCATGAGGGATATTTGTTGGTAGTTCTCTTTCTTACTTGTGTCTTTGTGTGGCTTGGGTTCCAAGGTGATTGTGGCCTTGTAAAAAGAGTTTGGCAATGAACCTTCTGCTTCTATTGTGTGGAACAATTTGAAGAGTACAGGTATTATCTCTTCTTTGAACTTCTGGTATAATTCTGCACTGAAGCCATCTGGTGCTGGGCTTTATTTGGTTGGGAGACTTTTGATAACTGATTTTATTTCATGAGCAGTTATAGGTCTGCTTAAATTGCTTATCTGTTCTCGATTTAAGTTTAATAGGTGATATATATCCAGAAACTTGTCCATTTCCTTTAAATTTTCAAATTTTGTGGAGTACAGGATTTCAAAGAATGTCCTGCAGATTCTCTGGATTTTCCCAGTGCCTTTTGATATGTCCCCTTTTCATTTCTGATTTTGTTAATTTGCATTTTCTCTCTCTGCCTTATGCTGAGCTTGGATAAGCGTTTGTCTATCTTGTTGATTTTCTGAAAGTACCAACTCTTTGTTTCACTGATTATTTGTATTGGTTTCCTAGTTTCTGCTTTATTGATTTCAGCCCTCAATTTGATTATTTCCTAGCATTTTTCCTCCAAGGTGAGTTTGCTTCTTTTTGTTCTATAGCTTTCAATTTTTCTGTTAATTCTCTACTGTGACTATTTTCCAGTTTCTTCCTGTGGGCGCTTAGTGCTATGAACTTTCCTCAGAGTACTGCTTTGAAAGTGTCCCATAAGTTTGGGTATGTTGTGTCTGCATTGTCATTGAATTCTAGGAAGTCTTTATTTTCTTTCTTCATTCCTTCCTTTACCCAGGAATGGTGAAATTGTCTGTAATTCAATATCCATTAGTTTGTATGCTTTCTGCAATTTGTGATATTGAATTCTAACTTTAAAGCATGGTGATCTGATAAGGCATAGTGGGTTACTACATTTTTTTATCTATTGAGTTTTGCTATGCTGCCAAGTATGTGGTTAAAGTTTCCATGTGGTTATGAGAAGAAAGTATTTTCTTTTGTGTTTGGATGGAAAGTTCTATAGATGTGTGTTAAACCCAATTGTGTCATAAATTCTGTTAGTTCTTTTGTTTCTTTGTTAAGTTTCTGTGTGGTGCTCCTGTCTAGTGGTGAGAGTGGGTTGTTGAGGTTTTATGTGTGATTTGAGTTTTAGTAATGATTCTTTTACGAACAAGGGTGCCTTTATATTTGGGGCATAGATGTTTAGAATAGAGACTTCATCATGATGGATTTTTCTGTGATGAATATGAAAATGACCTTCTTCATCTCTTTTGATTGATTTTACTTTGAAGTATAATTTGTTAGGTATTTGGAGAGCTACCCCATCTTGTTTCTTGTACCATTTAATTGGAAAATTGTATTCCAACCCCTTACTCTGAAATAACGTCTGTCTTTGAGTTTGAGGTGTGTTTCTTGTATGCAGGGGAAGGTTAGATTCTGTCTTTTTATCCATTTTGTTAGCTTGTGTCTTTTTACAGTTAAGTGAAGATCATTGATATTGAGGGAAATTAAGGACCATTGAGTGTTAGTTAGTTCTTGTTTTTTTTTTTTTTTTTGATTTGTTGGTGGTTGTGTTTTTGTGTGTGGATTTACCTACTTTTTCTTTTGGCTTTTGATAAAGTAGGATTATCTATTGTTTATGTTTTGTGAGTTTAGTTACCTACCTTAGGTTGGAGTTTTCCTTCCAGTACTTTCTGTAACATTGGATTAGTAGATATGTATTGTTTAAATCTAGTTTTGTAATGGAATATCTTGTTTTCTCCATCTATAGTGGTTGAAAGCTTTCCTGGGTATAGTAATCTGGGCTGGCATCTGTGATCTCTTAGTGTTTGTAGAATATCTATTCAGGATCTTCTGGATTTCAGAGTTTCCATGGAGAAGTCAGGCATAATTCTGACATGTTTGGTTTTATATGTTGCTTGTCTATTTTCCTTTGCTGCTCTTAGTATTCTTTCTTTATTCTGTATGTTTTTTGTTTTGATTAATATGTGGTGAGGGGATTTTTTGTGGTCCTCTCTATTTGAGTTTCTTTAAGCTTCTTGTACTTTCATTGGCATGTCTTTCTTTAGTTTGGGAAAGTTTTCTATAATTTTGTTGAATATGTTTTCTGCACCTTTGAGTGGGGTTTCTTCACCTTCTTCTATACTTATTATTCTCAGGTTTGGCTTTTTCATGTGTCCCATATTTCCTGGATATTTTGTGTTAGGAATTTGTTGGACTTAAGATTTTCTTTGGTTGATGAATCTGTTTCTCCCAGTTTATCTTCAGATTCTCTCTTCCATCTCTTGTATTCTGTTGGTTATGCTTACATCTAGTTACTAGTCATTTCTCCAGCTTTTCAATTTTTCATTCCCTCAGTTTGTGGTTTTTTTTTCTCTATTTCAGTTTTCAGGTCTTGAAGTGTTTGAATTGTTTCTTTCATTTGTTTGTTTTTTTTTCTTGGCTTTCCTTGCTTGGTTTAAGATACTTATTGATTTTTGCATTTTTGGCTTCTTTTTTCTTCCATTTCTCTAAGAGATTTTCTCATATCCTTTTTGATGGCCTCTGTCATTTTCATGAAATTGTTTTAAGGTCATTCTCTTCTGCTTCATCTGTGTTGGGGATGTTCAGGTCTTGGTGGTGTAGAGCTCCTAGACAAATGTGTTTTTATATTGTTGTCCTCCCATCCCTTCTTCCAGTGGGTGCAGGTGGGGTCTCTTCCTATCATGGTGGGTATGGGGCCAAGGTTCTCTTCCAGTGGGTGCAAGCAGGTCCAGTACTGCAATGGTTCTCTCAATGAGTGCAGGCAGTTCTGAGGTACTCCTCTCCCCTGAGTGGAGGCAGGACTAGCACAATGATGTCTGCCGAGTTTGGATTGGCTGAACCGCTGGAGACCAATCCACCAACCTGCTGTCCCCAGGCCAGGAGATCCCATAGTGCAACAAATTTACTTTTCAACGAGCAATCCAACCATAATCTTGCTCTTAATACAACTAGGAAACCTAAAATGCCTTATATGTCAGAAAATAAGTGTCTAAAACTGACACCCAAGAGGAAAGAAAATAGATTGGGGCAAAAGCTAAGTGCATTCAGAGTCTGCTTGAGATCTAGTGGATAAGAGCACTGACTCCTGAAAATTAAAAGAAACTGACTTGAAAAATGAGCCCAAGGCAGATGTTTCCACATGCCACCACTTCTAAGCATTTAATGCTACCAGAGAAATGGTATCCTTGGAGACTTGGTGATAAGAAGGAAGCAAAGTTGAAATGAATATTCGTAAAAAACCAAAAGGTCAGATATAAAATATCAAGTAACAGGTGAGATACATATAAAGTTACTGTGAAAATACCATGTAGATAAGCATTTCATTTCAGATTAGAAACATTTCCTCTAAAATATCATCCATAAACAGCAAAAATAATCTACAATGCAATCTGTTGTATAGTACAGACCCATGTATTGGATAGAAGAGAAAGTGGGAAATAGGCTTGAACTCATTGGTACAGGAATGGACTTTCTGAACAAGCCACCATTGATAGCATAGGTATTGAGACCAACAATTAATAAATAGGACTTCATGAAACTGAAAAGCTTCTGTACAGTAAAGGACATTGTCATTTGATCAAAGTGGCAGGCAACAGTATGGAAAAAAATCTTTACCATTAATACATCTGACAGAGAGTTATTTTCTAGAATATACACAGAACTTAAAAAACTTGACCTCAAGAAAATAAATTACCCAATTAGAAAGGCAGTATATAGAACTAAATGGATAATTCTCAAAAAATGAAACATATATGGGTGAGAAGCTCTTAAAAATGTTGACAATTCTTGGCCATCAGGAAAATGCAAATTAAGATCACTTTAAAGCTTGTCCTTTCCAAAATAATAATAAAAAACAGCCAAAAATTATGAAAATAAAGGACAGCAGATGCTGGAGAGAATGCAGGGAGAGGGTAAGACTTACTTGTCATGGAAGTATAAACTAGTAAAACCAGATTGATATCAGTGTGGGTTTTTTTTCAAAAAGCTGAGCATCAGTCTATCATAAGATCCAACTACTACACTCTTAGGCATTTACCCAAAGTAATCTACATCTTACTACAAAGGTATTTTCTCATCCGTGTTCATAACTGCTTTATACATAATTGCCAGAAATTGGCAGAACCTAGATCATTTCTTTATCACTACATGAGCAGATAAAGAAAATATGGAATATTTATACAATGGAATATTTTTAGCTGTTAGAAAAATAAATTAAAATTATCAGTAGACAGTAGGTGATGCATGCTTTTTATATCAGCACTCAGGAGGCAGAGGCAGGTGGATCTCTCTGAATCCAAGGCTAGCCTTTCTACAGAGTGAGTTCCAGTACACCCAGAGAAACACAGAGAAACCCATCTCAGAAAAAGCAGAAAGAAAAGTAAGTGAAAGAAGGAATGAATGAAGGAAGGAAGGAAGGAAGGAAGGAAAACAGATTATGTAATTTGTCAGCAAATGGATAGAACTAGAAATAACTATCCCTAAAAGGGCAAATACTGTATGTTTCCTTTATGTGTGGGTTTTAGGTTTCAAAATTAAATGTGTGTGCTCCAATCCCAGTAAATTTAGGGAAGAAAGGTAACTTCCGAGGGAGGGTAAACAGAATATTATTATAAAGGGATAAGGAGAAAACTAGAGTAGGATTAAATGAGGAGGGACTGGGGACAGAGTCAATTGGAGAATGGTAGGAGCAATTAACACTAAAGACTTTCTAAAAATTCACATGGAAACCCACCACTGTAGAAGCGTCCTGAACTATTTTTCCAGTTATGAAAGGAATTTAAATGAAGTTTTTATAATAGGGAGGTAATGCCGCAAGTAAACATCATGTATCACCAAGCACAATATCCACTGCCATATGGGTTATACTTTGCTGAGTTGTTGAGTAAAGGGATCCCATAGCCTGCCCTTTCCTTAACATCACAGACTATTGCCAATGTTATTGTTTAACCTCCACAGTATGATGATAAGGCCCAATTACTGAAGAAAAGAATCTGCATATGTTATCAAAGAAGAAGTAGTTGAGTGGGGGCCCAACTAGAAGCTTCACCCCTTCTGACAAAATTTCATGGTGCTGGAAGGTAGTTTTCATGCTATCAGAGAAGAGTAAGCATCGAACTTACCAGTCTATGAACCCTGGAACTTACAACAGTGATATGCCTGCAAGATATACTGTGCAGGTGTGTGGTGGCACAAATGTCATGGGCATCACTAACCACTTTTAAAAACTTGATTTGAAGCCAACTCCATTAAATGGAACTCATATCTAATACTGTGAATGTGGCCAAGAACCTGAAATGAAATGAAACATTTGCACGTATAGTAGAAGGAAAGACACCTTGAGTTAGAAATTCAACAACTAACAGTGAGAAGGAGTTTTCTTCTTCCCAACAGGAAAAGAAAACAAGTAATCACAGGATATATAAGGGTTGATCTTCCAGAATCTATGAAAAAGGAACTGAAGGAGAGGAACAGGCAAGAAAAATGTAAAATAAAATTTACAGGTGGTAGCATGTACATCTCTTCAATGAGTTTAAACGGAAACACACACCCATAAAGCCATACACAGATGAAGAACACTGCCTTATTCCAGAAAGTTCCTCTGGTCTATTCCCAGAGAAGACCTTGTCCTTATCCTAACTTGTATGCTTATTTCAGCATAGATTATTCTATTCTAGAAATTATTTGATGTGTCATTTTTATATATGAAAGTTTCATAGTATAGGAACTGGAGAGATGGCCTACGGAGAAACATTATTACCATGCAAGTTTAAGGAACAGCCCAGATCCTCAAAATGCATGTGAAAAACAGGCAGCTATGGAGGCTACCTGCAATCTCAGTATACTCAGGATACAGAGATTTAGTATCCCTAGGGCCATTTTGCTAACTAGACTAACTTGAATCAGAACCCTCTGGGTTCAGTGAGAGACTACAAGTAAGTGAAGAGCAGTTGAGGAAGACACCCTAACTGAATACACATATATAAATGTGGACAGCTGCACTCAAGTATACACATGCTAAAGCACCTCAGAGCATAAAGATGCTTTGTTGTGCATAATAAATGACTTTATGAAATCTGAACATTAGTATCAGATCTAATATTATCAAAGCATTTTACAAAGATAATCTGACCTAAGAGGCTACAGTTGACACACAAATCAAGAACTGTGGAATGTGGGGCAAAGGAACAGTTTTAGAAAGATGAAAACAGATAACGGCTCAGAAATATCTTAGGTCATATGCAGGAAAAAAGAGGCAAAAATAATGTTGTATCATTAAAGCAACTAAATCAAATACCTTACATTTTCTGCCCACAGTGAGAACTTAATAAATGTTTTGGAAGTAATTTGAAAGGAAAAATACTCCAAGTATAGAGGATGGACACTGAAGATGTTCAAATAGACAAGACTTGGGAAAGCATGAAGAGGTTGTTGGTTTAAATAAGTACCCCATGAAAGTAACAAGTATGTTAGTTTGGGCAGTGTTGGGAGGGAATTGTTGATGTAACAACTTAAGATCTAAAGTAAGCTTTAGTAAAACAATGAGAAACAATATCCAGGAAAAAGTTATCCCAGAATTATGCTATGAGTTGTCTTAGTTTGGGTTTCTATTGCTGTGATGAAATATCATGTCCAAAAACGAGTTGGTTAGGAGGGGGTTATCAATTGGCTTACACTTCAGTATTGCTGTTCGTACCAGTAGGATGTCAGAACAGGAACTCAAACAGGGCAAGAACCTGGAGGCAGGAGCTGATGCAGAGGTTATAGAGGTTGGGGCTTACTGGCTTGCTTCTCATGCCTGCTTTCATATAAAATTCAGGACCACCATCTCAGCAATGGCACTACCTTAGGTAGGCTGGGCCCTCCTCCATCAATCACTAAGAAAGATGCCTTACAGGCCTGACTACAATCTTACAGAGTCACTTTCTTAATTGCGGCTCCCTCCTCCCAGATGACTTGTGTAAAGTTGATATAAAACTATCCAGCACACCAGGGTTCAATAGGGATAACATATTGAAGAATAAAAGGATTAACATTCACTATAAAATGTATTTGGAAACAAGAAACAGAAAAATCATGTTTATGTTGCTCCTAATTGGCCTGTTTCAGAAATGAACTTGGTGGATATGTGGAACTTAATACAATTCTACTGTATTACATATGTGTGTAAAAATGAAAAAAAATCCTGCATCCTTATATTCTCTAACTCAGATAAATAAGTGAGAGTAGAAAATTCTGTGAGAGACCATTGTCTCTGGCTTCTCTATCTCCATTGTTAATTTCATTCCAGCTTTAAAAATCAAAGTACCTCTGCACACTAAAACCCATAGTAAAATCTTTTGATGTCTTGAATACTTAGCACTTTCTGTGGCATTATAAAATAACTTTATAGGGCAGTTAATCAAGCGACAGTAAGAGGCAATACTCTACAGAGAACTCATTTTAATATTTAATAAAATGAATGCTGAACTCCAAAGTTGAAGGCAGTCCCATTTGCATATGTACATAGGATGTCAGTACTCCATCAAAGCAGTAACAGTCAGTCCAAAACGTGACATGCCCTGCTGAATCAAGGAATTGGCAAAAGGCAGAACCATTCCACTCAATATCTATTCCACAATCATGTTTGCTGTGCTGCAGCAGTCTCTAGGAGAAATCACTAAGGCAAGCAAGATGCTATTTCCTATCTCAGGAGTTCACAAACCTCAGGTAAACACAGATGTTTCCATACTCCAAACGAATATGAATTACAACACTGTAAGCACTGGGAAAGAGGCTCAGAAAGCATAAAGAGAACATGATGAGTGTGCATCCAATGTAGGGAGACAATGCTTGGGAGTTTTAGATTTCAAGCCCCTAGATATTTGGGGAAGAAGATATAATACATATATTTAAATCATGTTAAGTACATAGACACATATAAATATAAGTAGGGGCATAAACATGATTTGCACAGCTGTATTTACATGAACTTTCTTGAATTCCTCTTGTTAATACTCAATATTTACTAGATTGTTTACATTCTAAGTAGTTTAAAGCAATGTAGATAAATATAATTGTTAGGCATATAAATTACATTTGGAGTACTAGGCTCTAGTAGCACTATATTCTGGTTCTTATAATGACAACTTCTTTCATCTAGTTTTAAAATAATTGTAGCAAAATACATATCAGGTTATTGGGACACTTGGTTACAATAAAACTTTAGACCTCAATTTGGAACCAAATCAAGCATTTATTTGCAAATGTGGAAAATTTCCAAGCAATAAGCTACAGAACATTTTTAAAAGGCTTATCTGATTAAATATAACTTATGAAAAAAGCTTATAAGAAAGAAATGGAGGCAACATTGTACAATTTAGAGATCACTGCAGCCATGTCCATTACAGACTTATTTTGGTCATAGAACAATAAATACATTTATTTACCTATACCTTCAATGGACACCATGTAAGATTTTGAGCATATATTTATGTATATAATCAAACATATTCATGGATACATGTATATCACAATTATTTCTTTTTATTTTTGGAAATTGTCTTGTTATGTAGTACATGTTGAACTCAAATTCTCCATTGTCCTATGTCTGCTTCCTCCTTTCTGTAATTTTGGGCATGCATGTTCTGTCACTCTAACATTATTATAATCAAATAAGTAAGAAATTCAATGAAACTGTGACTGAGACTTTCCTAGAGAAAGGAGACTACTATCTCCTTTCTGTGATGATTTTTATGTACCTAGAATGTGGTAGAAGCAGACCAATAGGCCAATTTAAGTAGTATTTCACAAGGAGTCAAGAGCAACAGGAATAGAATTTGGAAAAAGATACTGTAAATAATTACACATTAAACTCTCAGTTTTGTCATTTATGTTGGGTAATAGGTTGACACAAATTCACAATTCCCATTTCAAAGAAAGTTTGTGTGTGTGTGTGTGTGTGTGTGTGTGTGTGTGTGTGTGTGTGTGTAGCCAACTACAAGAACCATGGTATAGTCACAGGCTATCCAAACACCATGCTCCAATGATAACAGGTTCAGGAAGTTTTTAGTGTAACAAAACAAAGGAAGTCAGAAATAAAGAAATCTAATAGGTAACATTAGGTAGGTGGTAATTGAAAAATGCAGGAGTCTCTGTCTTCAGATATTGTCTGATGACATTTTTGGGATGGGCATGATGGAATCCAGGGTGTCAGTTAATCAGCTTTGCATAATGTTTAATATAGGTGTGACAACTCCTGCTCCAGGAACAGCAGCTTAAAAATTAAAATCCTATAAGACTTTTTTAAATGAAGACAACAAAATGTATTTGTAGAACAATATTTATTCATTTTAGAATGACAACTTTCTGTAGAGATTAACTGAAGTAATAGCTCATAGAAAATAAAATGAAACCACAGAGAAAAACTTTGATATTTATTTCAATATGTCTGATTTTATATACAAAATCAACTAAAATTTATTAAGAAATAAATATTTCTTAGGATTTGGGACTTTAATCCCTTTGATATATCCTTCACCATGGTGATATTAATATTGTGTATATAATTCAGCTAAATAAGTTGTTCTTGTGTTAACTGAGATAATTATTGAAGTCTATTAATGTATCTTTTGTCACTGATTTTTACTATCTCTGAGCCTCCTTCACTCATTTTATCTGTGTGTGTTTGTGTATATGTGAGTGTGTGTATGTGTACATGCCCCTGCCTAGATGTGTGAATATATACATTCAAGATTAATATCTTTAGAATGTTCTAATAGCAATAGGTTCTACAAGGGATTATATTAAAATATATCTACCTGGATTTTAAATGTGTGTGTCCCAGATCCCTAGGTGGCAAAGAAAACAAAATGTTAGTGAACTCTAAAAAGTATAACCCATTTTAATCTTTTAAAAAACTGCTGTCTTTTATCCCATCATGTTTCCTTTGTCAGTTAAGAATTTGTAAAAACTAATGGCATTTTACAAAAAGCAAAGTTTAGGTGAAGTAGTGTTTTTGGTCTGGGCCCTACAACTTAACATTTTGATGGGTTGTATTTTTCTGTTGAAAGGGCAAGTTTATTGATGAGGGGTAAAGACTACACTTATCTGTGGGAAGAAGGACAAATGTCTTTAGGGATTAGGCTGGCTTAGTAAATTAGGGGCTGTGGCTCTCTTCCATGGGGAACATTGTGGGAGACTTGTCAGATGATTATAAAAGCCCAACAGAGTTCTCTATGAGATTGTGTCTTCTAACAATGTCAGAAGTTACACCTATAAAGACTCACTGACATGACAGCACAAAGATGACACATGCCAAACTGCATATGAATAAGCCCATGGTACCTAAGCATTACACAAAGAAATATGGGAACACCCAAGCCCAGATGGTTTCAGTGCAGAATTCTACCAGAAATTCAACGAAGAGCTAATTCCAATACTCCTCAAAGTGTTCCACACAGTAGATGTTGGAGGTTCACTGACAAACTCTTTTTACAAGGCTACAATTACCTTGGTACCCAAGCCACATAAAGACACAACTAAGAAAGAGAACTACAGCCCAATATCCCTCATGAGCATCATTGCAAAAATACTCAATAAAATACTAGCAAGTTGAATCCAACACCAGAAAAATAATCCAGCATGGTCAAGTAGGCTTCATCCCAGGGGTGCAGGGATGGTCAACATAGGAAAATCTATCAATGTAATTCACCATATAAACAAACTGCAAAGGAAAAACCACATGATCATCTCACTTGATGCATAAAAAGCCTTTGACAAAATCCAGCACCCCTTCATGATAAAGGTCCTGGAGATATCAGGGATAATCCCAGAGACTAACCCAAGGAGACGACACTCTGATGCAAAAGCAAAAGGTTCCATTTATTGTTCAGCTGGCCAGCCAGATCTCTTCCCATGGTGGAGGAAATGAGATGCCCACTAGTCAAAAACAGAAGCTTTTAAAGGGGCAGACCATAAGGCTGAAGGCCATAAATTTCAGTTTCCATGGTTACTTAAGGTCATACAAAGTACAGAGTAAAGCAGTAACTATATATTTTAAGCAAGATTAAATTTGTGTAAACTAAGACAGAGCATGGGTTTGCAGGGTTACGGGGGTGAGGGGGGGTCACAGGGTCTGTCAGCTATCCCCTAGGTCTGGGGACCTTTACAGATGGCAGGGGATCTTTATGACCAGCAATTAGCAAGTAATATTAGCAGGAGTGGTAGACAGTTACTTCCCCTTCTCTGAGAGCAGGGGCTCAGGCTACAGCCATGGCGCTCCTGATTTAAAGAGTTCCCTTTTCCTTTAGAAGTTCCCTTTCTCATATAGATTTAGGACCCATGTTTTTAAACTTTTATTAATTTTAATTTTTGGTTCCTCAATACAATGGAAAAAAGAAAGCATCTTCAACAAATGGTGCTGGCATAGCTGGATATTGGCATGCAGAAGACTGCAGATAGATCCATGTCTATCGCCTCGCACAAAACTTAAGTCCATATGGATCAAAGACCTCAACATCAACCCAGCCACACTGAAAATCTTAGAAGAGAAAGTGGGAGATACTCTTCAATGACTTGGGACAGGAGACCACTTCCTGAACACAACACCAGTAACACAGACACTGACATTGACAATTAACAAATGGGACCTCCTGAAACTAAGAAGCTTGTGTAAGGCAAAGGACACAGTCAACAAGGCAAAAAGCAGCCCACAGAACAGAAAAAGATATTCTCTAGCCTCATATCTGACAGAGGGCTGATCTCCAAAATTTACAAAGAACTCAAGAATTAATTCTCCAAAATGCCAAAGGATCCAATTAAAAAGTGGGAATCAGAACTAAATAGAGAATTCTGAGTAGTGCAGTCTAAAATGGCTGAGAGACACTTGAGAAAGTGCTCAAAATCCTTAGCCATTCCAGGAAATGCAAATCAAAACAGCTCTGTCAGAATGGCTAAAATAAAAAACACCAATGACAATTTATGCTGGAGAGGATGTGGAGAGAGGGGAACACTTCTCTACTGCTGGTGGGAGTGCCATCTTGTACAGCCACTTTGGAAATCAGTATGGAGATTCCTCAGAAAAATGGGAATCAATCTACCACAAGACCCAGCAATTCCACACTAAGGCATATACCCAAAAGATGCACATTCATGCAACACGGACATCTGTTCCACTATGTTCATAGCAGCATTCTAGATGCCCCACAACTGAAGAGTGGATAAAGAAAATGTGGTACATTTACACAATGGGGTACTATTTAGTGGAAAAAAAACCAATGGAATCTTGAAATTTGCCGGCACTAGAAGAAACCATCCTGAGTGAAGTAACCCAGTCACAAAAAGACAAACATGGTATGTACTCACTTATATATGGATTTTAGACATGGATCAGGGGAGTGCAGTTCTGCAATTCCTCTGACAGAGAGTCTAGGAAACAGGAACAAACCTAAGAGAGATATGTATGGTATACCAGAGAAGAGGAATGAGGCAAGATCTCCTGAACAGACTGGGAGCACAGAAGGGAGTTGTGGGGGGACTGGGAGCTGGGAAAAAGAGAGGGGGAGAAGAAGAGGAGGGAGTAGGTATTGGGGAAGCAAGAAAGTTGAGTTGGTGGAAGAATAGGGGAAGATAAGATGAGAAATACCATAATAGAGGTAGTCATTATAGGTTTGAAGAGAGATCTGGCACCAGTGAGACCTCTAGCTATCTACAAGATGACACCAACTGGCAAACTAAGCAGTAGTGGAGAGACTACCTTAAATGCCCATCCCTGATAATGAACTTGACGACTACCTTATATGCCATCCTAGAATCTCCATCCAGTGACTGATGGAAGCAGAGGCAAAAACCCACAACTAAACACTGAACTCAACCACTGGAATCAAGTAACAGAGACAGAGAGGAGAAATGAGCAAATGGGTAAAGAATGGGCTGGGAAACCAGCAGAAACAGTTGACCTGAGCAAGGAGGAGCTCTTGGACCCCAGACCGACAGCTGGGAGATCAGCATGGGATGAACCAGACTCCCTGAATGTGGGTGTCAGTGAAGAGGCCTGGGAAACCTATGGGGCTCTGGGCAAGTAGTTCAGTATTCATCCCTTGCATACAAATGGACTTCGTGTGTCCATAACACAAAGAAGGATGCTCTGTCAGCCTGGACTCTTGGGGGAGGACCCTGCCCAGAATGAAATGACAGACTCTGAGTATCCCCTATGTGGAAGGGAGTAGGGATAGGGTGGCAAGCTGGTAGGGACATGGTGGAGGGTGTGCGGGAGGAGGGGAGGGAGAAGGAGCTGTGATTTACATGTGAAGCAAGCTCTTTTCTAAAAAATTGTAATAAAATAATGAAAAAAATGTGTTACAATAATATTTTTCTTTTTATTTACTTTTCTCTCACATGATACATCCTAACCACAGCCTCGCCTCTCTCCCTCCTCCTAGTTCCCTTACCACCACTTGCCCTCTCCCCTGAGATCTACTGCTCCTTTGTTTTCCTTCAGCAAGGTTCAGGCCTCCCAGGGATATCAAACAAATGTGACATAGAAGATGCAATAAGACCAGGCACAAACCCTCATGTCAAGGCTGGATGAGGCAACCCAGTATGGGGAAAAGGGTCCTAAGAGTTGGAACCAGAAGGGTAGAGGACATCAGAAGAACACAGCCCACAGAATCCAATAAGAAAGGCTAAAGGAGCTCACAGAGAATGAAACAGCAATCATGGAGCTTGCATGGGTTTGTGCTAGATCCTCCACATATATGTTATGGTTGTTTAGCTTGGGGTTTTGTGGAACTCCTAACAGTGTTTGCATGCTGTCTCTGACTTTTTGCAAAAATTTTTTAATATCATTTTTATTTTAATTTTAAATAGCTTGTTTTACATGTCAATCCCAGTTCCCTCTCCCTCCCCTCCTCCCGCACTCCCCTTCCCCCCCTCCCAGCCTCCCACCCTATTGCCAATTCCTTCCACATAGGGGATATCTAGAGTCTGTCATTTCACTCCGGGTAGGATCCAGGCATTCCCCTAAGAGTCCAGGCTGAGAGAGCATCCCTCTTTGTGCTATGGGCACACAAAGACTGTTTGTATTCCAGGGTTAGACACCACTGCTCAAGGCCCCATAGGTTGAGGGAATCATAGGTTAGAAGACAGATCAGGCACCAGAGTGACCTCTAGTGATCTAAAGGGATAACACCAATTGAAAAGCTAAGGAATAGTGGAGAGACCACCTCGAATGCCCATTCCTGATAATGAACTTGATGTCTATAACCATCTGGGAGCCTTCATCCAGTGGCTGATGGAAGCAGAGGCAAACACACAGTTAAACACTGAACTGAACCCAAGGAACCCAGTGGTAGAGAGAGAGAAGTGATGAGCAAATTGGCAAAGAATGGGCTGGCAAAACCAGCAGAGACAGCTGATCTGAACAGGGGAGAGCTCTTGGACCCCAGACTGACAGCGGGGAGGCTAACATGGGACTGATCTGGACCCCCCCAAATGTGAGTGTCAGTGAGAAGGCAAAAATATTTTTAAATAAAGCTTTAGAAATATCTTGGCAAGAGTACAAAATTCAACAGACCAAGATCTCTTTCTTTGTTGAGTTAAAATCATAAGATTTCTTAAGGATAGATAATTATAACAAACACAATTGTGTATTGTATAACATTAGCAGGCTGTGTGGGATAATCTGCTGCTTAATGATAGTGGTTAGGTTAGGTTGGGCTAAGACTACAATTTTAAATAGAATGGTCAATATATACCTCATTTGAAGAAGTTAACATATAGTAAGACCTAGAGCTATCCATGGGAAGAGTGTTCCTAAGGTAGGAGTCTGCCTATCTGACTCAAGAAATAACTACAGGTCAGTGTTTGGAATATAGCAGCAAAAGCCTTCCTACTATGACAGAGGTCACTAAGGACTGCCAGGTGAATTCATGTAAGCCTTGGTTAATGAATGACCTTTACTCTTAATGAGAAGGAGATTCAAGTCGACATTGTAAAAAAGGAAGTACACAGTGTAATTTAACTGCTGAAGGGCTCACTGTGTGTTGCGTTAAGAATAAAGACAAGCAGCAAGATTGGAAGCCAGACAGACACATATTGCAGCATTCAAAAGGATAAGGAAACCTTGAATGAATCTGAGCAGAGGCTATATTCACCAGGTTTATTTACAGAAACAGAACAAAAGAGAAGGAAATAGAGTGTCCATTTACCATAGAATTTGACAGCTGTTTATGATTATGGAAGCTGAGTAGCCTGAGATCTGCAGGGAACTTCTTCCTGGATACCAAGGTGAAAGTGATGGTTAGTGGTTGGTGTGTGTCAGCTGAAAGGCAAAACTTAATTCTGGATCAAAGCAAGAAGTCTTCCTCATTAGGCTTTCATTGTATTTGGGTATTAAACAGATTGGATGATATCCATCTATCCTTGGGAGAGAATTTGCTTCAGTGTCCAGATTCCAATGTTAATGTCATTGCTGCGTACCTGTTTTGTCCAAATTGCGACAATCCTTTCTAGAGCAGGGAGGAAGACTTGTAGTGTGCTAAGATCAGGAAGCTGATGGATTTCCAGGCCTCATAAAGTCACTCCCTACAGTTATAAAAGCATTGGATAATTGCTGGGAAGGGGAGACTAAGTCACTGAGTCCTGCAGTTTAGTGACAATTAGGGACACAGCTTTCATCAGAGTCATTCACACTGGGTTTTGTAATCCAGGCAAACCTGGTCCTGCCCCTTGGGGTCCTGGCACAGCACAATATCCCCTCTGCTCATGGAAGATATACTCAAGCCCTTTAACAGGAAATCTTCACCTACTTCTCTCTCTCATTCTGCCATTTCTCTGTCTCTCTATTTCTTTATCTTTCCCTTCCTCGCTTACCTTCCACCAATAAACTGCCCATAAAGTCACATCTGCAGGTCTCACCCTCTGGGCTACAGTATTCCTAACACTGGGGCCAGTTTCTCAGAGATACAATTGTTTTTCAGTCACTAGTACTGTAAGCAACCCTAATAAAATTGTTGGTTCATCAATCTAGATATCGGAGGAGTCATTTTTTAGACTCTTGTTGGTACCCTATTGTTTTCTTTTCAGTCACCCTGAGCAGATCATGTCTTCTGGACCTGAGATCTGGGGATCTGAAAGAATGGGGAGGACTACAGTCTAGTGCTTTAGAAAACACTACTTTAGTTTCAATGTACTTTGGGGATCAGAAAGAGTGGGGAGGATTACAGTTTAATGCTTTAGAAAACCTTACTTTATTTTCAGTGTACTTTTACACAAAAAATAAAAGAAATCAGTGATCTAAAGGTGGTTGAGTACAGAAAACATGATCACAAAATAAACATCAGTAAGACATACTAAATATTAACAGACAGCCCTTTCCCAGAACTTTCTCAGAAGAGACCAACTTAAACAAAAGTATTTATCCAATCCCTCCCCTTGAGGCTAACTCCAAGGTCCAACTGTCAAACTATTGAAATCCAGCAATCAAAAGCCCCCCTTGGCTCATTTAATTGAAATTAAACACCTCATCATAACACAGGGTACCCATTTTACCTTTACAAACCACCATTTTTCTAGCGCCACTTCTGTTTCCTGTGTAATCCAGAGGCATTCCTTTGTCCCTCTGGGACAAATACCCCTGCCCCTTTCCTTCATTCCCTTCCCCTTCTCCCTCTTCCTCTATCTCTTGTCTGTCCCTTATTCCTGCCCTCTGTACCTATGGAGCAACTAAATCTCGTTTGTGCTGAGAACATGGTCTGAAAACTTGGTCTTAGGGACCCGGAGCTGACACCTTTCCTTTATTTACCAGATTGGGTTTTATAACTGTGTTCTGATATCCAACAAGATTGGACACATCTTAAAAATTGAATGTAAGTGTTTGTCAATAGGAGGCACCAAATCAATCCAAGAACAATCTTGGGAACAAAATGCACCTGAGATAAAAGGCCCTCTGCCTTTTTTTTCCCTGGAGCCTCTATCATAGTTCCCAGAGACATTGCTCAACATGGGTCATTCTTTTGACTGTTCTGATACCCTGTGTGCGGGTTTGAATCAGAATGGTGCCCATAGGCTCATATATTTGAATCTTTGGTTGGTAGTTGGTGGAACTCATTGAGAAGAAATGAACAAAGGGGAGCTCTTGGACCCCAGATTGACCCAGACCCCCTGAATGTGGGTGTCAGTGAGGAGGCCTATCTATGGGACCTTGGGTAGTATTTAGCCATCACATACAAATAGACTTTGAGTGCCTATCCCACAATAAGGGATGCTCTCTCAGCCTGGACTCTTGGGGGAGGGCCTAGGCCCTGCCCTGGTTGAAATGACAGTCACTGGAGACCTACCATGGAGGGCCTCACCCTCCTGGTGATCAGAGTAGAGACTGGGTAGAGGACTAGGGGTCCTGGTCGGGAGTCTGAGGGAGAGGGACCTGGGATTGACATGTAAAACAAGCTTGTTACTAACTTAAATTTAAAAAAAAAGAAAAAGATAAAATAAGTATTTTTACAAGAAAAAAAAAAGGAGAGAAAAAAACATGGCCAAAGAGTGTCCAGGCATAGCTAAGGATGTTTACCTTCCAAACACATAGGACATTTCAATTGCAGTCTTGCTCCTGGAGTAAAAACTCTTGGTCTAGACTGGTGGGAAAGAGTTATTGGAGATTTACCATTCCCCTCCAGAAAAAGCATTTATTTTTTTAAAAAGCTTCTCTATTTCTTCAAATATCCAACTCCTTCTCATTTGCTTGATTTTATTTCTAAATCATATAAATTGGATTTCTTTTCCGTTTCCAACATATCACTCTAACATTTGAATGCTTACCAAGGACAAAATAGTCTTATTTTAAGCTAAACTTACACTGATAACATAATTATAAGAAAAAAATAAACCACCAAAAAGGCTCTGTCAAAAGACTTAAGAAAAAAGCTCCTTATTTATGTTTGATTTTTGATATGTAAATTAGCCTGTGCTTATCATCCTCAAGCATATTGTTTACATGTCAATTAAATCTACAATGCTTATGAATGCCTTAATTATATCACTATTAAGAGCGAGAAAATTGCAACTAGTCATGCTTCAGATCGTCTTTCACAGATGTCAAAGTAAATTACAGGTGAAGAAAAACAAACAACTCAGGAAGTACCACAGGGAAACATGAAAATCTATGTAACATATACAGCCACTTATTTTCCACATCTTCTGAGGCTATGAATTTCATAGAAAAGAGGATTTCCTTCTATTATTTCTATCGGCAAATTTATCCTCAAGACAGAAAGTTGGGATATTAACAGTACACCCCTGTGGTCCTCTGTTGATGAGCTGAATTCAAGAAGCAATTAATAAAGCATAGATAGAGGTCATGTCATTTTAGATTATGTTCTGTGTGACTTCCTAGTGACTGAAGGAAGAAACTCTATAGACTCCACACACTAGAGATTCATAAAACCTGGACTCCTTTGGAGAGCCCCACATCCCTTTTAAAACTGAGGTTAGTCTGCACCTAGAAAAGGTTCACAGCTGATGTTGAGATTTGCATTTCATTTCACCTAAAAAAAATTCACAGTTTGAAACCTTTAGTTCCTAAAAGGGAAAAAAACGTCAAATTTGTTTTGCTGTTTTAGATAGCAATTCCAATACACCAATTCATTCTGAGTAACAGCAACTGGAATTCATCCCTGGAGAAATGCATCCTGCAGCTCTCAGCACTGCCTGGGAGAGGAAGCTGATACTTTACTGCACATTCAGGCCTGCTCTAAAACTGCCATAGTCTGAAGTCAGGATAGTCAGCTTCTTCTCCACACTGTGCTCTGTCTGAAATGGGAGGAAAGTCCTGTTCTTCACCTCAAGGACAGGACTTTAAGTCTAACATCTGAACATATCACAATTATTTTAGGTATATTCACATTGGATAATAAAACCTCTAAAGTTACTGTCTCTGACCTAAATAATACAACCCCCAAACCTGAGTATCATACTGCTTTTTTTCTTACCTTTAAGGTTGAAAATTGCTCAATAAACGTTTCCTGAGGGTTCAGAATATAAAGCTAACCACAAGCCATAGAGGCCAGGCAGTGGTGATACATACTTTTAATTCCAGCAGCCATGCTATTTAGCCATAGAAGCCAGGTGGTGGTACACACCTTTAATCATAGGACTCAGGAGACAGACAGATGGGTTCATGTGAGTCCAAGATCACCCATAGCTACAGGAGAGTGAATCAGGGCTCATGTCTTTAATCCTGGTATTTAAGAGGTATAAAAGCAAGAAGCATCCATTTGCCTGCAATGGATGGCACTAGAAGAAACCATACTGAGTGAGGTAACTCAGTCACAAAAAGAGAAACATGGTATGAACTCACTCATTTATGGATTTTAGACAAGGAGTAGGAGAGTGCCAGCATACAATCCCACTGCCAGAGAGTCTAGGAAATACACCTTCATCCAGCAACTGATGAAAGCAGAGGCAGATACCCACAGACAAACACGGAACTGAACTCCTGGAATCCAGTGTCAGAAAGAGAGAACTGGTGGTCAAAGGGGTTAAGACTGGACTGGTTTAACCCACAGAAACAGTTGACCTGAACAAGGGGGAGCTCTTGGACCACAGATTGATGGCTGTGTGGAAAGCATGGGACTGACCCAGACCCCCTGAATGTGGGTGTCAGTGAGGAGGCCAAGGTAATCTATGGGGTTTTGGGTAGTATTTTTCCCTGGCGTACAAATAAACTTTGAGTGCCCATGCCACAATGTGGGAGGCTCTCTCAGCCAGGACTCTTGGGGGAGGGCCTAGGCCCTGTCCTGGATGAAATGACAGTTACTGGAAATCCACCATGGAGGGCCTCACCCTCCTTGGGGTTCGGAGTGGAGATTGGGTGGGGGGGGGGAGCTGGGGGACCTGGTGGGGAGGGTGGGGAAGGAGGGGAGGGACAGGGAGCTGGAATTGACACGTGAAACAAGATTGTTTCTAACCTAAATAAAGAAAAAAAGCAAGAAGCAAGGGGTCTCATGTGAAATTTAGTTTTCAGACAAGGAAAGCATCAAAGTCTGAGTTTGGTGGAGAGCATTGCATTCTGAGGGTACATGGAAACAGAGTCACCCATCTTGACCTGAGGTAGAGCTAAAAGCTACTTTGCTTCTCTGACCTTCATCTCGAACCACAATGTAACTGGGTCTTTTATTACTTATGTTATACAAAATACTAGTTTTAGAAGGGTGGAGAGATTTCAACCCATAGCAGCAGCTGACTTCACCCGGCTATCCTCAAGCATCCATGCTAGGAAGATCATCTGGATTATCAGAGATGGCAAAAGATAGTCAAAGAATCCAAGCTGCTTCAGTTCTCCCATGTTGGAATATCTTGAGATCAGGTTCTCACAGTGGAGGCAAATATGGCTGCTTTTGTATAATTACAATGTCTTAATTTAAAAGATTAATATTTTGAGAATTTCATATGGTATATTTCATCATATTCTTTCCTAGTCCCAAAACTGACTAGATCCTGCATCCTATCCTACTATCCACCAAACAATGTTTCCTCCCTCACCTAAAAGGAAATAGTTACAAAGAAAAGAGGCCACTACAACACAAAGCGTGATTGGTGCTAGGAGACTACTCCTGATGGGCAGCATGTTAAAGGAAAGTGATGTCTACCTCTCCTCACAGCTACATTTATGAATAGCTTCTGGCCTAGGGATGAGACTCTGTACCACTTGGCTTTACTCATACTGGGATTACTGTTTTGTTTTGTTTGTTTCTGGCTTGAGCTTGTGTTCAGGTCCGGTAAATGCTGTTATGGTCTTTTTGAGTTGCAATTATCCTCTATTGTGACTCCTTACCTTTGGATAAGGTAAAGTGTAGTATCTGTTCTTCTGAATTTACTTGCAGTCTCTTAAAGGACCTCCAGGAAGAACTTAACATTCAAGTTTTCACTGAAGTCATGAGCTCACAAATCTATGAAAACACAGAAGTGATTTTCATACTTAGAAAGCAGAGGCAGGGGGATCTCTGTAAGTTTGAGGACAACCTACTTTATATAATGAGTTCCAGGCCAAGGCTGCATAGTGATATTCTGTCCAAATGAAAGACAAGGAACAAAAAGCAACATGGGCATAGTCTTGAATGCTGCCAATGTTAGTCAAACAGTGTGGAAAAAAAAGTGGAACACTGCAAACTTTCAAGGTCAGACACAACCAATAAAGTGCTGTACATTTTACCAGCTGAAAGAGACCGAATTCCCAATCCAGCTTTTGTTTCTCTGACAATTCAATTTCAAATGGGGTCTCATCATTGTTTTATAATTTGAACATGTAAATAGTCTGTATTCTGTGTTTGAGTCTCTGTATAAATTTATGAGAAAGTTATGATCATATACCTAAGAATGTAAATTCTATTGCATATAAATGTACAATATCCATTTAAATTTTTATAATAATTTTGAAGTAAAATTTGCCTCTAATTCTTCAGTTATGTGTATATTTGCATTATAACAATAGAAAATATTATGAAAGAATTTGCTTTTGATTTAAAAAAATGACCTAATTGCTTCTTGGCATTTTATCTAAGATAAAGTATTAAAAAGAACAGATTAAGCTAATAGTAATTTCTATTTTGAATGAGATACATACATTTTGTTTTTTACTCAAGGTTTACCAGTTCATATTCCATCAATGTTCTTTTTCATTATTTTTTCTCTAAAGCTATTTCTGAGGGTTATTATGTCAGAGTAGGTTGATGAAATTTTGACTTAATAAGTTTTTGTAACCCCAAAGATACTTTTTTCAATGTAACAGTGCTGCTTTTGTTACTTTTAATTTGTTACAGTGAAATAGTCCTCATGTATTTATTTCTCATATTCTATTGGTTCATCTATTTTTGTTTGTTTATTTATTTATTTATTTAGTTTTCTTTTTTGATACAGGGTTTCTCTGTATTTTTTGGAGGCTGTCCCGGAACTCACTCTGTAGACCAGGCTGGCCTCAAACTCACAGAGATCTGTCTGCCTCTGCTTCCCAAGTGCTGGGATTAAAGGCGTGGGCCACCAACGCGCAGCTTTATCTATTTTTGTAACTATCAAAACTCTGGCTAATTCTGTTGCCAGTTTCCTTTAAAAGTATTTATTTTATTATTTAAAGTTATGGGTATATGTTTGCCTGTATGTCATATAAACATGAGAATGAAGGTGCCCCCAGAGGCCAGAAGAAGGTGTTAGGTCCCCTGTAGTGGAAGAGAAAATCATGACTGCTCAGGCATTTTCCCACCCATCACTAATTATTTTTTATGACATGAGAGGGAAAAATAAAGTGAGTAAGAGGCAATGAAAATTGAGAGTTTAATGGAAATTTCACCTGCCAGAAATGAAGTGGAATTCTTCACTAGGTTTTTGTTTGTTTTGCTTTGATAATGTTTCCAACAATTGCAGACAAGTTAGTAATGTCTGGACTTGCCAAGCAGGTAAATACAGGAAGGTAGTTTGTACTCTGATAGAATGCCCACCTAAAGACTTATTCCAACTGCCTCTGATACACCATTGAGGTAGCTAGTCAGAGCTGTGCCCTACCACTGTGTTATTTACTCAGGTAAAACAGAAAATCAATAAATCACATCCAATGTTTTCATGCTATGGCATATCTGAAGACCTTGTTTGATATTGTAACTGTTAGCAAAACCTAATGTTGTCACCAGCCTCTGTGTTAACTGTGTGCTGAACTGTAAGAGTTGAAAATTCCATTGAAAATCCAGTTATGAGAAATATTAGACACTGTATGAGCAAGCGAAGAGCTAGCCCAAAGCTGATCTCATGTTATGCTAAAGTAGGACAACATCAAGGGAGAATTAACTTAAAAAATAATAGGTCTTTGTAAAGAGGTAGGAGGAAGAGAATCTTATTGAACTCTTTGTCCTCTGCCAGGAAACTGTCTCGACTCCCACTTCAAACCAGATATTGGTCTGACAACCAGACCCATGCTGGTCCTTTGATGGAAACTAATTTAGTTCTTGGCTTCCATGAACTGAAGTACAACTTAGAAAGGATACTTTCATATTTAAAGTAAACTTCTAGCTTTCTGCTATAATTAAAGTCTATATAAGATGCTGTTGTGCTTTGAATGAGAATGCCCTCACAAGCCCATAGGTTTGAATGCTTGCTTCCAGGTAGTGGAACTGTTTAGGATTAGGATGTTTGTCTTTGTTTGCAGAGCTGGGTCACTGGGGGATTCTAAAAGGCCACACTGAGTTCAGTCTCTCTTTACTTTGTGGATCACATGTGAGCTCTCAGCTACTGCTCCAGCCCCATGCCTGCTTGGCTGCCACAACACTCCCACCATGATGATCATGACTCACCACCAAAAACTGTAGCCAGTCTCCCAATGTTTTCTTATAAGTTTCTTTAAAAGTTGCCTTAATCATGGTATTCCATCCTGGCAATAGAATGATAACTTAAGATATATGCCATACCTAATTTTCAGCTCCAAGATACTATTTAAAGACTCCCAATGAGTTCTGAGGAACATTTCTTACCCACCTTTCAAGGGAATGTTTTTATATTCATTAGTGATCATAAGATAGCATGAATTAAGTTAGGAAATCTTGTTTAAATTTTATGAACTTTATTATTATAACGAATGTGCAAATAAAAAAGTACAACACACATCAAAGAGAAAGAAAGTCTGTTTTTCTTAGTGAAATCCTTTAACTTAGAACAGCAATTGGGAATAGAAACTATGTAGCTTTACATTAGATTTTGTACTTACACAGTAAAGAAATTTATACTTATGGAGAATTTTCAAGAAAATCTTAGATATTCTGGTAGAGTCAGAAGGGCCAGTAAAGTCAAAGATGGAATTTAAAAAGTCAATCACTTAGAAATTGGGACAACAAACATTATTAAGTACAGGAAAGAATAATGGCAAGTGAATATGGCAGAAATCCTTATGATGCATGAGTGAAGTGTCACCATGAACCCCATCACCTGTTATAAAAAGCATTGCTAAGAGTCCCTAAATGCTCATGTTCTCCATAACTCCTGTACCTTATCGATCCTTCCGTACCCATATCTCTAAGACCCCAGAGTACTGGTGAGGGTCATCTGTTCATAGTTCTGTAAGTCTAATCAGGATAGCACAAGGATCCTGATTCTTCTAGTGTTTTGCTCATGTTATGCAACAAAGTTGCAAAGCTTTACATGTAAATAAATACATAATGTTTAAGGAAGATTTTCAAATCACAGGTTGGGGGAAGGGAGCTCAGAAGTAATGACAGTGAAAAAGTGCTGCCATCTCTTTTCCTCAGTTTCCTTCTGCTTAAATACAAAGTGATTCTCTTCTGCAAGATTAAACATAAGAGACAAATTAGGAGCAGGACAGTCTGAAAGAAATAAAGAGAAAAGTAAAGTCATAGAAAGGGATGTGCAGACAGCATAATTTTCAAATCAGTACGTACTATTCCAAAATAAAAAAAAATAACTTCAAGTCAGATCATGATGTTTATCTCAATGTTTATCTCATATGAATATGCATGAAAATGGGACATAAAAATGAAACCCTATGTTCTGTTAAAAAAGAAAGAACCTATTAACAAGAGAAGATTGTTTTCTATAATTGTTATCTTATGTTTTCTTTAGTTAAGAACAAACTTTAAGTGAAACTCTGTTAAGTTTGTAATTAAAACGATTAATTAGATGGATTTAAAAATTAAAGAAAACTGTGTTCTTCATTGGAAATCAATTGACTTGGGATAGGTTAGAGAAGACATGGTAATGGAACACAATCAAAGTAAATTAAAATGATAAAACTTGTGACTTCAATCTGATAAAGAACAACATTAGATGAAGCTACATGTAGGGAAATATACACAGTAACAAAGTACTAGCAGTGAGGTCTGAATCAGCCGAGGACTAAAACCATATGTCTTCTGAGGGATGTTTCATAGCTCTTCTTCCCAGCTATATCATGTCAGTAAAGTGATAATAACTTCCAACTATCATGGAATGTAATTTAGAAAGGGTTACTCAATGTTCCTGATCCACTTTTACTGCAGCAAGGTAATAAATGGGAAATGTGAAAGCACTGATTATTTTATCTAGTCCCATGGTTTTAAGTGGCCTCTATAAGCTGCGGTCTCCCCTATCTGTGTTTTCTGCATTCACATCTTGGCTGAGATCTGTTCACAAACATAACTGAACAGAATTAAGCAAATTAGCAACAATGAAAGTCTTAACTTAAGCCCTGTTAGGTTGTTGCCACAACCAGTTCAGTCCTGTGTGTCACAGGGACTTGGGAAGAAATGTGGTGGCAGACAAAGTCTCAAGACTCTGGGTTCACCTTATGGCTGACAACTCGTACTTTTCTCACTGCTGTTTATAGATTGTTTCCATAGCTACTAGAACTGGTACTGCAAGCAGAACTTGAGCAAAGAGTCTGACTACCTTATCTGAGTGCCTCCTTCCCCACTCCCGGCCTTTGTTGCCTTTCTCTGCCCTGGAGGACATTCTTCCTAGGCCTTATCTGGTGCCTTCCATCTTTCTAAGTTACCTGGCCACATCTGGATCAGGGACTGTGCCTGAGAAAGGAAAGGAACTTTAGACTACCTGGACCCCAAGATTTTAAATATGACAAATACATGAGATAGTTAACAGAGAGAAATGTTTTATTTTGGCTCACTATTGGCTTCTGCTTTTGTTTTTGTTTTGTTTTTGACTGTTTGACCTGCTTGTTTTACTTTGAACCTGCACATCTTGGTAGGAGCATGTTTCTGGTGACAGAGCCCATGCAAGCTTGTAAAGCAAACATTCTACCTGTGAATCACATCCTCTCCCCTTGTGGGAGTGCAGCGGGAGAAAAAAATCTTACTTCACAGTTTGGAAGCAAACAAAACGTAAGAGAAGACAGGGTCTTACTATCTTTCCTAAGGGGTCATCTACATGTTAGGTTCAAAGAAAAGTCTAATCCACCAAATTCTAAAGTGCAATCTAAATATCCAGAAATGGTCTCAACCTGGATTATAGGAGGGTTTCTGGCAGATAGACAAAAGCCAGCATTCTTCAGGAACTTGTAAAACTGGTTCAGCTACCAAAGAGTCATTTCCCTTAGCTCTGGCAGAAGGAACATAGGGCTACCTGTGGTGCCTGTTAGCATATAGAAACTCACATTGGCCTCTGGGATTTGTCAGTATCATGCATACCTGTTACACATTTTAAAATCTTTGCTAGTATGATAGCCCCTCTCACCTCTTCTGCTCCCCTAAATTCTCTCCATCTCATGGACTTCCCTCCCCTTGTTTATCCTTCTAACTTTGCTATTCTGCTCGATCTCCCCCCCCCTCTGCTCCTGCTTCACTTACTATGCTTCCTCTATTACCTATTTCCTGATATTCTGTTCTCCCAGAGATAGCCCTGGCCAGGTCCAGTCTTCTGGTCATGTCTATATTCTCTCTCTGATATGAGCTCTTGCTTCTGGATGTTCTCTCAGACCTACAATAAATATTGCTCCCAAACCATTTCATGGAGTAGTCACATCACCAGTTTAAACACCATAGTTTCGTTTTCTTGTGCAATGTAAGAAGAGCTTGAAACATGTTTTACCAAGAGGCAACTGACTCATGGAGTGAAGTCAGAAAGGAAAAGGTATTCTTCTGAGTTGTCATTGCTTTGCTTTATATCATCCTTTCATCATTAAGCTTTGATAAATTTACTTAATTCTCCTTTTCCAAAATATCCAATGCATGAGGCAGAGCTCAACCTTCTCATAGATCTGAATGGGATGGCCAATCTTAATCTTAAGCCCATCAAGAATCTCTGAGAGCTAGTTAACATTACTAAGATACTTTGTAAAGTAAATATTTTATTGTGTACCTGCAGAGATTTTCATTTTCAGAATTCTTTATTAGAAAAATTCCACGAAGGATCAGAAAGTGGTAGGGTCAATATAAAGAGAAATCAAGGGATCATGGTGCAATGACATCTCCTTAACTCTATTATCCAAAAACAATAATGGACACTTGTTTTTGAAAATCTACAGTGTCTAAAGCATTTATTTGCTTTGGAGGAATAGAATAGGCAGAACACAAGCCTGTCTAGCAAAGTTCTAAGGGTCTAGCAGAGTTCTAAGACCATGATTCTAAGCAAGAGTCAGTAAAACAGAAGACATAGAAGTGGTAGAAGAAAAATACCAGGCATAGGGCCTTGCTCATACTTGCAACAAAAGAATTGTGATAAAAATGTCACTCCTAAAAAGGAAGTAACAATGTAAGTCACACATAGTAATTATTTTATGGGAAATATTCAAAATAGTGTTGGAGTTCAGAAGATAAGAATAGTTCAACATGAGGCTGTGGCTAGAGATTGGCTGCTTTTACAGGGGACACTGGTTCAATTCCCAGCACCCACCTGGTAGCTTACAACTGTCTATAACTACAGTTCTACGGAATAACACCCTCATTCAGACATAAATGTAAACACAACACTAATATGTGAAAGAGAAGAAGAAGAAGAAGAAGAAGAAGAAGAAGAAGAAGAAGAAGAAGAAGAAGAAGGAGGAGGAGGAGGAGGAGGAGGAGGAAGAGGAGGAGGAGGAGAAAGAGGAGAGCAAGAAGAAGAGCTCAACATGAGGATATGAGATGGGAAAAGAAGATAGTTCCTGGAAGAATGTGGTTTTTATGCATCTAGAGAGATTAGGAGTTAGTGAACACAGATGCTTTGAAAAGAGTTGTATGGAAAGGAAACATTCCAGTTGGAGAGAAGTGTAGTCAAGGAATGGAGACAGAAAACCTGGAAGTATATTTTTGAAGTGGAAAGTAACTCACTTAGAGCTACAAAGTCACATGTTATAAAGAATTCAGTAGCAAATGCTAAGAAAAGTAGTTAGAACTGAATCCAGTAATAACTACTGCATTCTATGAACAGGAAGCTTACACACTTACAGTTCTGCATTAGGGAGATTTATCTGACATTAATAGATAGAATTGATTGGAATGGGAAAAGCTAAAGAGCAGCAAAAAGGTTATAATGATCAGTCACCAGAAAAGTATGCAAAAAGGAACCCTTGTGCTGTAACAGAAAAGATCATTCCAAGAGATTAAGGAAGACAAGCCAATGGAATGTAGTGATTAATAATAGGTAATTGCAAATCGATAGAGGATACAGAATGGTGATATGATTTTAAGCTTGAGAGATGAGAAAGTGATATACTCAGCAGAAATAAATTTTATGGAAGTTACTGAATCTACTTTGGAGTTCTATTCAGAACTTGACTTCAGATACATGGAAGGCAGACCCAGAATATGTGGTAAAGGTTAGAATGATAGTGTTTTGTGATGATTGTTTGTATGTGTGAATGAATGTGGGAGGGTTGAAGGAGCAGGGGAGAAAATATATGTAACTGTTGTCCTTGCACTTCTGTGAACTCACTAAAGAAGAAAGAGTGAACATTATCTGTTACCCAATAACCCCAGAAGAGTAAAGGGTATTTTGGCAGAAGTTAGAGCAGACAAACACACCTAAATCTGGATATATTTATTTAATAAAAAATAAATATGGAATTGCAAGATCATTAAGATTCTGCTTTCAGTTTTCAGCTACATTTATCTTTATCTTAATAATATAATTAATAAAATAAGAGTGAATGAGTGATATTCACTATAGAGCAGAATTTTTTTTGTTTATTTTTAAATTTAAATTAAAATTAAAATTAGAAACAAGGTTGCTTCACATGTCAATTCCAGGTACCTCAATGTTTCCCTCTCTTCCTCCTGTGCCCTCCCACCAACCCCCCCATATCCCCTCATTTCCCCAGGGAGGGTGTCCTCCAGGGGTGTCCATAGTCTGTCATTTCATCCAGGGAAGGGCCTAGACCCTCCCTTAAGAGTTCAGGGTGAGAGTGCATCTCTCATTGTTGGATGGGAGTCCAAAGTCCATTTGTATACCAGGGATAAATACTGATCTACTACCCAAGGCTCAATAGATTACCTAGGCCTCCTCACTGATACCCACATTCAGAGGGTCTTGATCAGTCCAAGGGTATTAACTTCTGTTCCATAGAGATTACAACTTGGCATGCATTTTGCCAGAAAATTTTTCATGAAATTCAAGGGGTTTTGCATTTAACATGTATTTGTAAACATGGTAGACACCCAATATAAGGTTGTCACTCACTGTACGTTGGTAATAATGGAAATAAAACATTGTTTCTAATGGTTAAAACAAGATATATCTGCATTTTGTTGGCAAGAATAGCAAACCATTCATTTACACTACTAAATCTCTTATATGGTAGTTTACATACATTCCTAGTGTTGAGCTATTGTTACAGACAAGCAGAGTAAATTGTCTCTACCATGTCTCTACCATTCTCTTTTCTTTTGATATGCTAGCTTTAAATTAAATTACTTTTTGAAATTATCTCATTCATAATTCCAAATTGATACAAGAGATATTGACCTAAAATATACAGTATTTCAAACATAATTCTAGATTTTGCAAGTCAGATAGTTTAAAAATTCCTTTCTTCATCTATTTTATAATCTAGTGAGAGTTTATACAGCATTGATCAAAATTTTAACAGACAAACTACTGTCTAATATTAAGTTTATTCCTATATATCATAATACAAATATCATAAATTCATATTTTATATCTTAAGTAGAGGGGATTCCTTTTCACAAAACTGTCATGTGTTCCCTGTAATTGAATTGAATCATTTTCATACTTGTTTCCCATAAAGAAATATTGAAAATATGCTTGTCTGTTTCTTGTTCTGTATTATAAAATCATTGCCACTATTTGAATAAGCTATTTATGGAAAGTAAAATTACATAATAGAATTTGAGAAATAT
This sequence comes from Mesocricetus auratus, assembly GCF_017639785.1. Lineage (NCBI taxonomy): Eukaryota > Metazoa > Chordata > Mammalia > Rodentia > Cricetidae > Mesocricetus > Mesocricetus auratus. The sequence goes on from NW_024429201.1 coordinate 32,054,100, forward strand.
ATATATATATCAAAAGTTTAACTAAGACATAAAGAAGGTATGACAGAATTAGAAAACATCCCCTTTCTCAAACTCTAGTACAATGTGGACTGCAATCAAGAATGGTGGCTAAAACTGCTAAAAACCTTATAGGAGATGAATTAGACTGAATTTCCTAATCAATCTTAATATCATGAAATGTGAGAAAATCACATAGTAAGTCTTTTGTTGTGATATAGGACCATGTGCCAAATAAGAAGCCTCCATGCCTTAATCTAATCGAGCATTTAGATCCACTCACTATGTACAGCAAAGAATTCTATATCCACATGCTAGTGAACCCACAAAATATCAATCAGCCAAATATGAAAAGTTATACATGGCAAATAATCAACAGTAGGATGTGGTGGATTTTAAAGAGAGGTTGGTAGGATAATTGAAAGTGTTTCAAGTCAGAAGAAGATTAAGAGAGATACCAATCAAATGTGGCATGTAGAGTGTGTTTTCAAACTCATGTCAATTATAGAGATATTTTTGTGAGAATTGGAATGTATAAGCATGCTCTAGGTCTTAATCCATATAAAATTATTAACAATCTGCTAGGTATGAGCATGGTACTTTCAATATACTTTAAAATTCTTATATTAGAGAAATATATTAATTCTAATAGAAGTGACATGATGTTTGAACATTTACTTAAAAGTCCACTAGATAAAAATAAAAATAAAAAAGTTCATTAGCAAAAGATGTGAAACTAAGTGGGAGTGGGAAACTGAAGAAAGATCTTCAGAATATATAATTGTGAAATGTGGGATGCCTTTCTTCTACTGTATTTTTAAATCTTTCTATAATTAAATGATTTTATAAGGGGAATTGTGCTTATACTTTATAATTCAAGTGTTATTTAATCTTTGTAAGTTTTTCATGTTGCTCTTAGGACACTCTCTTCAGTGCTATTCTTGGATAGGAACACAGTGTCAAATACAGCTTCAAAAATATGTGCCTTTTATTCCAGTGATTGACAGCAAGAGAAAAAGAAGACAAAAATACTTCAAAATGAAAAAGATTATGATGACTGGATTTGAAAGAAACTGGAGCTATGAAACACCCTCAGTCTTGCCCACCTGACAGGACATATAAAGCCTTCTGTAAAACCACCTTTTCCTTTTACTTCTCAGTTGTCATTAAATCTAAACGCACTTGACTACTTTTGCTGAAACTGGCAGCTGACTTGGTAATGTGTAGCCACCACAAGCCATCTTCACCATGTGGGTACACTATTAGTCATCATGAAGTGACCTTTCCCAAGAACAAAAAATTGCTGTCTGTATCTCATGAAATGTTGACAAAAGCCTGCAAGGACAAGGCTGTCGATAAGATTTATCACACCAAGGCATGGCATAATAGAAATTCTTTTGCAAATTAACAAGCATAGTTGAAATTATTTGTATATTTCTGCAAATGCCGGCACAGTATAACATCTGTCCTAGCAGATAAAACACAAGTCATTTGATGTAGTTAGTGTGCTGTTCATTCCTGCAAAGGTCACTTGCTCTTTAGCCTGTCATGATGAAGGTAGCTTTAAACAGATAGCTGAGACCTACTGCTATCACATAATTCAGACCCTGATATCACACAGCAGAGAGCCTGTTTGTCTCCATTCAATAGCTTCAGGAATTTATATTATATTTCATACACATGCCAATCAAGAACCATTGCACTTTAACACCCAATGATATTTTATACAGAATCAAGGATAGATTCACATGTACCTGAAAATATTGCATAACTCTAACTAATCCCTTTGAGTTCCTTTCAGCAAACTATTTTTTACTGCCTTTTGCAAAGTAGATACCACGTAGACATCCTTGCTTTGCTATCTGTTCTTGCAATGATGGATGAAATATTCTGACATAGCATCTGATATTATCTCTATTTTGTGCATATCTATAAGCATTTCTCATGTTTTTTCCTGCAAGCAAACAAACCAAGGTGATAACAGGAATGTGACTTGAAACCACACATTTTTCTTATTTTGATCATCTTTTCTGATCATTACTTTGGACTGAGAACGTTGAATATACAGAGTATATTAGACATTTGTAACATGAAAAATAAAGGGCCCAGAACTGATACTAGGGTTCAGACTTCAAGCCGAAGAACAGAAAGCAAAGTAGCAGACCACTGGTTCTTACCTCTACCTCAGGCTGAGTGGGCTGATCCCGCTACCTCTCCTCAGTTGGGCTGTAGAATCCTGAGTCAGAATGTCTTCCTGTCCTCTATGTGGCTAGGGTGTGAATGCTTGATACTGAGACCTTGCTCCCATCTTATATACCTCCCTAATGTTGGGATTAAAGGCGTGTGATCGAAGGTACTGAGGTCATCTTACGTGAGCTGTTTCTCTTTAGGACTGGATCAATTTTGTGTAGATCTGAGTGGATTCACAGAGATCTGTCTACTTCTTAATCCTAAATACTAGGATTAAAGGTGTGTAGCACCACCTCCTAGATTCTGGCTGATGGAATGAAAGGTGTGTGCCTGGTTTCTATGGCTTTTGACTGACTGACTTTGCTTTTGGAATCCTGAGAGAAGCTTTAATAAATCATAAATAATATGTCACCACAGAAGTTAGAGACTATAGAGACCACATTCATTCTATGTTTAAGTAACAGAATCAAGACAGATACATCAAGTGACTGATACTTGTTAGAAGGTGAGGTTTTCAAAGCCACAAATAGCTCTCAAAAGAAGTTAACATATGATAGAGTAGAAGAGATCACCCTAAACTACACATACATGGTAACCTATTTTCAACAATGTCATAAAAACTTTCACTATGCTGTGTATATCAAATATAACTCAAGATAATATGGGCTGGTTCCAGTTATATGACATTCTCAACTGCTGAAAGTATGGGTACTGGAAAAATCATCATCAAGGTTTTGGAATTAAGGAAGAGGGGCTTATTATAAAACAGTGTAAAGAAAGTTATGAAGCATAAACAAACCATCAATGTATAACGTATCCACTGTGATTATATCTATATACCTAAAACTAACACAGAAAAGGGTGCGATGGAGCCAACGAAGAAGAAAACAGTACTTGCTCATAAAGTCATACGAAGCATCAGGCAACCGGAGTAATGCCATCTTCATACTTGACACACAGATCCATTCAATGGATGGATGCAATGAACCAAATAGGGAATCTTACTGAGAACAGTACTGTCAAAAGCCTGAAGCAATTCCCTATGAGCTCATAATAGAAGCAAAATCACTTTGGGATCTTAATGACAGGCATCTATACTCAAAAAGAATAACTACAGATTCCTACAATGTCATATGCATTAGTTTCTGCCTCTCATTTAGTAGAGAGTAGTTGCCCAGGAATCCTAATTTTCAATAGAATCTTTATCCCCATCTCTGCATTCATCCTTGTCTCTTGAATGCCACTGGGCACTTCAATGTTGTAATCATGTTCATGCATATACCTGAAATCTAATTTTAGATATGTCAGATATGGCAACTAGGAGCCAAATTTGAATCAGTACTCCTTATTCTACATTTCATGTGTGATCCTGGGACAGTTACTGACCTTGGAGCCTGCATATAGCAACAGCATACATATATATGAAAATGCCTGTCATCCCTGCCATACGATGAACTTTAGTTTCATGGGAAATCTTGTGAACACCCCTTTGATGTAATTCGCCACAAACATTTTGGCTAAATTATTAAACCTCCAGACAGGCCTATTGTAATGTAAATATGTTGTATAAAAAGTGTAGTATTAACACATTTATTAGAATATTAGCTATGTATTTTGTTGATGTTTTTTAATCCAGAATAAACTTGACACTGAAGAAATGAATGGTAATGCTATTGCATTTTGATGGAAAAAAGAAAAGAATAAGAAGGAAGCAAAAGAGAAAAGATTTGGGAAAAGTTCCGTGTATGAATCAGAAGTTCATGACCAGGAAATGTAAGAAGGTAAAGATGAAAACAGATATTAAAAAGTTTAAAAGCTAGAAGTATTATTTTGATGTATTGCCTAGGCCCTTCAATTCCTTGTATACTGAAGAAAAATGAATTATAACTTGATTTTACTCAATTTACACCTTAGACTCTCCAGAAATAAGTAAAAGAACACCCTGAATTTGTATCTTTTAACACATTCCGAATTTATTCTCCTGTCTCCTGCTATTGGGAGTGACAGTTCTTATCTAAACTCACAGAACTCAGAACATTGGCAATGTCCTGTATTAACCAGGAAGACAGTGTTCTGATGAAGATGGGTTCTAATCTCTTGAATACAGGACAGGTGCTTTTCTTAAAGGTAATTGTACATCACACTCTGTAGATTTGGGTTTCTCAATTGCACAATGTACTTTTACATTTAGAATACCAACACCGTGCAGGGAACAGCTGGGTCCTTTGAAGACATTCCTGGGCATCCTGCCCTGCAACTCAAGGCTTCTAAACAAGATGCAGCTATGAGTAGGATATGAGATAATCGCAGAAAAAAAGGTCTTTCAAATCAAGTCCCAGTGTAGACCCTAGTTCAACCATCATTTTCAAAAGAGCCACAAACACAGAGTTAGCTTGCACAAAGCCTTGGAACTTGTCTTTATGCTTGCACCTGACAGTTGGTTGTAATATACAAACATCTCCCTGGAACTCATTTTCTTTCTCTTAAACATTATTTTAAATTTTTTTCTGAAAAGTAGATAACTCCCATGACAACAAAGCTAAAATGTAAAGTAAAAACAGGCCTGTCTCTCATTGTAGCCCACAGCCACCTGTTTTTGTGCAGAAGTAATCCTGGCTGCTAATTTCAGAGATAGTCTCTGTGTATAAATAGGTATCTAGTGTGTAAATGCAGTTTTCTCTTTTCCCTCTCCTCCCAAATGTATACTATAAATACCTTCTTTTTTGTTGTAGTTACATCAATGTTTCTCATTCCATGATTCTAATTTTATCTTCTGTGGAGATATGAACAAATGGCCCCCACAAACTCTTCTATTTGGATGCTTAGTCATCAAGGAGTGGTACTATCTGAGAAGGACTAGTAGGTGTGGCCTTGTTGGAAGAAGTGTGTCACCGGTGGCGTACTTTGAGGTTTCAAAAGCCCATGTCAGGCCCAGATTTTCTCTAGGCCTATGGATTAGGATGTGGGTCTTAGCTACTTCCAGAGCACCATGTCTGTCAGCCTTCATGATCCCACCATGACTAGGTTCCTGAAACTGAAAGTAAGCCTCCAGATACCCAGATATGGCACCACTTCCCAGGCTGAGCAGCCAGCCAGTGACCTAATGGAAGGTTGATTACATTAAACTACTTTCTATGTGGAAAGAATAACACTTTGTCTTTATGTGGTTATTTCCTTTGCTGAAACAAACTTTTTATCTCTTGGACTGCTTCCATGACTTTCTGCTACCCTCCTTGGCATTTTTGATTATAGGCATTCTGACAGGAGTAAGATGGTATCTCAGAGTTGTTTTGATTTGCATTTCCCTGATGGCTAAGGATGTTGAGCACTTTCTTAGGTGTCTCTTGGCCATTTTAGCCTCCTCTATTGAGAATTCTCTATTTAGTTCTATACCCCACTTTTTAATTGGATACTTTGGAGTTTTGGATACTTGCTTCTTGAATTCTTTGTAAATTTTGGAGATTAGCCCTCTGTCAGATGTGGGGTTAGTGAATATCTTTTCCCGTTCTGTGGACTGCCTTTTTGTCTTGTTGACTGTGTCCTTTGCCTTACAGAAGCTTTTTAATTTCAGGAAGTTCCATTTGTTAATTGTCGATCTCAGTGTTTGTGCCATTGGTGTTATGTTCAGGAAGTGATCTCCTGTACCAACTCGTTCAAGAGTATCTCCCATTTTCTCTTCTAAAAGTTTCAGTGTGGCTGGATTTATGTTGAGATCTTTCATCCATTTGGACTTAAGTTTTGTACAAGGCGATAAACACGGATCTATCTGTAGTCTTCTGCATACTAGTACCCAGTAATGCCAGCACCATTTGTTGAAGATGCTTTCTTTTTTCCATTGTATAGTTTTAGCTTCTTTGTGAAAAATCAAGTGTTCATAGGTGTGTGGGTTAAAATCAGGATTTTCAATTCGGTTCCATTGATCTACCTGCCTATTTTTGTGCCAATACCAAGCTGTTTTCAGGACTATAGCTCTATAATAGAGCTTGAAATCAGGTATGGTGATACCTCCTGAAGTTCCTTTATTGTATAGGGTTGTTTTGACTATTCTGGGCCTTATGTTTTTCCATATAAAGTTGATTATTGTTCTTTCCAGGTCCTTGAAGAATTGCGATGGAATTTTGATAGGGATTGCATTGAATCTGTAGACTGCTTTTGGCGAGATTGCCATTTTTATTATGTTGATCCTACCAACCCAAGGGCATGGGAGATCTTTCCATTTTCTGGTATCCTCTTTGATTTCTTTCTTTAAAGACTCAGCGTTCTTGATATACAAGTCTTTCACTGCCTTGGTTAACATTATCCCCAGATATTTTATGCTGTTTATGGCTATTGTAAAAGGTGATGTTTCTCTGACTTCTTTCTCAGTCACTTCATCATCTGTGTATAATAGGGTCGCTGATTTTTTTTGAGTTTACCTTGTATCCTTCCACATTGTTGAAGGTGTTTATCAGCTCTAGGAGTTCCCTTGCGGAATTTTTTGGGTCACTTATGTAAACTATCATATCATCTGCAAATAGTGAAAGTTTGACTTCTTCTTTTCCTATTTGTATCCCCTTTATCTCCTTTTGTTGTCTTATTGCTGTAGCTAGAACTTCAAGTACAATATTGAAGAGAAATGGAGAGAGTAGATAGGCTTGTCTTGTTCCTGATTTTAGAGGAATTGCTTTGAGTTTCTCTCCATTTAGTTTGATGTTAGCTGTTGGTTTACTGTATATTGCTTTTATTATATTCAGGTATGTTCCTGTTATCCCTGATCTCTCTAGGACCTTTATCATGAAGGGGTACTGGATTTTATCAAAGGCTTTTTCAGCATCTAGTGAGATGATCATGTGGTTTTTCTTTTGCAGTTTGTTTATATGTTGGATTACATTTATAGATTTTCTAATGTTGAACCATCCCTGCATTCCTGGAATGAAGCCTACTTGATCATGGTGGATAATTTTTCTGATGTGTTCTTGAATCTGGTTTGCAAGTATTTTATTGTGTATTTTTGCATTGATGTTCATGAGGGAAATTGGTCTATAGTTCTCTTTCTTAATTGTGTCTTTGTGTTTCTTAGGTATCGAGGTAATTGTAGCCTCATAAAAGGGTTTGGCAGTAAGCCTCCTGCTTCTATTATGTGGAATACTTTGAGGAGTATTGGAATTAGCTCTTCTTTGAATTTCTGGTAGTATTCTGCACTGAAGTCATCTGGGCCTGGGCTTTTTTTGTTTGGGAGACTTTTGATGACTGCTTCTATTTCATTAGGGGTTATAGGTCTGTTTAGATTGGTTATCTGCTCTTGATTTAGTTTTGGCAAGTGATATCTATCCAGGAAATTGTCCATTTCCTTTAAATTTTCGAATTTTGTGGAGTACAGATTTTCAAAGTATGCCCTGATGATTCTCTGGATTTCCTCACAGTCCATTGTTATGTCCTCCTTTTCATTTCTGATTTTCTTAATTAGCTTGCTCTCTCTCTGTCTTTTTGTTAGTTTGGAAAGAGGTTTGTCTATTTTGTTGATTTTCTCAAAGAACCTAGTCTTTGTTTCATTGATTCTTCTCAATGTTTTCCTGGTTTCTACTTGATTGATTTCAGCCCTCAATTTGATTATTTCCTGACGTCTGCTCCTCCTGGGTGAGTTTGCTTCTTTTTGTTCTAGAACATTCAGCTGTGCTATTAATTCTCTAGTATGACTGTTCTCCAGTTTCTTCCTAAAAACTTTCCTCTCAGCACTGCTTTCAAAGTGTCCCATAAGTTTGTGTATGTTGTGTATTCATTCTCATTGAATTCCAGGAAGTCTTTAATTTCTTTTTTTATTTCTTCCTTTACCCATAGATGGTACAATTGTTCATTGTTCAATTTCCATGAGTTTGTAGGGTTTCTGCGATTTGTGTTATTGTTGAATTCTAATTTTAATGCATGGTGGTCTCATAAGATACAGGGGGTTATTCCAATTTTTTTGTACCTGTGGAGATTTGCTATGTTTCCTATTATGTGGTCAATTTTAGAGAAGGTTCCATGTGGCGCTGAGAAGAAGGTATATCCCTTTGTGTTTGGGTGGAATGTTCTATAGATGTCTGTTAAACCCAGTTGGGTCATAACTTCTATTAGTTCTTTTTGTTTCTTTGTTAATTTTCTGTCCGGAGGGCCTGTCTAGCAGTGAGAGCGGAGTGTTGAAGTCTCCTACTATTAGTGTGTGAGATTTTATGTGCATTTTGAGCTTTAGTAATGTTTCTTTCATGAATGTAGGAGCCTTTGTATTTGGGGCATAGATTTTAAAATTGAGACTTCATCTTTATGTACTTTTCCTTTGATGAATATGAAGTGTCCTTCTTCATCTCTTTTGATTGATTTTAATTTGAAGTCTAGTATGTTAGATATTAGGGTTGCTATACCTGCTTGTTTCTTGGGACCGTTTGATTGGAAGATCTTTTCCCAACCGTTTACTCTGAGATAACGTCTGTCTTTAATGTTGAGATGTGTTTCTTGTATGCAGTAGAAGATTCTGCTAGTCTGTGTCTTTTTATAGGCAAGTTGAGGCCATTGACATTGAGGGATATTAATGACCATTGATTGATGATCCTTGTTTTTGCTTGATTTCTTGTTAGTGAAGTTATTTTGTGTAGTTTCTCCTCCCTTTTTCTTATGGTGTTTTGTAAAGTGGGATTATATATTGTCTATGACTTTGTGAGTGTAGTTATCTTCCTTGGATCTAGGTTTTCCTTCTAGCACTTTCTGTAGAGCTGGATTCATGGATATGTATTGTTTAAATCTGGCTTTGTCATGGAATATTTTGTTTTCTCCATCTATGGTAATTGAAAGCTTTGCTGGATATAGTAGTCTAGGCTGGCATCCTTGTTCCCTTGCCATTTGTAGGACATCTATCCAGGATCTTCTGGCTTTCATTGTTTCCATCGCGAAGTCAGGTGTAATTCGGATAGGTCTGCCTTTGTATGTTACTTGGCATTTTTCTTTAGCTACTCTTAATATTTTCTGTTTATTCTGTAGGTTTGATGTTTTGATTATTATATGGCAAGGTGACTTCTTTTCTGGTCCAGCCTATTTTGTGTTCTGTAAGATTCTTGTATTTTCATAGGCATATCTTTCTTTAGGTTAGGGAAGTCTTCTTCTATGATTTTATTGAATATGTTTTCTGTACATTTGAGTTGTATTTCTTTGCCTTCTTCTATACCTATTATTCTCAGGTTTGGCTTCTTCACGGTGTCCCCTATTTCCTGGATATTTTGTGTTAAGGATTTGTTTGTTTTGAGATTTTCTTTGGTTGACGACTCTATATCCTCTAATGAGTCTTCAACACCTGAGATTCTCTCTTCGATCTCTTGTATTCTATTGGTGATACTTGCATCTGCAGTTCCTCATTGTTTACCCAGCTTTTCTATTTCCAGCATCCCCTTGTTCTGTGTTTTCTTTATCGTTTCTATTTCAGCTTTCAATCCTTCAACTGTTTGAGTTGTTTCCTTCATTTGTTTGGTTATATTTTCTTCATGCTCTTTAGATTCTTTGAGAAATTTGTTTAGTTCTTGAAATTTTTCCCACATATCATGGATTTTTTGTTTGTTTTTTCTTCTATTTCTTTAAGGGATTTCCTCGTTTCTTCTTTGAGTGTCTCTATCATCTTCATAAAATAATTTTTAAGGTCTGTCTCCTCTGCTTCATCTATGTAGTGCTTTTCAGGTCTTGCTGGTGTTGGCTCCCTAGATTCTGGTGGAGTCATGTTGGTCTTTCTATTGCTGAGTGAGCTCTTATTCTGTCTTCTTCCCATCTCTTCTCTCTATGGGTGCTGGTGGGGTCTTTCCATTTCCACTGGTCTTCTTCCTTCCTGAAGCTGAAGCTGGGGATGCTGACACTGAAGCTTAAGCTGAAGGTGGGGTTGCTGGAGGTTGGGCCCTGGAAGGGCTGATGTCTTTCCTGTGTGGGCGGGTCTTCTGGATGCCATTAGCGGCCCCGGAAGATCAAGGGGTTGGGTGTTGGGCAGGGTATCGGGGTTGTCCCCACCAGAGACCCAATCTCACCTGAAGCTGGGCTTGCTGGAGTTTGGGGCCGGGTTGGGCTAAGATTGTTCACTTTTGACATACATTTTGTTATTGTTAAATTTTATGTTTATTTATAGCATTTTTATAACTAGTTATCTCATTTTCTTGTCTGGTTTCGTATATATTTCTCTTTTTAAACAGTAATTAATCTTGAAAATTCCATGCATTGTAAATTCACCTCCAAGCTTTTCCCATACCCACCCTTTTTTTTCTATCATTCCTTCCAACCCAACCTGTCTTTGAGATTTCATTTGTTTTGTTTGTTCTCTTTCTCGGTAAATGCTGATTGTGTTTTCTACTTTGTCTTCAGAGGCAGGTCTATAACATTATGTGGTCAAACTACCAAGGGTGATACCATTAGAAAAACAAACAAACAAAAAAAAAACAAAATAAAAAACTGACTCTTCCCAACAGCTCTTCGACCCAGATTTCCCCTGCTGTCATGGGATGATATGAGTCTGAGATTGTGTAGGACTTGTGCTTACTGTCACAATCACTGCATGCTGGTATGTGCAATTGTACTGTTGTACCTGGGAAACAGTGTTTCCTTGTTGTCATCCACTATCTCTGTTCTTGCCACTCCTTGGTGAAGATCCCTGGGGCTGAGCAGTCCATAGTACCTCTCAACACCAATTTTATTTCTTCTCATTTTATTTTATTATTTTAAGGCTTTATGTAAAAATTTTACTGAACTTATTCTTCCATACAATAAATTTAGGGTATATCTTTAACACTATCATAGAACACTATCTAGTTGTTCTAATACTATTTGTGTAATACCATTTTCCTTTAATCAAAAAAATGCCACCCTATTCTTTATCCATGTTTGTTTTTTTGCTAATCTATTCAATCATGCCTGGTCTGTATGGTTTTGTCTAGCTTGTCTCTATTTTAATTTTACTGTTGGTCTAAATATTTGATATGTCAAGTCCCACTTTTCCCTTTGTTTTTTTTTCTTTGTTCTGTCTCATTGTTTTCTTACATTACTTTATCGAAAACATCCTTTATATTTTTGCATTTATGACTTTTTGCGTGTTCTATCTTCCAGTTAACTTTAGAATCACCTTTCACATACCCAATCATTCTGTCTAGTAACTAATATTGGTAAGATATTAAATCAGAATTAATAATCCATTTTCTATATATGATCAATGAAAAAGTGAAATAATCTAAATAGCAAGAATCATCTTGCCACAATACACCCATGACAAAAATTTGCATAGAAGATTGCAGACTCCTCTGGTCTCCTCCAATTCCCTGCTTGCTCACTGTGGTCAAATGCCATTAACTATCATAGAAATTGAATGAGGAATGCATTTTCTCCATGGATGAGAATTCGGTGAGACTTCCTGGCATTTCTAATGTCAGAGACATTAGAATAAGGGTTACTAATGAGCCACCTCTCTAGAAGTAGCAGAATTGCACAGTGCAGAGCAACTGAGGGTATGGAAACAGATGGGAACTGAGTGAGAGAGGAGGCAGTGCTGACTGAGGCCTGTCTCTCACATGCAGAAACAGTTTCTAGCTTATATTTGGGATGCTACTTCCAAATGAAGTTTTGACACACATACTACAATGTTAAAGTCTTCAGTGTTAAACAGTTTAATTAATATAAAAATCTTCACAAAAATTAAATAAAGAACAAGTAGCACATTTCCTTTGTCGTTTCAGTGTTTTTTTTATGCTTCCTCGTTTTCTATGTTCCCTGCTTCTTCTTTATTCCTCCAAAAATCATCTCAAAAGATGGAAGAGCTCAAAGCTTGCTTTGCATTTTTACAGAGTATATTTGTAATGTAGTCTACTAAGGCATTTGAATGAAGGGTTTTCATAGATATTTGGCAAAGGAAAAACAAAACAAGAACTCCAAATAAATCTTTAATTTTAGTTAAAGCCTTTCTGGTAAGCTCTGGGAAATTTGTTAGAAAGTAGGAATAGATGATGGTAAATTAAATGGTCATTACCAACAATGAACACACAGCAATGTATGAAGTCAAGCGAGTGGAGGGACTGGTTGTTTAAGTATACTTCGGATGCCAGGTTAGACTCAGGCAAGAAAGTACTGGCACATCAACAAGAACACCATGGTTATCTGGTAGAACACTGCACATCTCACTATTTGTTTTGGGGGATTTTGTAAATATTCAAAATTTCATATTAGGTTAGGCATTAGAATAAAAATGGATCCTGAAATCAGGTGAGGATGTCATCAGTGATATAGCAAGTAGACCTAAATTACAGAATGAAAATGAAATTCATAATGCAGGAGACAACTTTTCCAGAACAGTATATATTTCCTATTTTCATCTAGATTTTATAGAATCTAGGTCAAGAAGTTTCAGTATTTTTGTATGTCAGGGTTCAACAACTATTCTTTATACCATTACTTTGACAGCTTGGTTGAGAACTATGAAGGTTTTGACAATCTATATTGTATTTTTAGTGAGCAAATAAGTCATACGATTAAACTTTTAGGTATGCTATGTAAAATTTTCTTGCATTTTTGGAATAATGGCTCTTCTCTAACTTAGGTAAATTTCGGTTTTCATTTCCACAAAGAAATATGATTATTACTTCATAACAATATTTTGAAGAACATGAACAAAAATTGCTCTTAGTTCTTGACACAATAATAATATTACAACTGTCTTGAAGCTGGGAATGTTTGCTTGTTTTTCTGGACATCTGAAACATAGTACTTCTAACAATCTGTAACAACTTCACCAAACTATCCTTTTTTTGGTGGACAAACCTGTATTTTGATCCCTTTCCTTCTTTTTTCTCAGTTCAGTATTGATGTAGACTTTATTATATTATGAACATAATGATTGGAACAAATTCTTTAAAAAATCCACATGAGATTATGATGGACACAGCTTGGTTACTTGAAGATAGGATTCTCTTGCTTGCCACACAATGCACACTATGTTAATGTACAGGGAAAAACGCACAAAAATCACAGGAATGCTGAAACCAAAATTTATAATCACACATTACAAAGATACAGAGAGCTAAAACTTCTATCTCACTGTAACCTAAAAAGATTATTTCTCAATCAGCTTTTCATGCTTATACTCAGGAAATAACAAGAGTCAACAACTAATATACGCTTTTGGAATCACCTGTGCCTTTAAAAATATATTCAGGAAACTCCCTAATAAAATAAATGTGATCTTGCAATGTTGAACCACAGTGGTTTTTAACTTATATTTTGAGATTATAATACAATTTTATCATTTCCTACTTCTGCTTCCATCCTTCAACCCCCCACATATACTTGCCTTTTTGTTTACTGTTGTTACATGCATATATTATAGACATATATATTCCTTAATACATAAATATAACCTTTTCCACTATATTTGTATAATGTTACATGCATGTGTGTTTTCAGTGAGGACTATTTAGTATTGGATAGCCACTTGGTGTGTTTTTCCCTGGGAAAGACTATGTCTCCCACTCTTAGCATTCCTTACTTGCCTGTAGTTCTTTGTGTAGGATTGAGACTTTATGGGCATTTTCCTGTCTATTTTACTATATTTATTGTTGTCCTTTTTCAGCTCATTGTCAGGGATTTGTGTTGGTGAAAATTTATGACTATACTGCTTAACAAGAGGGAAATTATGGTAACTCTCCAGTGCTAGTGAACTCATGGATTTTAGAGGATAACCTACAAGCACCTACAACTGCTTAAGTCAGAATTATCCTTAACAACGTTTTAAATACTTGTTCTTATACTCACAGATAAATGTAGTTCTCACCTCTCAGCAAGGAAACTTCTCTTTGCAGCAGATGGAAGCCATTACAGAAAACCACAACCAATCTGAACAGTTGATTAGTGTTTTGCTGACTAGATAAACTATTTAATGATTCCAATTCATAAATTGTAAGTACTTACTTAGTTAACAATGCATGTTTTCCTAATTCTACAGTTATAGAAATTTGTATTTAATTTCTGTTATAAATCATAAAATGGAGAAGAATCAGGACTTTTCCTTCTACTATATTTAATATCAGTAGCAAGAGGACCATCAAACTTGAGTCTTTAAGAAAAATTAAACATCTTTTAAATAGAAGAATATTTTAAGAAAAAGTGCTAAAATAAAACTTTCTTCCCTTCTTCCTGGTTCTGATTTTCTGACTCCTCTCACCTCTATCGGCACCTTCACTCACGTCCACAGAGTAACACATGTTATAGAGAGAAAACAAAATACAAATATCGTAATTCAGTTTTAAAAGCTTTGCTACAATATTATGAGACAAAGACCCTTAAAATTCCATTAAGGTTAGTTTTCTGTTGATCATGTACTACTCAGAGTACAGCCTACTCTGAAGCATAGTTTGTTTCCCCAGTGAGAATTGTTTGGAGAAAACTAAATTTTCATTTTCAAGGGGTTATCAATTGGAGATATTTTCTTTGTTAGATATGGGGGTGGGTCACTTACTCTCTCAGTGCCTAGACAGAGCTGGTACTGACCCATTGTGCTGATCCTGTTTAGTTTAACAGGCCTATTTTTTTATTGTTTTTACAGTTCCTGAGTAATGGAATCAATAATGAGACTCAGAGTCCAGGAGTGTGTTTACTTCTTGGTGAATATCTGCTGACTTCAAACATGACTTTCCTTGCAAAGGACAAACCCTAGGGAAATGTTTGAAGGCTCAGGGTTGAGCCCTGTAGGTAGGTCATCACATAAGGGGGAGCCACTCACAGATTGCCTACCTGTTACTTAAGAAATTAACTAGACATGGAAGTTCACTATAATTCTGGCAGTCTCATGGCAAGCAGATTAGGAATGCTCAATAACACAGCAAATAAATCTGAGACAGCTTGAACTGCATGAAACTGTGTTCCCCTATGTCCTCAAAGGGAAAGGATAGAAAATATAGAAAGAAAAAAAAGAAATTTCCCAAGCCTCGTTCATACATACTAGCTTCCATTTCTGCCACCTTTGACCTACACAATTACATGTAAGATATCTGAATACATTTGCTCACACATGCTTGCAGAGCCTGCTCTTTTCTCTATCCTTTCTCAGAATTTAACAGCCACAGTTACTTGATCACACCTGCAAGTCATTTAAATATCCTGGGAAATAATTTATCTGAGCCTGAAAGCTTAAATTAAAGCTGTAAAGTGCTCCCTTATTATCTCTGCACCCATCTTGTACTTCAATTCCCTCCTAATGATGTTTGTTCTAGATCTGCCAGCTTGAAAATTATTTCCTTGATGGAGAAAAAAGAAGCAAAACAGAATATGAATAAATCTCTAGGCTCTGCTACGCTGTGTAACCTTATATCTTTTGTCATAAATTACAGACTTTTCCCAAGGGGTGTTGATTGTTTTGAGCAAGTATGCATTTCCATAATATGCCAAGAATGGCTACTTATTAGGGAGAATGCCTCGTTTAAAAACTAGCAGAGCTGCAAATCTATATATACATAAGTACTGAAATTGCTGGTGAGCTTGATGAGATTGGCCTGTGTCAAGAACTCAGAGAGGTTCCTGAAACACTGCTGTAGAACACTCTGGTAAATCAGGTTTTGATCCTAGGCAGCCAAAGACACAGCCAGGACAGGACTCCAAGCAAGCTCCTTCTCAGTTTGTTTGGCTTTGTTTGTTTGTTTCCTTTCTTTTCTGTTTGTATTTTACTGTTGCCTTCTGTGTTGAGAGAAGTAGAAAGTGAGAATCCCTACTATAGGTAATGAAGTTCAATGTTCACCATGTTTGTTTTCCTTCCATCTTCTTATCTCACACAAGAGCAAGCTTTTGAGGTCAGCTTGATAACTCAGAGAACCCATGCAAGCTCAGTTCACTCCCAGAGTCAGACATGGTAATTCTCCCTTTCATTTCTTGTTGATAGGTTTGTTTGGGACTCACACTAAATATATAGTTGGAGTAATTACTGATTAGAATTTGTGATTTTTCCCCTGGTCACATTCCCTTTAAATCTCCTGGATATGCAGACTCATTTGCCTCACAACTTCAGAAATCTTGTTTAATATAATGGTTTGCCTTTTCTGAATGTCACTGGCACAAATGAATTCTAAGATTAAAATGATTTTATCTCCTGTGGCTTCTGTTGCCGCTCTGTAACATACTCTCCTCTTCCTAGACGATAAGAGGTCGGACAGTAATATTGCCTTGCTTGTCATTTTATAACCTTCACGATAATTGTTCAGAGTCTTCAGTGTATCGCTGAAGTCTTCAGATACCTGGTTAGAAAGCATGTGGAGAGATTACTTACAATGCAGATTAGCCAGCACTCCTTTTCAGAGCCAGCTACATAACCAGCAGTGCACCTTGTTGAGAATCTATTGGGAAGTACAAGATGGAGAGTGCAGAACCCAGGACTTTCTTTATCCCTATCATATAGCTGTGACAATTGACCGGTTTTTTTCAAAATATACACATAAGCAAAAGGTTATCATGAATCTTCATTTTTTACTGTGAGATGTAGAAAAATAAACTATTAGAGCACCAAGTAAGTGACTCATATTGACTTGATTTATCACATTACAAAAATCAAAATAGTAATTACTATTACCTACTCAAACCCAAGGAAGAGGTATTTGAAGTCTGGGGATCCCAGTGCCTACAAACATGTTATTGTCAACTTTTCTGCAATGTCTATTCTTTTTTTTTTTCCAAACATGGTTGGTTCACAAGTCAGTTCCAGATCCCTCTCCCTTTCCCTCCCCTCCTCTCGTGCCCTCCCCCAACTCCCCCATTATCCCCTCATTTCCCCAGGGAGGGTGAGGCTCTTCATGGGGGTGTCCATAGACTGTCATTTCATCCAGGGTAGGGCCTAGACCGTAATGTCTATTCTAAAGACTTTACTACAATAATGGTCACTACTTTAAAGTGAAATCTGTCTTTAAGAATTTAAAGATGTTTTGGATAGTGTTGCTATCTAAAGCCCTACAAGGAGTAGAGTTTGTAGCAGAATTTCTTTTTTTAAATCCTAATATTTTCCATTCAGTTGTTATTTTGAATGAATTATTTTTTCCTGGGCCTTCTTCATATATTTTTATTTTGTAAAAACTTTAATTTTAACATAATATAGTAGTTACTATATTTTTGAGGAAACACATAAAGCATAAATTTATTAACAAAAAATGAGATTTAAATAGGATATGTGAAATGGCTATCTACAAGTTACTCCTAGCATTTTTTTCTTTTTAGAAACACTCTTATTTACAAAGCCATCCCCCGATTCCATCGACCTCCCATCCTCCAATGCTTCCCACTGGCCCCCCAACCCAACCACCACCCACTCCCCAGAGATAGTGAGATCCTTCATGGGGGATCATCAAAGTCTATTACATCGTTTGCAGAAGGTCTCAGACCCTCTTTTCTGTATCTGGGCTGCAATAATATCCCACCATAAGGAATGAGCTCCCAAAGTTTATTCGTGACCTAGGAATAAACCCTGGCTCCACTGTTAAAGGTCCCATAGACTGCCTCGGCCTCCTAGCTGGTACCCATATTCAGAGGGCTTGGTTTGGTCCAATTACTGGTTCCCCTACTTTACAACTAGGGTCTGCGTGCTCTCATTAGGTCAGGTCAACTGTTTGTGTGGGTATCTCCAGTTCGGTCTTGGTTCATTCCATCATCTCTGCTCCCTCTACACAACTGGATTCCGGGAGAATGGCTCAGTGTTCAGCTGTGGGTGCCTGTTTCTGCTTTGATCAGCTACTGAGTAAAGGCTCTAGGAATGGTAACCAAGGCAGTCATCAAACTCATTATAGGGGAAGGGCATCAAAGGCAGGCTCTCCAACACTGCCTATATTCTTAGTTGAGGTCATACCTGTGGATCCCCTACCATATCCTCTATGCTGGACCTCTCTCCAAATCTGTACTAACTCCCTTTATCGAGGAATCTCCTTTCTTGCTCTCTTCTATTCCTCCCCTGCCACAGTTCTCCTGTTCCCCTCCCCCCTCCTTCTCACCTTTCCATCCCCTTGTCTTTCTATCCCTCCCCCCCCCCCCCGTGCTCTCAATTGTCTCAGGGATTCTTGTCCCCATTCCCTTCTTCGGGGGACAATGAGTTTTTCTCTTGGGTCCTCCTTGTTTCCTAGATCTACCGGCAGTGTGGATTGTAGGCTGGTAATAGTTTTCTCTATTCCTAAAATCCGTATATGACCGAGTACATACCATGTTTGTCTTTTTGTGAATGGGTTACCTCACTCAGGATGATTTCTTCTAGTTCCATCCATTCGCCTGCAAATTTCAAGATTCCATTGTTGTTTTCTTCTGAGTAGTACTCCATTGTGTAAATATACCACACATTCTCTATCTATTCTTCAGCTGAAGGGCATCTAGGTTGCTTCCAAGTTTTGACTATTACAAACAATGCTGCTATGAACATAGTTGAACATATGTCCTTGTTGTATGAATGTGCATTCTTTGGGTATAAACCCAGAAGAAGAATTGTTGAATCTTGAGGTAGACTCATTCCCATTTTCCTGAGAACCTGCCACACTGATTTCCAAAGGGGTTGTACAAGTTTGCATTCCAACCAGCAGTGGAGGAGTGTTCCCCTTTCTCCACATCCTCTCCAGCATGGACTGTCAATGGTGTTATTGATTTTAGCCATTCTGGCTGGTGTAAGATGGTATATTAAGAGTTGTTTTCAGTTGCATTTACCTTAGGCTAAGGATGTTGAGAACTTTCTTAAGTATCTTTAAGCCATTTTAGACTCCTCTATTGAAAATTCGCTATTTAGTTCTGTACCCCACTTTTGAATTGGATCCTTTGATGTTTTGGTGTCTCGTTTCTTGAGTTCATCATATATTTTGAAAATCAGCCCTCTGTCAGATGTGGGGTTGGTGAAGATCTTTACACATTCTGTTGGCTGTCGTTTTGTCTTGCTGACTGTGTCCTTTGCCTTGCAGAAGCTTCTAAGTTTCAGGAGGTTCCACTTATTAATTGTTGATCTCAATGTCTGTGCATCTGGTGTTATGTTCAGGAAGTGTTCACGTGTACCAATTCATTCAAGGGTATCTCCCACTTTCTCTTCTAAGAGGTTCAGTGTGTCTGGATTTATGTTGACATCTTTGATCCATTTGGAATTAAGTTTTGTGTATGGCGATAGATATGGATCTATCTGCAATCTTCTACATGTCTGAATCCAGTTATAACAGCACCATTTGTTAAAGATGATTTCTTTTTTCCATTGTATAACTTCAGCTTCCTTGTCAAAACTCAGGTGTTGGTATGTGTGTGGTTTAATAACAGGGATTTCAATTTGATTCCATTGTCTATTTTTGTGGCAATACCAAGCTGTAAATAATGAAAGTTTGACTTCTTCCTTTCCAATTTGTATTCCCTTGATTTCCTTTTGTTGTCTTACTGTTCTAGCTAGGACTTAAAACACAGTATTGAAGAGATATGGAGAGATTGGATAGCCTTGACTTGTTCCATACTGTACAGGAATTGTCTTGGGTTTCTCTCCATTTAACTTGATGGTGGCAGTTGGTTTGCTGTATATTGCTTTTTTATCATGTTTAGGTGTGATACTATTATTCCTGATCTCTCCAAGACTTTTATCATGAAGGAGTATTGGATTTTGTCAAAGGATTTTTCAGCATCTAGTGAGATGATCGTA
The DNA here is from genome assembly GCF_017639785.1 of Mesocricetus auratus. Taxonomy (NCBI): domain Eukaryota; kingdom Metazoa; phylum Chordata; class Mammalia; order Rodentia; family Cricetidae; genus Mesocricetus; species Mesocricetus auratus. The sequence continues at coordinate 32,073,928 of NW_024429201.1, forward strand.
TGGTTTTTCTTTTTCAATTGTTTATTTTTCTGTTTGATAGATTTTCATATGTTGAACCATCCCTGCATCCCTGGGATGAAGCCTACTTGATCATAGTGGATGATTTTTATGATGTGTTCCTTGATTCGATTTGCCAGTATTTTGTTGAGTATTTTTGCATCAATGTTCATGAGGGATATTGGTCTGAAGTTCTCTTTCATAGTTGTGTCTTTGTGGGGCTTGGGTACCAAGATAATTGTAGCCTCCTAAACAGAGTTAGGCAAAGATGCGTCTGCTTCTGTTGTGTGGAACAGTTTGAGGAGCAATGGTAGTTAGCTCTTCTTTGAATTTCTGGTAGAATTCTGCACTGAAACCATGTGGCTGTCGCACCTGTTGAGCAGTCTGCATCTGAGAATGTAGCGAGGTGGTCGGGATAGATGACACAGAGACCGGTCTGTTGCTTTAAGAAAACTTTATGCTTCCCAAGTCAGCTTAGGAGGAGACCCCCAAGAAAAAAATGCTTCCCTTTTTAAGGACTTCTGTCATCCATCTACATACAATTCTCCAACCGAGCTCTCACAGCTCTCCCAGACTTCTCACCCTCCTGGTTGGTGGTTTAATCTTCAGCCCCAGAATCGAGGAGACACAGCAGGAAGAGGCATCTAGCCATAGGGGGGATCAAAGTCATGGTGTTTCAGTGAGCAAGCCCTTAATGGAGCCCTATCAAGAGCTTTATGGCACTGAATTGTTTTCAGTAAACATGTTTTCAGTAAACATTATCTCACAGCTGCCTGCTCCCAGGCCGAAGGGGAAGTGGGTTTCTGCTCAAGGTCTGATGTCCCCAAATGTGGCCCTGGGTTTTTTCGGTTGGGAGACTTTTGATGACAGCATCTGTTTCATTAGGGGTTACAGTTCTGTTTGAATTGCTTATCTGTTCTTGATTTAATTTTGTTAAGTGATATCTATCCAGAAAATTGTCCATTTGTCGAATTTTTTGGAGTACAGGTTTTCAAAGTATGACCTGATGGTACTCTGAATTTCCTCAGTATCCATTATGTTTCCTTTTCATTTCTGATGATGTTAATTTTATGCTCTCTCTCTGCCTTTTGGTTAGTTTGGATAAAGTTTGGTTGTTTTCCTAGTTTCTACTTTATTGATACCAGCCCTCATTTTGATTATTTCCTGGCATCTACTCCTCTGGGGTGAATTTGCTTCTTTTTTTTCTAGAGCTTTTAGTTGTTCTGTTAATTCTCTGTGTGATTATTCTCCAGTTTCTTCATGTGGGCACTTAATGCTATGGACTTTCCTCTTATAACTGCTTTCAAAGTGTCCCATAAGTTTGGATATGTTGTGTCTTCATTCTCATTGAATTACAGGAAGTCTTACTTTCTTTTTCGATTTTTAACTTGACTCAGGAATGGTGCAATTGTGCATTGTTCAATTTCCATGAGTTTGTAGGGTTTCTGCAATTTGTGTTGCTGTTGAATTCTAACTTTAAAGCATGGTGGTCTGATAAGTTACAAAGAGTTATTCCAATTATTTTTGTATCTGTGGAGGTTTGCTATGTTGCCAGGTATGTGATCGATTTTAGAGAAGGTTCCATGTGGCGCTGAGAAGAAGGTATATTCTTTTGTGTTTGGATGGAATGTTCTATAGATGTCTATTAATCCCAATTGGGTCATAATTTCTGTTAGTTCTTTTGTTTCTTTGTTAAGTTTCTGTCTGGGGGTCCTGTCTAGTGGCAAAAGTGCAGAGTGTTGAAATCTCCTACTACCAGTGTGCTAGGTTTTATGAGTGATTTGAAGTTTAATAATGTTACTTTCATAAATGTGGCTGCTTCACATTTGGGGCATAGATGTTCAGAATTACATCTTCATCTTGATGGATTTCTCCTGTGATGAATATGAGATGTCCTTCTTCATCTCTTTTGATTGATTTTAATTTGAGTCTAATTTGTTAGATATTAGGATTGCTACACCAGCTTGATTCTTGGGTCTATTTGATTTGAAAATCTTTTCTGAACCCTTTACTCTGAAGTAACGTCTGTCTTTGACATTGATTTGTGTTTATTTTATGAAGAAGAAGGTTGGATTCTGTCTTCCTATCCATTCTGTTAGCCTGTGTCTTTTTATAGGCAAGTTGAGATCCTTTCTATTGAGGGATATTAATGACCATTGATTGTTGATTCTTGTTTGTTTTGGATTTATTGGTGGTGGTGTTTTTGTGTAAGGATCCCCCTTTTTCTTTTGGTGTTTGGTAAAATGGGATTATCTGTTGTCTATATTTTGTGAGTGTGGGCATCTTCATTGGGATGTAGGTTTCCTGCCAGTACTTGCTGTAGGGCTGGATTTGTGGATATGTATTGTTTAAATTTGGTTTTGTCATGGAATATCTTGTTTTCTCCATCTATAGTAATTGAAACCTTTGCTGTGTACAGTAATCTGGGATGGCATCCCTTTTCCCTCAGCATTTGTAGGACATCTATCCAGAACCTTCTGTCTTTCCAGGTTTCCACTGAAAAATTGGATGCAATTCTGATTACTCTGCTTTATATGTTACTTGGCCTTTTTCTTTTGCTGCTCTTAGTATTTTCTCTTTATTCTGTAAGTATGATGTTTTGATTATTATGTAGCAATGAGACTTCTTTTTGTGATCCATTCTATTCTTGTAGTTTCATAGGCATACCCTTCTTTAGGTTAGGGAAGTTTTCTTCTATGATTTTGCTGAATATGTTTTGTGTATCTTTGAACTGTATTTCTTCACCTTCTTCTATACCTATTATTCTTAGGTTTGGCCTCTTCACAGTGTCCCATATTTCTTGGATATTTTGTGTTAAGGATTTGTTGGACTGGAGATTTTCTTTAGTCAATAACTGTATATCCTCTAATGAGTCTTCAACACCTGAGATTCTATCTTCCATCTCTTATATTCTATTGGTTATAGTTACATGTATAGTTCCTGATCATTTACACAGCTTTTCTATTCCCAGCATTCTCTCATTCTGTGTTTTTTTTATTGTTTCTAATTCAGCTTTCAAGCCTTGAACTGTTTGAGTTGTTTCCTTCACTTGCTTGTTTATTTTTTCTTGGCTCTCTTTAGATTTTTTAAGAGATTTGTTTATTTCTTGAATTTTTGGTTTGTTTTTTCTTCTATATCTTTAAGGGATTTTCTCATTTCCTCTTCAAGGGTCTCTATCATCTTCATAAAACAATGTTTAAGTTCTGTCTCTTCTGCTTCATCTGCATTGTGCTTTTCAGTTCTTGCTGGTGTGGAGTCTGTAGATTCTGGTGGAGTCATATTGGTCTTTCTATTGCTGAGTATGTTCTTACACTATTGTCATCCCATCCATTCTTCGAGTGGGTACAGTTGGGGGTCTCTCTGTTTCCACTGGTATCCTGGCGGCATATGTGGGCTAAGACTTCAGTGTCTGCAACTCTAGATGATCTGACTTCTCCTGGTATTCTCCATACTTCAGCAGAGCTCGGTGGGTGAAAGGGAAACCAACAGTAGATTGTGGCAAGACTCAAGTCCTTCCTGTCTGAAGCAGAACACAATGGTTGTTTGGGGAGCCAAGAGTGGGGTGTGGGAGGACTCATGTCCTTCCCATCTGGGTGGGTCCACTCAATGTAAGGAACAGGCCCAGGAAGGTAGAAAGAGGGGATTATGGCTGGGAGTTGGGGTCCTAGGAGAGCCCATTCTCACCTGACATGGGACGTGGTTGGAGTGGGGGCATAATTACTATATTTTATAGGCATGAAGTAGCTTTTCTTTCAAACTATAAAATTGAATTAAGCAATATTTGGTTTTTGTAAATTTCTTTTCATTACTTAAGGTAATTTTTCATGGGAGAAATGATTTTTTTCTTGTTATTATTTGTTGGACCTATGCTTCTACTTTGCTGAAAAAAAAAAGAAAACCAAAGGGGGGGGGAATATTGTACAGTATGCCTGACTAAGATATATATTTTTCCCTACTTGGTAGAAATATCTCACATTCTAATTTATAATATTTACTTATTAAAAAGACTCCTACAAGTTATATATTTTTAAAAGTATTCACACAATCAAATCACTGACACCTTTTAACATTTAATATTTTTGTTATTTGGAAATGTATGTTTATATATATTTGCATACTTTTTAACTAAAGATTATGTTTTAGCTGTTTTCCTCATCACTGTGACAGAATACTGAATGCATGAAACTTAAGGGAAGGAGGTCCATTTAGCTTTAGATTTGAAATGGAACAACCTGTTATGGTGGGAAGCAACAGGTGTAGAACATATTTTGGCAGGGCAAATTTGCAGTTCAAGTGGCTCCCCTCTTGGCTGCCTGGGAAACAGGGAACCAGTGCAGAAGTAGGGGCATCTGTAATCCTCAAGCTTTACCTCTGTGATCCAGTGTCCACAAACAAAGCTTCATCTACAAAGAGTTCTGTGACCTCTGCTACCAGCATTATTACCTTCAGAGTACACGTTCAAACACCTGGGACTTGGGAAGCACTTAACATGTAAGCATAACAATACGGTATTTGTTTACATTTGAAGAGGTTCTTTTCAGCATTAATAATTCAAAACGCAATTTCACGAAGCTAGCCCAAGCTATCAGAGTACATCAGGCACATTAATACTGTTTTTTTTCTTTCTTCCAAAGTCCAGTCAACATGAATTTAATCTTCAATTTATTGGTTGCTTCTTTTTCTATTTCACATCATCTTCTTTGCTTGTGTTTCCATAGTAGCCACTAACCTTAGAGATATTTCATGCAAATACACAAAGAAGGATAAAAGATACATCAATATAAAGAGTCATGGGAAAGAAAAGGCTATACTTACACTGTTCATGAACTTTATAAATTTATTCATAAGCATCATTTGTCAGAGAGGGACTGTATGAAAGCACCCTCATGAATGCATTTACTGTAATTACAATAATTTGCAATAATTCAGTGCTCTTGTAGTCAAAGGGAAGCACTCCTCTGCTTGCACCTTTGTGTTTGTCAGTGTGAATTGTAAAGCTCACAGGTGGTCACTGTAACCTGTGTGTTCTATTCATAGAAGGGCTTCAAATAACTTAACTGATTTGAAAAGACATGAAAAACGAAATCAGGAAAGTCCCTTCTGATCTTTTTAAATGTCAGTAATGACCTCATAACAGTAGTACTTCTTTGGGGAGTGTGACAGAAACAGTGTTTTCAGGAAAGGAGTAGTTGTAGAGAATTTAATAATCATTCTAATAAGTAGGGGAAGCTGGAAAGTCTGCTTGTTATAATTAGAGGTGCCGCCTTCGTGGTGGCTGAGTAATCAGAGCTGCAGAAAGAGCAACTCACAGGAGATGCTCCAGAGAGAAAGAGGCCAAGGAAAGCTGCTTTGGCAAAGGAATGACAGAGATAGAGAAGTTCAATGCAATGGAAGCAGTAAGTAGACATCTAACTCCATATGCTCAGTGGAGAGAGGTCCTTAGCAGCATCCTGTTGGAAAAAGGCAGCAGTTCTTCATCACACATTTTCTTGTCTTAGGTGGCAGTCTTCCCATTTGCATCCTAGAAACAAATTGAACCTAAGTCCAAAGCAAGTAATAGCCATAGTTTTAAATCAAATTTGGATTGATACTTAGACAATATATTTGGAGTCAACATGATTGATGGCAGATCACATGAAAATTATAATGAATCTTGCAAATTTGCTCTTTTCTAATATCCAAACAACTTTATCCCTCCCAACACATTGTCTGCAATGACAACAGGAGCATGTTGACTTAACTTAGGCAGTGTCAGGCCAGAGTAAGATCTGCATAGCTACGGGGTGGGAAAATGTGGGGGAAAGAGAACGCCTTAGACAAGGCATTCTTCTCATGGGGTGTAAAGAGTTTATTTATTAGACAGCCAGGCGTTGGTGGCCCACACCTTTAATCCCAGCATTCGGGAGGCAGAGACAGGCCTTCTCTGTGAGTTTGAAGCCAGCCTGATGTATAGAGCAAGTTCCAGGAAAACCTCCAAAGAAATACAGAGAAACCCTGTTTTGAAAAACCAAAAAGAAAGTTTTTTAGGCAATGGAATTTTCTAAACAGCTGCTTTAAATAACTTCTAGAATGTTATTTTAGCCTACATTACATTTGTAATTGTAAGAGACTCAGTTTCAATGCACATTCTTTTACAAAACAATACATCAGAAATAGAATAAAAGTAAATTCACATTTAAAACAAATAAGCAAATACTAAAATGTCAGCTTTCAAGAGGTAGAAGGTTTACAATTTCTAGAAAGTATAGATCATAAATAAGCAAAGTTCAAAATAACTTCAGACTATACTAATTCTTAAATTATATTTAGTTAGGAAATTAGTAGGAACATACTATATTTCAACATGTAGTAACAAAACAGATGTTTGAGTGAACTGAGTTAGAGGGAGCTCACAGACGATGGACTGACAGCTGGGAACCTATATGGGACAGAACTAGACCCTCTGAATGTGGGTGACAGTTATGTGACTTGATCTGTTGGGGTGGGGATGACTGACATTGGGACCAGGACCTAACCCAGGGGCATGAACTGGCCTTTTGGAGCCCATTCCCTATGGTGGGATACCTTGGTCAGCCTTGATACTCAGAGGGAGGGGCTTGGTCTTGCTTCAACTAGGTATGCCAGATTTTGTTGACTCCCCAAGAAAGGCCTTACCCCTTCTGAGTAGTGAATGAAGGGTGGGTAGAGAGGAGATGGAGGGGGCCGGGAAAAGGGGAGGGAGGGGAAACTGGGGTTGGTATGTAAAGTCAAAAATAATTTACTTTAATTAAAAAAAAATCACTGGCTGAATTTTCTTGGTAAACATTGCCCTCTTCTGTTTATTCCTGCGCCATGCACTGTAGTGAGTGGCTTTAAACCAAGCATTGGGAGACTCAAAGTCAAGACAGTCAATCCCTTGCTGAGGCTGATAGGAATGCACCTGGCACGTGGACAGTCTACTTCTTTCTCAGGCATTATTTCAAAGGCACAAAGGTACTGTGTCTGGAGCCTGCAGAAACCCAAACCGGCATTTACATAAAGGCAGCGAAAGACTTGAGTCTTGCAGGATTTTCCATGAAAATGATATGGCCCCATTTTAATGACTACAAATAAAAGAAAGGGATACTTTGAGAGCCATTTTCCTGTAGGGTCAAAGAGAGATGCAAGCTGGAGCACATTGAATTCAGTCAAGTTTCATCGTTGATTTAATGTTAAGCAAAGTTCTGTTTCATGGGCAAGCCTGGAAATTGCAGAAAGCTTCTTGTAGAGGGTTTGGTGAACTCCTGAGAAAAATTTTCAAGAAGTTATAATTTAGAGTTTTATTTTTAAGGAGACCATTATTAATCTTTTTACCAACTACAAAATATCCGTGAACACTTTAAAAAACTCATTCCTGGTATATGAATCTATTTAGTGCTTTTGTAAAGTGTTCTTCTCACTTGCACCAGCCTTGAAATAGTTTCCTGAAAGGCAAAGGCTCAGATGCACTGTTTTCCACTACATGACATTATATTGCATGCATACTTGTTCATGGTTTACTGTGCTGACTTATTCCAACTGTGTGTAGTTCCAACAGACCAATAAAACTTAAGCTATACACTTCTGAATTTAATTATAATATTCCCATCCCCAAGTACAGAAAAGTGGAAGCCAATATTACAGACAGGGTGTCTTTATACCATAAGCCAAAATCAGATCTCCTGTCTCCCTTTTTACAACATTAAAACAAAGGGTAGGCCTATTACATTTCTTTAGCCTTTCTTTACCTTCACGGTCTCTGTAACTGCCAATGTTGGCTTTGTACCATTCTTGCATGCTTTCTGTGAGTTCTTAGTTTTTTAATAGTGGGAAATTACAAGAGCATATAATATCAACAGGATTCTGTTTTGGGAATATTTCAAAGCAGATATGACTCAAACTTATCCCCAATGGTAATTCCTTCAAAATTCCTCTGCAGCAATTTAATTTCTGAAGAAATCTTCTAGAGCAGGTTTGCATTCCTTCTCAAAATTTTCTTTTTGCTCTTTTATATTCTCATACACTGAACGTTCTCCTCTGATAAAACCCTAGTGCATTCTGACTGTAAAGGTTTGGACATGTATGAATGATAGGGAAAAGAAAGGGATTATATATATATATTATAATATATATAATTAAATGTATATATATACATTTAATGTTCTAGCATTTTTATTTATTGCTGACTTTACTGATAAACCCAAAACTTTGCATCATCTCATCTTTCTTTCTGTAGTCATGGTTCTTAATATTTAAAACACTTTACAGTCAACTCTGTTCCCAGAATCTAAAATGATTTTATTTATTTGGCTAGTTGTTGAACTGGAAGCCCTGTGAATGTTGGCAAGCATTCTACAATCAAGGTGTATCCACTGCCTCAAAAAGCCTGTTTTGACAATCAATTTCACAGTGATGATATTATTCTTAATGACTTCCCAATTCATTTTAAAGAAAAATGAAACTTCCATTCATGGTCTTTGCAACCATATATGATCTGGCCCAACCTCACTATCCATTTCCTGTCATGAAACTCTTTGTCTCATTGTATAGCAGTGGTTCTCAACCTTCCTATGCTGTGACCTTTAATGCAGTTTCCCATGTTGTGGTGACCCCCAACCATAACCATGAAATTATTTCATTCTACTTCATGATCATAAATTTACTACTGTTTTTAATCGTGATGTAAATATCTGATATGCATATATATGATATGAGATCTCCAAAGAGTTCGGAACCCACAGGTTGAGAACCACTGCTCTATAGAATCCAGCTACATAGGTTCCCTGCTGTCCCCTAGGATTCCCTTCCTGTTCAGAATGTCTACACATGCTATAACCCACATTGGAAAGGTTTGCCCTTTTTCTCAGGTTCAAAACACTTTATTCCTCACATTTTAACTGAATAAGGCCAACCTTTTAAGTTAGATCCTTCTATTATCTTTTTCTTTAGCATTCAGTCCTATAAAAACACTTACAAAATACTAATTTGTTTATTTTTATGTTCACATGTTCAGTATGTTTATCAACATGTCCCTAGAGTAGTTGAATGAATGAATAAAGTTATGTACCTAATTAAAATTTCAACAGCATTCATTAATGTACTGAGCTAAAGGTAGATTTCAGCATAAATAAGAAATTATTCCAATAATTTATTCATTGAATTGGAGGCATAATAAATATTTATTGGCCATCTATTTTATTCCAACAACCAGTCTAATTTTTAAAAGAGGTTCTCATTGAGTTTATATTCTGAGCATAGGTAAGTGGGAAGATGTTCAAGTCACGGAGTAAATTAAAAGCTCAGAAGTGCCACAGAAACAAAACAAGGATAAGAAAGTAGTGTGAAATAAATAGAACCAATTATACATAGAGTAACTAGGGACAGTTTCACTAAGGTCTTATATCAATGGAGGGGCAAGCTGGGCATACATTGTGAAACATTCATTCCAGGAAAATAAAAAAAAAGAAAAAAATTACCAGCAATGGGGTACCTAGAGCATCTAGTAAGCCATTGCAAGGACAAAGGTTTTTATTTTGTTTGAAGTAAAAGGGCATTATATGTTTTAAATTCTTAAGCTAAGAAGTGACAGATATCTTAAGTGGATTCTTCTGTCTCTGTGGATCAGAATAGTCTGGCGGGAATGTTATGTGGAACTTGGAAACTGTGAAGGACATAATAGGAATAATGCAACAGAGATAACAGTGACTGAGCCAGGATGCCAAGTGGAAGAGGTGAGACGTACTTAAATCCTATGCTAGAAATGTCAGGTTAGGTACATCATCAAATGCATCCCTATGAAATGGCAGCAGAGAAGGCAGTAGCAGCAGCAGTTCATAGAGTGTGGAATAACTGACGCGTGGAAGAAATACACTCACAAAGTTTCCTTTAATGGTTTCATCTGTATTTTAAAGATGTTCCTTGGGAAGTTTAATCTGTGGGAGAAAAGTAAGCCTGGAGAGGTTCTTCCTGAGAAAATGGGGAAGCAGAGATTGTCTAGTTGTTAGAAAAGCAAAATACTAAGAGAAATAAAAGTCCAGGGTGTTTGGAAATGGACATAAACAGAAGACAAAAGATCACAAAGGCCTTAAAGTTGGCACACATGTGGAACATGTCTGATACTGAAATGTGTAAGACAAGGAATCATGAAAAGAGACAGAGTCAGGACAATGAGCAAGGGAAGTCACAGAAGGGTGGAAGGAAGGAAGAATGTTTGTTCTTTTCTCAACAGACCAGGAAATCAAAGGCTAAAATGGACTCTCTTGATCTTGAAGAGGAAGGAGACTGCGCTTGACCTCTGTAAGTTAAGCCCAGTGCTTGTTGCAGAAAAAGCCTTTGATTTGGTATCTATCTCAGGCAAAGCAGGAATGAATCTGAAACATACCTAGTTAACAGATAAAATGCGTCAACCACTGCAATTTAAAATACAGCCAGGAAACATCCCTGAGATAAATGAAGTTCACAAAATGAGATCCAGCTTACCTGGTAGTCCAACAGAAATGTCAGATTAGGTCATTTAGAATCCCATAAAGATTACATTCATAAGAAAACAGATACACTTGGCTAATAAGAGCAAATGACTACCCAAACCAGCCATTACCCAGTAATGGCTTGCACTCAGTGGCTATCATTTCATATGTGACTTAATTTTGTATTAAAATAGTAACAAAATAGATTCTATAACATGGCATACCTTTAGTCAAAAGGACTTTCTAGATAAACACATTTAAACAATGAAAACTTTACAAATGAAACGAGGAAGCATATTCCAAATGAGTCAATAGATTTGGAAGAGAAATCTGTCAGAAGAAATCTCTTTTTCACACAGTTTTAGGGTATGTGAAAAACTAGGAGAAAACTATACTCATATATATGCAGATAAATAGTAATATACATTCTTATATAGAGATATTTAGATATATCATATATAGCTACATTGTTATATATTTACATATTCAAATACACATATGTTTGAATATATACATGATGTTATTAAGTCTATTTTGTTAGCTGTTTTCAGCATTACACCTCAAGATTTCAAAAGCATATCCAATCTAAGACAGCACAATTGAGAAGAATCCAAATAATTAAAGATACTCCTTAGGACAATACTCATTAGCTAAAAGGGAACAGCAACTTGACAAGAGGCCAAGTTTGAAGACACTGAGATGTTTCTGTGGTCTGTGATTGTGTTTCCCACACATTCATTTGTATGCTAAAGTCCCACATTCATGTATTTGAAGGTAGAGTCATTGGTAAATGACTAGGTTCAGGGGCCAGGTACGAAAGAATAGACTTGATAAAGAGACTCAAGAGAATCTTTTGGTACATTTTGCCATATAATGACACAGTGAAGAGATGGCCGTTTATGAGCCGGAATTTGAACCCTCATCTGTTGCTGTATTTACTGCTTGGCATCTTAATCTTGGAATCCTCAGCCTCCAGAACTGTGACTATAACTGTGTTTTCTACAGTTTCCTGTTCTATCATTCTGGGTTGCAGGAGTCCAAATGGACTAAGACAACAATATCTTTCCTATTCTCTAGCTAAGTAAATGCAGACAGATAATCTAGCTTGCTTTGCTGGTGTCTTGAACTGTAAATATCTATTTTATTGGAGTTTCCAGGGCATTAAAATAACATAAAATCATTTTCATATAGAAGTTTAGAACAAACAATATTATTGAACTTTGTTACCTGAAATTAAAACACGTTATACGAGATTATGGCTTCTATGTATGAGCTTCAGTGTCTGATGATCTAAGTTTGAACCCCATTTCTGCAACTCCCTGGCTTCATGACCAACAACTCTTGTTCAATTTTCTTACCCACATTAGTTCCACATTTTAATTTATAAGTTGAACAACATTATCTTATAGTATTATGATTCTTAATATATAAACAAGATGATAATTATAAATAATCTAACCCCTATTTGGCATATAGTAAACCCACTTTGTGACTGTTCTATAATCCTTCCTTTGCTCCAGTGACTAAGCAACTACAGGACATGCCAATAGTAAAAAACAACAATGAAAACCAATTTATTTGAAACATTTTTGAAAGTTTATATTGTTGAGATGTTAATATAATACACTATATATTATGCTGTACTTTAAAAATGAAGTTATGAGCAAATTATATCACAAATCCATTTTTAAATGGTGTTTATAACAGAAGTAAAACTGAAGTGTGTTATGTTAAGTAAACTATGTCTGGAAAAATATACACATCTCACTTATATGTAAATTTCAAGAACCTGAGTTCAGGGGAGTGTAGACAGAGTGGTTGAAGAGCCAGAAGCAGATGGTAAAACCTATAGGAGACATTGTGGCAGAAACATCAGATTTCAGTTAAGAGAAAGTCAGTGAGGTGATGCCTATGTTAATTAGACAGATTGAGCCATCACATAATGTATATTATTTCATGTTGTACAGCATAAGTATATATAATTGTTGATATTCAATTGAATCAATTTTTAGTGTGAAGAGATGAGTTGATGCAATGAAATGAAGATATTTGATTCCCTAGACAGTCACTAAGAGCTAGTATTTGAACCTTCTGAAATCTTGAGTTGTTCAAAGATGTAATAGGTTGATTCCATGGGGTATGATGAGATTCCTGACACTGGTAGCATTCAACCACATGTTACTAAATGATAGGACCATCAGCAGGGGATCTGAGCACAAAATGGCTGTTAGGTTTAGAAAATCTGGGAGATTACATTCAACCTCAAGGCTGTGATTCAACAATTCTATAATCATTGTGACAAAACTAGCAAACTAGCAAAAAACATGAGTAGCTAGGCCCAACAAAATGAGAGAAGGAAATTAGATCAATGGAGATGTAGTATTTTGTGTGTGTGTGTATGTGTGTGTGTGTGTGTGTGTGTGTGTGTGTGTGTGTGTGTATCTTTTTATAACAGGGTTCATGTAGCATATGCTTGCCAATCTTAAGTATTATTTAGCTGAGAATGACCTTGAATGTCCACCTTTTCTCCATCTGCTCCCATGTGTTAGAAGTACACATGCCTGATGCAACGTAGAACTTCTGTCCCAATTGCAATGTGTGCAGAGCAGCAGATCCAGAATATAGACTGTGGTGCCCACAGGCACTCTGAAGAAACTGCAAAATTCCAAAAGGAAAATCAACTACAAAAATTAGCATTTTGAATGAGAAGAATTGGCAAATTATGGAAACCTGTAAGGCATAAAAAACTTTTATGTTATTTTATTTATTTTTAAATTTAAATTTAAATTAGAAACAAAGTTGCTTCACACGTCAATTCCAGGTCCCTCTCCCTTTCCCTTCCCTCCTCCTGTGCCCTCCCAACAACCCTCCAATACCCCTCATTTCCCCAGGGAGGGTGAGGCCCTCCATGAGGGTTCCAGAGTCTGTCATTTCATCCAGGGCAGGGTCTAGACCCTCCCCCAAGAGTCCAGGGTGAGAGAGCATCTCTCATTGTTGGATGGGAGCCCAAAGTCCATTTGTATACCTGGGATAAATACTGATATACCACCCAAGGCTCAACAGATTACCTAGGCCTCCTCACTGACACCCACATTCAGGGGCTCTTGATCAGTCAGATGCTGCATTCCCATGCATCAGTCTGGGATTCAAGAGCTAACTCTTGTCAGGTCAGCTGTATCTGGGGGTTAAATCAGACTTAACCCCTTTGGTCATCAGTCGTCCCTCTCTGTCACTGGATTTCTTGAGTTCAGCTCAGTGTTTAGCCATGGGAGGCTACATCTGCTTCAATCAGCCACTGAAAGAAGGTTCTGTTTCCCAGACTCTCTGGCCATGGGATTGTAGGCTGTCACTCCAAAGATCTATGTCTAAAATCCTGGATGGTTTCTTCTAGTGCCATCCATTTGCCTGCAAATTTCAGGATTCCATTGTTTTTTTTTTCTGCTGAATAGTACTCCATTGTGTAAATGTACCACATTATCTCTATCTACTCTTTGGTTGAGGGGCATCTAGGTTGCTTCCAAGTTCTGGCTATTACAAATAATGCTGCTATGAACATAGTGGAACAGACATCCTCGTTGTATGAATGGATAGATGCATAAAAGTGGAGTTGCTGGGTCTTGTGGTAGGTTTATTCCCATTTTTCTGAGGAATCTCCATACTGATTTCCAAAGTGGCTGTACAAGTTGGCACTCCCACCCGCAGTGGAGGAGTGTTCCCCTTTCTCCACAACTGTTGTTGGTGTTTTTGATTTTAGCCAGTCTGACAGGAGTAAGATGGTATCTCAGAGTTGATTTGATTTGTATTTCCCTGATGGCTAAGGATGTTGAGTACTGTCTCAAGTGCCTCTCAGCCATTTTAGACTCCTCTATTGAGAATTCTCTATTTAGTACTGTAGCCCACTTTTCAATTGGATCTTTTGGTATTTTGGAGACTTGCTTCTTGAGTTCTTTGTAAATTTTGGAGAACAGCCCTCTGTCAGATGAGGGTTAGTGAATATTTTTCCCATCCTGTGGGCTGTCTTTTTGTCTTGCTGACTGTGTCCTTTGCCTTACAGAAGCTTCTCAGTTTCACAAGGTCGCATTTATTAATTGTTGATCTCACCATCTGTACTACTGGTGTTATGTTCAGGAAGCTGTCTCCAGTACCAATTCATTCAAGGTTACCACCCACTTTCTCTTCTAAGAGGTTCAGTGTAGCTGGATTTATGTTGAAGTCTTAGATCCATTTAAATCTAAGTTTTGTGCATGGCAATAAACATGGATCTATCTGCATTATTCTACATGCCAGCATCCCGTCATGCCAGCACCATTTGTTAGAGATGTTTTCTTTTTTCCACTGTATATTTTTAGCTCTTTTTGTTGAAGATAAGATGTTCATACATGTGTGGGTTAATATCAGGGTGTTCAAATCAATTCCATTGGTCTACCTGCCTATTTTTGTGCCAATACCAAAATGTTTTCAGGACTACAACTGTATAATAGAGCTTGAGGTTGGGGATGGTGATGCCTCCAGATGTTGCTTTGTTGAGTAAGGTTGTTGTGCCTATCCTGGGTCTTTTGTTTTTCCAAACTAAAGTTATTATTGTTCTTTCAAGGTCTGAGAAGAATTGTGCTGGTATTTTAATAGGGATTGCATTGAATCTGTAGATTGCTTTTGGCAGGATTGCCATTTTTACTACATTGATCCTACCTATCCAAGAGCCTGGGAGATCTTTCCATTTTCTAAGGGCTTCTTTAATTTCTTTCTTTAAAGATTCAAAGTTGTTGCAATACAGGTCTTTCACTTGTTTGGTTTGCATTACCCCAAGGTATTTTATGTTGTTTGTGGCAATTGTAAAGGGTGTTGTTTCTCTGATTTCTTTCTCAGCCCTTTTATCATCTGTATATAGTAAGGCTACTGATTTTCTTGAGTTGATCTTGTAGCCTGCAACTTTGCTGAAGGTGTTAATCAGCTGCAAGAGTTCCCTGGTAGAGTTCTTTGGGTCATTTATGTAAACTATCATATCATCTGCAAATAGTGAAAGTTTGACCTCTTCCTTTCCAATTTGTATCCCCTTGATCTCCTTTTGTTGTCATATGGCTCTGGCTAGAACTTCAAATACAATATTGAAAAGGTATGGAGAGAGTGGACAGCCTTGTCTTGTTCCTGATTTTAGAGGAATTGCATTGAGTTTCTGTCCATTTAGTTTGATGTTGACTGTTGGTTTGCTGTATATAGCTTTTATTATGTTAAGTATGTTCCTAGTATCCCAGATCTCTCCAAGACCTTTATCATGAAGGGGTGTTGGATTTTGTCAAAGGCTTTTTCTGCATCTAGTGATATGATCATGTGATTTTTGTTTTCCATTACATTGATGGATTTTCATATGTTGAACAATCCCTGCATCCCTGGGACGAAATCTACTTGATCGTGGTGAATGAGTGTTTTGAAGTGTTCTTGGATCTGATTTGCCAGTATTTTATTGAGTATTTTTGCATCAATGTTCATGAGGGATATTGGCCTGAAGGTCTCTTTCTTAGTTGTGTGTTTGTGTGCCTTGGGGATCAAGGTTATTGAAGCCTCATATAAAGAGATTGGCAAACACCCTTCTGCTTCTATTGCATGGAATACTTTGAGAAGAATTGCCATAAGCTGTTCTTTGAATTTCTGGTAGAATTCTGGACTGAGGCCATCTTGACCTGGTTTTTTTTTTTTTTTTTGGTTGGGAGACTTTTGATACCTGCTTCTATTTCCATAGGGGTTATAGGTCTATTTAAACTGCTTATCTGTTCTTGATTCAATTTTGGAAAGTGATAGCTATCCAGAAAGTCACCCATTTCCTTTAATTTTTTGAATTTTGTGGTGTAAAGGTTTTCAATGTATGACCTGATGATTCTCTGAATTTCCTCAGAGTCTATTGTTATGTCCCCCTTTTCATTTCCGATTTTGTTAATTTGCATGTTCACACTCTATTTTTTGGTAAGTTAGGAAAAAGATTTGTCTATCTTGTTGATTTTCTCAAAGAACCAACTCTTTGTTGCATTGATTTTTTTGCATTGTTTTCCTAGTTTCTACTTTATTGATTTCAGCCCTCAGTTTGATTATTTCCTCGCATCTACTCCTCCTGGTGGAGTTTGCTTCTTTGTGTTCCAGAGCTTTCAGCTGTGCTGTTAATTCTCTAGTAAAACTATTCGCCAGTTTCTGCATGTGGGTTCTTAGTGCTATGAACTTCCCCCATAGCACTGCTTTCAAAGTGTCCCATAGGTTTAGGTATGTTGTGTCTTCATTCTCATTGAATTTGAGGAAGTCCTTAATTTCTTTTTTTATTTCTTCTTTGACCCAGGAATGGTGCAGTTGTGCATTATTCAATTTCCATGAGTTCGTAGGGTTTCTGCAATTTGTGTTGTTGTTGAATTCTAATTTTAATGCATGGTGGTCTGATAAGATGCATGGAGTTATTTCACATTTTTTGTAGCTGCTGAGGTTTGATATGTGGTCGATTTTTGAGAATGTTACATTTGATGATGAGAAGAAGGTATATTCTATTTCATGTGAATGGAATGTTATATAGATGTCTGTTAATCCCAATTGGGTCATTACTTCTATTAGATCCTTTGTTTCTTTGTTGATTTTCTGTCTGGTATTCCTGTCTAGTGGTGAGAGTGGGGATTGAAATCTCCCTGTAGAATTGTGTGGGGCTTTATATGTGATTTAAGTTTTAGTAATGTTTCTTCTACAAACAAGAATGCCTTTGTATTTGGGGCATAGATGTTCAGAATTGCAACTTCATCTTGGTGGATTTTGCCTGTGATGAGTATGTAATGGCCTCCTTCATCTCCTTTGATTAATTTTATTTTAAAGTCTAATTTGTTAGATATTAGGATTGCTACCCCTGCTTGTTTCTTGAGTCCATTTGATTGTAAAATCTTTTCCCAACCTTTAACTCTCAGGTAATGTCTGTCTTTGAGGGTGAGGTATGTTTCTTGTATGCAGCAGAAGGATGGGTTCTGTCTTCGATTCCATTCTGTTAGCTGTGTCTTTTTATGGGTGCGTTAAGGCCATTAATATTGAGGGATATTAATGACCATTGATTGCTCATTCTTCTTTGATTTGGAATGGTTGTTGTTGGTGGAATTCTGTATGTAATTCCACCCCTTTTTTCTTTTGGCTGTTGGTAAAGTGGGAGTATCTTATACCTATGTTTTTCTGGTTGTAGTTAACTTCTTTAGGTTGGAGTTTTTGTTCTAGGGCTTTCTGTAGGGCTGGGTTAGTGAATACATTTTGCTTGAATCTAGTTTTGTCATGGAATATCTTGTTTTCTCCGTCTATAGTGATTGAGAGATTTGCCAGTTACAGTAGTCTGAACTGGCATCCATGGTCTCTTAGTGTTGGTAGAATATCTATCAAGTACCTTCTGGCTTTCAGAGTTTCCATGGAGAAGTCAGGTGTAATTCTGATAGGTTTGCCTTTATATGTTACCTGGCTTTTTTCCTTAGCTGCTCTTAATATTCTTTCTTTTGTCTGTATATTTGGGGTCCTGATTAGTGTGTGGTGAGGGGACCTTTTTGTGATCCACTCTATTTGGTGTTCTGTATGTTTCTTGTACCTTCACTAGCATATCTTTCTTTAGGTTGGAAAAGTTTACTTCTATGATTTTGTTGAATATACTTTCTGCCCCTTTGAGGTGGTTTTCTTCACCTTCTTTTTTACCTATTATTCTTTAGGTTTGGTCTTTTCATGGTATCCCATATTTTCTGGATATTTTGTGTTAGTGATTTGTTGATCTTAAGATTTTCTTTGATTGATGAATCCATTTCTCCTAGTGTAATTTCAACACCTGAAATTCTCTCTTTTATCTCTTGTATTCTGTTGGTAATGCTTAGTACCTGACCATTTGCCCAGCTGTTCTATTTCTGGCCTTTCTTCAGATTGTATTTATTTTTTATTGTCTCCATTTCAGTTTTCAACCCTTGCACTGTTTGAATTGTTTCTTGCAATTTTCAGTTTATCTTTTCATCCATTTGTTGCAATTTATGAATTTTTTTTGTTTGTTTTTCTTCCATTTCTTTGAGGGATTTTTCTATATCCTCTTTTAGGGCCTCTATCATTTTCATGAAGTTGTTTTTATGGTCATTCCCTTCTGCTTCATTTGCATTGAAATGTTGATGTTTTGCTGGTGTGGGGTTTCTAAAATCGGGTGGTGTCATATTTGTTTTTCTGTTACTGAGTGTGTTTTTGTATTGTCTCTTTCCCATTTCTTCTAGTGGGTACAGAAAGAGCCCCTTACTGGTCGGCTTGTTAAGGGACCAGAGTTCCCTTTCGGTGGGTGCAAGCAAGTCCAATTCTCTGGTAGTTCTTCTATTTCTTGTCCTAGTTCTGCTCCTGTGAGTGGAGAAGAAGCCCAGGAATCTGGGGTGCATAGTCTCTTACCTGGTCCCCTGGTCCCTTTGGTGGAAGAGAAGACCTGGGATCTGGGTGATTGTCTCCTGCTGGGATGGGAAGCTCTGTGGCAGTCCCCAAGCAATCCCCAGATACTGGAATGCAGTCCTGGATACAGGGCCTGTTTTACCTGGTCCCACCAGACCCACTGGTCCCCTGGTCTCAATGGTGGAAGAGAAGACCTGGTATCTGGGGTGATTTGCTCCTGCCTGGATGGGCGACATAAAAAACTTTTACAAAATTCAAAAGTATTTGTTCATTATCTGTTCAGGAAATGATTAAAATATTAGCTGACAACATGGAAACTTTTATTTCCTCTGTAAGTGGTAGCACATTGTAAATTTAAAATATCTTTGGAGAAGCAAATAAAGAAATTGCAAATGTCTCCTGTGCTAGTTGGATTTTGTTTTTGTTGTGGACTTTTTAGAAGTAGTGTTCACAGTGTTGCTTGTCTTGAATGGAAGTCAACATCTAGGATCATGTGACATTTCAGAAAATGTTTTTCAATTTCTTTGAACATGAACCCTAAGTTTCAGATTCTTTTAAGATTTTTGTGTGTGTTAGTTTTATTCCTCTTCAGTCACTATAATTGGAACATTAAAGAAGTAGATGTAGGAAGATTCCTGGAAGACACTTTTAGATTGAGTCTGCCAGCCCCAATGTAGCAATCACATTAAGTGACTGCTCATCACACTTACAATCCACTAAATTACTAAAACATAACCCCAACTAGCCAAATCTACCCCCCCCCCACAAAGCCTAGGGCAGATACAAAGCCACCTGGCATTATCACTGGAAATATATAAGTTCAGAGTAAGGTTTAAATATGCCACTCTTGTGACATTCACAAAACTCATCTCATTGATAGTGCATTGCTTACCCATTTCATAAGTATGTACAAGGGACCTAAGGCAGGTGCAGGCCCAGTGCTGTTAGCTACTCAGTGAATTTAATTCAGCCAGAAAATAACTTTTTTTTCTCCTTCTTGTTTCTTTCTTGATATTTTTTTACCTTCCAAAATCTTCCTCACATCCCCAGCCACACAAATCTATTCTCATTAGAAAAAGGAGGGTAAATCAGAATAGGACAACATAAATGAACAAAAAACCTGAAAAAAACCATAAAAATCAGATACAGATTCAGAGATACACATTCACACACACAGAAATCTCATGAAAACAAAAAATTGGAAACCATAATATATAAGCAAAAAGACCTGTGAGATTGAAAAACATTCCCAGAAAAAACATTATTAAGACAAAAACAAAACAAAACAAAAAAACCTCCAAAAATTCCATTGAGTTTATTTGTATTGGCCATCTACTGCTGGACATAGGGCTGTAGATGGAAGTTTCTGTCCTGACTGGTCCCGCAGCCATTCAGTTCCAAAAAAGCACACAGAGACTTATATTAACTATAAACTGTTTGGCTTATTGCTTTGGCTCATTACTAACAAACTCTTACAACTTAAATTAACCCATAATTCTTATCTATGTTTAGCCATGTGGCTTGGTACCTTTTCTCAGTAAGGCATTCTCATCTTACGTCCTCTGTGTCTGACTGGTAACTGCATATCTGCTTTTCCTCTTTTCAGAATTCTCCTAGTCTGGTATCTCTGCCTACACTTCCAAACAAGTGAAAAACTGTATAAAAGGATCCTTGAGGCTTTAAAGAAAGTAATTAAAGAAAATACCAGACAATGGAAAGATCTCCCATACTCTTGGATAGGTAGGATCAACATAGTAAAAATGGCCATCTAGTCAAAAGCAATCTACAGATTCAATGCAATTCCAACACAATATTTCACAGACCTTGAAAGAACAATACTCAACTTTATATGGAAAAACAAAAGATCTAGGATGGCTTAAACAACCCTGTACAATAAAGGAATTTCTGAAGACATCAACATCCCTGAGTTCAAGCTCTATTATAGAGCTATAGTCCTGAAAACAGGTTAGCATTGACACAAATATAGGCAGGCTGACCAATGGAATCAAATTGAAAACACTGATATTAACCTACACACCTACCAACAACTCATTTTTGACAAAGAAGCTAAAATTATATAATGAAAAAAAGAAAGCATCTTCAACAAAGGGTGCTGACGTAGCTGGATGCTGGCATGTAGAAGACTGCAGATAGATCCATATCTATCACCATGCACAAAACTTAACTCCAAATAGATCAAAGACTTCAACATAAATCCAGCCAATCTGAACCTCTTTGAAGAGAAAGTGAGAGGTGACCTTGAATGAGTTGGTACAGGAGACCAATTCCTGAACATAATACCAGTAGCACAGACACTGAGATCAACAACTAATAAATAGAACTTCCTAAAACTGCGAAGCTTCTTTAAGGCAAAGGACACACGCAAGAAGAGAAAACAGAAGTTCACAGAATGGGAAAAGATATTCACTAACCCCACATCTGACAGAGGGCTGATTTCCAAAAGGTACAAAGGAACTCAAGAAGCTAGTCACCAAAACACCAAATAATCCAATTAAAAAGTGGGATACAGAACTAAATAGAGAATTCTCAATAGATGAATATAAAGTAGTTGAAAGACAGGGAAGTGGAGGCGGGGAGGGAGAGGGAATTGGGATTGACATGTAAAACAAGCTTGTTTTAATTTAAATTTTTTTTAAAAAGTCAAGAAAATATATTTGTCATAAATAGGACTAGGGATAAGATGTTTAATCACTACCACATACATTTGAATCAATTTTTATTCAAAAGGAACAGTTTTTAAATCAATGACCCATATTTACAGAATAATGCCCACCAATGAAAATATTTTCAATCTCACTAATGATCAAAAGATAAAAAATAACACATATTTTCACCTGCTTGTCAAATATTAACAGAAATAGTTATGTCTAGCTAAGAGTTTGTAATTGGTACATTCACATCATTGTTACAGAGTCCAAATTGGTACAAATTTTCTGGAAAAGAATATGGCAATCTGTATCAAATTAAAATATTTGTGCCATTAAACATAGCAACTCCAGCACAAGGAATGTATTTAAAGAACTAATTTGGTGATACTAAGTGAGTTGTGTGCCCTTATTTACACAAAATTGTTTAAAATAATGACAGGTTTTAAGCAAATTTGTATTGATCAAATTATATTCTTTTAGTATTACTTAGGAAGAATAGTGTGTCAGTATTTAGAACACTGTTCTTGTTATATTAATGATGTACTGAAGTGGAGTACAAAATAATTTTATAGCATAATACAGCCTATTCACACAATTGTTCTAATGTTATCTTTAAAAATCAGAGAGGTATATCCAAAATCCATGAGAAGGATTGGAGAGATTGCTAAATATTTAAGAGTTCACACTGCTCCTACACAGGATCTGAGTTCCTCTCCAATTGGGCATATAGCTCACAACTGTCTGAAGCTACAGTCCTAGGCAATCTAAGGTACTCTGGCCTTCACAGACACGTACAATCACATGCACATACCCCCCACATACCTAAAAATAAAATATATTAATAAAAAATGAGGAGTTGGAAGAATGTACTAAAGTTAATGTGTTTTTTGTCTTTTCTTTTTATATTGAGTCAGTGAACATTTTTTATCTTTGTAATAATTACATGAATCATCAAAAGAGAATGCATTAAGATACAAAATGTCCATCTTTTTAATGAGCTCATAAAATTAACTATGAGGGAACTGTCTGCTTTTATAAAGTAATGCTGATTTTTATTTCTGATGTTACAAAGATCATTTTAGTATTGTTTTTCATATTTAAAATAAATTAGTTTTTCAAAAAAAGTTAAAAAAAAGAATGGACACTGATTCTCAATTCTTGAATGGATTGGAATTGCATTTATTAAAACACTGGATTTTATCCCCAGTGGCTCTGATTGAGTCGGTTTGCGTTTTAAATAAAAGCCTGTAAGTATACATGTATGCATATGTACATATATGTATACATATATTTTCTAGTGGTTTTCCATATGCAGCTTTTAGAACAGAAAAAATTATATATACATACATATGTATACATGTATAAAGTAAACAAAAATGTAATTGCATAAAATTTCAATTGCTCAAATGTGTATTGAAATTAATCTTGTGATCTTTGATCTCCTCTGCTGTTCTGGTTAAGAACTGTCATTTTCTTTAACTCCAGAACCTTCTCAACTATAAACACAGATTGTTTGGCCAGTGCCCCAGCCAAATTGCTCTGAGAGTTTGGAGCCAAGCAAGTTGCCACATGCCTATAACCTATATTTGGGGGACTGAGGCAGGACTACCAGACCAAGGCGAACCTAAGACACTGAGGGAGACATGGCTTCAAGAATAGACAGAAATAAATGTACCAAGAAACTTTAGGAACCACTCAGCAGAATTTCAGCAAAGTTTTTTTGCTTTGCATATGACAGAATGTATGAAGTTCCTGACACACAATACTCGTTGACAAATATTGAGCAACTATCTTTTTAAAACTGTGGTATCTTCTACCTTCTGTGGCAGAAGTCAGTGAATTAGTTTAAAATCCTAGTTCTCTGGAGATAATTGAGACTTAATTATTAAGAACATTTGTGATTTTGACTGATAAACTGAAATTCTATGGAAAGCTTATTATTTAATAATTTTATTGTAATTTTATCAAAAGATTATTATTAATTTCCCCACTAATATTTGAAAATATGGAAAGCACTTCTACTTGTAATTTTAATGAAAATAGACTTTTAATACATATGTTGACATAGAGAAGATTGCAAATAGATCCATATCTATCGCCATGCACAAAGCTTAAAGTCCAAATGGATCAAAGACCTCAACATAAATCCAGCCACTCTGAACCTCTTTGAAGAGAAAGTGGGAGGTACCTTTGAATGAATTTGCACAGAAGATCACTTCATGAACATAATGCCAGTAGTACACACACTGGTATCAACAATTAATAAATGGAATTTCCTGAAACTGAGAAGTTTCTTTAAGGCAAAAGACACAGCTGGTTTCTATCTTGACACACAAAACTTCGGGACAAATTGCAGCACCCTGGAGACCATGCAGACACCAAGCTAAAGGAAGTCATGCAGGTGCTGTACTTCAGCAAACCATTTACTGGAGCATAAACTTTCCTGATTCCTTACTACAGTACTCACTGTATCAATGAGTCTGCAAAAAAATTAGGAATATTATAATGGAATTGGGGAGGAGAAAAGTAAGAAAAAACCCAATGGATTATATTTAAATTGAAGCCCAAAACTGTTACGCATTTATATCCTCTTTAACGTTTCACATTTCTCAGTTTTAACCAGTTCAAAGATGAATACATTTTAAAAGCTTAGGTTGAGAAATTAACATGATCAAAACAAAGTTGACTTTAATATATTCTTAAGCCTTTAAAATTCAACTTAAATTAAAACATCTCAAGTAGTTACTTTTCAGTCACTTTAAAGATGTCTAGCATATCTGGATCAGATTTCAGCAACTTCTTTCCCTACAGGTGCACCCAACTACAGACTGCTAAAAATGGAAAAGCCTTGTTCATTTGCTAAGTGTTTATAATTATTTGATCTTGCTTTGTCTCTGAAGGAGCTTTCTGAACACATTCCAGCTCTTCTCTCTTTTCTTGTTCTCTATAGCCAGGTACAAGAGTAGACAAGCATGAAATGAATGCTGTGTACTAGAAATTTAGTAATGTCCAGAAAGTTTGTTGCTTGATTACTAGGTAATGCTGCAACATTTCAGGGCCTGAATTTCATTGAGTGAAATGGTAGCTGAATGTGATCAGAGGTTTGTAATCCTTGAACCGAGTAATTTAAGTTGTGTGGACAAATAAACAGATTTGTCCTCCCCTCCCCCCAAATACTTGATAAGAGTTTAAGTATAAAACAGCTATATGTGTGCCTAGCTTAAATCAAATCGCTTTCGTACATGCTTTTAATTTCTTTCTTTACCAGCTCTCTCTCTCTCACTGGAAGTAGGTTGACTTCCAGTATTTGTTTTCCAAAGCAATAGACAGTTGGAAGCTGTAAATGCTGGCTTTTTCTTTTTTCTTTTGCTTTTTCCGGTTTTGGCAATCTTTTCAAACTCATTTTGCATATCTCTAGTCACACAAGACTCAAAAGACGTAAATTCATTAATAAGTCTAAAATTATCAGGGCAAACATTTCCAAATCTACAGTGGAAAAAGAATCAGAATCTTGGTAAGGATTATCTCCTTCATGATGTCTCAAACTCTCTAAGTAAATGTCAATTTGTAATGAGACTTTCTCCTTAAGAATATCCTGGTTGGCCCTAAAGAACTGACAGTTCATATCTTCCATATAAACCTTACTGGTACAATTAGATTATAACATAGTGTAAATTTCAATATGCTACATTGGAAGAGGCCAAGAGGGTTTTGGTATTTTCTGATAAAAGGATTAAAAAGTTAGATGCACCCTGGCTGCTTGCCACTGAGTATTAGGCCACTAACCACTAGAATTAAGATTATTTCCACAGTACCCACCAGATAGGGGAATTAGTTCACTTTATTCAGTCTGAAGTTCTACCTGGAGTTGTACAATCAGATATTTGTACTTCTAATGCCCACCTCAGGGACTCTCCCATTCCATCAGGGTGGGACTGAGAAAGACTCACTGCTATGTAGTTGTTGCCCCTCCACCATTTCCTGATTTCAGTCTGTAAGAGACCATGTGCTTTAAGGAAAGAGAGAAAATAAACAAAAGAAATGATTTCAATCTCTTTCCATCTCCAGAACCAGCATTTAGTCACATTACAGTCACATTAACACTGTTTTTCCAAAGGCAATGTTTTTGTTACATTTTGGTTTTTTGTTATAATTCACAATCTAGAAATGTCATAGAATTTGCCTCAGGAAGATTCATTTGAAAATTGTTTCCCCATCTTCTATTTAGATACTGTTACTGAGAAATTGTGACTTTCTACTGTGTAGTAAAACAATACATGTAAGTAGAAAAATATTAGATTTCCATTCCTGTCTTTTGATTAGTTGTACACCTAGCCTTTAATGACTAAGACATCTCTCCAGCCTTTTAACTTTACATTTCTGTTTATATGAAGAAAGGGGAAGGAGTCCAGACACAAGGAGCAATACAAGTGAAACTGCCAATGGAATAGTCAAAAAGTATGTTTCTAGAAGAAAGGATTTGACACAAAAGTTCATGAGAATTTGAAATTGTGAAAATGCCATGTTAAATAATCACACTATTAGAAAGAAACAGAAATATATGTATTTTTATGTTAAACTACATATATCATTTTAATAATAATTATCTAAACATATAAACCTGTTTTTCTAACTAAGTAATTCTTTATAATATAGAAACATTCAGTCATATTGTGACAAAACCTTAGTTTTTTTTTTTGTTTCTTAAAGGGAAGAGTGAGTAGAGAAAGAAGGAACCAAACACAAAAGCAAAATGATAAAGTGTTGTAAGAAAACAGAATGTGAGCAGTGTCAATATTCATTTTAGAACTGAGATAACTAATATTTCTTACAAATGAATAACCCTGATTTATTTCAATTAGTAAAATACTCAGTTATTTTCAAAATGTAGTATCTTCAAACTCGATTATTGGCATAGCCCAATAATCCCCATACTTCAAAGTGGAAACAGGAAGATCTTCCAACAGCTACATACTTCATTCTACAATATTCCTTAATACAATTATAAGTCAATGATAACAAAACTACAATTCATAAAACCACAGAGGTATGTACTGAATAAAGACTATTTTTACTGGATCTTATTAGGAAAGGGAAATACATGTATTCTTACAGTAGCAATTTTAAGTTCAGAACAAATATAGAACTGAGAGTGACAATTTCTAATTTAAGTCCAGTTCCATTTAACATGTTTGCTTGCATATGATATGACAAACAGACTGTTGGGAATATTAAGAACACAACAGAAATTATGAAACTGAGGTATATTGCTGCCCAAGACAAATAACTAAAGAAACTGAGGCAAGCTAGCAATCCAGGGGGACATGATCAAGTATTACAAATATCATAATGAAGAAAAAATAATAGTTCCCAGGTGAACATATATGCAAATCCCAAGAAAGATTATAAAAACAGTAATGAAGATTGCTTTTTGGGAAATCA
This sequence comes from Mesocricetus auratus, assembly GCF_017639785.1. Taxonomy (NCBI): domain Eukaryota; kingdom Metazoa; phylum Chordata; class Mammalia; order Rodentia; family Cricetidae; genus Mesocricetus; species Mesocricetus auratus. The sequence goes on from NW_024429201.1 coordinate 32,100,905, forward strand.
AGACTGCCCACAATAGCACATATGCTATTAGTCAGCTCTTAAAATGCATTACAGTGATGATCACTTATTAAATGATGCCATAGAAGCATATGTCCTAAATTCTATGGTGAAAAATAGAACCTTAATAAATGTACAGCTAGAGCCAGGCAGAGGTGGCGCATGCCTTTAATCCCAGCACTCGGGAGGCAGAGGCAGGCGGACCTTTGTGAGTTCGAGGCTGGGCTGGACATACAGCCTCCGAAACAATACAGAGAAACCCTGTCTCATAAAACCAGAAAAATAAAAATAAATAAATAAATGTACAGCAAACACATTTTGCTAGCTAGTTTTATGTCAACTTGAAACCAAGCATAGTCATCTGAAAGGAGTGAAGCCTGACAGAGAAAATGCCTCCATAAGATCATGTTCTATGCAAGCTGAGGAGCATTTTCTTAACTAGTTATTGATGGAGAGGGCCCAGCCCCTTGTGGGTGATTCTATTCCTGGGATGGTGGTCCTAGGCTCTACAAGAATGCAGACTGAACAATCCATGAGGAGCAAGCCAATAAGAAGCATGGCCTTTGCATCAAGTCTTGCATGAAGGTCCCTGCCCAGTTTGAGATCCAGTCTTGACTTCCTTCAGTGATGGACCACGATGTGGAAGAATAAGCCAAACCCTTTCCTGCCCAAGCTGTTTTTTGTCATGATGTTTCATCACAGCAGTAGAAGCCGTAGCTAGGGCACACATTAACCCATATAAATGCTTAATAGTGGATATGACTTGTCCAGGCCCACACAATATCTAGAAATAAGCCCTGCCCAGCCACGAATTCTAGGAGCTCAGAAAATTCTATTGTCTTTTAGAAATCAACTGACTACCTCCAGATACTTGGCCTCTGTAGGCAATGACTCCTATTTCCGTATAACAAAAGACCTGGGCCAGGCCAAGTCTATGCCCACCCTCATGACTAGTGAGTAGTTGTGTAAAGGAGTGTCTCTAGGATTTGAGGAAATATTTCCTATCAGCCCTATATACATGATAATAGATATCTTCTGACTTTACCCCCTGCTTTTGAATGTTTACTTAAAATGTTGCTTCAATAAATAATGGCTTTCATTATTGACTGGGAGCCCTCCATTTTTGATCAGATGTCTCTGTCTCATCCTCAGCATAATTGGGTAGCTAGACCCTCCCTCATCCACACTCCCAGGATTAGACCTGGGGCTGTTGGGCTGGTTCCAATTGTCGGTCTGGAGTAGATGGCACCTGCAGCGTGGGCCTAATACAGACCAGAGAGCGATAATGACTATTATCACTTAATCTCAGAGTTAGGAAAGCATAAACTTAAGTAGTTCACCTATGTTAAATGTAAAAGTTTAACAAGCAAGAAGCAATACAATTTCAAGCTTAAAAACAGCAATCAAACTTCCCATTGTTCACTAATGAAGGTTAATTTGTAAAAGCAAGTGATTGTGTTGTTCAATTTGTAAAACAGAGAAAATTATCTGAAACTCAGAGATGTACTCTATTTATTGGTTTTGGTTTTGGTTTTAGTGATGAGACAGGATCTTACTGTGTGGCCCACATTGGTTCTGAACTTACAGCATTCCATTTTCCTCAGTCTCCTAAATTAACTGATCAACAACCAGTTCAGAGCATTTGAAAACAAGAAAGATAAGAAGATATTTCTATTTAACACCATGTGAAGTAGTACAATTTATTTTATTTTTCATAACTACTAGTATATATTAACTTCAATGTGTTTAATTAGTCCAATGAATTTTGCTTGAAAAGTTATATAGCTAGTGTTGCACACATGTTCAGAACTTTCAAAGAACTGTCTGTTAAAATAATTGTATTTAGGTAGTATTGATAACCAAAGAGATCAAAAGTCAGAAAGTATCTCTTGTTTTCTTTTGCTTGACTCATAATTCATTGTTTATTTGGTTAAAAAATCTATACCTTTTCATTTGGAAAATTACATTTCTGAAAAATCTACTTTAAAAATAACTGCACTTGTTATTTCCTCTCAAAAACATCTTCCGTGGTTGCCAGTTATAGACCACTGTCTTTGATCACTGAGGCAGAGGTAGCTGAATGGGACTTAACAATGTCAAACAGCTGACAATACTATTGTGTACACAGAACAGAGTGTGGCCTAATATTATCTTCTATTGTTATTGTTTTGGATGTCTGAGTCATTCAGGTCACTTCAACACGATTTTTACAATTCTTAAGTCCAGAGAATGTGCTTTTTTGTCTGTGTCTTCAATAGTGCCTAATTCAAGAAGGTATAATTAATTGAAGATGGTGCTTTCACAGCTTTGAGAACACAGAGTCACCTAGTCTTGGGAAAGCTAAAAGCTCTGAGTATAATAACATTTGCTATGTGCTATTCCTAAATATGTCCTTCTTTGGTTTTCCAGATGCATCTGCTTTGCCTGCATACCTCTAATGGCTTCATTGCAGAATTACATCTTCTAACAAAGGTCTGTCTTGACATTAAAGTGTAAAACAGCATGTATAAGGTAAGAACCAAATCTCTGGCTTCCTAAAATTATGCTGTGCTTAGATGTAGGCATATCCAGCAAACTGGTCTTGTGGATTTACACTTGAGAGTGTGAAGGAGACAAGTGACTATAAATGTAGGGAACAGAGTAAAAGACTCTTTTCTCTTGAGCTTTATGATAACATTTTAATTACAATAAATATATCCATTTAGATATCAAAAGTAAATCAAGTCACATTAGGTTGCTTAAAAGTATCTATAGGAGAAAGAAGATTTTATTGTCTCTGCCTTGCAGGGAGGAGTCAATACATGAACACTAAAAGTGTCTATGAAAATTAAACAACAGCTACTTGTTTAGAGATCACCAGCCCATTTTTCTTTTTTACCCTGGCCTCATTAAAGCCCCTAGCAATATTTAACTGCCCTACTTAAGCAAATAGGACATTCCGATATGTGTCTGTGCTAGTTGATTTTTACCATCATTTCCCACTGGAAGCAAAATTAAATTTATTTTCAGCCAGCAATTGAGTTTTCAGTCACACCTCTTGTTCATAGATCTCAGGAGGAGTTCTGGTAAGAGGTGCCTCTTTCTGTACAGTTCTACTAAACACCTTGTGAGACATGATTGATTTACTGGAACTTATAGCATACTTATATCTGTATAGTACGCTTCTGGTACACTTACAGCAGTATAGTATGCCTCTAGTATACATACATCTGTATAGTATGCTTCCAATATACTTACAGCTGTGCAGTATGCTTGTAATATACTTATAGCTGAGTTCTCTCCTGCTCATGATCAACTTTGTCCTGGCCTTCCAGGTGTAGGTCAAATACCATAACAACAGACACACATTGAGATCTCAATGAAAAACATGTTGAATAATTTTAACATGACCCCTTTTATCTGAAGTATTGTATGATGGTTCATTTATACTTAAGTATAGAAGATTATTGAAGCAAACATGGTTAATTTAAGGAACACAAATGGCAGAGATAAAAAAAACTTAGAAACTACAAACTACTCAACAATACATTCTACATGACATAAAGATGGAACTTTAAAGAGTGATTTAGTTTGGGGTGCATTTCAAAATGTTTTTACTTATTACTTTTACTCATTTGTATTAATTTAGAATGAAATAGGTACCAATAAAAGAGTTTTAGTTTGCCTGTGCTAATACAAAAAATTCTGTTACATCACTAAATTTTTACCTAAATGATTTTTCTCATGTTATAACATGTGGGAACTCAGTGAAAAATGTCCTCAGGAAAGACTTTATGAGACAATGAAAACAGCATACGACCCATCTATCAATCTTTTTGTGTGGACAAAATAATAAAGCCGTAAGTATTAAAATCTGCTTTTAATAATAGCCATAATTTAACTGAAGAGAAGTACCATGCCTGGACACATTCATTTAGAGCTTTAGAAATGTACTAGTAAAGGCCATCTATGTACCTTAATTATGTGAGGGAAGAGAGAAATTTTCTTCTTCATAAAAGACACTTAGAGTGTAATTTAAGGTGTTCTGCATGGCAAATGCTTGAAAATAAAATTGGTCACATTGTATGGCTTCAAATTTAATATCCCTGTGACCCCTGTCTTGCAAAGAAAAGTGAAATGTATAAGTGACTTACTTCTATAAACATCAAGGAAATGAAGGGCACATTTACCAGCATTAAAAATGTGAAATTTTTGATTGTTATTAATGTTTTAAGTTAACCCATAAAATACTGTATTTCATCATGACATCTCTGCACATCATTACTCTGCTACAGTACTTTGTTTCACTCCCTTCACTTCTCCAGTCTCTTCACTTTCTTCACTCAGTCTCCCCTTCCTGTTTTCCTTTTACACTTATTGAATTAATGTCTATATTTTCTAATTCTCCCAAGATCTCTTCATCACCTCTCATGATCGCCGTTTTAGTTTTGAGACCTGTAAATACACACACACACACACACACACACACACACACACACACACACACACACACATGTGCACATGGGCAGGCACTCACCAATATACAGTATTTTAGTGTAAGTGAAAATGTAAACTTGTACAGTCTCTATGGAAATCAATGTGGAGGCGCCTAAAAACTACTGAAAGCAGAAGTACTGTATGACCTAAGGATAGCATTCTAAGATATGTGTCTTAGATGCTCAGTCAGTCAACATACCATAGACAGACTTTCTCATTAATGAGTATAGCAGGAAATGGCACCAGGCTCTGTATTGCTCAGCAGATGCCCATCTAATACTACATATATACAATGGAATTTTAGGCAGTCATAAAGAAAACTGAAATCCTGATATTTGAAGGAAATAGGAAGATTTTAATCCACTCACTGGGTTATTTATTAGGAAGGACTTCTGTCTAGAAAAAGTGATAGTTATGATTTTACAAAGTCTAGAAAAGAATCTATAGCTTCAGGTTTAAATTAGTTTTAGCAAAACCTTTCACAATAATTTAATGAGACTGATATTGAAATATTTGTCTTCATGATACTAACAAAATCCTGTGTATACAGTGTACTCTGCACAATATCTAAATGTCAAGTCAGCATTTTCCCAGGACCACATCGTCTTCCACCACATATCACTTGTTCTACTTTTGGTTCTCTTTTGATTGTAGCACATAATGGTCAAAGAGAGAAATAAACACAGTTCTTACAATAAATCTCATAAACTTGAAAGTCGACTTTTATCTGCCCTCTGGATGCTCTAAGAGTTAAGTCAGGTATGTTACTTCTCTTGTCGGGATATTCTCTGCAATGTGAAAGCCACCCAGCTGGTAGGTGCTGAGCCAGAATCAGACTGGGCTTGAAATGAAGTTGGGTCATTGTTATAGACAGAAATAGTGATTTTACTGATAATTACAGAACTTTGAAAACAAGAATGGCATAAAATCACAAACTTCTCTTAGACACATACTTTCCAGTAGATCTTTGGTAGAGTGAAGATTTGTTCAGGGAATTACCCTCTGGGGAACGGCGTAGAGAGTGGAATACCTCCTCTGACTGAAACAGAAAATGAAAAATGCTCAACAGCAGCTGGGACAGTCTTAAGATACTCTGCAGCCCAGTTCCACAGAATCAGATACCCCAACTTTACAAATAATGGTTGGACTTTGAAGTCTATTTCATACCACTTTGCATCATAGTCATAACTTCTTTAATTCCCATGCCATTTGAGAAGTTCAAAGGTTAAGGCATTCCTACAGAGAAATCCATCCAATTGTCTGTAAAATCAAGGATATTTTTCTTTTTTTTCTTTGGAATGGGAAATATTATGTTTTGGGGTGTAAAAGAAAGGAACATCTATAGCTTAAAGTATAACTTAATAGAACAAGAATAGGATTCTAAATATTATATTGATGTTCTTCATCAATGATTTTGAGAGAGGACTAATTTGTTAACAAAGGTATTTACAATTAAATATCATGAAAGAAGAAATTGTGAGAATCTAACTATAGTTTCACTGTGAACATGTGACCATGGTGTTAGCAAGTGTATTGAATCTTCTGAAGTACAAAAATACAAAGAAACATTACAATCCAAAGAGCAAAGCAATGAAAGGAATACGTAGATGGTTATAGAAGGTATTTCAGAATTTCCTTATGAAGAAATAGCTACAAGTGCAAAATGTTTTCCTTTAAGTGAGGTCTTGAAATGAAAACATTTCCCAAAACATAACAGTGTAATCACTTTAACCAGCATGCATGCTCATTGTGCACGGGACAATATTACAATCATTGAGGAGATATACTCACTGGGGAGATGCAGTGTAATTTTAAATCCATTTATGTACTGTTTCTTAAAGTGCTACATACTCTATCAGAACCAGACTTTCTGACACTCAACTTCAAGTACATTGACATCTCTATGATCCTTTCCTTAATAGAATTGAAAAGGGTTTCCAGGGATCTCTAGGCAAAACAGTAAGAGTAAAACAAAGTAGTAAAATAAAGAAATAATACTCTATTTTTTATCTTCCTTCAAAATAAGAATATTGGAAAGAAATGAAGGAGGCGGTGATAGATTTTTTGTCAACTCAACTCTAGGTTGATAAAGAGACCTCATTATATTGACCTGTTGGTAAGCCTTGGTGTTATTTTCATCATTAAAGATTGGTCTGGCAGGATCCAGCCCAATGTGGGCATTACTGCCCTGGGGCAGGTGGTCTTGGATTATATAAGAAAGTAGGATGAGCAAACCATGAAGAACCATCCAGTAAGAGAGTTTTCTTATGGTCTCCACTTCAGTCTCTGCCTCTAGGTTGCTGTCCTTCAGTTTTAAACTAGAATAGAGATGTGTAAGCCAAGAAAACCTTTTCCCTTCCTAAGGTGGTTTCGGCCAGCTTTTTATCAAAAAATAAATAAGAATAAGACACAGGCAACAAGAGGTTGTCTAAATCTCCTGTCTTTCACTTTAGAGGATCTTTTTTAGTACAGGCTTCTCCATCTAGATATAGCAGGCACAAAACAAGTTGAAAGAGGGGGAGGGACCATACTTGGCTTGCAGTTCCCAATAATCAGATGCCCTTAGTTGGAGTGATTTTAAAATGTCAAGAGAGTTATATCAAGAGGTCTGAAATATTTGCCCATAAGTTTGGGCTCATTATGTAAATCTATAATGGAGTAGAAGTTCTTTTCAATTAAATTCTTTTCTAAGAAGGTGGTCAAGTGCAGACCCTCTGAGACTTCTGCAAATTTCCAGGATGACATTTGCTTTGCTTCTTGTAGGAAGCTAACTTTGCAGAGGCTGCAATTGGAGCCAGTGAGTAGCTCCAGGTTCTTACCTGGGTGGGGGAGTATGGATGAGGGAAAGGCTAGCAAAAAGGGGGTTAAGAATCCAAGACAGAGATACAGGATAGCTGTTGGGAGGGAAGATTCAATCCATACTGAATGTGCCCCCCTTTGTTTATTCTTACACAATCTTATGTATTCACCCAACAGTGAGGATAAAATGGCAGAAGACTTCCATTGTCGTGTATAAGGGGAAAAAGATTTACTTGCCTTAATCCTCTCAAGGTATTTGGTAGCCACACCTGCCATCCTGCCTTCAGAGTCAAGAGTAAAAGCACCTGGTCTCAAGCACACTGACTTGGGCTCTCTGAAGCCCTGGCAGGATGGAACAGACTCCATTTCATGGGTCCTGACAGCTGCTCTTTAGAGTTTTTTCTGTAGTGAGGTATGTTAAAGTATACACAAAGCACAGTGAAAACTCTGTTTCTCTACAAAATGACACATGCACACATGTATGCACACATCCACATCCACACATACACCCATGCACATACACACAAAGCACAGTGAAAACCCACTGTTTCTATACAAAATAACACACAAACACACCCCTTTATGTATTTCTTGATGGAAATTTCTAAACTTAATAAATTGTAATATGTGTTTTATAAGTAATTACCAAAACATGTGGTTAACATTTAGCAATAGTGAAAGGTAATGCTATGAAAACGGAAAGGATTGTTCTCTCATTCAGAATGAATTCCAGAAAATTTCTATTGCACTTTTATTCTGAAAATACAGGATCTCTACTTAGGGTTTGCAAAAAGTTACTGAGAAAGATGCATTGGTGATCTTTACATAGTTAGGTATAAGATAAAGTTAGGTTAGGAGTGATCTTTTTTAATCATATTTTTGTCTCAAATATCTCTTAAATAATTCATATTACAGTGATTTATTGAGAATAGAGGGCTGAGCATTTCACAGACTTATTGTTATTTTATTGGCAAGAAACGATTTAGTAAATAATTTTTAAAATAAGATTATTTGCTAAATCTATCTTCCATAGACCCAAAAGGAAACAAGTCAGGATAGTCTGAAAGAAATGAGGACTTCACAAAATCTCGGCTCCACATATTGAATAGAATTTGAATAAGATAGAATGTGAGGAAAGGAGGAAGAAAATACTAAATAAGAAACATAGCACAATTTTTGACTATATTGATACACACACCTTGGGGAACGAAAATATGTGCATGAAGAGATTAGCAGGAGTGGAGTGGCCTAATAGCTTGAGTGAATTGGGTATGACAATATTAGACTTCTTGAGGCCTGAGGTAACTGATAATGTAAATGATGTAAAGGACTATTTTTCCTTGAACTATCAATAAATACTTCTTGTTGACCTATCTTTATGTTCTTTCATCCTGTCCCCTTGTCCTAAGTCTTGAATTGTAAGAATAAACAACATAGAAGTGAAGAGAGTAGTTCTTGTTTTGTACAGAAAAGCAGTGTCCTGTGGAGGACCATATAGTAGGAAAGAAAACATCATAAGAGACAAACTTTGAGATTGATTACTATTTTAACTTTTATATTTTTCTAGTTGTATTCCAAAAAAAGGAAATGGAACATTCATGTTTCATAATTCCTTCATCTTTAAAGTAGAAATGGAAAACTTTTAATTCTGGTGAGAGTAATATTAAATGTATAAGATACATATTGCAATAACTAGAGCTGAACTTACAATAAATGTAGCTTTTATAAAGATACATCTCTGTTTCAAACATCTCTCTCTAAGCCTCATAATACTTCAAGATTTCCTAGAATGCTGTATTTTGGGAAAACTAACGTTATGTATGGTGGTATTTGTAGGTAAACTACACAAGACAAATAACCCTATATGTAGAATTGCGGGGGACGATTAGAGAGATTCATGGAAAGCTGATGTTTGTAACGATCTAGGGTAGACCTTGTAAATAAATATTGTCAATTCCTTCTTATCTCAAGGTCTTCCTTCATTTTAGAAAAAAAAACATCACTTGAACTCTTTGCTAGAATTTGTCATTTGATGGTTCTAAAAACTTAATTTTTCTTTTTTTTGCTGGAGAAACTACATATATTATTATTTTTTTATTTTATAATTTTTTTTAATTTTAAATAGCTTGTTTTACATGTCAATCCCAGACTGAATAACTGTATCAACTCACCTTCCTTTACAGGATTTTTTTTCATCATAAGTTACTCAGATGACTTTCTAAGTAGCCAAGAAACAGGGATCCCTTAGACTTGATTTTCTCACATTGTTCTTATAGGAATAAATTAAAAACTTTCAGTTTTTTCATTGTGATCCGTGGGCTAAGTCATGTTTTACTGGAGGAAGCCTGCCTGATTTTTTAATTGATATTCTAAAGAATCAATCTCACTTGGCTCTCAGCATCTCTTCGTTTTAAAGGTTTTAGGATGGGTTTTCAGCATTGGAGGGTTGGGAATATTTTGTATGCTCACAGTGTCTTCATGTTGATTAGTATGGATTCTCTCAGGTTTTCATTTAAGTATTTCATTACTTTGAAACCTTGGCTGGGGATGCAGCACAGGAATGCTAACATATTGTGAATCACTAGCTGCACAATCACAACCAAAACTTTTTAATTAAGGTACTGTGTTTTGTAACTTACTGGACAATTTACCTTTTAAGTTTAGTGGGCTGGTTTAAGAAAATGATTTACTTCTGATAAATACTATGTGAAAACTGTAGGAATTGGATTTCAATCAGATTTCAACCTTAATGTTCCTATTAAACATTGTAGTGCCTCTTTGACTTTTCTTTCATATAACTCAGTTGAGAAATTACAAATTTTTATGTATTTGAACACATTTTGATTGTTATTTCATTTATGAAAGTTGGTTTAATATCTGTTTATTACTGAAATCACACCCAAGCATGTATTTCAATTATATGCTTTGTTTCATAAAACAAATATCAAGTAATGAACTCAGTTGTATGAATATCACATTGCAGAATCATAAGCTCAATGCCAAACAGCTTAATGAATACAAAGACAAATTGAGACAAACTTGTGTTAGAATTGTTGATTTCAGAGGGAGATGGATCGCTGTGACTTCAAGGCCAGCCTCTGGTCTATAGAGCTGGTTATAAGTCAGCTAGAACTGTTACACAGAGAAACTCTGTCTCGGAAAAAAATACTGACTTCTTGGTAAACTGAACATAGATTCCAGTACTCCTTATACCATGAGGTTCAGGAGTTTTGTCCATATAACCTACATAAGTTCCCATTTCATTTTCCCTACGTCATGTGATCTGGAAAAACCACCATTTTAATTTGTGGCATTAGAGGATTTATCAGATTAGAAGGTTCAATTTTCAATTGTGTCCTTCACAACATATATCTTTACTTCAAACAATACTAGTCAAAATTCCCTCCTCAAAATTTGGCTTAATCACATAAAAGCTACTTTTAGTATATTAATATGTCTTCAAACTCAATTAAATCAATAGTATCTGAATAATTTTTTCCACTTCATGTTTTTTGCTGTTGACTTCAGAAAAATGCTTAACAGTCTGTGTTAAGGGGCAATGATACATGAGTGATCATCTCACTGCAAAGGGGTATACCAGGCAGGAGGAAAGCTGGGGTGCTGTGGTGAGTACATGTAAGTGTGTGCATTTCTCTCTCTCATTGCACAAATTCTGTCAAAGCCTGAATTCTAGGGGGATGCTATCACTGCCACACATTAATGTTTGACTACAGCTGTAAGCGATTATGGAAAACTACTGACTATGACTCTGTCAGTGTCAGTGACAGTCTCTCCTGTTGAGAAACAAGAAAGTGACACTAACCAAGATGTCATAATTTACTTGTTATAAGAAATAAATAAAAAGTGGAAAATACTTATTCAAAAACTTTGAAGAATCCGACATGACTATGACAACCTGAGTTTATCATACAACAGATTCTCGTTTTTAAGAAACGTACTGCAGCTTTTTCTAAGACATGCTTAGAATTCAATTTAGACTTCAAGCCTACAAGGCCATTAATTCACAGGTGTGTGGCTTACAAGGGCTCTTCTCTGGAATACTTCTGTTATTTGACCCTGAGATGAACTATGTGTATATTATATGGTAATATCTTAATACAACAAGAAAATGCATGGTGAGACTCTCTTAAATGTATTTAAAGGGCACAGGTCGGGAAAAACTACTGTAACCTTCATTAATAATGAGGAAATATTTTCTGTAATTAATCTCTGTTAATATTGTTCTCTATGACTCAACACACACACACACACACACGTGTTTTAAGCAGACTATTAACTAAATGCATTTTACTTGGAAATAAGTTTTTCTTTAAAAGGACAAAACCACTTTGAGCTAGCACTTTCCTAAAGATGAATAAATTTCCATTATCTCATCCCACTCACTTTTCTTACCAGATTGACATTTAAAAGTTTCATCTGTATGCACCATTACTCTTAAATGTTCTTCACAGATATTTCAAGTTGTCTAATATTTAGAACTATGGACTTACCTTTACTAAGTTCTGTTTTATTTACCTCATTTATTCTATAAAGCTAAGTTGGAAAGTGCCTTAGAGACCTCAATCTCAGAAAACAATATTTTATTACTTGCAGGTACATAAACCCTTTCTTAATGATTCAACCATTGTTAGCTCCTGTTGGGTCAGGATAATTGAAATTCTTTGTGCTTAGTGTTTCAGCTTTTGCAAGTACCTTTATCAGCATAAATATTTCATTACGTACTCATCCTCAGTAAAAGCTATATTTTTGATAAGTTTATAGCTAGCATTTGAATAGTGAAAAAGAACCTTTCATTGGTCAGTGAAAGTTTACTTTTTAGAGTTTCTAATGGACTGCCTTCTAAAGTCCTATGCGTGTGATGGAGCAAATCATTATACTTTCTGTCTTCCTGATGAAGGCAAGAAAGAAATACATGTGCAAATGCTTCAAGTCCTGTAGAAAGCATGGGCTTGCAGAGGGACAGTGGTCAGTGCTTTCAGCTTGGCATCTTCAGCCTGTAGGGATCTGACTGGAACTTTTGAATGTAGAAGCCTATGTTAAGTCATCAGTAAGTAGGTTTAATAGTACCCAAATAAGGCTATGATGAAACTAATTTTAGAATTTGTTTATAAAGTCTTAAGGGGAAATAATCCCTCCCTCCCAAAAGTCCAAAATATTAAAGAAAACCACTAGGATTCTTAAGCTAGCTCTGGGAAAGCCAGAGCTCCAAGTTTCAAAGTAGCCCTACATGATGAGGAAACCCTGCATGCTGCTCAATAAAGTGTTTGAAGAATGACATATTGCAAGGTTCTTACACTGTTATGTCTAGGCATCTTTAGGAGAAGAACACCTTAAATCACATACAACTCCATGTTTAGATAGACTTCAACCCTTTGCGAAGAAGTACAGTCAACTTAGTAATGCTGAAAGTGGAAAAATAGTCTTCCTCAGGGGAGAGCACTCCAACTGACTATCTAATATCAAATGATCTAATCTGAAGATAAACATACTAATAATATTACATAGGGGAGCAATTTATATTTAGTAATGTATATGTATGTATATGCATATACATATATTCATGAAATAACAAAACAGAGGCATGAATGTGAAAGAGAGCATGGAAGGATATTTAAGAGGGCTTGAATGGAGGAAGATGAAGGAAGAAATATAATTACATTATAAAACACACAGGGGAAAAAGAGGAAACAAACTGTACTCTTTTTCACCTTTGTTCCTTTCCTACTTAATGTAGCTGTGATTAGTACTGATTGTGTTTGATACTGTGTTATGGCCAGTGGCTTCATGCTAATAATTGTAGTAATCAGATTAATTGCACCTAGAATTGAGGATACACCAGTTAACTGGAGGGAAAACACTGTGAGGTCTACAGATGCTCCAGCATGAGCTAGGTTTCCAGCTCATGGGGGGTGCACTGTTCATCCTTCTCCTGCTCCAGCTTCTACTCTAGATGATGCTAATAGAAACAAAAATGATGGGGGCAGTAGTCGGAAGCTTGTATTGCTTATTCGAAGAAATGCCATGTCAGGGGCTTCAATTATTAGGGGTTCTAGTCAATTTCCAAATCCGCTGACCTCAAGGCTATATAGGATATTTATATGACACTCTGTTTTGAGAGCTCTGTGCATGTATAACTAATGAAATGTGCCAGCATTTTTGCATTTTAATTTGCTAGTGTTTCCTCATATGCATTTTAATTAAAAATTTTATGCTAATTCTTTTCCTAAAACCAGAGTTTTCTTATCTGTGTAAATAGGGCCTGAACATGCCTTTGAGATGAGATATCAATAAAGTTTGCCAACAAGATCACTACCTTTTGGTTCCTTATATTATATCTTACCCTACTCATTCATTTATTTTAAAATAATTAAATGGTAAATATATAATGATCACAATTATTTTATACTAAATTAATGCAGATCAGACACTCCAAACCAACTTGCTGCTTCCATCATAAGCGTTTTTCTCAATTACCAAAGTAGTCTTAGCCAGGGCATGTCATGTAAAAAAGTAGCCATCTACTCAGCACAACTATACAGTGATCTGACAAGTGCTCGGTAGGCAGCCTTGAACTCTCAAACAGCTATATTCGTTTAGAAGCCCATAGCAGCCAAGTGAGACACCATGCTTGGCACACCATTGATTTATCTTTCTTTAAATAATTATTTTGGCCTAATCAAACATAAGGTACCATGATTTATTTTCAAAATAAATTTAATAGATTCTCATTAAATATTTACTCAATAAGTAAATGATTGAATAAACAAGTTTTTATTCGGTTTTGACTAAAGAATCCTTTATCTCTATAACTCAGGCAGTGAAGATGACATTACTGTGGAACTAAATCTTCCTCATTATTACCAAAATGGGACATGAATTTCTTTGAAAGAGTTAATGCCATCAGGCATCATTCTTTCATTACTCAAATTTTGACTGCTTTATTTTTCCCCTGAAGGTCTATCTGATATGCCTTGACCCTAGGATATGATTCCTCCTTATGGGTCATATTTTTGTCAAATATTGGACCCTGTAGCAAGAACATTAAGTTGGTGATTAAATTTTCTTATTCCTTGTGCTATGTCCTAATCTTAGCACTGTTTTAATACATGTCTTTATGTGTTAATGGTTCATTAAAAGAGAGTGTTGACCCCTACATCATCCTCTACAGAGCCATTAAGTTTTATCATCTACATTTGTGTTTGTAGATTTACTTTTGTGACTCCTTAGCTTGCATATTGCTTGCTAGAGAGTTCAAACTCATTATAAGTACAGTGTTTTCTTTGTTATGTAGGTCACAGATTTCCAGTGATGTCCGCTTGGTGATTCTCTGTTCACTTTCCATTATTTACTTTGTTTTTTACTTCATAACATTACCAAATTTATAAGTATTATTTTTATTAATTTGCTCACTCACCATTCTATATCCTTCACACTTTACTAAATAAATGTTACATAGGAGCAAGTCTCCTACAATATACTATGAGTCAAGTGTCCATCAAACAGTCAGTATAAGACTTGTTCCATGCACTAATCAACAATAGCACAAAACAGAACAATCTACTAAAGGAATGATGCAATTTGACTTAAAAATTTCCTCCTGATTGAAACCGGATTTTTGTTCTATTTTTAATTGTGTGTAGTATGTGAGTGAACATATGCACATGGATGTGAACGATCACGGAACAAAAAGGGATGTCAGATCCTCTGTAGTTGGAGTTACAGGAAGTTGAGCCACACAATGCAGGTGCTGGGTATTGAACTTGGGTCCTTTGTAAGAACAATAAGTACTCTTACTGATGATCCATCTCTTCAGCCACTATTTTGGGAATTTTTATGTTTAAAGTCTAGTTAATTTGGAAATTGGGAACAAAGACATGTATAAGTATCTTTGTATATGACAAAATACTTACGATGCCTAACATATTGGAAACTACATAAGAGTATCAACCTCAATATCCACAGGCCTTTTTAAAACCAAATATTCCTAGTATTTTTTTCCAGTACATGATAGACAAAACAAATTGTTTTACCATTAAAAATGGTTAGGACATATTGGTTTTGAGTTTTTCTTTGGTTGATGACTGTATATCCTCTAATGAGTCTTCAACACCTGAGATTCTCTCTTCTATCTCTTGTATTCTATTGGTGATACTTGCATCTGTAGTTCCTGATCGTTTACCCAGCTTTTCCATTTCCAGCATCCCCTCATTCTGTGTTTTCTATATTGTTTCTATTTCAGCTTCCAATCCTTCAACTGTTTGAGTTGTTTCCTTTGTTTGTTTGGTTGTTTTTTCTTGGTACTCTTTAGATTCTTTGAGAGATTTGTTTATTACTTGAACTTTTTCCCACATTTCATGGATTTTTTTATTTGTTTTTTCCTCTATTTCTTTAAGGGATTTCCTCATTTCTTCTTTGAGGGTCTCTATCGTCTTCATGAAATGATTTTTAAGGAATGTCTCCTCTGCTTCATCTATGTAGTGCTTTTCAGGTCTTGCTGGCTTTGGTTCCCTAGATTCTGGTGGAGTCATGTTGGGCTTTCTATTGCTGAGTGTGCTCTTATTCTGTCTTCTTCCCATTTCTTCTTCCAGTGGGTGCTGGTGGTGTCTTTCTGTCTCCACTAGTCTCCTTCCTTCCTGAAGCTGACTGGGATTGCCAGAGTTTGGGGCCTGGAAGGGCTGATGTCTTTCCTAGCTGGGATCGCCGAGATTAGGGCCTGGAAGGGCTGATGTCTTTCCTAGCTAGCTGGGATCTCTGGAGGAGTTTGGGGCCTGGAAGGGCTAATGTCTTTCCTGTGTGGGCGGGTCTTCTAGCTGGGATCTCTGGAGACTGGAGCCTGGAAGGGCTGATGTCTTTCCTGTGTGGGGGGGTCTTCTGGATGCCAGGAGTGGCCCAGAAGATCGAGGGGATGAGGGTCAGACGGAGGATAGGGAGAGTGCCCCCCAACCCCCCAAGACCCAAGCTCACCTAGCTGGGATCGCCGGAGTTTGGGGCCTGGAAGGGCTGATGTCTTTCCTGTGTGGGCCGACTAAGTCAATCTAAATGTATAAAGTTACTACTCATTTGAGCAAGCAAGTCTTTTGTTCTTTAACGAAACAATATAATTTGATTAGATAACATATTTAGAGAATTATATTGGCTAAAAAATATACATTACCTAAAATATTTACTTCAAAATTCTCTCATTTATAGATCAATTTAGAGTTCAGGATTTGCAGAAGTCTCCAAGTTTGTTGTTGTAATGTAAGAGTCAATTAAGTGAGAATTCAATATTTCTAACATTGAGCTTTCATTGAGTGCCAAGAAATCATTGCTTCATGTAGCACTAACAAGTATGCATTGTGAGGAAATGACTCATAGATAAAATCACATTAAAACCAAAATCATTGGGCACTAAAATACATTGGCTGCTTTTAGTGATAAAATATGTGTAGATCAATATCCTGGATGTCAGCATATAAAAAATGCTGAAGAAATCTATTGAACTGGGGAATAATTACAAATAAATCAGAGACTTTAAGGTTGTGAAAGACAGTGTTTTAAAATGTACTAAATGCCCAGTGTCTGACACATGTGACACGTTGCTCTAAATTGTGGCGTTTTTCTGCCATCATGATATTTCCTCCATCAGATCTCATATATGGCCAATGCATATGCTTTCAGTGAACATTTGATATAAATATAATCCATTAAACATTTTGATTTTACATATGGCACATAACATTACTATTGTCTTTGAAATGGAATGCAATTTCAAAAAGATTTAACAATTAAATCCATGCCCACTTCGCAAGTATAGAATCATTATGACCTAGTTCAAGTCAAAAGAACGGCTCCTATGGACGCTGCTGTGCTTACTTACCTGTAGCACACAATAGATACCCTGTTATATATATATATGTGTGTGTGTGTGTGTGTGTGTGTGTGTATGTGTGTGTTTGCAGTGGCGGGGAACTGACTGTGCAGCAGAAGTCACATAGAAATTGAAGGATGCTCCCTTATCTTTTAAAGATATCATATTTTCAATCATGTAATCCATTTTTATTTATTTATTTTTTATCAAATTTACTCAAATTGGAAACAATCTAATTTTACATATCAATCCCAGTTCCCTCTCTCTCCCATCCTCCCATGCCCCACACAAACCCCCCATCCCTTTCCCCATCTACATCTACTCCCCATGGAGAATGAGGCCTTCCATGAGGGATCATCAAAATCTGTCAAGACACTTGGGGGAGGGCCTAGGCCCTCCCCTGTGTATGTAGGCTAAGGGCATATCTCTTCATGGGGAATGGTCTTTTGAAATCATTTGGTGCACTAGGGATACATCCTGGTTCCACTGCCAGAGGACCCATGGACTATCAAATGTTAATAACTGACACCCAAGTTCAGGGGGCCGGGCTTGGGCCTATGTTGTTTCCCCAGCTGTCAGCCTGGGGTTCATGAGTTCCCACTTGCTCAGGTTAGGTGTTTCTGTGGGATTTCCCAGCGTGGTCTTGACCCCTTTATTCCTCACTCCTCCCTCTCTGAAACTGGATTCCAGGAGTTTGGCTCAGTACTTAGCTGAGAATCTCTGCTTCTGCTTCCATCAGCTACTGGATGAAGGGTCTAGGATGGCATTTTAGATAGTCATCATTCCCATTTTAGGGGAAGGGCATTTAAGGTAGCCTCTCAACTATTGCTTAGGGTCTTAGTTGGGAACATCTTTGTGTATCTCTGTAAAATTATCTACTGCCAGGTTTCTCTTTAAACCTATAGTTGCTCCCTCTATCGATGTGCCACTTTTCTTGCTCTCCTCTATTCATCTCCACTCAATCTTCCTGATCCCTCATGTTCACCTCCCCTCTCCTCTTCTTTCCTCCTCTTTTACCTACCTCCCTCTCTCTTCTCCCCAGGCTCCCAATTTGTTCAGGGACTCTTGCTCATTTCCTCTTCACTGGGGGACCATATATGATCCCCTTGTTTTCTAGCTTCTCTGGAGGTGTGTATTATAGCCTGAAAATCATTTGATCCATGTCTAATATCCATATATGAGTGAGTACATACTATGTTTGTCTTTCTGTGACTGGGTTAGTTCACTTAGGATGGTTTCTTCTAGTTTCAATCTGGCTGTACAAGCTTGCACACCCACCAGCAATGGAGAAGCATTCCCCTTTCTCCACATCCTCTCCAGCATAAACTGTCATTGGTGGTTTTGATTTTAGCCATTCTGATGGTTGTAAGATGGTATCTCAGAGTTGTTTTGATTTGCATTTCCCTGATGGCTAAGGATGTTGAACACTTTCTTAAATGTCTTTCAGTCATTTTAGATTCCTCTATTGAGAATTCTCTGTTTATTTCTATACCCCACTTTTTAGTTGAATTATTTGGTGCTTTGGTGATTAGCATTTTGAGTTCTTTGTATGTTTTGGAAATCAGCCCTCTACCTGATATGGGGTTGGGGAAGATCATTTCCTATTCTGTGGGCTGCCTTTTTGTCTTGTTGACTGTGTCCTTAGCCTGGAAGAAGCTTCTCAGTTTCAGGAGGTCCAATTTATTTTTTTATTTTAATTTTAATTTTTAAATTTAAATTTAAATTAGAAACAAGGTTGCTTCACATGTCAATCCCTGGTCCCTCTATTTTGCCCTCTCCTCCTCCCATGCCCTCTCAACAACCCTCCCAACTCCCCCTCATTTCCTTCATGGGTGTGTTCATAGTGTGTCATTTAATCCAGGGCAGGGCCTGGACCCTCCCCCAAGAGTGCAACTCTCATTGTGGGATGGGCACCAAAACTCTGTTTGTCTTTTGTTTGTTTGTTTGGTTGGTTGGTTTTTGTTTCTTTTCGACAGGGTTTCTCTGTATTGTTTTGGAGGCTGTCCTGGAACTCAGTCTGTAGATTATGCTGGCCTTGAACTCACAGAGATCCACCTGCCTCTGTCTCCCAAGTGCTGGGATAAAAAGCATGTACCACCAATGCCCAGCCTCCAAAGTCCATTTGTATGCCAGAGATAAATGGTGATCTACTACCCAAGGCTCCATAGATTGCCTAGGTTTCCTCACTGACACCCACATTCAGGTGGTCTTTATCAATCCCATGCTGGATTCTCAGCCATCAGTCTGGGATTCATGAGCTACCCCTTGTCAGGTGAGCTCTTCCTGGGGGTTAAACCAGCCCAGTTTTAACCGTTTTGCTCATCAGTCCTCCCTCTCTGTCACTGGGTTCCTTGAGTTCAGCTCAGTGTTTAGCTGTGGGGGTCTGCCTCTGCTTCCATCAGCCATTGGATGAAGGTTCTATTTCCCAGATTCTCTGGCCATGGGATTGTAGGCTGGCACTCCCCAGATCTATGTCTAAAATACATATGAGATAGTACACGCCATGTTTCTCTTTTTGTGACTGCGTTACCTAGCTCAGGATGGTTTCTCCTAGTGCTATCCATTTACCTGCAAATTTCAGGATTCCATTGTTTTTTTTTTCTGCTGAATAGTACTCCATTGTGTAAATGTACCACAATTTCTGGATCCACTCTACAGTTCAGGGGCATCTAGGTCACTTCCAGGTTCTGGCTATTACAAATAATGCTGCTAGAAACATAGTGGAACAGACATCCTTGTTGTATGAATGGGCATCTTTTGGATATATGAATAAGAGTGGAATTGCTGGGTCTTGTGGTAGGCTGATTCCCATTTTTCTGAGGAATCTACACACTGATTACCCAAGTGGCTGTACTAGGTGGCACTCCCACCAGCAGTGGAGGAGTGTTCCCCTTTCTCCCCAACCTCTCCAGCATAAACTGTTGTTGGTGTTTTTGATTTTAGCCATTCTGACAGGAGTAAGATGGTATCTCAGAGTTGTTTTGATTCGCATTTCCATGATGGCTAGGGATGTTGAGCACTTTCATTTATATTGAAGGATATTAATAACCATTGATTGTTGATTCTGTTTGTTTTTTATTTGCTTTTGGTGGTGGTATTTTGTGTAAGATTTTCCCCTGCTTTTTTCTTTTGCTTTTGGTAAAGTGTGATTATGTATTGTATACGTTCTTGAGAGTATAGTTAAATTCCTTGGGTTAGAGTTTTCCTTCCAGAACTTTCAGTATGGCTAGATTTGTGGATATGTATTGGTGAATCTGTTTTTCTTTTTCATGGAATATCTTTTTTTTTGTCCATCTATAGTGATTGAGAGTTTTGCTGGGTATAGTAGTCTGGGTTGGCATCTGTGTTCTCTTAATGTTTGTAGAACATCTATCCATGACCTTCTGACTTTCAGAGTTTCCATGGAGAAGTCAGATGCAATTCTGATAGATCTGTCACTATACGTTACTTGGCCCTTTTCCTTTGCTGCTCTTAATATTCTTTCTTTATTCTGTATGTTTGGTGTTTTGATTATTATGTGATGAGGGAACTTTCTATTTTGACATTGTCTGTTTGGTCTTTGATAAGCTTCTTGTATTTTCACAGGCATATCCTTCATCAGGTTGGGAAAGTTTTCTTCTGTGATTTTGTTGACTATATTTTCTGCACATTTGAGCTGGGCTTCTTTGCCTTCTTCTATACCTATTATTCTTAGGTTTGGTCTTTACATAGTGTCCCATATTTCCTGGATATTTTGTGTTAAGGATTTGTTAGATTTAAGATTTTCTTTGGTTGATGAATCAATTTCATCTAGCTGATCTTCAATGCCTGAGATTCTCTCTTCCATGTCTTGTATTCTGTTTGTGAAGCTTCCATCTGTAGTTACTGATCATTTACCTAGCTTTTCTATTTCCAGCAATCCCTTAGTTTGTGTTTTCTTTATTGTCTCTATTTCAGTTGTCAGGTCTTGAACTGTTTGAATTGTTTCCTTGAGCACTTTGAATTGTTTCCTTCAACTGTTTGATAGGTTTTCCTTGCTTTCTTTAAGAGATTTGTTGATTTCTTGCATTTTTGTTTTTTTTTTTCTTCCATTTCTTTAAGGGACTTTTTCTCATATTCTCTTTGAGTGCCTCTATCACTTTCATGAAGTTGTTTTTAAGGTCATTCTCTTTTGCTTCTTCTGTGTTGGGATGTTCAGGTCTTGCTGGTGTAGAATTTCTAGGCACTTGTGGTGTCATATAAGTCTTTCTTTTGCTGATTGTGTTCTTATATTGTTATCTTCCCCTCTCTTCTTTCAGTGGATACATGTGGGGGTCTTTTCCTCTCCTTTTGTGTATGGGTTTAAGGCTTTATCTTTTCCTCTTTCCAAGAGGGTGCATGGGCAAGACAAGCATGGAGGCTATTGCTGGATGCTTTGTTTTGCCTCCAAGTCCCTCTGAGGGATTTGGTTACAGGAAGGGTCTGGCAGCCTTAGGTCAGGAGACTCAAAGAGGGAAAGGTGGCCTGGAAGATCCCCTGCCACTCACCTATATATTGGAGCATGAAAGGCAAAGATAGGAATTGTCCAATGCTGGATGCTTTGTTCTTTCTCCAGGTCCCTCTCTCTACTGGAAGGTGGAGGGTAATCCAGCAATATCAGTCAATGCTTGATGCTTTGTTCTTCCTCCAGATCCCTCCACAAACAATTTTTATATTGCTGCTTTAAATAGTTGAACTATTTCTAGGGATTTGAACCAAGTCTATCAATGAGGATTAAGAAAAATAAGAAATCAATTTAAAAATATTTTAAGTTCATTATCATTCTATTAATCTCAACCCTATCTATACATTCAATGATAAAAGCTATTATATGTTGTACATCACTGACTGAACGGGCAGTAAGTGAGGAAAAATACACACTGATAAAGAGGCATTCAGAAGATTTAGTTGCTCTATGCTCATGATGTTTCACTGATGGGAAAACCTTTAGGTTTTACCCTACACTACTAGAGGTGAATGGAATAAGAGGGATTTAGCATGATGTGTTGGGTAGAAGGGAAAATATTTCATCAAAATACTCTTAGATCAGATCTTTATTACTCAATCATGTCCTAAACTAACTCATTTGGAAAGAAAAGTAAGCAAATAGTTGCATTCTTCTTAAGACATTTGTATTTAAAGGTCTATAATTGGAACAGAGTGACCTAACATATGAACATGTAGACATTTTGAAGACAAACAATAAAAAACTTCAAAAGGTCTGGAATACATTCAAGACATTTTATTGCACACACAGGCCCACAGCTTTATTTAAGACATGCTTCCACTTATAAATAGTTCAGCAGACAGAAGAAAGTATGTGTTTTACAGAGAGATGTCTGCCAGCTTTGTAAACACAACATTATTTTCTCAGATGATTCCTAAGGCTCACAGGCTGAACAATTTTTTCTTGAAAGAGTATATTAGAACTGTCATATTAGAGCCTAAAGGATGTAGTGTTTGATTCAAATACAATTATTTTCTGCTGACTCTGCAGGAGACCATTCAGCATAGCCCACCCACCCTTATCCCACAAATCTACATATGTAATTTGACAGTTCTTATTCACAGGAGGCCCAACTAATGGGGGAGTAGAGCTAATGGAAGCCAGAATAATAGTGCCTAGGTGTAGTATTTGCATAATGAGTTTAGAATTGACAGTACATTTCTGGCTTGTAGAAGGGGTAGCATGGTGAAGTAAATGAAATGCTGAGGTGAAAGCAATAGATCATACTGCACTGTGTGCTGCAAACCTTAAGCAATTTGAAAGGTTAATGAACAAAGCAGTGGTTTCCTATGAGAGCCTCCAGAAAATATTAGCAAACAACAAAATGAAGCTGCCTAGAGCATGAAAAAATACCTATACAACTGCAACTCAGGTTTTCTTCCCCTGTACTCTGTGAATGAAGCAATAGCAACTTCAACATAAGGCATGTGTTAAGAATTAATAATTTGATGGATTAATTGCTTTCAGCCTTTCAGTCTCAAGCCAGCTATTTCTTCTAACATCATCAATCCTCAAATAATGCCCTGTACTGCAATCATTTCTGCTGAAATATTGCTAGTTTAAAGTTACAATACTATATGCAAGCAAATTTGTGTAGGAATTAAGTGCTGATATTATTAGTAAATAAATTATACTCAGGACCAAACATAAACTATTCTCTAGGATAGAGCTCTTATAGATTCAAAATATTTTTAACAGTCCCAACAACATCAGAAATCTTCTGTTTCTCTCTGAAAACCTAATGTTCTTCCTGACCCTTACATCTTTACAGGACTTAAAATGTTTGTATCAGATGTATTCCATGTGTATCATGGATGGGTGCTCTCAGGTTGAATGTGCATATGAATCACCCTGGGATCTTGTTAAATGTAGAATTATATTCAATAAATCTGAACTGTCCAGAAACTCTACACTTTTAACAAGCTCCCAGCTGAAACTTATGTTCCTGACATGGAGAACTCGCAGCTGTTTCTCAGGAGGCTTCAGCATGACCCAGTAGAAGCACACATAGACTACATAGGGGTGTGGAAAGTGAAGGCAGAAATAAGTAAATTGATTGCCTAGGAAGTCAGGATAGTGAAACAAAATGAGGTAGGTTGATGTTTGATCCATTCAATAGTTTTGCCCTTTGTCCATTTTGATTTCTGGAGATCAAACTCAAAGCTTCCCCAGACATGATAAACCACACCTTTAATCCCAGTGCTTGGGAGACAGAGGCAGGTTCATCTCAATGAGTTCAAGGCCAGGCTGGTCTACAGAGTAAGTGCCGGGCTAGCCAGGATTACATAGTAGGACCTTGTCTAGCACATGAGTAAGAACAAAATCCCAAGGCTTCATACATGCTAGTGTGGGAAAATTGTATTCAAAGTCTCTGCCAGTTTCAAAGTAATCAAAGTTATGTACTTCAAACTATAATACTTGTGACTCTACAACAACACAGCTTTCTAACCCTGACCAAAAAAAATAGCACTGATTTAATTCAGTCACCTTGAAAATACAGTACAATGACTGTTTTAGGAACAGTGGTTTTGGAATATCTTGCAGGCACTTTCAGTGTAACCTAAAAATCAGTGATATTACTTTATAGTACCATTGAACTGAGACATGAAGTGATCTCAATTACCTCTTCAAATGTTAGAAGAAAATCTAATCAGAAGTTTGAGAAGTTGCAAAACTCCTTATGACTATAATTCAAATCTACTTTATCTTGGTCTTTTCTACAGCACTATTTCCAAAATCCTTTTCTATAAGCAATCGTCTGCAGCGTATATGCTAAGAATACATGCTTCTGGGATGGACTCTTTCCTCATTTAAAAAAAATCTTCAAAAGAATCTATATTTTTCTCACAGATGATTCTAATGTAGAAATACAGACATTATTATTTTTTTTTGGTTTTTCGAGACAAGGTTTCTCTGTATTGTTTTGGAGGCTATCAGTCCAGCCCAGCCTCGAACTCACAGAGATCCGCCTGCCTCTGCCTCCTGAGTGCTGGGACTAAAGGCGTGTGCCACCACCGCCCAGCTGAAATACAGACATTCTATACTATTTTCTAGAGTATTTGTCACAGGCTAATTTAACTGGTGCTCAAATGAGAGCGTGAAGAATGAATGAGCAAACCTGTCATGTAAGTGGTTGTCACTTATTTATTCATGAGCAGACTGCATAGGTTAGCTTCAGAACATGGACATATTTGCTGTGGTAAACAGTGCAATCTAGATTAAGTGTCAGAAATGAACTTTCTTCACTACCACTCAAGGCCTTGAGAGCTGAGACTTGGTATTTCAAACTGTTGTATCCCAGTGCTCAAAATATTAAGTGGCCCATGGTAGGTACATGTAACTTTTTGTTGACTTCAATACATCACACCATAAATCTTAAAGGGCACTCTGGCTAAGCATAAATGGAATTGTGAATGCCTCATCTGAAATACCACAGTCTTAGGTAGTTCTGAGCCAACAGACCGCTGACTATAACTTCCAGTTCCCCAGACATTAATATTCTTTTCTTAAAAGGCAACTTTGAATCCAGAACCATGATCTCCTTCAAAATAACATCTTTTCATAGTTCCTTTTCATGCTGTTGTGATAAATGCACTGACAAAACCAACTCAAAGAAGAAAGGAACTGTTTCATTATGGAGATTCAGAGTACAGTCCACCATGTAAAAAAGTCAAGGCAGCAAGAGATTCAGCCAAAGGCCACATTGCATCTATCACCTGGAAACAGAGGGTAAGGAATTCTTGTGTCCAGGATACAAGCCCAGGCAATAGTGCTGTCCACTTTTAATGTGACTCTTGCCCCCAAAATCTAAGGCCAAATGCTAAATAATCCCACGCGGTGTGCATAGAGTCTTGACTTATATCCCAGAAAGTTGACAAGTAATGCCAAGCACACACCTCTAAAACTATTTACCTACAACTTAATATAGAATTATATTAACCTGTTGAGATTTCATGTGCTACAGTGTCCTCTATAATGAATTTTAAAAATATATAAATCTTTGCAAACATCACACTGTTCTGCCCTTTTTAACTACTCATGGATTATAAGCTGAAAGGCCTTGAAATTTTACTCTGATTTTCCAATATATAGTTGTTTCAATTGGATTTTCTTTTTGCCCACCTTCCCACATTTCTTTGCCTTCTCTTCGTTTTTCTCTAATTCTCTCTCCCTCTCCCATTATTTCCCTTACTCCCCATCCACTGGTTTATTTCCTGCTTGTTCTTCCTTTTCTTTCCTTCTTCCTACATTTAAAAAATGTAGTTGGGTACACAGTAGGGAGAAGGTGTCATTCTGCCTTGAATTTTTCAGCTACATATTTCCAATCATGAATATCAAAGACACTGGAAAAGCCATTGACATTCTAGCTCATGAGATCATGATGTGCTTTGTCATTGACTGTTATCTTTCTTCCAGTCCCTCTTGAAGCAATGGATGTGCTAAAAGTTGGAAGAGTACAGTGAATTGGGAAACCTTCTCTTAAATATACTTGTACATTGCTCAGAAGCAATTTTAGTTAGGGACACTATTGGGAAAAACAATTAATAAAATGTACACAAATGCTTCAATGTAGAGAAAAATGGAAATGATGGGCATTGTGCGAGAGGAGAGTAAGATGGTATTGTTTTAAAACTTTACATTAAAAACTATTTCTAGGCTTATCACAATAAAGTCTGTAGATTAAGAAAAGATTACAATAAAAAACAACACATTTGAAAACTAACAGCATGGATCTGGATCAGACTGAAATATCAAGCTATAAAATCTGAAAACATAACCCCAACACACAAAAGAGATACTTAGTAGCTAAAGATGATAATAAGTTTGCATATTATCTTTCTACTAAGTGAAGCCAGAATCACTTAAGGAAGAAAGATGTAAATTTTATAAAATTTAGAAGGGTAACCTTCTGAGATGATAATGGTTAAAAACTGAAGGCCTGTGAACACAGGGATTTGGGTCCAGTTCCAAAGCTGTTCACTTCTGGGCTCATGACCTTCAGAAAACCAGCCTCAGCTTTCATAAAGAGTCTTTTGTACCTATGCTGCAGGACTACTGTGAGCATCTGGGATGCTTTCCTGGTATATTAGCTGATGTGTTTTTCTTTTCAGGGAGAATATGTCATAATGAAAAGCCAAAAATAGCAATTCTTGCTATAGAGTGCCAAATGAATTTGAAGGCATTTCTGCTATGTTAAATTATTGAATGACAGTATCCAAATAATATTCTGAAACAGGGGGAAAAGAAATGAGTGAGTGGGAACAGGGCATATATGTGTGGAAGAGGAAGACAACCTGGGACTATTTAATAAGTATAGGCATAGGCTGCCCAGTCCATCTGAGAATAACACTGTGTCTTCAGGACCACTGATGATAAGAAGTAGTACTATGATGCAATAGTAGCAGAGCAGAGAGGGTCAAATGTCCTTATGCACAGGATACTGAGACTGGCAACATCACTATATGTGGTACAGGTGTATAGCTGAGGATCATTACAGTGATCATTAGAGCTGAGGGTGTGTTGGAAGGATTAGACTTAGAGGGTTAATGCAATCACTGGGGTACCAGAGAACTGAGTATCCCTGAGAAACTCTAGTGCAGAAGTGTTTGTGTCACTGTGCCCAAGTGAGACAGCACAGAGCTGAGAAAGTGTCAACCTAGACGGGAACTTTTTGAGGGCAAAATATTTTCTCACTCCAAAAGCTGGATGCTGTTGGTCTACCTGTCTTCCTCTGACACCCAGATATCAAAAATGCTTTGAAGAAAGGGTAGTAGAAACTCTGGATAGGTCCTGTAGTAATCCGGATTCGATCTATGTCACCAGTGAGATAAGTTTTGAAATAGAAATTCAGTCATAGAAAAATATTAAATTATATTTATGGTCAATGTAACATGTACTTTTTATATTTACAGAGGGATAAAGCCCTAAGACTAGCTATGAAAACATAATTGGTAAAGGCCAGTAGGTACTCTCAAGGAGGAGACCTTACAGAGAAGGAAGGACCTTGCTGTTAAAGAAACAGAATTGAAAACTTTGCTTTTGAAAATGAGCAGGGTCTCAGTCACTACTTTTTTGTTAAAGAAAAGCTTCTTGACTCAAAGATAGAGTCAAGATGGATGACTATGACCTTAGTGTGCCAAGAACATGCTTTCACCTTGTTTAGGTCCTCATAATTCCTAGCACAGTATTAAGCCCGTTGTGTTTACTTCCTATGAGTATGTTAGAAAATTAAAATTTGGAAACAAAGCAGATTCCCTATGAGAAAATTCTCAGTGACATCTATATGCAGGACAATAGAAAAATAGAGATGTTATTAGGATTATATGTGTATATATGCATGCAATAACAAAGAAAAAAGAGTCCATTAATTTGTAGGAGTGTGAGAGGAGTATATGGGAGGCTTTGGAGAGAAGACAGCAAAGAGAGAAATGTTGTAATTATATTACAATCTCAAAAACAAAACAAAACAGAAAATTAAATGTTAAAAAAATGAGCACTACAGGCCTTTATAATTAAACCTAGCTTCTAAACCCAAATTACTCGGCACAGTAACCACAGAGTGAGCTGCAGTGTATTTTGTAACTCCACAGAGGTTCTGAATGTCAAGTTAATCTGCGAGATTGGTATAAGGCTTGAGTTATTTGACAAGGTGCTTTGGTTTTACTATGCACTGGAGAGTTAGCAGTCTTTAAAGCTCAGAGAGACGTATTAGGCTTATTAAGTTTTCTGCCTCTGCTCATACTAAATGTCACTACAGAAGGCACTGGTACCAAGGTTAGAAACTAACACACCCAACCCTTATTCTCCAGTGGAAGGATACACAAACAATCATCAAAGAGGGTATTTGCACATTTTCCTGGGCTGTAATTTCAGTTCAGAGTTTTTTGGTTCTACTTTTAGAAATTCATATAGAAGTTGTCCACACATGCATGCATACCCATATCAAACCAATGTCCATGTAGCTTAGCATCAGTGGCAAAAGAGGTCTCAGCCTCTGTTTTAAGAAACAAAAACAACAGATTTTGGCATTTGAGACATGCTTGTTGACACAGTAGTGCACAGGGACCTGGTGCCTATCTTGACAAAAGTTAACACCAGCGCCCGGCTTACTTTCCCCATTTCTATCTTGCTAATATTTTTTTCCTGAATGTGTAAGTATTCTATGCAATTATTCTTAGACATAGCCTTTCCACTTCTCTCTGTGACAATGAGTTTGTATGAGATGAGCTG
The DNA here is from genome assembly GCF_017639785.1 of Mesocricetus auratus. NCBI lineage: Eukaryota > Metazoa > Chordata > Mammalia > Rodentia > Cricetidae > Mesocricetus > Mesocricetus auratus. Next base: position 32,129,782 of record NW_024429201.1, read on the forward strand.
AAAAGAGAATCATTTGGGCACAAAAAATTAGCCTAGATACAAGCAAGCTTAAAGTTTTCAAGTTCTCCTCTCAAAGGTTCTACTTCTTTTGGAGGTTTTATTGTCATTTGCTATTGTTATTATGTATAAATTGTATGTTTATAGGGTATATATTTTAATTCAATTTATTTTTCTTTGATAACAAATGAAAATGAGTCCATATTTTTAGGATAATATGCGATGTTTCAATACCTATATGCATTTCTTTTTTTTTCCTCTCCCTTTTTTAATTTAAGTTAGAAACAAGTTTGTTTCACATGTCAATCCCAGCTCCCTCCCCCTCCCTTTACCCACATCCCTCCACACCAGGCTCCCCAGTCCCCTACCCAATCTTTCTGTAGGTTGTTTTCACATGAGCCATATTTAAAAGATTTATGTGTGTGTGTGGTGATCAAAGAATGACTTCATGGAGTTAGCTTTCTCCCTCCACCTAAACATGGGTCCCAGAGATTGAGTTCAGGTCACCAAATTCCTCTTGGAAGGTTTTTACTGGAAGATTCTTCTGCTCAGGTGATCACACTTGTTTATGCAAACTTTTATTCTATCTTTGTGGTCTAACATTACACTACATCTCTTACAATTTTTCGAACAAATGTTTTAAATCCTACTATGCAATGGAATGCCAGTATTTATTTCTGTATTTTTATGATGACTTGTTAACCTCTACAGCCTCACTGTACTTTTGCTGTTTCCATCTGCAGGTAACCATCATTGTACTGAAAACTTCTGTAAGAACAATCTCTGAGATAAAATGTTTGGGGGTGTACTGTATACACCCTTCTGGGCCTGGCTTATTTCAACAGGCTCAGCAATCTCTAATTCTGTGGCAAATGACAAAAATTATGCTCTCTTGTTGCTGAAGAGTGTCCCACCATGTAAATACCAGACTTTCCTTTTCTACTTATCAAATGAGTAATACTCAGGTTGCTTTTTCATCATGTCCTCTGTCAGCTGTCTTGGAGAAACTTCTTTGTGACAGACAGATAGCCATAAGTGGGGCTGCCCTATCATATGCTAATTACATTTTTAATTCTTCAGGACTGTCTACATTATTTCCCTAGTGACTGAACAAATACTTTTTTGCTATCAGCATTGTACAATGATTCCATTTTCTCCTCAACTTCAGTAGAACTTTTGACAGTTTTAAAATAGCTGTATTTCTGGGCCATGGAGATATCACTATGGTTTTTATTTTCCATTCAACAATAATTATTAAGTTGAGCATTTTTGATATAACTTGACTAGTTAGTCCTTTACATCTTTTGGGAAAGTTCTATTTAAGTCTGTTGATTATTGTATTTTACATTCCAATCACATTTCCCCCTCCCACTCCTCCTCCTGCCCCCACTTTGCCTAGCCTCCCCATCCCAGCCCACCCTCCCATCCACTCCTCCCAAAGGGTAAGTGTTACCATTGGGTGTCAACAAAGACTGGCCTATTAAGTTGAGGCAGGACCGAGTTCCTCCCTGCTGCATTAAGGCTGAGTATGGCATTCCACCATAGGGATTGGGCTCCAACAAGCTAGCTCATGCATCATGGATAGATCCTGGTCCTACTGTCAGGGGCCTTTCAGGTAGACCAAGCTACACAACTGTCTCCCACATACGAAGGCCCTAGTTTTGTCCTATGGAGCCTCCACAGCTGTAAGTCTAGGGTTCATGAGTTCCCATGACCTTGGATCAGCTGTATAGGTAGATTTCCCCACCATGATCTTGACCTCTCTTGCTCATACATTCCCTCTTCCCTTATTTTTAAAGTTGGGTTATTTGGTGTTCTTGTATTGAGTTCCTTATGTTTTTTTAGGTATCAACCCTTTGTCAGATGTGTAGCTCACAATAGTTTATCCTGTTATTTACCTCATCTCTATGCGTTGTTAATTGTTCCCTTTGCTGTACAGAAGATTTTTAGTTCAAATTTATTCCATTTGGCTATTTTGCTTGCTTTCCTGCTCTTTAAGGGTGTTATAAAGAGTGTAATTTGTGTGTTCCAGTGTCTTGGTTAGTCGGTTCAATGTCTTTTTCAAGTAGGTTCAATTTTTTTAGGTCTTACATTTATATCTTCAATTCAATTCTAGTTAATTTTTGTAATTAATTAGAGATAGTGATTCTGAAGTGGAGGTTGAAATTATATCACTAGACGCAAGATAAATGATAAATGGATGCTGACCCGACAGAAAAAGTGCACAAAGGAAAGCCACACCTTGCTCCTGTCTTTCCCCTTCAGTTTGCCTGAAACCACAGGGGTGTGGCCGACATTTCAGGTCCACAGAACAGATGCTTACAGGATCTGTCTTCATTATTCAGCATGTGGTTCTCATTTTCCCAAAACTGCTTCCTCACAAGAATATGTCTCTAATTTTACAACACTTATTCTTATAAGCTTTGTCAAATGTCACTTGTCTACAGACACGTGTGTGCTTACTCTCAGGTTCTCACTATTATTTCATTCATTTTTTGTTCCATTTTTATGCAAATGAAATCTGTTTTGATTGCTATACATTTGCAATATATTTGAAAACCAGGTAATGTAAGAGGTGTTTTGACTTTCTTCAGACTAATTTTGGCTATGTAGGAGGGAAGGGAGTAAGGTGTATTTTAGATTTATCTTCTAGTTTACTGAAGAATTTAATTGTCATTTTGATAAAACTTACATATAATATATATGTCATATTGAGTAGTATAGATACTTCAACAATCTTGTTCCTTCAGATCCATGAATATATAGACTCTATGATTTTTCTGTCTTCAATTACTTTTATCAATGTTTTATCATTTTCATAGCAGGAACTGTTCAACTCTTAGTTAAGTTCAGTATGAAATTAGCCATTGACTTATTCTAAATGAACTTGGTCATGTTGAGTTTTGTTCCTTCTATAATTATTTTACTGAGTATTTTTGCTATGTTTTGTTTTTCTTTTACTTTTGAGATTATAGTTACATCATTCTTTCCCTACCTTTTCTCTCCCACAAACCTCCATATACCCTTCTTTGCTGTCTTTCAAATTCATAGTCTCTGTTTGCATTAATTGTTTCATGCATATATGCTTTCCTGAATATAACCTGCTCAGTTTGTATAATGTTACTTGTATGTATGTTTTCAGAGATGAGCACTTTGTATGGAATAACTAATTGGTGTGCGCCTCCATAGGAAAGACTATTTCTCTCACTTTCAACATTCCTTAGCTACATGTAGTTCTTTGTGTAAGGTTGAGGTCTAATGGGCTTTAATCTGTCTACTTAAGCATGTCTGTTGTCTTTATTCAGGTCATGGTTAGGCAGTCATGCTGGTGAGACTTTGTTGGTGTAACCTCTGACATTTCTAGAAGACAGTCTCAGACTAAATTCCCTAATCCTCTGACTCTTGCTGACTTTCCATTCCCTCATCTACATATTTTCCCTGAACCTTAGGTGTAGGGGTGTTTTGTAGGTGTGTCCATTAGGTCTCAGCTCCACAACTATTAAGCATATTAAACCATAGAGGGTATTTAATTTTATCAAGCATCTTTTGCATGACTTGAAATAGTAATAGGTTTTGTATTACACACTGTTATTTGAAGTACAACACACTTAATGAGTCATTTTAGTGGCTCCTGCTTTCATTCTTGAGATAAATCCATAATTATCTTTGAGAATAATCTTTCTAACATTCCACCAGATTTTGTCTGCTACTATTTTGTTGAGATATTTTTCGTGTATTTCTATCTATCTGTCTATATCTATTGATCTCTATTATCTATGATCTATCTACTTATCATCTATATCTAATCTATGCTTATGTAACCTTTCAACCTATCATATCTCTATATACATACAATTTATCAAATATCCACATATAATCTATCTTATCTTTATATATATATCATCTACCAATCTGTTTCTATTATTCATCTATATATATAATTTATCTCTATTATCTATTGATATATCATATGTCATTTATCTATCTTTCTCTATACTATTTATCTATCTTTCCCTATATTGTCCCTGTAACAGTCTTATGTTGCGTCTCTTCTCTGGTTTTGGTGTGAGTATAATAATATAACCTCATGAACTGAGTTTAGAACAATTATCTCCTCTTCAATTCTTTAAAATAAAACAAGAACAAGTAGTATTAGTTCTTTCAATGATCAGTGTAAAGCAGTAGTGAAGCCATCTGGTCCATCAGTGGAATTCTTTCAGTTTTTCTGTATAGGTGAAATTTATATAAAGGTCAGTAGAGGAAAGCTGCCTTTGGCAATTGTTCCTTTTACTTGTTGTTTCAATTGGAATAGAAATTATAGCTTGCTGGCCATTTCATTACAGTTATTCTTTAGGAGTCCCAAGATTCTGCCTTTGGCACAGAGGTATAATACTTAGAAGTAATTTAATTATAATTGTAAAGTAGTATTAGGTCCATTAGGTCAGCATAAAACATTCTCTGTGCTTATTCCACAGTGACTGGGTCAAGAGTGGTTGAATTCAGTTTCTAATATAATTTCAGAGCTTTGGGGAAATTTCTCCAAACTCATGCCAAGATTTTATGTGGCAAAATTTTTCATTCCCAATGGTGTGAAATTATAATTGTGTTCTGGGGCAGTTTGGCTAAAGTTACTTCTAATCATACTTCAGTTTCTAAAGTCTGTCAGTTATTATTTCACATAAATGTTTCACTTATTTTTGAGTTGCTCAGTAGGGTCATTGGCAGGACCCATATAACACATTCATTCTGTTGCTGACACTATAATCTCCTAGCTCATTACATTAGCTGAGTTTCTGGTTTCTTTGTATTTTATTTTATCTCCCACACAAAGTTACTGTCATCTTATTTGGAGGATTTTCAAAGGGGGGTTGCTATTCAATATATTTTTCACCATTTCTATTATATTAGTCTACATGTCCAATATGATGGATATATCAACAACTAAGACCTGCTTGACAGAATTTACTGGCTTTAGGATATGGTTATGTAACTAACTGAATGGAGGAATACTGTTCCATCACTAGCATGCCTGCAGGAAAGAGTGCAGATCTGAGGAGCAGTTATTGAAATTTGCCTTATAGAGCTGAAAATCATTTCTTCACCCCATGGAATCTTTTCCAACACAGGCCACATTCTAAGCCATGGATCAAGTTTCAAAAAACCACGAAAGAATTGAACTCAAAATAAAGCTCAAAATCAAAACTAAAGAAATACAGAAGCTCCACACTTGAAAACTGGACAATGCATGTGCAGAAACCAAAAAGGTAATTGATAAATCAGAGAGGACAGTTTCAAACGCTTCCTGAGGTCAAATGAAATACGAGTGAAATATAACAAAATGCTAGCAGGAACTATGAAATAGAATCAAATATCATATAAATAGTACTAAGAATTTTAAATGCAGCTATATAAAATTTTAAGTTTCTGCACAGCAAATGAAACAAACACCACAGTGAAGACACATACTGTTGAATGGGAAAAAGCCTTTGTCAATTGCACATAACAGGCTTATCTATAGAATACCTAAAGAATTTTATGATTCAAATACTATGAATCCAACTAATGTAATCAATAAATTGGCAAATTTATTGGATAGATAGCTCTCAAAAAGAAAGACAAATGACCTACAATATTTTTTGAAGTAGTCAACATATTTAGTCAGCAGGAACATTCAAGTTAAAGCTGCTTTGAGATTCAATCTTACTCCACTGAAAATGGCTAAAGCCAAGCAAGGAATGACAAAAGAAAACAGTGAGACTTTGGGAGAAAGGGCACCACACACTATTGATGGGACTGTGAACTGCAGTGGTCACTGTGAAAATTGGTAAGCAGGTTCTTCCAATTTTTAAAATAGAACATCCAGATAGGCCTCCTTGATAGCATACCATAGTGATTCGTGTGAAGCCATGTTTACTGAAGCACTTTTCCAAGCAGCTAAGAAACAGAACAATTTTAGATGTCTATCAATAGATAATAAACAAGAAAAATGTAATTTATATACACAGAAAGCTTTTAGTCATACATGAAGTTATTATGTGTGGATGAAACATATGGAATGGAGATCCTTACATTACATGAAATAAAATAAGGCACAGAAATTTATCATGTTTTCTCTCATGTACAGCATTTATATTGTTTACAGTAGAAAGAGGACCATGACAGTGAGAAAGTGATCTTAAGGGATCACAAAAAAAGAGAAAGAGATGATAACAGAATTTATTTGACATGTAGCGAGAAAGGAAAGAGTATTTAGTTTTATCAAGTAGCATCAAAAGGAGGAGGTAATGGGATGAGTAAGAATAAAGTTTAGTAAATATGAATGAAATTGCCATAATTTAAACCCTTACTTTATATGGTAGCTTAGACAAAAAGAACAATTTGGTTGTTGACTCTAGTAGCAAGCACTACTAGACAAAGGAAGGGAAGATTGCACAGTGTTATAGCTGAGGAACTTTGAGTGGCTCAGATAGTGGCTTCATGTATTTTTCAAATCTAAGAGTGAAGGCAACTTGTATTCCAACAGTGCATATTGTATCCATGTGCTACAATTCTTGTAATTGTCATATTTATTAATATAAAGAAGTTACATTTCTAAACTTTCATATGGCAGAGTATAAACTAGGGATGAACAGAATGACAGTGTTAAACTTAAGTCTGCATAGGACTCACCCTGATACCTTGTTAGAATGTGTCTTCCTAGGATCCATTCAAGAAGGGTTTTGAGCCAAATAATTAAGCATAAAGTCTGGAATCTGCATTTTTATAAGCAATCTAGGTGATTACACTGCACTAAGATTTCCCACGCAATTTTAGGAAGTACAATATGAAGAGACATATAATGCATTTTTGATGCATTGTTCAGGCCTGGTATCAGGTACACATAAAATAAAGGTTGATATGGGAATTTGCCTCCAGGCTTTTCTCTAGGATTTTTGCCTTTTTAAAAATCATTTGAGAGCAGCTCCAAGTCATGTGTTCACACACCTTCAGTTTGCACTCTAATTGCAGTCATAAATTTAATGTGCATTTCCTTGCCGAATCCTTAATTTTTCCTTGCTCAACATGCAACACCATTTACATGTATAAGTGGGTAGATTTATGTGAACAATTTTAGATCCTGGTGGGAAAAAATTAGCCTCCAGTATCTAATGCTTTCACAAAGGGGGATTTGACTCATTCATTCTAATCTGTTCATTATTACAGAAGGGGCTGTGATCTGCCATTGCAAGAGGGATTTTCCTTTTATATCACAATAAAATTTTTTGCGCTGTAATATGCAGTAAAACCTAATTTGAGTAAATTATATCAGTGGGAAGTGGGCGCAACCAGTAGCATTTCAAAAATTTTATGTCTAAATTAATTGTGAATATATAATACATTGAGAGTGATTTTCCCACTTAGCTTTTGGTAGGTTGCCAAGAGTTAAATATTGTGGCATTTTTTAGCCTATTTCGAAACCATCAGGACTGTGGTTAACAGTTCCTCATATACCTCCTGGAATATTCCTCCAGGGATGCTTTTAGACTGGGCTCAATACTGACTTCAGATTCTCGACATTCTTTGTCTTTTAACTCCAAGCCTGTGTAAGCTTCTGTGCTGTCATTGGTCGGGTCAGTTTCCTTGGAGATGCCTGGACAGGCAAAGCCCTACTCACTTATCAACCACCTTCTTCCATTCCAAATTTCCATAGTTAGCAACTCTGCAGGGAGTATGTTTCCTGTTACACTTTTGATCCTTGGGTAACCTGGACCAGTAAGCCCAAAGCAAAACAATACAAAAAGCTTCATTCTGTAAGTTCTTTTGTTTTTGTCAGAGATTTTACCCCAGCAACAGAAATGAAGCTTGAACACCAACTATGTCCAAATGGAAGACACCATTATCAGATTGGCCCTGATGGATCTGAATGGTTCAAACAATTGTGATAGAATTATTCCTTCCTTGGAGACTTCAGAGTGAGTTGCTGTAAAACATTAACTACCTGCTAAGATGAGGAACCAGGGAAGTAGCAAGAACATTTCTTCCTGCAGATAGGGGTACTTATACACATGCAAACTTTCATTTCTGTCCATTGCCCTTATCCATTTCTTGAGAAGCTCTGATCCAACTTTGAGCTCCTGAAACTGTCCTCTTCTTAGGCATATCTGCCTTCCAGTCCTGATTCCTTTGTTTAAAAATGTATTAAACCCTCAGTAAGCACCAACTTCATTTCATAAAAGAGTACATGTTATAAATATATAGAAGATCTCAGTTGCTTGCCCTTGTTTATAAGCAGAAAACTAGTTGGCTATAACAGTGAAACAGATATTTTATCACAAATAAAAAGTTCTTTCTTTCCTCATGCAAAAAGAAGTCAATTAACTGGAGTCATGTAAGAGATATTGGCGATCCTCATACAAATATATAATGACATAACTCCTCATCATAAACTAGTCTCTCTTCAGACATGATTAAAGAAATCACCTCCCAAAATGCTACCATTCTACAAAGGTTGTAACACAAATCACATGGAAATACAATTTATATGACTTAATTTAAACTATTAGAAATTAATTAGACTTCAAAGAGTCCTTTAAAGCGATATCACATCTGCAGTTATCTGTAACGTCCCTCTGGTAGGTAGTTGCTTATACCCTGAGAACTGCACATGGAAATGGGTCTAATTGCAAATGAAAACACAGAGAGGTTTGAGGAATATTGGAATAAAACCTCCCAGTCAGCTGTATAAACTGAAAACCAGCTGTTTTTACCACCGTGAACCACAGAAGCATATTCTGAATGGTTTTCTAAATGAAAAGAGAAAGCTGGAGAAATAGTAAAACACCAAAGTGCTCTCCTTAGTTATGTTTATTTTAGTGGTGTATTTAAACTGGCATTTTTATATTCACAAGGCATGTTGTCTCAGATATTCTCTAGTATTCTTCAGAAACAAAGACACCATAGGTGCCACAAGTATTAAGAACTCTATATCCACCTCGGTATTTCCAATAAATAATGACAAAAGAGAAAGTGGATATATATTAGGAACAGTGACATATTCTTGGTACTACATATTACCCAGACAGAACAGGTGATAGGCTCTAAGGGTTCTTGAAACCAACAATTTTCCCCTCTGGAAAAAATAATAAAACTAAGAATATGGATGCATAATGCAACTGGAAGTTTTAGTCAAGACACATTAACAACTTCATAACATTAAAACTTAATGAATAATAAACAATAAAAGCAAGAGAACGAATTGTTTCTTGTGAATACTTACATATTCTCAGTCTTTCTACATAATTTCAGACAATGTATTTCAAAAACCACAAGAGAGTCTCTCTTGACTTTATAGCCACACTTAAACTGAAAAATCCACTCTTTGTACTCAGTATGTTTTAATTTGGCTTAAAGGCTTCTTTTCAAATAAACAGTATATGAGTTTATGATGGATCAAAATCATAATCATTACTGTACAGCAAACAAATGAATTGACATCAGGCTACTTTGAAGAAGTTGTGAAAATGATGTGATTAGTTCTTATTATTGTTCAGAGTCACCCTCCAATTCAGTAATAATAATGCTTTGCCACTTTTAAATCTACTGGTCAGTATCTGGACTTTCCTTCACATCTATGCCTGGATAGACTAATATTAATGGAGATGACTCATGAACCCCAGAGTGTTAACAATTACCTAGGGGCTGGATGAAGGCTTACATCAGGCACCCTGACTCCTTGCCTGTTCTCTTTGCTTCTTATCCCAGCAGGATGAGACTTGCCTACATGGAGGCTACAGAGAGTCAGAAGGTATGTGAAAGAGTTCTGATATTCCAGCCTAAGTACTACAAAAGCTTATTTTCATTGTATTATCTGAGGCAAAGTAATTTGCAAGACCAGTCCAAATTCAAGGAACTGAAGAAATTTTGCCATCTGTGACAAATGGTATTGTTGAAAAACGGATTTTGTGAGACGATATGCCCTATATAAGTATCACAAGAAAGAACATAGATTTTGTAACACTATGGAGTTATATTAGAATTTTATGACATCTATCATTTTGAATTACAAAATCTTCTAAGTAAATTTAAATAAGTTATGACATGGATTAACTTTTGGAGGACACGTAGTCATACTGAAATGTAAAGCTGTATAATTTAAGCATACTAGCAAATGCCACTTAACTATGTAGGAAATCCCTAAAGAGTTCAAGAAAACAAGGCCTGTTATGAAAAACCCATCAATATCAAAAATGAATTGCCTCAGGTTCTGAAATACTCAATGTGGTAAATTCAATGAAGACTCCTTCGCACTCAGATTCCTTTGGCTCACTTCATTTGCTCTTGGGCTGTGGGTATAATAAGGTTGGAAAATTCTGTTGTATATTTAGCTTCAACTAGAATCCAATTCTAGTGTCATCCTGGTACCTTGGGGTCTAAATCTTCTATCCGCACTGTATAGCAATCTGAGAATGCTAACAAGAGGTATGGTTTTCTGCAAGTTATCAATATTTATAGAGCATATGTTTAAAATTATTGAAATGCGTGTCATAGAATATTTATTTTTGAAAGCACTAAACATACAGCTTTTGAAATTTTATCTATTTTTTCTTCCATATAGCACACAAGAGTTATCTCAAGACATACTCGATCTTTTTTATAGGGAACAAATAAAGGAACAAAATAACTGCAGAATCTTGAATAACATTAGTGCATGAAGTGCTTGTCTCGAATATTAGAACACTTTGAAATGTTTGTTTCCAGGTCTCTGCAAGTTAATAAAGAAGGGCAGTGTTGAATTTCACAGTTTTCTGAGATGGTGTGAAATTCACAGCTTCCTATCCAAGTTTTCAGATCCCTTTTAGATCTTTTAATTTTTACACTGCTGAGGATTGAGATTCAAGGTTTAAAGAAAAAAGAGGGATGCAAATACTCAGTAATTTGTAAATTACTTAATAATTTCAAACTAGGAGTAACACGTTTGTAGATTCATTGTATACTGCCCTTTCTGCACTCTAAAAATAGTGATTTGTAGCTTCAAATTATTAAAACAAGCATTCTGATACTAAAAAATGTCAGAAGGTATGAACTGTGATTTGTCACATTGGTTAAAAATAAAAATGAAAACCCAAGTTTTTCATCTCTGCACTCTAGGAAGGTATTTGGTACTTACGATTTTGAGGTGGGAAAAGTAACTCTAGTCCACAGTCCCCCTTTAGCCTTCCATCTGTGTGGAAACATGTCCTTTTATGAATACCACCTCAGGAATAGCAAACTAGTCCAAACTTCCTAGCCTGGACTTGACAGTCTGGATCCGTGGACAGCGACTGACAATAGGAAGAAGCAGTTAAAAATGAAAATCAAAGGGCAATTTGCAGCAGTGCAAAAGACATTCACTTTATTCAATGAGTCACATAAGCTAAGCTGTGTTCTTTACATCTACTTTCCCCCTCAATTAGAAAGTGTTGTGGTTTCTTGGCTTTTTGCTGTTTTTCTCTCATGGTGATGGTTTTGTTGACACTAGTAACAAGTAAAATGTTTCTTTACTATGTAGTTCAGAGTTACTCGCTGTGAAACTCCTGCAGGTCCGTTGACTGCAGTCTGACCCTTCCTCTGATGAAGACTTCCACACAGCACAAGCCCTGTTCTTCTAAACCTTGTCACAGTGAGGTTACAGAGCCCTGCCGTGGGCTCAAACTAGAACATAGGTTAGAAGTCATGACAGCACAGAGACAGACAGCTAAGTGCTGCTCTGTGAAAAAGGACAAGCTGTCAAGATCATATGACCAAGAAATCACAGGTTTGAAAAATGAACCAATTTAGGAAAGGGATAGAGAGAGTCCAGACTGGTGTGATGCAGCTTGGGAAAGTTGTAACATCACTCTTCTGCTCGGTCACTTGGATTTGGATTTGCCAAAGTTTAAGTTCAAAAAGGTAACATGATTAAAGGGCTTTACCTTTGGGGTGGAGGGCACACAGGCACACTAAAATGTAAAGTTGTATAACTTAAGCGTACTAGCAAAGGCAGCTTAACTATATAGGAAGCCTCTAAAGAACTCAAGAAAACAAAACATGTTATGTTTGTTTCCGTGATTCCTTACCACGAAATCTCTGTCATTCTTCATGTTAATATTAAACATGAATTAGGTAAGAGTGTATAATTGTATAATTATGCAATTAACAAGTTGGCACAATTCCTGCTTGTTCTCTCCTCTAGTGAATAGGTATCAGAAAGAATAAGGAACTAATATCAAAGTCAGCTACAGAGTCAAAACAAAGAAATAACCCTATTATAAAATTACTTTGTAATTTATGTTTCCAGCATTAACTCAATGCTGGACTAAGGCATGGGCAATTATAATTCAGTTTGAAAATATTGATGCACTGCAGAACATTGTTTGCACTTCGAAAAACCCCTTAAACAAGTAAAGGGAGGGGAGCTCTTTAGTATGAAAAAGCAAGTATGCTGATTTGCTTTATTCAACCTTGAAATATCACTCAATAACAAGAGAAAATGGCAGGTTGCCAAGATTTTGAGGCTTGATTTTGAAATCAAATAACTTCAAAGAATTTCCGGTGTGCTACTCCTCATCAACCAAGAAGAACAGAAAATATTTCCCTGGACTTGAATTTTAAGCACAATTCTCAAAGGTGAATCATGTGCCCTTCCCAAAGACTAAGCCAGCTTAGTGTTAGAAGGTGACAGCTACAGGGTGAGACATCCTTCAACGACAGTGAGGGCAGTGAAAACAACTCAAAGATTACAGGGCATGACTCAGGTTCGGAACAGTCTCGGAGAAACAACCAAATGCACTTTTAAAAGGAATAAAATGATTACTAGATATAAATACCTTAGAAGTAAGAACATAGAGTAGGAAAAAAGAATTAGTGGGACAGTGACAAATACCCTGAATTTCCTTTACAAGGAGAAGAAGCAATGGCCAAAGCAATAATTCTAACTAACTTCTGCAAATAAAAGTTAAATGACACTGAAAAAAATAACTGCATTAAGACATATATTTAAAATCCCCTTAATAAAACTAAACCCCTATTCTCTCGAGGCCCCACCCACCCAACACCACTCTTGTGACTTGTATTTCCTCAGACCTCGTCTTCCTGGCTGTCCATATTATGAGGATGAAGTATTTTTATTGCCATATGTACCCTTTCTCATCACACACAGACCATGAGTTCAGTCACTTTTAGTCACCAGCATTTTGTAATTTCTCCTCCTCCTTCTGGTCTTCATGGCCTCAGCTCTAATCCACCTTCATTCTCCTCACATTTCAGGGTTTCCTGCTGCTGCATGGATTTCTTGGTCCCTTTGTAACTGTCCTATTCAGGACAGAAACACTGATTGGTCCCCAAATCTATCAGGAACCAACGCCTTGCATCAGTGACCTTGCATTAAGTCAACACTGTCCTCTCCAGTGCCCCACACTTCACAACAGAGATATTTGCACCACGCTCCCAGATTCCCTTGTTCTGCCATGTCCAGTTGCTCCTCACAGGTCACCTATATTTAAGATATAGGTCAAGTTATTCTTACCTCTTAAATTTCATGATCATATAGAAGAGAAAGAAGCCTTTGTTCAATACCCACTTTGTTTCTAGTTACCCACACAATACTCTAACTTTTAAAATGAAGAATTTATGAACTTTTCCTGACCTTCATGTTGGACTCAGTGTTTCAGGAGCACAAGAATCCAGCCTATTCATTTATTATAGAAGAAATTTACTACTACATACAGGAGAGATCAATGTATGCTTTTCAACGAGCAAAGTGATAAAAGATTAAATATGAGTGTACATAGAGTTAAATTTTAAAGTCTTCCTATGCTACCAAAATAAGAGGGAAAAGTTAAATTAAGTGAAGTTTTACTCTCTGAATAAAGCACGTAAAATCTGCTTTATCTATGGAAAATAACCTTGTCTCAATCATTATGAAAGCTGTTTTATGATATTGTCGAAGGATGTAGCTAAGAAAACAGGTGTAGATCTTTAGAAGGGAAACATTTCATATATATATATTATGATAGTTGAACCATTTTAATACTTTTTCATATATTTCTTATTTCTATGTATATTGACTATTATATTTATGTCCAGTATATTAAATATTACAAACATTTAAACAACATGCTGTTTTGAGGAATCAAATATTTTGAGCATACAAGTTTTGATTTTAGCTATGATGAAACCCAAGAATAAAAAGTCACCTATTTAAGTTTAATGTGACATGATTTGTGTTGTAAGACCACAGCTATAACTTTACATTAAAACACATTGAAGTGCAAATAAAAATCTTCAAGCAGAAATACAATGGAGTTCAACACAAAGCATAATGGAAGTTTAAAACCGGCAGTCAATGTACAAGCCCTATAGATTACTATTGATGTAAGCAATACAATGAAGTTTAAGCTCACTTTGTAGGAAGTTTGTATAATGTGTATAATGTGAAGACCGAGATAAAATTTGAAGCCAGGCATGTTTGCACACACCTGTAATCACCATTTGAGACATAGAAGCAGGTGGATTTCCATGAGTCAAAGACCAGGCTTCTCTACATTTTGAGTTCTTGGACAGCCAGGACTACATAGACTCTGTGTCAAAATCCAATAAATAAATATGATTGATAGATAGGTAGGTAGATGATAGATAGATATAAATAGTGAGATAGAAATAGAAATAGATATATAGACTGATGGAGATGGAAGATGATAGAGATAGATGAGTTAAAAAAATCATGATATTATTTGACAAACAATTCACTGATAGGAAAACTTCCCATTGTGTACTGGCTTTTCACAACCAGACAGGCAAGTTTGCCGTTAACACTGCTAAGTATGATTAAGTGGTTAGCTGGCACAGTAAGTTTGATAGATGGTTGTAACAGCGGGGAAAGGCTTTGAAGAGCAATAAAGGAGTCTGTAGGGTAAGCCCTCCCGGGGCCTTGATGTGCCAGGGCGCTATTAGCATGAGTAAATATATGGAGGAGAAATGGGATGGAAAGAGAAGCAGAGTGATTCATGTACTGTGGAAAGTGGTGGGACTTAAGAACATGAAAGGAACTTAAGAAGCAACCGCGGTGAGGAACAAGGTCATGTTGGTAGTCTGCTTTGCCATGCAGGGCCATGGTAGTATCTGGGCCCGAGCTGCTGCCCAGGGCCCTATCTGGGTCAACAGCCCTGCTGCCTGCGGCAGTCTGTGTTGATGTCTGCGCCCCGTGTTACAGCTGTCACTATGCAAACCATGCCTGTTGAAATCCCAGCATTGTGCTGAGCTGGCCTGGTCCTTCACGGTCACTGGTAGGTTTGACCCTGCCCTTCCCTGCCTGCTGCAGTGGGAGATCTGGCCCTGTCCCTCAAGGGGAAAGCTAGTCTTGCCCCCACAAGGGAGAGCTGACCCTGATGAGCTCTGCCCTGGAAGAACTGCTCCTGCCTCTCATGGGCAAGCTGGCTTCATCACCTGTCTATGGTGTGGGCACAGGAGAGCTGGCTTCATCCCTTGCCTGAGGCGGCGGTTCCAACACACACCCAGACTGACCAGCTCAGCTACCACTCAGGCCCAAAGCCAGTACTTTGAGTTGACCGACCCCCACAAATACCCCAATTATGACCTGCTGGAGCTTGTGAAGGGACTGAGAAACCATAAGAGCAAGATCATCGTGAATGGGGCAACAGCAGGATATCTGAGAGGAGTTTCAGTGAGGGTCCAGTATCGATGGTGAACCAGAAGCCAGAGGCCTTGAACCAGACCAAAATCTAATTAAAATGAACATTTGCAAGAAAAGCTGTTTGTACAAAAGGGTATAATGTGATATACTATAGCTTCCATGCCACTGAGACAAATGAAGAGGTGATGGAGAGGCCAGAAAGATAGAGGAGCAAGTTGGTTGTGCTTTTCTATTAAAACATTTTTTTTAATTTTTTATTTTTCTTTTGGGTGCCACCACAAGATTGAAGAGCAGATATGGGGGAGTGGAAAATGAGAGGGATTGGGGTGCATGCTGTGAAATTCTCAAAGAAACAATTACAAAAATCATTTTTTAAATTGAAGTCTGTGGGAAAGGACTTTGACAATTTCAATCTTCAGGATTCTGGTTCAGCTGGAGTCCCAAGTCAGAAGGGGTGGAATGTTTCTTGCCCAGTTGAGGAAAGGTATGATGGTGGGAGCCACTTCTTCAGAGCAGGTGGCGGTTGCCTGTGTGAAAAGGACAATGGGAGCCTCTCGAGGAAAGCATGGAAATGTATGATGCCACCATGAGAGAAAGGTATGTCATAGAGCTACTGTTCCTGTTTGATCATGGTAGAGAGACAAAAGAATGTTCCTGGTGGTGTATATCAATTAATAATGAAAGTACTCAGCTTATATTGTAGATTTTCTTTTCATTTATTGAGAAAGGCTTTCTCTCTGCACCACTAGCCATCTTGGAACTCACTCTGTAGACCAGGCCTTGAATTTTCAGAGATCTACCTGGCTCTGGTTTCCCTCTACTGGGATTAAAGGTGTGCACCATCACAATATAGCATATATTATCCATTCTTAAGACTTCCTTTGACATTGTTGACATTCTGCTGATTATTCTATTTGACACCATATTCACATAGGAACTTATAGTAATATAAGATCAGGTTATTAGACTATATTTACTAATTGGGAGTCATTATTCCATCAAGTTTAAACTGCATTAATTGTAAATCTTCAACTGTAAAGTCTAGCAGGAAACAGTTATTTTGAGCCATTTTGGAAATTAGCATTTGGAAATCACAGGAAAATGAGTGTCAGTCTACCTCAAGATCCAGAAAATCCAGTATTAGGTAAATACCGAAAGGATGCACATTCATACCACAAGGATATCTGTTCAACTATGTTCATAGCAGTTTTATTTGTATAGCCAGAAACTGGAAGCAACCTAGATGCCGCTCAACTGAAGAATGGATAAGAAAAATGTGGTACATTTACACAATGGAGTACTACTCAGCGAAAGAAAACAATGGAATCATGAAATTCTTAGGCAAATGGATGGCACTAGAAGAAATCATCCTGAGTGAGGTAACCCAGTCACAAAAAGAGAGACATGAACCTTTATTCAGTAGAAGATGGAAGCAGAAGCAGAGATTCACATCTAAGCACTTAGCTGAACTCCTGGAATCCAATTGCAGAGAGGGAGGAGTGATGAGCAAAGGGGTCAAGACCAGACTGGAGAAACCACAGAAACAACTGATCTGAACAAGGGGGAGCTAATGGACCCCAGACTGATATTTGGAAAACCAGCATAGGACTGACCCAGACCCCCTGAATGTGGATGTCACTTAGGAGGTCTGGGCAGTACACAAATGGATTTTTGGGAATCCATTCCATAGAGAGGGATAGTCTCTTAGCCTAGACACACAGTATGGACCTAGGCCCTGCTGTAAATGATGTGACAGATTTTGAAGATTCCGCCATGGAAAGACTCACCCTCCCTGGAGAGAAGAAAGGGGATAGGATAGAGTGTCAATGGGGACAGGGGAGGAGAGGAGGGAGAGGGAACTGGGATTGGCATGTAAAACAAGATTGTTTCTAAATTTAAAAAAGAGAGGGGAAAAAAGAAACAGTAATTTTATTAATTTTTCCTTTTTTATTTATCTTTTTTACACGTGATACTCTCAGTTCCCTCTCCCTCCTCTCCTCCCCAGACCCCGAATTCTCCCAACTCCTCACCCCACTTTGTTGCCCCTCTGCTCCCTTGGGAGAGTAAGTGCTTTCATGAGGGATTTTCCAAGTCTGTTATACGATTACGATTACGGGCAGGGCCTAGGTCCTCCTCCATGTGTCCATGCTGAGAGGGCATCCCTCAATGTGTAATGGACTCCCAGAGTCTATTTGTATGCCAGGAATAAATACTGCTCTACTCTCCAAGGTCCCATAGGTCGCCAAGGCCTCTGCTCTGACACCCAGTTTTGGGGGCGGGGGATGTCTGGATCAGTCCGATGCTAGCCTCTCAGTCATGAGTCTGGGGTCCAGGCATTCCTCCTTGATTAGGTCAGCTGCCTCTGTGGGTTTCACCAGCCTGATCTTGGTTTCTTTGCTCATCACTCCTTTGCAACTGGGTTCCAGGTATTCAATTCGGTTTCCAGCTGTGGGTGTCTGCCTCTGCTTCTGTCAGCCAATGGATGTGGGTTCTAGGATGGCATATAAGGTAGTCATCAATCTCATTATAATGGGAGGCATTTAAGGTAACCTTAATGCCAGTTGTTGTTATTCTTGTATATCTGGAAAGATCTCACTAGTGCCAGATCTCTCCTCCAAATTATAATGGCTCCCTCTATTATGGTATCTCTCATTCTTCTCTCCTCTATTCTTACCCTGGCTCAATCTTCCTGCTCCCCCTCCATGTCCTCCCCTCCCCTCTGCTTTTCCACGTCTCTTTCTCCCATCTCCTTCTGCCCTCTGCCACTCCCCACCCCTGCTCCCAATCCAATTAGGAGATTTCATCCCATAACCTTTCTCCAGGTTACCATGCATATCTCTCTTAGGATTCTCCCTGCTTCCCAGACTCTCTGGTGGTGGGATTGTAGGCTGGCAATGCCCTGCTCCATGTCTAAAATCCATATATGAGTGAGTATATACCATGTTTGTCTTTTAGTGACTGGGTTACCTCACTCAGGATGATTTCTTCTAATGCCATCCATTTGCCTGCAAATTTCAAGATTTCATTTTTTTAATGCTCAGTAGTACTACATTTTGTAGATATGTCACATTTTCTCCACCCATTCTTCAGCTGAGAGGCATCTAGGTTGCTTACAGGTTCTGGCTATTACAAATAATGCTGCTATGAACATGGTTGAGCAGATGTCCCTATTGTATGAGTTTGCATCATTTGGGTATAAGCCTAGGAGTAAAATTGCCGAGTTTTGAAATAGGCTGATTTCCATTTTCCTGAGGAATCTCCATACCAATCTCCAGAGTGGCTGCACAAGTTGGCATTCCCACCAGCAGTGGAGGAGTATTGCCCTTTCTCCACATCTTCTCCATCACGAATTGTCATTAGTGGTTTTGATTTTAGCCATTCTGACAGGAGTGAGATGGTATCTCAGAGTTGTTTTGATTTGCATTTCCCGGATGGCTCAGGATGTTGATCACTTTCTCAAGTGTCTCTCAGCCATTTTAGACTCCTCTATAAAAATTATCTATTTACTTCTGTACACCACTTCCAAATTGTTTTTTTTTTTTGGTGTTTTGGAAACTTGCTTCTTGACTTCTTTGTAAATTATGGAGATCAGCCCTCTGTCAGATGTGTGGATAGTGAATATCTTTTCCCAATCTGTGGGCTGCCTTTTTGTCTTGTTGACTGTGTCCTTTGCCTTACAGAAGTGTCTCAGTTTCAGGAAGTCCCATTTATTAATTGTCATTCTCAGTGTCTATACTACTGGTGTTATGTTCAGGAAGCTGTCTCCTTTACCAGTTCGCTCAAAGGTACTTCCCACCTTCTCTCCCAAGAGGTTCAGTGTGGCTGGATTGATGTTGAGGTCTTTGATCCATTTGGACCTAAATTTTGTGCATGGTGATTGATATGGATCTATCTGCTGTCTTTTACATACCAGGTTCCATTTTATAGTTTTAGCTTCTTTGTCAATGATCAGATGTTCAAAGGTGTGTGGGTTAATATCAGGGTCTTCAGTCTGATTTCATTGGCCTGCCTGTCTGTTTTTGTGCCAATACCAAGCTGTTTTCAGGACTATAGCTCTATAGTAGAGCTTGAAGACAGGCATGGTGATGCCTCCAGAGGTTCCTTTATTATACAGGGTTGTTTTTGGCTATCCTGGGTCTTTTGTTTTTCCATATAAAGTTGAGTGTTGTCCTTTCAAAGTCTGTGAAAAATTGTGCTGGTATTTTGATGAGGATTGCATTGAATCTGTAGATTGCTTTTGGTAAGATTGTCATTTTTACTATGTTGATCCTACCTATCCGACAGCATGTGAGATCTTTTCATTTTCTGTTATCTTCTTTAATTCTTTACAGACTCAAAGTTCTTGCTATACAGGTCTTTTACTTGTTTGATTAGTGTTATCCCCAGATATGTTCTTTGTGGCTATTGTAAAGGGAGATGTTTCTCTGATTTCTTTCTCAGTCCATTTATTGTCTGTATATAAAAGGTCTACTGATTTTTTAAATTAATCTTGTATCCTGCCACTTTGTTGAAGTTATTTACCATCTGTAGGAGTTCCCTGGTAGAGTTTTTCGGATCACGTATGTAAACTATCATATCATCTGAAAATAGTGAAAATTTGACTTCCTCTCCAATTTGTATTCTCTTCATCTCCTTTTGTTGTCTTATTTCTCTAGCTAGAACTTCAAGTACAATATTGAAGAGATATGGAGAGAGTAGACATCCCTGTCTTATTCCTGACTTTAGAGGAATTGTGTTGAGTTTCTCTCCATTTAGTTTGGTGTTAGCTGTTGATTTACTGTAAATTGCTTTTATGTTTAGTTTTGTTCCTGTTACTTTTGATCTCTCTAGGACCTTTATCATGAAGTGGTGTTGGATATTTTTCAAGGGCTTTTTTCAGCATCTAGTGAAATGATCATGTGGCTTTTCCTTTTCAGTTTGATTATATGGTGAATTACATTGATAGATTTTCATATGTTGAACCATCCCTGCATCCCTGGTATTAAGCCTACTTGATCATGGTGGATGATTTTTCTGATGTGTCCTTGGATTCTATTTGCTAGTATTTTATTGAGTATTTTTACATCAATGTTCATGAGTGAAATTTGTCTGTAGTTCTCAGTCTTAGTTGTGTCTTTGTGTGGCTTCGATACCAAGGTAATTGTAGCCTTGTAAAAAGATTTTGGCTGCGAACCTCCTGTTTCTATTGTGTGGAGCACTTTGATGAGTATTGGAGTAAACTCTTCTTTGAATTTCTGGTAGAATTCTGCACTGAAGCCATCTGGGCCTGGGCTTTTTTTTGGTTTGGAGCCTTTAGATGATTGACTCTATTTCATTAGAGATTATGGGTCTGTTAAGACTGCTTGTCTGTTCTTGATTTAATTTTGGTAAGTGATATCTATCCAGAAAATTGTCAAATTTCTTTAAATTTTTGAATTTTGTGGAGTAGAGGTTTTCAAAGTGTGCCCTAATGATTATATTGATTTCCTCAGTGTCTGTTGTTATGTCTCCCTTTCAATTCTGATTTTGTTAATTAGCATGCTCTCTCTCTGCCTGTTGGTTAGTTTGGATAAAGGGTTGTCCATCTTGCTGATTTTCTCAAATAACCAACTCTTTGTTTCATTGACTGATTTCAATGTGTTCCTGGCTTCTACTTTGTTGATTTCAACGCTTAATTTGATTTTTTCCTGGCATCTACTCCTCCTGGGTGAGTTTACTTCTTTTTGTTCTAGAGCTTTCAGTTTTGCTGAAATTAATTCTCCAGTGTGACTATTCTCCAGTTTCTTCATGTGGATGCTTAGTGCTGTGAACTTTCCTCTCAGCACTGCTTACAAAGTGTCCCATAAGTTTGAGTATGTTGTGTCTTCATTCTCATTGAATTCCAGGAAGTCTTTAATTTCTTTTTTTATTTCTTCCTTTACCCAGGGATGTTGCAGTTGTGCATTGTTCAATTTCCATGAGTTTGTAGGTTTTCTGCTATTTGTATTATTGTTAAATTCTAATTTTAAAGCATGATGGTCTGATAAGATACAGGGAGATATTTCAGATATTTTTATCTGTGGAGGTTTGCCATGTTGCCAGTATGTGGTCGATTTTAGTGAAGGTTCCATGTGATGCTGAGTATAATATATATTCTTTTGTGTTTGGATGGAATGTTCTATAGATATCTGTTAAAGCTAGTTGGGTCATAACTTCTGTTAGTTCTTTTGTTTCTTTGTTAAGTTTCTGTCTGGAGTTACTGTCTATTTGTGGGAATGGAGTGTTGAAGTCTCCTATTAATAGTGTGTGATATTCTATGTGCGTTTTGAGCTTTAGTAATGTTTCTTTCATGAATATGGGTGCCTTTGTATTTGGGGCATAGATGTTCAGAATTGAGACTTCATCTTGATGGACTTTTCCTGTGATGAATATGAAATGCCCTTCTTCATCTTTTTTGATTAATTTTAATTTGAAGTCTAATTTTTAGAGACTAGGATTGCTACACCAGCTTGTTTCTTGGGAAGTGAGTGACCCAGAAAAAACATCCTTGACTTAAAAATATACGTATGTTTGCTTGTGGACATGTCAGAGGAATCGCAGGTAACAATTGAAGTTCAGGCTGTGAGTACACCAGGAAATGAATCACTGATGGATGAATCTCAAATAGGCAAAGCCTCAAAACCACAGACTCTAGAATACCTTTAGCTTTTGATTTGCCTTTAGATGTTTGCCTTTGCCTTCTTTCTTTTGTATCTTGCATGGTGTGAATGTGTGTAAGGACATCCCCATGGCCTGTAATGTAGTGTAGTTATCTCATGGAAATATCCCATTCTAGAGGACATTTTTACCTGTGTATTATTATGAAGATGATTTCCTCCTAAGCTGTACTGTTTGACTTAAACAATGGTTTTGTATAGTAATAGTTAGTTTATATAGTATTTTAATGGTTGAAGGTTTTTAATAAACATAGTAAGAGATTATGCTAGAGATTAGTTTAGTGGAAAAATTAAGGTACAGGTAGGATAAAATGTTGCCACTGTCTTTCATAAGGCAGAGGCTGCAAATGATAAAAAATAAAACAAGGAAGTGTCACACAGCTAGAACACATGAGTTTTTATTGAGGAGCTATATAGACTGTGGCTTAGGTTGACTATTAAGAAAATCTGATGCCTTGTTCTATGGGAATGAGGGGATAACAGGGGGGGGTTGGGGGAGGGCACAGGAGGAGGGGAGCGAAAGGGAGAGGGACCTGGAACTGACTTGTGAAGCAACCTTGTTTCTTATCTAAATTTAAACTGGAAAATAAAAAAAAATACTAAGAAAAAAAAAAGAAAATCTGATGCCTTATATGCCATCTTAGAGCCTTCATCTAACTGATGGAAGCAGAAACAGACACCCACAACTGAATACTGAGCTGAACACCTGGAATCCAGTTGCAGAGAGGGAGGAGTGATGAGCAAAGGGGTCAAGAACAGGCTGGAGAAGCCCACAGAAAGAGCAGTCCTGAACAAAGGGTTTCTCATGGACCCCAGACTGATAGCTGGGAAACAAGCATAGGACTGTTTCAGACCCCCCTAAATGTGGATGTCAGTTTGGAGGTCTGGTCAATCTATGGAGTATCTGGTAGTAGATCAGTATTTATTCCTAGTAGACAAATGGACTTTGGGTGTCTACTCCACATAGAGGGATACTATCTCAGCCTAGACACACAAGGGAGGATCTAGGCTCCGCTCCAAATGATATGACAGTCTTTGAAGAACCCCCAATGGAAGGCCTCACCCTCTCTAAGGAGCATAAATATGATGGGATAGGGGCTCAGTGGGGGCAGGGCAGGAGCCAATGGAGAGGGAACTGGGATTGACATGTAAAACAAGATTGTTTATAATTTAAATAAAAGAAAAATAACAAAAAAGAGATCCAACTGAGTCCCAGTTACTCAGTTAGTTTAAATTATTTTAGTCTTAATGTTTAGAGACATGTTCAGAGGTTTTTGAGTGCATTATAACTGAAACAAAGCTTTAGAATGACTTCAGGTGACATTAAGTTATTTTGATAATAGCTTTGAGGTTGGGTATCAAAAACCAGGCCAGCCCAACTACTACTAGCTAATATATTTTCCTTGCAAGGATTGGCTGGTGATCAAAGATGATGATTAATTCCATATACTCATTTCTGCCCTCAACCTTCTGATATAAAAATAATATTGATGAGTGGGTATGCACTCTAAAGATTTAAAGTATATCTGACTGTTTTTCATGTATAAAAGTCTAGGTTTGTGATTCCTTTAATAGTCCTTATAAGATTATATTTCAAGATAAGCAATAAAAAGTGATTTGTCCTTTCTTTTTAAAAGCAAAATGCTGCTTGCCAGAAAAAAAAGTGACAGAAAAAAATACCTTGCTCTCTTTATTTATAACAGGTTGCTTAGATATGAATGAACATGTGTTCTTGGGGTAATTTTCACCTGCAATACATAAAATGCTAAATCACGTAAGGGAAATTAAAAAGTGTCTTTTATTTGTATTTTTCTAATCATTTACTTGAAAAACAGAATGTAACCACATCATAATTTTTATACTTCCTGAAAGATTTTATTGAGATATATAAGCTTTAGAGGAAAAATTAGAGAGAGAATGAGGAAGTATAGAGTTAGAATGAAAACATCAAGAATTAAAGAATTAGGAGGAAAACAATAATGTAGTTAGAAGGAAAACATCAAGAGAGACAGAAGGAACATTTATGTATAGAGATAAGAGAAAATAATATAGAACACAGAATAAATAATACAGAAGAATGAAACCATCAAGAGAGTTTCTTTTCCTTTACCCTTCAGATGAAAATATCTTAGTACCACAACTCTATGGGTTCCCTTTGAACCCTGTGCTGCTGGAGGCTGGTCTACCAGACAACAATATATGCTATGTATCCACATACTATAAATCTGTGTATCTCTATACATGTACACACATATATGTATGTATTGTAAAAGTTGGAAGGTTGAAACCTAGTGAGAGACAAGGAACTATAAAAGGTGAAATACTTGTTAGTGTAATTAACCAATCCATAAGGGATAGAATTTTGAAAAATAAGTTATGTGACTATTTCTTAAAATTAATTTAAAGAGAATATTGTCAATATTGTAGAATGAATGGAAGATGGCATGTACTAGTGTGTTCCTACTAATCCAAGGTAACCCAGAATGTCAGATGAAGTGATCACAAGACTCTAAGTTTTTCTCAGAGTGAAAAGATAGCAGAATAATGGGAGATGCCATTTCACATCTGTATCTTATTCCTTAACCTTTAGGATTTCCTAATCGCAAGCATATCATTCCTACCAAACGCAACTTTGAATACTTTTATTAATCAGTTCACTGCACCACTATTAACAGTACTCCCACTCAATCATCTTAACTAGCTAAGATTCAAAGAGCTCAAATAATTTTCAGGGCTTTTCATCCCTTCCTATTTATCTATTTTTGTTCATTGCACATTTTTCCTTCTTTCTCTCTGTCCCTGTGTTTTTCTCTCTCTCTTTCTCTCTTTCTCTCTCTCTTTCTTTCTTTCTTTCTTTCTTTCTTTCTTTCTTTCTTTCTTTCAAACAAGGTCTCACTGTGCACTCCTGGCCTTCTAGAACTTACTATGTAGACACACAAAGTCCCAGAGATAGGTCTGTGCTTTCCATATGCATGCTGGGATTAAAGGTGTGCAATACTGTGTCAAGCTCACAGATTTTTCTCTTCAACCAATTTTACATTGGCAGAATTAGTCAGGAAAAAGCTCTTATCCCCCACACACAAAAGCTTCCCTGCCTAATGTCTACACTCACACAGAGGTTGCCTTTTCATATTTTACACTTGGCTTGCTGTGCTTAGTGTTCTCCCTAGGAGAGTTACTTGTCTCAACTCCCTTCCTTCAAAGGAGTGGGATTTCATTATTTGAATCTGGAAGTAGTCATACCTCCTCCTCCTGCCAGCATGACTTGTGGCTGGAACCTTTTCCATTAGTAGACAGACGTTAAATTTGACCTTTGGATACTGACTATGACCTATATTTCACATGACTCATCAATGTCAATTTTACGTTTGCAGAGTTTTAAACTGAGCAGTGCATACTCTGCAGTGGGATGCAGTATTAAATAAATTTCTCATGGTAGTGGCCTGGCTACTTTTTGAAGTTCTTTCTTTTAATTTTGAAAGTATAATGTAATCATAATTTTCTTTTCCTTTCTTTACTCCAAACGCTCTTATGTAGCTTGATATCTAGTGTAGGACGTATATTTTATTATACAGCATCAAAAACATCTAAGTAGTGTCTTCAGATGGAAGAGAGAAAGTTAAAACTACTTAAGGACAAAGTATCAAATTATATACATAGAGTAATAATGGTTTGCTACATCAGCCAAGAAATCTGTCCATTACATAATGATATCATAAAAGGATATTTCATTTTGTCCTATATGATATGTAGATAATTATACCCTAAGGAGAACTAATTCAATAAAGTAAACCTTCCAGAAGCCTACTAGTTACTGGAGAATGAGAATCATTCTTTCCCTCAGTCTTGGATATTTCCAAACGTAATGGAGACATTGGCAATGAATATTTTCATATTTCTACTGGATTCAGTTCTGATAAAGTGGAGTTACATTTATAGATAATTTTACTACCAATTACCATGCATTTTATTTTCTTTTATAAGGAAAAACTAAGATTTGGACAGATATACACAGCCCAACATATAGGAGATACTCAGGCAACATTTAATATTGTTTAAATGATGACACTAGAGTTTTCAAATGAAGTGAACCTCTGATATTCTTATTTTTCCATGTTAATGGGCTTGGAGATCACTTTTGAATACATGCTTTTTGTATGAAACAGAATTCTTAGTAACAAATGAGTCTCTGAATGGAGCAATTCCATCGTGCTAACTTTGGGAACCTGCATTTTGTCTCTCTTCTCCAGAGTCAGAGAAGGTTTCTGGGATTTAATGACTGCTTTTTCCCAGAGTCATGCTCCTAACTCTATGGTATGTTCAGCAACTCCAAGCCAGTCTGCCTGAATTTCTTTTGACACCTCTGTTCTGCCCAAACTCCCTCTGGAAAAAAGGGAACTCAGAGACAAGGAAACGAGTGGGTGGAAGGGGGAGGAATCACATACGCAGGTACAATTTGAAATGAAAAATAAACCAATGAGCTGTCTTTGTGGAGGTGTGCTAGGCTTTGCTACAGATAATACTCGGCAGTTTTTCTCTTATAAGTTCTTGTCAGCCATTAAATAGAAGATTATTTTACCCTGCCTGAAGAAGGATCTGCAGTTTCCTTCACAGTTCTCATCTGCAGCTCTTGGCAAACATCTTATATTTAAGGTAAAAGTCAACCTTTGTCATTAAATTACCCTGGACATTTAGCTCTGTGACTAAGGCCTGGGGTCTGCAAGAAATTGTCAGAGTTGTGAGTTCCAGGCTTATTTAAGTTCAAGACATTTGCTTGGGAGGAAATTCACCATTTCTTTAGTTCAAACTCAAACTTGCTTGACAGTTATTCATTTAGCTGAAAAATGTTTAAAAGATGAAAAGGCACATATTTTTCCCACCATTGCTGGGATCTGACAAATACTGTAAGCAATTCAGGCAGATTGGGATGGGACAGGTATTCTGGTACTGGGGAATCACAGAATACTGTTACACAGCTCAGATGGAAAGGTATCCTGGAGCTCGGGGCCCAAAGACTACCACAGACCACAGTAAGCTTAGCTGGTTACAGCCTTGCCTCAGGGAAAGGTTTCCCAGTGTATCAGCTCTGCTCCAGCAGGAGAGGGTCTTCCAGCTCTTCCAGCTGGGGATGTTTGCCCAGTGTAGCAGTTTTGCTCAGGCAGGAGGTTCCCTGGGCAAAGTTGCTACAGTTCAGCACTGCTCCTGGAGAGTGGAGAGCACAGTGTAACAACTCTGCTCTGCCAAGGCAAGGTTTCCCCTTTGCTAGTTCTGCTCTGCCCAGGGTCACCTCTGCTCTGCCTCTGATCTTCACCCAAAGCTGTTCCCCCAAAGCTCATCGAAGGGGTTTATTGGAAGGAAGCAGCTGGACAGGCCAAGCTGAACATACACAGGGTTTATATAGGGATTCTTGGGGGCAGGAGAAGTTTTTCCAGGATGGGGATTGGTCAGATTTTAGTGCTGAGCTCAGATTGACTAGAGCTTCTGCTCCAGGATTGGTTAGTTTTCTGCACAGGATTAGGGTCAGATTTGGCTCTGGTTTCAGGGCCAAAGTGTGTTTCTTTCTCTGATCCTTTTTAGCCTTATGGGTCCAATTTTAGGGCCAGGGTACACATCTTTCACTGACTCTGATGCCAGTGACAAAGTGTGTTCCTTTGGCACTGGTTTCAGGGTAAGAGTACATTTCTTTAGTTCTGGTTGCAGGCCAAAGTGTGTTTCTTTGACTGGTCCATTTTCCCTACACTGACCAGGAATGAACTACTGACTGTAATCATTAATGCACCTTCCCAGGGAATCCAAGATGAGTTTTTCAATACCCCACCGATAATATATAATGTTAGGTGTTTGAATGTCAAACCATTGGATTGAAAAGCTGATCACGCAGCTGTCCTCTTGGCTTGTGATAGTATTTTAAGAGGATAATGCCTTTAAATTCTTAGGATATATGATACATTAACAAAACAATAAACATAAATTTTCCAATGTAACTTTATTTTGAGCTTTTCAACATGTTTTCACAACAAATCTTAAGTAACTATTAGTACAAACCCCCAAGTGGCTAAATGTAGAATTCTTACATGATAAAAAGGAAGACTAAGCAATTTCTTAAAGTAATTGAAATATGAAGAGGTGTGTATGTCAACTACATAATGCAAAATAACAAGCAGAGGATAGTGATCAAATCTTGAGTGTCTTCCCTATGCCAGGCATTACTGAGTACAGAGCTTTGCTTATTCTGTAACCTCATTTCTTCCCCATGGGTATAATTACCACTAACTGTTAGTACAAGGAGGGTCTAAGGAGCCAACGTCTTTATCAAGCTCATACAGAACATTAGGGCAAAGTTTGAAGTCAGTATTCTCCAGTCTGCATCCATTTTATAAATTGCACAGCTGCAGGAGCAAAAGTATGCCTGTAAACATTTGGAACACTTTATGTCAATGCTCACTATGAAACCACAAGTGATCTGAGGCATGGCCAGTAAATGACTGGAAATCCAAAGCTGTGGAAAAGTACAGAGGGATAACATTTGTATTTACAGACACAGCTATACACACAGAAAATTGGGTAATATTTTTTAATTTTAATTTTAAATAGCTTTTTTTACATGTCACTCCCAGTTCCCTCTCCCTCACCTCCTCCCGCATCGCCATCCCCCCTATCCTCCCACCCTATTGCCAATTCCTTCCACATAGGGGATATCTAGAGTCTGTCATTTTACTCAGGGTAGGGTCCAGGCACTTCCCTAAGAGTCCAGGCTGAGAGAGCATCCCTTTTTGTGCTATGGACACACGATGTCTGTTTGTATTCCAGGGATAAACACTGATCCACTGCTCAGGGCCTCATAGGTTGCCCAGGCCTCCTTACTGACACTCACATTCGGGGGTCTGGATCAGTCCCATGCTGGCCTCCCAACTGTCGGTCTGGGGTCCAAGAGCTCTCCCCTGTTCAGATCAGCTGTCTCTGCTGGTTTTGCCAGCCCATTCTTTGGCAATTTGCTCATTACTCCTCTCTCTCTGTCACTGGGTTCCTCGGGTTCAGTTCAGTGTTTAACTGTGTGTGTTTGCCTCTGCTTCCATCAGTCACTGGATGAAGGCTCCCGGATGGTTATAGACATCAAGTTCATTATCAGGAATGGGCATTCGAGGTGGTCTCTCCACTATTGCTTAGCTTCCCAATTGGTGTCATCCCTTTAGATCACTACAGGTCACACTGGTGCCTGATCTGTCTTCTAACCTATGATTCCCTTTTCGCCCTATTCTACACCCTCCCATTCAACCTTCCTGTTCCCCCATGACCTACTCTCTCTTCCTCTTCTCCCCCTCTCTTCTTCCCAGCTCCCACTATCCCCCAACCCTTGCTGTGTTCCCCATCTGTTCAGAGGATCTTGCCTCATTCCTCTTCTCTTGGGCACTATGCATATCTTTTAGGTTTTTCCTGTTTCCCAGATTCTCTATTAGTGGAAGTAAAGACTGGCACTATCCTGACCCATGTCTAAAATCCATATATGAGTAAGTACATACCATGTTTGTCTTTTTGCGACTGGGTTACCTCACTCAGGATGGTTTCTTCCAGTGCTATCCATTTACCTATGAATTTCAAGATTCCATTGTTTTATTCTGCTGAGTAATACTCCATTGTGTAAATGTGCCCCATTATCTCTATCCACTCTTCAGTTGAGGGGCATCTAGGTTGCTTCCAGGTTCTGGCTATTACAAATAATGCTGCTATTAACATAGTGGAGCAGATGCCCTTGTTGTATGAATTTGCCTCTTTTGGATATATGCCTAAGAATGGAATTGCTAGGTCTTGTGGGAGATTGATACCCATTTTCCTGAGGAATCTCCATACTGATTTCCAAAGAGGCTGTATGAGTTGGCACTCCCACCAGTAGTGGAGGAGAGTTCCCCTCTCTCCACATCCACTCCAGCATAAATTGTCTTCTGTGTTTTGATTTTAGCCATTCTGACAGGAGTGAGATGGTATCTCAGTATTATTTTGATTTGCATTTCACTGATGGCTAAGGATGTTGAGCACTTTCTTAAGTGTCTCTTGGCCATTTGAGCCTCCTCTACTGAGAATTCTCTATTTAGATCTGTACCTCACCTTTTAATTGGATCTTTTCGTGTTTTGGAGACTTGCTTCATGAGTTCTTTGTAAACTTTGGAGATTATCCCTCTGTCAGATGTGGGGTGAGTGAACATCTTTTCCCATTATGTGGACTGCCTTTTTGTCTTGTTGACTGTGTCCTTTGCCTTACAGAAGCTTTTTAGTTTCAGGAGGTCCCATTTGTTAATTGTCAATTTCAGTGTTTGTGCCAATGTTGTTATGTTCACGAAGTGATCTCCTGTACCAACTCGTTGAAGAGTATCTCCCACTTTCTCTTCTAAAAGTTTCAGTGTGGCTGGATTTATGTTGAGATCTTTGATCCATTTGGACTTAATTTTTGTACAAGGCGATAAACATGGATCTGTCTGCAGTCTTCTGCATACAAGTACCCAGTTATGCCAGCACCATTTGTTGAAGATGCTTTTTTTTCTATTGTATAGTTTTAGTTTCTTTGTCAAAAATCAAGTGTTCACAGGAGTGTGGGTTAAAGTCAGGGTTTTCAATTCGCTTCAATTGGTCTACCTGCCTATTTTTATGCCAATACCAAGCTGTTTTCAGGACCATAGCTCTATAATAGAGCTTGAAGTCAGGTATGGTGATGCCTCCTGAAGTTCGTTTATTGTATAGGGTTGTTTTAGCTATCCTGGGCCATTTGATTTTGCACATAAAGCTGATTATTGTTCTTTCCAGGTCCTTGAAGAATTGTGATGGAATTTTGATAGTGAGTGCAATGAATCTGTAGACTGCTTTTGGCAAGATTGCCATTTTTATTATGTTGATCCTAACAATCCAAGAGCATGGGAGATCTTTCTGGTATCCTCTTTGATTTCTTTCTTTAAATATTCAAAGTTCTTAATATACAGGTCTTTCACTTCCTTGCTTAATATTATCCCCAGATATTTGATGCTGTTTTTGGCTATTGTAAAGGGTGATGGTTCTCTGATTTCTTTCTCAGTCATTTCATCATCTGTATATAATAGGGCCACTGATTTTTTTGGGTTTACCTTGTATCCTGCCACATTGCTGAAGGTGTTTATCAGCTCTAGGAGTTCCCTTGTGGAGTTTTTTTGGGTCACTTATGTAAACTATCATATCATCTGCAAATAGTGAAAGTTTGACTTCTTCTTTTCCTATTTGTATCCCCTTTATCTCCTTTTGTTGTCTTATTGCTGTAGCTAGAACTTCAAGTACAATATTGAAGAGATATGGAGAGAATGGATAGGCTTGTCTTGTTCTTGATTTTAGAGGAATTGCTTTGAATTTCTCTCCATTTATTTTGATGTTAGCTGTTGGTTTACTTTATATGGCTTTTATTACATTCAGGTATGTTCCTGTTATCCCTGATCTCCCTAGGACCTTTGTCATGAAGGGGTGCTGGATTTTGTCAAAGGCTTTTTCAACATCTAGTGAGATGATCATGTGGTTTTTCTTTCACAGTTTGTTTATATGGTGGATTACATTGATAGATTTTCTAATGTTGAACCATCCCTGAAGCCTACTTAATCATGGTGGACGATTTTTTCTGATGTATTCTTGAATCCAGTTTGCGAGTATTTTAGAGTATTTTTGCATCGATGTTCATGAGGGAAATTGGTCTACAGTTCTCTTTCTTAGTTGTGTCTGTGTGCGGTTTGGGTATCAAGGTATTTTCAGCCTCATAGGAAGAGATTGGCAGTGAGCCTCCTGCTTCTATTGTGTGGAATACTTTGAGGAGTACTGGAATTAGCTCTTCTTTGAATTTCTGTTAGAATTCTGCACTGAAACCATCTGGGGCTGGGCATTCTATTTTGGGACACTTTTGATGACTGCTTCTATTCCATTAGGGGTTATAGGTCTGTTTAGATTGTTTATCTGCCCTTGATTTAGTTTTAGCAAGTGATATCTATCTAGGAAATTGTCCATTTCCTTTAAATTTTAGAATTTTATGGAGTACAGATTTTCAAAGTATGCCCTGATGATTCTCTGGATTTCCTCACAGTCCATTGTTATGTCCTCCTTTTCATTTCTGATTTTCTTAATTAGCTTGCTCTCTCTCTGTCTTTTTGTTAGTTTGGAAAGAGGTTTGTCTATTTTGTTGATTTTCTCAAAGAACCTACTCTTTGTTTCATTGATTCTTCTCAATGTTTTCCTGGTTTCTACTTGATTGATTTCAGCCCTCAATTTGATTATTTCCTGGCGTCTGCTCCTCCTGGGTGAATTTGCTTCTTTTTGTTCTAGAGCATTCAGCTGTGCTAATAATTCTCTAGTGCAACTGTTCTCCAGTTTCTTCATGTGGACACTTAGTGCTATGAACGTTCCTTTCGGCACTGCTTTCAAAGAGTCCCATAAGTTTGCTTATGTTGTGTCCTCATTCTCATTTAGTTCTAAGAAGTCTTTATTTTCATTTTTTTATTTCTTCCTTTACCCAGGGATAGTGCAATTGTGCATTGTCCAATTTCCATGAGATTGTAGGGTTTCTGCGATTTGTGTTATTGTTGAATTCTAATTTTAATGCATGGTGGTCTGATAAGATACAGGGGGTTATTCCAATTTTTTTTGTATCTGTGGAGATTTGCTATGTTTCCTATTATGTGGTCAATTTTAGAGAAGGTTCCATGTGGTGCCGAGAAAAAGGTATATCCCTTTGTGTTTGGGTGGAATGTTCTATAGATGTCTGTTAAACCCAGTTGGGTCATAACTTCTATTAGTTCTTTTGTTTCTTTTTTAAGGTTCTCTCTGGAGGTCCTGTCTAGCGGTGAGAGTGGAGTGTTGAAGTCTCCTACTATTAGTGTGTGAGATTTTATGTGCAAGTTGAGCTTTAGTAATGTTTCTTTCATAAATGTAGGTGCCTTTGTATTTAGGTCATAGATGTTTAAAATTGAGACTTCATCTTGATGTTCTTTTCCTTTGATGAATATGAAGTGTCCTTATTCATCTCTTTTGATTTATTTTAATTTGAAGTCTAGTTTGTTAGATATTAGGATTGCTACACCCGCTTGTTTCTTGGGACCGTTTGATTGGAAGATCTTTACCAATCCTTTACTCTGACATAATGTCTGTCTTTGATGTTGAGTTGTGTTTCTTGTATGCAGCAGAAGGAAGGGTTCTGTCTTCGTATCCATTCTGCTAGTCTGTGTCTTTTTATAGGCAAGTTGAGGCCACTGACATTGAGGGATATTAATGACCATTGATTGGTGATTCTTGTTTGTGCCTGATTTATTGTTAGTGAAGTTATTTTGTGTAGGTTCTCCTCCCTTGTTCTTTTGGTGTTTTGTAAAGTGGAATTATATATTGCTTTTGTCTTTTTGAGTGTAGTTATCTTCCTTGGATCTAGGTTTTCCTTCTAGCACTTTCTGTAGAGCTGGATTCATGGATACGTATTGTTTAAATCTGGCTTTGCCATGGAATATTTTGTTTTCTATGGTAATTGAAAGCTTTGCTGGATATAGTAGTCTGGGCTGGCATCCTTGTTCCCTTAGTGTTTGTAGGACATCTATCCAGGATCTTCTGGCTTTCATCATGTCCATTGAGAAATCACATGGAATTCGGATAGGTCTGCCTTTATATGTTACTTGGCCTTTTTCTTTAGCTGCTCTTAATATTTTCTCTTTATTCTGTAGGTTTGATGTTTTGATTATTATATGGCAAGGTGACTTATTTTTTTGGTCCAGCCAATTTCTTGTTCTGTAAGATCTTGTATTTTCATAGGAATAACCTTCTTTAGGTTAGGGAAGTTTTCTTCTATGATTTTTTGAATATGTATTCTGTACCTTTGAGTTGTATTTCTTCACCTTCTTCTATACCTATTATTCTCAGATTTGGCTTCTGCATGGTGTCCCATATTTCCTGGATATTTTGTGTTAGGGATTTGTTGGTTTTGAGATTTTGTTTGATTGACGACTCTGTATCCTCTAATGAGTCTTCAACACCTGAGATTCTCTCTTCTATCTCTTGTATTCTATTAGTGATACTTGTATCTGTAGTTTCTGCTCATTTACCCAGCTTTTCTATTTCCAGCATCCCCTCATTCTGTGTTTTCTTTATCGTTTCTATTTCAGCTTTTACTCCTTCAACTGTTTTAGTTGTTTCCTTCTTTTGTTTGGTTGTTTTTTCTTGGTGTTCTTTAGATTCTTTGAGAGATTTGTTTAATTCTTGAATTTTCCTTCAATTTCATGGATTTTTTGTTTGTTTTTTCTTCTATATCTTTAAGGATTATACTCCTTTCTTCTTTGAGTGTCTCTATCATCTTCATAAAATAATTTTTAAGGTCTGTTTCCTCTGCTTCGTCTATGTAGTGCTTTTCAGGTCTTGCTGGTGTTGGTTCCCTAGATTCTGGTGGAGTCATGTTGGTGTTTCTATTGCTAAGTGCGCTCTTATTCTCTCTTCTTCCCATCTTTTCTTCCAGTGGGTGCTTGTGGGGTCTTTCTATCTCCACTGGTCTCCTTCCTTCCTGAAGCTGAAGCTGGGGATGCTGACACTGAAGCTTAAGCTGAAGCTGGGGTTGCCGGAGGTTGGGGCCTGGAAGGGCTGATGTCTCTCCTGAAGCTGGGCTCTCTGGAGTTTGGGGGCTTGAAGGGCTGATGTCTTTCCTGTGTGGGTGGGTCTTCTGGATGCTAGGAGCCAACATTGAGTAATGTTATAGATAGCTGTGTTCCTGAATGGTAGATGAGTAGCAAATGAATGCCTCTGAAAACAGAGGAGGAGATAAAAAAGAACTGTGTAAAATGAAAGTTAATATGGTCACTCCTAAGATGTACTGTATCTTTTAGAGCTTTACTGAGACATAACTGATACAATACAATTAATTATATATGCTTAAATTAATAAGCATACTACTTTGATATGTATGTAATGTGAAATAATTACCATAATTTAACATATCCCTCCTCTCACAATTATCTATACATATGCATATATGTGATAAGTGTACTTAGTTTATAGTGATTAGAAATTTTCAAGTATACCATATACTATTTTTAACTCTGTCCATCATGATATATATTAGATATCTGAAATATTTTACATTTTATCCAGTACATTTGTTATATATATATATATATATATATATATATATATATATATATATCGCTTTGTAGACCAAGCTGGCCTTGAACTCACAAAGATCCACCTGTCTTTACCTCCTGAGTAATAGGATTAAGGGTGTGTGCTGCCAATGCCTGGCTATATTTATTATATCTTAAGTGCTAGCTTTCTATAGAGGATAAATTTTTCTTCATAGAATTTACCAAAGAAAGATAAGGCTTAAGCATAAAATTAAGAAACAGGAAAAATATGTTACTGTGACTAGAGTGTTCTGGGACCAGTTTCTTTGTCCCTAGCATAAGGGTTTGTTGTGTTTATAAACCTCTCATATAGCCACATGTACTGATAATGACTATCTCCTATGGGGGCAACTGAAACTTTGCCAAGCCTCAGAGCATTTCTATGGCCCTAGGAGTATTCAAAGCCAAATCAACACTAGTACAAACCCAAGATTTATCCCATGGTTTCCAGACTATATGGCCTTTCAATATAAATATGTATCTTTAAACAATATGTTTCAACCTATACTGGAAGAGAAATTGTGGAATAAGTAAATGTTTTAACTTAGACTGCCAATGAACTGTCTCTATATTTAAGTACATATAAACCCCCTGAAGATCATGAGTGAGTAACAACACTGGCATTTGTTTTGCATCAGAGGAAACCAATTAGCCAGAATTATTTAGCCAAGTCTTTCCAGGCATGTTAACAAGGAGTTAGCAATTACAGTTTAATATTTGTCCTCTGATCCCACTTAAAATAATCAAATTTATTCAGATGATGAATTTAAGACCCAGACAATTTCCACGAATGTGCAGAGTTGATAGAATAGAATCAATGACATTTAGCTGCTAGCCCTCCAACACAAGGATATGGGAAGCCAAGCAACATGGTGTTCTTTCCATACCAGAATAGTTTCTGACTGCAGCTCTTCCAGGTCAGAATCGAGAGTGGATTACATATTCTCTACTACTCCAGTCAAACTTTGTCAGAAGCCATTTACATTCTAGCAATAGGAGCCCCCTGATATTCCTGTTGGCACATTCTATCTTGAATTGTGCCTGCTGTGACCCAGAAAACAGTGAACTCATCTGCATAATCAATGCACTGTCCTTGCTGAAGTATATTTAGAAGTACCAAGTTTGCAAGAATGTGATCAAGATGGGTTTGAGAAAATCAGCATGCCCTTCCCTTTTAGCCTCAGAGAGATGTATTACTCAGAAGGGGCTGCAGTTTCTGCCAATGTGAGATTAAAGTAATATTTTGCAAAGTGGAGGAATTAATTTATAGAACATATTACTTCAAAATAAGCCTTATTCAGGTAGTACAAATTAATTAAAACATGCTAGGAAACATTTATCAATGTCATGGCTACCCATTGGCTGCTAAAGGCAATCTGCATTATTTTTCAGCCACTTGGAGAAATATGTATTTTCTGATGCCAGGGTAACCACAGATTAGCCATGTCCCTTGACTGCATCACTTAATTTTTCTTGGTACCTATTTCATCATCTTTGGATGAAAAGTTAAGTTCAAAGATCATTGACTTAGACCCCATGCATGAAAGTTGGACAATGTATGTATCCATGTATGTATTTTAAGGAAGTGTGAACATGAAATCCATTTTCCTCTCACTTTGCTAGTATCACATGTACCTTTTGTTAGCACACAAAGAGAAAAAGAGCAGTCTTCCTTGCCCCTCTCAGAAATACTTAACACTCAGTCTTTGCTTTCAACACTCCTGTTTCTTCACTTGTCAACATAATGTCTAGGTAAGAGTATTCCCTAAATTAAGGATGAGTAAACAAGCTGCATAGTCAAACATGTCTAGTGATATTAACTGCAACAAAAATGATTGAAAACCCTTAGCACCAGAGCCACCAATAAAAATCAACCAAAAATGACAAGATCTCTGGGACTAATGTGAGAATTTGAACAGTAACCTCTGTCTAATGAATACATTTCTCAACCTAATGTATGACCATTCTTTTCTCTCTTCTCAAGCTTTCCCATATACAATGTAGTTCTTTCTTCAGTGTCTTAAAAGATTGATTACATAAGCCTTTCAATTGCTTAGTTACTCCAAGATATTTTATTTTCCCTTAGTTTTGAGCTATTGTGAATTTTGTTTCTCAGTATGTTTGCTACTTGTATATAGGAGTGCTACTGATACTTACACATTAATTTTGTATCCTACACTTTGCTCAGTGTTTGATATGCCATAGAAGTTTCATGATGGTCTTCTTTATAACAAGTTATATCATCTGCAAATAAGAAGAAACTCTCCTTAAGTAGGAAAGTAAACAACTTAAAATAACATCAAGAAGTCCCTGAATCAGACCAGAATCACTAGACCCCTCCATACCAGGGTAAGCAATTAAAGCTGAGAACTTTTCCCAGAAGAGCAGTGCCAAGTTGCAAAGAAAATTCTGACACCAGAACAGCTGCCTAAAAAAAGCAGAAACCAGGCAAGTTGCATTGGAGAGCTTTAGACCAACTGATTCACTTAAAAGAACACTTTCCAATCTGTGGAGTTGCCTACAGGCTCTGCAGTATGTTTCAAGTTCCCAGATTTTGTGCACTTCCATTACTTTCTGGGCCTCTAAATAACCCCTCAACCATATTCCTGTAAGTAACCCCAATAAAACCTCAAGGTTCACCATGTTGAACTTTGGTCATATCTATGCTTTGATATGTCTTGCACTCCTCCCTTTCTGGCCTGTGTAGGTGTGTGTTGCAACTGCCCAGGAGAAGTTTTGTCACACAATGACTTGTTCTATTGCATTAGGTAAAACTTAAATATTACACGGAAAAGGTATGGAGAAAGTGGCTACCCTCGCTTTTGTCTGATTTTAGTGGAAATACTTTGAGTCTCTCTGCATTTACAATGGCATTGACTATAAGTTCATTATAAGTTATTTTATTATGTGGAGATATATCCCTCATTTACATATTAGTCTGAGAATTTTTGTCACTAATGAGATCTGGATTTTGTCAAAGACCTTTTCTGAATCTAATAACACCATCATGAGTGTGCTCATTTGAATGGGAAGATTCTCTAGAGCAGTGACTCTCAACCTGTGGGTCGTGATCCCTTTGGGGGATCAAATGACCCTTTTAGAGGCATTACCTAAGACAACCTTAAAATGGATATTTACATTACACTTCATAATGGAAGCAAATTTACAGTTATGAAGTAACAATGAAAATAATTTTATGGTAGGGATCACCACAACACGAGGGACTGTATTGAAGTGTCACAGTGTTAGGAATGTTGAGAAACACTGCTCTATAAGCTTTGGTGTTTGAATATTTGGTCCCTGATGGTGGTGGTGTTTGGAGAAGCTTATGGGGTCTGGCCTTATTGGAGGAAAGATGCCATTTGAAGCATGCCTTGAGAGTTTAAGTATGGATGCCATTTCTAGTTTTCACTTTGCTTTGTGTTTGAAATTCACAAGCCCTCAAATTCCTGGTCCTCCCATAGTTCTTGATACTTGCTGACAAGTCATCTAGCCATGAGGTATTCTTACATCTTAGAACTATAAACTCAAATAAACTATTTCTTAAATAAGCTGCCATGGTTATGGTGTTTTATCACAGCAATAGAAAAAGTAGCTACTACAGAAGCTGGTACCATAGAGTGGGCAAATGTGACAGACCAGACTATGCTGTGCTTTGCTTTTTGTAGAATTCACAAGATTTTGAAACTTTGGATTAGAAAAGCAGCTGAACACTGCAAGTGGAATTCAATGGTCCATCCTAGTAGGTGTTTGGAAGGTAATAGTACTGAGAATTATGCAGACTGTGAATGTACAGCTCAAGAGACTCATTCCTGAAATATTTTGGCAAAAATGGAGTTTCTCTTCATGTCTCAAGACCTTTCTGAAGCCTAAATTTAAAAGAAATAGACTAAGTTTTCTGGCAAGAAGATTTCTAGATAGCTTGATATTTACAGTGTCACCTAGTTGCTTGTAATTGCTCTTATGCAAGTCAACAGTGAACATGACCAAATGAGGTAGTAAGAAATACAATTATGTAGTTGGGAAAGAAAAATGACACTGGCAAGCTTGACGTTATATCCAAGGCTTGTGATGGAAAAAGTCTTATTAAGGATATTAGCCCAATTAAACTGAGAATTCAGGGTCTCCACTGAAATGAAGAGAGGGATGCTCTCAAATAGAGAACCCACCAGGCTAAGTTTCCAACTTATGAAAGAAAACGGAGTTTTTTGTATATTTTAGAGATCAGCCCTCTGTCGGATGCATGGTTGATAAAGACCTTTTCCTATTCTGTAGGCTGCTGTTGTGTCTTGTTAACAGTGTCCTTTGCCTTAAAGAAGCTTCTCAGTTTCAGGAGGTCCCATTTATTAATTATCAATTTCAATGTCTGTGCTACTGGTGCTACTGGTGTTATGTTAAAGAAGTGTTCTCCTGTGCCAATGTGTTCAAGGGTACTTCCCATTTTCTCTTCTAAGAGGATCAATGTGGCTGAATGTATGTTGCGGTCTTCAGAGCATTTGGACTTAAGTTTTCTGCATGGCAATAAATATGGATCTATCTGCAATTTTTTACATGTCAACATCCAGTTATGCTAGCATCATTTGTTGAAGAAGCTTTCTTTTATAGATTGTATAATTTTAGCTTCTTTGTCAAGAATCAGGTGTTCATAGGTGTGTGGATTATTATCAGTGATTTCAATTCAATTCCATTGGTCTACCTGTCTGTTTTTGTGCCAATACCAAGCTGTTTTCAATACTATAACTCTATAGTAGAGCTTTAAGTCAGGGATGGTGATGCCTCTGGGAGTTACTCTATAAATAGTACAGCGAAAAATAGGGTATAGAGACTTCTCAATAGAGACTTCACAATAGGGGACACTCAAAGACTGAAAGGCATTAAGGCATTGTCCAATATCCTTAGTCATCAAGGAAATGCAAGTCAAAACAGCTCTGAGATACCATCTTATGCCTTTCAGAATGACAAAAAAAAACATCAATGACAACTTATGCTACAGAGGATGTGGATAAATAGGAACACTATGCCATTGCTGGTGGGAATACAAACTTGTACAGCCACTTTGGAAATCAGTCTAGAAGTTTCTCAGGAAAATAGGAATCAATATGCCCTAAGACACAGCAATTCCATTCTTAGTCATATGTCCAAAGGATGCACACTCATACCACAAGGCCATCTGTTCAACTATGTTCATAGCAGCATTATTTGTAATATCCAGAACCTGAAATCAACCTAGATTCCCCTCAACCTAAGAATGAATGAAGAAAATGTGGTACGTACACACAATGGAGTACTCCTCAGTGGTAAAAAATAATGAAATCTTGAAATTCACAGGCAAATGGATGGAACTAGAAGAAACCATACTAAGTTAGGTAATCCAGACACAGAAAGACAAGCATAGTATGTAGTAACTCATAAGTGGATATTAAAGACAGAGCAAAGGATAACCAGCCTACAATCCACAACACTAGAGAAGCTCGGAAACAAGGAGGACCCTAAGAGAGGCATACATGGACCACTGAAAAGAGAGTGATAAGATCTCTTAAGTAAATTAAGAGCATGGGGGGAGGAGAGAGGGAGGTAGGAGAAAGAGGAAGAGAGAAGGAGAAGGAGAACATGAGGGATCGGGAAGTTTGAGTTGGTGGAAGAATAGAGAAGAGCAAGGAAAGAGAAACCTTGATAGAAGGAGGCATTATGGGCTTCATGAGAAATCTGAACAAGTGAAATTCCAAGGAATCCACAAGGATGACACCAACTAAGAGTCTAAGCAATAGTGCAGAGGCTACCTTAAATTCCTTTCCCCTATAATGATATTGATGACTACCTTAACTGCCATCATAGAGTCTTCTTCCAGGATGGATGGAAACAGAAGCAGAGATTCACAGCTAATCACTGAACTGAACTCCTGGAATCCAGTTGTAGAGAGGGAAGGATGATGAGCAAAGTGGTGAAGACCATGCTGGGAAACCCACAGAAACAGCTGACCTGAGCAAGTGGGATCTCCATGACTCCAGGCTGACAGCTGGGGGACCAGCATTGGACTGAACCAGCCCCCCTGGACCAGAGTGTCAGTTGAGGGCCTTGGGCAGTCTATGGGGCCACTGGCAGTGGGACCAGTATTAATCTCTATGGAGAGATAATCCCTCATTCTAGATACAGGTTCTCAGTCCTGCCCCAAATGTTGTGGCAGACTTTGATGATTCCCCATGGGAGGCTTCACCTTCTCTGAGGAGTGGATTGGAAGTGGGGTGGTTTGATGGCAGGGTTAGCAGGAGGATGGGAGAGAGAGGGAACTGGGATTAGTATGTAAAATAAGATTGTTTTTAATTTAAATTAAAAATTAATAAAAAATAAAAGGACAAAGGACTTGTATGCTCTTATAAAGCAACAACAGACAAATGTGGTACAAGGAGGCCCTGGTCTATCCCAAGCTGGCAGTTGAACTTAGCAGCCTCCTCTTTGTAGTGCTGGCTTAAAAGTCTTGAAGGATTCTTGAGCTAAAGAGTCATGAAATATTCCTCCATGATTTCAGCTCAAGGCTGGGCAAGCATAGCAAAAGAGTTGCAGTGTGTAATCCACAAGAGGCACTGAGAAGCCATTAGGTTAAGCTGGAGGTAAAGCCTGGGATGAAATTGGAGACCCCAAAATTTTGAGATGCCAGAGCTATGAGATACCTTGCAAGAGCTTCTTACCAGGGTTAGACTCATACCCCAGAAGAGATCAGTATGTTCTCAGCAACTACTGGAAGGGTAGAACCATTAAAGACTTTGACAGTACACATGGGATACTGAACTTGGCATTGACTCTATGTTTTGTTCTTGCTTTTGGTCTAGTATTTCATCACTATGCTCTCACTGTTCCCTTTTGAGATGGTAATGTATATTCTGTGCCATTTTATATTGTTAGTACGTGTCCTATTGTTTTTTATAGATATTTTATTTTATTTGACAGAGATTACTTTAAGTCTCAGAAGAGACTTTTAAGCATTATTGAGAATGACAAACTATTAGGATTTGGTCGTTTTTTATCACAACAATAAAAAGTAACTATTATAGTGTAGTTTCTATCATTTATGTGGAAGATTGGATATATTGATTTATGTATATTGAATCATTCCTGTATCTCTAGGATGAAATCAATTTTATTATGGTGCATAGTATCCTGATGTTCACTTGAATTTGGTGTACTGTAAAGAGAAGCCTTTTTCTTTGAGAGAAGCCTTCCCACCAGCCTGGTTCCAGAGCCGCATCAGTCCCAAATAAACACACAGGAGGCTATATTCATTATGAAGCTGTCGGCCTTGCTTGTTTCTTACTGGCTAGTTCTGACTTAAGTAATTACCCCATAATTGTTAATCTAAGTATTTCTCTTACCGGAGAATAGTTCCGGGCTTCCTACCCCATGGCGTTACATCTTGACTCTCTGTCTTTCTCCTGCCCAGAGTCCTTCTGGACTCCTAGTCCCACCTATCTTGATTCCCTATTGGCCAGCAGTGCTTTATTGACAAATGACAGGACTTCCCCAACATCCCAAAAAGAAAGGTCTTAACTTTGACATAGTCAAATTATATATAAAAGAACAGTTATCAAGTAAGAACATAGTTACAATATTTTGTCTATCAACATTTAGCAAGATTTAAAGAAAATATCATCTATCTCATTCTTGTGAGTCCAAAGTCCTATATGTAGCTTATGTCTTATCATAACTAAGGAAAACTATAATTATAACTATCTGTCTTCAACTTTTATCAAAGACCACAGAAGGATAATATATAAACACTAGGATTGACAGAGACATCTTACTGCCTGGACAGCCACCTGAAGTTCCTCTGTAACGTAGGGGCATCCATCTTCAGCCCATAGGCCACAATGTGTCTGGAACACTTCTCAGCAAAGCAGGAAATTTCAAACTGTCCAGCTGCATTGGCAGTCTGTCAGTCATTTCTATGTGTCCTGCAGAAAGTCTCGTAGACTCTTCCATGAAGCAGGAACCCTGTAGGACTGAGTTCAGCAGTCACTTTCTTGTGTGTCCTGCATGTCCACTTTATACAGCAACAGTTAAACTGTCTAGGCAAGAGCAGTTTCTTGCCCAAATGGATAATCTTGCCATGTTGAAAGCAAACTCCATAACGA
Source organism: Mesocricetus auratus (assembly GCF_017639785.1). NCBI lineage: Eukaryota > Metazoa > Chordata > Mammalia > Rodentia > Cricetidae > Mesocricetus > Mesocricetus auratus. The sequence goes on from NW_024429201.1 coordinate 32,173,376, forward strand.
GTTTCTTCGATGCCCATCTTCCTCTCAGACATAATTGGTGCTGCCAGGAGCAGACATTTCTCATTGTCGAGATGAACCCTAAACCATTTTAAATGCCATTTTCTGAAGGTCTTTGAAAGGTTTGAAGACTGTATATCTATCTCAAATATATTTTTGAATATCTAGGAAACCTAACTATAAGTTCTGACTATTATAAGTAACTATCTATAATCTGTATTTAATTACGCATTACATTTTAAAAGATCAGTATAAGCACAATACTTAATCAAGAGGAGAAATATACATGTCACAAAATTGACTTTGAATTTGTATCAATAAATGAAAAACCATACCCATACCATAATTCCCATTTTTACCATTAAAAGGAGATTGGCTGTGATCATTAACCAATTATAAACAATCCCATTTAAATGAAAACAAAGATTTATAAATAAGATGGGAATTAGGACGACGCTCATTCCAAACTGCTTCATGCTGGAAGGAGGCACTGTTCATACCATGGGGATCATGACAAAACTGAGAAACCTGTACAAGTCCGTATTTTGGGGGTCTGTGAAGCTCCATCATCTTAGCTGTTTCAGTTGTTGGAACACCTTGTCCACTGCTTCCGGGGGTCTTGGTTCATCAAACCATAGAAGCCTGGAAGGAATCCTCAGCTTTTCATTTTCTGTAGAAACATAAGCAAAATCTCCTTTCCCAAGTAACATATCCTTATACTTAAATTTTGAAGTCAAGGCATTTTCAAAAGATAGAAGTTGGATTAATTCAGCAGCATTTATACTCAAGTGTACTTTAGCAGCTGTTCTTTCCTGAGCAATCAAAAAACTGAAAAACACAATAGCGTACAGTATCCAGACTCTCTGTGTATTTTCCATCTTTGTGCGGCTTATTTATTTGTCTATTATTACTTTATTTATTTTACTTTTATTTATTTTTCTCTGAGACAGGGTTTCTCTTTGGAAATCCACCTGCTTCTGCCTCTGGAGTAAATCCTACCTGTGTGCGCCACCACAAAGCCGGCTTTTCTATTTATTTACCACTTTGCCGTTTCATTTTCTCTCTCAGTCTCACGTATATTTTTAAACACAATGTAAACCTTTAGAGGTTTTGTTCATCCAAGTCTGACTTTATTGTAAATCTTTATGTTTTTCTGGCCACGTGTCTTATCTGTTAAAACCGCAGCTGTTTTAAACTGACTTTTTTTTTCAAGATGGCGGGCATAAGTGTGACTCCAGCTGCCGGCTTGGAGATGTGGTCACTGCCACTTCCAGCTGTATGTACAACTTTTAAATCGTTAGCAAAGCCTCTTAAAAGAACCTTGCTGTTTTTTTTTTATGCCAAGTCAGCATGACTGCCTTAAGCAAGCCACGAGTCACTGCTTGCTGCTAGCAAAACAGAGCCCACCTGAGAAAATGCTGCTACGAAAAATCTGTGCTTCTCTCCTTTCTTCTGCTTCTAAAATTCCTTTAAAGCTTTTGTCATTCTACGTGGAAATTCGTCATCCCACTCCTGACACCATTTGTAAAGAGTGTACAAGTATTTTAGTGATGAAAGACCTCGGCATCAAAGCGCCGGGCACTGAACTGAACCCTCTGCCCAAGACCCGGGGCCAGACCACCGGCTGCAAATGCAAGAGGTGATTTATTGAGTACACAGGTGCCTGCGGATGCTACTGCAACTTGGGTGCAGAACATACCGGGCTTGCAGGGAGCACAGTATTTATAGAGTTTTAATGGTTATATAAGTAACAGGCATTTCATTGGCTCATCTTGGGGGCAGGGGTAGTTTCCACGGACTAAGTTTCCTGGTATTACTTCATGAAAGACCCTGGCATGCTTTAGCAATTATTATCCTGGTCCCATGACTACTATGGTGATCAGAGACACAATGGGGGCAGGGGTAGTTGCCAAGGACTAGGTGTCCTGGTATTACCACATAAAAGACCCTGGCACACTTCAGCAATTATTATCCGGGTCCCATGAGTGCTCTGGTGACCACAGAAACTGTTTGACATCCTGCCAGCTGGGCAAGGAACCTGGTCTGGGTTTTTTCATTAGGTAACAGCCTGGCCTTGCTTTTCTTTTCCTAGGGGGTCCTGGGTAGGGGTCTTTCAGTGAGAATTTTTATACTGGTGTTCATAAGAGATACTACCTTGTAATTTAATTTTTTGTTGACTCTGTCTGGCTTTGTAAAGAGAATTTATAAACTTAAATTTTGAAATGTTAACATCAAAAATTAACCATTATCTTTCACTTTGTTAAACTGAAGTTCAGAGCATTCCCAGATTAGTATCTATATATTAACATTATGCAATGCTTTTTGGAACAGAGAATATCTATAACTCAAAGTTTAAGTAAATGAAAAGAGATTTGCTTTTTTCCATCTGTCACTCACTACCAAATTGACTTCTTTATTCAACACATGAACATTTAGTCACTTAAATTTCTCCCTACACATATAAACATAAACTCATTTCTTCCAAGAAGTCCTCCTAGATTTCCCAAGGTGCTATTTGTAATATAGCTTCAGCATAAGGTTATAAATATTATGCATGTACTACTCTGTTATAATTGTCTAGTCATTGAATAAACATAGGAAGTTACCAATATTCAATCACTTGAATATTGATATGCCTATAGCTATATTAATCTAGTTTGTTTCTTACTATAAATAATACAATCTACAAAAGCAAGTATTGTCTTGATTTTAATTGCAAAGGCTTACCATAGAATCTGGAAAACAGTGGATATTCAACTTAATTTTACATAGGTAAAAATAATGTAAAATAAATGAATGATAAAATAGAGAATTCCACGTATTTTGAAAGGTTGAAGCCAAATTGAATGATCAGTGATAGAAATATATAGAGATCGAACAACAATAACCTATTTATCTAATGCAGATTTCTCTTACTGGTTCAAAACAAGGCAAGGTTATCTTTATTTGTGTTTATATATTTATAAATATTTGTTCATTATGTAAATATTTAAAATTTTCATTATATTTTTATTTTAAATAGATTCTTATATAACAGTTTACTACTCTTTAAACTGGCTAAAAAGTATAATAGAAGGATAGCCTGAGTACTGAAAATTCTGAACTTAGTCACTAGAGGTTATTAAACCAATATGCCAGTGAGAGTCATCAGTGTTTTCCTATGACTTGTGGATGCTAGAGATCCCTCAAATGGTAGAGCGTTTGCCATCTCTATTGGTTATATTCAGCAGATCAAAAGAAATTGCTAAAGACATCAAACTTTTGGTTCAAGACACAGAGAAATCTAACCAGAGATATTTGACCTTTTGTCTAGCTTTCACAGTATAAGAATGTGAAACATAGGCTGCTGGGGTAAAAAAGACATCAATAGTCTTATCTAACTTAGAACCCTAGAAACCACAGTAACAGATAAACAAGATATGAACCGTGGTAAAATAGAACCATGACTGTGAAGGAAAAGTGGGGGCAACCAAATGCATTCTCATTCATTTTAAGACCTGCTTCACAAAAGATAATTCATGCCTTGTGCTGTAAACTAATAGAAGCCCATGACTAAGGACGTTTTAGGCCAAAATAAGTAACTCACAATTGTTATTTAGCTAAACTAGCATAGCACCAGGCTGTATTCTATATACTAATTTTTATAACCATAGACAAATGCTACTCTTGGTGTTAATCAGAAAAACATTTCCTCTCAATGAAAGCAGCAGATGCTTGCATAGCTACTCAAGGACATAAAAGTCAATTGCTTAACCTTCAGGAAGACATTTACACCGCCCCCTTTTAAGACTCACAGAACAATATGGAAGAGGGCAGAAAGAATTTAAGATGCAGGGAGAAGAGCTGTGCAATGGTAACCGTTGGACACAATTAAGATGCAGTCAATGCAGTCTGGATCCTATAAAAATAAAGGCCCTGCATAACTGAGCCTATCAACAATCAGTCATAGATCAAGGAGCAGATCATGAGGCCTTCACACTTCTCTCTGAATTATGAGATATTGGTCAGTTTGGGGGGATGATAGACATTGCCATCCATTATGTAACCATTGATCAACCAACCATTCAATGAACAGTAGCGAACTCATAATCATAAACAACACCCTGAGGGGATAACGGGGGGGATGGGGGGAGGGCGCGGGAGGAGGGGAGGGAAAAGGAGAGGGACCTGGAACTGACTTGTGAAGCAACCTTGTTTCTTATCTAAATTTAAAAAAAAAGAATAAAAACAAAAAACAAAAAACAAAAACAACACCCTGGTTAAACACAGTGGTCCTAAAAATAAGAGATGAATGCAAGAGAGGAACCTTGAGTGAGATTAAAGAAATGCAAGAGAAATAAAAGACAGTAAGGCTGACAGTAATGAGAGTGCACTACATACATAGGTGAAAGCCTCAAAATAACAAGTTTACTAAAAGAAAAGTCAGAATGGGCAAAATGTGGCTGTCTGGGTATGCCTAATATGTCTCCAGTATTGTTGAATAAACAACGATGGACATGACCTATAGCTGAACCTCCAATGTAGTAATCATCATAAACATGGTCACTGAGCACTGTCAGAAAGTTGGCAATTTTAATCATTTTTATTTCTATTAATTTATGTATAAATAGCTACCTGTAGCCAGAAACCACTATGTTAGAAAGCTCAGCTCAAAGAATTTCTTTAAAGAATTTTAAAATATGCTCAGTGTGCTTCTTGCCTTTTCTGTCCCTTTTGTCTTGCAATTCTGAGGCTAATTCTCCCTTCTATTGCTGCAGATGCTCTTTCTGATGCTTTTCCATCTTCCTGAATAAATGCTTTCGTCTGAAGGGCTTTGTAATCTTGCATCAGAAAATATCCTAATTTGCTCATACTCCTGGATAGTCATTTGGCTGATATAAAATTCTATGCTGACAGTAATCTTTCTTCAGTCATTGAAGCCATCTCCTGGTTATGCTGGAGCATCTGTTGTTGCTGATAAACAGCCAGAATCTGTTCTATCTCTCCCCTCCCCTTCTCATCCTGTCCTTTCACTCCCCACACTTTAGTAGTGTTCTCTTTGTTGGCATTCTACAGTGTCACAGTTAGAAGTCCATGGTATGTATTCATTATCCCTTGATACCAAAAGTGTGCTTTCAACTTGAGTATCTTTTCTTTACTCCTGGAAAATACATAAATTTTACATTACCAGTACAGTGTCTCCAATACTTCCTCCCTTGTCTTTGGGATACTTTGTAACTACCTTAATCTCTCTTCTCTTCTTTTTTCTCCTTACATGAGTGGGGTTGAGAATTTGGTGAAATATTAATAAAATTCACTAGTTTGCTATTAGGTTGAACCAGTAAATCCTGATTGCAGCCCCACCAGTCTCTCCCTGATTTGTTTTAATAACATTCTGTTGTTTATTTATCTATTTGGTACTTATTTCTCAATATACTTATTGTAGTGTCTTTTCACCTTCTGCTACTTTAATGTCATCAAAATCAAATCATAGTTTGGCTACTTCCTGAGCGAAAGTGTTTTTCTTTAGAACTGTGCATTACAGCCTCAAATGCATGGAAAGACAGGCCTCCTTCTCCTCCTCAAACTATGATTGACAGTTTCAGCCTCTGAGAATGCTCGTCTTTTACTCAGGCATATTTATGAATGGAGCAACATAACCAAATGATGGGCATATGGTACAAGCCTTGCTCCTCACCGGCAGATGGTCCAGATCACTCGATGACCAACAGATTATGCCTCTGTCTTCTACCTATTCAAACTATAGTGGTCACTGTAGCCAATGGAAATTTCTTACCACAAATATTTATCCATATCCCTATTTTGTGCAAGTATAATTCATACTATCATTTAACAAAGTTTAGTGCCTGCTCATGTAAAACATATTTAATCTTCCAATCTGCAGTACCTAAACTCTCATTGACCTATATGTGTGACTGGACCTTGAAACCCACCAAGACCATAACTTCAGTCCCCTTTAGGGATTCATGTTCATATCCAGTCTCTACATCACAAATGTGTTATTCTTATGTTTATGCTTTATCTACTGTACATTTATTTTGAATAAAAATTTATTCCAAGCACACAATTATTTCATCTCGAAAAGAAACCTTCCCCGACTTGTCTGGTATGTGTTGGTCTTTAAAAGTTGATAAGAAATTTAATGTTACAAATTATTATATACAGTAGTTATGACAAGCAAATGTTATTAAACAAGTACAAATTTTTCTCCTTAGGAAATCAGTAGCTTTGATTACATTCACTTAATGAAGATCATGCAGCTACAAGCTATATAAAGAGCATATCAAATAAAAGCTGCCAAAAGAGATCATCCTAGAGTAACTATTTTTCTCTGAATAAATGTTTGTAGCTGCAGATAAGCCCAGGTGTATCCCATGAGACCCACACGAGGAATTTCTCAGGCTTCAGACAGTTTTGATTCACTGCAATCCATTTATACTCACTACAGGCTTAAATGTTGGAATTGAATCATCCAGTTGTAGTTTCACTTTAATTTTGTTTCAATTTTACTTGAGAATGATGGTAGACATATTTAGCACAAGAAGAAAGAAGCTGGGCAGAATGTATATATATATATATATATATATATATATATGGTATAACATAGACAAGTTGAGATCAATGAAAAATGAATAGTGATAATCAAGTACTGTGAAAAAATGTATAAAAGTCTTTTTTATTCAGATAACCAACAGAGAATAAATTGGTACAATTACTAGCTCTTAATATGTACTTATTCATTGACAATGGCTGGTTTTATTCAGTATAATTTGGTTAAATGTCAGGAGTTTGTGATATGACTTGCAAAATGATTTGGTAGAATCCCAAATGACTTGTTACCCACAGACTGGAGATTGCTGAGGTGGACAGAAGTTGTTTTAATTTCTTTTAGCTTTATCCAGAATCCACTGTATAGTTTTTGGCAACTTAGAATGGAAAGAACAGTTGAGCATTGCAGTAAGGTAAATGTTTCTATTTGCTCCCCTGGCCACTGATGCCATGCCCTAGAATGAACATGAAGTGGCAAATGTGACTCAACTTTCAACCTAACTTTCCTCTGCTAGCAGTTTTTCACCAAAGAAGTATTACCCAAGCTCTATTCTTATAGATTGTAAAGAAATACTTCAAGGGAAGCAGAGATCACAATAGATCAAGCCAATTACTTACTCTGGTTTTGACTCTAGTAACTTTTTTTGTTGTTTATGCGAGTGCTAGAAGGGGCTGGTGTCATTGATTACCTTTTTCAGATTTATTAAAATATGGTAGCTTGATCACCAATGAAGCTCCTTAATAAGTAATTTTCAATTTAATGTGGCCCTTTTTTATTTCTGTCATACATGCCATACCAAGTTTGTGAGCAAAGTACAGGTGAGGGGTAAATACACAGCAGCAAAAAGCTGTAGTTTCACAAGAGTCAGGCCATTTCCTACCATCTACACTTACATCCTCTGTCACTTGCTCATAATGTATTTACATTGTTTTCAAAAACAAACACACTAAGTATCTTTTACTGAGGCAAAACAATCAAAAGATACCACTACTAGCTTACCAGGATTTGACTGGTTTCAGATTAAAATACAATAATGATGAAATTAAAACCAGTATCTACACTTTGCACTTCTATTTCTTAAGTAACAAGTATATGGTAGTATCCATCAGTGAATAGGTAAATTAATCAAAGGAATGCAGAGGTTCTCTTAAGTCTTTTGGGGATGTGTTAAATTTAACTAGCAGATGAGTGAGTATGATTAAAGATAAGAAAAATTTATATAGCAAGTAAAATAATTAGCTTGATTTGATAGCATAATTGATAATGATGCCACCTGACCGATTCATGTTCTTTAGTTCTGAGACAAAGACCCTTAGAAGTCTTTTGTCTTCTGCTGCCCACCCTGGAATCCCCTGGCCTGGGGATTGCAGGCAGGTCGACTTGTCCCCAGCTGAACAAGCAACCATGAGCCTGCTTACTGAACTGTGTTAATCCAGCTCCCACCTACTAGGAGACAGAGTGCCTCAAACCTGCCTGCACCCATCTTGAGACCCATCAGAGTATTAGACCTGCTTGCACCCACTGAAAGAGAACCTTGGTCCTGTACCCACCAGGAGAGGAAGAGACACCACCTGTACTCACTGGAAGAAGGATTGAGAAGACAAGAATAAAAGAGCACACTCAACAACAAAAAAATCAATATGATGCCACCAGAGTCTACACACCAGTAAGACCTGCACATCCCAACACATGTGAAGCAGAAGAGAACAACCTTATAAACAACTTCATGAAGATGATAGAGACACTAAAGTAGGAAATGAGAAAATCCTTTAAAGAAATTTAAGAAAAGACAAACCAAAAATTGCAAGAAGCAATTCAAACAGGGTAGGGTTTGAAATCTGAAATAGAGACAAAAAAAACCACAGTCTGAAGGAAGGCTGGAAATAGAAAAGCTGGGCAAATGGTCAGGTACTACAGATACAAGCATTGCCAACAAAATACAAGAGTTGGAAGAGAGAATATCAGGTGTTGAAGATACATTAGGAGAAATAGATTCATCAACCAAAGAAAATATTCAGTCCAACAATTTCCTAACACAAAATATGCAAGAAAAAAGGAACACAGTGTAAACGCCAAATGTAAGAATAATAGGTATAGGAGAAGGTGAAGAAACACAAATCAAAGGTGCAGAAAACATATTCAACAAAAATCATAGAGGAAAACTTTCCCAACCTAAAGAAAGACATACCAATGAAAGTACAAAAAGCCTACAGAACACCAAATAGAGTGGACCACAAAGAGTCCCTTCAGCACATTATAATTAAAACACCAAACATACAGAGTAAAGAAAGAATATTAAGAGCAACAAAGGAAAAAGGCCAAGTAACATATAAAGGCAAACCTATCAGAGTCAAACATGACTTCTACATGAAAACTCTGAAAGCTAGAAAATCCTGGATAGATATACTAAAAACACTAAGACACCATGGATGCCAGCCCAGACTACTATCCCAAGCAAAGCTTTCAATCAATATCGATAGAGAAAACAAAATATTCCATGACAAATCCAGCAGGAAAAAAATGGAATATTGAAATTTGCAGGCAATGGATGGCACTAGAAGAAACCATACTGAGTGAGGTAACCCAGTCACAAAAATACAAATGTTGTATGTACTCAGTCATATATGGATTTTAAACATGAAGCAGGTGTGTGCCAGCCTGCAATTCCACGGCCAGAGATTCTGGGAAACAGGGAGATCTGTAAGAGAGGTATGATGTTACTCCAGAGAAGGGAAATGGGACAGGATATCCTGAGCAGATTGGGAGCATGGGCATAGGGGAGAGGGATCTGGGAGGAAGAGAGGAGGAGAAGGGGATAGGAGAGGAGTACATGGGGGGTTGCAGGAAGGTTGGTTGAGTCAGGGGAAGAATAGAGGAGAGTAAGTGGTGGAAGATGTCATTCTGTAAATCTGTCTCTCTCATTGGTTGTTGAATAAAGCACTGTTGGCTAATAGGGAAGCAGTATAGGTGAGACTAGGAGTCAAGGAGGATTCTGTGAAAGAGAGGCAGAGTCAGACACCATGTAGACCGCCAGAGTAAGTGGTCCACACCCTTTTTTTTGGTAAGAGAAATACATAGATTTACAATTATGGGTTAAATACTTAGGTCAGAGTCAGCCAGTAGGAAACCAGGCAAACAGCCAATAGCTTTATAATTAATATATTGTCCTGTGTGTTATTTGGGGGTTTAGACAGCGCATCAGGGCCCAGGCCAAGTGGCAAGGAAGACTACACTCTACAAGCAGGATGAGATATGCCATAATAGAGGGAGTCATTAGAGGTTTGAGAAGAGATCTGACACTAGTGAGTTTTGGATGACACCAACTGACAAACTAAGCAATAGTGGAGAGACTACCTTAGATGTTCTTCCCTGATGATAAGGTTGGTGACTACCTTATATGCCATCCAGTGACTGAAGGAAGCAGAGGCAGAGACCCACAGCTAAACACTGAACTGAACTCTTGAAACCCAGTGGCAGAGAGGGAGGAGTGATGAGCAAAGGGGTCAAGATCGGGTTGGTGAAACCCACAGAGACAGCTGACCTGAATAAGGTGGAGCTCATGGACCCCAAACTGATGGTTGAGAGGCCAGCATGGGACTTATCCAGACCCTCTAAATTTGGGATGTCAGTGAGGAGGCCTCAGCAATCTATGGGGCCTTGGGTAGTAGATCATATTTATCCCTGGCATACTAATGGGATTGGGGAGCCCATTCCACATGGAGACATGCTCTCTCAGTCTGGACACATGGGGAAGGGCCTATGTCCTGCCCTGGATGAAATGACAGACTCTGGAGATTCCCCCGCAAGGAGGGCCTCACCCTACCTGGGGAATGATGTGGGGATTGGGTGGGGGGGCTGGTAGAGGTCCAAGGGAGGAGGGGTGGGAGAGAGATCTGGGATTGACATGTGAAGCATGCATGTTTCTAATTTAAATAAAAACATATATTGAGTAAAATAAAAAATAAAATTGCAAATGTCTATGACAAAAGGTTTCAATTAGTTTGATAGGAAATCACACACTAGAAGTTTAAATTTTGTGCACCATACCACCAACAAATTACCATATTTCTATTTGTAGAAATAAAATCAAATTTGTTTCTCATGAGCAAAAAACTATTGGAAATAACACATATAAAATACATTTTATTGTTAATAAACTGAAAACAAACTATTAGAGAAAGAGCTAAACATAAGCCACAGAAGACTGAGTCCATCAGCAGTCAGTCATGGATCAGGAGGGACTCAGGTTCCCACCTTCAGAACTACTTGCTACTGGTGCATTCCAAGGGAAGGTCAGTCATTGTATTCAGTTGTGTTCCACTGAGGAGCCACAAGGCACTGAATCCACCACACAGGGACAAACTTCTTAAACGCATTGAGTCTAAAGATAATGAAGGACACAAATGTGAGAAAGGGACTTTGAGGAAAGAAGAGATTGCAGAGGGTGGGATTATATCAAGTAGAACATACTTTAATAAAGGTTTTCAAAAATAACATTTAAACCAAAGCTGTTAATGTGCATACAGAATTTCTCTGAAATAGATGTATTCCACCTAGGAAGTCCCATGTGGATACAATTACAGACTGAAAGAAATACATAGGCTCAGGTAGTGTTATCATTTATAAAAGGACAAAAAAATACAGCACAAAATAATAGAGAGTATTTCAATTAGAACTTTGTGTTTAGGAGAATCTGAATGTTCCAGAGAAAAGAAAGACCTGGTTCCCTAGGGTTTGACCATAGGATTGTTGAGCAGGATGGCATAAGAAAGATAGATGCTGTCTTAGAATGGATTAGACACTGGGCTAAAAATTGGAGCCTCTAATACTGAAGCATTGCATCAATGGTCCAGAAGACGAACTTAGAAGACAAAGAGGCATGACATCACTCAGGGTGTTTGACGACCCAGTGAACATCACCTTCACCTTGAACAATGCAGCAAGTGAAATTGCTGTGAATTGAAGCCTGGTATGCATATGCATTGTAGCAGCAAGGCAAAGGGCTAAAAGCAATCTTAGTAATGGAGAAATCCTCACAAGAGGTAGCTCAATGCACACCCCATCCTGCCTCTCATTGGTTAGCGAAAACCAAAAACTTAGCAGTGGCCAGGAGAATAATAGTATGTGAGACAGAATGAGGGTTTGATGTCAGGGGCTGTACTGAATAAACTTGTTTACTCTGGGAGCATCTCAACTAGACATAACTAGTTGCTCTATGTCTTCTTTGTTCATCCTCCAGTTGGTAGCTGAGAAACAAATGGCTAAAAAGATTAGGGGATAAGGATAATTTTTGTTAAGCTGAGTAGTGTTTCAGCATAAGTAAGTTATATGTGTAACCTGGAACTTCAGTTGTCCAAGGACCGAGCATGTTCTCTGCAGTCATCTGCTGCCATAAATAGCACAGCTCTGTCCTTCAGCAGAGTTAAGACAGGATGCATGCTTGCACCTCTCTCTTGGAAGACACATTTTTCAGAAGATAGTCTTCTACTTTAAAGAAGACATCTGACAATGGATTAAAGCTTCTTGGATAGGATAATTGCGTTCTGTCTTTTTTTGTTGTTTAGACACAGACAACTGCAGTTGTGACTGTGAAGTCCAGCTTCTTGGTGAACACCTGAACACCCCTGTGTTTTTCTGATAAGAAGATAATTATATAAATGTGACGCTGCAACAATAAACGGCACACTTATTGAGAGTATAGGTAAGTGTTTATTGTAGAAATTACAAGAGAAAAACAAGCAACCCAGATGAGCCGAGTATTTTTCTGCCACCGAACTGGAAGCGGAAAAGAGGGTGAGAGGTTCTGCTGCTCAGTCTTTTATTCCTTCCTCCGTACATGCCCCTAGCCATGCCCAAAAGTGGTCCTGGCTAGTGACGTAGTTCACTGCCTACATCTGTATACGTCTTTAGTCACACCTAAAATGGGTGTGGTTAGCTGTGCAGTAAACTGCCCTTTTATTACCTCATCTGTATGCACCTCTAACATGCCACATGGCTAATGACGGAGTATTAAGTTTCACCCTACATAAATGGCCCAGCACATAGCAGGATTCATTACAAATGGCAACATACAGGGAGCTCAGTTTGCTTAGTTATGAGAATAGGTCACATCTCTGCTGTTTACTCAATAGCCAGCATTATTCAGGGGCCAACTTCATGAAGTATTGTGCTATTAATAACACAATAAATAGTTAAAATAAAGATCAGGCCCACAAAAGAATAAGAAAATAATCCAGAAAAGAAAGAAGTAATTTGGCAGAAGGAAGAAGACAGTTTTTCATGTTGTACTTTGTCTTGGAGGAAAAAAGAAAAATCTTTTGACACATTTAATATGTTAGTGGGAGGTGAGTTAATGTGAAACAAATTATACACTTTCATCTCTTGTTTGTTTATCAATAGTTTGAGACTTTTAGGATTTAACATTCCATGCAGTAACTCAGCCCAGTATTACTGCATGCATCATCTTGGAGAAGCAACAGCAAAATGCTTGTTTGTATTCTTTTTGTGCACTGAGTAGGCCAGAATCATTCTCTTCGAGCATCATTTACAACTCACTGTAATGAGCACATGTAGTCAGCAGGCTTTAAAAGTTAATGAGAAACAGAAAACTTTAGGGGGTTATTTCTCAACATGCTCAGGCTCCACAACTGTGTCTGTGGTTTAAAAAGAGCACTTCTGACCTAAGAGCAGATTTCATTTTCAGGACAATGAACTGGGAATAAAGACATCCATCTTGTCTTGGATCTAATTTAATGAAAGGAATAGAGGAAAAACAAAGGAAGAAGGGAGAATCATGTAAGGAGAAAGAAGGAAAATTGACACGGTATTACTGTGAGATCTACAGTACAAGGAAAACAACATTATCCTAGTTTAAAGCACTGCACATGCAGCTCAGGCAGTTAGTGGGAAGGCTGCAATGGAAGAAATCACAGTAAAGAGATCTCCCTTAGCTGGACTGTCTTTACTTAACTTCCAAAGGAGGTAAGAGGAGGGGAGGCTTTGTGAGATGATTAATCGGGAAAACAGAATTAAAGTTGCTCTACAGAGCATGGCCAAGGAGAGGGGAAATCTCCATCTCTGTTAATTCATTAAAGAAGGTAAGTGGCACAGAATGTCAAGGAGAGCATGTCTCTAGAAACCTGTTGCTCCCCTTGCCTCTCCGGTGCTTGTTCCACAGGCACTGGCAACTTAATGAACCTCTCTGAGAATCAGTATCAATTCTGTCAAAGGAAAGGCTCAGGAAACAAAGGTCACCCCCACCCCCAGAATTTAAATTTCAAATTTAATTTCATTAGAGCTACTGGAGTTTGGAGTTTTTGAAATAATGTGAAAGGGCACAGAGAGAAATATGTGAGTATTTAGCACTTTTAATATTTATTCTTAAAAAAAATCTCCAAAAGTTTTCATAAACTCTGACTGCCTTTTTTTCATTTTAGCCCTTGAATATAATAAAGAATAATTCTTGCATGGTCCACTTTCTTTTTTTAATTTTTTTTATTTCTGGAAACACTCTTATTTAGATATCCACCCCCCCATTCCCTCGCCCTCCCATCCTCCCTTGCTTCCCACCACCCCTCAACCCACGCCACCACCCACTCCCCAGGGATAGTGAGAACCTCCATGGGGATCAACAAAGTCCATAACATCATTTGGGGGAGGCCATGCTTCACTTTCTACCCCTTACTTGAGACACTAACATAATGAAAAGAGCACAGAACTGCTGAATGTAAACTTAAGTCCTTCCTGCTTTATGGTGAGAAGCAGAATTTCATGTCAACAAATTCATCACTTTCCTATTTCAACATATTTGTAAAGCATTGTTTCCATTATAACACAACTGTGTAAGCAGATTTCTTTTTTCAGAGGATAGTCATAAAACTCCATGATTTATGGACATGAATATTTATCTCATTACACTCATCATACACCAGAAAGGACAGGGTATTTTTATTCTAATTTTTTAATTTAAATCTAGAATCTAAACTACATAAAAGATCTGTTGTGACCAAGTTTAACTTGAGTAAAAGAAACAACTGTTGGCCAAAACCAGCTGTCACCTCATGAAGAATGAGAGAAAATGGATTCCTGTGTCAAATAGTTGAAGCTATAGCTTTGAAACAGATTCAGGCCACCCCAAATACCATGCTCAAATGGGTATACAATTTTTACAAACTTTTTAATAGTAAAATAACAAATAAAATCATAAGTCAAGTTATTTTCGAGTGCATTGATGGAAACATCAAGAAAGCTAATATAACAAAATGGGGAAACGCAAAGGGCCCAGATGTTGTGTTGGTTCTCTAAGACTTTGGGTTTGTGGAATTTGTGTTCTACCTGCACATTCCAAAGGAATTTACATAAAAGTCACACAAAGAAGTAGAAAACAAATTGTTATTTTGGAACTAAGCTAACCCAAGTTCATTTGGCTGTGGAGAACTGCAGTAACTCTATTTTCACTGACGTTCTAATCAGCCAGTCATCCTTTTGGAAGGTTTAATACGCATGCAGCATTTTCTGGGAACTTCAGTTCACACATCCATGTTCCAACCTGAAACAAAACAAAATCAGAGGAGAAAGAAAAGCAAGTATTTTGCCAAAACAATATTACAAAACCAAGTAAAAGTACCACATCAACACAAAATAAAAAATACATAAAAGCACACAAATGCAAACATTTCAAGGTTTCTATCCTGAACCATCTTAAGGAGACTCTGAAAGGAACCATTTCCCCTTCATCTCCTGCTTGAGTCTAAACCATAAGCCTCATAGAAGACCAGATATGCCTTCAGGCAAAATTAAGTATTTAGAATTGAGAGCATCAAAGTCTTTTATCCCACAGTGGAGTGCTGACGAGCTGTCTTAGAGACTACTGAATTTAGAGCTATTAAGAATTGATTTTGTAGATATTCTTACCAGAGAAACAAACAACCTAGTTGGTTTTTCTCAAAACCACAGAAGAGTTTGGATTAGAAGGCAGGTTCTCTATGATCTGGTGCTATCTATTTCAATGCAAAAGCTTGTTTCCATGTGTTTAACACTGTATGAGAAATGCAAGCAAAATTCCTTGGAATCAAATCCTGTGCCATGCATTTCTACTGGGGGAGCATCCCTTTGAGTCATGCTTTTATTGTCTTTTCTGTCCAGAGTGAAGTTGTCTTGTGCTATCTTAGTCCTTCTACACTTCCCAAGAAAGCAGCAGTACTAACTGGTTAGTGTGAGTGAGTAATACTTATTATGACCCCAAACAGTGTGTTCCCAGATGAAGCAGTCATTAACAGGACAGGCTATAATCTCTACTAGTGAGGAATTTTTCCTGTGACAGACAAATGTTAGTCTGTTCATTCAACTAAGTGTAAGAAAAGTATTTGGCATCCATTTACCTGACCTTTCTGTAGCCTGTTCGTTGAAACCTATGTGAACAGTGACCTAAATCCCAGCACTTTATTTCATGCCATCTTAAATTTCAGACTAATAGTCAAGTTTTTCTTAATATTGTTAAAGACATTGGTCTTCACATTAATCAGTTTTCCATCTCTTCAGTCATCATATGTGTTCACTGCCTTATGAAGATAAAATATTTATTTTGGCTGACAGGTTGGATCTTAGTCCATGATCAGTGGGCACAAGTGATTTGTACCTGTGGTGGCACTCGGCAGCAGAGGCACGTGGCAAAGCAAACTTCTCAGTTCCTGGGAAGGACTCACAGTTCTCTTCAAGAGCATGTCATCCAATCATTGAGAGGCCCTCCATTGAGTGCAATTGCTTAAGATTCTACCATATACAAACAGCATCATGGCCTAGGAACCAAGCTTTTAATACGTAGACATTGGAGGGACACTCCACATCGTAAATACAGCAAAATGTCAAATCAAATCTTCATGAGACTTCATCTCCAAAATCAAATCATATAACTGTAATGGGGAAGGAAACTTCTGTCCGTATACCTTCTCACCCTGTTGTACTAACACTAATAGACTGTACTAACACTGTCCAGTAGAACAGGTTCTTACTTTCATTAGCCACAAAAATCTCAGCCGACAATAACTTTCTTGATCCTCAGTTATTGTATCTGAAAATGGTGACAACAGTCGTATTCGAAAGACTTTGACTGCTTGCTAGAAAGTCATAAGGAAAGAAAGGTAAATTTTGTCTTTCTTCAGCTCCCACATCTTCTTGGTTGAATGCAATGGAGATACACAATCACAATGCAAGCACAATTTAGTAACATGTACTACATACATTGGAAATACTTGGGATACAAGTAGTGCACAAAGAGCTGTATTTAAATCCCAGCTTATATAGAATTGTCAGAAAACAATAATATTTTTAAAGTGAGAAGACAGAGCAAAAACGCTGTGTCTCCGTAGGTGTCAACTTGAGAGCAGCAAATGAATGTGAGTCAAAGGTTGAGTATTAAAGCACCAGGTCCAGAGTGATAAAAACCTGAAGTTCTCTTCAGTGTAATGTACTCTGCTTCCCCTGACAAAAAGCAGTGGCCTGAGTAGGAGCCATGATGCCTTGTAAACCAAGATTCTAGTTTTAATAGAAGGAAAGCAAGGAGTACCCTTGCATCTGCTTCGTAACTACCCTTGTACCCTGGTACCTTGTGTTGAGTAAGGATATTCTGGTTGCCCACAATGTGTACTATGGCATTTCATGTGGTAGTCAATACTGCTTTAATCTTACTGTTTCTGCTCACTTCAGTTTCTGCTGTATGTACTAATATATTATTTGTACTCTAACAAATGAAGCTTCTCTGAAGATCAGAATGCAGAGCTAAGCCACACACCTCCCTAAGAGCTAAGCCACAAGTTAGTCTCACACACACATTAAGCCACTAATTAGCCACACACCTAAGCCACTGGTAAGTCATAGAAGACAGGCAGTGGTGGCCACACCATTAATCGCAGGACTTGGGAGACTGTTAAGAGAAGGTTTTTCCTTGAGAGAAGCTTTCCCGCCCGCCTGGTTCCAGATCCGCATCAGTCCCAAATAAACACACAGGAGGCTATATTAATTATGAAGCTGTTGGCCTTGCTTGTTTCTTACTGGCTAGCTCTGACTTAAGTAATTACCCCATAATTGTTAATCTAAGTATGTCTCTTACCAGAGAGGTTTCCGGGCTTCCTACCCCATGGCGTTACATCTCGACTCTCTGTGTTTCTCCTTCCCAGAATCCTCCTGGACTCCTAGTCCCACCCATCTAGATTCCTATTGGCCAACAGTGCTTTATTAACAAATGTACAGGACTTCCCCCATCATCTCCTCTTTTCTGTTTAAACAAAAAGAAAGGTCTTAACTTTAACATAGTCAAATTATATATAACAGAACAGTTATCAAATAAGAACATAGTTAGAATATTTTAGCAAGATTTAAAGAAAATATCATGGACTTCCCCCATCAGGAGACAAAGGCAGATGGATCTCTGTGAGTTCAAGGCCATCCTGGGCTACATGAGTATGAAGCAATCTAAAAGAGAAACAGAGCTCATGCCTTTAATTACAGTACTAGAGAGAATAAAAGGCAGGAGCTCAGTATAGTCTGAGAGATTGCATTCTCAGGATTCATGGAGACAGGGTCTCCCATTTTGGTTTGAGGTAGAGGTAATAGCTATTGGCTGGCTGCTTTGCTTCTCTGATCTTTAGCTTGAAGTTCAGTATCTGACTCTGTGTTATTATTCCTGCTACAGGTATAAACAGTCTTGGTTGCTCCCTCTCTTCTGGACATGTTGTACTTGATAAAATGCTTTTTTGCAGCAATTTTCACAGGATATCTTACTTACATAATTGTGTCCTTGTAGTTTGTAACTTTTTCCAAGTTACCCCCAACTCTGTAACCCCCAACTCTGAGTGCAAGACATGGAATCAGTCGGAGCTTAGTAAGTATTAGGATGGGAAGAGTTAATAAATCAGTGGTTTGTACTTGAAAAGTCATGTGAAAAGCAATAAACATTTTGTAACTGTTACGTAAGTTATAACAGTATGAGACAAAAAGCCTTATTTTCTTATAGGCATTTTAAAAAAACTATTGTGGTGAAAGGATAGACCATGTTTGAAATTTCATAGAAAAAAGAAAACGTTCTGGAGAAATGGGATATCTCCTCTGTCTGCAAAAAGGAGAAAATTAGTGTGTGTCCCTCTTTAAATGACAATACTCCAAATGCATGTGAGATCTTCCTAACAATGATGTCTTCACAAAAGACTGTGCTCACTGTGGCATGAAAATGTATGCACATTCCTTTTATACAAGATAATATTATGTAGCAAACATGGAAAATAATTGAGCATGGGCAATTAAATTTCTATTTTGTATCTATTTGTTCAAACTGTGTCTAGTTCTAATAGCTCTGTGTTTGTGTGTGTGTGTGTGTGTACACAATCTGAGGTATTGAAATTATATTAGACCAATGAATTTGCACTGTGCATTGCAATATTTAATTTCCATATATGTAAGCTGACAACAAAATGTAGACCTACTCTTGTCTATCTACACTATTACCAGCCACATCTTGCTGTAATATATTTTAATATAGTGCCTCTGATAAAGGAAATTTAAATCTAGAATATACTTAACTGGAATTTTAAAATTCTTTTTAAAATTAAATACATTTGACTTCCTACATAAAAATTAAATAATTAAACATATCCATAGTATCATATTACATTTTAATATATGTGTACATTGCATACTAAAAGTTACTTATCATTTTTATAGCAGAAACATTCAAAGCCCTTCCTTTCAGGTTTGTAGAAAGGCATAGTACATCATCGTTATCTGTGTTCATGTTACTGTGTAATAGTACCCCAGCGTTTTTTGTGTCTTACTGTAATTTAGCTTCTATTGCTAAAGCTCTTGTTCGTCTCAGTCCCTGTTGTTCATCATCCTATGCCAACTTCTAGGACAGCCACTTGTTTAGATTCCAGTTATGGTGAGAGTATAGGCTTCTTATACTAGCTGACAATATTCTTGGCGCTTTGGATGGCAGAAGCTTGTTGTCTATTAAATTAATACATTTCAAAATGTTTTACCTGCTAGTCACATGGTTGTAAGATCAGACCCAGAGGAGGGAAAAGAATGGCTATGGCTATCAAAGAGGGTAATACCAGGCTGAGGTAAATGGTAATTAGACTGGGGACTGACAACTAGCCCCTCCACAATTATTCAAGTTCTACTCAGTTAATCAGCCTCACAGAGTGGTCTAGCATAAGCTGCAGTTATTCCCAGAAAATCATGAGCAACCTTTATACTAAAGATGGTTCCATGCTGACAATGTTACCACATTCTGAATTAATTTGTGTACCCACTATTACCTATTTGATGCTGCTCCCTGTTTTCCTATCACTCCTATATTTCCATCAGTTTGAAGAAATGCCATTTGCATTACTTGTAGAACAGATCTCATGTTGATACTGTCACCCAGTTTCTGTCTGTCTTCACACTTTTCACAGCTTTGTGGTCTTCTTGGTGACATTTATCCTCTTCTATATGGTGAATAGCTCATACTGTTCCTTCCTGGCCTATGAGGATTCATGAGGCAAGTTTGCTGTAATGCAAATTGGGATATCAAGAAATAGTTTCTGTATATCTTCTCCTGTATCTTTGAAGATTATCTCTTTGTCTTTCACATTTAATACCTTTATTATGTGATACATTGAGGCAGAATGGCTTAGTTTACTCTGAGTGGAGGGCAATATTTGGTCGCTCGCTCTCTCTCTCTCTCTCTCTCTCTATATATATATATATACATATGTATATATGTATATATATGCACACATATGTATGTATATGGAGAGTTATATAATTTTCAAGATCTGGGAAGTTTTCATTTATTGTTGATTCACATGAGAAAGTCCCAAATGGCATTCTCGTGTTTTTACTCAATGCTAATAGCTACAGCATTTGCTTTTGTAATGCTGTCCAAAGTTCCTGTACATTTTCATCTTTCTTTCTTGTTCTTTTTTGGTAAACCCTCCAGGATATTTTCAAATACAATGATTTTGGAACTATGATTTTACCTAGTCAATCATTCTGGATAATTATTTCTTCTATCACATTTTCAATTTCCCTATAGTATTTTTCAGCTCAATAATTTGTTGAATACACTTAAAAATTAGTTCTGTCTCTTTACTTTCTCTGAGAAGATAGTGAAACAACTTTCTGTATATGTCTTCAAGCTGATTATGTTTCCTTACAACATCTGTTTAAATTATTCTCCTTGGAGTTCTCCCATTTGCATTACCATTTGATCAGTTTCTGGCATGTCATTTTCATCACAGGCAATGTCTGGGTTTCCTGAAAACCCTGAATGCTTGTTGGCTTGCAGTGCTATGTAGGCCCTGGAAGATTTATTGTTCATCTTACTTTGTTTGTGCCTTGGTTTTGAGAAATTCAAAGCAAGATATTTGTTTTTCTTGAGTTTAATTTAGCTTCCACTATTTCTGAATTGAATTGTATAAAGTCTTCTGGAAATCTGTAGTAGGTATGATGTCACTATTCCTGCTGTTGCAGGCAAGCCTGTCAATGCTTCCAGAATCTTCAGTTTTTATGCTGTTCAGAATGTACTAGGGAGCTTCATAGAAATTGAAATCCATTTCCACAAGGCACCCTTCCCATACAGGATGAGTCAGATGCCTCTTGGACAAATACTGGTTTCAAAAAAGAGCTGGAAAGATGAAAGTAGTGTGACTGACCCAGACTTGGGCTCTTATTCCAAGCCTCAGTCCACCATTACAAAAAGCTGAGTCGCCAAGATCATCACAAAGATGAAGAAGGAGGAATATCTGTGATGCTGTGAGTTGCTTATTGATGAAATGAACTCATGTCCTAAGACCACTGCATCTAGCAACAAATGTATTCTAAGACCAGTATACTGTGCTCATGGGCCTTCTCCTTATAACAATACATAATCCAGTTTTTGACACAGTAAATCCTTATTTTAACGACCTTATATGGGGCATTTGGTGCATAGATAGCTATGTCTATGTGTTTATGATCACCTGTGGCTTAATAGCTATACTTGGTCATGTAGTTAACTCAAACCTCTGAATCTTCCCCTACCCACAAAAAGGAAAAGACTAATGAGACAGAGAATTGAGAGCTTAAGCCTGCATTATATGTCTTTGTTTGAGACTTTGAGATTTTATATTTAAAATTTGTTTTTGCTCTATTATATAAGCCATGTATTCATGATTTAAAATATTTTTGCATGAATATATTCAAAGTTGTTTTACAATATATTATACTGACCATTCAGGTTTGTTATTCCAATTTATTTGAACCAGCTAACAAATTATATCTCTCTATATTATATCTATGTATTACAGAGAGTTATTCAGCTTTACATAGTAGAATGTGTTATGTTACTTAATGGAATCCTAATCTCTGTTAAATAAAGTCTGTGACTAGTATAACTGCAGATGCACAGTAAATTGCTTCAAAGAGAATAGTAGGTGTTTCTCAGTTACTAAAGTTTTAGAATCGGATTTGCTAAATAGCTCTTTCTTGTTTAATTTATAGATTTCAGTCACTGTCAGCTGTGATGTTGGAAGTCACAAGTAAGTTGGTTCTGGTTGAATTCTTATCTATGTTAACCCTTCCATTTCTTTTTCTAAAAATATTTTTATTTTTATGTGTATAATATTTCCTCACCTGAATATACATGTGTCTCATGCTTGCTTGGTATCCATGGAGGCCAGGAAATAGTACCTTAAGCCCTGGAACTAGAGTTTATGAGTCACCAAATGTGCTGGAAACTGAACTTAGTACCTATGCAAGAATATCTAATGACCCAAACCACTAAGCTGCATTTCCAACCCTTCTACTGAGCTTCCCGAGTATTCTTACCATGTGGTCTCTAGCTTCTTCCAAGTATGAGATTCTAGGCAACATAACAGAGATGCCTAGGTTTTCATAATTGAGACATGAAAGCACATCATTTCAATGTACTTTGCTGTACATATAGTGTAGGAGGAGCATGTATTAAAAAGTCTGGAAGATGAGCTGTTTGTTTGCGAATAAAATTTTTAAAGTTAAAATTTTAGTTTAAAATAGTTTCTAAACTTTCATTACAATGATTTTATTTCTCATGTCTACACAGAGTCCTTGTGTTTAAAATCATGACATTCTAGTTTTTATTTAATATTCTCTATGCCATGATTGAGGAAGACTAACTTTGCTCAAAGCATTTTAATTGTCTAGATTTGAGTCTGAAGATTAATTCAAATGACCACAGAGTTTCAAGTTGGAATATAATTTGTCAGTTTAATTAATTCCTTTAGCCTAGACCTACCCTGCACTAAATAAATGCTCGTGAACTCAGCAATTAATTCATGTGCCAAGAGTGACTTATTGACTTGTAAAGAGTAGCTTAGAAACCAGGAGATTTGGACTCAATAAAATATTTACTCTCTATTCTATACTACTACTTCTAATACAAATCACACTGGGATATGCTACACATGCAGGATCTGAGTCAGTAGAACTGAAGTGCGACTGAGATTCTGCATTTCTTTAAGGTCCAAGATGCTTATGATACAACATTTGGTCAGGCTGCATGGAGCATAACAATGTTAGACAGGCAAAGTTTACTTAAATTTTTTATCTTAATAATGCTTACTTATCAACATTATTGGGATTTTCAGATTTATTTATGTTGATAATTATACACTACCAAAATAAAAGAGACTATATTCTACAGGATATTTCAGCTACCCTTTTTCCCATAAATAATTCTTCCTAAATAGAACATTATTTGAAAGAAATTACTGCCTATATATGACCTCTTTTTCTGTTTTAAGAAGTTCTATTATGCAGTCGTTGATGTGCTAGCCCTTTCATAAATGTTTTTCAGATGGTAAAATAGTGATGTAATTAATATACACATATTTTGATTAGGCGCTTGCTTTTTCTCCTCCAGTTGAAACATCTTGGAGTCTAATTATTTCTAATTACCACCATTTACTGTGTACCTGCCTCTTAACTCCCGTGTCCTTCCTGACTCATTCACTTTATGCCACGAATAATGCAATTGTTAGAGTCATTTCAATGCTTACTTTATTCTCTTCTATCTCCACTTTGGTCCTCATGAGTATATTTTTATTCAGTACAATTATTAACAGCGGGTATTTTATTTTGAGAAATTTTCTTACCTTTGTACAAAAGGTAACTTTTGAAAACCCTATGGGTTAAGATTTAAAAGAAAAATAATACAGAAGAAAAATGTAAATGACACACAAGACCTGAGAAAGCAACAGATTTGGATAAAGAAATCCAGAAGTCAGTATCATTCATCTTAGACAATGGTGACTTCTTCATAAGAGGTTTTTCTGCTGCATGATAGAAAGTGTATCATTGTAAATCTTGTTACCCTGTGAAGATGGAGAGTATGTTTACTGAGAAAGGAACTAATATTTCATCCATTTGAGTTTTCACATGGAAGTAATCTTTTCTTTGAAGTTTGAGAACCATTTTATTAGAGTTTGAGAGAAAAACCAAAAGGCCAGCAAACACTGAGCCTTGACAGCTGTGGGAAGGCAAGAGATGGAGAAGAAGGAAGATAATGATGCCTTTTAAATGTTGGGCATTGTCTTAGTTCAGATTTCTATTGCTGTCAAGAGACACAATGACCACAACAACTCTTATACAGGAAAACATTGAACTGGGAGCTAGCTTGCAGTTCAGAGTTTTAGTCTATTATCTTCAAAGTGTGGGCAGCATTCAGGCAGACATGGTGCTAGAGACATAGCTGAGAGTTCTACATCTCAGTCTTCAGGCAGCAGGAAGTGAAATGAGCAAATTTCCTCCAACAAAGCCACACTAACTCCAACAATTCCATAGTCCTAATAATGCCACTCCCTATGGGCCAACCCTTCAAACACAAGAGTCCACGAGGGCCATACCTATTCAAACTAACACAGGCCTGGATCTTGGCTAGCAGCTGTGTGATAGAAAGGAGAATGGCCAGGAATACCAGGAAAAATTTGCTGAGTCCCTTCACCAATGTCTGAAAGAAAACCAGGACAGAAAGAAAAAAAGGGAAAAGCTTCTGAGTCCGGCCTCACGAAAGCAGGCAGGTGTCACGGTGGATGTTTTGTACAAAGCTGTTCCATCTGGAAGCAATTCTGTAAGAGGTAATTTTTGTTGTCTTTCAAAACAAATGTTTAACTTTCAAATTACTATTTTAGTGTAAATTCTAAATCTGAGAGTTACTGTGAGTTCTAAATACATTGCTCATTTTGTTCTAAAGTTACACTGTCACCTAGTGGTTTTAAAAAACCAGAGTCAAAAAAGAGTAAGTGCATTGTTCATAGATTTTGTCATCTCACGCATACAAAAATGAAATGGGTGTTTTTCTTCATAATATCCAAAATTTCTCTGGCATTTTTAATAATATGGGTTTATAACATGACAAATTCATGCCATTTTCATTGAAGAATATTGTTTCCTTTGTCAGTCACACATAGAATATGAGAAATTATATACAATGGAAAATGGTTAGGCTTTAGTAGATTAGATGATGAATTTCTTGTACTTTACTACTTTTCAAGAGAAACTTCACTAGGAAATTCTGATTATATAGCTAAAGTATCCTTTTTTTCACAAACACTCAGTTAATAGGAAACTAGAAATTTCTGGGTTCAGTTTCAAAATTTACTCTCATTTCCATGAGCATCTTTTGCCAATGAGACAAGACAACATTATCACTTTGCATGTAATAACTTCTTTATTGATGCTATGATTGCCTAAGAATCAGATAATATTTCCAATGTAATTTAATAGGATATGCTCTCAATATCCTGGTAACTATAGTGGATTAGCAAACCTGTGAAGTCAATGAAGCTTGCCAGGTAGGGATGAGGACTTTCAATTCAGCCCTGACTTGTGTTTTGCTTTGTAATGATTCATCTACCCCATAGCTAGAGTTTAGCTTTTGCCAACCTTCCTTGTGTGTTTCTTTTTTTTTCTTTTTCTTTTTTTTTTTGGTTTTATGAGACAGGGTTTCTCTGTTTTGGAGGCTGTCAGTCCAGCCTGGCCTCGAACTCACAGAGATCCTCCTGCCTCTGCCTCCTGAGTGCTGGGATTAAAGGCGTGTGCCACCAACACCCGGCTCAAACTTCAGTAATACACAAGAGGACTTCACCTTGTGTTTCACCCTCTGTGGGAGAAATTGAATGGGTGGTTAATTTAATGGATAAATATTAGAGGCGTGCTTGCTGGAGGTTACAGGACACTGGATTTTGAAGAATACAGCACATCTCCACCTGTTGTGAACTGCTGGTATCCAAGCACTAAGTAAAACATCCACAATTGACGCAAGGTTTGTGTTATTTAGAAAACTTAATGTCACTGGATTGTTACCATTTAGTGGTTTCTGCTTCCTTTTCTATAAAAGATAGTTCCATGTAATGTCAATCCTTACTTTAAAAAGAAAAAAGTTATAAAACTAAATAGAAATAATGAAGAGTCTTTTAAGGCTTAATATAAGGCCATCAATGTTTTCTCTGGTTAAATGGAAGAGCCAGTCTCTGAAAGTAAATAACATTAATGGGTTTTTACAAAGTGGATTAAGTCATTTTAACTTTTGATAGTTTTTTACCATGTTCATAGAAAAACATATATCTTTTGAATTTTTATCCAGGAAAACAAATCTTACATTGCATTTTTATTAACCAGTAGAATACTTTATTCTCTTTGTGTTTAAAGCAAAGGTTTTGGTATTCAATAGTTGGCATGTCAAAGTAGGTTGTAGAATTTCGGGACTTACTAATACAGTTGAAACTTATCATATTACAGTGAATCACAAATCAAGTTTAAAAATAGATAACCAGGATATAAAACTATAACGTGCTGAGCATTGATTTATTTATGAGCATTGATTTATTTATGAGCATTGATTTAACTGCAAAGTTGTTGCCCAAGAATCCCATGCATTGTATACATTTGTCTTGGAATTAGAAACTCTTTGTGTTACTAAACAATCAAAATATCAATAGCTGAGAGAGAATACATAGCAGGACTAATGGACTCTATTTATTGGTAATAATTGTGTTTTTATGTTTTAAGGCACCATAGAAAAATTCATAATGGTAGAGAATTTGTTAAACACAACATGAACCCACTTAAAGCCTTTGGTTTCCAAATTCCACAAACATTAAAGAGTTATGAGATTTACAACTGATGGTCATTAGTTTAAAATAAGGAGAAAACAGTGGTGTTTTAATATTTGAAGGCCTTTTCTTGGCAGAAGTGTTGTTCACTCTGAATATAAGTATGTTTTGCCATTATTAAAATACAATTATCTATGGTGAATGACATTTTCATGAAATATCAAGAGGATCATTTATATTTAATAAATCAATTCCTATGTTCATATATGTGCAATAATAACAGAAAAATGTACAAAAGCAAGAGGGTTTCTCACTGGTCCCTGAGATCTTAGGAGACAAAATATAAAAGATCAATCTTGTACAACAGAGCACTCAAGTGTTCTGAATTTAAAATGGGAACCAAAATCTTTTCAGAATTATTATAGTTTTAAATCAACACCACAAACCAGCCAGGAGAAATGTTTAATTTTCTTTTTTCCATTTTTAAATTTTATTTAAATTAGAAACAAGCTTATTGACATGTCAATCCCTGCTCTCTGACTCTCCCCTCCTACCCTGCTGTCCCCAACCCTCCCAACCCCCACGGAAGGTGAGGCCCTCCATGGAGAATCTTCAAAGTCTGTCATATTATCCCAGGCAGGGCCTAGAGCCTCCCCCATGTGTCTAGGATGAGACAATATCCCTCAATGTGGAATGGGCTCCCAAAGTCCATTTGTATACCAGGACTAAATACTGGTCTACTATCCAAGGTCCCATACATTGTCAAGGCCTTCTCACTGACACCCACGTTCAGGTGGTCTAGGTCAGTCCCATGTTGGCCTCTCAGTCACCAGTCTGGGGTCCAAGGGCTCCCCCTTGTTCAGATCAGCTGCCTCTGTAGGTTTCACTAGTTAGGTCTTGACTCCTTTGCTCATCACTCCTCCCTCTCTGCCACTGGTTTCCAGAAGTTCAGTTCAGTGTTGAGCTGTGGGTATCTGCCTCTGATTCCATCAGCCACTGGATGAACGCTCTAATATAGTATATAAGTAGTCCTCAATCTCATTATTGGGGGGGCATTTAAGATAGCCTCTCCACTATTGTTTAGATTGTCAGTTGGTGTCATCCTTGTAGATCTCTGAAAATCTCTCTAGTGACAGATCTCTTCTCAAACCTATAGTGGCTCCTCGACTCAGCCTTCCTGATCCCCCATGTCCTCCTCTCCTCTCCTCTTCTCCTCCTCTCTTTGTCCAAGTTTCCTCTCCCCTCCTCTCACACCATGTTAGCGATCCCCACAGGAGATGCCATCCCATTCCCCTTCTGTGCGGTATCATGCATACCTCTTTTATATTTCTAACAAAATAATATATCTACTGAGGCATGGTGACAAAATAACATTTTTTTAAATTTCAGAAACATGAACCTTGGCTATTTTTTAAAAATGATTTCAGGAAAATGACAATGTGTCATCTTCTAAAATGGCATGCATAGAAGTATCTCATGGGATTATTGTAGGGGTGCTTGAAGGTACCATGACCACGTGCCACATAGAAGATGGATGTTTGCTTATTGCCTAATGCTATTTCTTCCACCATAATATCCCTGAGAATAGGGACCTGTTACAGTAAATGTTTACTCTTGGAAATATTCTTTAGACTCTCATAAATGTAGAAAATATACTATAAGCCATTGCCTTTGATCTATATTGATTTTATTTGTGCAAGCTACATATGCTTTATATACTCATGTATAATATGTGAACATGTGTACCTACATACATATATTAAGTATATATACAAAAAGATATGTATGAAATACGCCACAAATATTGCTACTAACAGTCATCAAAAATATAATGCTTGCATTCTGAATAATACAGAACAGGTTGCATTTTCAGGATCATGATTTGACTTATAAAAGTTTAATCTCTGGACAGCTGGAGGTCAAAAACCACTAGTTATGTTTACAGAAAGAATTTAATATGAGTAATTTGGAACTGAGTACTACAAACTGACAACTGGCAGACAAACACAAAAAACAATGAAGTACCCAGAAAATTGCAACTGTTGGAGGCAGCTATCAACCCTGGGGCAGAGTAAAAAAGAAAGATGCTGAAATTATTAAAACATAGTTCTTTCAAAAAGAACCCAGTGGACTCAGATCTCTAAATGTCAAAAACTGATGTGGTACCTTCTCTAAGGAGGAACTGTGTAACTGTGTTTTTAAAATGGGGGGAAAATATGGAGCTGAAAGTGCTACCAAGGGAAAGACACCTCTGAAATAATTCCACAGGCACAGCAATGAAATCCAGTTGGCAGGAAGCAAGCAGGCAAAAGTCATGCCCCTTGCCCCCTCTTTAGATTCCCAGGTTGTGTCTAGTGTGCTGTACCCCATTTTCTGGGATTGGAAAGAACAGTTTGTACATTCTCAATCCTAGTTCCAAAAGAGAGAGGAGTAGACCTGAGACTTAGTCATTATGATTGCAGCCTACACCAGACATTTTTATGCAGAGGAATGTGCCTTTTCCCTTGACTTGGCTGTCCTGTACCAAAGTATACATCCATAGGCTCAAAACCAATTAGAGGCAAAGTGCCTCTCCCATGTCACTAAAATTTCTACTGGAAATATTATGAAGTTATAGCTAATATCTTACTCCATGTTCTCTATCCACTTGCAGTCCATGTATTAATACTACATGCTTAACAAATGTTAGTTTAATAAATGAATGTGGAAAACTGTATTCTCAACCCAACTTGGAGCCCTTACTTTTCTTTAAGAAATGAATTTTCCATTACCTTTGATCACTGGAAAAGAATATAAACGTTTATTCTACAAAACTGTAGCAACGCTGAAAGATGAATTCAAAACTTGAGAAGCTCTGCTGCTTTATTAAGGCAGTTAATATAGATTTTGCATTTCTTTTTAAACTTGCTAAGAGCATAAACAAATAAATTTACTTCCCTCTGGTTTTCCTCTTCAACTAAATCTACCGTTCTAAAACACTAATAGTATATCCAGCTATCTTGGTATCCTTTATTTTACGTAGAAGATAGTATTTGTAAGAATGAACTGAGTGTGCTCTTGTGTACTGTGTGATGAAAAGCAGCCTCTGGTCAGCAGGCTGCAAACAAGAGTAAGAAAAAACAGTTATAGAAGTCCATGGGTGGTCCCTGGTTTCTCCAGATAAAACAGGTCTACTTTGTTAGGATATAACTCGGGCTTTAGATTAGTAGTGAATTTTGAAGCTAACTCTAAATCAGTACTTTCCTATGTACTGTGGCATCTCTGACCTTAACTCACCAGATGCTAGTTGCAGTGTTCCACAAAGCCTGACTTCAAAAATGTTTCTTGGGAAACAAAATTGCCTCCTTCAAGAACCAACACCAGAGACTTGGCTAGTCCTCTTCTGATCTTTTACTCCTTCTGGTTTCCCCTTTGAGGCCCTTTACAATGCAGAGAGATCAGACACTATTCTTTCTAAAGAAGGTATTATAGTTAACCACAAAATAAAGTCAAGATTAATGTTAGTGGCATAGATGTTGAAGAAATTATAAATTAATTGCAATATAATCCTTATTACTTTTACCTATCCTGTGGGGATAATTCTAAGGATGCACTGCATTACAACTATGAAGGACTCATTCATTGTTATTTTATGTGAATTTTCACTATGCTCCTCATATTTTAAAAGAGTTAAGACATTTTAGTGATGATGTTTCTTGTCATATTTACTGTACCTAATTTATCAATATAGTTAGTATCATGAAACTTGCAATAATTACTTTATTATTAGTCAATATTTTTAAAATACAATATATTATAAATGTACCTTACTTTATATATTTGAACTATATTTTCAATATTCTTAAATATGAGTTATTAGAAATCATTTATAAATCTTATTTCTACATAAGTTACTAAAACCTATGAATATCAGCTTTTAGTAAAAAAAATAAATGACTGTATAAATGTCAGTGATGCCAGAAAACTCCTGATGTGTCCTAAAAATGCAGGACATTTGCCTTCCCTTGAACTAATGCCTGAGGAGAAAATATTATCTCATCAATAGACACAAAAGCTCATACATGTATTAATAGTATTTCTAATACTTTAGATTCATCCACCTCATGAGTAAATACTAAGAAATGATTAAAAGTAAAAAGAGATAAGTCCTTATCATGACCAGAAAAAGAAAATTTAGTCTGAGAAAAGAAATGAATAAATCTACTGATATAATTATTACTACCATTATATTAAAATGATACATGCTCTTTGATAACCAGAATCTTATTAATGCTCATGTACTGGGTAACTTTTCATAGTCACAACTTTTAGCGAACATTGAAAATGGACCCTTTCAATTTTGTTTTCCCAATATATAGGATACAAAATATTTATTACAATTAAAATGTCTTAAAATTTTCTGGAGAAATAAATAAATCTAATGTCATTAAAGTGCTAAATTAAAATTTTATGTACAGATGTTTTGGTCCTCATTTCTGTCTGTCTTCATAACCAAAGGTTCCTTTAAAGGAAGACGACAAACTTCAATGAGCATACGGATGAACGAGTCAGAGGATATAGAAGGCAAATAATGCATAAGAGAAGGTTGTGTCTTATACATTGTCAGAGTACATTAAAATACATGTTTTTAAATAAATGTGTGTGTGTGTGTGTGTGTGTGTATGTATCATTATCTATATACCTAAGCCTAAAGAATATGCAAGGTTAAAAGTGATTCCAGGCCGGGCGTTGGTGGCGCACGCCTTTAATCCCAGCACTCGGGAGGCAGAGGCAGGCGGATCTCTGTGAGTTCGAGGCCAGCCTGGTCTACCGAGCGAGTTCCAGGACAGCCTCCAAAGCTACAGAGAAACCCTGTCTCGAAAAACCAAAAATAAATAAATAAATAAATAAATAAATAAATAAACTTCTTTAAAAAAAAAAGTGATTCCAAATGTCAGGTATGGTCATTGGATAATATGATGTGTTATGGTAGGTTGATCAGTTGTAGTATATGTTCCATTCTGATGGATTTTGTTAGTGGGTAAGGTATGGGACCAAGAGATGTATGGGAAATGCTTGTCTTCCTTTCACTTTTGTTCTGAACTTTACAGTCTTCATGTTAGAGGCTGGAGAGAGGATAATGTGATTCATATACAAGTATGGAGAACTGAGTTTTATTTGTATACTCTGTGACTATAAATACATGATCATGCTTTATAACGAATAGCTTTAATAATTGGATATAATTGTGGAAACTGTATCTATTGTCCTTCCAATGTTCAATAAATATAAGAAAAAACACTATTCTCTCAAAAGTAAATGGCATTTATCTTTTAGGGGTGAAATAGCATTATCAGAAAATTTGCACTTCTACTTAATATACAGAATGATAGGAACTACTACATTCACCATCATTTTACACACAACTCTGATCTCTCCTCTGCATTGCAAATGATAGCTCTATTTGCAAAATACCCTTACTATCACTTATGTATATACCTTGAAGAAAGTTTACCTTTATAAAACTTTTATCAGGGCAGCACAACATGCAATCAATCTTCTTAAAATGTAAATGAATGTAGATACCATTTAGTTGATCTGTTCAGCTCATTTGTCTTATTTAACTGAAGCCTTGTATCTATTAGTTAATAACACTTTTCAGGTCTGGAAACCACCATTTTAGTATTCAGTTTTATGGAGTTGAGTATTTTAGCAGGAAATAAATTCTGTTATTCTTTCTCTAATAATAAAATAATTTTCCTTTTTTAATTTTTTTCTTACTAATTTGGGAGGTGATCATTTCTTTGTTCTTTTAGTGATTCATATTCTACAGTATTAATTTATGAAATGATATTTGAAATTCTAAAGGGGAAGAAGGATGAATTAATTTTACAAATCATCTTCCACTCACATAATTAAAATATAATCATTAATTATATATTTGAAGGTTAAACAACATCCTAATGTGAATAATTGTTATGAATGAAAATATTTAAATTATGATTTTAGGTGAAAATGTAAGCAATCTATTGTCTTAAAATCTGGACCCCCCAAATGTGAGTGTCAGCGAGAAGGCCTGGGCAACCTATGGGGCCCTGAGCTGTGGATCAGTGTCTATTCCTGGTATACAAACAGTCTTTGTGTGCCTATAGCACAAAGAGGGATGCTCTCTCAGCCTGGACTCTTAGGGGAGTGCCTGGACCCTACCCAGAGTAAAATGACAGACTCTAGATATCCCCTATGTGGAAGGATTTGGCAATAGGGTGGGAGGGTGGGGGGGAAGGGGAGTGCGGGAGGAGGGGAGGGAGAGGGAACTGGGATTGACATGTAAAACAAGCTATTTAAAATTAAAATAAAAAAATGATAAAATAAAAAAATAAAGACAAAAAAATTGGTAAGGAAAGAGCAAAGTGGAGTTCTCAAACTCAAAACTAGATAAATCTTTTGCTTTCTTGTAATGAGTGGCAATAACAACTGATTAAATTGTCCTTCAGCTTTTAAGCATATATCTGAGGCATATTCACTTCCTGCTGGTCCACCTGTACTTAATTTCATAGAGGATTTTAGGCTGAGTGCTGCCAAATGAAGACGTCCAAAATTACTCCCGTTAGCAACTATCAGCAAGAAGCAGGATTTTTTTCTGTTATTGGTGTAGTAGTTTATACATGGAACACTCAAAGGAGATTTATTTTTCAACTGGATCTTAGAGAAGTATACAATAGAACAACAAATGACAAATGACGTAATTGCTTAGGGGTATTATCATTCCTGCTGTGGTAGATGAAATCTGGAAACTTAAAATAAAAATGAACTAAGCAAGTATTCAGTCTACTAAAGTGCATGAACCAAGTAATTGCTTACTTTTTTCAGAGTTCAGTGGAAAGTCAACTGTTAGAGCAAAGTGATTTCAGCTTTGTCACTGAGCAATAAACATGCTCACCAGAGTTTGGCTGGTTTTCTGTAGTTTTTTTCTGTGCCACTTGGCATAATACAAAGATCAACTTCACTAGGGCACAGTGGGTCAGGGGCAGTAAGTTGGCATGAGGCATGATGACTTTTCTATGTCCATCAACCAAAGCTGCTTTCTTTTATTTTTAAGCTCATGGACCACAAGACTGATGACTGAGAGGCCAGCATGGGACTGATCCAGACCCCCTGAATGTGAGTGTCAGTAAGGAGGCCTTGACAATCTTTGGGGACTCTGATACTAGATCAGTATTTATCCCTGGCATCAGAGAGACACATGGGGGAGGGCCTAGGCCCTGCCCTGGAAGATATGACATACTTTGGAGATCCCCAAGAAGAGTCTCACCTTCCCTGGAGAATACAGTGAGGATTGGGAGGGAGTTACTGGAGTTGGTGGGGGATGTGGGAGGAATGGGGGAGAGAAAGGGGGAATTGACATGTGAAGCAAGCTTGTTTCTAATTTAAATAAAAAAGGAAAAAAAACAACAAAGTTGCTTCCTTAACTAGTGCACAGTGACCTTAAATCTAAGAGGCATGGTTCTTGACATGTCCACACTATCTTCAAGGTAACTCTTAAGCCTCTTCACCATATAAATAAAATCAGGATCATATTTATGGCATCCCTACCACCATATGTTTGCATATCACAAGGAGAAATAAATAAAACAATTAAAAATATCAAATTAAATAAATTAGTAAATAATTGTGAATGTTACAATTTCATGCTCCAGAAGTAAACTAAAGGAAAAGTCACAAGGAATGAGGACCCAGTGTCCATCTCAATTCCTGCCATGTATCAAGAATATCTTTGGACATGAGTAATGAGACTACTGCATAGCACTCTCCTAGTTCCATGAATTTCTGAAGGGAACTACATTCTCCTTCCAAAATCAGATGGTGTCCAGTCAAGTTCTGCTACCATGATACTTGTGATAGATGTGGTTGGCACTGGCGTCCATAAGATACACCCACAGTGCAGATCGCTGGCTCAGGAATGGAGATGGCACAGCTGGAAAGATGTGACTTTTGTCCCATGTTCTGTGCTAGTTAGGCAAGTGCATACAGGCTGAAACACACTCCTCTGCTCATAGCATGCCCATTTTACACAGCATAAAATTATTGTGGTGCTTTCTCTTCAGAAAATAATACTGACTTTCTTATGGAATAGTTATGAAAACAAAATGACTAAATTAGTTATAGTAAGGACTTTAAAAAAGAAATAATAGGAAACATTTTAAATTAATAGGGTTCCATGGAATTTATAATAACTGATGTTACATTAATAAATAGTATTTTAGGAAACAATAAAATAGGAATAGAAATATATTATGTCTGAAACTACAATAGTGAAATTTACCCTTAAGAATCTACATAGAAAGCTTAATAGGCATTAATGGTATATTAGTAAGTAACATTTTCATAGAATTTTGCAGATATTTATCATATTGTGTCAGAGCCTGCTCCAATAAGTCAGCTGGGTTAACTGAGCAGGAGCGTGAGGACTGAGAAAAGGCAGATAAAGAAACAGAGACAGAAACACAGGATAGAGACGGGAGAACTGCCCAGTCCATGCCTTTCAGAATACCAGACAGCCCCATGTTTAATTTAGACCCCACTTATATACAGACTAGAGGCAAAGCAGAACAAAGAGCAGCATAGACAGCTAACCAGCTCCCTGCATTGTCCTTGAATCCTGGAGCAGCCAGGTTCAATATCTATCAGGTGAGTCCTTCTAGCTGCAAGCAGCTTCATTCCCTATTTCTTTGTGTCTTTTGGCTGGCATCAGAAGCTTGTTAGTTAGATAATATGATCTTTCCCATGGGCTTAATCAGAACCTTCTCACAGCTCTCAAGGAGACTGAAACAACCAAGCTTGATCTCTAGTGTCTTAAAAGTCAGGATAGACTCCAGATGGAAACTGATTCATTTGTGGCTTCCCACAATATTGATCTCCAGGTATTAAGGTATATGAGCAAATAAGTCTTTGAATATTTATGGAAACCTTTTGTTAAATATCCAAATTTTTTAAAACAAATTCAGGTACTCCAAATGTATTGCTCACCAAATATAGGCAGGTTGCAAAAACTTAACAGTGCTTCTTCTGAATGTCGTTGTTATCTGTGCTATGCTACTCAGAGATTTCTGTTTCTGAGTGGAACCATATATCAACAGCACCTAGAGATACAAGGTAAACACTTCTGGTTATAACTGTGCATTATCCAAGGTAGTTCAAAATGCAATTATAAGGATCACAGAATCTATAAGCTGTAAAATGCCTAGAATTGCCTTGAATTCTGCGACCAGTGATTAGTGGCTAGTCCAGAAATCTCATCTATAACATAATACCAATTTAAACCTTATGACTTATGAATCAAATACCCTGATTATTAGAGGATCATTATACAAAAAATTGAACAACTGCTTTTAAAGAAATACAAATGAAAACGGTTAACAGATGAACTCTACTGAGAATTCAAACATTTTCAAAATTCATGAAGCAGAGCCTGGGAACATAATTCAATAGGTGCTTGCCAAACTAGTCTGAAGACCTATGCTCAAACTTCAGTGTTGCAAGTAGGGGGAACCAAAAACAGGTAACTGAATTTAGAGGTCAGCTTGGGATCTAAGCATCAGGAAGTTCCACATTCCTGTAGCTATTCTGAAAGAGGCTAGAAAGGAGTGCAAGTTTTTGTTGATGCCACCTGAAAAACCCAGGCTGGCAGGAAAGTTTGCTCCAATTTCCTAATTAGGAGGTTGCAGTACCACATGGAGGGATGCTCTCTCAGCCTGGACACATTGGGGAGGGCCTAGACTCTACCCCGGGACAATATGACAGACTTTCGAGATCCCCCATGAAGGGCCTCACCCTCCCTGGAGAGTGGAGATGTGTTGCTGTAAAGATAAACGGCACACTTGTTGAGGGTATAGGTAATTGTTTATTGTAGAAATTACAAGAGGATACGGGAAGCCAAGACAAGTCAATTAGCTTTCACCACAGAACCAGAAGCCGAAAAGAGAGCTTTTGGCTCTCCTGTATGGTCTTTTATTCCACCTCCATATACGCTTTTAGCCACACCCTAAAGTGGGCATGGCTAGCGGCATTCACTGCCCTTTCATTACCACATCCTTATGTGCCTCTAGTGCACTACATGGCTAACAGTCTTAAGTCTCCTCCTACAGAGTTGGGGTAGGGTGGGAGCCTGGGGGGGTGGGAGCAGGGGAGGAGGGGAGTGAGAGGGAGCTGGTATTGACATGCAAAGCAAGATGATTTCTAATTTAAACTAAAAAAAAAACGTTAAAAAAAAAGAAGTGGCTTTGCTCCAAATGATGTAACATATTTTTACATTTAAATTTAAATTAGGAAAAAGGTTTCTAATTTATCAATTCCAGAACCCTCTCCCTTTCCCTCCCCTCTTCCCATGCCCTCCCACCAACCCCTCCAATATCCCCTCATTTACCCAGGGAGGGTGAGGCCCTCCATGGGGGCGTCCATAGTCTGTCATTTCATCCAGAGCAGGGCCAAGACCTTCCCCTGGGAGTCTAGGGGGATAGTGCATCTCTCCTTGTTGGATGGTCACCCAAAGTTCATTTGTATACCCGGGATGAGTACTGATATACTACCCAAGGCCCAACAGATTACCTAGGCCTCCTCACTGACACCCACGTTCAGGGAGTCTTGATCAGTCCCACGCTGGAATCCCAGCCATCAGTCTGGGATTCAAGAGCTAACCTTTGTCAGGTCAGCTGTTTCTGGGGGTTAAATCAGCCCAGTCTTAACCCCTTTGGGCATCCGTCCTCCCTCTCTATCACTACATTCCTTGAGTTCAGCTCAGTGTTTAGCCATGGGAGTCTGCCTCTGCTTCCATCAGCCACTGAATGAAGGTTCTGTTTCCCAGACTCTGTGGTCATGGGATTGTAGGCTGGCACTCCCCAGATCTAGGTCTAAAATCCATATATGAGAGAGTACATGCCATGTTTCTCTTTTTGTGACTGGGTTACCTCACTCAGGATGGTTTCTTCTAGTGCCATCCATTTGCCTGCAAATTTCAGGATTCCATTGGTTTTTTTCTGCTGAGTAGTACTCCATTGTGTAAATGTACCCCATTTTCTCTATCCACTCTTCGGTTGAGGGGCATCTAGGTTGCTTCCATGTTCTGGCTATTACAAATAATGCTGCTATGAACATAGTGGAACAGATGTCCTTGTTGTATGAATGAGCATTTTTGGATATATGCCTAAGAGTGGAATTGCTGGATCTTGTGGTAGGCTTATTCCAATTTTTCTGAGGAATCTCCATAGTGATTTCCAAAGTGGCTGTACGAGTTATCACTCCCACCAGCAGTGGAGGAGTGTTCCCCTTTCACCACAATCTCTCCAGCAAAAATTGTCATGTGGTGTTTTTGATTTTAGCTGTTCTGAAAGGAGAAAGGTGATATTTCACAGTTGTTTTGATTTGCATTTCCCTGATGGCTAAGGACGTCTCTCAGTGTCTCTCAGACTCATCTATTGAGAATTCTCTATTTAGTTCTGTAGCCCACTTATTAATTGGATCCTTTGGTGTTTTGGAGACTTGCTTCTTTGTAAATTTTGGAGATCAGCCCTCTGTCAGATGTGGGGTTAGTGAATATCTTTTCCCATTCTGTGGTCTGCGTTTTTGTCTTGCTGACTGTGTCCTCTGCCTTACAGAAGCTTCTTAGTTTCAGGAAGACCCATTTATTAAATATTGACCTCACTGTCTGTGCTACTGGTGTTATGCTCAAGAAGCTGTCTCCTGTACCAATTCGTTCAAGGGTACCACCCACTCTCTCTCCTAAGAGGTTTAGTGTGGCTGGATTTATGTTGAGATCTTTGATCCATATGGACTTAAATTTTGTACATGACGATAGAAATGGATCGATCTGCATTCTTCTACATGCCAGCATCCAGTTATGCCAGCACCATTTGTTAAAGATGCTTTCTTTTTTCCATTGTATATTTTTAGATTTTTTG
This sequence comes from Mesocricetus auratus, assembly GCF_017639785.1. Taxonomy (NCBI): domain Eukaryota; kingdom Metazoa; phylum Chordata; class Mammalia; order Rodentia; family Cricetidae; genus Mesocricetus; species Mesocricetus auratus. Next base: position 32,211,961 of record NW_024429201.1, read on the forward strand.
TCAAAGATCAGATGTTCATACATGTATGGGTTAATTTCAGGGTGTTCAATTCCATAACATTGTTCTACCTGTCTATTTTTGTGCTAATACCAAACTGTTTTTAGGACTAGAGCTCTATGCTAGAGCTTGAGGGCAGGGATGGTGATGCCTCCAGATGTTGCTTTGTTGAGTAAGGTTGTTTTGGCTATCTTGGGTCTGTTGTTTTTACATAGAAAATTGATTATTATTCTTTCAAGGTCTATGAAGAATTGTGCTGGTATTTTAATGGGGATTGCATTGAATCTGTAGACTGCTTTTGGCAGAATTGCCATTTTTACTAGGTTGATCCTACCTATCCAAGAACATGGGAGATCTTTCCATTTTCTGATATCTTCTTTAATTTCTTTCTTTAAAGACTCAAAGTTCTTGTGATACAGGTGTTTCACTTATTTGGTTAGTGTTACCCCAAGGCATATTATGTTTGTGGCAGTTTTAAAGGGTGATGTTTCTCTGATTTCTATCTCTGCCCTTTTATTGTCTGTATAAGCAGGAATACTAATTTTCTTGATTTGATCTTGTATCCTGCCACATTGCTGAAAGTGTTTGTCAGCGGTAGGAGTTCCCTGGCAGAGTTTTTTGGATCACTTATGTAAACTATTATATCATTTGCAAATAGTGAAAGTTTAACCTCTTCCTTTCCAATTTGTATCCCCTTGATCTCCTTTTGTTGTCATATGGTTGTTGCTAGAACTTCAAGTACAATATTGAAAAGGTATGGAGAGAGTGGACAGCCTTGTCTTATTCCTGATATTAAAGGAATTACGTTGAGTTTCTGTCCATTTGTTTTGATGTTGGCTGTTGATTTGCTGTATATAGCTTTTATTATGTTATCCCAGATCTCCCCAAGACCTTTATCATGAAGGGGTGTTGGATTTTGTTAAACACTTTTTCTGTATCTAGTAAGATGATCATATGATTGTTGTTTCTCAGCTTGTTTATATGGTGGATTACATTGATGGATTTTTGTATGTTGAACCACCCTGCATCCCTGGGATGAAACCTACTTGATCGTGGAAAATGACTGTTTTGATGTGTTCTTGGATCCAATTTGCCAGTATTTTATTGAGTATTTTTGCATCAGTGTTCATGAGGGAAATGGGTCTGAAGTTCCCTTTCTTAGTTGTCTTTGTGTGTCTTAGGGATCAAGGTGATTGAAGCCTCGTAGAAAGAGTTTGGCAAAGACCCTTCTGTTTCTATTGCGTGGAATACTTTGAGAATTGGCGTAAGCTGTCCTTTGTATTTCTGGTAGAATTCTGCATTGAGGCCATCTGGACCTGAGCTTTATTTCTGGTCGGAAGCCTTTTGATGACTGCTTCTATTTCCATAGGGGTTATAGGTCTATTTAAATTGCTTATCTGTTCTTGATTTAATTTTGGCAAGTGATAGCTATCCAGGAAATTGTCCATTTCCTTTAAGTTTTCAAATTTTGTGGAGTACAGATTTTCAAAGTATGACCTGATGAATCTCTGAATCTCCTCAGAGTCTGTTGTTATGTCCCCCTTTTCATTTCTGATTTTGTTAATTTGCATGTTCACACTCTGCTGTTTGGTAAGTTTGGACAAAGGTTTGTCTATCTTGTTGATTTTCTCAAAGAACCAACTCCTCGTTGTATTGATTCTTTGTATTGTTTTCCTAATTTCGACTTTATTGATTTCAGCCCTCAGTTTGATTATTTCCTGGCATCTATTCCTCCGGGGGCATTTTGCTTCTTTGTGTTCTAGAGCTTTCAGCTGTGTTGTTAATTCTCTAGCATAACTATTCTCCAGTTTCTTCATGTGTGCACTTAGTGCTATGAACTTCCCTTGTAGCTCTGCTTTCAAAGTGTCCCATAGGTTTGGGTATGTTGTGTCTTCATTCTCATTGAATTATAGGAAGTCTTTAATTTCTTTTTTATTTCTTCTTTGACCCAGGAATGGTGCGATTGTGCATTATTCAATTTCCATGAGTTTGCAGGGTTTCTGCAATTTGTGTTGTTGTTGAATTCTAATTTTAACGCATAGTGGTTTGATAAGATGCATGGAGTTATTCCAATTTTTTGTAGCTGCTGAGGTTTGATAGGTTGCCAATTATGAGGTTGATTTTTGAGAGGGTTCCATGTGGTGGTGAGACGAAGGTATATTCATTTTTATTTGTATGGAATGTTCTATAGATGTCTGTTTATCCCAATTGGGTCATAACTTCTATTAGACCCTTTGCTTCTATGACAGACTTTGAATATCCCCCATTGAAGGCCGCACACTCCCTTGGGAGCAGAAACAGGATGGGATAAGGAGTCCATGGGGGGCAGGGGAGAAGGAGAGGAAGAGGGAATTGGGATTGACATGTAAAAGAATCTTGTTTCTAATTTATATTAAAAAGAGGAAAAAACATTAAAAAAAGAAGTGGTGGTACTTACACACTGTGTGTTATGACCTTCCTCTGGGGACTGAGAGACCAGTAAGAATGGCTGGAGATCGTGTAACTGGTAAACCTGACAAGGAAATGTTTGCAGGAGACATCTGCTAAAAGTATCTCCTTGGCACTAGCAGCTTCTTGGTTTGATCACACATTTCCTCTCAATTGCATTTTAAAAAACTGTCCTTTCAGTAATTTCTCTGCCTTTAGTAGCTTTTATTCTTTGTGTATCTTCCACTGATCAGTAAATGTCTTATAACACCCAAGGTTTTATTTTTCTTTCATTGAAAATAGATTCCCTTATATATCTTGATTATAATTTCCTCTCCTTCTACTCTTCCCAGTTCCTCCCCGCCTCTCCTCTCCTATGTGTCCACTTCCTGTCTGTTACAAATTAGGACGTAAAAAGTTTTAACAGATAACAACCAAAGATGACACAATAAATTATAACAAGGTGAAGGAAAAAACCTAACATATTGGAATTGGACATGGCAACCTAAAAGGAGTAAAAGAGTCTCAAGAGTGGGCACAAGAGTCAGAGACTCGCTGGTTTACACCCTCAGGAGTTCCATAAAAACACTAAACCGATAGTTACACTATATTTGCAGAGAACCTGATGCAGACCAGTGTGGGCCCTGTGTGAGCTGCTTCAGTCACTGTGAGGGTATACACACCTTGATTAATTGATACAGAGGGCCTTTTTTCCTGGTGTCGTTCATTCCCTCTGGTTCTTAAAATTATTCCACTCCCTGTTAGGCAGGACTACTTGAACTCTGAAGGGAGGGATTTGATGGAGATATTCTATCGACATAATTTTTTGTCTGTGAGCCTCTTAAGCTGTTCTCTTCCGCTGCCAGAGGAAGCCTCTGATAACGACTGCATATAACATTGATCTGACAGTATAGTAGAATATCATAGGAATAATTTTATGGACTTTTTGAGGGCTAGTATAGTCTCTGGTTCTTGGTTACACACTCAGTGTTGGGGATGAATCACTGGGTTGTTGTCCAGTTTTCCCTTTCATTAGCCTTCAGAGTACCCTTCCCCCACCAGAGAGACTAGAATGTAGGGGGTGAAGACTCTGTGGAGACACCAGCTTAACTTGCCATGTTCAATGAGTTGTGTGATTGTTATCCTCAGCAATGGAGGTCCTGTTTTCAATTGGCAAAGACAAATCATTTGTCTTAGTAACAGCCTAAATTGTTTGAGAATTTCCATGGGACACCCTTAACCACCAATTTAATTGAATGTAACCCAGTCATGCCACTGTAAGCCTTGCTTGACAATAAGAGATGGCTACTGGAGACTCCAAATTACCCATTACTAGAAATCCTCATTTGTACTACCTCCATAGATTCCAGGAAGTTTCTACTGCACTATGTTTCCATGTCACCCCACAAATGCCCCCAATTCCAGTCATTTCTCTCCACACTCTCCTTCATTCCTTCCAACCCCACTCCTGTCTCCACTTGCTCCCAGTCTGCCTGCGAAATCTATTCTATTTCCCCCCTCTGAGAGACATTCATGAATTTCCCCTAGACACGTCATCTTTACCTCATCATTTTGAGTCTGTGGATTGTAGCTTGATTATCATTTTCTTATTAGCTAATGTCCACTTGTAAGTGAATACTTACCATATTTGTCTTTCTGTGTCTGAGTTATCTCACTCAAAATTATTTTTTTCTAGTTCCATCCATTTGCCTGCAAATTTCACAATGTCAATTTTAATAGCTTATTAATGTTCCATTGTGTTAATGTACCACATTTTCTTTATTCATTTTTTCTGTTGAAGGATATCTGTGTTGTTTCCAGTTTCTGGCCATTATGAATTAAGCTGCAATGAACATGGGTGAGCAAGAGTCCTGTGGTAGGACGGAGCATCCTTAGGTCATATGTCAAAGAGTGGTTAATCTGTATCTTGTGGTACACCAACTCACAAGTTTCTGAGGAACAATCATATTGATTTTGATAGTGACTGTACATGTTTGTACTCCTACCATCAATGGAAGAGCATTCCCCTTGCTCCACATCCTGTCCAGCATGATCTGTCACTTGTGTTTGTTTATCTTAGCCATTCTGACAGTTGCAACATGGAATCTCAAAGCAGTTTTGATTCACATTTACCTGATAGCTAAGGATGTTGAACATTTCTTTAAGATTTTCTCAGTTATTTGAGATTCCTATATTGAGAATTCTCTAGTTAGATCTGTGTGGGGGCATGGATAATGACTCATAGGACTGTAGGTTAAATATAATTTATTTTGGAGAGAAGTCACTTACACAAGAAGCAGATGGCCACCACAGGTTCCTTATTTAAGGATCCTCACAGACTGCTCCCTGTGACCTGGCCAGATATAAGAGAGAGACACCTGCCCAGAACCCAGATCTAAAGTCATTCCAGGTCTCATCCCCACCTGTGACCATGCCTGTTTGGCTACAGGTGTGGGTGGGGTGGATATCTCGCTTCAGATCTGTACTCCATGTTTTAATTGGATCATCTACTTTTTATGTCAAATACAAACACACACACACACACATATACATATACATATATATATACATATATAATGATATTAGTCTTCAGTCAGATGGGGAGTTGATAAAAATGTCTTTTTCTTTTCTGTAGGCTGTTGCTTTGTCTTATTGAGAGTGTCTGTTACTTTCAGAAGCTTTTCAGTGCCTATGCTAATGGTGTTCTATTCAGAAAGTTGTCTCCTGTACCAATGTGTTCAAGGCTATTAAACAATTTCTTGTGTATTGGGTTCTGTTTATCTCTTTTTATGTTGACATTTTTTTATCCATGTGAACTAGAGTTTTATGCAGGATGATATATCTGTTTGTATTCATCTTCATGCAGACATCCAATTAGAACAGCACCATTTATTTAAGTCTTTTTCCCATTGTTTATTGCTGACTTCTTTATCAAAAATCAAGTGTCCATAGGAATGTGGGTTTATGTCTGGTACTTCAGTTCCATTCCTTTATTAAATGTGTCTTTTTAATGCTAACACCATGCAGTTTTTATTACTATAGTTCTGCAGTATAAATTGAAATCCAGCATTGTGAAACATGCAGCAGTTCTTTTATTGTTCAAGATTGTTTTACCTATCTTCGGTTTGTTCTTCCATATGAAGCTGAGAATTGTCATTTCAAGGTCTGCAACCAATTGTAATGGAATTTTGATAGGGATTGCATTCAATCTGCAGTTTGCTCTTGATAAGACAGCCATTTTTACTATGCAAATCCTACTGATCCAAAAGCATGGGAGATTTAGTCCATCTTCTAATATCACCTTATTTTTTTCTTTAAACATTTGAAGTTTTATCATAAAATGCTTTCACATACTTGGTTTGAGTTACTCCAAGAAATTTTATATTATATTAAGCTAATGTGAAAGGTATAATTTTTTCTGATGTTTTTCTCAATCTGTTTATCATTTGTATGTAGGAGGGCTACAGATGTTTTAGTTAATCTTATATCTAGACACTTTGCTGAATATGTTTATCAGCTGTTGTATTTTTAGGTTCATTTACACATACTATCACATCATCTGCAAATAACAATACCTAGATTTCTCCTTTCCAATTTGCATTCCATTTATTTCCTTCAATTGTCCTATTGATCTAGCTAAAATTTTAAGTGTTATATTGAATAGATATGAAGAGACTTAACAACCTTATCTTGTTTCTGAATTATCTGTCAGTTTCTGATAAAACCGAAAAGAAAATGGACTTACAGTTCAACCTATAAACATCTCACTTGAGAATTTGCTCTATGAAATGCCACCGAACAATAATGGCACTTGTACATAGAAGTTCACTCAGCCATAGTTTTCAGAATCAAACAGTGGAAGTATATTGTATGTCCACCAATCAGGAAACGGTAAAAACAAAAAAGATACATGCATACTGTAAGCTCCTGCACAGCAACTAATAAGATTGACCATATACTAGTTTTCCTGGAATGATTTCCATCACATACTGTTAAGTTTATAAAGAAAAAATAAAGAGAAATATTAAAAGATACCACTTTTAAATAATAACAAAAATTATGAATGCATTAGCATGTGACCACAAGTTAAGATTCATTTTGTGGGACTGGGGAAAGTGAAGGGGAGGAAGTAAATTAAAATAGGAATAATTTTTTAATATGTACATCATTGAAACGGAATGGGTTACATTATTCCATTTGTATGAATGTATTTACATGTATGTATTTACATTATATGCAATGAATATTTGGAAAGCATTATACTTTCTATATTTACTTCTATATCTGCAATGTTTTAATTTTAAACACAAGATGTCTGCTTTTAATATAATTGGCAAACAAAAATAATTTTTATTTGTGAATCAAAGTTTAGCTCTTATTCTTATTCTGCTTAAACATTAATAGTTCCCTCGTACCTAGAGGGACAATGGCACTCAAAAGTAACCTAAGGTCTTTTGTGATCTAGCCCTTGTTTTTTAATGTTACTTCTAATTATTCCTCTTCACAACAACTTTGAGTCATAGAAAACCTTCAGAATGTTTTATGGTTTTTCAATATCCTATCTTTGATATCACTTTTATTTGTTCTCAAACATTTTTATATAATTCCCTGCCAATAGATACCTTTGTATTCTGCTGCACATTCCAGTTTCATTGCTGACTCTTATAAGGTGTTTTACCAGTGCTAAACAGAATAAATGTACCACTCAATACTTAGCAAATGTTAACTAAGTACCTATGTACCTACCATGTCATTTGAAGTGATCCTGTCAACACATAGTTTTAAAAGAAAATGTTTAGTTTTCTTGGTAAAGGTAGTTTAGCAAGGTAACAGTGGCAACAGGAGTAAAACTCACAGCTACTATTTAGCTAAGTGAATGTTTCACTAAAAGTCTTCTAAATATGTATGTTTGCACCCATAAACAAATGCTACTTTCAGCTTTAATCAGAGAAACCTCACTTGCATTGAATGGTGCTGAATGCAGAAACCTGTTTACAAAGATGCTAAATATAGGTTACGGACAGGCCTCATCACTAAAATAACATTTTTAGCACACTATCTAAAGCTCTGGGAATATTGTAAAGAGGGAATGAAAATGTATTTTAAGAGCCAGTGTATAGGGAAGGGGGCTGAATATGCCATCATCTAGGTACAACACAACGATTAAAATCATTAACTTGCTGAAGCTATGGTTACAAGCATTGTTCCTACATGAGACTGACCCTTTCAGTAGTCAGACATGAATGGATAAGGGGCTCCTAGAGTCCTACCCCTCACTTCTGAACTATTGGCTACTGACAGATTCTGGGAGAGAAAGTCATTATCTTTAGTTTGGGACCCACTAGTGAGATCACCAAGTTCCAATGGATAGTGCCAAACCTAGGTCACACAGACAGTCCTGGTTAAGCTCAGTGGGTCACAAAACAGAGCAAAATGTCCTGATTGTAGGAAAGAGATTTGTAGGGAAGACAGGGACTGGCAGAGGGGTGGAAGAGAGATGAGAGTCACAGATAATAATCAAAATGTGTTGTGTAGATGCATGAAATTGTCAAAGTAATATAAAATTACAATTTTTTAATTCAAAAGACATCTGATGCAGGCTGTATGAGGTGGGAGGTGATCCACGTCAGTGGAGCAAGTAGAAGAAAGTTGTGCACAACAAGTAAAACCAGGATGAGCTTACCTGTCCCTTGCTGTTATTGAGGGCAGGAAGGACCACACACAACCATCTGTAGAGAATGCCAGTCAGATCCCTAGTCTAGAGAAGTTCCGGGGGAGTCCCAGATTGTTTATCTGCAACAGAAGTGAACATCCTGGAAGCTATAGCTGTGCCTCCAAGCTGCGTATTCTTTTAACAGCTGGCACATACCCGGGAACAGGAATGTTTTCCAAATCTATGCCCTTAACTGAATTGAAAGGCCCTTTGTGGTCCTCTGGAGCCTCACTTAGGGGTGACATTTGTAATACAGGAAAATTTCTAACTAATTCATTTTAATTCAAACAAAGGTCCTGAACCTTTTGTTGAATTTTGTTGATTTGAAGCAAGTCATATTTCTTTCAATAGTTCATCTATATTCCATTTAGTGTGTGTGATTTTAATTTCATCATTATCTTATCTATCTTTTATTTTTTATTCAGAAGAGAGAAGCAGAGTGCCTGCATATATCAGTGGGTTCTAGGAAAAATGAGAATGTTTTTCTGAATTCAGAGACTGAAGCTTTTATCTCTTCCTCCCAGTTAAGGGATATGAGCGACTTTCAATTCCCTCGTAGAAGATTCCTGTGCTGGCTTTTATTCTTAATCTTTCAACTTGTTCAAATTAATGTTATCTTAGCAACAAAATACATGTGTATTGCTTCCAAATTACTTTGAGGCTACCAGAAGAACTAATCTGAAAATCACTGCACATTCTTTACCCAAACACTCCATGTCGCTATACTTCAGCAGCCTGGTATAAGGTCCTGATATGGGGAAGGGACATCAGTACAAAGAAATTAATTGTCTGACTACCAGATGAGCTTTACACAAGTAACCAGCCATAAATAGCTCCAGCCGTCTTTATGTATACATCAAAACAAACAGGTTTTCCACTATCAACAAACAAGTTTTTCCCATCCTCCAACATTAAGCCCTGACATAAAGAAATGTGTCAAACATGTTTTTTCTCAACTTTCATCTTTAAACCACAAAAAACACTTATCATTTTGCTAGATCGGCCAAATATCAAGCCAGGTATATCCTGTCTTTACAAAACTGAAAGATGATTGACATTAGCACACGTTTTCAAGAATGACAATGTCTGTCACTGAAAACATATTTACAGAAATAAGGTGATCTGCATCCAATGCTATTAACCCTGAATTTGAACATCTCCCAGTGTTGGAAATGACAGCTTGAATCTCCAGACAAGAAACCTGAGAAGTATCACCTCCCAAACAACTTTAAGGGAAAATGTTAGAGGAAACAATGGGGTTTCCAGGCATGGTCACATCTGTACTATGCATGATTGACAAAATGACACTAAAACTTCAAAGAGAATCATTGATCTTATGAGAGACAAGAGAGCATGCAGGCCATGTGTTCCAAGCAGTATTCTGTGCTGTACCAAAGTTCTTGCCTAGTGAGACTGTCCCCATGGACTTTTGCCCTCATTGGGAGTCGGACAAGCACTCATACACTGGCCAGAAACTAGACTCCACGGCTCCAACAACTCTACCCTACTGTCTCAGAACATGACTTCCAACATTTTTGGTTTACTTCCAGTTTTTTGCATTCAATTTTCCAAATCATGTACTTATATCACTAGTTTTTCAACTCACTCTAGATGTTTGTCCACTGGTTTCCACTATGCTATCTATAACACCTTGTTTCTGCATAGAATGATATATGTGTGTGTATAGTTAATTATATCCCATAAAATGAGCTCCTTCATTCACAGCTCACACATAGTCATCTGATCAGGAAACCTACTCTTGAGAAGTCACCATGAACACTTCTGTCCTGTCTCCTTCTATATCCAAGATACGATAATTAGCACAATGAATATGAGAAATACTAGCTTGCTAGTTAACTAGTTTAGCTAGTTTTTGTAAGTGGGGATTAGCAAGAGATCTAAAAATGGTAAAGTTAGAAGAATTGAGGATATGAGACTGACTAACCATTTGTCTTCCAGAATAAAGGTACACTAATTACTCAGCAAGTGTCAAGTAAGTATTTATGTGCCTAGCAGAGCATTGTTACATAAAATATTCTAAATAAGCCTGAGTTTTATAGCCTTAGAGTTGATGAAAGTCATGATACCTGAAATTTCATAAATAATCTTAAATAGCCCTGCTTGGCAGTAGTCAATTATAAAGCTATCTCAAAACATTTTGTGGTTTATCTAAAATCTTCCATGATCATGTCTTTGAGGGTGGTTGCAGCAAAGCTGAAGCATGGATGGAGACAGACCCTGAATGTGAACTGAGGTTCAAGATGGAACAAAAAGGAGAAAGGAGAAACTGCCTTGAGCCACAGTGCTCCTCTCTCTTCTTGCTCACTATAGACATAGTGTGGCCAGCCACTTCGCATGCTTTTTGGCACACATCCCCTACAAAGACAGGCTGTAACTTCTCAACTATGTCAAAGTAAACTGCCAGTCTTAAAAAGAATGGAGAAGTTAGATAGCATCTAAATACCATTCATTTTGGTCTTTTTTCTAGAGGATTTTATAGTAGCTGAAAGGACTATAAGGTTTATGTAGAATTCAATTGGCTAAGTTCACAGAAATTACTTATTATGGTCAATTATTCTGCTACTTCAGAATTTTTCCCTTTTCCTTTTTTTGCTGTAAAATATATCTCAATTTTAGGTAAATTGTTATTTAGTTTTTTCAGCATTACTATTGTAATATTTTCTAATGAAGTAATTATTCTCTTTTGTTAATCAATTTTATAAATTTTTGTTGATGCTACATAATTTTACTTTAGCCCTTTGGTTTCTTAGTAGCCCCCAAATTGTTCCTAAATAAATTCAACAGTGCTAACTCTATCAAGTAATCTCCAAGTTAACAATTTTTAGTCTAGGAACCTGTTTTGACATTGTGGTAGTTGCTTTTTCTACACATTCTTTTCCTTTTTTGTTTGGATAACACCCATATCTAAGGCGATTTTCTTTTACAGTTTGTCTTAGCTTTTGTTCTTACTATGCTGAAGAAAATGTCCTAATACTTTGTTGAGAAATAGGATATGAGACAAAACTTTGAAGTCTAGGTATATCTGGAATAGAACAAGAATGATTAAGCATCAGTAATACCTTGACACTGTCTAGTTTAAGACCTTAAGTTGTGTTACTCTTTACAAAGACTGGATACCTCAATGTTTTTGCATTTCTGTGTAAGTTTTCAAAGTTAATTATAAAATTATTTTTTGTTTTTCTGTGTTTTTGTGTTTTTTATTGAAAGTAGATTCTTATCCCATGCAACACATCCCAACCACAGTTTTCCCTCCCTTTACTCCACCTAGCTCCTCCCACCTCTATGCCAGAGGGGGGAACTACCCCATTTCCTCTTCAGAAAAGAGCAAGCCTCCAAGTGACAACAGTCAAACAGGACAAAACAGGATTCATTATATCAAGGGTGGACAAGACAGTACAAAAGGAGGAAAGGAGTCTCAAGAGCAGACAAAAGAGTCAGAGATAATACTCATTCCCATTGGTTGTTAGGAGTCCCACAAAAACACCAAGCTAACAGCCATAAAATATACTCACACAATCTAGTGCAGATCTATACAGATCTGTGATTGATGTTTCAGCCTCTATGAGTCCATGTGAGCTCTGCTTAGATGATTCGGTGAGCCATGTTCTCCTGGTGTCTTCCATCCCTGCTGACTCCTACAATCTTTCTTCCCCCACTTTTCCAAGCTCCAAGGGGAGGAACCCAATGGATACTTCTAATTTAGAGTCTCTACATAATATCTGTCTCTGGGTCTTTGCACTTCTTCCCTGCTGCTGCCTCAGGAAGCCTTTCTGATAGTTAATGGACAAATCACTGATTTACATGTATAGCGGGATATCATTAGGAATAGTTTCAGTATTCTTTCTTTTTATTCCCAGTCATGTTTCATTACATCCATGGTCTCTTGTCTATCCAGTCTCTGGTTCCTAGACACTTAGGGCATGGGTTCCCTATGGTGGCATGGGCTTCAAGACAAACAGTGGTTGGCTACTCTCAAAGTTATCTGAAAGGAGGGAACCTCAACTGTGAAAATGCCTCCATAAGACCTGTCTATGGGAAACCTGTAAGGCATTTTCTTAATTAGTTATTGATGGGGAGGAGCCCAGCCCATTGTGGGTGGTACCATCCCCAAGGTATGTGGCCTTTTCTGTAAGAAAGCAGGCTGAGTGAGCCATAAGTAATAAGACAGTAAGCAGCACTCCTTCATGGTCTCTTCATCAGCTCCTGCCTCCAGGTTTCAGCCTTGCCTGAGTTCCTGTGCTAAGTTTCTCTAGTGATGGACTATGATGTGGAAGTGTGTAAGGCAAATAAACCCTTTATTCTGCAAATTGTTTTTGGCCATGTTGTGTCATCATGACAATAGTAACTATAACTGAGACACCTTGTATTTCAAATGTAAACCTACCTGGTCCTGACTTACTATCTTTTATCATTTAGTGTGTTTTAGTATAGTTGCACGAGAAATATTGATTTCTATTTTTAAAATATTTTAGTTTGGCTTGTTATCAGAGTATCTCTAAGCTCTTAGAAAGAATACCTATATTTTTGAAGCCTTTATGAGCTATTTATATTTTTCTCATATAATTGGAAAAATTTACACATGAAACAAAGTTGAGAGGTTTTTGCTATTAGTAAGAAACTCTTCATATGATTTCCCAATATATTGCTGAGGACCTCATTAGGACCTCACTCTTTGCCTTCACTCTTTGCTTTATTCTTTCCACAATACACCTCAAATAGAAAGACAAATAGTCTCCTAGGTGCTAAATATTGAGATTTTGATACAGTGGTGTGGCAGGAATGGGTACAATGTAAAAAAATTCCCAGTAGTACATAAAAACACACTCTTGCTCATGCAAACCAGTGCATGCCCCCTACCTCTTTCTTTATGCATAGCAAATGTCATTAACGTACTTTCTATTTGCTCTCCATCTTTTGCATTGTAAACAGGTCTTATCCTATATTACATCTCTCACACTATTATCTCATTTTTACTATTTAAAACTTACTGTTTTAATATTATATGTATGCCTGTACTTACATTTAGAGACTAATGTATTCAACTGAAGACAATCACACTTTGCAAATCAAGAAAGTCTCAGATAAGTAATTCTTCTCATTTGTTTTTCCTAGATTTTATATAGAAATGCTGTGGGATAATGTTCTTGTAAAATGCAAAGATTTGTCACTCGAATTGAAATAATAAAATGCTGGTTGGCCAGTAGCCAGGCAGGACAAGAAGACAAGAAGACTTCTGGGAAGAGAAAGGGCAGAGTCAGCAGTCTCCAGCCAACTGCAGAGAAAGCAAGATAAGAATGCTGCACTGAGAAAAGGTACCATGACACATAGCTAAGGACAGACAAGAGTTATGGGTTAATTTAAGTGTAACAGCTAGCTAGTAATAAACCTGAGCTATCAACCAAGCATTCATAATTAGTAAATATATCATGCCTCCTATGTGATAATACGGGAAGCAACTGAGGAATGGGACAGGACAGAAATTTGCCTCTGACTACATATAAATATACAATCATATATGTGTATGTAACATGAAAACTAAATCAAAATTGTTTAGGAGGGCAAAAGTGATTAATGTGAGGGGAAAAGTTGAAGAGCAGAGGAGCATGAGCTTGCTGGGAGCTGTTTGTAAAATAAAATTATTCTTGCTTCTATATAATTTTAGAAAGAAGTGCAGGTGAATATATTATTCAATTCCACAAGTTTAACTGTAAGAAATGAAACAGATTTAACTTTGTCCATCAATGCATATGTAAGACTTTTAAATTGTTGGTTCCTAAAAGTCATTATAATTTAAAAGCCTGCTTGATAATGGTGAATGACCTTGCGATATATTTTTGGGTTGGGCTAGCAAATATTTTATTGATTCGGACGTTGGTAGCACAAGCCTTTAACCCCAGCACTCAGGAGGCAAAGGCAGGCAGATCTCTGTGAGTTTGAGATCAGCCTGGTCTACAGAGCTAGTTCCAGGACAGCCTCCAAAACAATACAGAGAAACCCTGTCTCGAAAAACCAAAAAAATATTTTATTGAGAATTTTTGCATCTGTATTTTAAAGATGCACTCTTTGTTGGGTCATTTTGTGGTTTGGGTAAGAAGTTTGCTATAAAAATACCTTGGCAATGTTCCTACTTGGTTGGGCTTTTCTGGAATAATTTGAAGAATATTAGCATTAACTCCTCTTTGAAAGTGTAGTAGAATTCTGCACTTAAACTATTTGTCTCTGGGCTATTTTGGGCTGGGAGAATTTCAATTAGTGCTTCTATTTCATGAGGTCTGTTTAAATTGCTTTTCTGATATTGATTTAACTTTGTTAAGTGGTACCTATCAAGAAAATTATCCCTTTCTTGTAGATTTTCAAATGTGTTGAAGTATTGGTTTTAAAAGTTTGTCCTGGATCACCTTTTGTTGTCTTATTGCTGTAGGTAGACCTTCCCTAAACTGATTGGGAGCATGGGGAGAGGGGAGAGGGAGCTGATAAAAAGAGAAGGGGAGAAGAGGAGGGGAGAGGAGGACATGGGGGAGCAGGAAGGTTGAGTCAAGGGAAGAACAGAGGAGAGCAGGGTTAGAGATACCATATTAGAAGGAGTCATTATAGGTTTGAGGAGAGATCTGACACTAGTGAAATTTCCAGAGATCCACAAGGATGACACCAACTGGCAAACTATGCAATAGTGGAGAGGCTACCTTAAATGCCCTTCCTTGATAATGAGTTTGACGACTACCTTGTATGCTATCCTAGAATATTCATCCAGTGGCTGATGGAAACAGAGGCAGACACCCACAACTACACATGGAAATGAACTCCAGGACCCAGTGGCAGAGAGGAAGGAGTGATGAGCAAAAGGGTCAAGACCAGGCTGGTGAAACCCACAGAGACAGCTAACCTGAACAAGGGGGAGCTCATGGACCCCAGACTGATGGCTGAGAGCCCAGCATGGGATTCATCTAGGCCCCCTGGATGTGGGTATCAGTGAGGAGTCCTAGGCAATCTATGGAACATGGGTAGTAGATCAGTATTTATCCCTGGTATACAAATGGTCTTTGGGTATCCATCCTACACTGAGGGATGCTCTCTCAGTCTGGACACATGAGGGAGGGCCTAGTTCCTGCCCTGGATGAAATGACAGACTCTGGAGAACCCCCATGGAGGGCCTTACCCTCTCTGGGGAACAGAGTGAGCATTGGGTGGTCATCTGGAAGGCTAGTGGAGGTGCATGGGAGGTGGGGAGGGAGAGGGAGCTGGGATTGACATGTGAAGCAAGCTTGTTTCTAATTTAGATAAAAAGTTTGTCTTTACTGTTTCTCTGAAATTTCTCTGTGTCTGTAGTAAAGTCCTCTCTTTTGTATCTAATTTTGTTAATTTGGACATTCTTTCCCTACCCTTTAGTTAATATAGCTAAGGGCTTGTCAATATTATTGAACCAACTCTTTGTTTCATTGATTCTTTGTATTGATTTTTTGTTTGTTTCTGTCTTATCAATTTGAGCCCTGAAACTGATTATTTCCTGCTGTCTGCTACTTCTGGGTGTTATTTCTTCTTTCTGTTCTAGAGTTCTAATATGTGCTGTTAATTTACTAGTGTGAATTCTCTCCATTTTTGTATGTAGTCACTTAGTGTCATAAAGTTACTTCTTTAAGGCACCTTCAGTGTGTCCCATAAGTTTGGGTATGTTGTATTTTCGATTTCTTCTAAGTTTAAAAAGTGTTTGATTTCTTTCCTTAACTTTTGTCTTGACCTACTTTTCATTCAGTAGTCAGTTGTTGGGTTTCCATGGATTTGTAAGCTTCCTGCTCTTTCTGTTGTTGATAACGAACTTTTAATTTGCAATGTTCAAATAGGTTGCAGGGTGGTAGTTCAATTTTCTTCTATCTGGTGAGACTTTATTTGTGTCCAAACATGTTTTAGAGAATGTTCCATGCGATGTTAAGAAGAAAGGATATTCTTTTCTGTTTAGGTAAAAATATTCTGTTCATTTTTTTGTTTTCTTTTAGTTTATGACATCAGTAAGAACTTCTATTTCTGTTTAGTTAATTCTGAATGACCTGTCTATTGTCAAGAGTGGGGTACTGAAGAGCCCACTGTTGGTGTGTGAAGTTCAATATGTGATTTAAGCCGTAGTAATGTTTCTTTTTCTTTTGACATGACTTTTTAATTTTAAAACAATCTTTTCTCATTTTACATACCAATCCTGGTTCTTACTCCCTCCCCTCATTCTGTTCTCCCCTCTCCACCCATTCACTCCACATGGAGGTAATACTTCCCATGGGGAGTCAACAAAGTCTAGCACATCTCTTTGAGTCAGGACTAAGACCCTACCCGTATATCTAAGTTCCAAAAAGCCGTTTCAAGCACTAGGGATAAATCCTGGTCCAACTGCCCGTGACCTCACAGACTGCCCAAACCACACAACTGTCACCCACATTCAGAGGGTCCAGTTTGGTTCCATGAATCTGTCAGTCTGGTGTCAATGAGTTCCCACTAGCTCATGTCAGCTGTCTCTCTAGGTATCCCCAAAATGGTCTTGAATCCTTTGCCCATAATATTGCACCTCCCTCTCTTTGTCTGGACTCTGGGTGCTAGGTCCACATTTTAGCTGTGGATCTCTGCATCTGCCTCCATTGGTTGCTGGATGAGGGTTCTATGCTGATAATTCAGGGAGTCATCAATCTGATTACAAGGTAAATAGACAAAAGCCACATAAAATATCTTGGAAAAATGTTAATCAAGCAAGTGAAAGGTCTGTATGACAAGAACTTTAAGGCTTTAAAGAAAGAAATTAAAGAAGATATCAGAAAATAAAAAGATCTCCCATGCTCTAAGAGAGGATCAACATGATAAAAATGGTAATCTTAACAAACACAATTTGCAGATTCAGTGCAATCCCCACCAAAATAGCAACACAATTCTTCACATACCTTGAAAGCGCAATACTCATCTTCATATGGAAAAAAACAGGATAGCTGAAACAGTCCTCTACAATAAAGGAACTTCTGGAGGCATCACCATCTCTGAATTCCAGCTCTATTATATAGTTATAGTAATGAAAACAGCTTGGTATTAACACAAAAACATCTATGAACATCTGATATTTGACAAAGAAGATAAAATTATACAATGGAAGAAAAGAAAGCATCTTCAACAAATGGTGCTGGCATAACTGGATGTCAACAAGTAGGAGAATGCAAATAGATCTATATCTATCCCCATGCACAAAACTCAAGTTCAAATGGATCAAAGAAATTGATTAAATCCAACCACACTGAACTTCAAAGAGGAGAAAGTGGGAAGTAGCCTTGAGTGCATGCACACACGAAAACACTTCCTAAATATAACACCAGTAGCAAAGACACTGAGAAGGACAATTAATTTAAAATGGGACCTCCTGAAAGTGAAGAGCTTCTGTAAGGCAAAGAAAAAATGACAGCCTAGAGAATGGGAAAAAGTCTTCACCATCTCATATCTGACTGTATGTTTCTTTTATGAATTTGAGTAGTCTGGTGTTACATGTATAAATGTTTAGAACTGTAGTATCTTCTTTGTGGAATTTTCATTTCATGAGTATGTAGTGTCCTTCCATGTCTCTTCTGACTGATCAGTATGAAGTCTATTTTATCAGATTGTAAGATGACCTCACATACCTACTTCTTTGATCCATTTTCTTGGGACAATTTTTTTCTTCCTGGATATGTAGATTGATACAACATAAATTTTTTTGTATAGTAGTATGGACTGGTATATGAAGTCTCTAAGAATTTTTAGAGTGTCTGTCCAGGACCTTATTGCCCTGTGAATCACTATTGAAAACTCTGGTACTATTTTAACAGGTCTGTTTTTATGTGTTATTTGGACTTTCTTCCTTATGTCATTTGAAATTTTTCTTTATTCTGTACATTTAGTGTTATGATTATTATGTGTAAAACAGGAATTTCTTTTCTTTTTTCCTTTTTGTGTTTTATTTTTAATTTTTATTTATATTACAAATAAAGTTGCTTCACAAGTCAATCCCAGCTTCTTCTCCTTCCCCTTCTCCCCACACCCAAACCAACCTCCCAAATGTCCAACCAATGCCAACTCCCCACCATTGGGGATCTCCAGAGTTTTCATTTCATCCAGGGATGGGACAAGGTCCTTCCCCATGTGTTCAGGTTGAGAGAGCATCCCTTAATGTGTGCTGGGATTCCAAAGACCATTTGTATGCCAGGGATAAATACTGATCTACTACCTATGTTCCCATAGATTGCCTAGGCCTCGCTAACCCTGATACCCATATTTAGGGGATCTGGATGAATTCCATGCTGGGCTCTCAGCCATCAGTCTGGGGTCCATGAGCTCCCCCTTGTTCAGCTTAGCTGTCTCTGTGGGTTTCACCAGCCTGGTCTTGACCCCTTTGCTCATCACTCCTTCCTCTCTGCCACTGGGTTCCAGGAGTTCATTTCAGTGTTTAGTTGTGGGTGTCTGCCTCTATTTCCATCAGCCACTAGATGAAGATTCTAGGATGGCATATATGGTAGTCGTCAAACTCATTATCATAAAAGGGCATGTAAGGTAGCCTCTCTACTATTGCATAGTTTGCCAGTTGGGGTGATTCTTTTAGATCTCTGGAAATCTCACTGGTGTCAGATCTCTCCTCAAACCTATAATGACTCTTTCTAATATGGTATCTCTCATCCTGCTCTCTATTCTTCCCCTGACTCAACCTTCCTGCTCCCCCATGTCCTCATCTCCCCTCTGCTTCTCTCTTCTCTTTTCCCCAACTTCCTATCTCCACCTCCATGCTTCAAATCTGCTCAAGATATTCTGTCCCATTCCCCATGTTTGTCTTCTTGTGACTGGGTTACCTTACTCAGGAGGGTTTCTTCTAGTGGCATACATTTGCCTTCAAATTTCAAGTTTACATTTTTTTCTGCTGAGTAGTATTCTTTTTGTGTAAATATACCACATTTTGTCTATTCTTCAGTTGAGGTGCATCTAGGTTGCTTCCAGCTTCTGGTTATTACAAATAATGCTACTATGAACATAGTGGAACAGACATCCTTGGTATAAAAATGTGTATATTTTGGGTATATGCCTAAGAATGGAATTGCTGGATCTTGTGGTAGACTGATTCCCATGTTCCTGAGGAATCTCCATACTGATTTTGAAAGTGGCTGTGTGAGTTGGCAGACCCACCAGCAGTGGAAGATTTTAGCCATTCTGACAGAGTAAGATGGTATCTCAGAGTTATTTTAATTTGCATTTCCCTAATGGTTAATGATGTTGAGCACTGTCTTATGTGCCTATCACATGTGTCTATCAGTCATTTTAGACTCATCTATTGAAAATCCTCTATAAAGTTCTGTAGCCCACTTTTTAATTGGACCCTTTGGTGTTTTGCAGACTTGCTTCTTGAGTTTTGGAGATCCGCCCTCTGTCAGATGTGGGGTTAGTAAATATTTTTCCCATTATTTCAGCTATGTTTTTGTCTTCTGGACATTGTCCTTTGCTATACAGAAGCTTCTCAGTTTCAGAAGGTTCCATTTATTCATTATCAATAGCAGTGTCTGTGCTACTGTTGTTATGTTCAGAAATCATTCTCCTGTACCAATTCATTCAAGGGTACCACCCACTTTCTCTTCTAACAGGTTCATTGTGGCTGGATTTATGTTGAGGTCTTTGATCCATTTGAACTTATGTTTTGTGCATGGTTAAGGACATGGATCTATTTACAGTCTTCTACATGGCATCATCTAGTTATGCCAGCACCATTTTTGAAGATGCTTTGATCAAGTAGGCTTCATCCCAGGAATGCATGAATGGATCAACATTAGAAAATCTATCAATGTAATCCACCATATAAACAAACTGCGAAAGAAAAACCACATGATCATCTCACTAGATGCTGAAAAAGCCTTTGACAAAATCCAGCACCCCTTCATGATAAAGGTACTAGAGAGATCAGAAATAACAGGAACATACCAATATACAGTAAACAAACAGCTAACATCAAACTAAATGGAGAGAAACTCAATGCAATTCCTCTAAAATCAGGAACAAGACAAGGCTGACCACTCTCTCCATATCTCTTCAATATTGTACTTAAAGTTCTAGCTACAGCAAAAAGACAACAAAAGGAGAGCAAGGGGATACAAATAGGAAAAGAAGTCAAGCTTTCACTATTTGCAGATGATATGATAGTTTACATAAGTGACCTGAAAACTCCTCAAGGGAACTTCTAGAGCTGATAAACACCTTCAGCAAAGTGGCAGAATACAAGGTAAACTCAAAAAAATCAGTGGCCCTATTATATACAGATGATGAAGTGACTGAGAAAGAAATCAGAGAAACATCACCCTTTACAATAGCCATAAGCAGCATCAAATATCTGGGGATAATGTTAACCAAAGAAGTGAAAGACCTGCATATCAAGAACATTGAATCTTTAAAGAAAGAAATCAAAGAGGATACCAGAAAATGGAAATATCTCCTATGCTCTTGGATCAACATAATAAAAATGGCAATCTTGCCAAAAGCAGTCTACAGATTCAATGCAATCCCTATCAAAATACTGGCACAATTCTTCACAAACCTGGAAAGAACATTAATCAACTTTATATGGAAAAACAAAAGGCCCAGGATAAACAAAACAACCCTATACAATAAAGGAACTTCAAGAGGCATCACCATACCTGACTTCAAGCTCTATTATAGAGCTATAGTCCTGAAAACAGCTTGGTATTGGCACAAAAATAGGCAGGTAGACCAATGGAACCAAATTGAAAACCCTGATTTTAACCCACACATCTATGAACACTTGATTTTTGACAAAGAAGCTAACACTATACAATGGAAAAAAGAAAGCATCTTCAACATATGGTGCTGGCATAACTGGGTACTTGTATGCAGAAGACTGCAGATAGATCCATGTTTATTGCCTTGTACAAAACTTAAGTCCAAATGGATCAAAGATCTCAACATAAATCCAGCCACACTGAAACTTTTAGAAGAGAAATTGGGAGATACTCTTCAACGAGTTGGTACAGGAGACCACTTCCTGAACATAACACCAGTGGCACAGACACTGAGTTCGACAATTAACAAATGGGACCTCCTGAAACTGAAAAGCTTCTGTAAGGCAAAGGACACAGTCAATAAGACAAAAAGGCAGTCCACAGAATGGGAAAAGATATTCACTAATCCCGCATCTGACAGAGGGCGAATCTCCAAAATTTACAAAGAACTCAAGAAGCAAGTCTCCAAAACACCAAAGGATCCAATTAAAAGGTGGGGTACAGAACTAAATAGATAATTCTCAATAGAGGAGGCAAAAATGGCCAAAAGACACTTAAGAAAGTGCTCAATATCCTTAGCCATCAGGGCATTGCAAATCAACACATCTTTGAGATACCATCTTACTCCTGTCAGAATGGGTAAAATCAAAAACACCGAAGACTATTTATGCTGGAGAGGATGTGGAGAGAGGGGAACACTCCTCCACTGCTGGTGGGAGTGCCAACTGGTACAGCCACTTTGGAAAGCAGTATGGAGATTCCTCAGGAAAATGGAAGTCAATCTACCACAAGACCCAGCAATTCCACTCTTAGGCATATATCCAAAAGAGGCAAGTTCATACAACAAGGGCATCTGCTCCACCGTGTCCATAGCAGCATTATTTGTAATAGCCAGAACCTGGAAGCAACCTGGATGCCCCACAACTGAAGAGTAGATAGAGAAAATGTGGCACATTTACACAATGGAGTATTACTCAGTAGAAAATAAAAAACAATGGAATCTTGAAATTCGCAGGTAAATGGATAGCAGTGGAAGAAACCATCCTGAGTGAGGAAACCCAGTCACAAAAAGACAAACATGGTATGTACTCACACATATATGAATTTTAGACATGGATCAGGATAGTGCCAGTCTACACTTCCACTGACAGAGAGTCTGGGAAACAGGAAAGAACCTAAGAGATATGCGTGGTACCCAAGAAAAGAGGAATGACACAAGATACTCTGAACAGATGGGGAACACAGCAAGGGGTGGTGGGAGTGGGATCTGGGAAGAAGAGAGGGGGAAAAGAGGAAGAGAGAGTAGGTCATGGGGGAACAGGAAGGTTGAGTGGGGGGGTAGAATAGGGGGAAGATGGAGTCATAGGTTAGAAGACAGATCCGGCACCAGTGAGACCTCTAGTGATCTGAAAGGATGACACCAATTGGCAAACTAAGCAGTAGTGGAGAGGCCACCTCGAATGCCCATTCCTGATAATGAACTTGATGTCTATAACCATCCTGAAGTCTTCATCCAGTCACTGATGGAAGCAGAGGCAAACACCCACAGTTAAACACTGAACTGAACCCAAGGAACCCAGTGACAGAGAGAGAGAGGAGCGATGAGCAAATTGGCAAAGAATGGGCTGGCAAAACCAGCAGAGACAGCTGATCTGACCAGGGGAGAGCTCTTGGACCCCAGACAGACAGCTGGGAGGCCAGCATGGGACTGATCCAGACCCTCCAAATGTGAGAATCAGTGAGGAGGCCTGAGCATCCTATGGTGCCCTGAGCAGTGGATCAGTGTTTATCCCTGGAATGCAATGAGACATCATGTGTCCATAACACAAAGAGGGATGCTTTCTCAGCCTGGACTTTTAGGGGAGTGCCATGACCCTATCCTGAGTGAAATGACAGACTATAGATATCCTCTATGTGGAAGGCAATAGGGTGGAAGGCTGGGGGGGGATGGTGAGGGGGTGCGAGAGGATGGGAGGGAGTGGGAACTGGGTTTGAACAAGCTATTTAAAATTTTTTTAAAAGAGCAGGAAGATGCTTTCTTTTTTTCCAGTGTATAATTTTAGATTCTTTGTCAAAAATCAGGTGTTTTACATGTGTGCCTTAATATCAAGGTTTTTTATTCGATTCCATTGTTCTGTTTATTTCTGTGACAATACCAAGCTATTTTCAATATTATAGCTCTATAATAGAGTTTGAAGTCAGGGATACGGATGTCCCCAGACATTGCTTTATTGAAAAGGGATGTTTTGGCTATCCTGGGTCTTTTGTTTTTCCATATGGAGTTGAGAATTGTTCTTTGAAGATCTGGGAAGAATTGTGCTGGTATTTTGATGGGGGATTTCATTGAATCTGTAGATTCCTTTTGGCAAGATTGCCATTTTTACTATGTTGATCCTACCTATGCAAGAGCATGGGAGATTTTTCCATTGTCTGGTGTCTTCTTTAATTTCTTTCTTTAAATACTCAAAGTTCTTTTTATACACATCTTTCATTTGTTTTATATTTTATGTTGTTTCTTGCAATTGTAAAGTGATGTTTCTCTGATTTCTTTCTCACCCCTTTTATGGTCTGTATATAGTAGGCTACTGATGCTTTGAGTTGATCTTGTATCCTGCAACCTTTCTGAAGGTTTTTATCAGCTGTAGGAGTTCCTTTGGTAAGTTTTTGGATCAGTTATGTAACTTTCATATCATCTGCAAATAGTGAAAGTTTGACCAATTCTCCTCAAAGTATTCCATGCAATAGTAACAGAAGGGTCATTGCCAAATTATTTTTACAAGGCTGCAATTACCTTGTTACCCAAGCCACTCAAAAACACAAATAAGAAAGAGAATTACAGACCATTATGTGAACACCGATGCAGAAATACTCAATAAAATACTGGCAAATCGAATCTAATAACACTTCAGAAAAATCATCCATCATGATCAAGTAGGCTTCATCCCAGTGATGCAGGGATGGTTCAACATATAAAGATCCCTCAAAGTAACCCATTATGTAAACAAGTTTGTTGGGAGATATCATTCTGTAATTATATGTCTGATTGGTTTGAATAAAGCACTGTTGGCCAATAGAGAAACAAGATAGGTGAGACTATGAGTCTAGGAGGATTTTGGGAATGGTACAGAGAGAGCTCTCACCATGTGATCTCCTGGAAGCAACTGGCACTCAGGAGTCATCCTCAAAAAGGTAAGCTCTTATAAATATATATATATATATATATACATACATACATATATATATATATGTATTAGTAATTATGGTCTAATAATCAAATCAAAGCTAGCTGATAAGAAACTAAGCAAACAGCCAGCAGCTTCATAACTAATATAGTGTCCTGTGCATTATTTGGGGGTTCAGACATCTCGGCATAGCCCAAGTGGCTGGCAGGAAGACAACATGGTGTCAACATGTGGGATTGAATTTCCACATAGTATGACAAAAGCTTTAAAGGGATTTTAGAAACAAAAGAACAGAGAGAAGCACGGCTTCTTGATAGCAACATTTTTCTCAGGTGGGCTCTGTTTTGCCAAAGACAAGCAGAGACTCATGTGGCTCACTTAAGGGAGTCTTCCTGACTCAGCACAAGCTGGGAAAAAGGAAAAAAAACAACGGATTTTTATTTTTAGGAGGCTCTGATAACAATTGAAAGGTGTGTACATACAGCTGGAAGTGGCAGTGACCACATCTCAAAGCCGCCAGCTTTTGCTGGATGTCAGGATAGACTGAGGTGTTGAGCTGGAGTCATGCTTATGCCCGCCATCTTGGGAAAACTATAGTTTAAACAGCCGCGGTTTTAACAGATAAGACACATGGCCAGAAAACATAAAGATTTACAGTAAAGTCAGACTTGGATGAAGAAAAACCTCTAAAGGTTTACAGTGTGCTTAAATATATATATAGGATTGAGAGAGAAAAAGAAATGGCAGAGTGGTAAATAAATATAGAAGCCAGCTGTGGTGGCCCACGCCAGTAGGATTTGCTTCAGAGGCCGAGGCAGGCAGATTTCCAGAGGAATCCTGTCTCAGAGAAATAAATAAATAAATAAACGTAAAAGAAATAGAGTAATAGTAGATAAATAAATAAGAAACGTAAAGATGGAAAATACACAGAGAGTCTGGATACTGTATGCTATTGTGTTTCTTCAGTTTTTTATCACTAGGGAAGGAACAACTGCTAAAGTACAATTGATTATAAAAGCTGCTGAATTAATTCAACTTAGATCTTTTGAAAATGCCTTGACTTCAAAATTTAAGTATAAAGATATGTTACTTTGGAAAAGATATCTTATTTCTGTTTCCACAGAAAATGGAAAGGTGTGGATTCTCTCCAGGCTTCTGTGGTTTGATGAACCAAGACCCCTGGAAGCAATGGGCTAGGTGTTCCAACAATTAAGACAGCTAAAAAGATGCAGCCTTACAGAGTACAAAAAGGACTTGGCCAAGGTTTCTGAGATTTGTCATGACTCCCATGGTATGAACAGCACCTCCATCCAGCAGGAAGCAGTTTGGAATGAGCTACATCCAAATTCCCATATTGTTTATAAATCTTTGTTTTCATTTGAATGGAGTTGCTTATAATTGGTTAATGATCATAATCAATTTCTTTTTAATGGTAGAAGGGATATTTTGGTATGGAAATGAATACTTGGTATGGGTATGATTTTTCATTTATTGATACAAATTCAAGGTCAATTTTGTGATGTGTACATTTCTCCTCTTGATTACGTATTGTATTTATACTAATCTTTTAAAACATAATGCATAATTAAATACAGACTGTAGAGAGTTACTTATGATAGTCAGAACTTAAAGTTAGGTAAGTTAGGTTTTCTAGATATATAGAGATGTATTTGAGATAGATACATTGTCTTAAAACATGTCAAAGACCTTCAGAAAATGCCATTTAAAATGGTTTAAGGGTTTTCTTGACAATGAGAAATGTCTGCTCCTGGCACATCAATTACATCTGAAAGGAAGATGGGCAGTGAAGAAACTTGTTGTGGAGTTTGCTTTCAACATGGAAAGATGAGTCATTTGGCCAAGAAACTGCTCTTGCCTAGACTGATTGACTGTAGCTGTGTAAATTGGACATGCAGAACCCACAGGAAAGTGACTGCTGAACTCAAACAGTCCTTCAGGGTTTCTGATTCATAAAAGAGTCTATGAGACCTTCTGCAGGACACAGAAAAATGAATGACAGCCTGGCAATGCAGATGGACAGTTTAAAATTACATGCTTTTCTGAGAAGTCTGGACACATTGTGGCCTTATGGGCTGAAGATGGATGCCCCAACATTACAGAGAAACTTCAGGTGACTGTCCAGACAGCAAGATATCTCTGTCAATCCTGGTGTTTATATATTATCCTTCTGTGGTTTTTGATGGAGTTGAAGGCAGATAGTTATAATCATAGTTTTACTTAGTTATGATAAAAGGTAAGTTAAATATAAGACTTTAGACTCACAAAGATAGGATAGATGATACTTTCTTTAAATCTTACTAAATGTTAATGGACAAAATATTGTAGCTATGTTCTCACTTGGTAACTGTTCTGTTATATATAATTTGACTATGTTAAAGTTAGAACATTTCTTTTTATTTAGACAGAAAAGAGGAGATGATGGGGAAGTCCTGTGTATATGTCAATAAAGCACTGTTGGCTAATAGGGAAGCAAGATAGGTGAGATTAGGAGTTGAGGAGGATTCTGGGAAAGAAACACAGGAGACATCATGTAGCTGCCATAGAAGTAAAATGTCCAGATCCTTTTCTCTGGTAAGAGAAATACTTAGATTAACAACTATGGTTTATCCAGTAAGAAACAAGCAAATGGCCAACATCTTCATAATTAATATAACCTCCTGTGTGTTATTTGGAGACTGCAACTGTGGCAGAGCCCAAGCAGCTGGCGGAGGGAAGATCCAAAGTGGCTGGTGGAGGAAAACTACACATCATACAAGTTAAGAAACAAAAATCACAAGACCATCTCAATAGATGCTAAAAAAGCTTTGAACAAAATCCAACACATGATAAATGTCCAAGAGAGATCAGGGATAACAGGAACATACCTGAATATAATAAAAGTTAAATACAGCAAATCCACAGCCAACATCAAACTACACAGAGAGAAACTCAATGCAGTTCCTCTAAAATCAGGAACAAAACAAGCCTGTCCCCTCTTTCCATAGCTCTTCAACATTGTACTTGAAGTTCTAGCTAGAGCAATAAGACAACAAAAGGAGATCAAGGAGTGCAAACTGGAAAAAAAGGAATTTCTTTCTGATCCACTGTATTTGGTGTGGGGAAAAGAGGGAGTTGAAGTCATACTAAGTGTTTTATACAGAGCTGGGAATGAGATTAGAGGATTGGATTTGGAGGAGAGAAGGGAGAATATCTGAAGATAGCCCTATTCTCTTTCATTGCTCATGAGTTCCTAGGAAATGCCTGGGAAGTTGGAGGCTGAAACAAAAGGTAGTGATAAGGGCTATATTAAAGATCTGCATGATAGGGCAGAAAGGATGCCAGGCCACAGCAGTGATGTGATGCAAAGCAGGAGATGAGACTCGGGCAGTCAGATTTAGAAGAGATGAAAAAGGCTGAAGCCCAGAACACCTGCCTTGGTCTGGTTTATTTCATTAGTAAATTATACAAATGTCTTTACAGAGTTACACCTTAGTTGTATTGGTGAATTCTCAGTAAATCTGTCTTTTTAGTAGATGTCTTAAACTTATTTGATTTTAATATGTATTTATAAGCTTTAGGTTTGTAAATTTAGGGTTAAATGTTTGTCTTTTATATTATAGTACTAAATTAAGATTAAAGTGGCAAATTTTGCTTTAAACTTAATGTCATAAGTCTAAATATCTTGTTCATAAGCAGTATTATTCACTTTTTTCAAAATACCATTATTATTTTGCATTTATTGTTTCATTTGTTATGACTTGTCAGAAGCTTAGAATGGTATTTCAATCTAAAAACTACTTCTTTCATGATTTTTACTTTATTACTATTTCCTTTATTCTAACTGATATCAAGTAGCTCCTTACTAATCATCACTGTAACTGTCCTCTTGTATTTATTGCAAATATGCTTAAATTATTTTAAGGAAATGAGAATATGCTGAGGAAATGTTTAAATATCCATTCTTGTTGAACTCCACTTACATTTCATTAGTATTTCTATAATAGTGTGATTTAGAATCAACATGATTTCTCATTACCAAGGCAGTTTAAGTAACCTAGAAAGAAAAAGGCAAAGTTCCGCGAATTGAATTTGAATTTGAATTTACAAAGAAAGGACAGTTCAAATCATGTAGTCATGGGCTCCTATAACTTAACATTGTCATGTCGGCACTGAAGAGCTGAGGGTCTAGCGTAAGGCTTGCCAATTCCTCTGTTGCCTCCAGAAACTTAATTCCACAAACTTGAGAGACAGACAATCACCTCTTTTTCCTTAACAATGTTTGCAATCCTACTGTGTGTCAGCCACTGCCTCTGACTCTGGGGTTAGTAAAACAGATAACGATCTCTGTTTACACTGCATGTATAATCTGGTGGAAAAATACATAGTAAGTAGAAAGAGAAATAAATTTACCTAATTTTATGCATATTTTAAAATTAGAAAATGCTCTTGTATATAATGCTAGGAAGAAAAGAACTATGGGAAAGACAGACCAAGCAAATTAGGATAGGAAAAAAGAACAGAGCCATAAGACAAGGGCTGATACTTAGATGGTATGGCTTAGATATGCCTCATTATGAAGGTGATAGTAATTTATACTTACATCTGAATCAATTTGATCATTTTACAATTTCTATCACTTCTGTGTATGATGATGTTTTTATTTCATGCTTAAGTTTAATTGTAACCCTGAGAATTTTTAGTTGAATGCTAGAGATGCTTTTCCGATTGCTTAGGATTAAATTTAGTTGCTCTCATTTTAAACCATGCTGGAGTCAGCCCTGGTGCACAGGAGCATTGCTTGAAATAATTTTGACTCTTTCACAGCTTCCAAGTAAGATTTGAAAGTCTATGCTCAGAACAGCACTTAATAACCCTCTAAAGCAAGTAGTGTTTTCTTGTGTACTGAGATCTTCCATCTTCTAACAGTAGAATGCAGATTCTGTTCTTGGTGGGGAAGGCACACTGGGTGCATTCATCCAACCATCTTCTGGTGGCCATATCCTTGACAAATTCCACTATGTTCAGTCTTAGTCAGCCTATGCAACAACTGGAGTTGCTTCCTTGTGTTGATCTCTTCTGTCTCTACTTAAACACATTGACTGCATCCATTAGCCTACTACTCCTCTATGGAATTCTGCCTCTCTACTCAGCAAACCCTCCAAGCTGAGATGGGTTTGCCTCTGCTCACCTGTGTCAGGAAAGTTGCTATCACACCATGGCTTGCGCAGGTGGTGCACAGCCATCCCTCTTTTAGGAGCCACATACCTATAGAGCCTAAGCATGGCCTATCTCCTGGACTCATAATGGTTGATCACAAGAGGCCAATTCTTCCGTGGATTTGCATTCATGAGAAAGGGGAATGTAAAGAGCATTTCCCGAGCTCTGAACTACCAATAACACCAGCCACCCATATCCTTTATTTCCTTGTAATTGCTCATCATGATCAGAGAACATAGCATGTGGCATACTGGGGTTGGAATGGACCTTATCTTTATTTACACTGAAAATTAAGTGAATGCATGATGAAAATACAGATGTCACTCTGTAATTTTCATGTGTTATATATGTGTTCCCTAATTAAATTCAGGTTTCATAATCATGAGTATCACAATCCTGCACAAACTTTCCTTTTGAATAGAAGAGTATATCACATAAAACACTACATTCTACATAGCACAGTTATTTCAATAAACTCAAAAACACTCAGATACTGCCCTCAAAAAACACTGACTTTTTCTCTACTGATAGCAAAGTCATCAGACATTAGTAATTGATTGTATGTGTCTTAACTCAATCCGTATGTCCAATGTGTGAAAACAGATTGACGCAAATCTTAGACATAGTGGCATGCTGCTGTTTTCTTAAAAGCTTTCATTGTCAGATTTTTCGCAGGCTTTAATGCTTGGATTTAGGGATCTCTGTGAGGAAACGTACTTCTATACACCTCTTCTAACCTCCGAAACAGTGAGATGATATAACACTCTATGAGGTGAAGCATCAAATTTATCACAATGCTACTAAGAGAACTAAGAGAAATGACCTCCTCGGAGGCTTTTTCCAGGCAGCTCATGTCAATGACATCATCCTATATAGACAGTGATCATGGACCTCATTTTCAGTGTGTAGTGTGGCATGACAAATTTGAATTCATGGAGTACTCTAACCAATGAAGAATAAAATGTCTTTGGTGTAAATTGCCTTTTTAATGGCTATTAATCAAGACAATTCAGTTCCTATTATACATTAAGCATTTCCTTTCTGTAATGATTCTGAAAAGCACAATCATTCATGAATTGCTCCTAATTCATGAGTTGCTAATTCCTAATTCAAGTTAGAAAGTAAAAAATGAGGGCTAGGAATTTATATCACAAGTTTGTGCTTTGGATGCACATAAACACACATGTATGTATGTGTGTAAGTATGTATGTATGTATGTATATATATGTGTGTATATTATGTATGTGTACAAGCAGAAAACTATATTATGTTCTAAAAGTTTTAGAGTGCATGTACAAAGCTAGGGAATTTTTGTATTACTTAAAATGTAATTATATTAGTTTCTAACTGCCACAGTAAAGCACTAATTGGCCAGATAAATGTGTTGTCTGTTCCTGAGTCTAGAAGTTTAAAAGCAAGGTATTACCAAAGCTATCTCCCCTCTGAATCCTGCAAGAGAATCCTTTGTTTTCTTGCTCCTGTGGCTAGCCAGTAATCATTAGCATTCTTTTACTGGTACTCCAATCCTATGTTTCTGTAGGTTTTGTTTCATGTTTTCATATCCAATTCCCTCAAATTAATGTTTGACTATATTTGTATCTATGTTTCTTCTCATGGTCTCTTTTATTAAGGAGCCCAGTCAGACTGATAATAATTTGATAAGCTATATGCCCATATAAGATCGCAATCCAGGACATGTATGACTGAGTAAAATTTCAGCATATCTGTGGACTGCATGTATACAAATGTATGTGTGTTATACATGTACACAAGCATGGGTATATGGAAGTCAGAGCTCTATTTCTTTCTGAGACAGAAGCTCTTACTTGTTCTGAAGCTCACAGACTTGGTTGATTCGGGTGGCCATTAAATCTCCCAGGATCTACCTTTTTCTACCCTGCCTGACCACCACTGTATCTGGAGTTTTCTATGGATGTGTCCTCATACTTGTGCAGCAGGTTCTTTGCTCCCTAAGCCATTTATTCAGCTCCACAGAGTAGGATTTCTTGAATAAAATTCAACCAGTAAACCCTCTGAAGCCATTTTATGTATTTATCACTTTTATTGACTTTTGGCCCAAAACAACAATTCAGACTTGATTCATAGTGGTAAGAAGATGACGGTGTTCACTTGATGCTTATACAAAGTAAGACTTTCTTAGGTCTATGAAGGAGGAGACACTGTATTTTCTACTCTGCTTCTCTTGAACAAACATGTATAGATAAATTAAACAGTTTGCTCAAGGTGTGTATGAATCAAGGGCCCAAACTCAAATCAAAAGTTATTCTTAAACTTCTTTCATCTCAGAAACATCTTTACGTACAAGAAGCCTATAAATTCCTTTCAGAAAAAATAAGTTTGAGGTACAAATCATAAAATATATACCAGAATTCAGATATAAAGATATTTTACTTTGAAATGATAATATATTAGGTCTTAACCATATGTGGTTTATTTTCTATGTAAAAACTTATATAAATATGTGTGATTTTCCTTGATATCCTATAATCATAATATATTCCCATTTGTAACTGAGCACAAAGATCATGACACATTTTGACGGCTATAACAATCCCATAATGACTGTAAGAGTAACAGCATATCAATAACAATAAAAGTACTATAAAATGGGTACTTTCTTTGTTGATAAAATTAGAGGTACTGCTTATACATCTGTGGTTTCTCTCATAGTCCAATAGTTGAACACATGCAGACAGATCATATGCAACCAAATATTTACATGTAGCTTTATTTAGGAGCTATAATATAAATAAAAGATTGTAGGAGTTAGTTGTTAGACACCAAGAATCATCTGTCTGCTATGTAATTGGCTTATAACTGTCCAAATTATTTACTAAATACACACACACATACACACTCACTAGCAACTCCTCATCTAGTGTCAACACTCTTAAATTTGATGAGAAAGCACAAATATGGTAGCAGAGAAAGGCAACCAAGTGAAGGCATATGACCAAAGGGTAGCAAATGCATAATTGCCCAGAGAAAGGAAGAACATATTCTTAAAGATCCTTAATTCATTCCTAAGTTTTGTCCTTTAGTTTTCTCTGGCCTCCATTGAGATTGTGGCCCTGTCCATACACACAACACAACTGCCCTGCAAAATCACTGCTGAGCTCACTAGAGAAGGATTTTCCTTTTAAGACACAATTTCATTTCCTCATATTCAATGCATTACGATAAAGAAGAAAATTAACCTAATAACACTGATACATTTGCAAGAACAACCAACTGTAAAAGAAAGTGATAGAGCAAGCAGTTTGTAAATTTTCCTTTTACA
Organism: Mesocricetus auratus; assembly: GCF_017639785.1. Classification (NCBI taxonomy): domain Eukaryota; kingdom Metazoa; phylum Chordata; class Mammalia; order Rodentia; family Cricetidae; genus Mesocricetus; species Mesocricetus auratus. The sequence goes on from NW_024429201.1 coordinate 32,244,586, forward strand.
ACACTCTTGTTAAACTAATTTAAGTGTCTTGCCTCCAGGAGCAGTTTAGAGAGGATACACTATAAGTGATTATTCCTAAATAGGTTATTATTTTAAATGGAGTTCTTAAGAATCACATGTGTGGCATTTGGTTAATCCATTACATTTGCAATTACAAACCAGTGCTTTTTATGGCAGGCGAATTATTTTATGTGCTCCATGGCTGCACTTAGTACAGAAGACTCAGACCGTGACATTCCTCTTGAAAAACATTAAGGGAGGCACTATCCGGTGCCCAAAGGTGATTAAACTTTTTAAATCACTTCTGAAGTATTAGAGAAACAGCTACTTCTAATCCCATTTCTCTGAAGAAAAATAAGTAAGTTTTTACTCTACATGGGCTGGCAGGATTGAGATTCCCTTTGCTCCTGGATATAATGTGTATGTCTATTTTAAATGCACTTGCACAACTTTGACAGGGTCTACCTTGAGGTACATTTATATTACACCATTTCATCTACAAATTGATAATGGGAAAAACTCACATTGCATTTTGAAATGTTTCTATGACACTGACTTGATTCTGATTCATGCTGCATCACTTACTATAGCCTCAAGTTATGTAATGCCACATAGCTTTAGTTTCCTTTCTGGGTGAAATAGGAATAAATGCTTTCCCTATAAGATTGACATGATAAAATGATGGTACTGATGCATGGAGAATGCTTAACGCTCAAAGTAACTATTATTATCAATATTATTATCATTATTATTATTATTTAATTAAAAGACACAATCAGCATATGTGCCTTTCAATTCCAGCACTCAGACGTAGATTCAGGAGGATCTCTATGAGGACAAGCCCAGCCTGGCCCACAGATTGAGAGTTCCAGGACAGCCAAGGCTACACAGAGAAGCAGAGAAACCCTGTCTCAATAAACAATACATATAAGCCACACACCCTCTACCTCAAAGAGGACTACGAGTGTTGGTTTCCGTGGTATTGAACAACAGTGCTAAAGTGGTGATTTCCATTTAGGGTATGAAGAACTAACAAAGCTAGCATTCGGATTCCATAGTAACTAAGGAGTCTAAGGTTTAGCATGGAGAAATCCAAATGTATTAGAAAGTTCAAAGAACAGATATAAGACTAGAACCTGGTATTTGGTTACTGTTCTGTTGTTGTGATAAAACCAAATGACCGCCGGGCGGTGGTGGCGCACGCCTTTAATCCCAGCACTCGGGAGGCAGAGGCAGGCGGATCTCTGTGAGTTCGAGGCTGGGCTGGACCGATAGCCTCCAAAACAATACAGAGAAACCCTGTCTCATAAAAACCAAAAAAAAAAAAAACACCAAATGACCAAAAGCAACTTATGGAAGAAAACGTTTGCTTAGGCTTATGGTTCCAGGGGAGTAAGATTTCATCATGACTTAATTGAGTCCTAATGATATTCTGCTCTACTCATAGATCAGTGCCTTGTTCCGCCTTCATCAGAAAAACTTCTTCCTGCTATAAATGACAGCAAATATAGAGAATCACAGCCAGACATTATGCAGAGACAGGAGAGACCTTGGAATACACAGCTCTAAATGGGGTGTTTAAACCAAATCTTTTGCCCAGAGCTCAAGGGAGCCCCACTTAAGAGAACACAGAAAGCATATAAGAGGAAGGGGTGATAGATAACACCAAAAAGACATGGTCAAAGATCATATGAAGTCACAGAGACTAAAGCAGCATGTACAGGGCCTGCATGGGTCAACATATATTATTTATATATGATGACTTCAAGTGTAATCTTCTGTGGGATTCCCAAGTATACAACAAGTGGGTCTCTGATTCTACAATGAACTGTAAGTGGGGTAAGGTCATAAACTGTCAAAGCTCACCCAGGATATACTTCCTCCAGCAAGGGTCCACCTGCTAAAGACTTCACAACCTACCAAAACAAAGCCACATACCTAAGGCCAAGTGTTCAAATACAGGAGGCTATGGAGGACGTTCTCATCCAAATCCCAAACCAAGAGACAAATGTATGCATTTAAAAATTCAAGTTGGAAGAGTGCTAGAATTTGAACATTCCTAGAGTAAGTCAGAGAAAACCAACAGTGACTGCTAGAAATGAGCTTCTTTCTTCCATCATTTGCTTCCATTTACCATCAGAAACAAACCTCTGAGTGATTACGACTGGTTTAAATGTTGCAGTGAACAATGACACTATCCCAATTACTCATTTATTCACTTTCAAGTGCCTATGAACTGCCAGGTCTTGGATCTCATTCTAGAGATAAATAGGTACAAAGATGGATTTTGCCTTTATGGATCATATAAGAAAGCAGTCATCTGTCTTAAAATGAAAGAGCGGTTTTCAACTTCTTTCTTAGGAAACAGAGTGCATGGTGATAAATAAGTCACATAGACAAGTAGTTCATGCAGAGATGCAAGTTAAAGGGAAGGGAGACTGGAGTTGTCTTCTGGTCAGGCAGAACTTGCAAAACTGTGACTAATTAGTTGGCTGGAGCCGAGCAACAGGTTTGAGTCTGTTCCGGACCAATACAGGTCTTGGAGCTAGAGTGAACTATTGTTCAGACTGTGTAAGGAAATGCCACAGGAGTCTGCTTAAACAGCAGAAGTCTATTTTCTCAGCATTCTAGATCAAGGGGCTAGCACGTCATTCTGAGCAGGGCCCCCTTTTCCTTGGAGTGACCTCCTTACTGTGTGCACTTACGATGTTTCTCACTGTATGGCTCAGTGGGTAACATCCTTCCTGGGCAAGCAAAAAGAAATACACTAGGATCTCAAGGAGCCACATATGGCAGCATGTGCATTTAATCCCCCGTCTAGCACTATATACTGTAAACTTGCATCACACATCAGTATTTCTCAAGAGCATACCAGAACTGAGATTTCTGTATATTTGTTCAGGGGTCACTGCTGCTTGATGGAGAAGTCTCACAGTGAAAACTGTCATTGGGTAGAGTGTTGTACCCTAAATTCGCTACCTACTTCACGCCTCTGTTCCAGAACAGGAAGTTTTTCATCCATGACTCCCAAATCATGACTACTGGCCACAACAGGATCAAAATGTTGCTGATGGCCCGATTTCAACAGCAGGTGAAATCAAATGAAGAGGCAAAATTACAGACCAGGCAGCTTCATGAGCAAGCCAGGGTCAGCAGGCCAGTAAATAGCACTACTCCATGACTTCTGCATCAACTTCTGACTCCAGGATCCTGCCCTGTTTGAGTTCCTTTCCTGACTTCCATAGGTGATGACCAGCAATGGGGAAGTGTAAGCCAAATAAAGCCTTTCCTCACAGATTTTCTTTTTGGTCATACTGTTTCTCACAGCAATAGAAACCCTAATTCAAACACCTGGAAAGCATAGATGTCCTCCTACCTCTGCCTCTTAACTGCTAGAATTACAGGTGTGAGCTTCTGTGCATAGCTATTGATTCTATACATAATGAAATAGTGACAGGTTTTCTTACACATTCACAATGCAGGGTGCTTGTGTAGCATGCATGAAGTCCTGGATTTGATCCCTGTGAATCCAAACAGTAATCACGGTAATACATACCTGTTCCGCATTCCAAGTTCATTTCAGGTACGTTGGTGGAGGCCAGCCACAGAAATAAGAGACCTTATTTCAAACCAACAATTATACTTTTGTTTATAGTTTAGAGAACATTGTATCATTTACATACAGGTGGAATTTATGTAATGTAAAGCTTCTTACTGCATTCTCTTGCTTTAAAACGTCACAAAGAAATTATTGGTAGAAAGTCTTGGTGAATTACAATTTTTAGTTGTTCTAAATAGTTATTTTCCAATGATGGTCTTTTCTAAAACATACTAAGTAATTAATACAAAGCTCCATTACAGTCTTAACATACGTATTTCAAGATCCTGCCACAAAAATCACAAACTTAAAGAAGAAAAACAGGTAAGACTTTAAGCTACATTTTCAGCAGATGTTATAAATGATGTCATTGTAGCCCAATCTTGTTTGTCTTCACAAACTACTACTTGCCAAAGAAATATCATCATCTCCTCCTCATTACTCTTCTCCCCTATACAAGAAAACACACTTATTCACAGATTGAGTTCTAATTTTGGAGTTTCCTTGTGCTCAGAAAGACAAATGTGATGTTTCTTTGATGAGGCTGACAAAGGCATTTATAACTTATATTTCTTCACCTAGTAACTTGACTGACTGAACTTGTTTATTCCCTTCTGGTAACAGCTTGTATCACAGACTGCAATCTATGTTAAGTTGCACTTCCAGAGCTAAATCAGAGTGTTTCCAAATTCTCCAGAGGAGAGCCTTAGTTGCTTACAAGGCTGCATAATGCATGCTTAGTCAGTATTGCAGCAGGCATGTCTATCAACAAAATACCTTACTAAAAATTTTAGAAAGTCAACCAAGAGATTCACCTAGCTGCATGGGAACCAGGAATGACTTGGGTGGTAGGCTATATCCAGTTTTCTCAAGAATCCTTTTTAAAGAGCTAGAGTACAAATTGCTATTGGATAGTTAAACAGAATTCATTATTCCAGGAGGAAGGTTTGGAGATTAGAGCTTCCAGGAAATGAACACATAAAACCATAACAAGAGAGACAGAAGGAAGAGAAATACACATGGATCCACAGAAATTATAAGAGAAAGAATCTGGCGTATATCACATATCATCTTAAAGATGAGAAATCTGGATAGAACTGGCTAAGGTTTTCCATCAGCAACTTTCCTCTTGCAGAGACTAGGACAGAGTCACTAGGCATACACTTCCCAATCACTTCCACTATCCCACAGAGATGAAGTCACAGAAAGAAGCAGAAAAATAGAGATTAACAAGTATATGAAGAAAGGTTGAGAGAATGAAATACAAAGGTCAAGACCAGGATGGAAATTGAAGTGGTGCTTAAAATGTCATGGAGTAAGTCAGGATAAAGCACAGTTGAAGTTTCTAGAGATAGAAAACAAAACTCAGAATTGGGTACTATTTATGCGTATAACTGAGTTTACTTTTTATCTTTTTATTGAAATTAGAAACAAGCTTTCTTCTCATATCAATCCCAGCTCCCTCTCCCTTCCCTCCTCCCGCAGACACCCAGCAACTCCTTCAGACCCCCCCCCATTCAATTCCCACTCCACTCCTCAGGAAAGGTGAGGCCATTCCTGGGGAATCTTCAAAGTCTGTAATATAACCCACAGCAGGGCCTAGGGCCTCCCCCATGTGTCCAGGCTGAGAGAGTATCCCTCAATACAAGGATGACACCAACTGGCAAACTAAGCATTAGTGGAGAGGCTACCTGAGATGTCCTTCCCTGATAATGAACTTCACAGCTACCTTATATACCATCGTAGGGCCTTCATTCAGTGGCTGATGGAAGCAGAGGCAGACACCTACAGCTAAGCACTGAACTGAACCCCTGGAACCCAGTTGCAGAGAGGGACAAGTGATGAGCAAAGGGGTAATGACTTGGCGGGTGAAACTCATAGAAATAGCTGACCTGAACAAGGGGGAGCTCATACACCCAAGACTGATAGCTGAGAGGCCATCGTGGCACTGATCCAGACCCCCTGAATGTGGGTGTCAGTGAGGAGGCCTCATCATCCTTTGGGGCCTCAGGCAAAATATATCAACATTTAACCCTGTCATCTAGATAGACTTTGGGAGGGATGCGGTATCTGCCTGGACACATGGGGGAGGGCCTAGGCCCTGCCCCAGATCATATGGCAGGCTTTCAAGATACTCCATTAAGGGCTTCATCCTCAATGGAGAGTGGAGTGAGGATTGGAGGAGGGGTTGGGGGGTTTGAAGGGGAGCAGGAGAGGAGGGGATGAAAAGGGAGTTGGCATTGACATGTGAAGCAAGCATGTTTCTAATTTAAATTGAATAAAAAATTAAAAAAGAGTATTCACAAATTACATAAAGCTATGATATTTTAAAAAAGAAGATAACATTGAATCTATTATGTTGTCTAAGCTAGCCTCAAATTTATGATCCTCCTCTTTTGCCTCCACTTTCTGTTACTACAGTTTTGTGCCACCATGCCTAGTTGGCACCGGATTCTAAAGTCCATCTATATTTGTCACTTTTCTATTGATATAACCAAGCACAATGACCAAGACAACTAATAAAGTAGTCCTCAACCTTTCTAAGGCAGTGACCTTTAATTCAGTTTCTCATGTTGTGGTGACCATAAGATTATCTTCGTTGCTACTTCATAACTATAATTCTACTACTATTATGAACTGTAATATAAATGTCTGGAGTTTTTAATGATCTTGGGAGAACCTGTGAAATGATCGTTTGACCTCTATGGGGGTAGCAACCCAAAGGCTGAGAGCCACTGAAGTGATAAAAGGAGAAATATAATAGAGCTTCAGAGAGTTAGAGTACATGATGTGGGGAGCAAAGGCATAGTGGCCAAAACAGCTGAGACTGCACATCTTGATCTGCAAGTAAGAGATAGAGGAAGTACTATATTGAGGTTTGCACATGTCCTTGGCCCCCATAAACACCCCTCTTCTAGCAAGGCTTTGCTTCCTAATCCTTTCCAAGAAGTTCCACCAACTGAGGACAAAGCATTCAAACATACAAGCCTATGGAGAGCCATTTACATTTACATTTAAACCACTACATTGTACTCCTATATGCTCCTGGATAAGTCATGATGCAAAATGCCTTCTGTACAACTTCAAAAATACGCATAGTCTTTCCCATTCTCAATACTTTCTTGAAGTCTAAAGTTCAAAGTCTGAGACTCAAGGCAGCCTCTTATTTGCAAACCCCTATAAAGTAAACTTCATATTTGCAATCTAAAATGGCACAGAATATACATTACCCTTCTGAAGAGGAGAAAAGGAGCATAGTGGTGAAATTCTGTACTAAAGCAAGACCAGAACCCAGAAGAACAACTCCAAGCCCTGTAGGTCTGTGTCTGAATTCAAAGGGCTTAGATATATCTGCCTTCCCAGCTTTGGCTAAAAGAAACATCTCTTTCCCCGACCGGTTCCACTTCCTGAGTGTAGCTTTAATTCTCCTACGTAGATATCCCTCAGCGTTGGCTCATCTAATATCTTGGGCTCTTCAAACACACTCCTAGCTTCATTTTCACAATTTCACTCAATGGTTTCTCAGGGACTCCATTCAGGGACTCCCCTATCACCTGCCTGGCTTCAGTGTCTCTCTTTAACCACAGACAAGGATTCCACAACTCCTTTACTTGTGTGGCCTCACCAAATAAATTAGTACATTTCTTTTCAATTTAGCTTCAGAAAAATTTATACAACAAGGGAAGAAGGCAGCATATTATTTTCCAAACTATCATAAGAATTGTCCCTGGTCCAGTTGCAAATATTTTTGTTTCTGAAGCCTCTTAAGCTGAGCCTCCATAGTCTGAATAGTTCTCATCTCTGCTTACATTGTTCAACTACTTTCCTAGTCCAAAACCTCAAATTCTTCCACATTCAACTACATGGCCAGGTCTCTTGCAACAATGGCCCACTCATTGAAATCAACTATTGTCTTAGTTACTTCTTTATTTCTATGAAAAGAAACCATGGCCATGGCAACTTATAAAAGAAAGCATTTACCTGGACTCACTCTTTCAGAGTTTAGAGCATCTAATTGGACTTCACTCTATCATAGGCATCGTCCCAGGAACAGCTGACACTTCATATCCTTATCTGCAAGTAGGAGGCAGAGATAGACTTACTGGAAATAGCAGGAGTCTTTTGAAACCACAAAGCCCACCCTTCTTACACACTCTTTTAGCAAGGCCACACCTCCTAATTCTTCACCAACAGTTCCACCAAATGAGATCAAGTATTCAAACATGTGAGCCTATGGGTGGAGGCATTCTCGTTTAACCACAAAAACAGCTAGTCAGCCAGGTTTGGTGGTTTATGACTTTAACTCCAGCACTTGGGGAACAGAGTGAGGGGCGTTACTATTAATTTGATACTAGCCTAGGCAACCCTGTCTGAAAAAAACAAAACGAAACAAAAACCAAAACAACCAAAAATCATCTATCCATTAATTGTTGTTCAACCTACCTAGCGTCACTTGAACGTTAGCCTGTACTGGTCCTATGGTGAAGGCTACTCTCTGACTGCCCACAGTGAGCAATGTGTTTTTGAAAATGTTATAATAATCTACAAGATCACCAAAGTCCTCTTCACAAAAGTTGGTATTATACTTCTGGGACACCAGTTAATAAGAACTTCACCTTGTCAATTGATCTACACAGTTTGATTGAAATCAAATCATCTAATGACACATTAGATCATTAACTGCACATGTTAGTCCCATGTGAAAATTGTAATTGGAGATAAGCCAAGCTAGGACCTCTTCAAAAGAGCCCACAGTAAAAAAAATTAATCAACCTGTCAACCTTCAAATAAAATCTACAATATCCAAAGATGTATTAGTTTGCAATTCTAATAGATAACCAGCCCTAGAAAGAGAGAATGACTTGCAACTAATGACTTCTGGGAGAATAAAAATCAGCCACTCCCAGGGACAATCCCCCTTATTTGTTGGCCAGCACAGAGTGGTCAGTCCTGAAGCTATATATACACAAAGAACAAAACTATTGTAACAGGTCATATTTATTTGTCCAACATACACACACACATACACACACACACACACACACACACACACACACAAGCACCCACACCTTGGTTATTATTCTACTCTCTGTCTCCCCTAGTGATTCCCTAAGAATACTTTTATTCCTGTTCCCATGCCCATAAGTTCTGCAGACCTAGAAGGTTTGGTTCCAGGTTGGCAGCACTCTTGCCAGGAGACTCAGTAAACATTTCATTGAACCAGAAGCTCCAACTTCCCCAGGGCCACTGTAGGCCTCTGATGCTCTTAAACCCACAGTTTAAGAAAGGAGTAACAGTGTTGAGAGGAGGGATTGATTCAGATTACCAGGGGAAAAATTGGATTGCTTCTCCACAATTGGGGTAAGAAAGACTATGTCTGAGGTGCAGGAGATCCTTTAGGCCATCTCTGGATGGTACCATATCCTGTGACTAAAGTCAGTGGGAAACTATAACAGCCTCATCTAGGCAGGAAAACAAAGCAGACAGACTCCAGGAAGGAAGGTGTGGACCACTGGTCCAGGAAAATATCCAAGACCTGTTAAATTTCTAGCAGAGGATGGAAGAAATACAGAACGGGGAGTAGAGGAAAGTAGTGTTAGATAGAACTAAGGCCATATTGCCAGTTGCAAAAATGAGGATATAATTGACATCAGTGCTTTGCCATGTTTTGATAAGAATGTGTTTGTACAAATATTTGTGGTTTTCCCTCAATTAATTTTTCATGCAACCTAACATCAAGTAAGAGAATATCAGTGGCTATCATATTTAAGTTGAGGTACTAAAAGAATATCCCTCAACGCTGCCACCTAGTCTACAATTTAATGAAAAAACAATGCCATGAATTTGAAGATAGCAAGAAGAGATGTAAGGAAATAGATAAATAGTGTAATTATATTATAATCTCAGAAAATAAAAGAGGTAATATTAAAAAGAAAAACATTGCTTACATACTTCACAAAAAACAAATGAACAACAACAACAAAACCAAGCAAACATTCCCTAAATGTCCAGGGTAATATCATCTAAATTAAATTTTTATCAAAATGATACCAAAGAATGATCCTTAAATATTTGTGAATGAGGAATTCCCTTGACTATTTTGAGGACAGACTAATGCTACATAACTAATCTCCACCAAAAGTATCTTTCCTGGTTAGCTTCAATTGTCACCTTGATATGGCCTGATGTTACCTGAGAAGGGATTCTCTGTTGAGAGGTTTCTCAGATCACAGTTGCCTATCTATGGAGATTGTGTGGATTGTTATTTGATGTAAGAGTCCCTAGGCAAGTGGTCCTGAACAGTACTCAGAACTTGCTGAGAGAGCCAAAGCAAGCCAGCCACCATGCAGCAACATAATGGCCCCTGCTATATTTATTGTAAGTCCCCCGGTTAGATGTAGCTCCATGTGGAAGACCAATCGAGTTTCTGCTCTACTTCCTACTCTGACTTTTATCAACTAAGGACTGTAACCTTTAAGCGGAACAAACTGCTTCCTCCCCTAATTCGTTTGAGATATTGTCTTACCACAGCAACAGAAGGAAAATTAGAACAATGTTTCTCACAGAAAATTAATGAGCTCATCACACAGATCCACTTTCGTTTTCCTCTCTTAAACATACTTAGCAAAAAGAGCTGAATAAAGAAATTTACACGGTAAGAAAAATCACATTGAGAAAACAAATATGTGCTGTAAATTTCTGTCAGGGATAAACAGACAGTTCATGTTTTTTTTTAAGCCTGAAGAAAATGGTCTGCTAAAACTTAAGTCTCTAAAATAAACTACATGTGAGTTTCTGTTAAGGCAAATTTCTTAATTCTGGAATTTTCTCTTTCATTTTTACCCATTTAACTGAGGAACTTAACATGGTGGATTGCTTTATAATTTTTATTTAGAATTTTAAAGGATTTTCTTGCTTCACTGTGGTGACAGTTTTACAAAGTTGGTTCTTAAAAAAATCCACAGCAACGAACTGCATCCAGACTTTAACTTTCATGTAAGCCACATGCTTCTCCTTCTCTCTTCTCCAGAGTGGTTCACATGTGAAACAGTAGAACTACTCAGAACTTCAAGGGACTGTGTCTAGACTGTGGGTGGGAATGACTTACTGAGATAGAACAGGAAGCCAGAGCAAAAAGGAGGACCAAAAAATTAAAAATAAAGGTCAGAAGTCACGGCAAGCACAATAGAGTGGTTCATGGCTGTGTCGCTCTGTGAAGTCAGGACACTAAAGTCAGATACTGAGTGAGAAGCTTGACAGTGACTCGGGGCTTAACACTTCATATCATTCCATAGCCACCACATCACTGGGTTATTTTCCATAATTGATAATAAGCTGCTTGAGATCAAATACTCTTAATTATTTAGAATTGTTATAAAATATACTTTATATTATTAGACAAAATACCGAGTGATCATCTGAATGTGTTGTCTACCAAATCATAGAAATAATCAGGATGTTGTGCAAGTTCACATTTCTTTTTTATCTATTATTTTTTCTTTTCTTATTTAGATTAGAAATAAGCTTTTTTAAGTGTGAAATTCCAGTTCCCTCTCCCTCTACTGCCCCCCCCATCTACCCCCTATCCCATACCCTTTCTGCTCCCCCAGGAAGGTGAGGCATTCCATGGGGGATCTTCAAAGTCTGTCACATCATTTGGAGCAGGGACTAGACTCCTCCCTCTCTCCCCCCCCCCCCCCATGTCTAGGCTAACAGAGTATCTCTCTATATGGAATGGGATCCCAAAGTCCATTCCTGTACTAGGAATATATACTAATCCACTACCAGAGGTCCCACAGATTGCCCAGACCACCAAACTGACACTCATGTTCTGGAGACCTGGATCAATCCTATATTGGTTTCCCATGAGCTCCCCCTTGTTAAGGTCAGCTATTTCTGAGGCTTTCTTCAGCAATCAGTTTGGAGTCCATGAGCTCAACCCTTGTTCAGGTCAGCTGTTTCTGTGGGTTTCTCCAGCCTGGTTGTGACCCACTTGTTCATCACTCTCCCTCTTTGCAACAAGATTCCATGAGTTCAGCTCAGTGTTTAGCTGTGGGTGACTGCTTCTGCTTCCATCAGCTACTGGATGAAGGCTGTAGGATTGCATAAAAGGCAGTCATCAAGTTCATTATTGGAGAAGGGCATTTAAGGTAGCCTCTCCACTATTGCTTAGATTCTTAGTTGGGGTCATCCTTGTAGATCTCAGGACATTTACCTAGTGCCAGATTTCTCTTTAAACTATAATGGTTCCTTCTATTATGGTATCTCTTTTCTTGCTCTCCTCTATTCTTCCCCTGACTCAATCTTCATGTTCTCTCATGTCCTACTCTCCACTCCTCTTCTGCCCTTCTTTCTACTAACTCCCTCTTCCCTCCTCCCATGCTCCCAACTAGCTCAGGAGATCTTGTCCCTTTCCCCTTCTCTGGGGGAACATGTGTGTCTCTCTGAGGTTCTTCGTTGTTTCCTAGCTTCTCTGGCTGTGTGGATTGTAGGCTTCTTTACCATGCTTCTTTATTCTAAAAGATAGATATCGTGATACCTGAATTTCAGTATTGAGGACCTAATGTTTCTTCCATTTTGTAACATAACAAACATTGGAAATGATTGTCAAAAGGAAGGCTTAGGATGTGTCTCTGCAAGTATGAGAACCCAAGTTCAACACTCATGTAAAAATCTAAGCATAACTGAATGTTCTACGACTCCATCATGTATGAGTGGAGACAGCAGATCACTAGAGCACTGTGTAATCCATTTAGACAGAACATTGAGTTTCTGGTTTTATGAGGAACTCTGTCTCAAGGGAATAATGTGGAGCTCAAGGCAGGAAGACACCCAAAGTCCTGCTCTGTCTTTCACATGCATATGCACAGGTGCATACACCCACACTCATGTGCATGCTGTACTCACCCACATACATAACATAATATTGCATGTTTCTAGTGATCTTCATCCATGGTCAAATAAGGGGAAAAGTTTCCATTGTTGCATAAATCACTGTGAAGTAGCAATGAAAGTTTTGACAAAATTCTAAGCTTTTTGAAATCAAAACAAATACAATAAGTTAAGTTTTTGTTCTATGCACAAGCGTGTACCCATATTCAGATGCCAGGGAAGTTTGCCATCCCCACCAGTACACTGGGGTCCCAGACATTTTTTTTGTTATTGTTGTTGTTGTTCATTTGTTTTACTTAGGTGCTTGGGATTTGAACTTTTGTCCTCATGCCTGTGCAGCAAATGCTTAAGTGCACTGAACAATCTTCCCAGAGTGGATACTTTCAATAACAATATTTGTTAATGCTGCTGCTAGTCTGCCTTTATGAGCCATTTGGTTGATTTGAAGAACACCTCTCAATTTGGGCAGAGTTTCTGTGATGTTATGACACATGGCCAAAGCCTTAATTTAAGCTTATGGCTAATACCAAAGACACATGCAATATCTAAATGAATTCTCTTTTCTGTATCTTTACCCAGACTTGGTATTTATTAATATTTTGATACCAAATTTTACTAAAGTAACCTATTTTTCCCACAAAAGCATGGTGCCAAAACCAGCATAGAATTTAACAGAACGGTAGAATTTAAGAGAGGGAGGAGTTCAGGTTCCTTCATACTCATAATTTAAACACCAGAACCTTGCTAGGAAAATAATGCCAAAAATATTCATATCAAACTTCAATGATTTTATCTGAAAATAAAAAGAAGAGAACAATGAAATAATCTGAGTAATAGTCGAAGGAATACATAATTAGCAAAATATGCTTTTATCAAAAAGCTTCCAAAGATGGAAAGCAATGAACAGTCCTGCCCAGTTGTAATGCTTATGACCCTCAAACACCACCAGAATGCCATTATAACCCTAAGGGTGCATTAGTGCCACATGTACCTTGGCAGTAACCAACAGATTCTAATTGAACTTAAGATCTGCTCAACAAGAGGAAAATCCTGAGGGGTCCTGGAAATGTAGCCAACTACCCATGACTAGTGAGGTCATGTATCTATTGGAGGAAAATTGTCAGCCTCCACTTTAGTAAACCAGAATAACCCCTAACTAAATTCTAAGTGTGTGTCCTTATACCCACAGATAAACACAGTCATCACTGTTCATCAAGGAATTTTTCTTTGCAATAGACAGAAAACTATAATCAATCAAAATACACAGTTATGGAGCCCAGTCCCAAAAAGAATCCCCCACACATCTAAGACTCATGCAACACTGAAGAGAGGGATGAAAGATTGCCAGAGCATAGAGTTTGCTGTGAGACTGTCTCCTAGTAACGTCAGAAGCTATACCCATAAAGTCTCACCAACGTTGACTGCCTCAACATGAGCTAAACAAATATACAACATTACACAGAGAAATCTTAATGAGATTGGACAATACCAAAGATTTATTAATAATAGAATTAAGCACACAAATAGAATAGTTCTTAGATATAACATTATACCTACTGTAATAAAAATATATTCAGCTATATAGCTGTAAAAAGACATGACATAGATGCTTGTTTTTAAGAACTTCAAAAAACTGAATAATATAAAAAGCTAGTAAAGTAATATCATCAAAACAGTTAATTTATCTGATGGTTGTTTTGGACATTTGGCTTATTTTCTCTTTAATTTGAATGTAAGCTTTTCATGCTAAAGAGTTGTGGATTTTTCACTTCATTTATAAACAAGAGAATATTTTGTGTCAAGACATTCAGTTCACAACCTGTCACACTGAAGAAGAATCATTGTCCCTGTTGTGGGGATAAATAAATAAATAAACTCATGAAAGCCTGATATAGTCCAATTGTAGTAAACACTTTATATTACTTTACACTGAGTTGTTGTTTTAAAATGTATTTCAGTGTTTCATAAGCATTTGCACATAATTCATCTTTTTTCTTCATTTTGGAAAAGTGCTTTTTTCATTAAAAATTCTACTTTTAATACTTTAGATATTACAACCCAGGACTACTTTTTATCTACTGTTTTGCATTGGTATGAAAGGCATAAAATGTAAAGGAGTCAGGACGAGTTCCAATAAGACCACATTAGGTTTTCATCACCAGATTCTGAAGTGTTTTAAATTCCTAAATTGTAAAATGTGTCCAAATTCAAGCAAAATTGTGAACGCGTTTCAAAAATCCTAATGATCATTTCAAACAACACTCAAATGTGTCTTCCTAAACTCGCAGAGTTGGCTTTTAACTCATCATAAAATATATTTTGTGAAAAGGGCACTTTAGGTATTTTCTGCAAAAATCTGATAAACTATAGAAATAAAGGAAAAAAAACTATTCTGGTCAGCTGATAATCAGTATCCTAGAGCTATTTCCCAATCTCCAGAGTAGTTTTATCCTAGAATCATATTTTCCAAAACTTTAGCAACTCCTCCATCCTGTAGTTGACAGGGATAGAAAATTTCCTCTGGAGGTGACCTCTGTTCTGCCCAGTGGATTAGATGATTGCATGGTTACAGTCCATTGGCTTTGATCCTGGGATGCAAATATTCTCCTCTGCACTGTACCATCTCCTTTGTCTTGGAGTCTGGTCCTTTGTTAGGAGCAAACACCCTCACTGTGGGCTTGTCACAATGATTTAGTAAAGGCATTTTTTACAGAAATAAGCAGCCCAGTGGTGTAGCAGGAACTGATCAAAAGCTATCAGCAAGCTGATGGATTGTTGTTTATGCAAGATTGGCCTTGGGTCTTTTGGAAGAAGAAACATCCCCATATACATGATAAAAGTCAATGCTTTGTCATAAAATTATAGTCTCTATAGAAAAGAAAATGTAGTTTTGAATAAATTAATAAATGAATGACCCATGCCTTTGTATAGCCTTCCATAGAACATTCCATTTATTATTTTTCTTGACCGTTCATTGAATCATTTATTCTCTTCATTCTCTCTGACGAGTATTTGGCTATGTAACAGGGATAAAACAGAGAACAAGAGAAATAGTGCTTTTGCCTTCACAGATTTTAATTACAGTGGTGAATTCTGACAGGTAATCAGGCATCAAGAGATGGGAAGACAGTTATAGTTACTATGGTAACTGTGGCCATAGGTATTCTAACAATTTAATATTCTCCTAACCATTAACCCACTGGGATCATTTATAGTGTAAGAGAGCAAGGAAATACAGTATTTTTCAGGTGATCAGGGGTAACTCTTCTGACACTCTGTAGAAAAAATGTTGAATGGCAGGTTAAGGTGCATTCAGGAACTCAAACTTGTGACTAGACATGGGAGAAGTGATCTAGTTGTGCTGAAGACAGGAGCTAGTGTAGCCACACAGGAGTATGGGGAAGCTAGTCAGCTTGCCCTTCACTGGCACGGACTAGAGACTGCTAAGTAACATACCTTTGTGAATAAGAATCGAATAGTACATTAACGTAAATGTCCTTATTCTTAAAAGACTTCCAGGTAACTTCATATTAGCATCCCAGATAACCTGCACTCTCCCTTAAAGTCTATTATAATTCATGTTCCTTGAAGTTGAAAGTGGAGGGAATCAGAATATCATAGTACACAGCATCATTAGCAGCTATGTCTTTCTGGCTGTGTTCTCACTGGCTACCTTATCTCATGCTACAATGAGGACTGCCTCTCTAAAGAAGAAGGAGGAATCTGTCGTGCTTAATGGCATATAAGTCTTTTTACAATTCAGTGATTCTCCCTGTCTATACTAAAAACCCCTCTCTTATCAGTTTCTAACAGCAAGAAGATATCCTCTGGTAATCAGAAAGCCTGACAAATGCAATCATAATTTTCAAGCAAAGAGCAGACTGGAAGGAGGGGCAGGTAATTAGAAAAGCTGTGAAACAAATAATTGATCTTAGAAATTAAAAGTTGTTTCTGCCAAGTTAAAATGTCATGTCATGGAAAGTCAAAATTGTATCACACATATAATTTTTCATTGGTAAGAACCCAATTCACTCTTAGTAAAGTCTGGGTACTTCTCTGACTCTATCTTTGTTCATCAAAGTGATCTGTAAGTGATTAATTAACCTCTTTGGTCTCTAGGACTGGCCTTATATATGAGATATGGGTTGTAACAATTCAAAGCATGCTGAGAAAAATGAAGAGAGAGATGGAAAGACTTTAGAAACACTTAAATCCAAATTTGTAGCTAGAGGACATTGGGTGAAATAGGTAGAAATGACAGGTACATAAATTGGAGATGCCGTGTAGCCGTGTATGCTAGTCAGGGTTGGTTTGCTTTACTGTTATGTCAGTTTTCAGCCAATTTGGTCTTATTTGCCCAAAGAAAGCATATTGAACTTGAGAAAAAGAACACCAGTGATGTCACAGGAAAAGCACAGTTCCTAGTCCTTTAGACAAATACCCTCTTTATCTTGCAACTGTGGGCATGTGGAGGTTTGCTAAGCATTCACATGCAGGCTGCATAATAGCCTCCTATAGTTCTGTACTAGTAATCTCGTGGCTCTCCCAGAGTGAGGGCAACACTTCAGAGATCCACACACTGCCTGCCTCACAAGAAAAGGAGAAATCTCTGAAGAATAGGACGCTGCTGATCTGTTTGTCTCTTTGATGGAAGAAAACAAGCATCAGTGTGTAGGGAACATGAATTTCATTTTCACTTGATCTTCATTCTTTTCACTCAGCAATAATGAAGAGAGAATCCCCCCCTCACTTCATCTGTAGAGTGCAAAACTTGGTTTGTTCTCTTTTGTTTGACAGCCTTGAAGCCAATATCAACATATTCCCAGACTCCTGTCTGGCTAGAGATGCAAGGGCTGGCCTAAAACAAGGCTATATCTCTCAGTTCTATTTGAATTGGCCAGGTTCTGAAGTCCAGCCATCCTTGCAAGGCCATGTTTCCAGCAGATTTTAGAGCAGATTCCCCCAAACTGCAAGACAACATCTGCTGCACTGCTCCCAGCTACATGCCAAGTGCTGTTAAAAAAGAGATTTCTGCCGGGGTCAGATGTAGTTCTTAGGATAAATGCATCTGTGCAATTTGAAGCCTCATATAGCCAGCTCTAAAAGGTGAATGGAGCCTCATGCCAACACTAAGCTGTAACAATGCCATTTGTTAGCTTGATAAATTTTAGAACAGAATATAAGTAAGTCAGTATCCCAAAGTTTTAAACATTTGTTTCTTGCTCTTGCTTTTTCCCCCCACAGTAATTCCTGGGATCAGCCATCTCATAAATTACTGTGTACTTTAGTCATTTTTTCCAAATCTCCTCCTTGGTTTAGCATTAAAACAAATTATTCCTTAGAAAATAGGTCCTCAAATATGCCAGAGAATCAAACAAACAAAACATAGGATGTGGTGTGCTGTAAAGTATGGGGTGGCTCCTTGTAAGTAATAAAAATCTCTTGGAAGCTGGAAGTGAAATTGTAGTAAAATTAGGTAAACAGAAATGCTGTGTAATATTCTTCTGCAGTGAGGTCAGCAAAGATCTACAGATGATTTTACTTTTAATTTTAAAGTTCTAGATGTCTCAAGCCATTTGGATGTCATTTGGAGTTTCAGGTTTGTGGTTTTCACATGTTCATTTTCTTCCTGAGAATTTGTTGTGTACCTACTGTGTGTCAAGTAATATAGAAAAAGAAATGAAAGAGATACTGTTTTTAAAGACTTCATAATTCTATCCATACCAGGACATACTTCAATTAAAACTATGCTTTTTTAAGTTAAATTTTATTTAAATTTAAAACAATCTTATTTTACATACCAATCCAAGTTCCTTCTCCCTTCTGTCTTTCCATTCTCCCCAACAGTCCCCCCATCCCATCCCCACCGACTCCTCAGGAAGGGTGAAGTCCCCCATGGGGGATCTTCAAAGTCTGTCACATCATTTGGGGCAGGACCTTGGCTCCCCCCTATGTACCTAGGCTGAGAGAGTATCCCTCAATAGGGAATAAGCTCCCAAAGCCTATTCATGAACTAGGGATAAATACTGGTTCCACTGCCAGAGGCCCCATAGACTTCCCAGGACTCCCAACTGATACCCACATTCAAGGGGCCTGGTTCAGTCCTTGTTTCCTACATTCTCTAGGGTTGTAGATAGCAGACTGGTCATCTTTTTCTCTGTGTCTAATATTCCTACATGAGTGAGTATGTATCATGTTTCTCTTTCTGTGTCTGAGTTACCTCACTCAGATGGTTTCTTCTAGTTCTACCGATTTGCCTGCGAATTTCAAGATTTCATTTTTTTTTACTGGTGAGTAGTAATCCATTGTGTAAATGTACCACCTTTTCTTTATCCATGCTTTGGTAAAGGGACATCTAGGTTGCTTCCAGGTTCTGGCTATTACAAATACTGCTGCTATGAACCTAGTCGAACAGGGGTCCTTGTGGTATGAATACTTTTTCCTCCTATCATCTGGTTTATTAAGCAATGTCTGTTAGGTACATCCATCTGCCCACGTTCAAGTGCCACCTCTTCAAGAGCACCCAGCTTTTCTATCCACACCTGCTTCCATCCCATCCAACTCCACCTCCTTTAGTTCTACCTAGTATCTGAAATTACACTTGTATCATGGAAAAGATGCACTCAAAGTCCTAGGATAACACAGAGAATTCAATTTTTAAACTTACTTGCTGTGTATCCTCTTCTACAGTTAAAAAGACACAGTTCTAACGAATATTCCAAGTGTTTTACCCATAGAAGAACCCATCTATAGCAGTGTTAGAACTGAACATATAAGACTGGGGAGGACTAGGCCAACAGTCATACACAGATGACCTCTACCAATGAAAGAAAGGGGTTGTTGAGGAGTGCATGTCTTCCCATCCCCTACTCCTTGTCTATCACTTGTGGAATTGGCTGGGTAAGGCCCGGACAGTGATTGACCTTGTTGGCTGCCTGCTGTACTATACAGCTTCCTGCTTTGAGAATATAATGATATGTAGTCAGTACCTAAACTACAGGGGGAAAATGAACAGAAGGAAAGAAGTGTCTTGACTGTGTTTTGAGTCATACACTAAACCCTGTGTTGGATCCTGTAGAGGATAGCAGTTTGTCTTTTTGTCTGAGTCAAATATTAACAGTGGTGTCATGAGAGAATGTTCTCCTACTATTTATCCACAGGAGTTTGTACTTGGTCTGAAACCAGCAGCAGAGATGTGAGGAGAAAATATTATTTATAGGTACTAATTACTAATTTGTTTTCTAAGCAACTAAGTTTTTAAGGAAGGCACCCTTAAACTACATTTATTTGCAAACATGCTGGGTAGGAAATTCCAGGATATTTTTCTGTTTGGTTTTAATCATCTTTACCTTGATATTTCAGTAAGTATTTCTGGCTAAAATTATGTATATTCTATCTAACTAACTTGCTCCACTGGGGAAATGCATGAATGTGTGATATAGGACCAGTTGTGTTATTTTTTTCCTTTGGCTAGCCAAAATGTTTCCTACATCTTTATGTCTTCTGAAATAAAACTACAAATCAGCTAGTACACATCTTGTAAGGGGGAAGTGTACAAAGCATGCATTGTAATAAACCGACATCCCAACCACAGGCACAAATGTTTGGATGAGCATCAAAGAACCTCCTGCAGCCTTTGACCAAAGGCTGGCAGCACCACACAGTGCTGTGTTCAGTAACTGGAACAAAGACTGTTAAACGTGCAGTGTGCCAATGACAGCCAAAGTGAGCTGGCAGAAGGAGCAGCCAGAAACCCATAAAGACACAGTGCCAGGATAATAGAAGCCAGGGTGGCAGGAGGCAAGAGAAGGCTTCCAGAGAAGTGCGATTGTTTTTCACTATTTGCTGCAGTGTTCCCCAGCCTTCTTCTTTGTGACTGTATGTGGGCTGTTAAAAAACCACTTCCATTATTTCTTCTGCTATAAGTTAGAGCGCCAAAGAATGTATGTAGCAACTTATTTCCAAGCAAGATGGGCACATGCATTGATATGAGAGAAAAACAATACCAGGCTAGTTGGGAAAACTCACATCTCCAAATGAAACACCCAGTTGTGTCTCCTAATGGCCACTAGGATTTTAGAACACTGACTTCCAGCAGAGAGTAACAAAGTATATCAAAGAAACAATTTAAGAAAGCATACCTGAATGACCATGGCCCATGAAAGCTCACATGTTTGAATGATTGTTCTCTGGTCAGTGGAACTGTTTTGGGAAACCAGGAGGTGTGACCTTGTGGGAGGAGGTGTGTCACTGGGGATGGTCTTTGCAGTTTCAAAAAACCAAGCAAAACCCCATCTCCCTCTCTCGCCACCTCATGCTAGTGGATCAGATAAAAGATTTCAGCTACTACTCCAGTGCCCTGCCTACCTATCTGCTGCCATACTCCCGATCATGATGGTCATGGATGAACCCACTGAAACTGAAAGCAAGGCCTGACCTAATGCTTTATTTTATAAGTTGCCTTGGTCATGGTGTCTCTTCACAGCAATACAGAAGTAAAACAAAAGTATTGCTGTGAAAGGCCTGAGCTGCTCTGGAGGTCTATGAATTAGGAAAGCAGTTGAATTCTGCACGTAGGGCTTAATGGCCCTTCCCTAGCAGGAACACAGAAAAGAATAGTCTGAGAGTATTGTGGACTCTGGAGGCCCAGATCAAGAGGTTTCAGAAGGCAATCACATTATCAAATGGGCTAAGGACAATTTTTATAATATTTTGGCAAAGAATATGACTAATTTTTGTCCTTGTCCTAAGAATTTTCCTGAGGTTAAATTGAAGGGTTTTGGGCTAATATTTGCAGAGGAGATTTCAAGAACATGTAATATGCACTCTGTTGTGGGGTTACTAGTGATTGCTCTTATGCAGATCTACAATGAAAAAGAATAACCAGAGCAAAAAGATATACAAAATGCACCATGTGTAAAGAAAAGGAACACCAAAAAATTTGATGTTAGATTTGCTTGTGCTGAAAGAGATCAGGAAAACAGAACAAAGAGAATGTTGCCCTCTGGTAGAGACCCTTTCCAGCTAATCCTGCAACCTGTGAAATGAAAAGGCCCAAGGGATTTCCTTTTCTTAAAAACAACAGAAAGTTTATGCAAATGCAATTTAAGGAGGGGACAGTTTCTAGTCTGAAACAAGCAGAACTTGGCAGAATGGACTGGCCACATGCTTTTGTATTTGGAACCAGGAAGGATATAGGAGTTCAGAGGTTGTATCCTCTTCCTCCACAGTTAAGGAAAGCTGCCAGGGTAAGCCATGAGCCAGAGGAGTACTGCTTGGAGTCCTAGAGAAGTAATAGTGTGAAGATATTAAAAACAAAAAGGCTGGGTTGCAGCTGAGTTGTGTTGGATACCCTCAATACCCTAAAGATGTTTAAGATGTCAGAGCTGTGGGATGTCTGTAGAAGAGAGTTATGAGCATGAGCTGGAGCCCGAGAGAAAAGGGTGTTGCAGCCAGTAAGGCTGGATGGAAATGGAGATCCAAAGAACCATTTACACCCTTGGATGTCAGACACAGGACTGCAGGATTTGTAGTTTGTCCAGATGGGTTTCAGTCTTGTTTCAATTAGTATTTTCCCACTATGCCTCCTGTTCTCCCCTTTTGAATGGTATATTCTGTGCTATTATATGTTGAAAGTATATAATTTTCATTTTGACTTTCTAGGGTGTTGGAGATGAGAGACGATTTTGAGTCTTAGAAGTGACATTGGATTTTGGGGACATTTGAAGTTGGATTAAATGCATTTTGTATTATGATATGACTATAAGTCTTTGGAATCCAGGAAATGTAATATGGTAGTTCAAACGAGAATGATCCCCATAGACTCATATATTTGAATGCTTGCCCTCTGGTTGGTGGGTCTGCTTTGGGAGGGATTAGGAGCTGTGGGTTTGTTGGAAGAAGTGTGTCACTGAGGGTGTGCTTTGGCATTTCAAAAGCACAAACCAGACCCAATCTCTTTCTCTTTCTGCCTCATGTCTGTGGATCAGAAGTTAGGTCTCAGCTACCGCTCTAGTGCTATGCCTGCTGCCATACATACCACCATGATTGTCATGGACTCACTCTCTGAAACTGTAAGAACGCTCTTGAATAAATCAATTAAGTGTTTTCTTTTATGATAAATAACTGCTAACTTCTGTGTTCCATACCAGACATTCACTGAGAGGGAGAGGGAAAGAGGAAGGGAGGGAGGGAAGGAGGGAGGGAAGGAGGGAGGGAAGGAGGGAGGGAGGGAGGGAGGAAAGGAGGGAGGGAGGAAGGGAGGAAGGGAGGAAGGGAGAATACGAGATGTGAACAGATCAGTCCCTGGGGTTGGGAGATGGCTCCATCATTTCTAGTTATAATTATCATGTCTGTTCACCACTTAACTGAATAGACTTCAGTGTCTAGGTTGCTTAGATGCATTTTAGTAGCAGCTACTTGTACTATCTTCCACCTGACAGTCAGGATCAGTTTTCTCTTTGTCCAAATTCAAAATCCTGCCTATCTTGAACCTAAAATTCCCCAGTAGCAGAGTGAAGAGAACTTTCTATACATATGACCACCGTGAGCAGTTTGGGCCTCTGCACCATGGTTATCAGTAACATATTTTGACAAAATGCCATACTTCCTTTAACATCTTAATTTATCCTTTCCTTTGTCTTTCCAATCCTATTGTCCTGAACTTGGATCTTGCAGTAGCCTCTGAGCTGAGTTCTGTGTTTCCACTCCATTTACTTTTATTTTTACCAATTCTGCATAAATTTCTAAAATACCTTTCCATGCTACCTCCCTTTTCTGATAGAAAGTGTATGTCATAGAACTTGACTTCCTGAGGAGTTGATTCAAATTTTTCAGCTGGCATTTCAAGACTCTCCCATACCTGAAGATATATTAATTTTCCATTTAACATCTCCTCCCTATGATTTCTCTTCCTCCTGCATATATTTCTACATTTTTACTTTCTCCTGCTGTTCTTTATTAATACCAGCATAAATGCCTTTCCTTAAAACCTAAATTGCATCCTTCTTCCACTTAAAAAAATAAAAACAAGCATTCATAATTAGCTACTTACTACATTTATTCTTTCCTTAATACCTACAATGCATATACCCATTGAATTACAAATACAAACACTAGAAGAGATAGCAGTCATTTGGAACACTACCTTCTCAAATACATACATAAACCGAGCCCTCTCAAATCAAATTGACTTCATAAATTCATTCTGTGCAATCTTACACTTTGTGTATTTTTTGCTAGACTTTCCATACTTGTGCTGCAGTAAGAGTGAACATTCCTCTAACCTGCCTTCTGCCTCCTTGATAATCTTTCCATCAGCCAGTACCCTACTGAATAGAATCCAAACTGAGACCATTGGCCCTTTAAAAATAGCATAAATTCACTGCTTCAAGAAATGTAATGCTAAGTGTGGTGGTTTGAGTAAGGTATGGCCCCCATAGACTCATGTTTTTGAATGCTTGGCTAATAGGTAATGGCAGTATTAGGAGGTGTGACCTTGTTGGAGTATATGGGGTCTCATGGGAAGAAATGTATAACTGTGGGTATTGGCTTTGAGGTTTCATATGTTCAAGCTATGCTTGCTGTGGGACTCCTTGTTGCCTTCAGATGTAGAACTCCTAGCTCCTTTCCAGCAACACGTCTGCATCCATGCCTCCTTGCTTTCTGTCATGGTAATAATGGACTTAACCTCTGAAACTTTAAGTGAGCCCCAGTTAAATGTTTTACTTTATAAGAGTTGTCATGGCCATGGTGTCTCTTAACAGCAATAGAAACCCCAAGACAATAAGTTCTCTGAAGATTTACAAGTTTATTTTCTTTTCCAAATTTGAATTTTTAGTGTCTAATTATTTTGAACTGAGCTTGACTGATCTAAATAAGTAGAGGGCTCCCTTAACTAGTAAAAGTTCAACCTGAGAGTAGGGAAATGCACAGGATGGCACCAAGTCACTGCTCTAGGGTGAGTCCTAAGTCTGTAGACTTTCAGAATGTGACATGTAGTCACTGTGAGGTTTCCCAGCAGGACAGCACTCCTTCTCCCGCAAAGGCTCATGCATAGCACAAACTGCTTTGGAGGGGTGTCTTTTCACCCAGTAGGTTTCAAAGGGGATGCATATTCTAGGAATCACTGGGGAAACTTGTATCAAAAAGTAAGTAAACAAAGAAGTTACCAGAGCTCCCTGCCTAGCACCCACTCATTTTTCAAGTCTAAATGACTCATCAAATCGGGATTCTATTTTTCAAAAAGTATTACCACAAAGCCATTTATACTCCATCATATCTATATTACCTATAATTGTTTCTGTGATAAAAAAGAAAATGTACTCTCCAAGTCTAAGATGCTATATTATAAAATATTTTTTGGTACTGGTTTGTTTATATTGGCTCTTGAAATGTTTTTAAATCAAAATTTATTTATATGGGAAATATTTCAAACCCAGCCATTTATTTGTTTAGATCATAGTCATAGCCAACCACAACAGTAAATGTCAATTCCTAAACCAACAGCTCATACTTGCTCAATACAAACGTTATAAATTGGTGCTCAAGGCTTTGGTGTGTTTAATAAAACTTAATAGTTTTCTGTGCTTATTTCCCATTTCCTGGCACAGCTGACTTCCAGAGCATCTAAGCCCATGTGGAGGCAATGTCCTTTAAATGTGGCCAACTCTTTATATCTAATGCTTATGATTTGCCTGAGTCATTGAGAACAGAACAAACCCCTTAAATCAGGCTGGGGAGGGAAATCAGCTTAATACCAGGAAAGGTATTTGTCTTCCCCTCCAAAATAAACTAAATAATCAGATGAGGAGGCACATTTAAAAAATAAAAGTATTGTTCAAGTGTTTCTGTCTTAAAATAATTTAACTAAAAGCAATCTCCACATAAAGTGAGAAAAAAATAATCAAAGGAAAATATGAAATTATGCTTCAATGATTTCCATTTTAAAATAATTTAACTTAAAACAGTCTCCACATAAAAATGAGAAAAGATTGGGCAAAGATGTAATTCCTTATAGTGGGGTTTAGATTTGTCAATTTTCCAATCAATATATGTTTTTATGTTTTTTTAATTTAAATTAGAAACAAGGTTGCTTCACATCACAATTCCAGGTCCCTCTCCATTTCCCTCCCCTCCTCCCGTGCCCTCCCATCAACCCCCCCAATATCCCCTCATTTCCCCAGGGAGGGTAAGGCCCTCCATGGGGGTGTCCATAGTCTGTCATTTCATCCAGGACAGGGCCTAGACCCTCCCCCAAGAGTTCAGGGTGAGAGTGCATCTCTCATTGTTAGATGGGAGTCCAAAGTCCATTTGTATACCCGGGATAAACACTGATCTACTACCCAAGGCTCAATAGATTACCTAGATGCCCCTCAACCAAAGAGTGGATAGAGAAAATGTAGTACATTTCCACATTGGAGTACTATTCAGCAGAAAAAAAACAATGGAATCCTGAAATTGGCAGGCAAATGGATGGCACTAGAAGAAACCATCCTGAGCGAGGTAACCCAGTCACAAAAAGAGAATCATGACATGTACTCTCTCATATATGGATTTTAGACATAGATCTGGGGAGTGCCAGCTGACAATCCCATGGCCAGAGAGTCTTGGAAACAGAACCTTCATTCAGTGGCTGATGGAAGCAGAGGCATACTCCCACGGCTAAGCACTGTGCTGAACTCAAGAAATCCAGTGACAGAGAGGGAGGACTGATGACCAAAGGAGTTAAGACTGAACTGATTTAATCCCCAGAAACAGCTGATCTTACAAGGGTTAGCTCTGGAATCCCAGACTGATGCCTGGGAATCCAGCATGGGACTGGTCAAGACCCTCAGTGATGGGGCCTAGGTAATCAATTTTCCAATCTTAAAGCTAGTTGAGTGTTTGCAGGAGCCCCAGTATGGCAAATTACAGGGCAAAGGGACAAATGGATAAAAGTCTACCTATGTTATCTTATGTCTACTACAGAGCACATGATTTGAGCAGCCTCACTGCTCAGCTAGGGTTAACACCCCCTGAGCAGATCAATCCTGGGAAGTGGCCCTCTCTGAGTAGATGCAGTTGGGCTCAGAATTGGAGGCACTGAGGTTCAGCAGCTCAAAGATACTGATCAAGCAGAATCAAATCACACTTCTACAGGAACCTGCTTCCACAGTGAAGCCTGCAGCCTGACCTGAGGAGAAAGTAGGACAGGTACCACATTTCAGAGGACAGGAAAATAGAAAACAAGGGGGACAAATTTATCTCTACTAATCTTGTTATAATATTTTGCCCAGGATTTACAAAAGAATAAAAATGTAGAGGAAAATTCCAGTGGAAAGATAAAAAGTCATTTATGAATATTGTATCAATTGTCATCAAAACATGGGTGATGGAAATGGTGAGCATTTAGAGGGAAAGCGGAGTACTTAGGGTTTTGTATCTGTAATTTATAAAGATTTTTTGAAAGGAATGTCACTCTGACTAAATGACGAAAACAAATAAAAATTTACATACCCACAAATGATTCTGCCTGTTAGAAGTACTAAAATAAAATATCAGAGACTGTGTGGATTAAACAATATGAATGTAATTTTCCTCAGTCCTGGGGGGAAAGTCAATGATGGGAGTATCAGCAGACTCGGTTCTTCTGAAGTTCCTACACTGGATTAGTGGGCAGTGTCCCTGTGACAAGCAAGAAGATATATGCATGCAGTTAGTATAACAAACCTTTTATTTCATTATGCTAAGGGTCTTAATACTAGGTCCACACTCTAAATATTCCTAACAATAGTCCTAAGCCTACTCCCTAAGGCTGCTCATCTGTGTGATGCACCTTAACTGAAGGTCAGGTCCAGTTTCTAGTAGAAGTCTGGTTTGGGGGTCAAGATACAGGGGGAGGCTCTTCAGCCACAGAGCAGATCAAGGTGGCACCTCTCCAGATGTGCAGAGCAGACTACTGCTCCTTATCTCTCTTTCCAGTGGGCATCATAGCATCTAGATCCATGTCTGGTTATCTTGAGTGACTGATGTCAATGAGTTATTGTAAACAGAGTTCTTAATTGGCTTAAATATTAAAAACCTGGAGTCAGATATGGAGGAAAATGCTGAGAGATCAGAGAGAAGGAACAAGCCACCAGCGCTCCTTACCACCTTTGAGTCTCAGTAGACAAGAGAGCAAGTACCTGTTTCTTCCTGGTTACATCCTGTTTCCACCCAGCTAGCTCACTTTCTGTCTGTCTGTACAGAACTCCAGATCTCTATGGTTAGCAAGTGGCAAACTCCATTCTCTGACTTTCAGGGTTTCTTACTGGCTAGCTCTGACTTATGTATTTACTCCATAATTGTTAATCTAAGTATTTCTCTTACCGGAGAAAAGGTCCGGACTTCTTACTCCTATGGTGGCTACATGGTTACTCCCTGTGTTTCTTCTTCCCAGAGTCCTCCTGGACTCCTAATCCCACCTATCTTGCTTCCCTATTGGCCAAGAGTGCTTTATTGACATATACACAGGACTTCTCCATCAATAACTAATATAAGAACAACTATATACAATAAGTGTAATAACTACATAAATATATAAAGGCAGTAAGTACATTAACAATGTCTAGTCCATTAGCATTTGACAAATTCAGACAAAATACTCCATATCTATTCTTTCTTAATGAGTCCTAAGTCTTGTACCTAATTTGCTTCTATTCTAATTTGCATTATCAAATTATCTTTTAATGTATTATAAACCTGATATACTTAACACATCCTTAGTAAGTTTCTTTACTGAATGTGGTGTACATGGAAAACTATAACTATACTATCTAGTCTTCAACTCCCTCAGAGACCTGAGAAGGAAATAGTATTAACTGAGTCAAGCAACTTCCAAAAATTGTGAGGAATGCCAGAAACAGTTGGCTTCCTGTACAGTCACCCAAGATAGCTGGGAAACATTGGGGCATTCATCTTTGACCTATAGACCTAACATATATGACAGACATTTCTGTGAACCAGGATATTCTGAAGGACAGGATCACCTTGTCTTGACAAGGTTTGCAGTCACTATTTTGGTGTCCTATTTGTCCAATTTGGACAGCACACTGTCAGTAGATGAGGCATGGACACTTTTTTGCCCAGTGGCTTACCTTTGCCACAAAGAAAGTAAACTTCATGTGGAGTTTCTTCAATGTCCAACATATTCTCTGATGTAGACTGGTACTGCCAGGAGCAGACATATCTCATTGTCATACCAAAGGAACCTATGTTATTAAAATAAGTAAATGCCATATACTATGGATCTATGAAGTTTTTGAAGATGACCCATCTTTCTAAAATATCAGTTGATCATGTAAATATACCTAACGTGATTACAAGTTCAATTGTAATAGTAAACTAATTACTGAACTATATTTCCTTATTGTCCTATACAGTTGATAATAATAACTTTCAAGGACTAGAAATTTGTGTTACATTGTTAAATGGCTGTATTGATACAACACCTTGAACAATATTAGAAACATATGTACAGTATGTTTTGGCAAAATTAACCTTAAATTTGTACCAAATATGCAGCATTTGTATACAATATACAGAAGTACATTCCAGTGTAAAATATTTACAGCTAGTGGTTGCTTTATAAGAATAGATTCAATAATCTACCTTTTCATTTTATCATATCTTGAGCCTCCCTTTATTCTTTTCAGAGTATATTCAATAATCTACCCTTTTTATCCTATCATATTTGGCTTCTCTTTTTTAAATTATAAAATATTTGGTGAATGGCTCAGGCTCCTATTTTCTAGCTCTCTCTTAATTATCAACCCATTTCTACTAAAGTATGTATTACCACAAGGCTGTGGTTTACCCATAATGCTCTGGCATGTTACTCCTTCAGCAGCTACATGGCGTCTCCCCCACAACTCATTCTCAGTATTCCTCTTCCCAGCATTCCTTCTCTGGCAGCCACGCTTATACTTCCTGCCTGATGACTGGCCAATCAGCTTTTATTCACCAACCAATAAGAGAAACATATTAACAGCATACAGAAGGACATCACCCTTCATTTTCTCTTTTCTGTCTAAATAAAAAGGAAGGTTTTAACTGGTTATCAGATACAACCTTGGGTGAGGTGGGAGCCCTGTCTAAGATATATTTACATGTCGAAAAGATATTTTTAATATGCTTATTATGTTCTTTGCCTGCATTGCATTATATTTTTACATGTCCAAAATGCATTTTTATTATCCTCATTACTTTCCTTTCCCTGGTCTTTGAGGAATACACAGTCCCAGTGAGAATGACATAAAAGACTTTGTAAAAGTTTCCCAGTAATTTGCAAATTTTGGACACAATGAGAAAGGAAGAAAACATACAATAAATATTCCAATTACTAATATACAAATAAAAAATAAATCACTGGCACACAAACATATAATAATTAAACAAAATGGTCAAAACAATGTAAATTAGAGAATATTAGCATAATCCCTGTGGCATATATGTATCTTCCAAAATTTGTATTTTCTCCAGGTTCTGTGTGCACCAAGTTGAAAAACCCATGCAGAAATAAAAGGAATACAATCACTTTCAAAAAAAAGTTGTAGAACAAAGGGAGGCATAGCGGGGTTGGAGCTATAGGACTCTGAGCTAAGCCAACTGTAATACAGCATCATCCTAACTTGATCAGGGTCAAGTAGGAGCATGTGGGTCATGGCCAGAGGTCATGTGTTTCTTCCTTTATTAATGAAAAGTGCAACTGAGAGTCCAGAAAGCTTCATAATTAGCTTCCAATATTGTTTCTCAGCTTTATGTTTGCTAATATAAGAAAAAGCAAATGATGAATGTAAAGCATCAGGAAGTCTAGTAAGTCTCCAGAGGCGTCCATCTGCAGTCTAAGTCCAATATTTACAGATCATCTCCTTTGCCAAAAAATGGGAATTACTTGGTAGGGTAGAATCAAGAATCCAGAACATAATATTCCTGGCCTGAGTCATCACCATAGAGATGAAACATCTCCTGAAGATGTTTTTCCAGTCACAGTTTGCACAACTGTGTCTGCCAGGACAATACATAACTGATTTGTTCCTTCTGGTGCAGTAGTAGTCCTTGGAGCTCATTGTCATATAGTTCTCCTAAAATGAAGCTTATTAAACAAGCCCAAAATGATCATAAATAGTTAGCATGCCAAAGGACCAATATAATGTATACAGAATGCTAAAAATTCTCCTTTATTCAGTTGAATAAGTTCCAGGTGGGAAAGCAAGTATAATCAAATCTAAGTATGTTAAAAATCATATCAAATAAAGAACATTTTTTAATTGTTTCTAACTTTATCAGCATAGAAAATAGTGTCTGCTTTGAATATAGATGATAAATATTGTACTCTGACTATCTTTCTCCCTGTGTCTTAGTATCTTTAGTAATCTTATAATCTATTGACTGTAATTGTGGCATGTTAAAGGGGAGAACAATGGAAACATCATTAATAGCTTTCCCAATCTTTCCTAGCAAGTCATCTTCATGTTCATTGTTATATAGGGTACCTGAATCAAAAACATGGCTCTGTGCAAAGATTAGGCTTCATATCTAATACATTGGATATAGCAACATAACCAGGGTCTACGGAATAAAAAGTGGAGTCCAAGGTGTCCATGGTTATGTTATAGATATCAACTGTGAATTTGAAGGCCTTCATGGAGCACACAATAAAGACTCCATTGTCTAATTCTGTGAGTTGGTTTGCAGAGACTGAAGGGATCTATTCTGCTATTTGGAACTCATTGGACAGAGGGTGGGTGGCCACAAAGGTGTTGACATGAAGAGAAATGGTATGTTCCTCTAGGTAGAAGACATCTTCTGTATTAGTTTAACTAGTCCATAGGAAACAATCAGTCACCATAACAAATCCATACCCAAGATTCCTAAGCAACAGGGGTGTATGATAATCTGGTACTGCATTGAACATATAGACTTAATGTATTTTGCAGGATGCACACTCATACAACATGGATGTCTGTTCCACTATGTTCATAGCAACATTATTTGTAATAGCCAGATCCTGGAAGCAACCTAGATGTCTCTCAATTGAAAAGTGGATAGAGAAAATGTGGTACATTTACACAATGGAATACTATTCAGTGGGAAAAAACAATGGAATCTTGAAATTTGCAGGCAAAAGGATGGCACTAGAAGAAACCTTCCTGAGTGAGGTAACCCAGTCACAAAAAGACAAACATGGTATGTACTCACTCATTTATGGATTTTAGACATGAATCAGGGGAGTGCTAGCCTACAATCCCATGGCCAGAGAGTCTGGGAAACAGAACCTTCATCCAGAGACTGATGAAAGCAGAGGCAGATACCCACAGATAAACACTGAACTGAACTCATGGAATCCAGTGTCAGAAAGAGAGAACTGATGGGCAAAGGACTTAGGTCTGGGATGGTTTGACCCACAGAAAGAGTTGTCCTAACATGGATTGATGGCTGTGTGGAAAGCATGGGACTGACCCAGACCCCCTGAAGGTGGGTGTCAGTGAGGAGGCCTGGGTATTCCTTGGGGCCTTGGATAGTGTTTATCCCTGGCATACAAATAGACTTTGAGTACCTATGCCACAATATGGGATGCTCTCTCAGCTGGAACTCTTGGGGAGGGCCTAGGCACTGCCCTGGATGAAAGGACAGTCTCTGGAGATCCACCATGAATGGCCTCATCCTCCCTGGATATCAGAGTGGAGATTGGGTGGGGTACTGAGGGACTTGGTGGGGAGAGTGGGGAAGGAGTGGAGGGAGAGGAAGCTGGGATTGACATGTGAAACAAGCTTGTTTCTAACTTAAATAAAAAAGAATGTGGGTAGCTAAACATAGTATAACAAAGTTTTATTATGCTGAGGGTCATCATATTAGGTTGACACTACAAATTCCTAACTATAGTCTTAAGCCAATCTCCTCAAGGCTGCCCACCTGTGCGATGTATCTTAGCCAAGTCAGGTCCAGTCTCTTACAGAAGTCCCTGATTCTATCCTAGGGGAGACTCTCCAGTCACAGGGCAGATCAAGATGGCATCTCACCAAATGAGCAGAGCAGAACATTCCTCTTGGCCTCTGCTTAAATACTGTGAAGTAAGCATCATGAGGTCTAGGTCTGTGTCTGGTTATCATGAGTGAGTGATATCACTGAGTCCTGGTTATCAGGTGCAAACTTGGGTGTAGTAGGGACCCTGACTAAGCTATTTTTACATGTCTAAAAGGCATATTTTACTGTGTTCATTACTGTTCCCTTGCCTCCACACAGACTCTTTTCTATGTTTTATTTGGTCCCTTGTCTTTTTTCTTAAAATAACAGCATTATACTAGAAGTAGGCTCATTCACATAACCAAGATCATGTCTCTAACTATAGTCACACTTTAAAATACTGTGGGTTACAATTTCAGCATTTGAATTAGGTGATGTAACAGAACTTAGCCCGTAATAATTATATACTATCAGATGTGTCCAGATTCTCTGGAAATTGGATGCAGTGATTTATAACATTTGTATTAAACAGGTAAAAACCCTTGGTTTAGGAATTGACATTTACTGCTGTGGTTGGCTAGGACTAAGGACTAAATAGATAAATGTATATAGCAAATTGCTTTGTTTGAGAAGACACAAGGTTGGTAGTGTATGAAAGTTACTTAAATGTCACTTATTTTACATATTATTTTATAATAATTCCAGTAAACATAGTAGGTGGGAGCATAAGTTGTTCTGTAGTTTCCATTGTGTTTTCACCTTTTCTATTCTTGTATGATAGTTGGTTATTTTGGTCTATAGATATGATATTGCATCCACATTTGTGCTTTGCAAAAGCTTAGACTTTTAGTACTGAACCTATATAATTATTCTATAAAACCAGGGCCTTGATTTTTAAATATGTTGAACACAACCTAAGAGTAACCTAAATTCTATGAAATTAATTTATTCCATAGTGTTACTGTTTCAATAGAAACAGGTTATAATACTGTAGCACGTAGAAAAAGAAAACAGTGTCAGTGAACATGGCAAAAAATGGATCTCTAATTTTTTTCCCTCTACAGATACAATGAGTGCAATGTTGAAATTGTCAGAGGATTTTTTTCAGAATTCCGAAAATTAAAGGATTACAGTAAATGAGAGCATTAGTGAATCTTGCTAAAAGAAAACAAGTGAACTTTCAGGACTGTTTAATTTGCTTTATTCTCAGCACTTCATCTCCCACGAAGGTTTCTTTGAATTCAGAAGTCATAGTCAAAGGAAATTCAACTGGCTCCCAGCAATCCAGAAAACCCACAGAGGCCAAGGTTGAACTGCTTCAAACAACATGCTCAGAGACTTGTCATTATTCCCCATATCTTATGGTTGGTGGGAAGAATCCACTCATAAGGCTAGCTTTATCTCTCCAGGTTAAAACTTGCCTAGTAAAAACAGCCTTTTCTTTGGACACAATTGCTAAAAGCAATGGCTAAACATCAGAGATACTTCAGGCAATAGATAGTCACTGAGGCAAACAGCAGGCTAACATAAAAGCATAAACAAAACAATGGAGAATATGGTGTAGTGGGAGGCATTTGATTGATGTGATGTATCTCTGAACATCTAGAAGAGCACATGTATGCAAGTAAGAAGGAAATGTTCCTGGAGCCCTGCACACAGCCTTGAAGGACATAAGAAAACCTTAAGCCCTCACCTCTGGTTAACATAGACCAGAACAAGCCAGAAGTTGAATGGGCCAATAAATAGGCCCTGGCAGCACCTTGACTGAATGAAGCTACACTCATAGCTCACACAATTCAAAACCTGTAAAAAGCAATTTGTGTTGCTACAGCTATACAAAGTAATTGTTGCTTCTTTGGATGTTGTTCATAAAATGGGATGAAGCAGCCACCCTGAGACCTAGAAATACTCAGTATCTTGGCCAAACATGTCCCATACACAAACTTGTCAAGTTACAAATGTTTAGGCACGCTTGTTTCACTGTATATATTGTAACTCAGTAACTCAGATTTTATTTTGAAGTATGAAGGAAAACTGTATAAATATGCATTAATACTGTTAAATGTTTGGTTTAGTTAAGTATATATGTATGTGTGTACTAATTCATGTGGTAAATCTTTTTTGTTCCTACAAACATGATCAAAGTGTTTGAAAATTCATAACCAAAATGGTACAACTTTATGGGAAATATTACATAATTTGAGAAAAAGGCAACTTGTATTTATCAGAAGTGTTTCTGCAAATAAAAGAGAACACAAGTTGTAGTAAGCCTTGCTAAAGCAAATAAAGTAATTATGCAATAATGATTCAGAAACATTCTGAGCTCATTAGCAATCCTTAATCTCTATCTTCAAACATAATTACTTATGAATCTTTCATGACTGTCAAAGCCAGAAGTAACCTTTTATTCTTGTAAATTTTACAGTAACTTACTGATTTTTCTCGTGTAGAGGTGAGCCCACAATACTGTCCATGCCCCAAAAGGGCGTGGACATAGCATGGGCACAGGTGAGGATAAAAGGAAAGAAAAAGCAAAAGCTCACTCTCTTGGAATCCTGCCACACTTCTAATCTTCCAAGAGTGTGTGTAAGTGCTTTCTCCTGTTAATAAAAATATTTGCTTTCTCCTGTTAATAAACATATTTGTTCCAAGATGTCTGTTCCACTATATTCATAGCAGCATTATTTGTAATAGCCAGATCCTGGAAGCAACCTAGATGCCCCATGACTGAAGAGTGGATAGAGAAAATGTGGTACATTTCCACTATGGAGTACTACTCAACAGAAAAAAAAAGCAACGGAATCTTGAAATTTGCAAGCAAATGGATGGCATGAGAAGAAACCATTCTGAGTGAGGTAACCCAGTCAAAAAAGACAAACATTGTATGTACTCACTCATATATGGATTTTAGACATGGATCAGGGGAGTTTCAACCTACAATCCCATTGCCAGTGAGTCTGGGAAACAGGGAGGTTCCCAAGAGAGATATGCATGATATCCTGGAGAAGTGGAATGAGGCAAGATCTCCTGAGCAGATTGGGAACAGGTGGGGAGAGCAGGAAAAAGAGAGAGGGAGAAGAGGAGGGCAGAAGAATATATGGGGGAGCAGGAAGCTCGAGTAGAGGTAAGAATAGAGAAGAGCAGGATGAGAGATACCTTAATAAATGGAGTCATTATAGGTTTGAGAAGAGAGCTGACACTAGTGAGATTTCCAGAGATCTACAAGGATAACAACAACTGGAAAACTAAGCAATAGCAGAGAGACTACCTTAATAGCTCCTCCATGATGATAAGATTGATGACTACCTTATGTGCCATCCTGGAACCTTTATCCAGTGACTGATGGAAGCAGAAGCAGATACCGACAGCTAAACACTGAACTCAACTTCTGGAACCCAGTGACAGAGATGGAGGAGTGATGAGCTAAGAGGTCAAGACCATGTTAGTGAAACCCACAAAGACAGCTCACCAGACAATGGGCAGCTCTTGAACCCCAGACTGATGGCTGAGAGGCCTATGCCTCTGAAAAGGTAGAAACATCTGTGCTTACCAGACAGACAGACTGAGCCTCTGCACTGACAGAAAGTAATTTTGAGAATACTATGCCCCCTTTCCCTACTGTTGATATTACAGAATAGTTTACACCTG
Source organism: Mesocricetus auratus (assembly GCF_017639785.1). Lineage (NCBI taxonomy): Eukaryota > Metazoa > Chordata > Mammalia > Rodentia > Cricetidae > Mesocricetus > Mesocricetus auratus. The sequence goes on from NW_024429201.1 coordinate 32,280,707, forward strand.
TTAATGTTAGTTTTCAATTATTATAAGATTGGGATTGGAAGGAAGTGTTCAGACTTCGACATCTCTTTCAGATAAGTTTAGGATTTAAATGGGATAGATATGTTTAGTGTAGGATATAAGTAGATTATAACTTGCTTACCACCGTCTATGTATATATGTTGCATATGTTTGAGCTTTCTATCACGTTTAAATTGTAGGGATGAGCCCACAATAATGTCTATGCCCCAAAAGGGGATGGGCACAGGTGAGGATAAAATGAAAGAAAAAGAAAAAGCTCTCTTTCTTGGAAGCTTGCCACGCTTCTGATCTTCCAAGTGTGTATGTAAGTGCTTTCTCCTGTTAATAAAAATATTTGTTTCCCCATTGCATTGATTTACTTACATTCCTGTGTGTGTGTGTATCTGTGTAAATACATATTATGCTAAACAGGTATATTTCTCAGAATTACTTTAATTTCTCAATTATACAGTCCTTTAATCTAATGACAAACCATTACTTTTTATTTCCCATAAATCCTTGTAATATTTGATTTGATAGCTCCTATATAACAGAAAGAAGTCAAAGTACTTAACTTTGCTATGTATGGTGTAAAAGTTCAATACACACACAAACGTGAAAAAAATCCCAACATCTAGGTATAAAGATTATCAAATAGCCTGGAAGTGAATGATGTGAATGTATATGCATGCACATGTATTGAATGTATGTGAATGCTTATGTATATGTGTACATATATGTATACAGTGTCCATATTATAGAAGTAACTGGAAATTTGAAGTGGTCATTCATTAGGAATCAATGTGATTATCAGTGGTGAAAAGACCACTTTTCTACTATGCATCTTGCATATGGATTTGCTAATCCAGGTTCACAGTTCACTGACATCAAGAAGAGAATGTAAAAATCAGTAGAAAATACCTTTTACCCGAGAATTAGAAATGAGTGCAGTGTCTTACTCATCATCAACAGGGCCCACCACTTTATCATCACTTATTTGGAGATGCTCAGGAAATTGGGAACACACAACTCAATCATGTTCGAGGAATTTTAAAATATTTACTTATATTCTCAAAACAAAGTTATAAAAATAGAACCTGCTGCTAACTGAATCTTGCCCTTCCTGAAGTATTTGGTGAAGACAATATGGTAGACTTCACGTGGAAATTCAGTCTGTGTTATTTTGGGGGCTGTGCATTTCATAGCATCACATTGTTTGGCAATTTAAGGCCTTTGCCATTTTGCTGGGCAGTTACATCTGCGACTTTTGTTGATTGCCTATAATTGATTGACCATGGCTGGTGAACAGCAGGAGAATGAGACCACACATGAACTGAGGAAGGTCTTCAGACATTTCAATTTAAGACCTTGAGTGGCCTCCTGTTTATTTTCTTTCAAATATAACTGCCCAGTTCTTTGTAAGAAAAGCAAGGTTTTTAGGAGAGGTGAATTTGTAACAGAAATAAATCTATTCAAAACTTCAGGTATTCGAATTTCACACAATACAAGCTCTCCATGACATAATTTTAAAATTTTCAGTTGTGAACCCATTATTTAACTAAATTCATTTTTAAAATTTCTGAGTATATTATTAGTGTAACTAACTTAAATTTCAATATGTCATTTATAGAATTATAACATTTGTACGTTAAAAATGACCTGGCTAACAGGTCAGTGTGCAGTCCAGGCAGCCGATTGGTGGAGTTGGGAGGTGTGGGTTAGAAAGGACTAGAAAAAAACAGTAGTTTTCAGTGACCTTAACACTTAGGCTAGGGTTCAGACAGAGAGTTCAATTCATTTTGTTATGATTGTGATTTGAAGTTAATAAGTTAACCAGTAACTGTGCCATCAGCTCTGGTAGTCAGTCTAAATTCCAGCATGAATGAGAACAGGGCTATTGGTAGTTGCTTAGGGAAAAGTCAGCACACAGGGGCAATGTTCACATGATATATATTACTATGACTTCCAAAGTTCTTTATCTCTTAGTCACAAGTCTTTTTTCTGCTAACAGACTAGAACTTGTACATGCACCCATATTTACTGTGAATTCTACATGCAAGCTGACAGGCATGTTTAGAAAACTCTGTTTTGCAGGAGTCCTCTGAAGTCTCTGACTCTTCCAGTCCTCCTGCTTCTTCTTCTACCATGACCCCTGAGCTTCCCAAGGGCAAGATGAGATGTAGATTTCCCATTTAGAACTGAGCAATCCACTATCTCTTGTTTTCTACAATTTTTCAGTTTTGGATCTCCATATTGCAAAAAGACAATTCTCTGGTGAGATTTAAGAGCTACACTAATCTGTAGATACTAAGATAGTTTCTTAAAGCTCAGTTGAACACTACGTCTATTTAGCAGCATAATGGTCTTCAGTAGGGTAGTAAGTGATCCCCTAGGGACAAGTCTTATCCATCCATGGGTTTTTAAAATCTACTTATGGATTCTATCTTCTGCTAGATACATATGCTAGACATGATTTCTATCTTGTGCAGTGGGCCTTATATCCAATCAGAAAGAAGTAAGTTAACTCCATATTACGCATGTCGCTATTGTAGAAAGTTGGCCATCAGTTTAGAGTTGTGGAAGGGAATACTCAGATTTTATTTGTTTAAAATCACAGAACTTAAAAGTCAAACCCACCTCTCACATCATGGCCCATTTTCCCCATTTTCTCATCTCCTCTCTTACAGTGTCTCTGAAGTAGTTTGAAATATGGGGATTTGAGAATTGAAAATGTGTACAGTTCTTTGGGACATTTTAATAAACAGATTTGTCATGATTGTACATTATTTTTGCATTTTTAAATTTAAATTAGAAGCAAACTTGTTTTACACGTCAATCCCAGTTCCTCTCCCTCCCCTTCACTCATGCCCCACAGCTAGCTCTTATCCCATCCCTTATCTGCTCTCCAGAGAGGGTGAGGACTTCCATGGGGGATCTTCAAAGTCTGTCATATCATTTGGAGCAGGGCCTAGACCCTCCCCTGTATCCCTCGGTGTAGAGTGGGCTCCCAGAGTCTATTCGTGTACTAGGGATAAATACTGATCCACTACCAGAGACCCCACAGATTGCCCAGACCACCAAACTGACATCCACATTCAGGGGTCTGAAACAGTCCTATGCTAGTTTCCCAGCTATCAGTCTGGAGTCCATGAGCTCCTCCTTGTTCAGGTCAGCTGTTTCTGCAGGTTTCTCCAGACTGGTCTCCCTCTCTGAAACTGGATTCCAGGAATTGGACTCAGTGTTTAGGTGTGGGTGTCGGCTTCTGCTTCCATCAGCTACTGGATGAAGGTAGTGATCAATCTCATTATCAGAGAAGGGCATTTAAGGTAGCCTCTCTACTATTGCTTAGATTGTTAGTTGGTGCCATCCTTATAGATCTCTGGACATTTCCCTAGTGCTAGATTTCTCTTTAAACCTGCAATGTCTCCCTCTATTATAACTCTTTCTTGCTCTCTTCTATTCTTCTCCTGACTCAACCTTCCTGCTCCCTCATGTTCTCCACTCCCCTCCTCTTCTTCCTGTCTCTTTCTCCTAACTCCCTCTCCCCTCCTCACATGCTCCCAATTATCTCAGGATATCTTGTCCCTTTCTCCTTCTCCAGGGGACCATGTATGTCTCTCTTAGGGTCCTCCTCATTTCCTAGATCCTCTGGTGTTGTGAATTATAGGTTAATAATACTTTGCTCTATTTCCAAAATTCATATATATGTGAGTACATACCATGCTTGTCTTTTGTGACAGTTACCTCACTCATTTCTAGTTCCATCTGTTTGTAAATTCCAAGATTCCATTGTTTGTTTTCCGCTGAGTGGTATTCCACTGTATAAACTTACCACATTATCTTTATCCATTCATCAGTTGAGGGGCATCTAGGTTCTGGCTATTACAAATAATGCTGCTATGAACATAGTTGAACAGGTGCCCTTGTTGTATGAATGTGCATATTTTGGGTATATGCCTAAGAATGGAATTGCTGGATCTTGTGGTAGACTGATTCCAATTTTCCTGAGGAATCTCCATACTGATTTCCAAAATGGCTGCAACGAGTTTGCACTCCCACCAGCAGTGGAGAAGTTTTCCCTTTTCTCCACATCCTCTTCAGCATAAGCTGTAATTGGTGTTTTTGATTTTAGTCATTCTGACAGGAGTAAGATCCTATCTCAGAGTTGTTTTGATTTGTATTTCACTGATGGCTAAGGATGTTGAGCACTTTCTTATATGTCTTTCAGCTATATTAGATTCCTCTATTTAGCTCTGTACCCCACTTTTTAAATTGGATCCTTTAGTGTTTTGATGGCTTGCTTCTTGAGTTCTGTGTATATTTTGGAAAACATCTCTCTGTCAGATGTGGGGTTGGTGAATATGTTTTCCCATTCTGTGGGCTGCTGTTTTTGTCTTGTTAACTGTGTCTTTGCCTTAAAGAAGCTTCTCAATTTCAAGAGGTACCATTTATTGATTGTCAATCTCAGTGTCTATGCTACTGGTCTTATGTTCAGAAAGCTGTCTCCTCTTCCAATTCATTTGAGGGTACCTCCTATTTTCTCTTCTAAGAGGTTCAGTGTGTCTGGATTTATGTTGATGTCTTTGATCCATTTGGACTTACCTTTTGGGCATGGCGATAGATATGGATCTATCTACAGTCTTCTACATACAAGCTTCCAATTATGTCAGCACCACAGATGCTTTCTATTGTCCATTGTATAATTTTATGTTCTTTGTGTCAGGTGTTCACAGGTGTGTGGGTCCATATCATGGCTTTCAATTTGATTCCATTTGTCTGCCTGTCTATTTTTGTGCTAATACCAAGCTGTTTTTAGGACTATAGCTCTATAATAGAGCTTGATGTTAGGGATGGTGATGCTTCAGGAAGTTCCTTTATTGTACAGCATTTTTTTAGCTATCCTGGTTCTTTTGTTTTTTCATATAAAGTTGAGTAATGTTCTTTCAAGGTCTGTGAAAAATTGTGCTGGGATTTTGTGGGGATTGCATTGAATCTATAGATTGCTTTCGGCAAGAATTTCATTTTTACTATGTTTATCCTGCCTATCAAAGAGCATGGGAGATCTTTCCATTTTCTGGTATCTTCTTTAATTACCTTCTTTAAAGACATGAAGTTCTTGTTATACAAGTCTTTCACTTCTTTGGTTAGTGTTACCTCTAGGTATTTTATGTTGTTTGTGGCAATTGTAAAGGGTGATGTTTCTCTGAGTTCTTTCTTGGTCCATTTATTGTCTGTATATAGAAGGGCTACTGATTACTGATTTTTTTGAGATAATCTTTTCTCCTGCCACTTTGCTTAAGGTGTTTATCACCCGTATGAATTCCCTAGTAGAATTTTTGACATTTATTTTTTCCTAATTTCATATATGTATTTAATGTATTTTAATTTCTAATTGCCCATCTTTTCTCTCCCTCCCATGATAATTAATACTTGCCCATGTTTAGAAGTCTCATTGTTTTGGGAGTTATTTAGTTTACTGTGAATGTCTATGTGAGAAATGAATTGGAACTAATTGTTGAAGCTTGACAGGGTAATCAGTAAGTACAGGACTGAAGAAAAATTTTCCTCTTTCCTTATATCTATCAGTAGCAAATTGTTCAGAGTGGTCACTCCTGAGCCAGTAATCCATGCATTACTAACTACTACTCCTACATGTAGCTAATGCAGGAGCCTAGGAGTTCATGGTTGTAATTGCTGTGTTTTACTGATAACATGGCATTTACAAAATTATTTTTAGTATAACATTTTAAATACAAATGTTACAAGAATAAAGCGTTTAATAGACAAGGCTGCTAGTAGATACTTTTTTTCTATGTGAATTTAAAATTCCATGTAACATCTGGAGGGATCACCTTTGTCTTGTTTTGGAAATCCTTGTCTAGTTTACACCTTTCTACAAAATGTTTGGTTTTTTATTTAGAGGTAAGGCTGTTTTTCAGCAGTTTTTTTAACAAATTAGGGAAAAGGAACAAGTTGAGAAATCTTATATATCCAAGGAGGATTTTTTTAATTTTGCATATGTGTACTATATATACATGATTCCCCCTCCTCACTCTATTCCCTACAATTATTTCTGCTTTACAACAATATCCTCTTATACTCACAGACTCTCTTTAATCATTATTGTTACAACACACACACACACACACGCACACACACACACACAAGTACATAAGTATAACCTGCTGAGTCCATTTAGTGTTACACATAAGGGTATATGTTCAAGATTCACCACTTGATATTCTATAACTAATTAGGGGATTATCTCTGGGGGAGAATCCCTCTCTCAGAAGCTAAATAGCCTTTTTTTACTTTTGTGATTGTAATTTAATTACATTTCTCCTTCACCTTTCCTACCTTCAAATCCTCCCAAATATGTCCCCACTCTCCTTCAAATTCATGTCCTCTTTTCCATTAGTTGTCATTGAATGCATATGTGTTTGTATCTACATATATATTCCCAAATATAGACCATTCAGTTCACATACTATTAAATTGCATGTATATTTTTAGTGGCTGACCAATTGGCATTGGAAACAGATTGGTGTGCTCATCCCTGGGGTAGGCCACCTCTCCTATTCTCACGTTGACTCAGTTGCCTAGAGTTCAGTGTGTAAGGTTGAGGCCTCAGGGGCTTTTCCCCATCCAGTTTGACACGTTCACTGATGTCTTCCTTCTTCAGCTCATATTTTGGGTTAGTGTAATTTTATGGGTGTAGCTTCTGGTGTTACTAGAAGAAATAATCTCACAGCAAATTTCTTAATCCTCTAGCTCTTACAGTCTTTCTATCCCTCCTTCCAAAATAATCCCTAGCCTTAGATGCAAGAGTGTTTTGCAGGTACATTCAGTGGGACTGGTCCCCACTACTTTGCTGGTTGGTTGGTTGTGAATGTCTGTAGTGAGTCTCTGTCTACTACAATGAGAATTTTCCTTGATGAGAGGGCTGAAGATAACCTACAAAAAAAATTTACCAAACTGTCATAATCTCTAACTACAATCTATAAACATTTGTCCTTATACCCAAGTAGCACTTTTTAAATTTATATTTCTTTATCAATAAATTCTTGTCAAAACCATTTGTCAGTGTATCCATTCACCAAACTCAGTACACCCTGACTGTCACATTCTAATGTACATGAATTCATGGTAATTTTAACCATTTCTACTTTGATTTCTTTTTTGACATTTTTATTAGAAACTAGCTTGCTTGATGTATCAATCCCAGTTCCCTCTCCCACCCCTCCTTCCTTGACCCCCAATCCCCAACCCCTTCCTCCCTCTGCTCCCAAGGGAGGTTGAAGCCTTCCTTGGGGGAATCTCCAAAGTCTGTGATATCATTGAGGGCAGGGCCTAGGCCCTCCCTCATGTTTCCAGACTGAGAAAGCATCACTCCATGAGGAATGGGCACCCAAAGTCCATTTGTACACCAGGGATAAATACTGATCTACTATCAGAGGCGCCACAGATTGTCTATACTGACACCCACGTTCAGGGGTTCTGGATCAGTCCTATTCTGGCCTTTCAGTCACTAGTCTGGAGCCTATGAGCTTCCTCTTGTTCAGGTCAGCTACCTCTGTGGATTTCACCTTCTGGGTTTGACTTCTTTGCTCATCACTCCTTTTTGCAACTGGGTTACAGAAGTTCAGTTCAGTGTTTAGCTGTGGGTGTCTGCCTCTGCTTCCATCAGCCACTGGATGAAGGCTCTAGGATGGCATATAAGGTAGTCATCAATATCATTATCAGACAAGGGTATTTAAGGTAGCCTCTCCATTATTGCTTAGATTGCCAGTTGGTGTCATCCTTGTAAACCTCCTAAAATCTCACTAATGCCAGCTCTCTTCTCAAACCTATAATGGTTCCCTCTATTATGGTATCTCTCATCCTGCTCCCCTTTATTCTTACCCTGACTCAACCTTGCTGCTCCCCCATGTCCTTCTCTCCCTTCCTCTTCTCTCCCTCTCTTTCTCCCTGCTCCCTCTACCCTTTACTTCTTCCATGCTCCCAATCCTCTAAGGAGATCTGGTCCCATTCCCTTTCTCTGGGGGTACCATTCATATCTCTCTTAGGGTACTCCCTGCTTCTCAGACTCTCTAGCTGTGGGATTTTAGGCTGGCAAAACCCTGCTTCATGTCTAAAATCCATATATGGGTGAGTGCATACCATGTTTATCTTTTTGTGACTAGGTTACCTCACTCAGGAAGGTTTCCTCTAGTGTCATCCGTTTGCCTGCGAATTTCAAGATTCCATTGTTTTGTTTTGTTTTGTTTCCCCTACTGAGTTCCATTGTGTAAATGTACCATGTTTTCTCTATGCACTCTTCAGTTGAAGGGTATCTAGGTTCTGGCTATTACAAATAATGCTCCTATGAATATAGTGGAGTAGATGTCTTTGTTGTATGTGTGTGCATCTTCTGGGTATATGCCTAAGAGAAGAATGGCTGGATCTTGTGGTAGACTGATTTCCATTTTCCTGAAGAATCTCCATACTAATTTCCAAAGTGGCTGTACAAGTTGGCACTCCCACCAGCTGCGTGGAGGTGTGTTCCCCTTTCTGCAATCCTCTCCAGCATAAACTGTCATTGGTGTTTTTTATTTTAGCCATTCTGACAGGAGTAAAATTGTATCTCAGAGTTGTTTTGATTTGCATTTCCCTAGTGGCTAAGAATGTTGAGTGTCTATCAGCCATTTTAGACTCCTCTAAAGTCTAAAACTAGAGAAAACTGAGATTTCTCTAGTTCTGTAGCCCACTTTTTAATTGGATTATTTGGTGTTTTGGAGGCCTGCTTCTTGAGTTCTTTGTACCCCCTACTTTGATTTCTTTTCCCTGTGACAGGGAATCACAGAAAGAAATAATCTAAAACTGACCGATAAATTCTGACTAGTCACAGATGTTAGGTCAGAACAAAATAGCAGTTGTTATTCTGAAAGTTTAGTTCTGCATCTTGAAATAATATTTGTCATAAAAATGTTAACTGACAATACATCATTAAGATCTTGTATATACAAAGTAAAATTTACAGTTATTTGTACCTTTGCATGAATTAAATAACACATAATTTAGAAATTATTTTATAATATACCATCCAGAAGAAGAAATATATATTTTAAGTTCAAATATGCCCATGCACATATATTTAAATATATAAATTAGATTACAATAAAATAACATTCCATTAAATTTTCCTAACATTATTATTGCTAAAATTACCTCCATTCCTAAAAGTAACTAAGTTGGTAACAATATAAATACAAAAGTAGGTATACTTCCAGTAATTTATCATCCCATTAAGGAAAGGACAGGTTATTGAGAAACTAACATAAGAAAGTCATAGTTTCAAACACTCCCATCTCCATACTGATCCCCATTCTGCCCTTTCTTTAACAATTTATTCTGAATACAGAAAACAATCTGGGAAAAGCTGAGAATCTGAAGAGAGAAAAGGTATAAAATTCCCACTCAACAAGCAGGTATAACCACGAGAGAGTAGTACATATACACATAAGACCATGATGAATGCAATATGACTCAAGGGGGATTAAAATTCACTCTCACTTTTAGCAGCAGAAAAGATTCCTTGCCACAAAATAGGATCTTGAAGGGTTATGTCAAACATGGCTTGGTTTCAATTAAAGAATGAATAAAGATCATACTGTGGAAGTCATTTGGACAGGATTTCAGAAATCAGAGTTGGACAGCATAGAATCAAGGGTCCCCACTGCTATGATTAAGGTATTATAATATGCAAATAGGCAAAGAAGTAAATAGATCAGTAACTGGACTCTAGAAGCTTCAAAGATCTTGGATTTATTTTGTTTAGCTCTTGATCAAGACACCTGATCATTTATCCCCATTTTTTATCAGATAAAGCAGGACAAGTACACCCTTCCCTGCTGTGAAAATGAAATTGGAAACATTTTAAAGAATTATCTAAGAATTCAATACTATAACACTTTGTTACGAGAAGCTTTATCTTGCTAGCTGCTTTGGTTTATCCCCCGCCAGTCGCCTGGGCTCTGCCGAGCCAGCCTGGTTCTAGAGCCGCATTAGTCCCAAATGAACACACAGGAGGCTATATTAATTATGAAGCTGTTGGCCTTGCTTGTCCCTTACTGGCTAGCTCTGCCTTAAGTAATTACCCCATAATTGTTAATCTAAGTATGTTTCTTACCGGAGAATAGTTCCCGGCGTCCTACCCCCATGGCTTCACATGTTGACTCTCTTGTCTTTCTCCTTCCCAGAATCCTCCTGGACTCCTAGCCCCACCTATCTAGATTCCTATTGGCCAGCAGTAATTTATTGACATATACACAGGACTTCCCCAACATCTCCTCTTTTCTGTTTAAACAAAAAGAAAGGTCTTAACTTTAACATAGTCAAATTGTATATGACAGAACAGTTATCAAGTAAGAACATAGTTACAATATTTTAGCAAGATTAAAAGAAAATATCATCCATCCCATCCTTGTGAGTCCAAAGTTCTATATGTATCTTTTATCATAACTAAGGAAAACTATAATTATAACTATCTGTCTTCAACTCCATCAAAGACCACAGAAGGATAATATATAAACACTAGGATTGACAGAGACATCTTACTGCCTGGACAGTCACCCGAAGTTCCTCTGTAACGTTGGGGCATCCATCTTCAGCCCATAGGCCACAATGTGTCTGGAACACTTCTCAGCAAAGCAGGAAATTTCAAACTGTCCATCTGCGTTGGCAGTCTGTCAGTCATTTTTCTTTGTCCTGCAGAAAGTCTCGTAGACTCTTCATCAAGCAGGAACCCTGTAAGACTGAGTTCAGTAGTCACTTTCCTGTGGGTCCTGCATGTCCAGATGATACAACAACAGTCAAACAATCTAGGCAAGAGCAGTTTCTTGCCCAAATGGCTAATCTTGCAATGTTGAAAGCAAACTTTATAACAAGTTTCTTCGATGCCCATCTTCCTCTCAGATGTAATTGGTGCTGCCAAGAGCAGACATTTCTCATTGTCAAGAAAAACCCTAAACCATTTTAAATGCCATTTTCTGAAGGTCTTTGAAAGGTTTGAAGACTGTCCATCTCAAATATATTTCTGTATATCTAGAAACCTAACTTATGTAACTAGAAATTCTATTATAAGTAACTATCTATAGTCTGTATTCAATTATGCATTACGTTGTAAAAGATCAGTATAAGCACAATACTTAATCAAGAGGAGAAATATAAGCATCACAAAATTGACCTTGATTTTGTCTCAATAAATGAAAAACAATACCCATACCATAATTCCCCTTTTTACCATTAAAAAAGATTGGCTGTGATCACTAGCCAATTATAAACAATCCCATTTAAATGAAAACAAAGATTTATAAACAAGATGGGAATTGGGACGTCGCTCATTCCAAACTGCTTCCTGCTGGAAGGGGGCGCTGTTTATACCATGGGGATCATGACAAAACTCAGAAACCTGTATAAGTCCATATTTTCGGGGTCTGTAAGACTGCATCATCTTCACTGTTTCGATTGTTGGAACACCTGGTCCACTGCTTCCGGGGGTCTTGGTTCGTCAAACCACAAAAGCCTGGAAGGAATCCTTAGCTTTTCATTTTCTGTAGAAACATAAATAAAAACTCCTTTTCCAAGTAACATATCCTTACACTTAAATTTTGAAGTCAAGGCATTTTTAAAAGATAGAAGTTGGATTAATTCAGCAGCATTTATAATCAAGTGTACTTTAGCAGCTGTTCCTTCCTTAGCAATCAAAAGACTGAAAAACACAATAGCATACAGTATCCAGACTCTCTGTGTATTTTCCATCTTTACGTGGCTTATTTATTTATTATTACTTTATTTCTTTCACTTTTATTTCTTTTTCTCTGAGACAGGGTTTCTCTTTGGAAATCCGCCTGCCTCTGACTCTGGAGCAATTCCTACCGGCGTGCGCCACCACAACGCCAGCTTTTGTATTTATTTACCACTTTGCCGTTTCATTTTCTCTCTCAATCTCACGTATATTTTTAAACACACTGTAAACGTTTAGAGATTTTCTTCATCCAAGTCTGACTTTACTGTAAATCTTTATGTTTTTCTGACCACGTGTCTTATCTGTAAAACCGCGGCTGTTTTAAACTGCCGGTTTTTCCGTCAAGATGGTGGGCGTAAGCGTGACTCCAGCTTACCGCCTCAGTCCATGCTGACATCCAGCAAAAGCTGCCACTTCCAGCTGTACGTACACACCTTTCAATCGTTACCAGAGTCTCTTAAAACAACCTTGTTGGTTTTTTTTCTTTTTCTTTTTCTTTTTATGCCGAGTCAGGAAGACTCCAGTAAGTGTGCCGCGTGAATCTCGGCTTGTCGCTAGCAAAACAGAGCACACCTGAGAAAAATGCTGCTACCAAAATCTGTGCTTCTCTCCGTTCTTCTGTTTCTAAAATTCCTTTAAATCTTTTGTTATTTTTCGTGGAAATTCATGATCCCACTCCTGATCACCATTACACTTAACATGTGGACTCTTCCTAGATGAGGTTCAAAATATTCTAACCCTTTGTTTTTTTTCAAAATGTGATAAATTTCTTCTTTACCCTTCCTCTATATCCTCTCCCTCTCATTACCATTCCATATGTTTATACAGTTAACAGACATAGTTGCTGCTGAAATACAGGTAGCAAATGGGGACAAGAACTCCAAAATGAACAGAGAGTACAGAGGTGAGAGCATACAGCCAAAGGATGGGCAAGCACCCAGCTTGTTATTCAGCATGACTGAGTGTTGTGTGGGTCCACTGCAGCAGACCAGCTACAGAATTTCTCCCCAGGAGGAACTCTATTCCTTTCACATTCCACAGTGAAGTGTCCTTCTTAAAAAGTATGAACTTCCAGGCTGCGAACTGCATTATAAGCAGCAAACACATTCCATCGGGTTGCTGCTATAACTCACTCTCATTCTTTCTGAAGAGCTTGGGTCCTGACATTTCAAACATCCATAGAGTTATAAGGAGAATCTCCAGTGCTATCATGGAAGAATTCTCCCCTTATTGTTAAACTCCTGTTGGGAATGTCAGAAGAAGGCAAGCTTCTCTAAGAAAACGACAGATAATTAATCTCCCAGGAATAAGGGAAAGGAGGCTGCTCACTTTTAGCTTTCATTTTGAAGTCCAGTATCCATAGAACTGAAACACACGAGATCCTTTAGGGAAAATGAAAATAACACCCTGTTTTTGTATCATTCTGTGGTACTTTGGACTTATTGTGGCAATTTTAAACATTTTATAAGCCTTGGTATATGATACATATTTAATATTTATGAAAATTTAGATCCACACAGAAACCTTTGACTTGAATTTTTCTATTAAAAAATAACTACTCTTTTAATTCCAAGAACATTTAACATTCTTCTCAATCTGGAATCCAAGGTTCATGAAGTCAGATAGCCCTCATTGTCAGGAGCAAGAGGACAAAGGCTAAACTACTGTGAATGAGAAAGGAAAGAAAGGATTGCAGAAGAAGTAGAAAGAGTACAAAAGGAAGAAAAGGGGAAAGAAAAGGAGTAGAGGAGCAAGGAGGGACAGGAGAGATAAGCATTATTCATACATTAATTATAAATGGGAATTTTTAGAAACTGTTCTGGCAATTCTTATTTACCCAGCCAAAGAAAGTGAAACACATACATTGACACCAAAACTAAAGATACTTCAATTATAGCAGAGTCCAAACATAAATTATGGTTAGAGTGTATTAGTCATTTTGGCTACCCTGAATAGATTACCCAATAGTTAGAGGAAGTGCTGATCTTACAGAGGACCAAGTTCAGTTCCTAGCACCCAAATAGTTGATTCATAATTGCCTGTAACTCCAGATCCAATGAATCTAATACCCATTTCTGGCATACATGGGTACTTAAATTTATGTGCACATACCCACAGAGACACATGCACATATATAAAAATAAAATAAATAATGTTTTGAAAAGAGATACACGGGGTAGGAGAAACGTCTATGGAATTTTATGTCTATGTTCTATACCTGCTACACCTTTGGTCTTATGTAGGGTACTTAAGCTAAAGCTGCTTCCATTTACTCATCTGTTAGGGGATCTGTTTCACCTAGATTTCAAATCTCTGATGAGAATGAAAGTCAAATATATTTGTAAAATACCAAAGATAGTGTGTGTCAATCAGTGAAAAATGTAGAAATGTTGGCAATTAGTTATTAGTATACTATCTTCATGCCTTTCAGTTCCTCCCTAACACTTCCAATGTACCAACAAGCTTACAAAAGCAAACAAACAATCAAAACCCCAGAAAATTTGACATAACAAATAATATTCACCTGTGACAAAAAATGCCAAATTGATTCCAATTTTTAAACAGAAATTGACACCATTTTCTGAGTTTTGGCTCACTTAACCAAAATGTATTCTCTTTCACATTTTTCTAGTTACTTAGCTTACCAATATCCCTCTCCATGAGACAGGCACTGTAAATTAACTTTATCCATGTATTCCATATATCCAATGTGTGCTATAAGTATCATAAAAAAACAATGAGACATACCACTTGGATATTGACTGAAGTGTAATTTTAGGAATAAATATTAAATAATGATAGTAGAACACAAAGGAATTGAGTAGAAGGGAAAATTAAGGAGTCTTACTACAGTTTGTGACTTGGATATGGTAAGCCGGTAACTTTAAAAGTATAAAGAAGTGTACAAACCCATAGTCACATGGTACACCTCTACTAGTGTCAACAATGTCAGTTACTTTCCCATCTGTCACAGGAGAAATTTTCTCTCAAGCTCATGGCAATAATCTGAGCATCCTGTGCAATGAATACTGGGAAGCTAACATATAAAGTTTCAATTCCTTTGCAGTCAGAAATTTATAAAGAATTATAATTAGAAATTGATTCTAGATTCATTGTTCCCATGTATATGTTACCCAATATCAGGTCCCTTATGTTTCAGCATTTCTGTTAGATTTCTACATGAATTAATTTATTAGTAAGTTTATCCCAAGAAAATGACCTGAAAGATTGAAGACTATCTGTTAGTGTTTGTACACATATGTGTGCTTATGCATGTGACAAAATGAGGGGTAGGAAGAAAGAATGAGATTAGAAAGAGAAAAATAGGAATGTGGATGAGAATGTAAGGGAATGGCTCACATAACTGTGAAGACTGACTGGACTAAAGACAAGACCTCACAATTAATCAGCAGGCTGCAGATGCAGAAAACAGGTGAAATTAGTTGAAGTCAGTCTGCAGGCAGAAGATCCTCTTCTTGGGGGAAGATCAGTTTTCTGTTACAATCTTCAAAGTAACTGGTGAAATGACACTTTAGAGATTACTCAGGCCACTGATTAGTGGCTTAATATCAGGTGCATATGCCTTCACAGAACCATTTTAAATAATGATTATCTAGATGTCTGAGCTCTACAATCTAGGTAATTTGACACCTGAAAATAAGCCATCACAACTAATTAGAGCACACATGAAAAACTCTATTATATGATTTTCATAATGCTGCTAATAAAATTTTAAGGACTGCAATCTTTATTCCTTTGGTGAAGGAAAATGGTTTAAGAAATGTCTTGTCCTGATCTATCAAGTTTAAAAATAATGGAGTATGATGTAAGACAAAACTCAGGATTCCAAATGCAGTGTTCTCAGTGACACCACCGCTGCCAGTAAATCCACTGGAGAAAGTAATACCATGGCATGGAAAAATTGAGAAGGAACAAAATGGTAAGTACTAACCCCACGTAGAAAAAGTTTCAGTCTATCATATTCCTAACTAAAGTCTAGAGGAGGCTTCATAGAATAAATGTTAAGATGGTGAAACAGCAAAGGAAAACATCTGAGCCCCAAATGGAAAAGAGTGTGGCAGTTTAAAGGCTACAATAATATATCTGGACATTTTGGGTTATTTGACAAAAGTGCATCTTGATGAATGAGGTATCCAGCTACGACTCATTTCCTTTTGTCATGCAGCCCACATTTCTAGTTCAGACACATAAATTCTATATTCACTCTCAACCCCACAGTGTGCTATATTATCGTTTCAAAATTCCATTTCCCAATGACAACTATTTTTCTTCCAGACATGCTGTACTAACTATGACACTGCTATTTTTTTCGGGCTTCCAAATGACATCATTAACATTTCCCAATGTTTGTTCCCTGGATCTCACCTCCAAGGGGCCCATTCATCACCCGTTAGCTCTTTAGTGCCTGGGAAGGTCTAAGACCATCTCTAGGTGAACAAACTGCAATAATATCTGTTTCTATTATAAAGTGGTAAAAAATGATAAGTTCCCAATGGTATGTGCACAGCTCTTCAAATTCTAAGTTTATTTACAGCCTGTTTAGTAAAAGGACCACCTCTGTGCTGAGACTTTGGTGTAATTCTTTCAGAGTATTAAGTGTATCAGATATATTTCCCAACCCCTGCCCCGAGACAGAATTAATTATCCCCTTAAACTCTGTAAACTTGCCTAAAGCTAGGATATATTGCAGTGTTTTATAGCTAAATATTTGTGCCTGTGAGTATGCCCAAAGTGTAGGCTTTCCGACCAGAGCTATAACACTTTCTCTGCAGTAAGCCCTCCTTGCTATTCTTTCATGTCATCATTCTCTGTGTATCAGATGCAGAGTTCGTCGTTATCTACCACTCTCCTGCCGTTACGTCTTTCACATGCCTGTTACGCCATCTCACTTACATGGCAGAACCCCAGCTCTAATTAAACCTACCTATTGCCACCATCCATGTCATACCCAGGCAGACATTCTTTGCTGGAGCACTATTAATCCAAGCCTACCAGTCTTGAATCAGCATGAATAAAATATGTGTAGCACAAAGGAGCAGCTTTTTCATATTTTCTTCCTGCCATCCCCTTTCCGTTTCTCGTTTCTTAACCTTGAGTTTCACACTCTGAACTCTCTCCAAACTCCACACCTGCCCTCCTTTCTTCACATGCTTGAAGTTCTTGTTTCCACACTTAAAGGAATAAAGCAACTCAGCCCCTACTCTCCCTTCTGTTCTCCACAGTGTCACCTCCACTTTTGTTCCCTCCTAGAGTGATGGGTTCCCTCTGTCCTTCTCATCCATCTACAGTCTAGATCCCAGACACCTCCACATACTCAAGATGTTTATTTCTGAGCACACACTTCTTTTCCTTTGACCCAAGCATCCTTGCTTCCATTTTTATAATTTTTCCTTTCTTTTCTCACTCTTGAATGATTCTTCACTTTCATTTTATTTGTTTGCTTGTTTTTGTCTTGACTTTTTGTTCTGTTATACTAGATGCAAAATCTAGAACCTTATGCTTGCCATGAAGTCTTATAACATGTGGTCACTTATCCAGTCTTCCACTATTGCTTTTTAGGAAACACCTCCCTGAACCCCACATCACCCTGTAGTTAACACCATATTTTTATCCCATTCATACTAACATGTTGGCTCTACAATCTTTTTTACTGCTCCCCAAATTATGCCCTCATTTTATCTTTCTACAAGAAATGCTTCTGATGATGTAAACATTATTCTCCATATTGCTACAATCAGTGACAGTATCTTTGTTATTATTTCTTTGAACTCTCAACTACGTTAAAAATAACTAGATGATTCTTGAAGCTCTTTCTCCTCCTGGTTCTTTCTTGTCACTCTTTCAGAGTCTTCCTTTCTTCTCTACTTTACTTCAAATTCTAAACTTTACAAGAACCTAGGACTCTATGCCGTACATTTTTTTCTTCCCCTATATACATTTTAAGTAGTGGTTTTAAATCCAACACAATGGTTATAAATATTCTCTTACTAACAAGGTGTGCCATGCCTGTGTCTCTACAGCTAACCTTGTCTAGAGAGTCATTTATTTAACTTCCTAAGGATGCTTAGTAGGCATTAACAGTAAATGTTATCATGACAGAACTCCTTGTTCCTATGCTTACAAGCTTTATTCTCTACCCAATATCCACATCTAAAAAGAAAATTACCATCTGAGAGAAATTGGCCTTAATTCAATTTTATCTTAACACCTTACCATCTGACCTTCACCAAGTCCTATAGCCTTCCTGAAAACATATTATAAACCTGACCACTTTCTGAACTTAGTTGAATCTTTTAAAATGTTAAGTAAGTTTTATTCCAGTGATTTGTTTGTTTGCTTGCTTGCTTGGTCATTTTTTTCGAGACACTGTTTCGTTATGTAATTACTCTGGCTGTCCTGGAACATCCAGTGTTTTGAATTCTACCCTCCTATGAAACAGAATAATATGCAAAACGTTTACTTTATTTCCCCCTACCACTGTCTCACATACTCTTCTACTTGGTCAGCATGCTTCAGTCCTGCCTTCCTACAAGCATTTCCACTAGAGTCTAGATAGCTGTACTTTTGCCTAGAATGCCATTCCTCCTTTATTCATGTGGCCAATTCTTCACCATCTATAGGTCTCATTTCAAAGACTAACTTCTTATCACAAAGAGTTATATTTTGGTCATCAAAGTAAAAAGATCACCTAACTTTTTTCCTTTTGCATACTTAGTATCAATAAACCTGGTTAACTTATTACATTTGGTAATTTAGGTGAATAACAAAGTCTGTGGTAATCATTATTGTCAAATAGAAATAAATGTCTGGTTTTTGTATAGTTGGGTATGCAACATGGCTTGTTGGACCTTAAAAGTCACGAGCACAGGTCATGTGTCACTTCTGAATCAGCACATTGAATACTAATTCAGGAAACTTCATAGAATCTTTTCCTTCTGTTCTGTGTTTAGTAAGTGTTCAACAGGAATAAAAATAAATATAATACAACAGCATTCTACAGTAGACTAATAACATTAACAAGAAATAATATTTTCTTTTTTAAATCTGTGATATCATAAAATTTATGTTACAATGCATATTTTAGTAACCTAGGCCATCTGCTCTCTGTACTATTTTTGATTTAGTCAGTCTATCCGTATATTCAAGTAGCTTAGGATGGCCTTGAATACACAAGCTTCCCAACTTAGCCTTCCAGACTCTGGGGTAACTACTAGGTATACCTAATCTATTGTGCAAAAATCAATGATCAATTAATTCAGAAAAAATATGATATCATCACTTAATATACACTTTAATCATGGATCTTTTATGTACAAAGTAAGTGCTTACTAAATTCTTCATAGTGTATTAAATATTAAAATATTATATATATGTATATATATATATCTGATAATGGAGGTCAATGCAAGATGAAATATAACATTTTAGTTACCAGAATAAGAACTTACACACAAATGATGGAGGGTCAGAAGTGTGTCTGTCTTCCAGAGGAAGAAGGAGAGGAAGAGAGATTTGTTTCTTTTTCACTTCCTTTTCTCCTAAATTTCCTTATCCCCGCCCCTAGGTTGGATAGCTTTGTAGCTTTGTGGGGCTCACCCCTACATATGTATATATATATATATATATATATATGTATATATATATATATATGTATGTATATATATGTATATATATATGTGTGTGTGAACTTGAATATATGAGTGAGTATGTGTACATACACATATAAAGAAAGCATGTATAAAAAGAGCAAGCTGATTTTTCCTAGTTTCATTCAGAATAAATAGTAAATCTAATAAAATTTTAGAAGATTGTTGTATTAGACATATGATATGAATATTTCTAACATCTTATAGCTATGTCATCATTAACATATCATGAAAATGAACTGACATTTTAAATTACCTCTGCTTAATGATAAAATATATTTTCTAAATCCTTCCTGACATGATTTGAAATGGTATTGCTCAGAGAAGCATAAGAGACACTTAGGAACTAGCTCACCTAAAAATAGTGTGCATTATTATGTACTTTACAATCTATTTGCATGAGGAATAGATATAACATTGTATATAAATACTTCATCAACATAAATTCCAAAATGTATACCATAGTTGTGATCACAAAATCTCTAGTAAGATCAGATAATGTTTGTGGAAAAGGTGAATGAATTTAACAATATCTCAAGGCCAAAGACTGACTGGACATCAATATAAATATTTTGAGTATTAACTACATAAAGTTCATCCCTACCATTTGTAGTTGACATTTTCTTTGGGTTGAGAACCAGCTCCCAAATAAAGACACAGAAACTTATTCTTAATTATGAATACTTAGTCTTAGCTTAGGTTTGTCCCACTAACTCGTTTAACTTAATTTAACCTGTTTATATTTATATATGTTTTGTCTTGGGCTTTTCACTTTCTTTTCATTCTGTATGCCCTACTTTCTGTTTCCTCTAGGTCTGGCGGGCTGGCTCATAGTGTCTCCCTGGCATCCCTTTTCTTTTTTCCCCAAGCCTAGATTTCTCTTCTTTTTTACTCTCCCTGACCAGAAGTCTCTCCTATACCTCCTCCTTGTTATTGGCTACTCAGTTTTTTTTTTTGCATGTTCAACTTTTGTTAAACCCATCAGGTGACTTAGGAAGGCAAGGTAAAACAACAACACATCGTTACATAATTAAAAAATGCATCTCTGCTACATAAATGCAAGCATATCTTTACATAGTTAAACATATATTCTTCAATAACCATTGAACCATTTAAGGAAGAAATTGTTTCTAGTAATATTTACATGAATGAACATCAAGTTTTTAAAGTAATTCCATTATATTATGTTTTCTTTTTATATTTCAATTAGAAGCAAGCTTGTTTCACATGAAAATCCAGTTCCCTCTTCCAACCCTCCTCCTCTGCATCTCACTAACTTCCTATCCCATCCCGATCTGCTCCCCAGGGGTTTAGGCCTTCCATGAAAGTCTTCAAAGTCTGTCACATCATATGGAGAACTGCCTAGGCCCTCCCCCAAGTCTCTAGGCTGAGACAGTATCCCTCCCATGTGGAATGGACTCCCACAGTTTATTCCTATATTATGGATAAATACTCATCCACTACCAGAGGCCCCATAAATTGCCCAGGCCTCCTAAGTGACACCCACATTCAGGCGGTCTGTTCTACACTGGTTTCCGAACTATCAGTCTGGAGTCCATGAACTCCTCCTTCTTCAGGTAAGCTATTTCTGTGGGTTTCTCCAGCCTGGTTTTAATCCATTTGCTTATCACTCCTCCCTGTATGCAACTGAATTCTAGGATTTTGGCTCAGTGTTTAGCTGTGAGTGTATGCTTCTGCTTCCATAAGCTACTGGATGAAGGCTCTAGGATGGCATATAAGGTAGTCATCAGTTTCATTATCGGAGAAGGGCATTTACCCATAGCCTCCCCACTGTTGCTTAGATTGTTAGGTGGGATCATCCTTGCTGATCCCTGGACATTTCCCTAGTGTCAGATTTCTCTTTAAACCTGTAATGGCTCCCTCTACTATGGTATCTCTTTTCTTGCTCCCTTCTATTCTTCCCCCAACTCAATCTTCTTGCTCCATCATGTACTCCTCTCCCCTGCTTGGCCCCTCCTCTTTCTCCTAACTCCCTCTCCACTCCCCACATGCTCCCAGTTTGCTCAGGAGATGTTGTACCTTTCCCCTTCTCCAGGGGACTTTATATGTCTCTCTTAGGTGCTCCTTGTTCCCTAGCTTCTCTGGTGGTGTAGATTGTAGGCCGATAATCCTTTAGCCTATGTCTAGATTCCATATATGAATATTTTTGGTTTTTTGTGACTGGGTTACCTCACTCAGGGTGGTTTCTTCTAGTTCCATCCACTTCTCTGTGAATTTCAAGATTTCATTGTTGTTGGTTTTTTCCACTGAGTAGTACTCTTTTGTAAATGTACCACATTTTCATTAACCATTCTTCAGTTGAGGGGATTCTAGATTTCTTCCAGGTTCTGCCTATTACAAATAATGCTGCTATGAACATAGTTTATTGTATGAATGTGCATCTTTTGGTTATATGCTTAAGAGAGGAATTGTTGGATCTTGTGGTCTACTGATTCCCATTTTCCTGAGGAGACACTATACTGATTTCCAAAGTGATTGTACAGGTTTGCACTCCCACCAGCAGTGGAGGAGTGTACCCCTTTACCCACATCTTCTCCAGCATAAACTGTCATGGGTGTTTTTGATTTTTAGTCATTCTGACAGGAGTAAGATGATATTTCAGAGTTGTTTTGATTTGCATTTTTCTTATTATTAAGGATGTTGAGCAGGTTCTTGAGTGTCTTTCAGCCATTTTAGATTCGTCTATTCAGAATTCTCTATTTAGGTCTGTAACCACTTTTTAAGTGCATTATTTGGTGTTTTCATGACTAGCTTCGTGAATTCTTTGTATATTTTGAAAATCAGCCCTGTGTCACCTGTGCGGTTGGTGAAGATCTTTCCTATTCTATGGACTGTATTTTTGTCTTGTTGACTGTGTCCTTTGCTTTATAGAAGCTTCTCAGTTTTACGAGGTCACATTTATTAATGTCAATTTCAATGTCTGTGCTACTGGTGTTATGTTCAGGAAGTAGTCTCCTGTACCAGTTCATTCAAGGGTACTTCCCACTTTCTCTTCTAAAAGATTCAGTGTGACTGGATTTATTTTGAGGTCTTTGATCCATTTGGACTTAAGTTTTGTGCATGGAGATGGATATGGATCTATCAGTAGTCTTCTACATGCCAGCATGTAGTAAGGCCAGCAACATTTTTTGAAGATGACTACTTTTTTTCCATTGTATAATTTTATCTTCTTTGTCAAAAATCAGTTGTTAGTAGCTGTGTGGGTTAATTTCAGGTTTCTCAATTTGATTTAATTGATCTGTCTGTTTTTGACCCAATACCAGGCTATTTTTAGCGAAATAGCTATATAAAAGAGCTTGAAGTCAGGGATGGTGATGCCTCCAGATGGCACTTTATTGTATTGTGTTGTTTTGGCTATCCTGGGTTTTTTGTTTTTCCATATATATAATTTTCGTTACTGTTCTTTCAAGATCTGTGAAGAAATGAACCAGTATTTTGATGGGCACTGCATTGAATCTGTATATTGTTTTTGGCAAGATTGACATTTTTACTATGTTGGTCCTGCCTATACAAGAACATGGAAGATCTTTGCATTTTTTGGTATCTTCTTTAATTTCTTTCTTTAAAGACTTAAAATTCTTGCTATATAGGTCTTTCGCTTGTTTGATTAGTGTTAGGAATATTATGTTGTTTGCAGCTATTGTAAATGGTGATATTTCTCTGACATCTTTCTCAGTCCATTTATTATTTGTATATAGCAGGGATACTGATTTTTTTTAGTTAATCCTGTTTCCTGTCACTTTGCTGAAGGTGCTTATCAGCTGTAGGAGTTCCCTGGTAGAGGTTTATGGGTCACTTATGTAAACTATCATATCATCTGCAAATAGTGAAAATTTGAATTCTTCCTTTACAATTTGTATCCCCTTGATCTCCTTTTGTTGTTCTGTTGCTGTAGCTAGAACTTCAAGTACATATGAAAAGAGTGGACAGCCTTGTTGTGTTACTGATTTTAGAGGAATAACATTGAGTTTCTCTCCATTGTGTTTTATCTTGGTTGTTGGTTTGCTGTATATTGCTTTTATCATGTTTAGGTATATTCCTGTTATCCCTGATCACTCTATGACCTTTATCATGAAGGGGTGTTAGATATCGCCAAAGGCTTTTTAGAATCAAGTGAGATGATCATGTGGTTTTTCTTTTTCAGTTTGTTTTTATGGTGGATTACATTGACAGATTTTTGTATATTGAACTATCACTGCATCACTGGGATGATTTTTCTGATGTGTTCTTGGATTCAATTTTCTAGTAGTTTGTTAAGTATTTTTGCATTCCTGTTCATGAGGTAGATTGGTCTGTAATTCTCTTTTGTATTTGTGTCTTTGTGTGGCTTGGGTATCAAAGTAATTGTAGCCTCAAAGAAGAGTTTAGCAATGGCCCTTCTCCTTCTATTGTGTGAAACATTTCGAGGAGTATTGGTATTATCTCTTCTTTGAATTTCTGGTAGAATTCTGTATTGAAAAAAACTGGCCCTGGGCGTTTTCTGGTTGGGAGACTTTTGATGACTGCTTCTATTTCATTAGTGGTTATAGGTCTATTTAAATGGCTTATCTGTTCTTGATTTAATTTTGGTAAATGACATCTATCCAGAAAAATTGTCTAATTCCTTTAATTTACATGTTCTGTCTCTGCCCTTTGGTTAGCTTGATAAACGTTTGTCTATCTTGTTGATTATCTCAAAGAGCCAACTGTTTGTTATATTGATTCTTTGTATTTTTTCTTTGTTTCATTTTATTTACTTCAGCCCTTAATTTGATTACTTCCTGATGTCTAGTACTCTGGGATGAATTTGCCCTTTTTGTTCTAGAGGTTTCAGTTGTGCACGTAGTGCTAGGAACTTCCCTCTTAGTACTGCCTTCAAAGTGTCCCATAAGTTTGAGTATGTTGTATCTTCATTTTCATTGAATTCTGGGAAGTCTTTAATATCTGTTTTTAATTATTCCTTGACCTAAGAATGGTGGAATTGCTCATTGTTCAATTTCCATGAGTTCATTCGGTTTCTGCAATTTGTGTTGTTGTTGAATTCTAACTTTAAATCATGGTAGTCTGATAAGATACAGGGGATTATTCCAATTTTTTGTATCTGTTGAGGTTTGCTATGCTGCCCAGTATGAGGTTGATTTTAGAGATGATTCCAGGTGGTGCTGAGAAGAAGATATATTCTTTTGTGTTTGGATGTAATGTTCTACAATTGTCTGTTAAACCCAATTAGGTAATAACTTCTTTTAGTTTTTTGGTTTATTTTTTAACATTGTTTTTATTTATTTTAGAAGCACCCTTATTTACATACCAATGCCCCATTCCCTGGCCCTCCCATCCTCCCTTAACTCTCCCTACAGACAAGTTCTTTTGTTTCTTTGTTATGTTTCTGTCTGGTAGTTGTATCCAGTGGTGTGAGTGTGGTTTTGAAGTCTCCCACTATAAGTGTGTGAGGTTTTATATGTGATTTTAGTTTTAGTAATGTTTCTTTTACAAACATGGGTACATATATATTGGGGGCATAATATTCAGAATTGAGACTTCATCCTGATGGATTTTTCCTGTGATGCATATGAAATGACCTTTTTCATCACTTTTGATTGATTTTATTTTAAAGTCTAATTTGTTAGATATTAGGATAGCTACACCAGCTTGTTCCTTGTGTCCATTTGATTGGGATACCTTATCCCAACCCTTTAGTTTGAAGGTAATGTCCGTCTTTGAAGTTGAGGTGTGTTCCTTGTATGCAGCAGAAGAATGGATTCTGTCTTCATATCCATTCTGTTAGCCTGTGTTTTTTTATAGGTGAGTTAAGATCATTAATATTGAGGGAAATTAAGGACCATTAAGTGTTAATTCTTGTTTGGTTTGGATTTTTTGCTGGTGGTGGTATTGTGTGTGGATTTACCCTGCTTATTTTTTTGGATTTTGGTAGAGTAGGACTATTTATTGCCTTTGTTTTTGTGAGTGTACTTAACTTCCTTAGGTTGGAGTTTTCCTTCCCGTACTTTCTGCAGAGCTATATTAGTGGATATGTATTGTTTAAATCTGGTTTTGTCATGGAATATCTTGTTTTCTGAATCTATAGTGACTGAAAACTTTGCTGCATATAGTTGTCTGTGCTGGCATCAGTGGTCCCTTAGTTTTTGTAGAATATCTCTCTGGGATCTTCTGGCTTTCAGAGTTTCCATGGAGAAGTCAGGTATAATTCTGATAGCTTGGCCCTTATATGTTACTTGGCCTTTTTCTTTCGATGCTCTTAATATTCTTTCTTTATTCTTTATGTTTGGTGTTTTGATTATTATGTGGCAAGGGGACTTTTTGTGGTTCACTCTATTTAGTGTTTTATAGGCTTCTTGTACTTTCATTGGCATGTCTTTCTTTCAGTTGGGAAAGTTTTCTTCTTTGATTTTGTTGAATATGCTTCCTGCAACTTTGAGTTGGGTTTCTTTGCTTTCTTCTATCACCATTATTCTTAAATTTGGCCTTTTTTGGATTTTTGAGACAGGGTTTCTATGTGTAGCTTTGGAGCCTATCCTGGCACCCACTCTATGTACCAGGCTGGCCTCAAACTCTCAGAGATCTGCCTGCCTCTGCCTCCCAAGTGCTGGGATTAAAAGCATATGCCACTAACACCTGGGTAGATTTGTCCTTTTCACGGTGTTCCATATTTCCTGGATTTTTTGTGTTAGGGATTTGTTGTACTTAAAATTTTTGTTGGTTGATGAATCTATTTATCCTAGTGTATCTTCAATTCTTGAGACTCTTTCTCCATCTCTTATATTCTGCTGGTTATTCTTACATCTATAGTTCCTGATCATTTACCCAGTTTTTCTAATTCCCTCAGACTATGGCTTTTTATTGTCTCTATTTCATCTTTCAAATCTTGCACTGTTTGAATTGTTTCTTGAAATTTTTGTTTGTCTTTTACTCCAATTCTTGAATTTTTGTTTGTTTTTTTCTTCCATATCTTCAAAGGACTTTTTTTCATTTCCTTTTTCAGAGTGTCTATCATCTTCATGGAGTTGTTTTTAAAGTTGTTCTCTTCTGTTTCATCTTTATTGGGATATTCAGGTCTTGCTGGTATAGAGTCTCTAGATTCTGGTGGTGTCATATTGTTTTTACTGTTATTGAATGTGTTCTTATATTATCATCTTCCTATCCCTTCTTCCAGTGGGTGCAGGTAGGGTCTCTTCCTCTCCTGGTGGGTATAGGTTCAAGAGGTAAATAGCCATTGAAAAAAACTTCTTATTCATTCTCATATAACTCAAGCTGTTGACTCTGAAATGTTCACATTCTCTATGCAGAAATTTTAAACGTCAATAGCACCTGCCCCTTGAAAAGGTCCTCTGGGTTGATATGCAGAGCATCAGAGCTACCTCCCCCTTCTTGTAGTAATCTGCCATGATTCCCTCTGGAGTTTAGGGGTGCTATGAAAATGGAAAGCTAGTATGAAACTTCAAACCCTAGGAGACAATCTTAGTAGAAAATACGTTAAGAATATTTTCTTGTTCTTGTTGGTTGGTTTGTTTCTAGATAGATTTTCTCTGTGTAGCCCTGGATGCCTTGGAACTCACTCAGTTGACAAGGCTGGCCTGGAACTCAACAGAGATTGACCTGACTCTGCCTCATTGATGGTGTAGCAGAAACCAGAGATTTCAAACCAGACAAACGACTCTTTGCAATGAACACTTACAAGTACAGATATGTGGATAAAGGGGTTTACTGCATGACTCACTGTGTCACACTACAGCTTCCCTGAAAATATTTTTCCTTTTTTTTCTCGTATACTTTACTTTATTTTGGGATGGAGGTTGCAGGGCACAGGGTAGATACAAAGGGTCACGGAAATTAATGGGATCAGAGTATATGATGCAAAAAGCACAAAGAACAAATAACAAGAAACTTTAAAAAAGAATAATTATTTTATTTTTCAGTTTTATACCATGTTAAAGAAATTAATAAAAATGTTAACCATGTATTAATGGACAAGATAGTTAAGATAATAAAGATATTAGTGCGATTATTTTTAAATTGTTTTCATTGAAAATATATTTTTTCATTAAATAATAATAGAATGAAGCAAACAAATAACAAAGGAAAAGAGCCAAGGAAAGGTACAAGAAACAAATATAGATGCAGAGTTACACTCATTCTCAAACTCAGGTATCTCATAAAATCACAGAATTAAAAGCTAAAATATATATGTGAAAGTCCTAGATTTAAAAAAAACAACAAAAAATTTAAAAACAAAAACAATAAACCTACCACAAGACCCAGCAACTCCACTCTTAGGCATATATCCAAAAGATGCCCATTCATACAACAAAGATGTCTGTTCCACTATGTTCATAGCAGCTTTATTTGTAACAGCCAGAACTTGGAAGCAACCTAGATGTCCCTCAACCGAAGAGTAGATAGAGAAAATGTGGTACATTTACACAATGGAGTACTATTCAGCAGGAAAAAACAATGGAATCCTGAGATTCGCAGGCAAATGGATGACACTAGAAGAAACCATCCTGAGTGAGGTAACCCAGTCACAAAAAGAGAAACATGGCATGTACTCTCTCATATATGGATTTTAGACATAGATCTGGGGAGTGCCAGCCTACAATCCCATGGCCAGAAAGTCTGGAAAACTGAAACTTCACTTAGTGGCTGATCGAAGAAAAGGGAAACTCCCTCGGTTAAGTACTGAGCTGAACTCAAGAAAGCCAGTAACAGAGAGGGAGGACTGATGACCAAAGGGATTAAGACTGGGCTGGTTTAACCCCCAGAAACAGCTGACCTGACAAAGGTTAACTCTTGAATCCCAGGCATCAGCCTGGGAATCTAGCATGGGACTGATTAAGACCCCCTGAATGTGAGTGTCAGTGAGGAGGCCTAGGTAATCTATTGAGCCTTGGGTAGCAGATCAGTACCCATCCCGAGTATACACATGGACTTTGGACTCCCATCCAACAATGTGAGGTGCACTCTCACCCTGAATTCTTGGGGAAGGGTCTAGGCCCTGCCCTATATGAAATGACAGACTATGGACACCCCCATGGAGGGCCTCACCCTCCCTGGGGAAACGAGGGGATAATGGGGGGATTGGGGGGGAGGGCATGGGAGGAGGGGAGGGAAAGGGAGAGGGACATGGAACTGACTTGTGAAGCAAACTTGTTTCTTATCTAAATTTAAACTGAAAAAAATAAATTGTAGTCTTGGATTAAAATTTTAAAAAAAGCCCTAATATGACATTATGAGGCAAGGAACCTCCAAAAATGCCATTGAGTTAACTTTATGTTGACCATCTACTTCTGGGCATGCAGCCTGCCCTGAAGAGCAGTTTGTTATTTCCCTAGTGAGACCCCCAGGAAGAAAACTAAATTTTCATTTGCAAGTGGTTATCTATTAGAGAGTACTTCTGGGTTAGGGATAGGTCATGTGTCCACATCTCCTTATATGTTACTTGGTCTTTTAACCTTGTAACTTTCAATGTTTTGATGATTATGTGATCTTCAGAGAGGATATTGTTTTCTGGGTCAATCTATTTGGTGTTCTGTAATATCTTCTTTGTGTGTGTGTGTGTGTGTGTGTGTGTGTGTGTGTGTGTGTCCTCTTAAGGACCTCTATCATATTGATAAAGGCTATCTAAGTTCCTTGGCCTGTAGTTCATTTGTATTGAATTTCTTAGGGTCTACTGTAGTAGGGTTGTTGAGCTCTGATGTAGACATCTTGTCCTGGCTGCTATTTATTTTGTTTTTATGCTGCCATCTGCTGCAGGAAAATTGTCCATACAGCTAATCCACTGTGCCAAGAAAGCAATCTTGAATCCAGAATGGACTCAGAATTTGACTGACCTGGATTTGTCATGAAGTTCTGTGAGAACTTTGTAGGGTGGTTAGAGAGGACAGGAATAGAAGGGAAGAGTTGAGTGGATTTGTAGTGCTAGGTTTTCTGAAAACAGAGAGAGGAAGTCAGCCATTACTCTACTTTCCTTGAATTTTTCAAATCTTTATCTCAGTTTCTGAGTCCTGAGTTTTTATTATTTGAGAACAAACAAATTAGGTAATCAGTTCATCCAGCAGGTGCAGCCATCTAGGCATCTGTGTTTGAAATGATTGTAGCTCTATAGGTTGATATCTGGTTGTCTTTGTTGGGTGGGTTTTCTGATCCTTGATTTCTGTTGCTCCCACTTGCTCTTAGGAGAGTGTGATAGCTGTGTATTGCTTAACACAACACGAATACTTCTGAGATCCTTCCAGGTGCAACCACTGGGGCTCTGTGTACACTGTGTTTCTAGGTATTAGAAACTGACTCTTAGGAGTGAGTATGCACTAGAAGAGGATCCAAGGGGTTCTCATGGGGGCTTACAGGGGGAAATAAGGGTGTTCCACAAGAATCATCTGTTCAGTTCCTTGAACTTAGGGTCGACAGTGATGAGAGTCCACAGCACATAGTCTGTTACCAAACTGGTGAAACTGGCGGATTTGGGTTAGGAGGCAATGGGTGAAAGTGAAAATCTGAAACTCACCTACCTGTTTCCCTGGACTACTTAATTCTTTGGCAAGACTTGGCCTGGCATTTCCCATGCTGGCTGGAGTTGGGGGATGAGACAAAAGAATGACTTCAGAGGAAGGTTGGAGGAGAAAATCTACATGATCTCCTGGAAATGAGGGCAGATAAGAAATGAGGCTGTGGTAGGTCATCTGTGAAAGACCTCTGGATATGACTGGGGGGTTGAATTTGGGGGAAAGGATGGAGAGATGAAGATTGACTGTTAGTCTACCCTCTTCCTTTGCCAGCATGGCTAGCAGATTCCAGGGTATGCCTTTATTTTCAAATGTTTAGTTAGATTCTTTATTTACACACATTCCAGTGTCATGTTCAAGGGCTTGCCTTTGAAGGTCAAAGCACAAATGCAGGATTCAGTTCTGTTCTACAATATGGGTTTGAATTCAAGCCATCAAGCTAAAAAACACTGGTTTTTATCCACTGAGCCACCTCACCAGTCATTGTAAGTGTAAGTATCACTGCATATTAATTTAAATTTTCTATTGAGACAGGAGTCCCTGAAATAGGAGTCAAAGGTGCTAGAGATCACATAGATGCCAAGTAGATGGGACGCTGTCTGCAAGTCTATTTAAGTGTTACTTACTTACTTACTTATCATAAGCACCTTTAAATAAATGCAATAAAATTTGAACAAACTATTCATGGATTAACCTTTCCATGGACCTCAATATTCCTTTAGAAATATCTTTATAATTGGTTTCTTTGTGCTCTGCCAATAAGCTTAGGAAAAACAGACTGTCTTTGTCACCCTGGTAGGTCTTATATTTATCAATTTACACAAGCGAGAATCAGAAAAAAATACCCTTTCTTATTTCCTTTTAATCAAGAGACAGAAAAAAAGTCTCAATATTTGTGTTCCTTCAAAGTTCACATTTTGATATCTGACACCTATATTAATGGAGTTGTTAGGTGGGACTCTCAAAAAGTCTTAATGCCATGTGAGTGGATGTAATGGCATTTTGCCTTGCCAGCAAACTTGTAGTTGTGGTCACACACTTCAAGCATGGTTTCAGGTGTAGATGTGACTGATTATAAAATAGAGGAGTGGTTGGCTCACACTCTTTTGGGTTATGGAGAGCATCTGAAGGGCAGAGACTTCATCTTCTGGAGCAGGAAGACAGTGGTGGTTATTTATTCTTATCTGTGTAAGTGCTTCCCTAATAAGTACCTATTTATCATTTATCTTGGGTCTGGTGGACTTATTTAAAGCCTGCCTTCTCTGGAATTTTCACTATGATTTATCCTTTATAGTAGAGACCTCAAAGATCCCACTTACTCCCTTGCACAATGTAAGGTAGCAACAAGATGGTACCACCATTCCTGGGGAAAGAAATGGGCTCTCAAAAGATAGTGAATTTGCTGATGTCTCCATCTTGGATTTGTCAGCTTCCAGAATCACAAGAAATAAATGTCTGTAGTTTATGAACTTTCCACTTAGCTAGAGAAGACTTTGAGAACCTTTTACAGAATTCAAATTTTGATCTCCACTTGCCATTACAAAGGAGAAAGAGAATAGAATAGCTCTTAATTGAAAGCTTTTGTTCATCTCCAGGAACAACTGCTTTCAAAGGATGCAAGTGTAGGGGGTGATGAAGCAGGGTCTTAGGCCAGGAGGACTTCATGAAACTCCTCCAAGGAGATACCGTGACCTCCCTCTGAAAGCACAGAAACAATAGAGTCCTGGTTATATTCTCATGGATCATCCTGTTTCCCATGACACACAATAGAACAAAGACAGGCTTGAGACCTTTCAGGTGAAGTTTTACAGGAGGCTTTACCCACAACCTCAAGCCTTTGTTCTCTGTTTGAGTGAAATACCTACACACTACA
Organism: Mesocricetus auratus; assembly: GCF_017639785.1. Classification (NCBI taxonomy): domain Eukaryota; kingdom Metazoa; phylum Chordata; class Mammalia; order Rodentia; family Cricetidae; genus Mesocricetus; species Mesocricetus auratus. The sequence continues at coordinate 32,312,546 of NW_024429201.1, forward strand.
CAGGTTTCCATCAAATAGGAGTGCTCTGCGTAAAGAATATGTAAAGTTTAAACCAAATCTTTCATATCCCATGAGAAAACTCCTTAGATACAGCAATAAATAACTGACAAATCCACATCTAAATATCATCTATGCTTGCAAATATCACAGGAACCTCCATTACAGAACATTTAGAGGTTGATGTGGCCACCAGCAGAAGCAGCCAGTTAAATCCCTGCTATATCTCATGATGAGCGCTTTTTCTCCCCTGAGGGAATAAAACTCTCTGCAAATGCTCAATCCTCCCAGTGCAAACAAAAAGCATTAAGGTAACATGAGCTATGCAGTCTCCATTGATTTGTGAATGGAAGTAGTAGGTACTGTTAATGAACCTCGTTGTGAGTCAACACACAGAGAAACAGCCTGGTAGTTTCATGCTTCCATGTGAAATGGAAGCGTAGCTATTATGGGGATAGTCTTCTATTCCACCATGAATAAAAAATTCTAATTAAGGCTTTAAAATAGCTGTGCATTAGAATATACAAAACATACCATTGTGGTACCTTTCCAAGAGACATTGTTCCAAATAGAAATCTGGTCAGACCATCTTCCTTAAAAATTCTGTATCTTACCTGTGTTTTATAAAATGATAAACCTAGACAAAATAGTAGTAAAACTAAATTACTACCACAGCGACTCGAAGTTCAGGCTTTGATCAGAAATACACTGAACACACCTACCTCTATTATCCTGAAGGAAAAATTGACAAAAATGGATAATTTTCCTTTTGACACACATTTGTTTCCATGGGGTTCTCTTAAAGTCATTTTCTACTTGAGATTTTTATTAAATAACACACCACAGGCAGATATTTTCTCTGTTCCTGTTTATTTATTAGTTTGAGGACATGGTAAGGAGTAACTTAAGTTTATTTAATACAAATGAGAGAAGATTAAAACTAGCTTGCAGTAAAATGTGTTCAATATATGAAACAATTGGGTCTTTTGGGCCCTGAGACCTGGTCTTCAGCTTTCCTCATACCATATAACAAGACACTAGCTAATGTCTATGTTAAATGAATGTTAGAAGTTCCCTGATGGGAATGTCACTGATAGGAAGAATGGACCAATATCAATTTGATTATCAACTATTCAACGCATTTTCTTTGCCTATCTTTGTGACAGTCTAGACACTAAAAGAGACAACCATGAAGGGAGTAGGGAATGATTCTTTCTCTACTGCTGCAGTATTCATCATGATGTCTCTTGATTTTTATTTCATTCAAAGGTCTTTCACTTTTTTTTTAATTTTCTATGTTATCTACAAATGCTAGGAACCCTATAGTTCCAGTGGGTTTTCTGTAGGAGGAAGTCTGTATGCCGCCATTAAACATGTGACTTATTAGAGGCACATACAGATGAGGTAATAAAAGGGCGGTTTACCACACCGCTAACCACACCCACTTTAGGCAGGACTAAAGACGTATACGGCTGGACGTAAAGACGTATACGTACGTAGGCGGAACTACGTCACTAGCCATGCCCACTTGGGCATGGCTAGGGGGCGTTACGGGGGGAAGGTATAAAAGACAGCACACAGGAAGTCTCGGTCTCTTTTCCTGGAGTTTGGCTTCCGGTTCGGCAGCTGAAAACTGCTTGGCTCATCTTGGTTACTTGTTTGGTATCTTGTGAGTAATTTCTACAATAAATACTTAGTTTTACTTTCAGTAATTGTGTGTCGCTTATTGTTACAGCGTCCGTTGGAGCCTACAGTTTTCTTTTTCTTTCTGTATTTTTCTAGAGAACACCTTATTCAAATTGTTTCTTTTATTAGATCTGACATTCATTTAGGGGCATTAACATGTACTGGAGGTATAGGCATTCTAGTAGATATGATGAATTATCAATTATATCATATTTAGCATTTGTGTATGTGTATATATGTGTTTAATTCTGACATTCAGAAGATAATTCTAATTTGGAGCTCAAAGTTATGGCTTTTAGATCAGATTCTATGATTTTATTGACTCAATTTTGAGTGAGTCATTTATCTTAAATCTCAACATTCTCCGTGGATCACACATTTTCCACAGTTGTACAAAGTAAACACAACTGAGAAATAAGTGCTGTATAAACTGCTAGCACTATTGTAAGAGATTAATGATGCTTATTTTCATGACACAAAAACTTAATTGCTTCATGTTTTTAGTTGAAGATCATATAAAACATCAAAAATTCAGATGCCAAACTTCCTAGGGATTATAAATTGTGGACACTTGCAATATTGGCTGATGAGATAGCTCAGCAAATAAATGTGCTTAGCTCAAAACATGAGGACCAGAGTTTGATTCCCAGGATCCACAGGGTAAAGGTAAGAACCAAATCCTGAAGGTTAGTCTCTGACCTCCCCACACATGATGTGAGATATTTGCCCATGCACATTAACACAATATAAATAATAAATGTATCTGTAACATTTTAAAGCTGTAAGGTTGTTGTTCACACATTGAATAATAAAGCAATTGGAAAATATTTTTATAAATTAAGGAACATTTTTCTTTCTTAAGGTTCAATGATATTTATTTTCAACTGTAAATACTAATAACTAACTTCATTTGTTCTCAAATTTCTATAATTAAGAAACAGTATAATTTGATAGTATGAATTTTAAATATATATGTTCAGTAATATTAAAAAGGTAATTAAATAATTACTCTGACAATTTTCACTGATTTCATTTAAGAACACCTTTCCTTTATCACTACCCAATCACACGTTTCAATTGACTCTCATAAGTTCTACCTACAAGCACCTACTCTACCTACCCAGTCTCTTGCAACCTCCACCATGTATAATGGAAATAAACTACCATCTTTTCCCACTCTGGTTCGCACAATAGTCCCCCAAAAAATAGCTTTGTTTTCTCTTTGGCTCTCCTTTAGTCTGCTATCCAAAACTAGAAAAAAATATAATAAGTTACTTTACTCCTCTGTTGGCATTTTCCACTGGCCCCTTTCTAACCCTGAGATAGAAAGCATCCTAATTTTTCTTTCTCTCATCCTTCCACATGATTCGGTGTGGGTGTGTCTCTTCTTGACCTGATTTCACTTTTACCACTCTGGCACTACTTCCTGAACTCCATTGGAGGTTATTGGTTCCTACATTGGGAAGCTTGAATTTGCAAAAAATTGTATTCATTTAGTGTTAGACACTGACTTCAATGTCACTATTTTTCATAAATCTACCCCATGCTTTATATCACCCAACACCAATAGATGAGTATATCATCTGATTAAAAGATGGGTATTCATTATAAAAGGATAGTACTTTGAAGCCTCCCAGATCCCATTAAAATGTGGACCCCTAAACATTTTCTAGAGAAGAATTCTGATTCCACTTGAAACATTCTCCAACAGACCTTTTCATGAACAGTTTTTCTTATCTATTTTTTAACCCTTTTATATTTCTGCTCAGCTGTTAACATCCTCAGCAAGGTTATTACTGACTACTATTTACATATATCAACTACCCCTTTATAAAGTTTGAATAAGTTATGAAAATTATATATATATGAATTTCTACTAACAGTATCAAAGTAATTTTAGTGTATTCTATTGCCAATAAAAGTTGAGATGGGAAAACATATAATTATCTTAAATACTTTTCAGTCGCTTCATTTATTCTGTTCATCTCATTTTGAAATCATTTTATTTAAATGACATGTGTATATCAAAACATTAAAAATAATGCTCATTTGGATAAATGAAGACTTGAGATAATTGTTTAAGGCAATTTTTTAGAAAGCACTAACAACTGTCCATCTTCATGTGCAGAAGTGGAAGGTTCTGAGTTATTTTGTGACACATAATATACAAATGTCTGTGTGTGTGTGTGTGTGTGTGTGTGTGTCAGTATAAAAACAGTAACTCCAGAAAGAATATTTTCCAAAGTCCATTATGATTACTGTATTATAGAACAATATTTAACTAAAAATTTTGAATATCAACTTGAACCTTAATGACTCTTCTCCATAAAAATATGATACCTCCCTCAGGATTATAGGTCTTTTACCATGCTTTGCTTTTATGTGAGTGCTAGAAATTAGAATTCAAGTCATGACACTTTCACAATAATCTCTTCTCCTGCTAAACCAACTCCTCCAGCCACAGGGAAATAATCTTAAGTGTTAGGACTGCTGCTGATACACAAGCAGATTTTCTAAGTCAATATTAATTACAGGTCACATACTTATTTCAAACAAGCATCACAATAGCAGCTATTATACAATTCAAATTGGCATTTCCAGTGAAAAACTCAACATACCACTCAACAATCCTATCTAGTGCCTTAACAATGACATTCCAACTGGGCATACTCAGCCTCCCTGACTTACCTTCCATCCCCCCAACAGAGCCTACATTCTGGCATGTTATTTGGAACCTTAAATATGTCATGTTCTCTTCCAAGAGACAAAGAAAGGCAGAAAAATATATGAAATAATTCATAACAACTTAGGTTTGACAAAAACTATCTGACACTCTTGTTTTACATTCCTTTCCTAGTTAAATAATGGCATTTTACTCCCCTAAATAAATGTAATGTTGACTCATATTATAAAAATAGCAAGAAAATGTTTATTCATTTGAAACTATATTGGTAAGTTTATTTATAGATTATAACAAAGTTTGTGCTATGGGGAACTGAGATATGAATCTTGTTCACTTGCTTCATTGGTAATTGTGTTATATAGAGGAAAGGAAAATATGTACTAGTTAGCAATAAATCAAAGTAAAAAAATCCAATTTCTTCTGTATCTTTCCAAACATTAATGAAGAAACACACAGAATCAAATTGAAAAGTTTCCATATTACATCTCAGTGGTGAACTGTGCCTGGTAAAGAGATGTGTTTCTACAAGGAGCTTCTTTTCCCCACCTGCAGAGGCAGATTCTACTTCCTGCTTCACGCATACAGGAATGTCTTAGCCATTCTGTCACTGAAACAGTAGATGGGATAAACTCCTGCTTTTTTTCTTGTTTTTACTGCCAAATCTGCACTCCTCTGAAAACTTGTGTGTTTTCTCTTCATAAAACCATGCAGGACAGTCCTTATTAACTAAACCCAAGCCCTTCCAACTGTCCTTGTGGAATATAATCCTTAGTGTCTTCCCAAAATGTATGAAAGTATGTCAGTTGGCTCTTCCTTCTTTGGTCAGTGTTTTTTTTCTTCTGAATGCATAGTCCCTATAATTGGTTCTTCAAGTAAAAGAAAAAGAACTATCCAGATTGATGAGATAGATCAATCAATAGAGTGCTTTCTTTGCAAGCTTCAGTACCCAAGGACAATCCCCAGAAAGCTGTAGAAATACTGAGCGAAATAGACTGTTGGTAATCACAGTTTTAGGGACATAGAGACAGAAGGATCCTGGGTTCCCTGGATCATCAGTTTAGTTCGATTGGTAAGCTGAAAACCAATAAGAGACCCTCTTCAGAAGAGGTGGATGGTATTCAAGGAAATGTCACCCAAGATTGCATGCATTTTTGTACACACACACACACACACACACACACACACACACACACACACACACACATGCACCACAAATGAGTATCTTTCAACTCCAGTATCCACTAACTTCTGCCCTGTTTATTCGAGATTTTTTTCATAAACTTTTAATTTTTTTTCATTTGTAGCCATTAATTCATGACCAAATTGCTTTCACTTCAAAAACTCTCTGATCAATGACCTTATCAAAGCTCAGGTTGATTTCCACTTTACAAAAGTTAGTGGGTACTTTTTTCAGTGTTCTTTGGCTTCTTAGCAACATTAGACGCAATTTGATAGTTCTTTCTCCTTAAGAATACGAGAGTTCTCCTTTACCTTATTGGGCCACTCACAGCCCTCTCCTTTTTTCTCTACACACCTCCTCAAGGAAGGCATTCATTTGAATACTCTTTAAATCATTTGTATCTTCCTGATTCTAGCCTGACTGCTTTCACTAAGCTCCAAATTCATATCCAGTTTTTCTCCCACTCATTGGACTTGCATCTTTAGCAGGGGTTTCAGCTTTAAAAATGGTCCAAAATGATATTGATTATCCCTAGAAAAGAGTTTTCTTTTTCAAATGTCTTCATTTGGCTTCACTATTTCCCAAACTTATGATTTTTTTAATTCACACTCATATTCAGTTTATGAATAATATCAATACATTCTACTTCTGAAATTCATATAAAGTTTGACCTCTTCCTTTTTAAAAACTGGTTTTATCCTAATCCAGATTATTGTCTCAGAATATGAAACAGTCTAATTATTTCCATACTTATGCTCTTTTTTAGTTATTTCTTTTATTTTTGAGATTGTAATTACATCATTTCTCCTTTCCCTTATCTCCTTCCAAACCTTGCCATATGCCCCTCCTTTTTCTCTTGAAAATTCATTGGTTCATTTTTCATTAACTGTTGTTACATACATTCATGTCTATGTGTGTATGGTTATTCCTAAATGTAAAAGTATAACTACTTAGTGTATGTAATGGCAATTGTATGTTTATGATTTCAGGGCTGACTGTTTGATATTGGATAACCAATTGGCATGCTTTTCCCTGAAGAAGACTATTTCTCTTGTTCTAAGCATTCCATCGTTGCCTGTAATTCTTGGTGTGGGGTTGAGAATTCATGTGGTTTTCCCTACCCACAATAGTATGTTTATTGTGGTTGTCCTTGTTCAGCTCACATTTAGGTCACTATTTTTGTTTACTTTTACACTTGAGGTCTCCACACAGTAGGAAGACTATTGTCATTACAAAGTTAAGTCATAGCCGGGCGGTGGTGGCGCACGCCTTTAATCCCAGCATTCGGGAGGCAGAGGCAGGTGGATCTCTGTGAGTTCGAGGCCAGCCTGGTCTACAGAGTGAGCTCCAGGACAGCCTCCAAAACAATACAGAGAAACCCTGTCTCGAAAAACCAAAAAAAAAAAATTAACTCATGTGATCACTTTCAGGAATCATGGAACTCTAACGGAAAGAAAGAGTCCTTTGAATAATGAAAGGTATTTACATTTTGTTTCTTGAAGTTAAGAGGCAATCTCCAGCATAACAGAGGAGCTTTTGCAAAGACATAAAAGCAGACAAGTGTAGGCAAGTACCTGCATATGGGTGAGTGTCTCTATGATTATATCAAGGAATTTCCTAGAATAAAATTAGTATTATGTAAGAGGGAAAGAGCTGGAGCCAGAGAGAGTATTTAAAATTAATTTCATGATGAATTAAAGGATGAGGATAATTTTGTGCTTGTGAATGAGAAGCAAAAGTATTATAAATATATGAAGGTTATGTGTTGTGTATATTAATTGATGGACCAGCCATGAGAGCCTGCTTTGTCATGCATCTTGCTTCTCTTTATCACATTGCACTGGCTCCATTTTAGAGACCGAACGTTTATAATAAACTGGAAATTAGTCTCATACTCTCCCTGACTTTTTTTTCTTTGACAGAGAGACAAATATCTCATTTCTCATTGGAATAATTAAAATCTATTGCTAACTTGCTGCTTGTGCAGTGTTTTTTTTTGCTGGGGGGGGGGGGGGATTGGGGTGAGACAGAGACAGGGAGAAAAACAAAGAAAGAATTGAGATCATATACTTTTGTGAAACGGGAGGAAGGGCTCATAATTAAAAGCACACTTGCTCCTTTTACAGAGGAATTTGTTTTGATTCCCAGCACCTACACAGAAGCTAACATATGTCTTTAACTCCAGTTCCAAGGGATCCAACAAGTTCTTATGGCATTCACAGGCACCACATAGGCATATAGTACACATATACATGTAAGCAAGAAATATATATATAAACAGAATACATAGTTTCCTATCATCATAAATTTTGTGCAGAAAGGCAGTCTGCATCTTACCACATTTAATACATGTGTAAATATACTTGCAACTTTTTGTCACTGATGCAAGATTCAACATATTGTGTTGACTGTCATCTGACTGATCAGTCTACTCAGATGAGTATCTAGAGACAAAAGAAATGAAAACACCTTTAGGGTTCAATTTAAACTTTATGGTTAGGACAACTCTAATGAATTCCTCTAAAGATATCATCAACCTTGACCATTGCCAGCACCTCCAGATTTCAAAAGCGTTAAAGACCAAAAAGTCATTTTACCCTAAAATAAATGCTGGAATTAATTAATCATGACAAGAATCCTGAATTAAATCCCATGGGAATCTCTGCTGATTACATAACATTTTATTATGTAAATATTTTGTAAATGTGTAACTGAATCTGGCATCAAATCTATTCACAACCTTTTAGTACTTGGAGGAAAGCAATTAACATTGGGAGGTCTGTAGCCAAAAGTTTTTATTGGGGAAAAGAAACCAATGAGGCTTGGAGGCTCCTGAGCAATTTAAAGATTCCAGTTAAACATCACAAACATAGTCTATATAATTTTAAGTAACTATATTGGCAAGATCAGGTGTGCACAAGCTGCAAAAGTCAGTGTGTTACCTGCCACAATTACAAGTTTAAAAAATCAAAAAGTTCAAGTATTTTTATGTAAATTCCATTATCCTCTCATCTCATTCTTTCAAACACATAATTGGTGTGTGGGTGTGTGTGTGTGTGTGTGTGTGTGTGTGTGTGTGTGTGTGTGTATGTGTGTGTGTGTATGTGTATGTGTGTGTGTGTGTTAATTAAACACAAGAATTTCACTTTTCTAAGTCAGTAGTTCTCCACATACAAGAAGAAAAACAAATGCATTCTGGGTAAATCAACCAAAATATATTTGAAACGAGAATGGAAACTGTTTAGGATTGATTCCACTTGTATTCAAGACTCTTCTACCTCTGCCACCACTTCTGGTAAGTTCTCATATTATCAAGTTTTTTTTTTTACTGCTCAACAATTTGCTTACTGGGATATATTCTTTGTGAAACAGTATCTGGATGACTGTGAGAAGGTAAAATATCAGGAAAGACACAAAAGAGATTCTGTTCTCCCAGCCTGGTGAAAGTGGCTTTCAAAAAGAATGCTGAGAGTCCTGGAAAATCAGTAGTGCAGGGTTATTCCTGGTCTTCCTATAGTGCAGGGTTATTCCTGGTCTTCCTATAGTGCAGGGTTATTCCTGGTCTTCCTATAGTGCAGGGTTATTCCTGGTCTTCCTAGTTCTGTAAAGTGAAGAGGACTATGTATGAAAGTCAGCACAAAATTATTAATTAAAAATGGTTAAAAATCTCAGAGAAACAGATGTGTCCAACCCCTTGAGAAAAATTCTATAATAAAATATTGTTATTATTTCCTTCACTAAAATTTACCCCTGATTACCTTTCCCACAACCTGAGAAATCCTGCATGAACAGTGTGTCAGAAGTCATCCTTTTATCCCCCCATGGGGAGTAGGGGGCAAAGAGAACTGGTTTATTGAAAATCATGCAACTGAGATAGATCACAATTGTATATTTTAATGTCCTTGAAATTTTATAAGATTATGAAGTGTCTCAGAAGAATGGAAGAAAAAAGTACTTGGACTTTAGTGTGCTAGGCATGAAGAGGTTCTAGGCTAGACACCTGCATGCTACTCCAGATAAAAGTTGACTGAGTCCAAGTTTTTCCTGTGTAAAATGTAGATGTGTGAATGTTAATGTTAAAAAATGTGGTGCATTCTCAAAAGTTGACCACATACTGAGCAACATATCAAACATCAACAGGTACAAAAAAGTTGGAATAAATCCATGCACCCTATCAGACCACCATTAGTTAAAATTAGAATTCAACAATAACACAAATTGCAGAAAACCTACAAACTCATGGAAATTGAATAATGCGCAATTGTATATCCCTGGGTCAAAGGAGAAATAAAAAAAGAAATTAAAGTATTCCTAGAATTCAATGATAATGAAGACACAACATACCCAAACCTATGGGACACTTTCAAAGCAGTGCTAAGAGGAAATTTCATAGCAGTTTAAGTGGCTACATGAAGAAACTGGAGAATAATTACACTAGAGAATTAACAGCACAACTGAAAGCTCTAGAAAACAAAGAAGCAAACTCACCCAGGAGGAGTAGACAACAGGAAATAATCAAACTGAGGGCTGAAATCAATAAAGGAGAAAATAGGAAAACAATGCAAAGAATCAATGCAACGAAGAGTTGGTTCTTTGAGAAAATCAACAAGATAGACAAACCTTTGTCCAAACTTACCAAACGGCAGAATGTGAACATGCTAATTAAGAAAATCAGAAATGGGCTGGGCGGTGGTGGCACACGCCTTTAATCCCAGCACTCGGGAGGCAGAGGCAGGCAGATCTCTGTGAGTTCGAGGCCAGGCCGGACCGACAGCCTCGAAAACAATACAGAGAAACCCTGTCTCGTAAAAACAAAAAAAAAATAAGAAAGAAAGAAAATCAGAAATTAAATGAAAAGGGGGACATAACAACAGACTCTGAGGAAATTCAGGGAATCATCAGTTCATACTTTGAAAACATGTACTCAACAAAATTCAAAAATTTAAAGGAAATGGACATTTTTCTAGATAGCTATCACTTGCCAAAATGAAATCAAGAAGAGATAAGCAATTTAAATAGACATATAACCCCTATGGAAATAGAAACAGTCATCAAAAGTCTCCTGACCAAAAAAAGTCCAGGTCCAGATGTCCTCAGTGAAGAATTCTACCAGAAATTTAAAGGACAGCTTACATCAATTCTTCTCAAAGTATTTCATGCAATAGAAGCAGAAGGGTCTTTACCAAACTCTTTCTACCAGGCTTCAACAACACACAAAGACACAAATAAGAAAGAGAACTACAGACCAATATCCTTCATGAACATTGATGCAAAATACTCAATAAAATACTGGAAAATTGGATCCAAAAACACATCACAACAATCATTCACCACGATCAAGTAGGTTTCATCCCAGGGATGCAGGGATGATTCAACATATGAAAATCCATCAATGTAATCGACCATATAGACAAGCTGAGAAACAAAAAATATATGGTCATCTCACTAGATGCATAAAAAGACTTTGACAAAATCCAAAACCCCTTCATGATAAAGGTCTTGGAGAGATCTGGGATAGCAGGAATATACCTAAACATAATAAAAGCTATACACAGCAAACCAACAGCCAACATCAAAATAAATGGACAGAACTCAATGCAATCCACTAACATCAGGAACAAGACATGGCTATCCACTCTCTCCATACCTTTCCATTATTGTACTTGAAGTTCTAGCTACAACACTATGACAACTAAAGGAGATCAAGGGAATACAGATTGGAAAGGAAGAGGTAAAACATTCACTATTTGCAGATGATATGATAGTTTACATAACTGATCCAAAAAACTCTACCAGGGAATGCCTACAACTGATAAAAAATTTCAGCAAAGTGGCAGGATACAAGATCAACTCAATAAAATCAGAAGCCCTGCTTATACAGACAATAAAAGGGCAGAGAATGAAATCAGAGAAACATCACCCTTTACAATTGCCACAAACATAAAGTGCCTTGGGCTAACGCTAACCAAACAAGTGAAAGGCCTGTATCACAAGAACTTTGAGTCTTTAAAGAAACAAATTAAAGAAGACATCAGAAAATGGAAAGATCTCCCATGTTGTGGATAGGTAGGATCAATGTAGTAAAAATGACAATCCTGCCAAAAGCAATCTACAGATTCAATGCAATCCCCATTAAAATACCAGCACAATTCTTCACAAACCTTGAAAGAACAATAATTCAATTTTGTATGGAAAAAGAAAAGACCCAGAATATCCAAAACAACCTTATTCAACAAAGCAACATCTGAAGGCATCACCATCCTTGACTTCAAGTTCTATTATAGAGCTGTAGTCCTGAAAACAGCTTGGTATGGGCACAAAAATAGACAGGTAGACCAATGGAATCAAATTGAACATCCTGACATTAACCCATACATGCGTGAACATCTGATCTTTGACAAAGAAGCTAAAAATAAACAATGGAAAAAAGAAAGCATCTTCAGCAAATGGTGCTGGCATAACTGGATGCTGGCATGTAGAGAATGCGGATAGATCCATGTATATCGCCATGTGCAAAACTTAAATCCAAATGGATCAAAGACCTCAACATAAATCCAGCCACACTGAAACACTTAGAAATGAAAGTGGGTGGTACCCTTGAACGAACTGGTACAGGAAGCTGCTTCCTGAACATAACACAGTAAGGTCAACAATTATAACATGGGACCTCCTGAAACTGAGAAGCTTCTGTAAGGCAAAGGACAGTCAACAAGTCAGAAAGGTAACCCATAAAATGGGAAACGATATTCACTAACCCCACACCTGACAGAGGGCTGATCTCCAAAATTTACAAAGAACTCAAGAAGTAAGTCTCCAAAACACCAAAGGATCCAATTAAAAAGTGGGCTACAGAACTAAATAGAGAATTCTCAATAGAGGAGTCTAAAATGGCTGAGAGACACTTGAGAAAGTGATCAACATCCCTAGCCATCCAGGAAATGCAAGTCAAAACAACTCTGAGATACCATCTTACTCCTGTCAGAATGGCTAAAATAAAAAACACCAAAGACAGTTTATGCTGGAGAGGTTGTGGAGAGAAGGGAACACTCCTCCACTGCTGGTGGGAGTGCCAACTCGCACAGCCACTTTGGAAATCAGTATGGAGATTGCTCAGAAAAATGGGAATAAGCCTACCACGAGACCCAGCAATTCAACTCTTAGGCATATATCCAAAAGATGCACATTCATACAATAAGGACATCTGTTCCACTATGTTCATAGCAGCATTATTTGTAATAGCCAGAACTTGGAAGCAACCTAGATGCGCCTCAACTGAAGAGTGGATAGAGAAAATGTGGTACATTTACACAATGGAGTACTTCTCAGCAGAAAAAACAAACAAACAATGGAATCCTGAAATTTGCAGGCAAATGGATGGCACTAGAAGAAACCATCCTGAGTGAGGTAACCCAATCACAAAAAGACAAACATGGTATGTACTATCTCATATATGGATTTTAGACATAGATCTGGGGAGTGCCTATGGCCAGAGAGTCTGGAGAACAGAACCTTCATCCAGCGGCTGATGGAAGTAGAGGCATACTCCCACAGCTAAACACTTAGCTGAACTCAAGGAATCCAGTGACAGAGAGGGAGAACTGATGAGCAAAGTGGTTAAACAGCTGACCTGACAAGGGTTAGCTCTTGAATCCCAGACTGATGGCTGGGAAGCCAGCATGGGACTGATCAACACCCCCTGAATGTGGGTGTCAGTGAGAAGGCCTAGGAAGTCTATTGGGCCTTGGGTAATAGATCAGCATTTATCTCTGGAGTATAAATAGACTTTGGGTGCCCATCCAACAGTGAGAGATGCACTCTCAGCCTGAACTCTTGGGGGAGGGTCTAGGCCCTGCTTTGGATGAAATGACAGACTATGGACACCGCCATGGAGGGCCTCATCCTCCCTGGGGTGATGAGAGGGTATTGAGGGGGTTGGTGGGAGGGTGTGGGAGGAAGGGAGGGTAAGGGAGAGGGACCGGGGATTGACATGTGAAGCAACCTTGTTTCTAATTTAAATTTAAAGATAAAAATAAAAATGTGGTGCCCTTCACACAACCAGCTGAGGCCTACGGAGTGCCACTATGGTTCCCATACCAGCAGGAACCAACCCACCCAGAAACTGCCAGCATTCTAGTCTCTTTCTCCACCCAAGGGATTAGGTAAGCTTGGGCCTCTTTCCAGCCCACTTTCCTGTGCCCTGGGCACAAAAAACTGACACCTGGGGACTGAACACTGCAGAACCCAGCCCAATGGGGTTCAGCCCACCACAAGACTGCCAAGACCAAGTACCAGGACCACCTCCATCCACAGGAAGAGGAGAGCCGCCAGAGTATTGGACCTGCTTGACCTACAGGAAAGAAACCTTGGTCCCATACCCACCAGGAAAGGAAGAGAATCCTTCTGTACCCCCTGAGAGAAAGAATGGGAACCACACACACTCAGCAACAGAAAAACCAACATGACATCTACAGAGTCTAGAGAATATATACTAGCAAGATCGCAAATATCCCAATGCAGATGAAGCAGAAGAGAATGATCTAAAAAAGAACTTCAGGAAAAGGATAGAGGCCCTCAAAGGGGATATGAGAAAATCTCAAAGAAATGGAAGAAAAATCAAACCAAAAAAATGGGAGAAATGGAGGAAAAAGCAAAGCTAAAATTGCAAGAAACAATATAAACAGTGCAAGGGTTAAAAGCTGAAATAGAGATAAAAATCACAGTCTGAAGGAATGCTAGAAATAGAAAAGCCAGGCAAACAGTCAGGTACTAGAGATGCAAGCATAACCAACAAAATACAAGAGATGGAAAAAAATCTCAGGCGTTGAAGATACACCAGGAGAAATAGATTCATTGACCAAAGAAAATGTTAAGTCCAACAAACCCCTAACACAAAATATCCAGGAAATACTGGACTCCATAAGAAGACCAAACCTAAGAATAATAGATATAAAAGAAGATGAGGAAACCCGACTCAAAGGAACAGAAAACCTATTCAATAGAATTATAGAAGAAAACTTTCCCAACCTAAAGAAAGACATGCCAATGAAGGTACAAGAAGCCTATAAAACACTAAAGAGAGTGAACCACAAAATGTCCCCTTGCCACATAATAATCAAAACCCCAAACATATAAAATAAAGAAAGAATATTAAGAGCAGCAAAGGAAAAATTAAAGTAACAAAGAATTGCACCTGAATTCTCCATGGAAACTCTGAAAGTCATAAGGTTGTAGATAGATATTCTACCAACACTAAGAGACCACATTTACCAGGCCAGACTACTACACCCAGCAAAGCTTTCAATCACTGTAGATGTAGAAAATGAGATATTCCTTGAAAAAAACATATTTAAACAATGCATATCCACTAACCCAGCCATACAGAAAGTTCTGGAAGGAAAATTCCAACCCAAAGAAGTTAACTACAACCAGAAAATTATAGGCAACAAATAATCCCACTTTATCAAGTGCCAAGAGAAGAAAGGGATGGAAATCCACATACCTCCAACAATTCCAAAACAAGCAAGAATGAGCTAGCAATGGTCATTAATATCCCCAATATTAATGGTCTTAAATCGTCCATAAAAAGACACAGGCTAACATAATGAATTTCAAAGAGGGAACCCATCCTTCTGCTGCATACAAGGAACACATCTCAACTTCAAAGACAGATGTGACCTCAGAGTTAATGGTTTGGAAAATATTTTCCATTCAAATGGACCCAACAAACAAGCAGAGGTAATATCTACTGAATTAGACTTCAAACTAAAATCAAACAAAAGATTTGGGAGGTGATGACACACACCTTTATTCCAAGCACTCAGGAGGCAGAGGCAGGCAGATCTCTGTGAGGTCGATACCAGCCTTGTCTACAAGAGCTAGTTCCAGGACAGCCTTCAAAGCCACAGAGAAACCCTGTCTCAAAAAAAAAGAAAAACAAAAGAAATAAAGAGAGAGGAAGGAGGTCATTTCATACTCATCACAGGAGAAACCCACCAAGATGAAGTCTCACTTCTGAACATGTATGCCCCTAATACAAAGGCATCCAATTTCATAAAAGAAACATTACTAAAACTCAAATCACACATAAAACCTCACACACTTATAGTGGAAGAATTCAACATCCACTCTCATCACTAGACAAGGCTACCATACAGACACTTAACAAAGAATCAAAGGAACTAATAGAAATTATGACCCAATTGGGTTTAACAGACATCTATAGAATATTCCATCCAAACACAAAAGAATATGCCTTCTTCTCAGGCCCACATGGAACCTTGTCAAAAAGCAACAATATACTTGACAACATAGCAAACCACAACAGGTACAAAAATTGGAATATTCCATGTATCTTATCAGACCACCATGTTTTAAAGTTAGAATTCAACAACAACACAAATTGCAGAAACCTCACAAACTCATGGAAATCGAATAATGCACAATTGCACCATTCTTGGGTCAAAGAAGAAATAAAAAAGAAATTAAGGCCTTCCTAGAATTCAATGAGAATGAAGACACAACAAACCCAAACGTATGGGACACTTTGAATGCAGTGCTAAGAAAAAAGTTCATAAACACTAGGTGCTCATATGAAGAAACTGGAGAATAGTCACACTACAGAATTTACAGCAAAATTAGAAGCTTTAGAACAACAAGAAGCAACCATACCCAGGAGGAGTAGACGCCAGGAAATAATCAAATTGAGGGCTGAAATCAATAAAGTAGAACTAGGAAAACAATACAAAGAATCAATATAAGGAATAGTTGTTCCACTATGTTCATAGCAGCATTATTTGTAATAGCCAGAACCTGGAAGCAACATAAATGCCCCTCAACTTTAGAGTGGATAGAGAAAATGTGTAACATTTACAAAATGGAGTATTACTCAGCAGAAAAAAATGGAATCTTGAAATTTGCAGGCAAATAGATGTCACTAGAAGAAACCATCTAGATTGAGGTAACTCAGTCACAAAAAGGCAGGCATGGTATGTACTCACTCATATATGGACTTTAGACATGGATCAGGTGAGTGCCAGCCTACAGTCCCACTGCCAGAGAGTCTGGGAAACAGGGAGGACCCTAAGAGAGATATTCATAGTACCCTAGAGAAGGGGAATGAGACAGGATCTCCTAAGGGGATTGGGAACATGGGGGATGGGAGAAGGAGCTGGGGAACAAGATGGGGAGAAGAGGAGGGGCGAGGAGGATATGGGGAAGCAAGATGGTTTAGTCAGGGAAAGAATAGAGGGGAATAGGATGAGAGATACCATAATACAGGGAGTTATTATAGGTTTGAGGACAGATCTGGCACTAGTGAGATGTCCAAAGATCTACAAGGATGACACCAACTGGCAAACTAAACACTAGTGGAGAGACTACCTTAAATGCCCTTCCCTGATATGAGTTTGATGACTACCTTTATGCCATCTGAGAGCCTTCATCCAGTGGCTGATGGAAGCAGAAGCAGACACCCACAGCTGAACACTGAACTGAACTCCTGGAACCCAGTTGCAGAGAGGGAGGAGTGATGAGCAAAGGGATCAAGACCAGGCTGCTGAAAGCCACAGAGACAAATGACCTGAACAAGGTGGAGCACATAGACCCTAGAACAATGGCTGAGAGGACAGCATGGGACTCATCCAGTCCCCTTAAATTTGGGTGTCAGCACGGAGGGCTCAGCAATCTATGGGGCCTTGGATACTAGATCAGTATTTATCCTTGGCATACAAATGGACTTTGGGAGCCCATTCTACATCAAGGAATGATCTCTCAGCCTGGACACATTGGAGAGGGCCTAGGCCCTGCCCTGGATGAAATGACAAACTCTGAAGGTTCCACCATGGAGGGCTTCACTTTCCCTGGGGAGAGGACTGGCTATGGGGATGAGGGTTGGTTAGGTTGGTGTGCAAGGTGGGGGAGGGAACTGGGATTGGCATGTGAAGCAAGCTTGTTTCTAATTTAAATAAAAAAAGATAAATTTAAAAAATGCACTACTTTTCAAATACAGTATCTAATCATGCAATTATTTTTATTCAACAATTAGAAGTAATCATTGTGTTAAATATTGCCATTTGAATATTCAAGTTATACACAGTTACAGTTGTTGAAAACCTTGTTGTCCAATTAAGGAAATCACATTTTAAACAAAAGCAATGTTACAACATGTAATGTATTTTGGTAATGGTTTCACAGGGGTATGGTACTGTGTGTTGTTGCTCAAGAAAAAACAAGGGCCTGTTTATGAAGAGCCTATGAAGTTAAGATGGCAGGAGCTGATTCCAGTGCCAAAAATCCATTCTCCATTCTGCATCATTTTGCAGTCATTAAACTTAATTTTCAGCTAGGCTACAGAATACCTTAAGTACACTCCATATTTCTCACCTTCCTTGCAAACAGGCATTACCATGTTGTTCTAATTCATGAGAAATTGAGTAAAAGCAGAATAGATTTGAACAAATTTATATTTGTAAACTTAAAAGAAAGGCAGCCTATCTTTTCTCTTCTTTCTTCTTGCTTCATGGAAGACAACCAGTGTATAGAGACCTGGATATTGTGGATGAGAAATAGTCTTGGTGAAGCAACAGAGTATGAGGGACATGGTTCTCTAGGTTGGTACCATTCCAGTTTTCATAATCTATCCCCAAATTTAGGTCGAGGAAAGAAATATACTTCTTTCATATATAATACCCTGACTGCCATTAAAAGTCTTTTTAAATACATATGTTAGATTGAAGGACAGAAATTATCCAGAGGCCAGTGGGAGTCAATGATAGGTGTTTCAGAAACAATTTCATCAAATTCCCATTTTGAAATCTTTCTTAGTCTGGTATACAAAATCAATTGAGAGTTCATAAAATAAGAGTACAAGAAGTTTTTATTGCATCATTAATTATATGACAATATTATGGTATAAACAGCTAATACAGAAGAAAAAGGTTAATGCATAATGTTTCCCTAGAAAGAAAACTGTAACCAGGTATAGTGGAAAGTGAGGATGCCAAGTATTTCATGGTTATCTGTTTTCAGTGAAAACTTCTTTGAAAGACAGATCAAAATAAAATTAGCCTTTGTCACTTATACAACTTAGAAACATACAAAAAAAGTCATAGAAAATTGTCTCCTGTTATTGTGCAGCTGAGACCCTCCTGTGGGTAGAAAGTCATATAATGTATGCATGTATATACATATATATATACATATATATACACACACATATTTGCCTTCGCTCAAGCAGTTTTGCCAACATTACACCATTAAGACATTCAGTACCTCACTTGTTGTATTTACTAATATCTTATCTGGGACAATAAATTATGCTCAGTATTTTCACAATACAAAAATGGATGATATGTGGTTTCTATCCTTTGGGTAGTTACTATCTAGTAGAAAGCATGGGCATGTTAGACCTCCTGTAAAGATAAACTACAATGAAGGCAGAAGAAATTATGGGTAATAACTGGTATCAAATGATCTAAACTAGAAAGGTAAAATTTGAGAGATGGAAACAGAACAGACAGATCTTAATTGAAAGAAAGAAAGGGTTGATGTTGGGTGGGGCATAGAATGAAATCTGCATTTAAAGTTGGCCACACTAATGACAATATGGAAATATGGAAAATGATTTTGAAAGGGAAAATCTAGAAAGAGACATCCCTAGTGACTATTTGAAAGAAAACCCTAATGACGAACTGAATAGATGCTGTGATGTTTAGTATCATTTAGAAAAAGAGTATTAGCCAACTAGTTTCTCAAAAATTAAAATAATCGAAATAATAAAAATTTTCTAGTCAGGCCTAATAAGTTGCTAAATCAACCTGGATTTATCACTTAATGTGGAAAGATGAAGCATCTCTTCATCTTTCTTTAGAGATAAATCTGTGATGTAATTACATGTAACATACTCAGATTTAGAACCTTGGCTTGAACCACTGGGAACCAAAGTGCCCTTTAATCTGGCTATAGAAATGTTACTATGTATCACTAAGACCTGGAGGGTATTACAGAGAAAAACAAATGAGGAAAAAGGCCATCTTGGGGGGTGGGAAAGCAGTGCAATGGTCAGGATTAAGAGGTAAAGAGAGAGGTTGGAAACATAGCTTGGAGGTAGAGTCCATGCCAGCCAGGTACGAGTTTATGGGTTTAAACTCCAGAATCAGAGAAAAAATATAGATAAGAAATGTGACAGAGCTTAAGAATGAACCCACTAAGACTGCAGTGACAAACCACTGAAGTTATCAGTCTTGAGAATTAATTCTCCTCTTGTTTGAATTATGCATTGCTTTCTTTTTCATTTGCAACTGAGAGTATTCCAACTGAATCATGAAGCCACGCATTACAGGCACAGGGCTTCAGTCTATCCACAGGATTTGCTATTAAATGTGTTGCTTCACTGAGTACAGCGTTGGACTACAGTGATCTCTAACAGACCTCTAATTCATTCCAGGTATCGATGACAAGATAAATTTAAAAGCATGTGCAGGAAGCTGGGCATTGATGGCACATGCCTTTAATCACAGCACTCAGGAGGCAGAGACAGGTGGATCTCTATGAGATCGAGGCCAGCCTGGTCTACAGAGCGAGTTCCAGGACAGCCTCCAAAACAATATAGAGAAACCCTGCCTCGAAAAACCAAAAAATAAATAAATAAATAAATAAATAAAATAAAGCATGTGCAGGAGATCAGGAACCTATGAATATTGATAGTGCATACTATGTTTGAATATAGCAGCATCTATAGCATCTATCCTATAGGATATGCATAGATGTCTGTCTGCACTTCTGACTTGTGTACAGGATGATATAAATAATTCTTAGGCAAAAGTCTACAAATGATGGCATGCCAGCAGAATGAGACAAGGACAATGGTCCATCCTACATACCCATCAATCATGGCAGAACCAGAAATGAATACACAGCCTTGTTCAGAAGTGTCTCACAAAATCGCTTTAGAACACTGAGCCATAAAGCTCTTAGCTTAATGAGTTGGTAGCATTTTGCAGATTTGCTTAAAACATGTTGCTTCCCAGACTGTGTTAACAGACTCCAATAGTGCTTGCCAACACACTCATCCTAAACAATTACATTAACATCCATAAGGCCGTGTTTACAGTTCTGAGAAGCGAATGTATTGTTAATGGGCCATAAACTACCCTCTGATTCAATGCTTTGGCTCTTTGAAACTTGTGTAATAGTCAGTGGAAATTTTCCAACATCTACTTGGCATGCAAGTAGAATTGGCTTCAGGGAAATAAAACTGAATTCTAAGAAGTATACTTTCCATGCATTTCTGATCTGATGTGACTTTTTATATAAAAGAAGGACAATTCAAACAAAATTTTGAAAGATCATACTTGTAGTTTACAATAGTTTTACATGTTATGGCAATGAGTAAATATCATGATAAAACATTAAAAAAATCCTATGTGTACAACAGCCTCCATTTCTCCTCAAATGTTCTTTCAAACCTCTTGTGAAATAATTGCATCAGTGAGTCCCAAATAGTCTGTGAAGAGACATTCATTGTAACTCCATGCTTGTCAGGCCTACTATAATGTGAGGCTGTTTTCTGGATGCCAAGCACAAGCTGAGCTGTTTAAACTGTTGTTGAAATCTTCCTATGGAACTCTGACTGCTCTCATAACCAGTTTTCCATCTTTTTAACCCTCTCTCACTTTCCTCTTTAGAGTCTGCTGTCTACATTTCTGCTTTATTCCCTGCTCATTCAATAGTCGTATTTCCTATATCTGGCTAATATTTCTCAGTTCTTTTTATCAGATGGTTCCACTTTCTCTTATTGATAGTTTCCATTTATCTCAATGTGTTTTTAAGATTAATTCACATCCTGTTTTAAAAGCCTGTTCCTTGTTTAGCTGAATTCTCTGGATTTCAGTTCTTTCAGCTTTTTTTATTCAATGATTCAATGATTTTTACATCTATATATCATTAATGTACAACTTTGTGTAAGAAATTATCACGGTATTTACTTATTGCCATAACATATAAAACTATTGTAAACTACAGATTTGATCATTCAGTTTGCATAATATTGTGTCAGGCCTTATTCTATTCAAGCATTATATTAACCCATTGATTGTCAAAATAATCCTATGAGATAAATACTATTATTGCCCCTAATTTAAAGACAGAAAAATTAAGTTGCCCAAGAAGCAGACATAAGCAACAAATCCAAATTCTACCCTGTGGTGTATAGCTGATGTATTATGCCAATTTTGCTTAATTCAGTGTCCAACAGCCCCTTGGGAGAGGAGACAAAGGGTATTCAAAGAGAAAAGAGTATTTGTATGTAGTGCCCCCTGAAAAGCTGAAGGATGATTTGGGAGAACATAACCTTTCTGAATAGAGTAAAATTAATTCCAAAGCTGCTTTACAAGATTTTGTGAACAAAGGAGCAATACGTTTTACTTAAATGCATTCTTTGAGAGTTAGGAATCATAATAGAAAACAAAATTATAATTTCATTATTTACAGAAAAGGCAGTTTTATCAGTTATGTAGGATCTTATTAGCACAAATTAGTTCAGCATACATAAAACCCACTAACAAATGTTAATTTTTATTACTGTTTGTTGCACTCTTCCCCCATGGGGGTCTGTTGACTGAACTTTCTATATATGTGCTCATATACCTTTCCCCACAGCTCCAAGTTAGAAGCATGGCCTACTTGTAAGATCATCCATAAATCTTGATATTTGGGCATTATGATTGTTTCAGTGACTAAAAGCAATGCTGTTTGAACAATGAGCATTTATCTTAGACTTTTTATAAATTGGCTAAGGCATAAGAGTGAGGTTTGAACCATCTAATGTCACCAATGTGTCACCTGAGAACAATACCTTTGGGACTGAAGTTATCACCATAAAGCAAAGCCAAAAGTACATGAAGAAACAAGGTGACAATGACTGTTTGAGGATCTGGACACAGCATTGAAAACCTTGGGCATAGGAGTAAACAAGTTCCTTTGGTACAATAGAAATTTGGATATTTTCTCATACTTGTAACTAAGAAACTCTCTCTCTCTCTCTCTCTCTCTCTCTCTCTCTCTCTCTCTCTCTCTCTCTCTCCATATCTCCTATACTATACTTCCCCCTCAGATTTCCTTTTCCTATCTTCTGTAGTGAAAGGAGCTTCCACAAATGACTTTTATCATAGAAAAAGTCTCCCATAACAGTTTATGAATTAGAAAGCTCTAGATAGTGTAATATTTTCACCCAAACCCTCCGTGTATTTGGTGTCACAGAATCTCTAACCTAAGTAAATGGAATAGAGTACATTGGCCTTTGGATATTATTTGATCTCAGCCTTCAACAGGAAAATCAAAGGTTGAAATTACTGCTTCGAAGAACTATGCAAGCAATTGTGATCTACATTAATACATAACTTGTTTAGCTGTGTTGGACCTTTATTCTTTATATTAGGAGTGAAAGTAAAAAGTAGCTATAGAAATTTCTGATATTCTGTTATATTCATTATTGGTTAACTCCCCACTATATAAAATTTACTCAGACTTGCTATTAGCATATTTATAATGATGCATATAATCTAAGACCATTTCCATAATGAATACATTGCTGCTTTATTTTTTTAAGTATTTCTCTTAGAATCCTAACACCAAGTGATAAGGGTAGATCACAGCTAGAAATGGCTAGGACAACAACAGGAAAATTCAACTTTGGTTGAAGAAGATGGAGAAAGCTGGTGATTAAGGACAGAAAAATTATTACTTGTCCAAAAATTGCAGGTTTTAGAATATTTTTTAAATTTAAGGACAAAAGTCAATGCAGAAGACACATAAACTCTGGAACTTGAGATTTCTATTCCATTGGAGCAAGCTGATTTCTGCAACAGCTCTTTGGTACTCTGGAGAGCTCCCAATGTGCCATAGTCCTTGAATTACATTCAAGCGTTTTTTCTTCCAGCTGTAGTCCAAGCATTCAGCTGGCTTTCTGTTTCAGCAAAATTTTCTGATCATTAAAGTTATGTTATTAGTGTTTCTGAGGTCTGTAGATTAACCATTAAAGACTCTTCAGTTTGACATCAAATCAGAATCATGAATTTCCCTCTTGGTCATCATTCTGTGGAGTACAAAAATTTAAACACTCTATTCACATTGGAATGATCTTACAACTCATTTTTACATACCTGAAGGCATACAGATGTATGAGAAATTTGATTATAAAGTTGCTTGACAGGTGGGGATACTCACCACTATAATAACAAGGAAGATGATTGATGATTACCTTAAATACCACCATAGAGCTGACGATGGAAAGCAGAAGCAGAGATCCACAGCTAAGCACTGAACCAAACTCCTAGAATACAATTGTAGAGAGGGAGGAATGATTAACAAAGGGGTCAAGACCATGCTGGCAAAACCCACAGAAACAGCTGACCTGAGCAAGTTTGAGCTCACGGACTCCAGACTGACAGCTGAGGAACTGAATTAGGCCCCGTGAATGTGGGTGTCAGTTGGGGAGCTTGGGCAACCTATAGGGCCTATGGCAGTGGAACCAGTATTTATCCCTAATTCATGAACTAGTTTTATGGAGCCTGTTCCCTATGGAGGGATACTCTCTCAGCCTAGACACAGGGGAGAAGACCTTGGCCCTGCCCAAAATGATGTGATAGACATTGATGATCCCTCATGGGAGGCATCACCCTGTCTTCAGAGTGAATGGGGGTGGTATGGGCAGATTATGGGGGAAGTGGAAGGATGGGAGGAAGGGGGAACTGGGATTGGTATGTCAAATAAGATTGTTTTTAATTTAAAAAAATTAGTTCAAAAAGAAATGAACAAAAATGAAATATATTATATAAAGTTGTTAAAAACAAAGTTGTTTGAACTATCAAATGCACAGAAAATGTGAATAGTAATTTATAAGTTCACTACAAGTTGTAGTATATCTATATAAAGAATATATTATATATAATATATCAATACACACACATACAAACACTAATGTACCATTAATCCTGTTGTCATTTCTATTTCTGTCGACAAAGATTAGATTGAGGGAGGAAGACATTTATTTCAGCCTACAATTCCAACTACATTCCAGACTATAGTCCATCATTGTGCAGAAGTCAAGGCAAGAATTTCAAATATTTAATTACATCACATTCACAGTCAAGGACACAAAGTAATGAATGTATCCGTGTTCACTTGTTCAATTGCTTGCACTTAGCTCAGCTTCTCAACTTCTACACTGTTCAAGATGTCATGCCCAATCAATGGTGTCACTCACTTAATTTAATTAAGGCAGTTATCAACAGACAAGCTCACAGGCTAACTCAGTGTAGACAATATCTCCTCAAGACTCTTGTCACAGGTGACTCTGCATTGTACTAAGCTGACATGGAGACAACAATCAAAGTTACATTTAGACATGGAAAGCAAGTGAGAACTGAAACATAATGATGTGAATAGGGAGTTTTGATTTATGGAAAACCTTTATGCTTATTTGTACACATAATATCCCAAAATATAATATCCCAGCATTAGCTGGAAACTATTAGTAGGTTATTGGAAGAAATCCTATGAAATTTGTTGAATTTTTATTATGTACATATTTACTAACATGTACATATATTATGTGTGTGCATGTGTGCATGTATGAGTTGACTGAAACTTACCAGGTAGGCTAGACTGACTGTCAAGCAAGCTCCACAGAGCTTCCTATCTCCTTTTTCCCAGAACTGGCATTATAAGCACATACCACCATACCCAGCATTTTTTTGAGGGTCAAACCCATGTCCTTGTGATTGTAATGCAAACGTTTATACCAAGTGAGTTATCACTATAGTCCCACAAACATACATTTTGTAAGTAATATTTACAGAAATATGCAGTTATGACCCATTCATCATAGATTAATAGATATAGAAATTCCCATAAATCTCAATCAGGAATAGTTTTCTGTAATGTATCATACTTTTTAGTCCCTGTTTCTAACACTTAGTAAACAAATCAGTTGACTCAAAAACAGAAAATACCAAATAACCCTAACTGCATCTTCACAGTATTTGTTGTCACTGCTTGACACAATTAAAAGAACTCTCTCCAGCATTACTCACAGACTTCCAGAGAAGTAACTGTGTGAATAAAAACCACAGATTTCTTGTAGAAATCATTCTGTGCTTAATGTGGTTAAGAACTTACTATCGTTGAAATCAGTTATCAGTGACTTCTTGGAGTTGTCTGCCCCTGAGTACATGATTATTGCATGATGAATCATTTTCTCAGAAACCTGAAAGTTATGAAAAATAGCAGGTCCTATGTAACATTGGTTTGTGGCATTATGGGGCCATGCCCTGTAATCAAGAAATGTCACTTCATCTGTAAGCATAGTTTAAAATAGGAATCTTATACTAAAGAAGGATTTTAACAAAAGAGGTCATGAAAGATTTAGGTTTGGAAAAAAAGTTTTGAGGCCTAAATCCCTTTATTCCAAGAAAATCTAAATTGAAAATGGAGGCATTTAATATCCCACAATGAAAACTGGTATACATGGGTATGAAATAGTGACTTCCTCTATAAGGAAATACAAACATAAATTACAGATATTTCTGAGGAAAACAAATACCCAGAGTGTGAAATGAACCCAAAATCTACATTAAAGTGTCCAGTACTGTCATGATCTCTTTAAAGCAAAGAAACCTGATAATTGCCCCAATGTTATCTCTGGTGAGACCACGATTTATCTATGCTTTGCTATCTCACATACTTTCTGTATTTCTTTGATTCATTTGTACCTATGCATTCATTATTTTGAGGGAGAAAGCTAATTATTAGTTGTTAAAACATGTAGCAGTAATTTCATTGATTTTTCTTTATGATATCCTGCTATACTCATAAACTGTTGCCTAACCCAGATATCACCAGAGAGGCTTCATCCAAAAACTGATGGAAACAGAAGCGGAGACCCACAGCCAGACATTATGCTCACCTCTATGTGTATGAGGAAAAAAGGAATCTTTCTGTTTGATGCGCTTACTTTAGACATGTCTGTGAAGTTTTTGAATTTCAGCATAATAAGTTATAGTAAAACATTAATATACATATATATTTTCTATGTCACATATTTATTATATTTGAAAGTTTATAGTACTCTTATTTTACCTTTATCTTTATTTTGTTCACCTTAATTAAAATAAAATTACATCGCTTTACACATTCCCTTTCTTCCCTTCAGCCTCTTCTATATACCCTCTTACTATTGCCCAAGTCCCTGTCTCTTTTTCTGTCCTTATTATTATTGCATATATGTATGAATATAACTATAATTGACAAAATTATATTTTATAATTGAATTTCCTGTAGTACCCCAAAACAATAAGTTAATGTGAGATCAATGACAACTTTATTAAATATTTTACTGAGTAAAAAAATGTCTCAGGGGTAGGATCCACCTAGTGGCATGGGTCTCAGGCTGGAACAGTCATTGGCTGGCCACTCCTACAATTTCTGTAGCACCTTTATCCGAGCACATCTTACAGTCAAGATAAATCGTGGGTCTCAGGTCATGGGAGTGGGTTCATGACCAATTCCCTCTACTGAAAGTTTTCCCTGGTCACAGGAGATGTCCAGTTCAGCCTAACTATGCCCTAGTGCTAGAAGTGTTAGCTAGGGTCATGTATTTGGAATAGTATAAAGATTTCAGTGATATGCTCTCCAACTTCTTTGGCTAGCTCTGCACCTATTCAGATATGTGAACGTAAATAAGATGCCTAATCTTTCTGACTCACAATTTCTCATTGAAAAGGCTGACTACTACACTCAGTGGACAGTGGGTAGAAAATAGATGTTAGCTTTTCTGTATTGTATTCATTTCTTTCCTTTCTCTTCCTTTTCTTTCGAGACTAAGACAGAAGCAAAAATACACTTTTGTACTCTGCATATAAATCACAGGTGTTTGGGAGTTATTTTAATATTTTCTTGCTTATTATAAAGTAATATTAAATTTCAACCTATGCTCACCATATTGAAAAATGGTAGGACTCTCCCCCAGCAGACTAAGCAACTGTGAGTCTGCTGAGATTGCTGGGCCACTTCTGCCCCGACTCAGTGCAGAGGTGAACTCTGGCACCTGCCTAGGGCCCGACTTCCTTCTGCTTATTCACTCTGGCATCTCCTGGCCTGGACACTGCAGGCAGGTCAAATGGCCCCCAGCTCTGCAAGCAACCTCGAGTCTGTTGACTGTACTGTCCTAATCCAACTTCCACTCACCGGGAGAGAGAGTGTCTCGGACACACCTGCACCCATCATGAGACCCATCATGCACCCACATGCGTGCATCCACCAGAAGAGAACCTTGGACCAGTACCCACAAGGAGAGGAAGAGACCAGACCTGTACTCTCTGGATGAAGGGATGGGAAAAGGACAATATAAGATAACATTCAACAACCGAAAAACCAATATGATGCCACCTGAGTCTAGGGACTCTACAACAGCAACATCTGAACAATCCAGCAAAGATGAAGCAGAAGAGAACTACCTTTAAAACAACTTTGAGAATAAAACAGAGACACTAAGAGAGTAAATCAGTATTGGTCCCTGGCATCCAAATGGACTTTGGGAACCCATTCCACATGGAGGGATGCTCACACAGACTGGACAAAAGGGTTAGGGCCTAGGCCCTGCTCCTGATGACATGACAGACTTTGGAGAATCCCCATAAAGAGCCATACCCTCCAGAGAGAGTAGAGTGAGAACTGGGTGGGGAGGTTGAGGGGGATTGATGGGGTGGAGATGGAGGAGAGAGAGAGGAAGCTGGGATTGACATGTGAAGCAAAAAATAAATACATACAAAGGAAAAATGGAAGAAAAGACACGACAAAAATTGCAAGAAACAATTCAAACAGTGTAAGGTTTGAAAGCTGAAATAGAGACAATAAAAAACACAGTCTGCAGGAATGATGAAATTAGAAAAGTAGGTAAATGATCAGGAACTACAGATGCAAGCATAACCAGCAGAATGCAAAAGATGGAGGAGAGAATCTTAGGTGTTGAAGATTCACTTGAAGAAATAGTTTAATTAACTGAAGAAATCTTAAATCCAAAAAATTCCTAGCAGAAAATACCTAGGAAATATGGGACACCATGAAAAGGCCAAATCTAAGACTAATAGTTATAGAAGAAGGTGAATAAATCCAACGCAAAGGTGCAGAAAACATATTCAACAAAATCATAGAAAGAGACTTTCCCAAGCTAATGAAAGACATGCCAATGAAACTACAAGACTACAAAATACCAAATAGAGTGGACCACAAAAAAGTCCCCTCTGCACATAAAAATTAGAACAAAAAAACATACAGAATAAAGAAAGAATAGTAAGAGAAGCAAAGGAAATAGCCCAAGTAACATATAAAGGCAAACCTATCAGAATCACACCTGGCTTCTCCATGGAAACTCTGAAAGCTAGAAGGTCCTAGATAGACATTCTACAAACACTAAGAAACCACTGATGCTAGTCCAGACTACTAAACCCAGTAAACGTTTCAATCACTATAGATGGAGAAAACAAGATATTCCATGACAAAATCAGATTTAAACAATACATATCCACTAATCCAGCCCTACAGAAAGTACTAGTAGGAAAACTTCAACCTAAGGAAGGTAACTATGCTCTTATAAACATAGGCAATAGATAATCCAGATTTACAAAAGGCCAAAAGAAAAAGTGGCGTATATCCACACTCAATAACACCGCCAACAGCAAATCAAAAACAAACAAGATTTAACACTAATACTCAATGATCCTTAATCTTCCTCAATATTAATGGTCTTAATTAGCCTATAAAAAGACACAGGCTAACAGAATGGATATGAGGACAGAATTCATCCTTTTGCTGCATACAAGAAAGACACCTCAACTTCAAAGACAGACATTACCTCAGAGTGAAAGGTTGGGATAACCTTTCAAATGTCCCCAAGAAACAAGCTGGTGTAGCAATCCTAGTATTGAACAAATTAGACTTCAAAATAAATTCAATCAAAAGAGATGAAGAAGGGCATTTCATATCCATCACAGGAAAAAAACAGTCAGGAAGAAGTCTCAATTCTGAACGTCTATGCCCCAAATACAAAGGCACCCACTTTCCTAAAAGAAATGTTACTAAAACTCAAATATAAGACCTCACACAGTTATAGTGGAAGAATTTAACACCCCACTATCACCACTAGACAGGACTACCAGACAGAAACAACAAAGAAACAAATGAACTAAAAGCAGTTGATGACCCAATTGGGAAGACTAGACATCTATAGAACATTCCATGCAACACAGAAGAATATACCTTCTACGCAGCACCACATGTAACCTTCTGTAAAATCAACCACATGCTAGGCAACATAGAAAACCTCAAAAGCTACCTGTCAGATCACAGTGGTTTAAAGTTAAACTTCAACAACACAAGTTGCAGAAACCTTAAAAACTCATGGAATTTCAACAACATGCAATTGCACCATTGCTGGGTCAAGGAAAAAATAAAAAAGATATTAAAGATTTCTTACAATTCAATGAAAATGAAGACACAAAGTTCCCAAACTCATGGGAGACATTGAAAGCAGTAATAAGAGGAAAGTTCATAGCACTAGGTGCTCACATGAAGAAACTGAGAAACTGGAAAATAATCACACTAGAGAATTAACAGCACAACTGAAAGCTCAAGAACAAAAAGAAACAAACTCACCCCAGAGGAGCATATGCCAGGAAATAATTAAACTGAGGGTTGAAATTAATAAATTCCAAACAAAGAAAACAATACAAAGAATCAATGTAACACAGAGTTGGTTCTTTGAGAAAATAAACAAGATAGACAAATCTTTATCCAAACTAACAAAAAGGCAGAGAGAAAACATGCAAATTAACAAAATCAGGAATGAAGGGGGAACATAACAAAGGACTCTAAGGAAATCCAGAGAATATTCATGTAATGATTTGAAAAACTGTACTCCACAAAATTAAAAAAACTAAAGGAAATAAACAATTTTCTGGAAATATATCACCTACCAAAATTAAATCAAGAACATATACAAATTTAAACAGACCTATAACCCCTGATGAAATAGAAGCAGTCATCAAAAGTCTTCCAACCAAAAAAAGCCCAGGCCCAGATGGCTTCATCACAGAATTCGAAATTCAAAGAAGAGCTAATACCAATGCTCCTTAAAATATTCCACACAAGAGAATCAGAATGTTCATTGCCAAAGTCTTTTTACGAGGCTACAATTACCTTGATACCCAAGGCACACAAAGACACAACTAAGAAAGAACTACAGACCAATATCGCTCATGAACATTGATGTAAAAATAGAAAATAAAATAATGGCAAATCAAATCCAAGAACACTTCAACAAAATCATCCACCATGATCACGAAGACTTCATCCCAGTGATGCAGGAATGGTTCAACATACAACAATCCATCATTGTAATTCACCATATAAAAAACTGCAAAAGAAAAATCATCTCATTAGTTGCTGAAAATGCTTTTGACAAAATCCAACATCCCTTCATGACAAAAGTCCTGGAGAGATCAGGGATAACAGGAACATATGTACACATAATAAAAGCCATACATAGTACACCAACAGCCAACATAAAACTAAGTGGATAGAAACTCAATGCAATTCTTCTAAAATCAGGAATAAGACAAGGTTGTCCACTTTCTCCATATTTCTTCAATATTGTACTTGAAGTGCTAGCTAAAGCAATAAGAAAACAAAAGGAGATCAAGGGGATACAAATTGGAAAGAACAGGTCAAAAATTCACTGTTAGCAGATGACATGATAGTTTACATTAGTGACCAAAAAAACTCTACCAGGGAAATCCTACAGCTGTAAACACCTTCAGCAAAGTGTCAGGATATAAGATCAACTCAAAAACCATCAGTAGTCCTACTATATATAGACAATACATGGGCTGAGATAGAAATCAGAAAAATATCACCTTTTACAATAGCCATAAAACAGCATAAAATATCTTGGGGTAATACTAACCAAACAAGTGAAAGAATTATATAGCAAGGACTTTGAGTCTTTAAAGAAAGAAATTTTAAAAGATACCAGAAGATGGAAAAAACTCCCATGCTCTTGGATATGTAGGATCAACATAATAAAAATGACAAAAGCAATCTACAGATTCAATGCAATCCCCATCAAAATACAGGCACAATTCTTCACAGATCTTGAAGGAATAATAATCAATTTTATGTGGAAAAACAAAAGACTAAGGATAGCCAAACCAACCTCGTACAATAAGCGAACTTCCGGAGGCATCGCCATCCCTGACTTCAAGCTCTATTATAGAGCTATAATACTGAAAACAACTTGGTGTTGACACAAAAATAGACAGGTAGACCAATGAAATTGAATTGAAAACCCTGATATTAACCCACATACCTAAGAACACTTGATGTTTGAAAAGACGCTAAAATTATACATTGGAAAAAAGAAAGCATCTTCAACAAATGGTGCTGGCATAACTGGATGCTGACATGTAGAAGACTGCAGATAGGTCCATATCTATCAGCATGTACAAAACTTAAGTACAAACAAATAAAAGACTTCAGCATTAATATAGCCACAATGAACCTCAAAATAAGAGGTACCCTTGAAGTAATTGGTACAGGAGACCACTTCCTTAACATAACACCGGTAGCACAGACACTGTGTTATGGGACCTCCTGAAACTAAGAAGCTTCTGCAAGGCAGAGGATACAGTAAACAAGACAAAAAGGCAGTCCACAGAATGGGTCAAGGTATTCACTAATTCCACATCTGATAGAAGGCTGATCTCCAAATTTTGCAAAGAACTCAAGAAGCAAGTCTCCGAAACACCAGCGGATCCAATTAAGACATGGGGCACATGGGAGGGAGAAGGAACAGAGAGTGATGTGTGTAAAAAGTTAAAGAAAAAAAGGAAAAGATAGAAGGAAAGGAAGGTTTGGAACTGGGAATATGACTCAGTCAGTAAAGTGATTGCCATACAAGCTTTGAGACTTGCGTTCATGTCCCCAGTACCCATGTGAGGGTTAAGCGGTGACACACATCTGTAAACTCAGGCCTGATGTGAGTGTGTGTGTGTGTGTGTGTGTGTGTGTGTGTGTGTGTGTGTGTACAGATTGCTGGAGCTGACAGATCAGCCATCCTAGAGAAATCCGTGAGCTCCAGGCTTACTTGGATATCCTGTCAGATGAATACTGAGGAAGCCACCCAATATTAACCTCTGACCTCCCCTCCAAAATACTAATTCCCACGAATATGTATTTTAACTTTGGATCTCCTCTGCTATTATGGCAGTCTGGTACACACATTGCTCAGTAGCACATAGTATTCTTTTTGTGTGTATGCTTTACCCAGCAAAGCACACATAGTCTGCGTACTTGCTTGAGTGCAAATTAAACAGAATCTTGGCTCCTGTGGAGCTTCCATTCCTGTGGTGGGATAGTCAAGGAACTTGAAAATCAAACAACTAAAAAGGGAGAATGGACTGGTATATGCTGTATGCAGAGTAGCACACTAGAGACAGGTTGTTTTATTGCATCTTTGGAAGCCAGGACATTAAAGTGGTGCCCTTTTAATGGTTGACATATCCTCCTTCAAAAGAATGTGGGGTACAGAACTAAATAGAGAATTCTCAATAGAGGAGTCTAAAGTGACTGATAGACAATTAAGAAAGTGCTCAGCATCCTTAGTCATCAGGTAAATGCAAATCAAACGGCTCTGAGATACCATCTTTCTCCTGTCAGAATGGCTAAAATCAAAAACACCAATGACAATTTATGCTGGAGAGGATGTGGAGAAAGGGGAACACTCCTCCACTGCTGGTGGGAGTGCCAACTCGTACAGCCACTATGAAAATCCGTATGGAGATTCCTCAGGACATGGCAATCAGTCTACCTCAGGACCCAGCATATAGCCAAAAGATACACATTCACACAACAAGAACATATGTTCCACTATGTTCATAGCAGCATTATTTGTAATAGCCAGAACATGGAAGCAACGTACATGCCCCTCAACTGAAGAATGGATAGAGAAATGTGGTACATTTACACAATGGAGTTCTACTCAGTGGGGAAAAAATGGAATTTTGAAATATGCAAGCAAATGGATAACACCAGACAAAACTCTCCTGTGTGAGGTAACCCAGTCATGAAAAAAAAGAAAATGCCATGTACTCACTCCTATATGGATTTTAGACATGGAACAGGGGATTGCAATCCTACAATCCCAGCACCAGTGAGTATGGGAAACAGGGAAGACTCTAAGAGAGATATTCAAAGTACCCTGGAGAAGGAGAATGGGGCAGGATCTCCTGAGAGGTTGGGAGCAAGAGGGGAGGGGAGCGGGAGCAGGGAGAAAGAGAGAGGCAGAAAAGGAGGAGAGAGAAAGACATGCAGGAGCAGGAAGATTGAATCGGAGAAGAAAAGAAAGCAGGATGAGAGATACCACAATAGAGGGAGTCATTACAGGTTTGAGTGGAGATCTGGCACTAGATAGATTTCCAGAAATCTACAAGAATGACACCCACTGGCAAATGAAGCATTAGTGGAGAAGCTGCCTTAAATGCCCCTCCCAAATAATGAGATTGATGACTACCTGATATGCTATCCAAGAGCCTTCATCCAGTGACTGATGGAAGCAGAGGTGAACACGCACAGCTAAACACTGAACTGAACTCCTGGAACCCAGTGACAGAGAGGGAGGAGTGATGAGCAAAGGGGTCCAGACAGGGCTGGTTAAATGCACAGAAACAGCTCACCTGATCAAGGAGGAGGTCATGGACCCCAGACTGATGGCTGAGAAGCTAGCATGGGACTGATCCAGACCCACTGAATGTGGGTGTCAGTGAGGAGGCCTCGGCAATCTATGGGGCCTTGAGTAGTAGATCAGTATTTAGCCCTGGCATACAAATAGACTTAGGGAAATCATCCCATATGGAGCAATGCTCTCTCAGCCTGGACACATGGGGGGAGGGCCATGACAGACTTTGGAGATCACCTATGGCGGGTCTCACCCTCCCTGGGGAGGAGAGTGGAGATTGGTGGGGGTTGGGGAGATTGGTGGGAGAGGAGGGAAGGGTGAGGGAGCTGAGATTGACATGTGAAGGAAGCTTATAGCGTTCAGTGACTTGCACAAGGTCACCTAGCCTTAAACAAAGTCCCCAAATCAAATGTAGCTGCTAAACTAGTGCTGTTTCCCAAGTGATCAAGGCCTCAATTGAATCTTTATGAACCATGTTACTTATTTATGTTACTTATTCTTATATATCAATTTTTACTTCATATGCTTATAAACATGAAATTTTCTCATACTAGTGGGTTATACCTCACATTTAATCACACATACACATGGTCTAATATGCATATCTACCTCTTAAAATATTTGTTATTTCATCATAGCAGCATCTTTTTTTTCTTTTTTGAAGTACCATCATTTTGCAACCCTGGCTGGCCTGGAACTTGCTATGTAGGCCTTGTTGGTCTTAAACTCACAAAGTTCATCCTGCCTCAGCCTCCCAAGTGTTGGAATTAAATGTGTGGCCCAGCACAACCAGCCATTGCACTATCTTTCAAATGTTTTGATGGCCCGTTTAAATGTGCAGCATATCACTCTTAACAGTCACCATCCTGTCTGTTTTTAATGTTTTAAATACTTGTATATTTTTATATTATGTGTGCAAGTGTTTTGGCTCCATTCATACAAGTACAACATATGCAGACCTCCTGCCCATGGAGGTCAGAAGAAGGTATCAGATCCCCTAAAACTGGAGTTTTGGATGTTTGTGAACTGCTGTATTGCTGGTGGTAACCACACCCAGATCCTCCATAAGAGAAACAGGTGCTCTTAGCCACTAAGCCATCATTGCAGACAATTTTTAAGTTGATATTTAGCAATTTCAGGAGGCTGAGGTACTGTTTTTCTCTCGTACTTAGTGTAAAAGGAGCAACATAGTTACCATGTATAATGCCAAAATAACAATCTGAATCCACCATCATAAACGGAATTTTACAAAATTCTTACAAAGAGATAGAATTACAGAATATTTTATAACTGCTATAGGCTTAAGAACACAATCAATGAAGACATGACTTCTGGATAAATAATGGTCTAGAGAGCATTTTTCTTCCCAAAGGAATATTTTTTAACTACGGCTACAGTTTCTAACATATTGAATTGTATATGATTCAGGCCTTCATAGACTGAACTAATGCAATACTTCTGTTACACTCCTTTAAAAAATAGCTTTATGTGAACATTGGTCACTCATGTAGAGCAATCTCCCAATAGACCCTCCCAAGTATTTGCTTTAAAGTGAAAATTCAATATGAGCTTTTGAAAACTGGAGGCATTCTTCCCACCTCAGAAATACTGTTTGGTGAAATAATAAATTTAAACTTGTGACATTATATACTTTTTCCAATATTTAGTAGAGCTAGTTCATTCCCCCATGGATTCTCTGCTACAATGAATATTATTTCCATTCACTTCATATTTGAACAATTCTTATGAGGAAGTACAAGGAACAAAAATAAGGATTTGGTATATTTAGGGCATTTCTTATGATAGAGATATCCTAAAATTGGAATTAAAATTTCATTACATTTCTAAATGCAAGCTATGATTATATACTGTAAAAGCTTTCTTTGACGCTACAAACATTGGTGTGATGTCCTTACATTTTGAACTTGTCCTCATATACATGATGTTTATTTCCTATGCCTTATAAAATAAAACCACGGTAAAAAGAGAATGAATAGGAATTAGATTCATTTGCATTTTTGCAACTCTATAGAAATGCAAATCTTAATCTAGTAATTATATGATTCAGAGACCCATGGGAGTATTGTGTTGAGATATAGCATTTTAAAGCTTCCAATTATCATCTAGAATGGCATTCTTCTCCTCTACGATTGACTTCTTTTTTTACATAGCCTTCTTGAGCATAGCCTTTATTTATTTTTCCATTTTTTAATTTAAATTAAAAACAAGCTTCTTTTACATGGCAATCCCAGTTCCCTCTTCCTCTCCTCTCCCCTGCCCCCACTAGCTCCCTATGCTATCTCCTTTCTGCTCCCCAGGGAAGGTGAGGCCTTTCATAGGGGATCTTTAAAGTCTGTCATATCATTTGGAGCAGGGCTTAGAACCTCCCCCGTATGTCTAGGCTGAGAGAGTATCCCTCTATGTGAATTGCACTCCCAAAGTTCATTCATGTACTAGGGATAGTGATCCACTACTAGAGGCCCAATAGATTGCCCAGGCCTCCTAACTGACACCCACATTCAGGGGGTCTGGATCAATCCTATGCTGGTTTCCCAGCTATCAGTCTGGGGTCCATGAGCTCTCCCTTGTTCAGGTCATCTGTCTCTGAGGGTTTCTCCAGCCCAGTATTGACCCCTTTGCTCATCACTCATCCCTCTCTGTAACTGGATTCCAGAGTTCAGCTCAGTGCTTAGCTGTGGGTGTTTGCTTCTGCTTCCATCAGCAACTGGATGAAGACTCTAGGATGACATATAAGGTAGTCATCAATCTATTATCAGAGAAGAGCACATCTTCACAACAATTAAGTAGGCTTCAAGGTGAGACTGGAAATTGGAAAAAAGGTGCCTCCATTTCTGATTGCCAATTATGTAGTGTAATTCATCTTAAATTACAGGACCTGTATCTATCCCCAATATGATATATAGCTCTCAGCCCACAATATGTTGGAGTTGAAAGAGGTTCCAGAAGGTTCTGAAAAGCTAAACTTATAAAATGCCTTAGAAAATATGAGTGAAAACAAATATAAATATAATATATATATATATAATATATATATATTCTAGTTTCAAAGTCAGCATCCAAATGCCACAAATTACCCTCCCAAGTCTAATTTCATGTTACCAATCATACACAGAGCAGAGAGTTAGGATTACAAGAAAAAGAAAACATCAACAGGAATGTGATATTCTAAGTTCAACTCAAAATTTCCTCATTTTTCATTTCAGTTTTGTTTTGTGAAGAAATGTCTATTTTGCTAACATTAATTCCATAGTTTTATTTGTTTTATCTTTTATATTTATTTAAAATAAAATTTTTTCATGGATTATTTATTTTAATTATATTATATTTTAAAGTAAACAAAGGGGTCTTCATATTAAAAATAAAATATTATCACAGAATGCTACAGGTTTTGTATCACAGTCTTTTTTTTCTTTTTTCTTTTATTTATTTTTCAGTTTAAATTTAGATAAGAAACAAGGTTGCTTCACAGGTCAGTTCCAGCTCCCTCTCCCTTTCCCTCCCCTCCTCCCATGCCCTCTCCCCAACCCCCCCATTATCCCCTCATTTCCCCAGGGAGGGTGAGGCCCTCCATGGGGGTGACCATAGTCTGTCATTTCATACAGGGCAGGGCCTAGACCCTCCCCCAAGAGTTCAGGGTGAGAGTGCACCTCACATTGGACTCCCATGCAACAATTCCATAGTTTTAATTGGCCACCCTTGCTTTACTTTCCAAAGGGAATAGTTCTGAGCCCAACTTAACTTCCTCTTTTGACTTTCCCATCTGTGAGGAGTGAAAACATGCTTTAATAAGAACCCTATTGGTAACCCCTGCTGAGTGATAGCATGGCACACCTTCTTTCTAAGCCTGCTGGCTGAGAAGTAACTCCAGCTGAGTGGATAGCATGGCACACCTTCTTTCTCTGCCTGCTGGCTGAGAAGTAGTTCAAATCACAGAGGCAGCTTACTATAGGTGCCCCAAAGCTATTTATTGTTGTAGGGGAGATTTGCATGAAGGTTCAAGACCTCAGTATAATGTTACTGGGAGGCTTCACTCACCAGGGAACAGTGAGTCCTGCTGAAGGTTGAGGACATCACTAGGGCATTATCTCTTCTTGTGGTATTTCCCTACAGTCTCATGCTTTATGGACAAACGTCAACAGAAACATCTCCATGTGCAAATTTCTAGGTC
Source organism: Mesocricetus auratus (assembly GCF_017639785.1). Lineage (NCBI taxonomy): Eukaryota > Metazoa > Chordata > Mammalia > Rodentia > Cricetidae > Mesocricetus > Mesocricetus auratus. The sequence continues at coordinate 32,351,067 of NW_024429201.1, forward strand.
AAGAAACAGTGCTTTGACTTTCCATTGCTGCCAACGGGACTCCTCAGTTTCCCTGGGCTCAGCAAGAAGCCTGCCAAAACAGGTAAGATGCAGGGATTCAACTTGAAAAAATTACTTTCCTCTACAATGTAAGCATCACAAATTCAGTGCACCATTAAAGATCAAATCTTTTTATTTAAGCATTATCTTGAAAATACATTCAAATTGCCATAGCTGAAAAGTGTTCTGAAAGGCAAAGAATCAAGGTGTGCCCAGAAAATAGCTTGCTTTTTACTGTATAAAGATTTTAAAGTGCAGCTGGTAGACCTAAGAAAAAAAATTTCATGACACACACAAAAGACCCAATTTGTTTCATTGAGTTTTGTTTTTTGGGGAGGGGTCTTTTTCTATTCTTACTTTTTTCTTTTTCTTTTTTTTATGATTTTACTCCAGGAATGACAATGAAGAGTCAATACAGGCTGGCAGCTACAATGAATTTTGTAGTGAAGGCCAAAGATTAGATGTAGGTTATGGTAAGTGGACAGAAAATTGTTAGGAATAAACCCTACGGGTAAGAAAATTCTAGTTAAACTCTTCAAAGCCAACATGATTAAACATCATTCAGGTAATGGGGAGAGGTAAGAAACCTGAACTAAAAAAGTGATGGTTATTAAAATGTAGGGGAGATGATTCTGGATAAGTTGACACCCAGATTTTGCTAATAGTTGGCAATGCAGAAATGAACACAAACGTTGGAATAATAATTCTATCTACTCTTCTCTGTCTGTTAATAAGGACCTAACATTTTTAGTCAACTTTAATCTAGCTCACAAATTATGTGTGTGTGTGTGTGTAACCACTATTTCTACTAAGTGTTTTATACTTTTTAAATGCTCCAATGTTAGATGAGAAAGAGAAAATAAAGGAGGGAGAGAGAGAGAGAGAAATTTAATGCATTCTTTGAATTAAATACTTTATTCGTCCTTTAAAAATTGTCTTTAGTTTTGTATACTGAGCTTGTAAAATTCACATAACTGACATAAAGAAGTAAGTATATATTGGCTTCCTTTAGTTGATACTAAACAAAAAATAATGACATCATTCTTTTCTCATCACTTAATTACAGTTTTGTTCACAACCGTAAGCAAAAAGGGAATTGTATGTTGAATATCCCCATGGTTCTATTTCTACTTAAAGTTCTTAGTAACTGGCTTTTCTTTACTTACTCCAAATGGCAAGTTCAGCTCACAGGGCAATGTGAACAATACTCTCCTCCCAAGGCTCTGGAAGACATCAGTAGGGTTTCAATAACACTGAGGAATTTTGTCACTTTTTTCAATATCTTTTCTTTTGTTGTCCTATTTTTTTGTTTGTTTTGGTTTTGTATTTTGAGCTACACAGTTTCTTTGTGTAGCTTCGGCTGCCCTGGAACTACCTCTGTAGACCATACTGACCCAAACTTACAAAAACCCATATGTCTCTGCCTCCCGAGTGCTGGGATCAAAGGGGTGCACCATAACCACCCAACTTTGTTAGCTTTGTCATATATTTCTTAAACATGCAGATACAGAATATCAGGGAGAGAGAGTAACTGTTAAGAGAGGAGTTTCAGTTTTTTAAATTTTTGTATATAGGCATCTATCTGAATGATACATGTACAGACCCCCCACAGAAGCAAGAAGAAAGTGTCCAGTCTCCATTGTATAACTTTAGCTTCTTTGTCAAAAATCAAGTATTCATAGGTGTGTGGGTTAGTATCAGGGTATTCAATTCAATTGCATTGGTCTACCTGTCTATTTATATGCCAATACCAAGCTGTTTTCTGGACTATAGCTGTATAACAGGGTTGTTTTGGCTATCCTGGGTCTTTTGTTTTTCCATATAATGTTAATTATTGTTCTTTCAAGGTCTGTGAAAAACTGTATCAGGATTTTGATGGGGACTGCATTGAATCTGAAGATTGCTTTTGACATGATTGCCATTTTTATTATGCTGATACTACATATCCAAGAGCATGGGAGATCTTTCCATTTTCTGGTATCTTCTTTAATTTCTTTCTTTAGAGACTCAAAGCTCTTGTGATACAGGTCTTTCAAGTGTTTAGTTAGCATTACCCCAAGATATTTTATGTTGTTTGTGGCTATTGTAAAGGGTATATATCTCTGATTTCTTTTTCAGTCTATTTATCGTCTGTATACAATAGGGCTACTGATTTTTTTTTTAGTTAATCTTGTATCCTGCCACTCCAGTAAAGGTGTTTATTAGCTGTAGAACTTCCCTGGTAGTGTTTTTCAGGTTACTTATATAAGCTATTATATCATCTGCAAATAGTGAAAGTTTGACTTCTTCCTTTCCAATTTGTATCCCCTTGATCTCCTTTTGTTGTCTTATAGCTCCAGCTAGAACTTCAAGTACAATATTGAAGAGATGTGGAGAGAGTGGAACCCTTGTCTTGTTCCTAATTTGAGAGGAATTGCATTGAGTTTCTCTCGATTTAGTTTGATATTAGCTGTTGGGTTACTGTATACTGCTTTTATTATGTTCAGGTATGTTTCTGTTATCTCTGATCTCTCCAGAACCTATATCATGAAAGTGTGTTGGATTTTGTGTCAGGATTTTTCAGCATCTAGTGAGATGATCATGTGATTTTTGTTTCTCATTTTGTTTATATAGTTGATTACACTGATTGATTTTCCTATGTTGAACCATCCCTGCATCTCTGGGATGAAACCTACTTGATCATGGGGATGAGATTTCTAATGTATTCTTGGATCTGATTTGCCAGTATTTTATTGAGTATTTTTGCATCAATGTTCATGAGCGATATTGGTCTGTAGTTCTCTTTCTCAGTTGTGTTTTTCTGTGACTGGGTACTAAGGTAATTGTAGACTCATAAAGAGAGTTTGGCAACATACCTTCTGCTTCTATTGTGTGGAATACTTGGAGGAGTATTGAAACTATCTCTTCTTTGAATTTCTGATAGAATTCTGCACTGAAGCCATCTGGGCCTGGGCTTTCTTGGTTGGGAGACTTTTGATGACTGCTTCCATTTCATTAGGTCTGTTTAAATTGCATATCTGTTCTTGATTTAATTTTGATAAGTGATATCCATCCAGAAAATTGGCCATTTGCTTTAAATTTTCAAATTTTGTGGAGTACAGGCTTTCAATGTGCGACCTGAAGATTCTCTGGATTTCCTCACTGTCTACTTATGTCCCCTTTTCATTGCTGATTTTGTTAATTTGTATGTTCTCTCTCTGACTTTTGGTTATTTTGGATAAAGGTTTTTCTATTTTGTTGATTTTCTTGAAGAACTAACTCTTTGCTACTTCAATTCTTTATATTGTTTTCTTTGTTTGGAATTTATTAATTTCAGCCCTCAGTTTTATTGTTTTCTGGCATATACTCCTCTGGGGTGGTTTGTTTCTTTTTGTTCTTGAGCTTTCAGTTGTACTGTTAATTCTCTAGTGTGATTGTTCTCCTGTTTCTTCATATAAGCACTTAGTGCTATGAACTTTCCTATCTTAGTACTGCTTTCAAGGTGTTCCATAAGTTTGAGTACATTGTGTCTTAATTTTCATAGAATTCTAGGAAGTCTTTAATTTCTTTTTTATTTCTTCTTTGACCCAGGAATGGTTCAATTCCACATTATTCAATTTCCATGGGTTTGTACGGTTTCTGCAATTTGTGTTGTTGCTGAGTTCTAACATTAAAGCATGACGATCTGATAAGATACAGGGGATTGTTCCAATTTTTTATACCTGTTGAGGATTGCTGTGTTGTCAAGTATCTGGTTGATTTTAGAGAAGGTCCCATGTGAAGAAGGTATATTCTTTTGTGTTTGGATGGAATGTTGTTAAAATGTATGTTCATTCTAATTGGGTCATAACTTCTGTTAGTTCCTTTATTTCTTTGTTAAATTTCTGTGTGGTGGTCCTGTCCAGTGGTAACAGTTGGGCATTGAAGTCTCCCACTATAACTGTGTGAGGTCTCATGTGTGATTTAAGTTGTAGCAATGTTTGTATTTGGGACATAGATGTTCAGAATTGAGACTTCTTTCTGATGAATTTTCCCTGTGATAAATATGAAATGGCATTCATCTCCTTTGGTTGATATTAGTTTGAAATCTAAATTGTTAGATACTAGGATAGCCACACCAGCTTCTTTCTTGGGTCCATTTGATTGGAAAATCTTATCCCAACCCTTTACTCTGAGGTAATGTCTGTCTTTGAAGTTGAGGTGTGTTTCTTGTATGCAGCAGAATAATGGATTCTTTCTTTGTACCCATTCTGCTAGCCTGTGTCTTTTTATAGGCAAATAGAGACCATTAATATGAGGAAGATTAAGGACCACAGAGTGTTGAATCTTGTTTGGTTTTGATTTGGTGGTTGTGGTGGTGGTGGTGGTGGTGTTTGTGGATTTACCCTGCTTTTTCTTTTGACTTTTGTTAAAGTTGGATTGTCTATTGTCTGTGTTTTTGAGAGCATAGGTTGAAGTTTTCCTTCCAGTACTTTCTGTAGGGCTGGATTAGTGGATATGTGTTATTTAAACCTGGTTACATTGTGGAATATCTTGTTTGCTCCGTCTATACTGATGGAAAGCTTTGCTGGGTATAGTGGTCTGGGCTGGCATCCATGGTCTCTTAGTGTTAGTGGAATATCTATGCAGGACCTTCTGGCTTTCAGAGTTTCTGTGGAAACATCAGCAGTGATTCTGATATGTTTCCCCTTATATGTTACTTTGCTTTTTTCCTTTGATTCTTTTAATATTCTTTCTTTATTCTATATGTTTGGGATTTTGATTATTATGTGATGAGGGGATTTTTTTTGTGGTCCACTCTATTTGGTGTTTTGTAGGAAGCTTCACTGGCATGTCTTTCTTTAGGTTGGGAAAGTTTTCTTCTATGATTTTGTTGAATATGTTTTCTGCACCTTCTATCCCTATTATTCTTAGACTTGCCCTTTTTATGGTGTCCCATATTTCCTGGATATTTTATCTTAGGGATCTGTTGGACTTAAGATTTTCTTTGGTTGATGAATCTATTTGTCCTAGTGATCTTCAATTCCTGAGATTCTCTCTTCCAACTCTTGTATTCTGTTGGTTGTGCTCATATATGTAGTTCCTGACCATTTACCCACCTTTTCTAATTCCAGCATTCCTTGGAACTGTTTTTTTTTATTGTCTCTATTTCAGCTTTCAAACCTTGCACTGTTTGAATTGTTTCTTGCAATTTTTGTTTTGTCTTTTCATCCATTTCTTTAAAGAATTTTCTCATTTCCTTTTTCAGGTCCTCTATCATCTACATGAAGTTGTTTTTAAAGTCATTTTCTTCTGCTTCATCTGTGTTGGAATGTTCAGATCTTGCTGGTGTAGAGTCCCTAGACTCTGGTGGTGCCATACTGTTTTTTCTGTTGTTGAATGTGTTCTCATACTGTCATCTTCCTATCCCTTCTTCCAGGGGTCACAGGTGGGTTCTCTTCCTTTTCTGGTGGGTTCTGGTCTGAGGTTCTCTTCCAGTGGGTTCAAGCAGGTTCAATAATCTGATGGGTCTCACAGTGGGTGCAGGAGGGTCTGAGACATTCCCTCTCCCAGTGGGTGGAAGATGGATTAACACAGTACTATCAGCAGACTTGAGGTGGCTTGGTGAGCTGGATGCTGGTTGACTGTAGTCCCCAGGCCAGGAGATCCCAGAGTGGGCAAGTGCAAGGAAGTCAGCCTGAGGCAGGAGACAGAGTTCACCTCTGCCCTCTGACCTGAATGGGGGCAGGAGTAGACCTGCACTATAAGCAGGCTGATGGTTGCTTGGTCCTCTGGGGGTGGGGGGGGGGGTATTGACCTGGCTGCAGTCCCCAGGCCAGGAGATTCCAGAGAGAACAATCAGCAGCCCAGTCTCCTGGAATAGCTGGGTGATGATCCTGAGAATCAAACTCAGGTCCTCTGAAAGAGTGACCTGTGCTCTTAATCATTTACGTATCTCTTCAGCCCTGGAGATTCTGCCTTGGTGACTATGGGAAGTTCCTGGTAACATTTTAAAAGGCCCATAAATGAAATTTTTAAGGTTAAAAAACTGCATCTTAGTTTACTGAAATTTCACCAGTTGTGATATTCAACTTTAATGAAGTCTAAAATGACCATCTCTTCAGTGTTCCTTGTTCTTTATTAAAATAACATTTTGAATAAAATAAATAATCATTTCACACTTACCACAAATAAACCACAGATAGTCTTTTTTGTATCAGTGATATGGCAATATCTGTCTGCTGAAGGACAGTTCACACTGTATGAATTTTACTTGAATCCCATGAGTTAGAAACCAATTTCTAGCCACTTTAGAAGAGTTAAAATATGCCACTGCTTTAAGATCCCCTTGCCTATCATGCTACAGTAGCAAGGCAGTATATTTCATTTTGCTAAGTGTCTTTTTTAAAGAATCAGGATCTCACTCCATAGCCCTGGCTAACCTCAAACTCACAGAAGTCTACTTGCCTCTGACTCCTAAATGCTGGTATTACAGTTGTTTACCACCACACAGAGCCTTGTTCGTTTTTTAAAATATTCATTCCACATTAAGCTTTACTTCCTGAGTATGTTATGATAAGTACAAGTAATTCTTAAAGATTGTATATGAGGTACAGCTGGATTTAAGAAAAGTTAATAATGTGAAATAATTTACCATAAACAATAGTGAAATGAAAGAAAATACTTTATCTTTTTATTTTATACAAATTTACTTCATTAAGACAATATCTTTTGTTTGTTTTACTGAAAATATTTTTATAAAGTATATTATAAGCACAGCCGGTGGTGGCGCACGCCTTTAATCCCAGCACTTGGGAGGCAGAGGCAGGCCGATCTCTGTGAGTTCGAGGCCAGGCTGGACTGACAGCCTCCAAAACAATACAGAGAAACCCTGTCTCGTAAATACCAAAAAAAAGTATATTCTAAGCATAATTTATCTTCCCTCATCTCCTACCATAGATAAAAATAGTCATGTTCACTGCTTGATATTCACTAAGCATCTAATGAATACTTGACTGTAAAATAAGTAGCACAGAGATTTTAGGAAAATCAGAGTTTAACTATTGTTCTCTGTGAATCTTCTACCTAAAACAACTCAATTAATTATAGGTATGTGTCGTAGGTAAAGTAACCAGCTGTTGGTTCAGTCAAGAGAGTAACAAATAACAGAACATTTTAGATGATTCAATATCTAAGAGAGTGGGAAAGCACTTTAGAAGTGATCTGGTTTCATTGCTATTAATTTTTAATGAAGAAACTGAGACTCAACAGATGGAGAGTTTTATTTATCATGGTCAGTTGGCAGTCATCTTGATAACCATATTCATTTAATCTAAATGAGGTCCACGTAAAGATGAGATTCCTCTTGTCAGTCTCCATGATCCTTTGAAACAAATAGTCCTTTGGGTTTCACATACATTAGCACATACATACAATCGCACGCTGTGTACTGCAGTGATGGTAGAGAAATCACAGTATATGGTAAACAGTCACATAAAGAACAGGAAAAACAGAAGCATAAGGTAATCACTGACATCATCCTTACAGTTCTGAACTTCAGTTACCTATGTATCAGCACGTGGTGGAATGGTGTGCAACCTGAATCCCAAGAAATGATGCATCTTGGGCTTTTGATCCTTCCCTTTAGGATCTCAGATACCTTCTCTGGAGCAACCTTTTCCATGGGAAGTGAGCTTGTTTGTAGTTGAGTAGCCATTCAAAAAGACTTCTTTTGCCAGTGACTTAATCAGTAATAACTGCTGAACTATTTTTAAAAAGCTAGTTACCATGAAAATGGGCATTCATCATGCAAAAGATTCATTGGCTATGGTGAAGAATTTTAAGTGTTTATAGTGTCAAAAAAGACAATGGACTCTCAGGAAGCTGAGTCAAGAGAACCCAAACTCAAGTTCACCCAGGGATAAATATATATATATATATATATATATATATATATATATATACTATTTAAAAATAAACCAGAGAATCCCTGACCTGTGTTGGAGGTGAGTGGGGGCTCTGCTCTGAGCCCCAACTCCCTACATCCCCCAGCTTCAGTCTCCCTGGGCATATTCTGCACCTAGAAAGGACCTGCCCTGCCTGGAAGGATCACTCTGAGTGTGGCCACACCTCAGTCCTCAATCCCCTCTGCCCTCTGCCCAGTGCTTGAGGTGAATGGGGACTCTGCTCTGGATGCCAACTCCCAACATCACTCTGCTCCCATCTCCATGGGCTTTCTCTAAATGTGGAGAGGACCCACCCTGCCCAAAAGGATTCCCTGAGTCTGACCACACCTCAGTCTTCAGTGCCTTCCATTCTCTGCTCTGTGCTTGAGCCCCTGTCCTGGGCTTGAGTCTTCAGTCCCCTTTAGTCTCAGCCCTGTACTTGTGAGTGTCTCGGACCCAACAGCACCCACTGGAGTATTAGACCTGCTTGAACACACTGGAAGAGATCCTTAGACCCAAACCCACCAGGAGAGGAAGAGACCCCATGAGCTCCCACTAACACACGGGATGGGAAGAAATAAATAAACAAAACACAGCCAACAACAGAAGAATCAGTATGATACCATGACCACAGTCTAGAAACGCTACCCCAGCAAGACCTGAACATACCAACACAGATGAAACATAAAAGAATGAACTTCAAATCAACCTCCTGAAAGTGATAGAGGCCCTCAAAGAGGATATGTCAAAATCCCTTAAAGAAATGGAAGAAAACACAAACCAAAAAAAATGCAAGAAATCAACAAATCTCTTAAAGAAAGCAAGGAAAGGCAATAAAAAACAAACAGATGAAGTAAACAATTCAAACAATTCAAGACCTGAAAACCAACATGGAGACAATAAAAAACAAAACAGTGGTAATGCTGGAAATCAAAAAACTGAATAAACAATCAGGAGCTACAGATTCAAGCATAACTAACAGAATACAAGAGATGGAAGACAGAAACCCATACACTGAAAATAAACTAGAGGAAATAGATTTATTGACAAAAGAGAGTCTTAAATCCAACAAATCCTTAACACAAAATATCCAGGAAATATGGGACACCATGAAAGGACCAAACCCTAAGAATAATAGGTATAGAAGAAGATGAAGAATCCCAGCTCAATGGTGCAGAAAACATATTCAACAAAATCATAGAAGAAAACTTTCCCAACCTGAAAAAGGAAATGCCTATGAAAGTACAAGAAGCTTACTGGACACCAAATAAACTGAACCAAAAAAAAGTCCCCTCGTCACATAATAATCAAAACACCAAACATACAGAATAAAGAACAAATATTAAAAGCAGCAAAGGAAAAAGGTCAAGTAACATTTAAAGGCAAACCTACCAGAATGACACCCAACTTCTCCATGGAAACTATGAAAATCAGAAGGTCCCAGATAGATTTTCTACACACACTAAGAAACCACAGATTTCAGCCCAGACTTCTATGCTCAGCAAAACTCTCAATCACTATAGATGGAGAAAACAAGATATTCCAAAACAAAACCAGACTTATGCAATAGATGTGCACAAATCCAGCCTTACAGAAAGTTCTAGAAGGAATACTCGGACATAAGGAAGTTAACTATGCTCAAAATAACATGGGCAATAGATAATTCTACTTTACCAGAAATCAGAAATAGGGAGAAAACTCACACACAAAACCACCACCAAAAACAGATCTTAAGCAAACAAGAAATAACAATCAATTATCATTAATATCCCTGAATATCAATGGTCTTAACTTACCTATAAAAAGACACAGGCTAACAGAATGGATATGAAGACACAATCCATCCTTCTGCTACATACAAGAAAAACACCTCAATTTCAAAGACAGACACTACCTCAAGGTTAAGGATGGGGAAAAGACTTTCCAGTCAAATGGACGTAAGAAGCAAGCAGGTGTAGCTATACAAATATCTAACAAAACAGACACCAAACTAAAATTAATAAAAAGAGATGAAGAAGGCCATTTCATATTCATCATAGGAAAAATCTATCAGGAAAAAGTCTTAATTCTGAACATATATGCCCCAAATCTAAAGGCACCCATGTTCATAAAGGAAACATTAATAGAACTCAAATCATACATTAAACCCAACACACTTAAAGTGAGAGACTTCAACATCCCACTATCCCCACTGGACAGGTCCACCAGACAGAAACTTAACAAAGAAACAATGGACCTAACACAAGTTATGACCCAGTTGAATTTAACAGATATCTATAGAGCATTCCACCCAAACAAAAAAGAATATACATTCTTCTCAACACCACATGGAACCTTTTCTAAAATCAATACATGGCAATAAAGCAAACCTTAACAAATACAAAAAATGGGAATAACCCCCTGTATCTTGTCAGACCACTACAGCTTAAAATTAGAAATCAACATCAACACAAATTGCAGACACCTCACAAACTCTGGGAAAATGAACAATGCTCAATTGTATCACCTCCGGATAAAGGAAGAAATAAAGAAAGAAATCAAAGACTTCCTAGAATTCAATGAAAATGAAGACATAACATATCCAAACTTTTGGGATACTTTGAAAGCATTTCTAAGAGGAAAATCCATAGCACTAAGTGTCCACATGAAGAAACTGGAGAAATGCCACACTAGAGAATCAATAGAACACATGAAAGCTCTAGAACAAAAAGAAGCAAACTCAACCAAAAGAAGTAGAAGCCAGGAAATAATCAAATTGAGAGCTGAAATCAATGAAGTAGAAACAAAGAAAACAATACAAAGAATCAATGAAACAAAGAGTTGGTTCTTTGAAAAAAAATCAACAAGATAGACAAACCTTTACCAAACCTAACAAAAAAGACAGAGAGGGAGCATGCTAATTAACAAAATCACAAATGAAAAAGGGGACATAACAGCAGACACAGGGGAAATCCAAAGAATCATAAGGTCATACTTTGAAAACCTGTACTCCACTAAATTATAAAACCTAAAGGAAATGGATGATTTTCTGGATAGATATCACTTACCAAAATTAAATCAAGAACAGATAAACAATTTTAACATATATATAACCCCTAAAGAAATAGAAGCAACAATAAAAAGTCTTCCAACCAAAAAAAGTTCAGGACCAGATGGCTTCAGTGCAAAAATCTAACAAAAATTCAAGGAAGACCTGATACCAGTACTCTTAAAATTGTTCCACACATTGGTTTTCTCTCTCTCATATACAAGTCAATTTTTCCTTTCAGTGGAATTTGTACTTCCAAATTTTCATCTTCCCTGCGATGTTTTTTACCTTTCTGTAAGCAGATATATATTCCCATCCCTGTTACTAGTGTGATGGAACCCAAGTTTATGACAGACAGAGCTACTAATGTGGGCATACAGGACACAGATTCTACCTTCCTATGAGTTGGTTCTATTGAGATTTGTGGTTCTTTCTCTTCTATATTAATTTCTGGTTCTTTTCTTAAAAGACTCTCAATATAACTCTCACTACTGACAGTGTTCACCATGACAGTGGAATGGAGAGGTTCAGGGTAGCCATGATCACTCACTTTCACCAGTAAGCGATGCAGTCCATAGTCTGTCTGCAGCAAAGCTTCTTCCAGAGTTGTGTTGCCAGTTTTAGGGTCAATCCTGAAGGACTCGGGCCTGGGACCTCTTCTTCCTATGATACTATAAGCTATGAGAGCATTCATTCCAGTGTCTTTGTCAACAGCATAGACCTCTGTTACTGGTGAGCCAGGGAGAGTAGAGGGTAGGACCAACAAATAGGACATATTAGATTGAGGAAATAAGACAAGGGGAGGGTTATCATTGATGTCCAGAAGAAGAATTGTGATTTTTGTGGTAGAAGAAAGGGCAGGCTCACCCCCATCAACAGCTTCCACCCACAGAGTGTAGGAGCTTTGTTGTTCTCTGTCTAAAGATACTTTAGTTCTCAGCATGCCCTTGCCTGTATCTATGACAAAAATGTCACTCTGGTTTACCACTGAGAGGGCTACCCATCCATTCCTCCCAGCATCAGCATCGGTTACACTAATGACTCCAATTTCACCATATCCTGGAAAGTTTTCTGGCACAAAAAAGCTGAAGTCTTTGTTGATGAATCTATCCAACACAGTGAGAGCCACTGTAGCCACTGATTCTCTGGGTGGCTTTCCACAGTCCACAGCACAGACAGTGTACCTATACTTTTCTTTCTCTTCTCTGTCCAGCTGAGTAGAAACTGTCAGAATCCCGGTGACACTGTCCAAGGAAAAATATGATGGTGCATCCGGTCCCAGGAAATAGGAAACTTGTCCCCTCTCTCCACTATCAGCATCTGTGGCATAGAGCTTCATTAGAAAGGCGTTGGGTGCATTGTTTTCTTCAATGGTCAGTTCTATCAAAGGTTGAAGGAAAACAGGAGCATTGTCATTGTCATCTAAAAGTTGTACTTTAATGATTCTCTTGTCATGAAACACTCTGAGTTCCAGGCCACAACAGCTATTTCATAGAATTGTTGCTGCTCATAGTCCATAGATTTTGTGGTCTCTAACAGATATTCATTGTTGTACGGCTTGTAAGGTGCTAACCTAAATGGCCCTTCACCATCCAGGTAGCAGTTAATCTTGTATTTACCTTCTGGATCACTTATGGTAAAAAATGCAATTGGAGTATTAATAGGCTCCAGTTCTTTCAGATATACAACCCCATCCTTCTCATTTGCAATATAACATGGTACAATTTCTGGGGGTCTGAAAACGACTTTGATGATGGAAACAAGAGCAGTGATCACTGCAGGGATACAGCCCGGTCCATTAGCAAGGATGGTGAGCTTGTGTGTCTGTAGAGCACTCCCACCAATCTTACTGAAAAGCTTAATGACTCCAGTAGTCTCATCCAGGTGGAATAAATCCTTGGATTCTTGTGCAACTTTCTGGCTGTAACCATACTGTGCATTGGTCCCCAAGTCTCTGTCGACAGCCTGGACAGCTGCAAAGGGGGTGCCCACTGTAGCATTTCCATAAACAGTGACATTAATTTGTGAATCAATGTAATCCATCATATAAACAATCTGAATAAGAAAAATCACATGATCATCTCACTAGATGCTGAAAAAGCCTTTAACAAAATCCAACACCCCTTCATGATAAAGGTCTTGGAGAGATCAGGGATAACAGGAACATACCTAAACATAATAAAAGCTATATACAGCAAACCAACAGCCAGAATCAAACTAAATGGAGAGAAACTCAAGGCAATTCCTTTAAAATCAAGAACAAGGCAAGGATGTCTGCTCTCTCCATATCTCTTCAATATTGTACTTGAAATTCTTGTTAGAGCAATAAGAAAACAAAAGGAGATCAAGGGGATACAAATTGAAAAGGAAGAAGTCAAAGTTTCACTATTTGCAGAAGATATGATAGTCTTCATAAGCAACACAAAGAATTCTACCAGGGAACTCCTATAGCGGATAATCACCTTCAGCAAAGTGTCAGGATACAAAATTAATTAAAAATTCAGTAGCCCTACCATATATAGACAATAAAGGGGATGAGAAATAAATCAGAGAAACATCACCCTTTACAACAGCCGCAAACAACATAAAATATCTTGGAGTAACTCTCACCAAACATATGAAAGTCCAGTATAACAAGAATTTTGAGTCTTTAATGAAAGAAATTAAAGAAGATACCAGAAAATGAAAAGATCTCGCATGCTTTTGGACAGGGAGGATCAACATAGTAAAAATGGCAATTTTACCAAAAGCAATCTACAGATTCAATGCAATCCCTATCGAAATACCAGCACAATTTTCACCGACCCTGAAAGGACAATCGTCAACTTTATATGGAAAAACAAAAGACCCAGGATAGTCAAAACAAGGCTGTACAATAAAAGAAATTCAGAAGGCATCACCATCCCTGACTTCAAGCTGTATTGTAGGGCTATAGTCCTGAAAACAGCTTGGTATTACCACAAAATTGACAGGTCGACCAATGGAATCAAATCAAAGACTCACACACCTTTGAGTACCTGATCTTTGACAAAGAAGCTAAAACTATACAATGGAAAAAAGAAAGCATCTTCAACAAATTGTACTGGAATAACTGGATGCTGGCAAGTAAAAGACAGCAGATAGATCCATATCTATCACCATGCACAAAACTTTAGTCCAAATGGATCAAAGACCTCAACAATCAATCCAGCCACACTGAATCTCTTAGAAGAGAAAGTAGGAAGTACCCTTGAATGAATTGGTACAGGAGACTGCTTCTGAATATAATAACAGTAGCACAGACAGTGAGATCGACAATTAATAAATGGGACCTCTTAAAACTGATAAGCTTCTGTAAGGCAAAGGACACAGTCAGCAAGACAAAATGACAGCTCACAGAATGGGAAAAGATATTCACAAACCCCACATCTGACAGAATTCTGATCTCCAAAATTTGCAAAGAACTCAAGAATCAAGTCTCCAGAACGCCAAAGGATCCAATTAAAAAGTGGGGGTACAGAACTAAAAAGAGAATTCTCAATAGAGGAGTCTAAAATGGCCAAGAGGCACTTGAGAAAGCGCTCAACATCCTTAGCCATCAGGGAAACGCAAATTAAAACAACTCTGAGATACCATCTCACTCCTGTCAGAATGGCTAAAATAAAAAATACTACTGAGTTTATGCTGGAGAGGATGTGGAGAAAGGGGTACACTACTCCAATGATGATGGGAGTGCCAACTTGTGCAGCCACTTTGGAGATTGGTATGGAGATTCCTCAGGAAAATGGAAATCAGTCTACCACACCATCCTGCAATTCCACTCTTAGGCATATATCCAAAAGATGCCCATTCATACAACAAGGATGTTTGTTCCACTATGTTCATAGCAGCATTATTCATAATAGCCAGAACCTGGAAGCAACCTAGATGCCCCTCACCTGAAGAGTGCATAGAGAAATTGTGGTACATTTACATAATGGAGTACTACTCATCAGAAAATATGGAATCTCGAAATTTACAGACAAATGGATGGCACTAGAAGAAACCATCCTGAGTGAGGTAACCCAGTCACAAAAACAAAAATGGTATGTACTCACTCAGGTATGGATTTTAGACATGGAGCAGGGCATTGCCAGCCTACAATCCTACCTCCAGAGAGTCTGGGATGCAGGGAGAACCCTAAGAGGGATATGCATGGTAAACAAGAGAAGGGTTATGGGACTAGATCTTCTAATTTGATTGGGAGGGGAAATGAGGAGGGGAGAAGGAGATTGGAGAAAAAGAGGGGTAAAAGGGGAGGGGAGAGTAGGACATGGGAGAGCAGGAAGGTTGAGGCAGAGTAAGAATAGAGGAGAGAAGGATGGGAAATGCTATAAAAGAGGGAGCCATTTAAGTTGGAGGAGAGATCTGGCACTAGTGAGATCTTCACAGATCTACAAGAATAGCACCAACTGGCATTAAGGCTACCTTAAATGCCCTCCATGATAATGCGAATGATGACTACCTTATATGCTATCCTAGAACTCTCATCCCGTGGCTGAAGGAAGCAGAGGTAGACACCCACAGCTGGGAACCGAATTGAATTCCTGGAACTCAGCTGCAAAGAGGAGTGATGACCAAAGGAATCAAGACCAGGCTGGCGAAACTCACAGAGGCAGCTGACCTTAACAAGGGGGAACACATGGACCCCAGACTGATGACTGAGGGGCCAGCATGGGACTGATCCAGACACACACACCCACGGAACGTGGGGGTCCAAGAGGAGGCCTCGGCAATCTGTGGAACCTTGGAGAGTAGAGCAGTTTTTATTCCTGGCATACAAATGGACTCTGGGAACCTATTCCACCTGGAGGGATGCTCTCTCAGCCTGGACACATGGGGGAGGACCTAGGCTCTGCCCAGGATGATGTGACAGACTTTGAAAAATCCCTTATGGAAGTCCTTGCCCTCCCTGGGGAGAGGAGGGAGGATGGAGTGGGGTTGGGGGGTGGGTGGGGAGGATTGGGGGTTTGGAGAGGAGGGGAGGGAGAGAGAACTGAGAGTGACATGTGTAAAAAGTTAAATAAAAAAATACGAATGTGTGAGAACTTGCTCTTCTGTCTATTCTGTAGATGAAAAATAGACAAGCTGTCAAATTTCTGTTAGGGTCAAAGGCAAATCCCAAAATCTAAATCCAGTGATTCATCCTTCTTGTAAAATAGTATGTCTAACATAGAAAACTATTATGTAATACCAATATACTTAAAAGCCAAACTAATACATCTGTAATATATTTCTCCCAGTAAAATTCAGAAACAAATAATGCTGCTATGAACATAGTGGAGCAGATGCCCTTGTTGTATGAACTTGCCTCATTTCGATATATGCCTAAGAGTGGAATTGCTGGGCCCTGAGCTGTGGATAAGTGTCTATCCCTGGTATACAAACAGTCTTCGTGTGCCTATAGCACAAAGAGGGATGCTCTCTCAGCCTGGATTCTTAGGGGAGTGCCTGGACCCTACCCAGAGTAAAATGACAGACTCTAGATATCCCCTATGTGGAAGGATTTGGCAATAGGGTGGGAGGGTGGGGGGGGAAGGGGAGTGTGGGAGGAGGGGAGGGAGAGGGAACTGGGATTGACATGTAAAACAAGCTATTTAAAATTAAAATAAAAAATGATAAAAAAACAAAAAAATATGAATCCAAAAAAGTAAATAAATAAATAAAACAGAAAGAAATTTAAGGACTGGCTATACAGCTCAGTAGTAAACTGCTTGTGTGTAAGAGACCCTCAGCTACGAGTCAAAAAAAGTTAGGAAAATTAAATATTTCCAGTGTTATAATTAATAGTGCCACACCTTTTTCTTAGAGTGACATCATTAAATTAATTAATTAATTAACCTCTGAGTTAATACTAAATCAACACTGCTCTTGAAGCATAGAATTAAAGGGAAGTGTGGTTAATGAAGCATCTCTCTTATGGAGGACAAAACCTTCATTTAAACTGAAGGGCAAAATAAAAAACAAATTTGCGAATTCAGAGATGAAACACAAAAGAAAGGTACCCTGGAAAATACCCTCTCTCTGAGGCTTTATGGCTGTTTTTATTTGTTCCAGACACTACAAGCATAAAATAAATTTAAATGTCTTTGAAAAATGCATGAACCTTCAATATTTCCTTCCTTTTATACTAATAATCTAACAACTTTTATAATTAGTCTATGAATACTTCACTTACTAACAAATTTTAGACTTTTGTGAAAGAACTCATTCTGGTGGTATATACATTATTTTTAAGATGCAATTCCTCAAATTTAGCCAATTAAACTAACGGTTGTCATGCTTCCTGCACTTCAAATTCAAATTTTAAAAAATGTGATGCCACAGCTTTAATAAATAGTGAATATTTTGTGACATTTGTTTCTTCTAATTAGCCTTTTTAAAATTGTATAAAGTTACCTATTGATTGAAGAACTCTCTTTGTTCTAACAGAATTAACTTAGACCATTATTTCAAGTAGCCAATGATTTGCTTTAGCTTCAAAGTTCATGTTGACTTCATAAAAACATCATAAATGTAGACACTGAATATGAGAGGAAGTATACAGATTTTGCTCAACTCCATGCATGATTGTCACCACCAATTACTAGTGGTTAACTAATGGCTTAGCTCTTAACTAGGTGTGTGGTTAACTAGTGGCTTAGCTCTGCATTCTGTTCTTCAGGCAAGCTTTATTTATTAGATTGCAAACAAAATGCCACCATACATCTTATTTATGCATTCACTTGAGAGGTGTGCTGGTTCCATATCTTGGTTACTATGAATAATGTAAAAAAAGGTCACTATGAAACTATCTCTGTGATGTGCTGACTTGGAGAAACATATCTTTTTAATCCTCATATTTTGACCAATTGTTTTTGATTGTTCTGTTAACCCAAACAGAGTTCATTTAAAATATATTTTAGATTGGGAGTTTTACATAGTACTAAGGTTTTTGCTTTCAGTTCCAGACTTGCACATGCACCAAGAATAAAGAAAGAGTACTTATTAATTAGTAATTAATGAGTAAGTAATAGCACTTGTGAAAGTACTGATAATTTTTTTTACCAAATTGAGCTAACTGATCTTTTCAAATCAGTTATGTTTAGTGTTCTTCTAACAGTTCAAATACTTTTCTATTTTTATTTCTAGAATTTGAAATGGGATACCATAACTGGGGTCCTTGTTTTTTTAATTATAAGGAAAATTTGATTAATCAAGTTTTAATGACATTTACTTTTAGGATTTGGTTTCTACCTAAGTTTGTTTATTGGTCGTTGTAGTCTGAATGACAGTCTTTGTACTACAACTAGAATGTGGAGGGTTTAGAGAAGTATTTTAATCTGTTGGTCAGTTTATACAGAAAAAATGCATACACACATACACAACACACACACACACACACACACACACACACACACACATATATATATATATACATATATATCCCAGTGCTGAGGCTGGGAGTCTAAGACTAACATGCTGGTAGGTTCAATGTTCAGCAAGTGGGATTTTGAGCTTAATCCAAGTAAGCTAAACAAGCTTCCTTCTCCTCCCTACCAGCGAGGACACACAATCCACACTTTGTCAGACAAATCTTCTGGTATTTTAATCATAGATATTCCACCCTTTGGAAATGTAAGCAGTAAATTTCTGTTGTTTATGAATTACTCATTCTAAGATATTTTGTTATGGAAAAGCAGCCAGAAAAGATTAAAGCATTTATTAACTGAAAGGGGGGATTAATTTGTGAGATGAATAAAGAAAATAGCACAACATGATTGAAAGGCAAAGAGAGGGTAGAAGTTACAAAGATCAAGACCTAAGAAAAGTCACATAAGAAAGATAAGAGAACCCATAGTGACCTTGTGCTATATACTCTATACTATTATATATTATTAGCCATATGAATGACAAAAGAAACTATGACTAAGATCAAAGCAGCACAGATAAAATGTCCCTTAACCAAGCTATACAGGAAACTCATAATAGAAGTTTGCCAACACAGATTATGAAGAATATAACTAGACCAGGGAATAAAATTTTATGTTATGTCATCAGACAGTGTTTTGTTGCAAGATACACCATGAAGATCTCATGATCCATAAGAAAATGCTTTCCTGGGGTTGGAGAGATGGGTCAGAAGTCAGGCTGCTCTTCCTGAGTTCAATTCCCAGCAACCACATGGTGGCTCACAACCACCTATAATGAGAGCTTTTGCCCTCTTCTGGCATGCAGACAGAACACTGTATACATAATAAATAAATATTTAAACAAAAAAGAAGGAAACTGCGTAGATGAAGTTGGAGAAGCACTAATTATGTCGGCCTTTGAGAGGACCATAATACATATCACCATATTATCATCTGTAGGAATAGCTAGGGCGATAGAGTCAATAAGAACTACTTAAAGCAATATTTATTTATCTTATTTAAAGACGGAATGCTTACTGAATGTATAAATCCCAATTTCCATCCTGTACTAAATATTCAGGCTATAAAATAAAATAAACCATGCTGTAGAAAGATAAAACTGCAAGCTAATATGATAGATAAATGAAACTGACAAAGGCTAAAAGCATCTCAGTTAACATGATATAATAATCAAGAAGATGAGGCCTTCCACTTATATATAGTTAGAATAAAATGTGTAAAGGTAAGAGACATCAAAGACACTGCTCATTAACAAAAACACAGTTTCCTTTGAAGTTACCAACCATTTACACCATGTCATGTTATGGCTGAACTGAACAAATCTAGAATCTGATCCAAAGAAACACTTAGCCATACCTAATTGGAGAATTTAACTTCCACAGTTTGAATTAAAATCAGATTCTCCTTCAAAAGTCTGAATGTGGTAAAGGGATACTGATGGCAAATAGATGTAGCTGTATGTAGATACATAGCAACATACATGAGAGTGGAAAGTGGTTATATGCAGTATTCACCTTTCATGCTCAACTTCCATGCAACTGTACTGAGGTTTTTTGTATGTGAAATACCAAGAACACAAACATTACTTTAGCAGTGAACTACTTAGAAATTATAACATTTGACCTGGAACTGACTTGTGAAGCAACCTCGTTTCTTATCTAAATTTAAACTGGAAAATAAAATATAAAAAAAAAGAAATTATAACATTTGAGCTTGAGGTGTTCTGTCTGCTTGTACATGATCTTTCTACCAGAAGGCAGAAGTGTCTATATTATATCTAAATAGGATTTCCAGGAGTTTGGAGGAAAAAAGATCTAGTTAGGAATATAGAAGAGAAAGACTGAAAGTAAGAAACCATGGAATTTAGGCTATAAAATGAGATTCATACATGAAATAGTCTATTTCACATGCATACAAAAAAGAAGAGAGAGAAAGAATACAGGTCGGCTCTCACTAAAAAGGAGAGAAGAGAGAGAGAGAAAAAGGGAAATAGAATGACTCCTCCTTGCAGCAAATTCAGGTGAAGGAGATGAAAGAAACAGACAAGGAGTGTGAATCACTGTGTGGAGTGATATTTTTGTTTGTTTGCTTGTCTAGTTGGCTGGTTGGTTGGGTTGGTTTTTTCCTTCCTTGTTTTGGTAATTTGTTTGTGTTTGAGATAGAGCCTCACTATGTAGTTCCTGATGGCCTGGAACTCACTATGCAAAACAGGCTGGCCTCAAATGCACAGAGATCAACCTGCCTCTGCCTCCTGAGCGCTGGGATTAGATGCATGTGCCACAATGCCAGGCTCCTGTGGAGAAAATCTAGACCCTTATGGTGAAGTTGCCAATCACTGATGGCAACAGCAATGAATGTGGGCAAACTTCTCTGAAGAAAGCAGACGGTCTCTAGTAATAGCACAAGACTTCTACCTATTCATGGAAGTTCTAACTTAAAACTCCCAAGAACATTTAACTGTACTTTCTGGGTGGGCAGTCATAATAAAATGCCATAAAGCAGGTACCTTATAGAACATGAATTATCAAAGTTTTGAAGGCCAGGAAGTTTGACATTCAGGAACCAGCTGATTTTGTTCCCAATGAGAGGTGTCTTTTTTTTGGGTCACAACTAATTTCCTCTATCCTTAAATATCAGAGGCACCAAGCTCTCCAGAGTCACTTAGAAGGACTTAAATCCCATCATGTGTTCCTACCCTCACGCTTCCCTTGAATTTAGTTGTCTCCTAAATGTACCCTCTGCAGATACCATCACAGTTGGAGAGGTTAGGGCTTTAGCCTATATACAAGGAGCTTCCAGTTCATAACCTTTTTCCCCAGACTCCTATATCTATGTCCTGTTTGTATATCAAATAATGAGTTATATCCCAACATCTCCAAATGCCTTAAATCTTCAACTCATTACAGCCAGCAACTCTTAAGTTTGAATTTTTCTAAATATTGCCTAAAATACAGTTAAAATTAGACATACTTCATTAGGAGACAAAATTCCTTTTAGCTGTGAATTTATGAAACCACTATACTGTGGTGAAGAGGCAACAATGGAGACATCCCATTCCAGAAGGAAAAAATAAAGAAGAAAGGAATAATGGGTCAGAGGTAAGCCCAAACTATAGAAATACTGATTGTATCCAGTCATAAGGCTTGACAATAACCCTAATTGTATGGGTTCTCGTCTTTTAGACCTCCTGAGCAGCCAGTTTTATCTTTGTAACTCAGTGGTGTGTTGGAGACCACAAAGCTTAACACAAAACCCTATGGTCTGACATATCCCAGGAATAACCCAGACAGTATGTGAATAACTGCCAGGACCTTCCCTGTTTTCTAGGAATATTCTCTATGAAATAGCTCCATCATTTGTGGCTCTATTAAAGCCACAAATCCCACTGGCTTACTTCATTCCATCTCATTTTTTTGCTCCTTTCATTTCAAAATCACAGTATTCTGACTTGCCCTGTATTGTTCTCATCCTCAACTTCTTTTGAAATGACTGGTTAGTCCACAAGTCCTGGAAAAAAGCTCATTATCAAATGATTGTTCAGCCACACACTGTTGAGAATTATCTTGCTTGCTTTTACAACTTCATCTCCTAGGCTGGGAGCTTAAAAAGTCTCTGCTGCACCAGGTGTTGGTGGCACATGCTTTTAATCCCAGCACTCGGGAGGCAGAGGCAGGTGGATCACTGTGAGTTTGAGGCCAGCCTGGTCTATAGAGATAGTTCCAGGGAGGCCTCCAAAACAATACAGAGAAACCCTGTCTCGAAAAACCAAAAAAAAATTCTCTGTTGTTACTAGATAGCCGAATTAGCTATTAGAAAATAACACATTTTCAGCAGTGTTATTCCTTCACATCGGACTCCTCATAACTCATTAAACCTCTGCTTTTTACTTACTTCCTAAGTTCCTTTCACATGTTGGTGATTGTTAGAGCAATATCCCAAATTTTATTGCCCAAGTATGTTAGTCTAGACTCTGCAGAGAAACAAACCTAGTCAAAAATATAGAAACAAACCAAGGGTTATTAGAACCATTTGGTTTGAAAGACTTGGGAGAAGAACAATGCCCAAGATCTATAATAAGCAAGCATGCAAGAGAATTGATGGTGTCTAAGATAAAGGAATAAGGAGAGAATGAGAATAAGTGATATAAATTCTTGTCTAACACCTAGTCCAGATCTCAGCTCAAAGAAAAGAGTGGAAGTGAATAAGTTCTCCATTTATCTGTCTTTTTGTTGTACTTAAGGCCCCTCAAAAGTCTATGAAAATCACACAAGTTGATAAAGATGCTTTACTTTAATTGCTGAAGTTGTGCAGAAGTAAATATGATGTAAAGACACTCTCACAGATATAATGAGAATTATATTTAATCAAATATCTGGGTTCCCTGTGGCCTAGTCAAGCTTCCATTTCAAAAGTAATCATGACATAGACCCTGATTGGAAGGATATTCATTGGGCTTCTGAACCGGTCATGGCCAGCCATCACTGTGAGAAAGTAAAACACCACCACCAGTCATTGGATAAAAAAGGAGACTGGTGAATTCTGTCCCTGTTAGACAGTAAACATAACAGATATCCTATAAAAGTTTTACATTGAAATTTTATTGTTTTATGAATGTAACTGTAGAAGGTCAAGTGCAAATCAGAATAGCAATAAAACAGAGTGAAAGTAAAAACCACTCAAACTAATAACTCATTACTTGGTTTACTGCAAATGCTCTGGATCTGAAGACCACCTATGTGAGAGAAATTAAAAACTAAAAGAGAGCATTCAACATTTCATTCCGAGAAAGCTAATGTTTCAGTCGTTTCCCTGGCTATGCTCAGCTATTAGCTGCCAATGTGGCTTGGGATGAGCATCATACGAAAGACTCCAGTGAGTCTTGTATCTACAGCCCTAAATTGCTTTAGACTCTTTGTTTGGTTTTTGAATTTTGTCTGTTTGTTAGAGGGGTTTTGAAGGAGGCAGTCCAATGCTGCATGTGTGTGAATTTTTGCTATTTCTTCCTTCTATATTCTTCCTATTATCGGCACTGATGTTTGCTGAGAGCTACAATTTGAAACCCTGGGGTATAAATATGTTTTTCGGGAATGTAATCTCTCTTTTCTTTACCCACACATAATATTTTGGCTTTTCTATTTATTATTTTTAAAGACATTGCAATTTTATGGCTGTTCTATTGAATTTGCCAATTAAACAACTTTCCATATTCACAAGATAGAGGATAGACCTTCTACCTCACAATGTCAAGACAAATTTCACGACTTTGACTCTGACCTATATGATGAGAGCTCCAGAGGTTTGCTCTTCTTATCAATCTATCCTTTCCCTCTGACCCAACGCAAACAAAACCCTACACCTGCTCTTGTGTCCAACTGGGCTTGCACTGAATGAACATTCCAGGAACACCTAGTTGTCTTTCTCCTTGCGTTATTTCTTGTCACTCATTTGAAATATTTCCAGAAAAAAAAGTCATGCATTCCACTCCACACCATGTGGCACTCCAAAGGTGTGATAGGAGGACCATAGCCAGAAGCAGAACATCACAGGAATCCCACAGATACCTAGGATCATCTTCTTCCACTGCTCCCCATTCTGAGCTTTGTTTCCAAGGATCCACTGCCAAATCTTCCAATGCCTTGTTCTTCCTTCAGACTATTCTGCTCAAAACATTCTGCTTTTTCAACGTATGTTTTATTACTCAGTTCAACAGAATATCTTCACTGTACACTTGGATTCTCCTTCCCCAAAATGGCTGGATATAATTTGTTACGGTTCTGTCCATTAGGCCATTGCTCCAATGACAAGACTTCTTTCTACTAAAGCATCTGTTGAAGCACATTCTGAGTTTGCAAGTATTGTGTAACTCAATAATCTCGGTATCATCTACCAAAAATTAAAAATATACTTGCTAACATGTCAAATATACTGTGTGTGTGTGTGTGCACCCTACTTTAGAAGGGAAAAGATGGGCTTCCTTAATCTTTAGCTAACATAGTTGCTTTTCCTATTGCTCTGATAAGATACTCTGACAAACAGCAGCTTAAGGGAGAAATTATTTATTCTTACTCTTGTATCAAGGTTTAGTCCATCTTCGCAGGTAGACGGGTCAAGGCAGCATGGTCACACCACATCCATATTTGAAAAAAAGAAATCAGTGAATATTTTTGCTCAGCCCTCTTTATTTTGTACAGTCCAGAACCCAAGCCCCAGGAATGGTGTTGCCCACTTTTTGGCTGTTTTTTTGTGCCACTTCATTTCACCAAATTAAGGTAATTCTTCATAGGTATTGTCTTTTCTCCCAGGAAATTCCAGATTCTTTCAAGTTGACTATTTACCCTAAACATCGAAAATGGGTGGTGAGAGAAAGAAAAGGAAACAGAAAGCAGTGAACTGAAGAATCTAGGCAGTGATGTAGAGGCTGTCTCTGATACCCTTCCCCTATAGAGAGAATGATGACTACCTTGGTTGCCATTCCTAGAGCCTTCATCCAGTAGTTGATCAAAGCAGAAACAGGCACCCACAGCTAAACACTGAGACATATTCCAGGAATCCAGATTTGGAGAGGGAGTAGGTATGAGCTAAGGAGTCAAGACCATGCTGGAAACCCACAGAAATAGTTGACCTGACCTAGTGAGAGCACAGAGACCCTAGTCATAAAGCTGGGGAACCAGCATTGGACGAACCAAGACGTCTGAATGTGGGTGCCAGCTAGGAGGCCAGGGCAGCCTATGGGACCTCTAACAGTGGAGCCAGTGTCTATCCCTAGAGCACAAATGGACTTTGGGAGGGAAGAAGGGCCTGGACTCTTGCCCAGATGATGTGAAGGACTTTGATGGTTTCCCCATGAGGGCCTCACTATCCCAGGGGAGTGGATAGGGGTTAGTTGGGGGGGTCAGTGGGGAGCATGAGAGGGTGGGAGGACGAGGGAAGGGGGATGGATATGCAAATAAGAGGGATGTAATAGATTGATTGAGCATCACTGTAATAGAACACTGAAAATAAATTAAGGAGGAAGTGCTATTTTAGCTCATGGTTCCAGGAAATGTAGTCCATACTAGTTAGCTCTGCTAGCTCTAGCCCCACATGGGGCAGAATGCCATGATAATGAGAGGCCACTTTCTGCTTTTGACAGGAAGCCAAGACCTAGGAAGGTTTGGGGACCAGAGATAGACTTCAGTCCTATCCCTCACAAACTACTTCCTCCAGATATGTCCTACCTCTTAAAATTTCTTACACCTACCAAAGCAGTGTCACCATCTGGGGACCATGTATTCAACACACAGATAATTTGTGAATATATCTTTTTTTCTGAGCCTGAATACCACAATAAAGTCTTGGTCAGGGCCCTGGGACTCCCTATGTAGGCCATTCTGGTCCCAAACCCACACAGATCTGCCTGCCTCTGCTTGTCGAGTGCTGGGATTAAAATACATGCCACCTTTAAGCAATTTAAACCCTGAAAAAATCCTAGGGCACAGAGCTTGTATCCTCATATTTGAGATTTCCAGTAAATATTCTAGTGCTGCAGCTTACTTTTTTGTATGTTACAAAAATGTAAAATGTAAGTCATTATACACAAATATGTATGTAAACATAGATGGTTATTACCACCACAGTCAATAAACATTTCGTAATAAAAATATCAGTATGAGTATTCACTCTCATATCACTCTCTAGCTCCTCTACATCCAGGAAAACAGGACACCTCTCCTCTCTAGCTGTAGGTTAGGATTTGAATGCAAGCCTCCTAAGCACTACAGGAACTGTGTCCTAAACTGTGTCCTTGATAAAGTAACCACCACTAACGTCCTAATAAGAGACTGACCCTCTCAAGGTATTGACCTAACACTGTTAAAGACTTATGGAACAGACTTGATTAAATATTTTTCTGTTGTATCCTTGCTTTTTACTTAAGAGCTATGACTCCTATTATAACATCTTTAGCCTGAAATAAACTTTCCTCTCATAGAGGTGTCTTGATCTTTATTTCTCAAATAATCAACCACAACATCCTACACTAGTGCACGAAACATCAACATTACCAAGTAACCATTGTTATAATGGGGTTTAGAAGAGTCCCATACTTTGCTAACTTGATGACACTTGGAGTCTTGTCTCCTTTATTCCGAGAAATTCAAATTTTTACAGTAATCTGTAAAGGGTAAGTGAGCCATTTTGAAGAGTTATAAGACATTCCATCTGTAAGATAGGACCTAGGGCTAACTGCAAGTAGGTACCTCGCAGGTGGATTATGAGAAAGCAAGTGCACACATCAGAGCAGGTCATCTGCTTTCTGACAGCATGCAGCACAGGTTCTAAGGAATGCCTTCCTCGTGCTCTGTGCCCTTAGCTGCACTGATCACAGCTCTCTACATGAGAAAGTATTCCTGGAACTTTATTAATGAACCCATCAGCTAAATTACAGTCATCATTAAAACTGCCAGGTAGTGTCAAAATGTTTTGACTATCAAATTTAGAAAGATTAATCATTCTTTTAAATATGCTCTACTGGAAACCTAATTCCTTTTTGTCTGGTCTGATATATCATTTAGTATGGTATTTGTTTCTTACTAGCAATTAAGTGAAGGACAAGTGGATAGAACAAACCTTTGGGGGAAATTTTTTGGATGAATTAATGATCCGTCCCTTCAGTGTTAGGAACTGAAGGTGAATCACAAAAAAATGAATAGCATTTATAATCAGTGTTTGTGATGAGCTCTGGTTAATCGGTAGCGGTGCAGAGGTATTTCAAACTGGAACAGGTATTTCAGAGGGTGAAAACCTCTGACAACAAATCATCTGTGACACCTTGTTCAAAAGAAAAGAGAGTGTTCAAAATGCTATAAAGTGGTGCGAGTCACAGTTTGATGAGTTGGAAAAGAGAAAATATTGACTGAGAGAGCAGGGTTTTGTTATAAAAATTGACAGGGACTTAAAGATATGTTTGGCAATGATTGAATTGGGTTACATAAAATGACACATCTTGCTGTCTTTTTTTCCTTATCAAAATTGAGACTTAGCAAATTGCATCATTTTTATTTGCTTCTGTTTTCCTTCACACATTTGCCATTAAAAATCTATGCTGCTTTCTTCAATCTCTGAGTTTTATTTTAAAATGGATTAAGTGACAGCTCTGAAGCTTACTGGAGTTACAGAAAATACTGTCTATTTAAATGAAAACCACTCTCTTTCGTTTTCCAGTAGGAGAATCTTCCCCCTCTCAATTAGTGAAACTGTTTATTGAAGCAGGACTATGGTGTGCCACAAATCTGTGGCTTCTTATGTCAAAATCTATCAAATTCTAATTTTGGAAGTGTTCCCCAGTTGCTTCCTTCTACCACTCTTTAATGTGAGAAATGAAATAATTAAGTAAGCCTTCATAATAATAATTCCTTTTAGCCTTCTAAGTCTACAGTTGAAGAGATCTTAACCAAGTCAATGAATATATGCAAAACTTACTTGGAAATTAAACCTAAATTGGTTGCTGTGATTTACCTTCTTTTATTTTAGAAATCAGTAGCCTTCACAGTTTTCATATTGGGTCAGCAACACTAAAATCAGCACTGAAGGGCCTTTTGTAGGTCACATCGATACATGCTTTTTTTTTCTGTCATCTCAGTTTCTTCCTGGAAGGTCTAGAGCACTATGTTGTGTTATCAACGATTGTGCCATTATAGACATACAGTCAGCTTGTTCCTCATGCCCCAGTCCTATCCTTTAATTTATTCCCTATGGTATTTTTATGTAAGACAATCAGGAGATATTGGGGTATTAAGGGATCCATCACATAGCATACCTATAGTTTCCTTCTTTCTTTGGCTTCCAATTCTGTTTAAACAAGGAAAGAATTTCCAATTGTTGTTTGCTTCTTTAAATTCCATACATTACATGTTTAAAATTTCATTGATCCTTTCTCCAACACCCTTATTCCTGTTTCAATTATTAGGAAATAAAGACCAATAGAGGTCAAGTAAATTTCTATGGTCACAGAAGGAGGAGATAAAGAAGCTAGATTGATGAGTTCTTTCCATTTAGGAAATCATGTCCATCTCACATAGACCTCAGAGTTACCTGAACTATGGACTGGAGAAAAAAGGACTATTTAAAATGTTAAATTGCAACTCATTTATAATTTCCCAGCTTATTCTCAATCTTACAGGTGAGCAGATAACACTTTCCTTAAGAGAAATTTAGGAAATCAAATATTTATAAGAATTCAAATATATATTTGGCATGAAAACATTTATAAGAGAAGTATTTTTTCTACAGTATGGACTTCATACATGTGTGTATAGAATATATACATGTTAAAAGTTTTGTGATACAATTATAAACTCTATATTCATTTTAAATATATCTTATATTCATTTTAAAAACAATCTTCTCAACATTTATTTCTATTCTTGAAAATATCTGGCCTAGGTCCTTCTCTGGATGAAATGACAGACTTTGGATATTCCCCCCAAGGAGGGCCTCACGCTCCCTGGGGAATGATGTGGGGATTGGGTGGGGGGCTGAGAGGGCTGGTGGAGGGACAAGGGAGGAGGGGTGGGAGAGGGAGCTGGGATTGACATGTGAAGCATTCATGTTTCTAATTTAAATAAAAACATATATTGAGGAAAAAAGAAAATATTCTGGTCAACATTCAAGCTAATTTTATAATCTTCATAAATAGATTAAAAGCTTTCATAATAAGTTCCATCTTGCTGAATGCTCATCCAGATTATGACTCATTCATTTACTCCTGAAATTCTCGCAAACTATAGTTACAATTGTACAACAATATTGTTGACAGCTGATATAATTTTTCAGCTCTTAGAAACTATAACAATGCTGACTTAATTGTACTTATTTTGACTCAAGAAGAAACACAGCAGCATATGACTAAACATAAAGTTCTATACTCACTCATTCATAAAACCAATCCTACTAAAAACTCCTTTATTCATCAAGAATTTTGTCAAGTATTGCTTTAAACACAATTTAAAAGGAGCACTTCCAATTTTGGGACCCATGCCTTCAGCATATTCTGACCACCCTAACCTGTACCTCAGTCAGCCTCTAGGCTTCAGCCAGGATCCATCCTACCTATAACCACCCACAGGTTCCTTCTCCACTGTGTACAACCACCCTATTTGGTACTCAGAATTCCTCCAAGGTCTAGTCTGATGAGTCTTCATTACCACCTCATCCATACTTTCTCCCTAACCAGCCAGATCTTGCCTAGTATGCATATTTAGTACCTTGGCATAACATGGCCTCTCCTGCCTTCAAAATCTTCAAATTATAAGCACAGATGAGAGAGAAGAATCCCATGCCAATGGCACAGACCATATCTTCAAAAATATCATAGAGTAAAATGTCCCCAAACTAAGGAAAGACCCATTGATACAAAAAATACAAGAATTATACAGAACACTAAGTAGATAAGACCAGAAAAGAAAGTCCCCACAGCTTATCATAGTTAAAAGATTAAGTATACAGAACATATAGAGTGCATTGAAAGCTTCAAGAGAAAAAAAGAGAAGTCAAAAAAAAAAGGGAAACCCATCATAAAAACAGTTTCTCGGTGGAAATTTTGAAACCCAGAAGAGTCTGGAGCAATATATATATATATTTGGTTTTTACGAGACAGGGTTTCTCTGTATTGATTTCGAAGCTGTCGGTCCAGCCCAGCCTCAAACTCACAGAGATCCGCCTGCCTCTGCCTCCCGAGTGCTGGGATTAAAGTCATGCACCACCATGCCTTTAAATATATTGTAGCAATATATTTAAAGTCCTAAGATACTATTATGGCCAACCTAGACTAATAAACCCAGCAAAACTATCTGACATAATTGAAGGAGAAAGAAAAATTTTATGTCCTAAACAACCTAAAAAATTTACATCCAATGAACCAAACCTAAAGAACATACAACATATAAAGCACTACTTCAAACTGGAGAAAAGAATAAACACAACAAAAATTTGTGGGAGGAGTGTGAAACCACAATTATTAAAATACAAAATACCACTGGTAACACGAAAACACCCAAAGTCACCAACATCTTGACCATTATCAATGTACAGATTTCAATAATAATTGTAAATATCAATAATCTCAAATCTCTAATTAAAAACACAGGCTGACTGAATGTGTCAAGAAACAAAACCTATCTGTTGTCTATAAGAGACACATCCTAGCCTTAAAGATAGGTACAGTCTTAGAGTAAAAGAAAAGACAAAAGTACTTCAATTAAATGGGATCAGGAAGCAAACAAAATAACCTACAGCAGATGCCAGAGAGATGGGAAGAAAATGGAACCCTCATTTACTGTGGGATTTCAAACTGGTGCAGTCATTATGGAAATCATGTGGGGAATTTCCAAAAAGCTAACACTGATAGTACAGCATGACCCAGTTACATCACTCTTTGGCATATACCCACCCAAAGGACTTGACCTAGTACTCCACAGATACTTCCTCAGTCATGTTCTATCCAAAAGATAGAAAATATAAAAAACCTAAATATCCTATATCTGATAAATGAGTAATGAAATGCAGTGTGTGTGCCCTATGTAACACTAATCAGCTAAAAGGAAAAATGAAATCAAGAAGATCACAGTGACAGAGATAACCCACATACAAGAAGGCAAACACTGCTTGTGAGCGACAAGGAGGTTCTTGTGCTCATAGACAAGTACTAAGAGAAACAAGAATGTTAAACATACAGGGCTGTCTCTTCAAAAGGGAGGCATGTATGACTTGTTTTCTAGCCAGAATGCTGAGGAGCAGACTTGATTAATAGCCAGGTGAACTTTGCACTATCTGTGTGGCTGAGGACACACTGGGTTCTCCCCCGGACCATTATAATGGGCATGACAATCCATGGAACCCATCTTTCTGGAAACTGTCACATGTCCATTACAAAGAATTTCAATGTAATCGTGTCTGAAGCTTTATCTTGTAAGTGGGACTAAGTTAGTTATCACCAGAAAATGTTTATCAAATTGTGCTGTGCTTAAATATGCCCAAAATAAATTACTCAGGGTTGGACTCCTGAAGTTTGAAACAACACTGGCTACTGAGTCATGCTGACTGAACTGCCTTCTTGCTCCCTGTAGATCATTACTCTGCTGTCTAAGGTGATCACAGAGATCCCCACAAGCACATGTTCTTTCTTATTGCAGGTTGCTATTGCTGGATCTTCAGATGTAAGTACATAGCTTGCAGTAACTGAGAGAAACTAGGAAATTAAATGAGACCATTGCCAGGATATTTAGGAATATATATGTTTACACATATACATATATGCTTGCAATAAGCATTAGTGAAGAAAGATTGGAGGATTTGATAGGTGGTAATGAAGGAATAAATGTAACTATATTATAATCTCCAATTTTGGGCTCTTTTTTCTGTTTGTTTTGAGCTATTCTGATTTGCTTGTTTTTATTTTATATATTTTTTATTATTTTGTAGATGCCTATTTGTTTCTAATGGAAGGAAGGAAGGAAGGAAGGAAGGAAGGAAGGAAGGAAGGAAGGAAGGAAGGAAGGGGGTTTGGGTGTGTGAATGTGAAGAGGACCTGGGAGGAGTTGGACGAGGGGAAAACATAATCAGAATATATTGTATAATAAAGTCTATTTCCAATAAAAAGAAAATGCCTCACAGACATGTCCATAGCCCAGTTTAGTAGAGACAATTCTTCAGCTGAGTTTCCCTCTTTAAAAAAAAGTAAAATTCAAAAATTATCAAAACTATATGTAAAAATCAAAAGAATAGCATTTTTAAATATAAAAAAGGAAGTTAGGTTTCATCAACCTGATGACAAGTGTGTATGTAGTGAATATAGCTTCAGTTTATCCACACACATCACACTGTCAACATCAAATTCCTTGACAGATGGCTGGACTGTGAAACTTTCCTTTGATGTATTCTGCTCACGTCCTAACAGCTTTCATAATTATCCTTACACCATTCCTTCTCAAATCCTGTTATGATCAGTTGAGATATTTGTCCACACTTCCTTGTTGTATTGGATTATTACTCTAAGTAAAGAAGTACTCATATGCAGGGCTCATGCAACCTATTTTCTCACTTTAATCAGGCAAATAAAGTTTCCTATCAGATGGTACTGAATGTGCCAAACAACAATTGATTCCTTTTCTAGAGTTTAAGAATTTGTTAAAAGGCACATTTAGGGTGGGGCTATCAGATTTAGCAAATAAAAACACAAAAAAATACCAGTTAAGTTTGAATTTTAAAAAAATTCACTATAAAATAGCCTATATGTTATCTAGGTGAACATATATGATTTAAAATTAGTTATCTCAGATTACATTTATTAAAGATTTCATTTTAGAAAATTTTAAATTAAATATGCTTTCCATAAAACCAGGTGTTTCTAAATAAATTCATATTACTTGTTTCTCTACTTCAGTTCCTAGATTTACTCCAGGTATATCAGCCTGCACCTTCCTGCACATATATTTTAACGCAACAACAGAATTATCTATCCTACATCCTATTCTCAGCTCTACCCCGAAATGTTCTTGCTGAAATTTGTTGCTTACCTTAAGTTCAACTTTCACTGATACCAGGGTTTGTAGAAAAAAAACAACAAAATCCTGATAGGATTTCACTTGAGATGTAATTTTCCTCAAATGGAGTGGCAGCCAAAGGTTTTCTGAAGCTTGAGATTGCCCATCTGTGATCACATGCATCTGTGTTTAGCACACATTCACATTCTCCTTGCATTGTTGTTTTGTTCCCCAGACAGCATCTCATATATCAATTTTAGTTGGCACATACTAAATATTATAATTGTATTTTCTTCCTATAAGGGAATATCCTGCACTGTTTATATAGATGCTGAAGGCAAAACAATGCTGAATCCTTTACAGAGGCAAGCTGTTTGATTACTAGCCCAGATTCCACAGGAAACGCTATTAGCAAAGTTCCAACTCTCATGTCTAAAAGGAAGAAATAAAAATTCCCCCGTGAAAATGAAGAAGTGTATATGTGTAATTGGCTAATATTGATTTGAGAATTCTTTGC
This sequence comes from Mesocricetus auratus, assembly GCF_017639785.1. Lineage (NCBI taxonomy): Eukaryota > Metazoa > Chordata > Mammalia > Rodentia > Cricetidae > Mesocricetus > Mesocricetus auratus. The sequence goes on from NW_024429201.1 coordinate 32,384,504, forward strand.
ATTAGATGATGCACATGTTCAGGGTAAATGCTAAACAGAAGCACACCCCTGGACAACAGGCAGGAATAGAGAAATCTATGAACAAGCTTTGGGTTTGTACACTAAAATCTCTATACATAATTTTTATATGCACAAAGGGCATATATAGACATATAGAGCAGATTACTCATCTGAATGACCATGACCAGAATTTATTGGATATTTGCTATGTGCCAGATGTGCACTGAAACCTAGTGAAAATTTTAGAAGTGTCAATTATTCCTATTTTCATTTATAGTGGTCAACTTGTGATCTGGAAAAATAAGAATTTTTCTAAATCAATGAAGCTACATACTAAAAAAAATGGGGATTTGAATTAATGCCATCTAGATGCAAAACTCATATCATCTAATGACAACATATGCTAATCTATGATTAACCAAACTGAATATTAAGCATAATTGCATTTCCTCCTGCAGAATATAAAACTAAAGTTATCAGTGTTTGAAATTTAACTACGGATTCCTTCATAAACACAGTGGCTGCATTATAGTAACATCACAGATAAGGTAAGTCATTCAAGCCACCCCACCCACCCATACAGCAGATTCACCTACACACTTGCTAAAACTCGGTTCATAGCACCAACCCAGGCTTGACCAGTGACTCCCATTAGGTATCACAAATATTTCTACTTGATAATATATTTCCTAAGAGGTAGGGAGCAGGGTAAACTAATGGTACTGACCTTGTCTTCTCTTGTTTGCCTTCTGTCTCTGTAGTTTTATGGCAGTACTCAGTTAATGGCAGGCATTGTCTAGAATGCTGAAGACCCAGGTATTCAAACACAATGAATGCTAAGCTGTCTCCCAGTTTGACAACATTAGCCTGCACACACAAGGTCTCTAGGGAAGTTTTGCCTGTGCAAATTGTTTTAAAGGGCTGGTAAGATGATTCAATGGGCAAGTGTTCTCACTTTTTTCCAATATATTTTTATTTAAATTAGAAACATTCTTGCTTCACATATCAAACCCAGCTCCCTCTCCTGCCCCTCCTCCCTTGTACCTCCACTAGCCCCCCAGCCCCCACCCAATCCTCACATCATTCCCCAGGGAGAGTGAGACCCTCCATGGGGGATCACCAGAGTCTGTCATTTCATCCAGGGCAGGACCTGGGCCCCTCCCCCATGTGTCCAGGCTGAGAGAGCATCCCTCCATGTGGAATGGGCCCCCAAAGTTGATTTGTATGCCCTGGTAAACACTGAGATTGATGAGACCTCCTCACTGACACTACATTCTGGGGGTCTGGATCAGTCCCCCGCTGGCCCCTCAGCCATCAGTCTGGGGTCAATGAGCTCCTCCTTGTCAGGTCAGCTGTCTCTGTGGGTTTCACCAGCACGGTCTTGACCCCTTTGCTCATCATTCCTGCCTCTCTGTCACTGAGTTCCAGGAGTTCAGTTCTGTATTTAGCTGTGGATGTCTGCCTCTGCTTCCATCAGTCACTGGATGAAGGTTCTATGATGGCATATAATTTGAAAACGGAGTTCAAATTCTTGGAAACCAGGGGATGGAAGGACAGAGATTTTTCCCGAAAGTTGTCCTCTGGACTCCACACACATGCCAAGGCACACACCCTGACCCCCCAACACAAGTAAATGACAGAAACGTAAAAATTTAATTTAATATGACAAATAAATAAGATGATTAAATCATTGTGGCAAAATAACTGTCACTTAAAACATGTCTGAAATTATTTGACCCTATTATCTGCACTAAAATAGTTTAAGTTGTAGATAATCATTTTTCTTTAACTGAAAATAGAAAATTAACAGTATTTGTAATGGGACTTTTTAATTGTAAAATATTTATTAAATTCTTTGAACTTTAGTCAGATTATTACATTTAAGCATGGTAAATTATAATACTTTTATACCCCCAGTTGGTAAAACTATAATATGGTACAGCTGTCATTGAGAACCATGTGGTTATTCATAAACTTGAAAATAGAATGATATGAAGTGGTAATTCCACTACTGGATATGTATCCAGAGGAATTGAAGTGACTAACTCAGAGATCACTAACCCCACACCATGTTGATTGAAACACTATTCACTATAACCAACATAAAATCCACATACCCACCAACAGATGAATGGACAAAGAAGATGTAAGTCATTCATAGGACAGACTAGAATTCAGCCTAAACAGTGAAGGAAATCATGCATTTACAGCAATATAGATGAGTGCAACAGACAGTATTTTGAGTGAATTAAGGCAGTCCAGACAGCAAATTCCTGATTCCAGTTCATCCCGTAAAGTCTAGAAGATACTCAAGCATATAAAAGCACAAACTATAACTGTAGTTGTTGATAGCTGTGGGCAGGAGAAATTGAGTTGTTTGATAAATTTATGATTTCAATTATGAGAGATGAATAGTTCTAGAGATGAACTGCACAACACAGTGCCTGGCATTGATAATGTGATGTTGCACACTTAAAATTTTGAGAGAATAGATCTCATGTTAAGTGTTCTTACAACAATAACAAAAGAGGCAGAAGGGGACTTCAGGATGTGATGAACACATTGTCTGAATTCTGTGATCACATTTTCACAGCTGTATTCATTTATGCAAGCTAACAACTTGTACATTTTAAATTCTATTTCAGTAAAGCAAGAGAAAGGAGGGAGGGATAAGAGGAGGGATGGTTTGAGGTAAGCTGATGTCAGTTTCAAGAAGGCTGTAAGAGAGAGTTATAGTTGCAAAGGACCTACCTTAGCCCATCAGGGAACCTCTGTAGCAGAAATGAATGGCAAAGCTTCCTGCGAGGAGGTGGTGTGATACAGGCTCAAGTTGACTTTGATGTCTTTCCTTTTTAAGGTCTAGGTCTGGGATGTGAGTCACCTTGTTAACTTGTAGGGTCTTCTTTCCTCTGTACTTGGAAAGGAACCCCTAAAGAGAAGGATGCCAGCATGCCCATTAGTGGGAAGTAGAAACAGCAGTATGTGCAGTGAGTTTTCCTTCTGGAATAAAAACATAGAGAGGGAAAATACCCCACAGTTGTTTTGCAAACACAATGTTAGAGGACATTAAATTAACAGAGAAGATTCTCCTGAAATTTCTGAGCATCATTTCTGTTCTTCATTGCTTGTTTCCCAGCTGTGATCACACAGTAATGAAACCCTCATCCTGAAAGCATCCGTTTGCAAATTTGTATACTAAACAAAGAAACCCCAAGCATATTGTGTGGTATTAAAACAACTATAGCATGAGAGAAAACACTCAGCCACGCAAATCCTGGGTACACTGCAAAAAAAATCAAAATTTAAATGATTGGAGCTTCAGGGAAAGGGTCAACCTGGCACAAGTTCTGAAGGTGTAACTAAGAAGTCCATTCATTGTGCCACAATTCGCATTTGAATTTTTGAAAGGAAATGTTTCAGTAGGAGGCATTTCAGAAATGACTTTCTCGTCCTCATTATCTCATATCTCACGAACAGTGTCGTTTTGTCAAAGGCAAATATTCTTCTTTACTTTTTTAACTTCTTATGCCCGTAACAGTAGTTGACACAGACTACTTCATGAAAGTTAATGAGAAAATGTTGAAAACTTATTTGATTATTTAGAATCTTCTACAAGTTTCATACCTATAGTTTTATAAAAAGTAACAAATATCAATTAATCCATACTACTTTAGGTACTAAAACATATCAGTATCATGGATCCATTGACACTGGAGTTGAGTCTGAATATAATGTGAGAGATGTTAAGTGTTCTAATTCAAAGTGTTTGCGTAGTGTGTGTAAGAGGGTCACTTGTGGCTGGAAAGTACATTAGGGCCAAATTGTGAATGATGTTGAAATCCAAGTGATTGGACACATGAGGTTCACAGGCAAATGCTCTTGCCCACTGAACCAGCACAATGGCCTACCTTAGATTTTAAGCCATGAATATGGAGGAAGAATTAAACATGAACTAGAAGAAAATCCAATTATGAAGCTACTGTAATACTTTCAAAAAAGTAATATAATAAAGTCTGCACAAAAAGGTAAATAAGACACAATGTGTACTGTGGGAAGATGTAATTACAGGGAGCTACTGACAAAGATGAGTTGGAGATTACAAGACGGAGAGAAAGCAAGGTGAGCCCAGAGATCAGACCTAAGAACAATGAGGGCTCTCTATGTAGAGGGGAGCAGAAAAGGGAAGGTTCCATGAGAAAGGTCAGATAGCGGGAGAGGACCTTGCTGAGTGTGGACTGCTCACAGTCATCTTCATGAAGATGATGCACAGACCATGAGCTATCCAGATCTGCACCTCTGCGAAGGCTGGTGCTGGACATGGCGACGAACTAAGAGAGGAACCAAATGATGTCCATCCTGTTAACGCAGGTATGACTGGAGAAAGCAACCCTACTGGATTCTACCCCTGCCAACAATCACAGAGCAAAAGTTGATGAAGAGTCAGAGAACAATGTTCAAAGCCTCAGGAGAAGAGATGCGTAGATCTCCCAAAGGCCACAGGGAGATTTAGCCATGTATTGAGGAAAAAAACTAAGTAGATTTGTAAAAATAATTTTAGTACATTCATTTATTTGCATGAGTGTGTGTGTGTGTGTGTGTGTGTGATTATTAGAGCTACATCTCAAACACACATGTGTGCATACCACATACCATACCTTGCATATAGAGGTTAGAGCAGATCATTGACGGAGTCAGTTCTCAGCCTCCACCTCCTAGGCCCTGGCGTCAAACTCAAATTATCAGGCTTGGTTATATGCAGTTTCACCCAGTGACAAATCTGGCCAGCACTATGTGGGAATTTTAAGTTGTCCAGTGACAGTGTATAAGGTTTTGGGGGACTAAATTACAAAATATACATTTTAATTAGAAAGATCTATGTAATAGTTTTCATTGATTATCAACTAGACAGAAACTAGGATTACCATGAAGCAAGCCTCGGAGCATGCCAGGGAGGGCTCATCTTCATCAGACTTGCCTCTGCAGTGCCTAGGAGGAAAGAACCACCCTTAATTGGGTAGCACTATACCATGGGTGTGGGTTCTGAGCTGCATTTAAAAAAAGACGGAAGGGGAGAAGTGATGCCTGTGTGATTAAGAGCACTGGCTGCTCTTCTTGAGTTCCGTTCCTAGCAAGCACATGGCGACTCACAACCTAAATGCGATCCTATACCCTCTTCTGGCATGGAGGCATCGACGCAGACACAGCACTCACACATAAAACATACCTAAATAAAATAAATAAGTAACATCTTAAAAGGAAAGCAGTCAGTATATATGTACAAGGCTCTCAAGAATTAAAATATCTAATAATAAAACAATAAAAAATAATAATAACCTACAGCGCACACACACAGAGAAAGAGAAGAATGTGTGGACACAGTGTGCCATCTGCCTCCAGCTCCCCCTTCTTAGGATTTCCTGCCATGACAGACTGTACCCTAAAATCATAAATGAAGATCTTTCCCCTTAATTTGCTTTTGTTGGAGTATTTTATAACAGCAACAGGAGAAGTAGCTAGTACAGTAAGTGACAAGAGGAACCATTCCATTTCTAGTAGCTTCAGTGAAAAGAATAAAAGGAGGCTAACGCTGCTCAAGGTCAGAGTCAAAACGCACTTGGCGCACGTTCTCCCTTCTACTCAGGGACCCAGAGGGTCAAAACCTGTCTTTTATACAAATCCTCATTCTTTCTCTTTCCTCTTTTAATCCTGCCCCCTCTTACGAAGGCGCCTCGTCTCACCCCTTGCCCCTTTACTTCCCTTTAGAGAAAGCCAGGCAAGAGGACTGAAGACCACTAGTATGGAACGGCCAGCAGTCAGGGCTCATTTGGGATTTGATGCTAAAGGGGATGGAGACTGCCCAATGTTCAGAAAATTGTGTTTTCCTACTTTATCTAAATAACAGGGTCCCTGTTCAATTCAAGAATGCTGCTGAACTTCACAGACCTCTTTACCCAAATGTGCTCCAAACTAATCTTCTTTCATGTCTCTTGCTTTCCCGTGGTTTTGTCGCTGCTTTTGTGTACCCTCCAGAGAGCTTCCTTGTCCCTAACCGGATTTCCTGACCTCCCTTTTTCCTAGGTACGCCCTAAGTGTTTTGAAAATTCCAACTGACATTGTATAAGTTTTCACCGAACAGAGAGTGATCTGTGAGACTTACCCTCTGCAGCCTTATTCCAAAGGTTATTTCTTTTAAAGTACAAAGCTGGTTTAATCCATCCGACTTGAGAGGAACTTTATGTTCGTAAACTATATGACCTATGGTGCATAAAAAACAATAAAAACTAATATTTTAAAATACAGACTCTATATTTGTTTTCAAAAGCCTCGAAACTGCTGCAAGCATGCTCAGTTGTTAACATAGAACTATTCTTTTTGAGGATCACTGTGCCCCATTTTATATATTTTAAGCATTTGATTTCTCCTTTGTATAAATCAGTCAATGCTTCTCTCAGTCCACAGGTATTTGCTGCCAAACCCTGGGAGGTGCCTTGCCCAGTGGAAAGGTTGGCAGATGCACACCGTAGAAAGAGAACCTCTGTTCTCATGTTCTCCGGGTGCAGGACTATGCAATTTAGCCTGCCCGCTGGACTCAGCTGACCCTTACCCAAGGCAGGAAGCTTGCAATCTGTGTGTCTTCAAGCCCTGCCATTGTTTCCATTTTAGAAAACCACGAATTCATTTATTTGCAAGATGTTTCAAAAACTCAAATGGCCTAAGGAGGTAGATGGAGCCATTAGTAATTCGTCCCTCTGCATCCCCGGTGTTTATTTCCTTATGATTTAACGCTTTCAATGTGCCTTTGCTAAGTAGCCAGCCAAACGAAACACCAATGCTTTTGCTGTGGTTTCTGATTTCTTGTTGAATAGTGCCACCTGCTGGCTATTAGTTTTTGTTTTTACTTTTTACTAGAGCCAGTTGAAAATTCTTAGTTGTATGTTCAAATTTTGGCCATGACTAAAACTAAAGTTTATCCGTGATGTTTAAATATCATCTTTTTCTCAGAAAAGCATTTATGTTATCTCATCATTTTCCCTTGAAATCTCTTCTTATTCTTCTTTGAACACTTGCCTTGTTACTTTCTCCACAACAGGCATCTAAAATAAACAGATCTTTTAGTTATCTGTGTCATTGTGCTAATATCATCTGTATAATATGCTTTTAAGCTAATACCTTTTAAAACATACTTTTTCTTAGTTTTTATCTTATCCCTGAATCTCAGCACCAGTTGTGTCCCTGTATGTAACTGAATATGTTCTCATTTTCAAATGTGGGCAGGGACAGAAGCTCTGTTTGTTTTGATAAAACCTCCAGCATTACTAATTTTGAAAATCTGATTTCCCATGTTAAAACTACAATTCCAATATCTAAGACCAATTCCAATTTTGAAGGTACTAGATAGCTCTATTTCCGTCCAGCCCCTTTTTACCTCAGATAAATCTCTGGACCTATCATAGTTAAAGTCATGAGTGAGGCTGTGTAAGCTTTCTGCTCCTACATTTTATGCACCTTATTTTCTCCTTCATATCAGGTCACACATGCTTTTGTCCTCTAATTCTGTGATTAAAATTAAAGTACATAATAAAAATTGTCTCTAAAACCATTTGATGGGAAAGTCCTTCTGTGTATGTTTCTCTTATTGGTTAATGAATAAAACACCGATTGGCTGATTGGCCAGGCAGGAAGTGAAGAACCAGAACATGGGCAGGGACAAACAGGAAATCGCTCCGCTCTTCTCTTTTCTGCTGACACACTGAGAATTTGTCATGTAGGATGCCAGACGAGTAAGAGGTCCCTGTACCTTTCTCTGGTAAGATAGCAGCACATGGAAATACATAGATTAGTAGTCATGGGTCATGAATAAGAAGCCTAAGTTGCCAGCCAACAGCTTTATAACTAATATAGTGTCTGAGTGTTTCTTGGGACAGAGAAGGGCAGCGGGACCAGCCGGGCCAAAAATTTTCACATTACAGCCATTGTCATCATCATTCGTTCTAACAAAGACCCCATATGTAGAAGGGTATTCACCATGGAGTGCAATGTTTCAATAACATAAGGCTTATAGAAATAGATGATTTGCTTTAGGTTAGCCAATGTAATATTAAATACCATTAATAATAATAATTAAAGATAACTTAACAGTAAATAAAGTGAGAAGATCCAGAACTAATCAATGCAATCCCACTTTTAAAAACATATTAAGCAAGTAAGCCAGGGAAAAAATAGTATTAAGTCCACTGTCTTCACTGAATCATCCACATAAATGATAGTTTCTTCTGTTCTGTGCATGTAAATGCCAATCTGTTCTGATTTGTCCATGTAAACACTAGTCTCTTCTGACTGGTCACACTGAGTTACTACTGAAAGGATGCTTTGAAGCAGGGCATGTGCCATGTTCTACAGGTGGTCACAACAGCCCTTTGTTTGAAAAGCACAAGACAACAGCAACAGCAACAACAAAAAGTGCTTGTGTGGCCTCCACACAGGTTGTAAATGATGTTAGAAGAAGTCATCCTCTTTCAGGTTGAATGGTTTTCAGAATTTGCCCATTCTTATTTGAAACCCAATGTTTTTTCCAAGCTCTCTGTTTTTTTAATTGTGTTAATGATATTTCTCATCTGCTTCTATTTTATTGACAAAGTTTATTTATCAAAAATACTAAAAACTCTGAGTCCTAATTCTCTCTGTAATCTGAGTGAGTATGCTGATAAAAATAGAGCATGGTAGTGGTTTGAGAAGTTTGGAATGTGGAAGACATCTTACATCAAGAAAGACAGATTCGCAGTAATAACACAGATAAGAGAAGTTTTCTTGTTCATTCATTAACCTATTCAATGAGTGATAAATTCTCACCTCTTAGGTGACAACACCTAAGCTAAAAGCTGTTCATCCAGATATAACAAGGATAGTGTTCTTGTCCTCATGAACTACATGGACTAGATATGAGAAACTGTTTGTTTGTTTGTTTGTCGACTGAAGCATTTTCTGGGACTCAAAGAGTGAACACAAACCAGTAGCTGATAGGCTTGTTGTAAGTTGTATCAAGATTGGAATGCCAAAAGAAGCCAAATATTATCTTTAGAAATGCATGAGAATTTGTGAGCTTAGCAAAGATAGAACAACTATTCAAATCCAAAGAGAAAATCACTGGAGAAATATAGGACAGAATATCATTGACTAACAAAAACCATGTCACTCCTTATTAATAGAGGTTTTGGTATTTATTAAGTTCAGACAAATTTCCTATCACTGTAATAAAATGTGTGAAACAAGCCATCTAAAATGAGAATAGATTCTGGCATGGCAATCCATGTCTTTAATTGCAGCACTCAGGAAGCAGAGTCAGGTGGATCTCTGTAAGTTCAAGGCCAGCCATGTCTATATAGTGAGTTCCAGGGCAGGTGGGGCTATGTAGAGAGACTCTGTCTAGTAATAATAATAATAATAATAATAATAATAATAATAATAGGAGGAGGAGGAGGAAATATTTACCTTGGCCCATAGTCTCTGGTGTTTCATTCCATGATCAACTAGCTCTTTGTTGATGCCCCTATGCTGAGGCATTATATATAGAAGGATGTGTCGCAGGAAAGCTACCTACCTACAAATGAACAGAGGGAGACATTAAAAGGCCACAGGCAAGACATACCCACCAAGGGACACCCCCTAGTGGTTCATTTCTCCCAGCCAGGCCCCAGATTCTAGTCTTCACCACTTCCCAAAATTCTATTTGATTATTAATCCATCTGGCTGGTGGGTTGATTAGACCATTACCCTCATAATCCAATTACTTCTCAATGAAATTTGGGGGGCATCTCACATCTAAACTATACCAAATAAGTTTCAGAAATTATACCAAAAAAATCTAGAAGGCCAAGACCATCTACTAATCAATTCAGAACTGTATATTGAGAGTAGCAGAAAGCTAGTGAAGAATTTAGCACTGAAGTGCATGATCATGGGATATTTTATAAATTTAGAACTACAGTTGTATTTTACACAGGAGCAGAGGCAATGTTTGACATCATTTTAAATGAAATAGCAAGGTAAAATAATGTGCAGATATACGCTATAAATATGTTTTAATATTGTAAAAAATAAATGCCAAGACAAAATATATTATACAAAAGAGAAATATATCAGTACATCAGTGAAGACTGATTTGTGGGCCTAGAATGATGACTGAACCAATCAAATAAATACATGTTGTATATATGCAAATTTAATTTTTAAGAGATTTAAAACTTTATTGCTCCCTTTGTAAAGAGCAAAAAAATAGTTTGTCACTTTTATTTTATTGTCAATATGTGCGAAAATTTCATATTGATGTTCTTGACTAATGTGTCTTGAAATGTTTTTTATTCACTGCACACTTCACAATGACTATACTGTTGCATTTGAAACTCCAAGTCTTTCTTGCAAGGCTCTTTGTTTTGCTTCAAATGCTGCAGAAAGTGAGCTATAATCACACAGTCTGGAGAGAGGCAGTATGCTTTGTAGAACCAGACATGTATTCCAGCTAACATAGGTTTCTTTGCAGATGTCTGCTCCCTGACAAATTGCTTAATACTCCTGGAAAAATGATGATCAGAGTGATGACCCACAGCTGTGTGGAGGCTGTCGTGGGTGGGCGTAGTAATGACAGTAGACTGTACTGCCAAATGGCAGCTTAGTGGTAATTAATTACAGGCAGTCTATCCACATTTTGAAAAATAGTTGGAAACAGGGAGCCTCATTCTTCCATAACCGATGGTATTTTCTCCTTAGGTTTGGCATCCTCTAAGTGGAGTTAAGACTGTTTTCCTTCAAAGATGTAGAAAGTCCCCCACTAGGGCTCAAGAGAGTTGACTGTTGTGCTTGTCCATGTGAGCCTGTGAGGACACCCTCTCTTGGGAGCAGAAAGGAGATGGGATAGGGGATGGGTGGGGGCTGGTGAGGAGGGGAGGGAGAGGGAACTGAGATTGGCATGTGAAACAAGCAAAAAAAATCATGTACTCCATAACCAACCAATATCTCATTTGAGTAAAACTATTCAATGAAATAGAACCCATACCCAATGCAGCTTGTGTGGCCAAGAACCTGAGACTGAACAGGTCAGAAATCAAGGAGAAACACAAATACTACAATTTTGTCAAAGGTGTGTAACAATAGAATGGCTCCTAATATCATTCTGCTATACTTATAGAACAGAGCCTCACTCAGCAATCATCAGAGATGATTCCTCCCATGGCAGATGGGAGCAAATACAGAGACACACAACCAGAGCAATGTGAAGAGAGTGGGAGACCTTGGAACGCTGAACTCTAAATGGGGTTTCCCCATCAAATCTCCCCTCAGGGACGAGGGAACTTTGTGAGAAAAAGACACATACTTAAAACAAACTGGCCATATACAAGAAAATACAAGGATATATTAATGTCAACATGGAGGCACACACGAATAGAGACTGGATGAATTAACAAAAGTAAATTATAAAAACAAGAGCGAAGATTCAGTTTTTAAGAATAATTTTACCTGTATGTGTGTTTTCCCTGCTTGGGTGTCTCTGTGTCACCTCATCCCTCGTGCTCATGGATGCCAGCAGAAAAAGGCATCCGATCCCCTGTAACTGCTACTACAGATGATTTTGAACCATTATGTGGGTGCTAGGAATCAAACCTGGGGCCTTTGGAAGAGCACCCAGGACACCACATGCAGAAGATGCCATGTCATACAGCAAAATATGATAGCCATCCATAAACAAATCTGTAGAAGGGGAAAGTTCAGATTAAAGAGTGTGGTGATAACTGGATGCTGGAATGTAGAAAAATGCAGATAGATCCATGTCTATTGCCATGCACAAAACTTAAGTCCAAATGGATCAAGGACCTCAACATAAATCCAGCCACACTGAACTTCTCAGAAGAGAAAGTGGGTGGTACCATTAAATGAATTGGTATGGGAGACAGCTTCCTGAACATAACACCAGTAGCACAGACAGTGAGGTCAACAATTAATAAATGGGACCTCCTGAAACTGAGAAGCTTCTGTAAGGCAAAGGACACAGCAAGACAAAAAGGCAGCCCACAGAATGGGAAAACATATTCACTAACCCCACATCTGACAGAGGGCTAATCTCCAAAATTTACAAAGAACTCAAGAAGAAAGACTCCAAAACACCAAAGGATCCAATTAAAAAGTGAGCTACAGAACTAAATAGAGAATTCTCAGTAGAGGAGTCTAAAATGGCTAAGAGGCACTTGAGAAAGTATTCAACATCATTAGCCATCAGGGAAATGCAAATCAAAACAACTCTAAAATACTACCTTACTCCTGTCAGAATGGCTAAAATCAAAAACACCAACGACAATTTATGCTGGAGAGGTTGTGGTGAAAGGGGAACACTCCTCCACTGCTGGTGGGAGTGCCAACTCGTACAGCCACTTTGGAAATCAGTATGGAGATTCCTCAGAAAAATGGGAATAAATCTACCACAAGACCCAGCAACTCCACTCTTAGGCATATATCCAAAAGATGCACATTCATACAACAAGGACATCTGTTCTACTATGTTCATAGCAGCATTATTTGTAATAGCCAGAACTTGGAAGCAACATAGATGCCCCTCAACCAAAGAGTAGATAGAGAAAATGTGGTACATTTACACAATGGAGAACTATTCAGCAGAAAAAAGCAATGGAATCCTGAAATTTGCAGGCAAATGGATGGCACTAGAAGAAACCATCCTGAGTGAGGTAACCCAGTCACAAAAAGAGAAACATGGCATGTACTCTCTCATATATGGATTTTAGACATAGATCTGGGGAGTGCCAGCCTACAATCCCATGGCCAGAGAGTCTGGGAAACAGAACCTTCATTCAATATGGCTGATGGAAGCAGAGGCAGACTCCCACAGTTAAACACTGAGCTGAACTCAAGGAATCCAGTGACAGAGAAGGAGGAAAGTTGAGCAAAGGTGTTAAGACTGGGCTGGTTTAACCCCCAGAAACAGCTGACCTGACAAGGCTTAGCTCTTGAATCCCAGACTGAGGCTGGGAATCCAGCATGGGACTGATCAAGAACCCCTGAACATGGGTGCTAGTGAGGAGGCCTAGGTAATCTATTGGGCCTTGGGTAGATCAGTATTTATCCCAGGTATACAAATGGACTTTGAGCACTCATCCAACAATGAGAGAAGCACTCTCACCCTGGACACTTGGGGGAGGGTCTAGGCCCTGCCCTGGATGAAAAGACAGACTATGGACACCCCCATGGAGAGCCTCACCCTCCCTGGGAAGTGAGAGGATATTGGAGGGGTTGGTGGGAGGGTGTGGGAGGAGGGGAGGAAAAGGGAGAGGGACCTGGGATTGACATGTGAAACAACCTTGTTTCTAATTTAAATTTAAAAATAAAAATTAAAAAAAAAGAGTGTGGTGATATCTTGCTTGTACAAATAAAGCCTGTCTGACAGTGAACCAATGGAGCTTGACAGTAGCTAATCACAGAGGTTTGGAGGTCTGTACAGACAGACAGGAAGTAAGATGACTGGGCAGAGACAGGATATAAGCAGAGAGAAACAGGAACTCACTCTCTTTTCTGCTGAGATGCTAAGGAGGTAGGCACTGCTGTGGCTTGCTTCTTCTCTCTGATCTCTCAACATTTTCCTCTACAGCTGACTCCAGGTTTTTCTTACTTAGACCAATTAAGATCTCCATTTACATAAGAGCTCTGATGATAGACAGCAAGCGAAGAAAATGGGACCTGTGTTACTGAAGTGCTATCCTGAGGACAGCATCTATAAAGACATGCCACACTTACTTACTGTCTTCAATTCCACAGCCACAGGAAGCTGCTGCACCAGCGGGTTTTTACTTTTGAGGAACCAAAATACCAGATTTTAGTGGACAGGGTGGAGCTTCCCTTCCATAAGTATTCAGAGAAAGCAGAAACCAATGTAAGCAATTCTAGCTAGGAAATGGGTTAACAAGAACAGTAGAATGTTAAAGTCTGATTCAGATAGAACACCAAACTTCAAAATCTGTGGTGATTTCTTCTTAACAGAGTTGAAATTTTCCATGACTGGGTCTATGAATTTTCTAATATTTATCATTTTAAGATTTTTAAGTTGACTTCCTTTGAGTTCCCTTGATATGTTAATAGTTTAAATCAAGTTTCTAGATATATGCTACATATAAATGAGCACATACAGTCATGTGTCTCCTGTGTTTTAGAAGGTACTATTATAAATGCAAAATCACTGAGATACTTTCAAATAATCCCTATTAAAAATGGAAATATCTATAAGGAATTATGAGCAGATCCTAATACTTTATGTTTATACCTTAGGATCGTGGATACATAAAGGTGAATAGAATATATCTGGAATACATGTATATATAATATAGAATGCTTACTAAGAATAGGAGTAATACACTACATTTTAGGAGACATTTATAGAATTTTTTAAAGCTGAAATGGTGCTGTGGGAAAAATAAAAGCCAAAAACTTTGAGAGACTACAAGCTAGAAAAAAAAATGAAACAGTACCAGAGAAATAAATCACTGCTTATAGAATTAGTGTGTTAAGGCATTTTGTTCCAAAGGTAAAGCAACAAAAGAAATGGATGGTGAATCTGTGGGTGAGAATGAGGTCAGCAATTGTTGTTGAGTTCTCCACTTGCTTCCTTAAATTCAGTTTATGGTACATGTTATTACTCCCTTCCCTGGATTTGCTGCTCGAAAAGCAGAGTTCGGAAAAAAAAAGCCTCCAAGTGCAGCTAAGTTGTTCTCCTTTCCAACAGAAACATGAGCTCTGCTGTTATTTCCCTTTCTTTGGCCATCTCTACATTTCATGTGCTCCACCTCCCCTTCATCCTGTTTCACATCCTCCTCCTTCTACGCATGCTCCTCCTCCAACAGACTATTTGGTAGATTCGCACATCGTCCCACTTTGCAAGATAATTGAGTCATTGCACCTAGAAAAAAATAAATTGCTAAGAAATCTGATGCAGAAGTAAGTCTGTGCCCCATCCCTTCATATCCCTCTCAAATCATTTTATTTTCCACTTGATGATACCCACAAAGGCAAGTGTCTGATCATAAGGTTTTCTTTTTACATTAACATTCTGATTTTTGAGGAAAACAATTCTTCATTCAAAACTCCTTAATAAAAGTTTGTTGCTTGTGATTAAATCTGAAATAAAGTAGGAATGTCTACATTCCCAGATTCTGGGAGAAGGACTGCAATTCTGAGACCACCCAGTGCTACATAGTAAAATCTTAGAAGAAAAGCAGAACAGGGGAATTTTAGACCTTATAGCAATTCTATAGAGTAGACATAAATAAGGATATTTTGTGTTTAAAATGTAGCTTTGTAAGTAAAAGAGTGATCTCTGTCTCCCAGGTTTAAAGCCAAACAGGGCAGGTGTGAACTGTGTCTTAGGTGAACTGTTTAGTACCTCCCTCTAGCTAGAATTCACTGCATTAATCTTATATTAAAGATTCTAACAGCTGTGGGTGTACTTCACCCTAAATAACTATAGATGGTGCCAATGTGACATCTAAAATCCTCCAGAAATAACCTAAATGTCTAACAATTGTGTTTTTTTTCACTAGTCTGAAATACTCATGGCATAGTCAACCAAATAATTTGTTCCTCTATTCTGAAGCTGTGCTTACTCATTCTATAGCATCTTGTGAGAACTCCAAACGTTTCTGTGATAAGGACACAGAAAATACTTTTTGTATGTTTGGCAAACAATCCCAAAACCTATCAAACACCCAACAAAGAAAGTAATCATATCTTCAACAATGTATTATATCTTTCTCTCACATAAACCAAAATAATAAGAAAAAAGATACCTATTCACACTGAGACCAATAAAGCAGCTTGCAAAATGCCGAGAGAGCATCACTTTTCTCAGTGAGAACAGTGACTTCACCCTTCTCATCACACCTTCAAAGAAACTGTATTGGAACTCACATTCCAGAGTCCAAAGCCCTGCCCCTACTCCTTAAACCCATGTTCCCTGCCCATTCCAGTTATGATTCTGGGAAACATCCCTTCAGTCTTCCTTCTGTACAAATGTCACACGTGAGCTTTCCTGACTTGAACAATTTTGTCAAGACTTGAGTTGTTCCTCAAGTTGGTTTATTAAACTGTGAAAAGCAATCTCTTCCCAACTACCTATATAATTATTTTCTTTAAAGTGCCTCAGGGGACAGATAAAGGAGCTTGCTCTGTTGTTAACCTAGATAAAACTAATATAATGTGGGGATGAAAATGACCACAGAGCAGCAAAATCTATATTAGGATCTTGCTTAACTGTGTTATTCTTTATCAAACACACAGAACTGTCCAGATCTTATTAAAAGCTATTAATATGGCAGGTGACACTTTTATCCATAATTATAGTAAACAATTTAAAAATATTATTACCATCCACACAGGCTTCTAAAATGTTATCTTCTATGACAAGATATCTCACAAAGGGAACGCAGCCTTGTTTCTTATGGTAATACAACTATAGAGGCTTAACATTATTTCCTTCTCTGGGGACTAGCTTAGAATTCATATCCCTCTTTAAAAATTCCATAGCTTTTACTTCAGAGAATTTCATGTTATATTATTTCATTCATGATATCTTATTCCACCTCCCTGCACAAACCATATATACATAAATGGTTCCTTTACATAGTTTAAACTGAGGAAGAAAGGGAATTCTCTTCCACTGGAGAATAAAATAAAATAAAATTTAAAATGCCATCAATTATTAACACTAAAAGACAGAGCTTTCATGCAAGTTGTTCCATGTGATTCTGTCATTAAGGAGATGTGAAATTGTAATCCCAGCACCTCTCAGAAGGCCCTTGTCACTGCTCTCTGTATGGATATAGTGGTCAAAACCTAAATACACAGTCACGTTTAGAGAGCTTTCTCCGCATAACTTACCAAAATAACTTGAAACACACTGTGTAAAGTGGTCTGCTTATGAACTTAACAAGTTATATTATTTAAAAGTCCTTAAGAGTGTGTTCTTGTCTTGGAGTCTTAAAAAGCTGTGTCATTGGGTGATCTTGGTTTTCACTCAAGTTATTAGCAGAGGAAAGAGTTGCAGTAAAGTTCTTTTTTATGTTCTTAACAGCTTTTTTGTTTATGAAAAACTAAAATCAAATCAGGAGAATAAATGGGCAGGGCCTGGTTTTCCATAATCTCTAGAAACCAGGAAATGGAAAAGGTTCTGCCATCCCGATTCAAGATTTGCAATAGGTGTGGCACAGCTCCATGTTAGCAACAAGGGTCTCAGCCCACTGGGTTGGCTTGAAATTCTATGAAATTCTCTCTCTGTGTGCCAATCTGTGTGTGTGTGTGTGTGTGTGTGTGTGTGTGTGTGTCTGTCTGTCTGTCTGTCTGTCTGTCTGTCTCTGTCTCTGTCTCCTTGCCTCCCTCCCTCCCTCTCTCTCTCTCTCTCTCTCACTCTCTCTCTCTCTCTGGTGTGTCTGTCTGTCTGTCTCTGTCTCCCTCCCTCCATCCATCCATCCATCCCTCTCTCTCTGGTGTCTATCTGTCTGTCTATCTCTGTCTCTCTCCCTCCCTCCTTCCCTCTCTCTCTCTCTCCCTCCCCCCCACTCTCTCTCTGTGGTGTGTCTGTGTGTGTGTGTGTGTGTGTGTGTGTGTGTGTGTGTGTGTGTGTACAGGTACACTCTGGGTAGGATGAGTAAGCACATGTATGTGGTGGCTTTGGCTTATGGTCAACCTCAGCTGGCATTCCTCAGACCCCCAGCTGGCATTCCTCAGATGCTTTCATTCATGTTGCATGAGACAGTCCTTTTGTGGCTAAGCTGGTTGACCAACAAGCCCAGGTACATTCCTGTCTCTGTCATCTCAGCACTGGGATTACAAGCACACATATTTCCTGCTATTTGCTTTTGTTTCTGGTTTCTGTTAGTGATAGGTATTAACTTAGGTCCCTGGGTTTGAACAGCAAATACTTTACCAACTAGGCTGCCCTTATGTCTTTAGAAGGGATTACTGGGAATCTGTATGTCGGTCACTTTTAAAATACTACACAGTAGAAGTCTTCAACTAAAATACAGATTTATTTTTGAAAACCACTTGGTTCTACTTTGACTGTGAATAGCTAGTATTTTTAATGGAAATATAATTGACATGAGGGCAAGGGGAAACATTTTCTTCTGCATATGTCAACTGCTGCGAACCATTGATCGATACAAAATTTGCCAATGAGATAGCCACAGAGAGTACCTTGCCCCTGGGGTCCACAAAGTAACACTGTGAGTATTCTCTACCCATTTCCTATCTCTTCTTTCATAATTTAGGTTTTCTTCTCTGAAAGATACATGTAGAGCTGGTCAGACATAACTATGTGGATCACATTTTGCTTTGGAACTACTGGGAGACATGTGATTTCATCTTCGGTGATCTCAGTTCCATCCACTAAATTTCAGCAAGTTGGGGACATGAGCTGCTCAATACAGAGCAGTGGAGAATATCATGGTGTGACTATCTATAACTTCTTTTAGCAGTAAAGAAATGAATAACCATAGCAACAGTGTTTTCAGACTTTGCAAATTTAAAGCGTCATCTGGGATACTTCAAAACATCTAGATTTCTGACTCCCTTATATGTTCACATACAGATCAGAGTCTGAAAGATTATAAATAATAATCCTGTATTAATAAATGAACTTTGCTACTTACTGTAAGTTATTCACGAAATACAGAACAAGGTCCTGTATAGGATTCACTTCTAGGTGACAGTTCTGGTGGGAGCTCAGCTTCAATAAGATAGTTAAATGCATGAGGAAATGGAAGTGTATGGCATGCTTCTATAAACGCACTAGCTTATGCATTTTGGAACATAAATGTGAATGCTTATTAAATAAACCTAGAAACTAAATTACATGTTGGTAGAACACTGATTTCAAAGTAGTACCATCTTAAAATTTCGTCTTAATATGTAATATCTAAAGTTCCTCTGTATCTACAATAAATTTATTTTTCATTTGTTTTTCTTGATAATGGGTGTGAACTATTAGCTGTCATATCCTGTGAATGATTTACCTTTTCTCAGAAATAACGAATTTAAGCTTGTCTTGATTAATCTAGCCCATTTTTCTGTTGATCCCCCATTACCCTTTATCTTCTAATTAATTTTATGAGTTCTTCAATTGTTTTTGAAAAAATGTAAATATAAGAATATATATTTCTCCAATTCTACATTTTATATATTTATTGGTTATGTTCTTAGATAATAAAAATTCTGTTTTTCCTTTTATTGAAAATATATTCTTTTCTCATACAATATATCCTGATTAGAGTTTCCTCTCCCTCTACTCCTCCAGGTTCTTCCCCATCTACCCTCTCCTCCAGATCAACTATCTTTCTATCATTAGAAAAGAACAAGAGGAGATAACAAGCAAACATGGAATAATAAAATATAATATGAAGCAAAATGTTTCCATCCATAGTTGGACATGACAACCCAACAAGAGGAAAAGTTCCAAGAGTAGACAAAAGAGTCAGAGACGCACTTGTTCTCATAGTCAGAAGTCCCATAAAATACTAAGTTAATAGCTATAATGCATATGCAGAGGACCTTGGGCAGACCCTTGTCAGCTGAGCTTGCTTCTTCAGTCTCAGTGAGTTCATATGTGTCCTGCTTAACTGATTCACAGCCTTGTTCTCTCAGTGTCCTCCATCCCCTCTGCCTCTTACACTCTTTCCATCTCCTCTTCCGTGGGGTTCCCTGAGCTGTGATGGGAGGTATTTGATGGAGACATTCCATTTAGATTCTATCTGTGAATGACTGCTTGTGGATCTCTGCATCTGTTCCCATTTACTGCAGGAGGAAACTCCTCTGATGATTACTGAATAAAGCACTGATCTATGATTTATAGAATATCATCAGCAGTCATCATTTTATTGATTCTTCTTTTTACCATTAGTCATTGATTAACCCTAGATCTCTGAGTTACCTAGCATCTGGTTCCTGGTTACACAAGCAGTGTCAGGTATGGGTTCCTTCTCGTGGAGTAGGCCTTAAGGAAAATCAGATATTTGTTGACTACACCCACAAGTACTGTATCCCCATTGCCCTAGAATATTTTGCAGGCAGGACATATTGAGATTATAAGTCAAAGGTTCGGTTGGTATCCACCTTTCTCAGTAGCCTGCAGAATACCTTCCCACACCAGACAGGAGTGCATAGGGGGAAATGCTACACATAGGCACCCTCAACTTCTCCATGATCAAATAGTGGTGTGGATATTATCCTTGGCAATGGGACCTACTGTCAGATATTTGGAGAACTTCCCTTTGTCTTAGCATCACAGTGGGTTGTTTGGGGAATTTCCATGGGACTCCCTTGGCCAACAACTCAGTTGAATCCAGAACAGTCCTGCCACTGAAATCTCTGTTTGATGACAAGAGATAGTCAGTTGAGACTCTGTATGCTCCATTATTAGGAGACCTCATTTGGATCATCAGCACATATTTTAGGAAATTTCCACTACAGGAAATTTCCACTGCACTATATTTCCACATCATCTCACAAATTCCAGCTGTCTTTTCTCACATTCCCTACCTCTATCCTATCTCCCTTCTCCTTCCCCACATGATCATACCTTTCCAGCCCCCAGCTATCTGCCTGTAAAATCTACTCTAGTTTCCACTCCCAGGGAGATCCATGTGTCCCCTGAAAACCTTTTCTCAATATCTACTCTCTCTAGGTCTACTGATTATACATTTGCTATCATTTATTTAATAGGTAGTATCCATTTAAAAGTGCCTGTGTACCATATTTTTTCTTTTAGGATCTGGGTCATCTCACTCAGTATGATATTTTCTTCTAGTTCCATTCATTTGGCTTCAAGTTTCATGATGTTATTTTTCTTAATGCTGAGTAATACTCCATTGTGTTAATATAGCACACTTTTCTTTATTAATTCTTCTCTTGAGGGACATCTAGGATGTTCAAATTTCAGGCTATTATTCATAAAGCAGAAATGAAAATGATTGAGCAATTGTCCTTGGGGCAGGATAGAGTATTCTTTGGGTATATGCCTAAGAGTGTTATAGCTGTATCTTGGGGTAGATGGATTTCCAAATTTCTGATGAATTGCCACATTGATTTTAACAGTGGCCATATGGCCACACAAGTTCACAATCCACCACAATGGAGGCATGTTCCCCTTGCTCCACATCCTGGCCAGCATGAGTTATCACTTGTGTTGTTGATTTTTCAATTTGGTGGAGTATTTTTAAGTATGTTTTTATGATTCTGTGGATTTCCTTAGAGTCTGTTATTATATCCTCTATTTTCATTTCTGATTTGGATAGTCTCTCTCTCTGCCTATTAGTTAGATTGGATTTGTCTATCTTGTTGACTTTTTCAAGGAACCAACAAGTTGTGTCATTGATTCTTTGTAATGTTCTCTTTGTTTCAATTTTATTGATTTCAGCCTTCAGTCTTATTATTTCCTGCCTTCTTGGGTGTGCTTATTTTCTGTTCTAGAGCTTTCAGGTGTGTTGTACATTACTAGTATAAGATCTCTACATTCTACATAGGCACTTAATGCTAAGAACTTGCCTCTTAGAATCACTTTCATTTTGCCTTGTTAATATAGGTATGCAGTGTGTTTACCTTCATTGAATTCTAGGAACTCCTTAATGTCTTTATTTCCACTCTTTAGTTAATTTTCAATCAATGGAGAGTTATTGAGTTTCATCTGTTTGTAAGCTTTCTGTTGTTTCTGTTGTCGATGATATCCAGATTTAGTCTGATAAGATGCATGGAGTTATTTCAAATTTTTATATATAATGAGACTTGCTTTGTGTGCAAGTATATAGTCAATATTGGAGGAGGTTCTGCTAGGTGCTGAAAAAAATTGTAGTCTTTTCTGTTTGGGTAAAATGTTCTGTAAATATCTCTTCAGTTACTTGGTTTAGAGCATCTGTTAACTCCAGTATTTCTCTGTTTAATCTGTATCTGGATGACCTGTCCATTGGTGAGAGTGTGGTTTTGAAGACTCCCACTACCAGTGTATGAGAGTAAATACGTGATTTAAGCTGCAGTCAGATATTGTTTACATATCTGGTACTCTTCTTTTGGGGACATAGATGTTAAGAGTTAAAATATTTTATTGGTGGATTTTCCTTTGGTTAATATGCAATGTCATTCACTATCTCTTTTGATTAATTTTGGTTTGAAGTCTATTTTGTTAGATATTAAAATAGCTACACCAGTTTGCTTCTTAATTCCATTTGCTTGGAATGTCTTTGCCAACCTCTTACCTAGATTTAATGTCTATCTTGATGCTGAGGTGTGTTTCTTGGATGCAAAATGATAGATTCTGTTTGTATATCCATTCTGTTAATCCAACCCTTTTTATTGAGTAATTGAAGCCATGGATAACGAGAGATATAAGTGACCAGTGATTGTTGATTCCTGTTATTTGTTATTGATTTTGGTGGTGGTGGTGATGGTGGTGGGGGGGTGTGCGTGTGTGTGTTTGTTTGTATGTGTTTGTGTGTGTGTGTGTGTATAAGTCCTTTCTTTTCATTTTGATGGTGTGAGATTATTTATTCCCTGTGTTTTCATGGTTGCAATTAACCTCCTTAAGTTGGCATTCCCTTTCTAGCACTTTCTATAAAGCTGGATTTATAGACAAGGATTTCTATATTTGACTCTATCATTTATAGTGATTGAAAGTTTTGCAGGGTGTAATAGCCTGGGCTGGCATCTGTGGCCTCTTAGAGTCTGCAGCACATCTGTCCAAGTCCTTTGACTTTCAGAGTCTCCATTGAGAAGTTCAGTACAATTCTAATAGGTCTGCCTTTATATGTTACTTGGTCTTTTTTCCTTGCAGCTTTTAGTGTTCTTTCTTTATTCTATGTTAAGTATTTTGATTATTATATAGTGAGGAAATTCTTTTCTGATCCAATTTATTTGGTGTTCTGTGTGCTTCCTGTACCTTTATAGGCATCTCCTTTTTCAGGTTAGGAAAATTTTCTTCTATGATTTTGCTAAAAATATTTTCTGGCTCTTTGAGCTGGGATTCTTCTTTTTTCCTCTATACCTATTATCCTTAGGTTTGGTCTTTTCATAGTATTCTGGATTTCCTGGATGTTTTATGTCAGTTTTTACATTTTTATATTTTCTTTGACCAATGCATCTATTTCTTCTGTTGTATCTTCAATGCCTGAGATTCTCTCTTCTATCTCTTGTATTCTTTTAGTCAAACTTGCATCTGTAGTTTCTGTTTGAATTACTAAATTTTTAATTTGCAGGACTCCCTCAGTTTGTATTTTTTATTGGTTCTATTTTCCATTTTGAAGTCTTGAACAGTTTTATTTATTATCTTCAACCATGTTGTGTTGAGTTTCTTTAAGAGATTTACTCATTTCCTCCAAATTTCTGTTTATAGGGGTTTACTCACTTTCTCTTTCAAGGATCTCCATCATCTTCACATAGTTGGTTTTAAGGTCTTCTTCTTCTGTTTCAGCTATGTTGGAATATTCAGGGCCTACTTTGGTAGGATAGCTGGACTCCAGTGAATAAATATTGCCATGGCTGTTATTGTGTTTTTATGTTGGCATCTAGGCATCTGGGTGATTATTGGTCTAGGTGCCTTTTTCTGGGTTTGTCTTTGCTGTGTGGGTGTTTTGTTCCTTAGTTTTTTGTTTCCTCTCTGGATGTTTTTGAGAGTGTGATTTCTGCGTGTTGCCTGTTTTCCTAGCCTGTTCAGCTGGTGTGTTCACAGGGAATGCCTGCTGGTGTTGAAGGCTGGTATGCTGGGATGAGTTGGGGGGAAGGAGTGTTGAAGGAGAAGTCTTTGGGATCCCTTGGGGATAAGGTCAGAGAGAAAAGGCAGGCCTCAACAGGTTTTCTGTTACAGATCTGGGGATGAGACTGGGAGATTGGATCTCAGGAGCAAGAAGAGAGATATGGGTCAGCTTTCAGTCTACTTGCTGCATAGGAGGAGTGTCCCTCAGGTCATCAGTGGGTATGTGCTGGGACAAAGCAACAAAGTTGAGGGAAAGAGGTTTGTAAGGGGAAAATATGTTGGATCCACAGGAGATGGAGTACGGGGGAAGATGAAGGTTGGGAGAAAAGGTCTTTGTGATTCATTGGGAATGGGGTTGGAGAGGAAAGGGAGACCACAGAAGTTTTCTGCTACAGAGCTGGAGATAAGACTAGAGAACTGGATCTCAGGAGCAATAGGCTAGCGTTGATACACCTTCATCCTATTTGGTGCCCTAGGAGGGCTGGTTACAAGCAATGAGTGGAGGTAAGTGGTTTGAAAGGGAGAAGATCTCTGGGATCCACTGGAGATGGGATCATGGGGGCAGGAAAGGCTAACACAGGTGTCTGTTCCAGAGCTGGGGAGGAGACTGGGGGACTGGATCTTGGAAAACCAGTAGAAGAGAAGAATTCTAATCATAATATAGTCTAGTTTTAGGGATTTTTTTGCTTAATAAATTCTAACCTAGTCAAGATTCCTTTGGATATTCCATTATCATAATAATTAATTTTCACAAAGATACACGAGTTTTGGGTTTTAATTATGTACTAATTAGTTTAATCTGCACATAAGAATATAAAATATATAAATATTAGTGTCATTCTACATACTGTTTTGGTATATATATATATATATATGTATATAATATATGTATAATTACCTAAGGTTTAAGTCAGTTTGGACATATTTATGGCCTGAAAATTCAATTTTTCCTTATGGAAAACATCTTAAAAATCTGTCTCCCAGGTTTTTGAAATGTACAGTACATTACTGTTACATAGCTGTACTAACCATAATAAACTACATGACTTTAGTGCACTTAAATGAAAAATCATATAAGGATACAGTATCTCCTACAAATAAACACAATATTGCAGTATAATGTCAAGGTCAGTAGTGACGCACACTTCCTAACACAATGCTAATATGTTTTACAAGGTGATTTCTTTTCTGACTGGTTGATGATCATTGAGTGATTTGTCCCTTAGAACAAATCTATCCATAATTTTGTCAAAAAAAAACCAGCTAGCCACATTTATGTGTGAAACCTTGGTGGAATAAATTTATCTTGTAACAATTTTGGTTATCTTGTACCTTATTAATGATCCCATGTTCTACCTAGTGGCCTTTCCATTATTGTAATAAAATAAGATAAAATTCATTGAATCTATTATTAGATAAAAGACATCCAACCTGAAAGAGCACTCTTTAATGGGTTAGGAATTAGAAAATTGAATCAAATTTTAGACAAGATCAGGCATGCTCAGAGTGGTATAGCCATAGACTGAATCAATTCTTCAATAAATCAAAAAAGCAAGCTTGTTTAGGCAAAAGGGGTAAAGTGAGGTTAGTAGGACTATATTAACTTTTCTGATTGCTTTCAACCTTACATTTACTAGAAAATCAATTGCTCAATTTACTTTTGGGAGCTGAGCTAGTTTTAACATGCGATGTAATTTTTAAAATTACCATAAAAATATTATACATAGTTATAAAACACTATGTGATAACTGAATACATACACATAGTGGGTAATAAAACATAGGAAAACACTTCAGTGAGACATGGTATGACACACCTATAATCCCAGTACTTGGGAGACTGAGGTGGCAGCATTATAGGATCTTAATGAGTTACATGTAGCTGAATATGTTCTACCTAGTATACTTATCTGTATAGATATAGTACTAGTATACTATATCTTTAGCATACTTAGTTTATAAAACAAGGAGATTCACAGTTCATAGCCAGCTTGTGCTACATAAAAGACTCTGTCCCAAAAGAAACAAACAAGAGTAAACATATTATTGAGCCCCTCCAAGACCCCAACCAGAGCGAATCCAGCTTCAGGTGAGATTGGGTCTCCGGGGGGACCGCCCGCCCTTCCCCCATCCCCCTTGATCTTCGGGGCCACTCCCGGCATCCAGAAGACCCGCCCACACAGGAAAGACATCAGCCCCTCCAAGACCCCAACCCCAGCGAGTCCAGCTTCAGGAAAGACATCAGCCCTTCCAAGACCCCAACCCAAGCGAGTACAGCTTCAGGAGACCTGCCCACACAGCAAAGAAGTCAACAATTCCAAGACCCCAACCCCAGTGAGACCAACTTCAGGAAAGACATCAGCCCTACCAGGACCCAAACTCCATGTCAGCATCCCCAGCTTCAGCTGCAGGAAGGAAGGAGACCAGTGGAGATGGAAAGACCCCACCAGCACCCACTGAAAGAAGAGATGGGAAGAAGACAGAATAAGAGATCATTCAGCAATAGAAACACCAACATGACCCCACCAGAATCCAGGGATCAAACACCAGCAAGACCCAAAAAGCACTACATAGACGAAGAAGAGGAGACAGACCTTAAAAATTATTTCATGAAGATGATGGAGACCCTCAAAGAAGAAACGAGGAAATCCCTGAAAGAAATAGAAGAAAAAACAAACAAAAAATCAATGAAATGGGGGGAAAATTCAAGAAATAAACAAATCTCTCAAAGAATCTAAAGAGCACCAAGAAAGAACAACCAAAAAAATGAAGGAAACAACTCAAACAGTTGAAGGATTGAAAGCTGAAATAGAAACGATAAAGAAAACACAGAATGAAGGGATGCTGGAAATAGAAAAGCTGGGTAAATGATCAGGAACTACAGATGCAAGTATCACCAATAGAATACAAGAGATAGAAGAGAGAATCTCAGGTGTTGAAGACTCATTAGAGGATATAGAGTCGTCAACCAAAGAAAATCTCAAAACCAACAAATCCTTAACACAAAATATCCAGGAAATATGGGACACCATGAAGAAGCCAAACCTGAGAATAATAGGTATAGAAGAAGGCGAAGAAATTCAACTTAAAGGTACAGAAAACATATTCAACAAAATCATAGAAGAAAAGTTCCCTAACCTAAAGAAAGATATGCCTATGAAAGTACAAGAATCTTACAGAACACCAAATAGGCTCGACCAGAAAAAGAAGTCACCTCGCCATATAATAATCAAAACCTCAAACCTACAGAGTAAAGAGAAAATATTAAGAGCAGCTAAAGAAAAAGGCCAAGTAACATACAAAGGCAGACCTATCTGAATTACACCTGACTTCTCAATGGAAACGATGAAAGCCAGAAGATCCTGGACAGATGTCCTACAAACGCTAAGGGAACAAGGATGCCAGCCCAGACTACTATATCCAGCAAAGCTCTCAATTACCACAGATGGAGAAAACAAAATATTTAATGACAAAGCCAGATTTAAACAATACGTATCCATGAATCCAGGTCTACAGAAAATGCTAGAAGGAAAACCTAGAGCCAAGGGAGATAACTACATTCACAAAGACACAGGCAATATGTAATCACACTTTACAAAACACCAAAAGAAAAAGGGAGGAGAAACTACACAAAATAACTTCACTAACAATAAATCAAGCACAAGCAAGGATCACCAATCAATGGTCATTAATATCCCTCACTGTCAACGCCCTCAACTTGCCTATAAAAAGACACAGACTAGCAGAATGGATACAAAGACAGAACCCTTCCTTCTGCTGCATACAAGAAACACATCTCAACATCAAAGACAGACGTTATCTCAGAGTAAAGGGTTGGGAAAAGATCTTCCAATCAAACGGTCCCAAGAAACAAGCGGGTGTAGCAATCCTAATATCTAACAAATTAGACTTCAAATTAAAATCAATCAAAAGAGATGAAGAAGGACACTTCATATTCATCAAAGGAAAAATACATCAAGACGAAGTCTCAATTTTAAACATCTATGCCCCAAATACAAAGGCACCTACATTCGTGAAAGAAACATTACTAAAGCTCAAAATGCACATAAAATCTCACACACTAATAGTAGGAGACTTCAACACTCCGCTCTCAACGCTAGACAGGACCCCCAGACAGAAACTTAACAAAGTAACAAAAGAACTAATAGAAGTTATGACCCAACTGGGT
This sequence comes from Mesocricetus auratus, assembly GCF_017639785.1. Classification (NCBI taxonomy): domain Eukaryota; kingdom Metazoa; phylum Chordata; class Mammalia; order Rodentia; family Cricetidae; genus Mesocricetus; species Mesocricetus auratus. The sequence goes on from NW_024429201.1 coordinate 32,412,474, forward strand.
TTAACAGACATCTATAGAACATTCCACCCAAATACAAAGGGAAATACCTTCTTCTCGGCACCACATGGAACCTTCTCTAAAATTGAACACATAATAGGAAACATAGCAAATCTCCACAGATACAAAAAAATTGGAATAACCCCCTGCATCTTATCAGACCACCATGCATTAACATTAGAATTCAACAATAACACAAATCACAGAAACCCTACAAACTCATGGAGATTGAACAATGCACAACTGCACCATCCCTGGGTAAAGGAACAAATAGAAATTAAAGACTTCCTCGATTTCAATGAGAATGAAGACACAACATACACAAACTTATGGGACACTTTGAAAGCAGTGCTGAGAGGAAAGTTTATAGCACTAAGTGCCCACATGAAAAAACTGGAGAACAGTCATACTAGAGAATTAATAGCACAGCTGAATGTTCTAGAACAAAAAGAAGCAAACTCCCCCAGGAGGAGCAGACGCCAGGAAATAATCAAATTGAGGGCTGAAATCAATCAAGTAGAAACCAGAAAAACACTGAGAAGAATCAATGAAACAAAGAGTTGGTTCTTTGAGAAAATCAACAAAATAGATAAACCTCTGTCCAAACTAACCAAAAGACAGAGGGAGAGCATGCTAATTAACAAAATCAGGGATGAAAAAGGGGACATAACAACAGACTCTGAGGAAATCCAGAGAATCATCAGGGCATACTTTGAAAATCTGTACTCCACAAAATTTGAAAATTTAAAGGAAATGGACATTTTCCTGGATAGATATCACTTGCCAAAACTAAATCAAGAACAGATAAACAATCTAAACAGACCTATAACCCCTAATGAAATAGAAGCAGTCATCAAAAGTCTCCCAAATAAAAAAAGCCCAGGCCCAGATGGCTTCAGTGCAGAATTCTACCAGAAATTCAAAGAAGAGCTAATTCTAATACTCCTCAAAGTATTCCACACAATAGAAGCAGGAGGCTTACTGCCAAACTCTTTCTACAAGGCTACAATTACCTTGATACCCAAGCCACACAAAGACACAACTAAGAAAGAGAACTATAGACCAATTTCCCTCATGAACATTGATGCAAAAATACTCAATAAAATACTTGCAAACCGGATTCAAGAACACATCAGAAAAATCATCCACCATGATCAAGTAGGCTTCATCCCAGGAATGCAGGGATGGTTCAACATTAGAAAAATCTATCAATGTAATCCACCATATTAACAATCTGCGAAAGAAAAACCACATGATCATCTCACTAGATGCTGAAAAAGCCTTTGACAAAATCCAGCACCCCTTCATGATAAAGGTCCTAGAGAGATCAGGGATAACAGGAATGTACCTGAATATAATAAAAGCAATATACAGTAAACCAACAGCTAACATCAAACTAAATGGAGAGAAACTCAAAGCAATTACTCTAAAATCAGGAACAAGACAAGGCTGTCCACTCTCTCCATATCTCTTCAATATTGTACTTGAAGTTCTAGCTACAGCAATAAGACAACAAAAGGAGATAAAGGGGATACAAATAGGAAAAGAAGAAGTCAAACTTTCACTATTTGCAGATGATATGATAGTCTACATAAGTGACCCAAAAAACTCCGCAAGTTTACTCCTAGAGCTGATAAACACCTTCAGCAATGTGGCAGGATACAAGGTAAACTCAAAATAATCAGTGGCCCTATTATATACAGATGATGAAGTGACTGAGAAAGAAATCAGAGAAACATCACCCTTTACAATAGCCAAAAACAGCATCAAATATCTGGGGATAATGTTAACCAAGGAAGTGAAAGACCTGTATATCAAGAACTTTGTGTCTTTAAAGAAAGAAATCAAAGAAGATACCAGAAAATGGAAAGATCTCCCATGCTCTTGGATTGGTAGGATCAACATAATAAAAATGGCAATCTTGCCAAAAGCAGTCTACAGATTCAATGCAATCCCTATCAAGATTCCATCACAATTCTTCAAGGACCTGGAAAGAACATTAATCAACTTTATATGGAAAAACAAAAGGCCCAGGATAGCTAAAACATCCCTATACAATAAAGGAACTTCAGGAGGAATCACCATACCTGACTTCAAGCTCTATTATAGAGCTATAGTCCTGAAAACAGCTTGGTATTGGCACAAATATAGGCAGGTAGACCAATGGAACCGAATCGAAAGCTCTAATTTTAACCCACACACCTATGAACACTTGATTTTTGACAAAGAAGCTAAAACTGTACAATGGAAAAAAGAAAGCATCTTCAACAAATGGCGCTGGCATAACTGGGTACTGGTATGCAGAAGACTGCAGATAAATCCATGTTTATCGCCTTGTACAAAACTTAAGTCCAAATGGATCAAAGATCTCAACATAAATCCAGCCACACTGAAACTTTTAGAAGAGAAAGTGGGAGATACTCTTCAACGAGTTGGTACAGGAGACCACTTCCTAAGCATAACACCAGTGGCACAGGCACTGAGATCGACAATTAACAAATGGGACTTTCTGAAACTAAAAAGCTTCTGTAAGGCAAAGGACACAGTCAAAAAGACAAAAAGGCAGGCCACAGAATAGGAAAAGATATTCACTAACCCTACATCTGACAGAGGGCTAATCTCCAAAATTTACAAAGAACTCAAGAAACAAGTCTCCAAAACACCAAAGGATCCAATTAAAAGGTGGGGTACAGAGCTAAATAGAGAATTCTCAGTAGAGGAGGCTAAAATGGCCAAGACACACTTAAGAAAGTGCTCAACATCCTTAGCCATCAGGGAAATGCAAATCAAAACAACTCTGAGATACCATCTTACTGCTGTCAGAATGGCTAAAATCAAAAACACCGGAGACAATTTATGCTGGAGAGGATGTCGAGAGAGAGGAACACTCCTCCACTGCTGGTGGGAGTGCCGACTCATACAGCCTCTTTGGAAATCAGTATGGAGATTCCTCAGGAAAATGGGAATTAATATACCACTAGACCCAGCAATTCCACTCTTAGGCATATATCCAAATGAGGCAAGTTCATACAACAAGGGCATCTGCTCCACTATGTTCATAGCAGCATTATTTGTAATAGCCAGAACTTGGAAGCAACCTAGATGCCCCTCAACTGAAGAGTGGATAGAGAAAATGTGGTACATTTACACAATGGAGTATTACTCAGCAGAAAAAAACAATGGAATCTTGAAATTCATATATGGATTTTAGAATGGATCAGGATAGTGCCAGTCTGCACTTCCACTGATAGAGAGTCTGGGAAACAGGAAAGAACCTAAAAGATAGGCATATATGCATAGTACCCAAGAGAAGAGGATGGAGACAAGATCCCCTGAATGGATGGGGAACACGGCGAGGAGTGGGGGGGAGTAGAACCTGGGAAGAAGAGAGGGGGTGAAGAGGAAGAGAGTTGGTCATGGGGGAACAGGAAGTTGAGTGGGTGGGGGTAGAATAGGGGGAAGAGGGAATCATATGATCAAATACAGATCAGGCACCAGAGCGACCTCGAGTGATCTAAAGGGATAACACCAACTGGCAAGCTAAGCAATAGTGGAGAGACCACCTCGAATGCCCATTCCTGATAATGAACTTGATGTCTTTAACCATCCGGGAGCCTTCATCCCGTGACTGATGGAAGCAGAGGCAAACACACAATTAATCACTGAACTGAACCCAAGGAACCCAGTGACAGAGAGAGAAGAGTGATGAGCAAATTGGCAAAGAATGGGCTGGCAAAACCAGCAGAGACAGCTGATCTGAACAGGGGAGAGCTCTTGGACCCCATACTGACAGTGGGGAGGCCAGCATGGAACTGATCTGGACCCCCCCAAATGTGAGTGTCAGCGAGAAGGCCTGGGCAACCTATGGGGCCCTGAGCTGTGGATCAGTGTCTATCCATGGTATACAGTCTTCGTGTGCCTATAGCACAAAGAGGGATGCTCTCTCAGCCTGGACTCTTAGGGGAGTGCCTGGACCTTACCCAGAGTAAAATGACAGACTCTAGATATCCTCTATGTGGAAGGATTTGGAATAGGGTGGGAGGGTGGGGGGGAAGGGGAGTGCGGGAGGAGGGGAGGGAGAGGGAACTGGGATTGACATGTAAAACAAGCTATTTAAAATTAAAATAAAAAATGATAAAAAAGAGTAAACATATTATTGACTGTAATATTAAAGGCAAATTAATAGTCTGACAAAAATTCTCTAGAAAATATACTCAGAGAACTAAGCACGAATGTATTCATGGACTTTAGAGCACCGCATCTCTGGAGTGGGAGAAGTAGAATTAGACAGAGGGCACGCTTCTTATATGGTAGGTCTCAGTCATTCCTTAGGAACACTCTACATCTAAAGTGGTGCTACAGAGATTCCTTGAGTTAACAGAAGGATCTGAACTTGTACATTGACCAGGAGTTAGACGTGGAATGCCCTGGTATGGCGTTATAGACAGGGAAGTTCCCTTGGTGGGCAACAATTATAAGGGACATTCATGTGTAAGCTTCTTAGTGAGCATTTACATCCTCTTGGGAAACCAACACCCATTACAGTAGATAGACTGTGAGTAGTAGACTATAGTATCCACGTGTCCCTTGTCTACTTGCTTCATGAATAAGTTTCCTCCAAACACAACTTCTCTGGGATTAGATTTGTCTCCTTATCTAAGAAAAAGTACAAGAAAAATGATAGTGGAACAAATTGCAGTCTCTAGAACTTCAGCTACTCTAGAGTTGGTTAGGAATCACCATTTCCCTCCTGCACTATCCATTTGATGTGAACATCAGGTATTTTTGCTGATACAAATTGTTGCCCTGGCAGAATGGACAAGACTTTTTAAACCTTGAGAGATCTGAATTTCTGGAGATCATGTTTTCAGGATTATGTCCACTTACTGGTAAAAATTGGCAAGGGACTAAATTCAGACATCTCCTCAAATCAGCAAGTTTCCAGTCCTTTCTTAAGTAACTACATTGTGTAAAGAGAGTCCTACCACTTCCTGATTACCAAGCAGGTTTGGCACACCACTCTAGTGAGAGAAGACAATTGACATGACTTGGGACAATGATAACTAAAGGGTTAAGTACATTATGTGTTCCATGGCAAAAGCAATTCCCTCCAAGACCCAAAACCTTTCATGTTGGTGTGTACAACCCATGGCCCACTGACCTCATATGATTATGTATAGCTGAATATACAGACTAATAAACTTACTTGAAACATTTCAAGATGCTTTGGTTGACTTATTTTGATAATTCAATCATGCAATTATTAAACATAAGCTTTGTAGAGGGAAATATCATGTCACAATGAAGTAAGGTTAGTTAATGGGTACCAGAGACATATCAAAATAGCAGAGATTTTATGTATAAGTCTTAAAATGTGAACCCAAATCGCCATCTGCCACCATATTAAACAAATGTTTATTAGGAGGTTACTATGAGCCATGTACCACGAGGTATTACTTTAAAAAGCCAATTCTGTTGTTTTCTTGTCTCATGTTGAGGTGTGCATAAAGACAAGTATTATTAGTAGCATTGCTGCATTGCTGCATGTTAGCTCAATTTGTGTTGTATACATTGATCCTACATGAGCCCAGCAAACATAACTCCAAATACATTTTACATGCCTATCAATCAACAAATTATGGGCTTAATTTAAACTTCCAGTTTATAATGAGGACACAAATGTTAAAGGATTATTTAACTAGCGGGAACTGTTGTACAGGTTACTAGTTATAAAGCTGATGCTGGTTCTGCATAAAATCATCAAGCATATCCTAACTCATTCAAGATGTACATGTAAATATCTGACATTTATTTCATCTTCCTTCCCTAAGACTGATATTAAAGTGAAAGCTATCCCTTGTCTCTTATTGACTTATGTTTACCGAACTTTAGTCTTTCTTGTCCTGTTCCTTTATGATTTAGGGATTCCCATCAACTCTGGGCTAAGTATCATGCTGGCTCCCTGGGTACCTTGAACACATTCACTGAGAAATTATGGGACCAGATATAGTGCAGCCAATGTACCCAGAACACACCCTACCTACATAGGCCTCTAGTCTCATCCCAAGATAATTATTTATATACTAAAATTGTAATGTAAGGATTTATATTCACAGAATGACTTTTATACTGTAGGAAAGGATTACATTTACAGGTTTTGCAAGTAATCTTCCATCAAATATTATAATTACTTAGATGTTCACTCAGGATATATGTCCAAGTTACTCTATAGGAAGAAAGTGGTCAACGAAGCTATTCCCAAGCGTGTATGCACACATTTAAAATCTCAGAAGTTAAACATGTTATTTACACAGGACAGAAAGCATTTGGTGCTGTTTTAGCAAAGGAAATCAGGATGATAGCATAGACATCATCACAGCAAGATTTCCTGAGCCCGAACCTGGAAGCAATCTAGATGCCCCTCAGCTGAAGAGTGGATAGAGAAAATGTGGTACATTTACACAATGAAGTGTTACTCAGCAGAAAAAAACAACGGAATCTTGAAATTCACAGGTAAATTGATGGCACTAGAAAAAAACATCCTGAGTGAAGTAACCCAGTCACAAAAAGGCAAATATGGTATGTACTCACTCATATATGGATTTTAGACATGGATAAGGATAGTGCCAGTCTGTACTTCCACTGACAGAGAGTCTGGGAAACAGGAAATAACCTAAGAGAGATATGTGTGGTACCCCAGAGAAGAGGAATGAGGCAAGATCTCCTGAACAGATTGGGAACTCGGCGAGGGGGGGAGTGGGAGCTGGGAAGAAGAGATGGGGAGAAAAGGAAGAGAGAGTAGGTCATGGGGGAACAGGAAGGTTGAGTGGGGGGTAGAATAGGGGGAAAAGAGGATGAGAAATACCATAATGGAGGGAGTCATAGGTTAGAAGACAGATCTGGCAGCAGTGAGACCTCTCTAGTGATCTAAAGGGATGGCACCAACTGGCAAGCTAAGCAATAGTGGAGAGAATACCTTAAATGCTAATTCCTGATAATGAACTTAATGTCTACCCTATATGCCATCTTAGAACCTTCATCTAGTGACTGCTGGAAGCAGAGGCAAACACCCACAGTTAAACACTGAACTGAACCCATGGAACCCAGTGACAGAGAGAGAGGAGCGATGAGAAAATTGGCAAAGAATGGGCTGATCTGAGCAAGGGGGAGCTCTTGGACCAAGAGCTGGGAGGCCAACATGGGACTGATCCAGAACCCCTGAGTGTGAGAGTCAGTGGGGTGGCCTGGGCAACCCATGGGGCCCTAGGCAATAGATCAGTGTTTATCCCTGGCATACAAATGGACTTCGTGTGTCCATAACACAAAGAGGGATGCTCTATCATCCTGGACTCTTAGGGGAGTGCCTGGACCCCGCCCTGAGTGAAGTGACAGGCTCTGGATATCCCCTATATAGAAGGAAGTGGGCATAGGGTGGGAGGCTGGGGGGGATGGTGGGGAGTGCAGGAGGAGAGGAGGGAGAGGGAACTGGGATTGACATATGAAGCAAGCTATTTAAAATTAAATTAATAAAAGAAGTTTAAAAAAATATTTCCTGAGCCCATCTTTTGGTGCCAATGGTCTGCAGTGACAACTCAACTGTCTCCATGTGTAAGTGGCTCTCCTGCTGACAATGAAGCACCATCGCTGTGTCCTAACATTACACACTCAGCCAGTGTTGTGGGTATTCGGAATGAACATTGGTGGCAAAGTCTAGACTTCAGCAAAAGGTTACTCCCCACTTTGTTCTGGAGCTTTCTATCTAAGAACAGATGGAGAAACAACAAGCAGAATCCCACAATACTTAGTGTTTTCGTGTCCATGATAGGTGCTGCAGTATGTTCTTTGTACCTAACTAAATATATATAATAGCAAGAGCATTCCATTTCTTCCTGTAAGATCATAGTGTGCATTTATCCACTGGTACAGCTAACCTATTTGAAGACACAAAATGACGCAAGAGTTTAAGTAGCACTAGCTCTGTAGCAGCCTTAGATACTTAGCTATTTCTGAGTTGACAGTGCCACCATGTGGTGCTTGATTCTAAAATAAATTTCATTATTTTCACAGCACATGAAATATTGCACTTGAAATAGAAAACAAACAATAATATTACAAAAATCTTTAGTAGAAATTCTAAAAAACTAAATATAATATTTGTTAAATAGTTTCTATATTATTCTGTTTTAGTATATAACTATCTTTATGCAAAGGCATTGTTTGATTGCTGTGGTTTGATGGAGACTCAAGACGAGTAATAGAAGTTTTCAAATTTGTTTAACTTTCAAACAGTTCTTGCATTTCCACATAAACATTTCTTAAAGTCTATTGATTTCTAGCAAAATAAAATGAACGAAGTTTAAATCAGAGTTGTTTTTATAATTTACTTATTTTTTTAAGTTTCATTTTACATTCCAACCTCAGTTCTCCCTGCCCACCCCTCCTCCCATGCGCCCTTGCTTCACCCCCAGTCTATCCCCCCCATCCATTCTTCCTCATAAATAAGAGCTCCCATGAGGAGTCAGCAAAGTCTGGCACAAGAGACTGGGGCAGGACCAAGTCCCTCTCCCATGCATTAAGGCTGAGCACGGCAACAAACCACAGGGAAAGGGCTCCAACCAGCTAGCTCATGTACCAGGATTATATCATGGTTCTACTGCCACTGAGCATGGCATCCCACCATAGGTAATGGGCTCCAATAGCCTAGCTCATGTACCAGGGACCCCTCAGATAATCCACGTTTCAATACTGTCTCCCACATTTGGAGGGCTTAGTTCAGTCCCACAGAATCTCCACAGCTTTCAGCCTAGAGTTCATGAGTTTTCCCAAGCTTGATTCAGGTGTCTCTGTAGATTTTTTCCATCATAATCTTGACCTCCCTTGCTCATATATTCCCTCCTCCCTCTCTTTGACTGGATTCTCAGAGCTTGGTCTGGTTCTTGGCTGTGGATCTCTGCATCTGGCTCCATCAATTAATGAATGAAAGCTCTGTGATGACAGTTGGGGTATTCACCAATCTGATAACAGGGGTAGACCAACTCAGGCAATCCTCTCCACTATGGCTAGGAGACTTAGCTGGGGTCAACCTTGTGAATTCTTGGAAATTTCCCTAGAACCAAGTTTCTCCCTAACCCCATAGTGGCTCTCTCTATTAACATATCTCTTTCTTTGGACTTCCACTCCATTCCCCCGCCCCAGACCAACCCATTCCCTCATATTCTCATCCCCTCCCCTTTATTGCTCCCCTTTGCCCCCAGTTTACCCAGGAGATCTCACCTAATTTTTCTTCCCAGGGTGATTCATGTGTCCTTCCTAAGGTCCTCCTTGTTACTTAGCTTCTTTGGAGCTATGAAGTATAGCGTGGTTATCCTTTGCTTTACATCTAATATCCACTTCTGAGTGAATACATACCATGCTTGTCTTTCTGAATCAGGATTACCTGACTCAGGATGATTTTTCTCTAGTTCCATCCATTTGTCTGCAAATTTCATGATGTCATTGCTTCTTACAGCTGAGTAATACTCCATTATGTAAATGTACCACATTTTTATCCATTCTTTGGTTGAGGGACATCCAGGTTGTTTCCAGGCTCTGGCTATTATGAATAATGTTACTATGAACATACTTGAGCAAGTGTCCTTGTGGTATGATTGAGCATCCTTTGGGTATAAACCCAAGAGTTGTATCACTGAGTCTTGAGGTAGATTGATTCCCACATTTCTGAGAAACCACCATACCAATTTCCAAAGTGGCTGTACAAGTTTGCACTCCCACCAGCAATGGCAGAGTGTTCCCCTGACTCCACATCCTCTCCAACATAAGCTGTCCTCAGTAGTTTTGATCTTAGCCATTCTGACATGTATAAGATGGTATCTCAGAGTTGTTTTGATTTTCATCTCCCTGAAGATTAAGGATACTGAGTATGTCCTTAAATGTCTTTCAGCCATTTGAGATTTTTCTGGTGAAAATTCTGTTTAGCTCTGTACCCCATTTTTCAACTGGATTATTTTGTGCTTTGATGTCTAGTTTTTTTTACTTCTTTATATATTTTGGAGATCAGTCCTCTGTAAATCGTGGGGTTGGTGAAGATCTTTTCACATTCCTAGGCTATCGTTTTATCTTATGGACAGTGTCCTTTTCCTTACAGAAGCTTTTCAGGTTCAGGGTCTCCCATTTATTGATTGTTGCTCTCAGTGTTGCTCTCTGTGTTAGGTGTTATATTTAGGAAGTGGTCTCCTGTGCCAATGCATTCAAGGCTACTTCCCACTTTCTGTTCTATTAGGTTCAGTGTAACTGGATTTATGTTAAGGTCCTTGAACCACTTGGTCTTGAGTTTTGTGCATGGCAATAGATATGCAATCTTCTACACATTGACATCCAATTATGACAGCACCATTTGTTAAATATGCTTTCCTTTTTCCATTGTAACTCTTTGTCTTGTTTGTCAAAAATCAGGTGTTCATAGGTGTGTGGATTGATACCAAGGTCTTCTGTTCTATTCCATTGATCCACCTGTCTGCTTTTATGCCAACCCCAGATTTTTTTTATCCCTATAGCTCTATAGTAGAATTTGAAATCAGGGATGGTGATGACTCTGGTAGGTCCTTTATTGTACAGGATGATTTCAGCTAGTCTGGGTTTTTTGTTTGTTTTTGTTTTTGTTTTTGCATATGAAGTTTAGCATTTGTTCTTTCAAAGTCTGAAGAATTGTGCTGGGATTTTGATAGTGATTGCATTGAATCTGTAGGTTGCTTTTGATAGGATTGTCACTTTTATTATGCTGATGTTACCTATCCAAGAGCATGGGAAATTTTTCCACTTTATGATACCTTCTTCAATTTCTTTCTTTAGGAACTTTAATACAGTGATTGGTTTGAGCAAAATCATTGAGTTTTTGAGTTCTTGATCACATTTTATACCTCTTAATTGTTTAGAAACTTTAATTTATTTCACAATTATTTTATAACATTTAGTGCACACTTTAAGCCATTCATTATTTCAAGATTTCTATATGCTATAAATAGTCATATTATAATTCTTAATGTATTTTAGTGATCATTATATAGAAATGTAACTGAGTCTTCTATATTAAACTTATATCCTGCAACCTTGCCAAAATAACCTAATAGTTTGAAATATCCTTTAATATAAAGTGTGATGTTTTGTGAGTTAATACAGTTTTATTCTCCTTCTTGATTGTATCCTTCCTAAACTACTAAGGATGTGTGTTTTGATAATATGAAGTTTCTGACTTTAGTTACTAGGTGTTTTATACACATACACACACACACACACACACACACACGGAGAGAGAGAGAGCAACCTTTATCATATCCAAAAGTTTTCTTTCATTCCTAGTTTTATGATAACATTTTTCTCAATATATTTATTATTAAAATTAGAAACATGCTTGCTTCACATGTCGAAGCCATCTCCCTCTCCCAGCCCTCCTCCCTTTCCCCTCTATCAGCCCCTTAACCCCCCACCCAATCCCCACACAATTCCCCAGGGAGGGTGAGGCCCTCCATGGCGGATCTCCAGAGTCTGTCACTTCATCTGGAGCAGGACCTAGGCCCTCCCCCATGTGTACAGGATGAGAGAGGCTCCCTCCATATGGATTGGGCTTCCAAACTTCATTCATATGCCATGGTAAACACTGATGTACTACCCAAGGCCCCAGAGATTGCCGAGGCCTCCTCACTGAAACCATATTCAGGGGAGTCTGCATCAGTCCCATTCTGGGCCCTCAGCCATCAGTCTAGTGTCCAAGAGCTTCCTGTTGTCAAGTCTGCTGTCTCTGTGGTTTCACCAGCATGGTCTTGACCCCTTAGTTGATCACTTTTCCCTCTCTGTCACTGGGTTCCAGGAATTCAGTTCAGTGTTTAGCTGTGGGTATCTGCCTCTGCTTCCATCAGTTACTGGATGAAGGTTCTAGGATGGCATATAAGGTAGACATCAATCTCATTATCAGGAAGGGGCAATTAAGGTAGTCTCTCCACAATTGCTTACTTTGCCAGTTGGTGCCATCCTTGTAAGTCTCTGGAAATCCCACTAGTGTTAGCTTTCTCCTCAAATCTATAATGACTCCCTCTATTATAGTATCTCTCTTCCTGGTCTCCTCCATTCTTCCCTCAACTCAACCTAATTGTTCCCCCATATTTTCCTCTCCTCTCCTCTTCTCTATCTCTCTTTTTCCCAGTTCCCTCTCCCCTCCACCCATGTTCCCAATCTTCTCATGAGATCTTGCTTCATTCCACTTCTCTGGGGTATCATGCACATTTCCTTGGGAACCTCCCTGTTTCACAGACTCACTGACAATGGGATTGTAGGGTGGCACCCCCCTGATCCATGTCTAGAATCCATATATGAGTGAGTAGATGCCATGTTTCTCTTTTTGTGCCTGGGTTACCTCACTCAGGATAGTTTCTTCTAGTGCCATCCATTTGCCTGCAAATTTCAAGATTCCATTATTTTTTCCGCTGAATAGTACTCCATTGTGTAAATGTACCACATTTTCTCTATCCACTCTTCAGTTGTGGGGAATCTAGGTTTATTCCAGGATCTGGCTAATAAAATAGTGCTGCTATTAACATACTGGAACAGACATCCTTGTTGTATGAATGGGCATCTTTTGGGTATATGCCTAAGAGTGAAATTGCTGAGTCTTGTGGTAGACTGAGTCCCACATTCCTCAGGAATCTGACTTCCAAAGTGGTGGTACAAGATTACATTCCAACCAGCAATGGAGGAGTGTTCCCCTTTCTCCCCTTCTCTCCAGCATAAGCTGTCATTGGTGGTTTTGATTTTAGCCATTCTGACAGGAGTAAGATGGTATCTGAGAGTTGTTTTGATTTGCATTTCCCTAATGGCTAAGGATGTTGAGCAGTTTCTTAAGTGTCTCTCTGTCATTTTAGACTCCTCTATTGAGAATTCTCTATTTAGTTCTGTAGCCCACCTTTTAATTGAATCCTTTGGTGTTTTGGAGACTTGTTTCTTCAGTTCTTTGTAAATTTTGGAGATCAGTCTTCTGTCAGATGTGTGGTTAGTGAGTATCTTTTCCCATTGTATGGGCTACAATTTTGTCTTGTTGACTGTGTCCTTTGCCTTACAAAAGCTTCTCAGTTTCAGGAGGTCCCATGTATTAATTGCTGAACTCAGTGTTTGTGCTACTGGTGATATGTTCAGGAAGCAGTCTCCGGTACCAATCTGTTCAAGGGTACCTCCTACATTCTCTTCTAAGAGGTTCTGTGTGGCAGGATTTATGTTGATGTCTTTGATCCATTTGAACTTCAGTTTTGTGTATGGAAATAGATATGGATCCATCTGCAGTCTTCTGCATGCCAATATCTAGTTATGCCAGAGCCATTTGTTGAAGATGCTTTCTTTTTTCCATTGTATGATTTTAGCTTCTTTGTCGAAAATCAGGTGTTCGTAGGTGTATGAGTTAATATCAGAGTGATCAATTCTATTCCATTGGTCAACCTGTCTATTTTTGTACCAATACCAAGCTGTTTTCAGGACTATAGCTCTATAATAGAGCTTGAAGTCAGGGAAGGTGATGCCTCTGGACATTACTTTATTGTACAGAGTTGTCTTGGGTATCCAGGGTCTTTTGTTTTTCCATATAAAGTTGAGAATTATTCTTTCAAGGTTTGTGAAGAATCATGCTGGAGATTACATTGAGTCTGTAGATTGCTTTCCGCAGGATTGCCATTTTTTCTACATTGATACTCCCTATCCAAGACCATGGGAGATGTTTCCATTTTCTGGTGTTTTCTTTAATGACTCAAAGTTCTTGCAATATAGGTCTTTCACTTGTTTGGTTAGCATTACCCAAACTTACCTTATGTTCTTTGTGGCAATTGTAAAGGGTGATGTTTCTCTCACTTCTTTCTCAGCTCTTTTATTGTCTGTATATGGTAGGGCTACTGATTGTCTTGAGTTGATCTTGTATCCTGCCATTTTGCTGAAGGTGTTTATCCGCTGTAACAGTTCCTTGGTAGAGTTTTTTTGGTAACTTATGTAAACTATCATATCATTTGCAAATAGTGAAAGTTTGACCTCTTCCTTTGCAAAGTGTATCCTCTTTTGTTGTCTTATTGCTTTAGCTAGAACTTCGAGTACAATATTAAAGAGGTATGGGGAGAGGTGACAGCCTTGTCTTGTTTCTGATTTTAGAGGAAATGCCTTGAGTTTCTCTCCATTCAGTTTGTTGTTAGCTGTTGGTTTGCTGTATATAACATTTATGATATTCAGGTATGTTCCTGTTATCCCAGATCTCTCTAAGACCTTTATCATGAAGGGGTGTTAGATTTTTGTCAAAGGCTTTTTCAGCATCAAATGAGATGATCATATGAATTTTGTTACTCAGCTTGTTTATATGGTGAATTACATTGACTGATTTTCATATGTTGAACCATCCCTGCGTCCCTGGGATGATACCTACTTGATCATGGTTGATGATTTTTCTGATGTGTTCTTGGATTCGATATGCCAGAATTTTATTGAGTAATTTTGTGTCAATGTTCATGAGAGATATTGGCGTGGAGTTCTCTTTCAAAGTTGTGTCTTTGTGTGACTTTGGTATCAATGTTATTAAAACCTTGTAAGAAGAGTTTGGCAAAGACCCTTCTGCTTCTATTGCATGAAATACTTTGAGGAGAATTAGTATAAGCTGTTCTTTGAATTTCTGGTAAAATTCTGCACCGAGGCCATTTTGGCCCTGGGCTTTTTTTGGTTGGGAGACTTTTGATGACTGCTTTTATTTCTTTAGGTGTTGTAGGACGATTTAGATTGCTTATCTGTTCTTGATTTATTTTTGGCAAGTGATAGCTATTCATAAAATTGTCCATTTCCTTTAAATTTTCGAATTTTGTGCAGTATAGGTTTTCAAAATATGACCATGATTCTCTGGATTTCCTCACTGTCTGTTGTTATGTCCTCCTTTTCATTTCTGATTTTGTTAATTTGCATGTTCACACTCTGCAGTTTGGTAAATTTTGATAAAGGTTTGTCTATCTTGTTGATTTTCTCAAAGAACCAACTCTTTGTTACATTGATTCTTTTTATTGTTTTCCTAGTTTCTACTTTATTGATTGCAGCCCACTACTTATTTATTTTCTGGTGTCTGCTCCACTGGGATGAGTTTGCTTCCTTTGGTTCTAGAGCTTTCAGTTGTGCTGTTAATTCTGTAGTGTGAGTATTCTCCCGTTTCTTCATGTGGGCACTTAGTGCTATGAACTTTCCTCTTAGCACTGCTTTCAAAGTGTCCCATAAGTTTGGGTATGTTGTGTCTTCATTCTCATTGAATTCTAGGAAGTCTTTAATTTCTTTCTTTATTTCTTCTTTGACCCAGGAGTGGTGTAATTGTGCATTATCCTATTTCCATGAGTTTGCATGGTTTCTGCAATTTGTGTTGTTATTGAATTCTAACTTTAAGGCATGTTGGTCTGATAAAATATATGGAGTTATTCCAATTTTTTTTGTACCTGTTGAGGTTTTCTATGTTGCCAAGTATGTGATTGATTTTTGAGAAGGTTCCATGTAGCACTGAGAAGAAGCTATATTCTTTTGTGTTTGGATGGAATGTTCTATATATGTCTGTTAGACCCAATTGGGTCCTAACTTCTATTAGTTCCTTTGTTTCCTTGTTAAGTTTCTGTCTGGTAGTCCTGTCTAATGGTGACTTGGGTGTTGAAGTGTGTGAGGTTTTATGTGTGGTTTAAGTTTTGGTAATGTTTCTTTTACTAAATTGCCTATGTTTTTCTGATTGTAGTTAATTTCCTTGGGTTGGAGTTTTCCTTCTAGAAATTTCTGTAGGGCTGGGTTAATGGATATGTATTGTTTAAATCTGGTTTTGTCATGAAATACCTTGTTTCCTCTGTCTATAGTGATTGAGATCTTTGTTGGGTATAGTGGTCTGGGCTGGCATCTGTGGTCTCTTACTGTTGGTAGAACATCTATCCAGGACCTTCTGGCTTTCAGAGTTTCCATGGAGATGTCAGGTGTAATTCTGATAGGTTTACTTTTATATGTTACTTGGCCTTTTTGTTAGCTACTATTCTTAGGTTTGGTCTTTTCATGGTGTCCCATATTTCCTGGATATTTTGTGTTAGGGATTTGTTGGCCTAAGATTTTCTTTGGTCGATGAATCTATTTCTCCTTGTGTATTTTCAACACCTGAGATTCTCTATTCCATTTCTTGTATTCTGTTGGTTATGTTTGCATCTGTAGTACCTGACCGTTTGCCCAGCTTTTATGTATATATATATATATATAATTTTTAAATTTAAATTAGAAACAAGGTTGCTTCACATGTCAATTCCAGGTCCTTCTCCGTTTCCCTCCCCTCCTCCCATGCCCTCCTGTCAACCCCCCCCCAATATACCCTAATTTCCCAAGGGAGGGTGAGGCCCTCCATGGGGGTGTCCATAGTCTGTCATTTCATCCTGGGCAGGGTCTAGACCCTCCCCCAAGATTTCAGGGTGAGAGTGCATCTCTCATTGTTGGATGGGAGGCAAAAGTCCATTTGTATACCAGGGATAAGTACTGATCTACTACCCAAGGCTCAATAGATTACCTAGGCCTCCTCACTGACACCCACATTCAGGGGGTCTTGATCAGTCCCATGCTGGATTCCCAGCAATCAGTCTGGGATTCAAGAGCCAACCCTTGTCAGGTCAGCTGTTTCTGGAGGTTAAACCAGCCCAGTCTTAATCCCTTTGGTCATCAGTCCTCCCTCTCTGTTACTGGCTTTCTTGAGTTCAGCTCAGTGCTTAGCTGTGGAAGTCTGCCTCTTCTTCCATCAGCCACTGAATGAAGGTTCTGTTTCCCATACTCTCTGGACATGGGATTGTAGGCTGGCACTCCCCAGATCTATGTCTAAAATCCATATATGAGAGAGTACATGCCATGTTTCTCTTTTTGTGACTGGGTTACCTCGCTCAGGATGGTTTCTTCTAGTGCCATCCATTTGCCTGCAAATTTCAGGATCCCATTGTTTTTTTCTGCTGAATAGTACTCCATTGTGTAAATGTACCACATTTCCTCTATCCACTCTTCGGTTGAGGAACATCTAGGTCACTTCCAAGTTCTGGCTATTACAAATAATGCTGCTATGAACATAGTGGAACAGACATCCTTGTTGTATGAATTGCCCACTTTTCTATTTCCAGCATTCCTTCAGACTGTGGTTTTTATCATTTCTATTTCAGATTTCAGCCCTTGCACTGTTTGAATTTTTCTTCCAATTTTTGTTTTGTCTTTTCCTCCATTTCTTGCATTTTTTTGGATTGTTTTTTTTTCTTCAATCTATTTAAGTGATTTTCTCATATCTTCTTTGAGGGCCTCTATCATTTTCATCAAGTTGTTTTTAATGTCATTTTCTTCTGTTTCATTTGCGTTGGGATGTTCAGGTCTTGTTGGTGTAGGGTCACTAGACTCTGGCAATGTCATATTGGTTTTTCGTTGTTTTTGTGTTGCTGCGTGTGTTTTTATATTGTCTCCTTCCTATTCCTTCTTCCAGTGGGTGTAGAAGGTGGGTAGGGGACTAGAGCTCCCTTCAGGTGGGTGTAGGCAAGTCCAATGCTCTGGTAGCTCTCCTCTGCATGGTCTCGTGGTTGGAGAAATGGACTAGGATGCTGGGGTGTTTTGTATCCCACCAGGATGGATGGAAGCCCCAGTGGTAGACCCCAGGCACAGGAGGGCAGCCTGAATACAGGCCCTGGTTGATTTTGTCTCATGAGCGGAGCAGGAGACTAGGGTGGTGGAGTGTGTTAGCTCCCTCCACTAGGATGGGAGCCACCGTGGTAAACCCCAAGCACAGGCAGCTGGCCCAGAAATGGGCCCTGGTTTACCTAGTCCCTATGATAGCATTTTTTGAGATTTATTTTTAATTGTGTGTAGATGTGTGTGTCTCAATGTCATTTTTATCATTTCTCCCCTTCACTAAAATTGCCCATATCTTCTAGTCTCTAATTTATTATTATATTGTAACACAAATAAATAAAGACCCAGACACAGTTATTGGGGTTCAAGCTGAAGATCAGGGAAGCAAAGCATCTAGCCACTAACTCTCTCCTCTAGCTCAGGCTGAAAGAGCTCATCAAAACAGAGCTCTTCACCAAGTCTCAGACTGCTGCCTCTTAGTGTGGTTGGAGAACGAATGCCTCTTAAAGAATACTTCTCTAGTTCTTGGATTAAAGGCATGTGATCTGTTACTCATTTAGACTGATTCAATCTCGTGTATCCCTGGGTGGCCTTGAGCTCAGAAAGGTTCATCTACCTCTTAATCCTGAGTCCTAGGACTAAAGGCATATACGACTATCTCCTAGTTTCTGGCTGCTGGGGTTAAAGTTGTGTGCCTGGCTTCTATGGCTTCTAGCCGACTTCGCCTTCTGAATCCTCAGGCAATCATAAATATATCACTACATTATATTATTATTAATGTTTTATCATGTTTAAAATCTGTAAATCTATAATTGTTTCTTTTCTACTTTGGACATGGGCAACTTGTTTTCTTTCTTATTTCATTATATTATAAGCAAAGATATCACTCTTATTACTCTTCGAAAAATTAAACAGCCATAGAGCTCATCAATTTAATATTTTCTATTCCATTCATTTCTGCTTTTATTCTTCTTTTGGGGTTAGCTCTATCTTTTTGTGGCTTCTATAAGACACTTATTTTATTAACTCAATTACTTAAAACCATTTTCCTCATGGTACTGTTTTTAACTATTATTCAGTCACAGGTGCTATTTATTAACTCAGCAAATTAAGGACTGACAATGTATTATCCTTTTGAATACTTAACCAATAACTGTAGCTAAAATAACTTTGAAACTAACTATGTTCAATTTTGCAGGAGAAATTGTGGTGTTAAGTAGTAAATGTCAATCAAAGCATGCATGTATATAACCAGGTTATACAGACTGGAGGACCCATTCCAATGAAAGTCCAACACAGAAAGCCTCTCCCATCACTGCCAAAGTGAGATCTTTCTTTTCAAAATGCTGAGTTTATTTCCTTTGAATACAGACCTACAGCAGCATTGCTGAATCACATGGCAACTGGATCTCTCTCTCTCTCTCTCTCTCTCTCTCTCTCTCTCTCTCTCTCTCTCTCTCTCTCTCTTTCTGTCTCTGCAGCTGCACTGCTTTTCATAATGATTGCATTAATTTATACTTCTAGCAGGGTATGCAGACTCGTTTTCTCTGTGTCTTTGCAATGTTTGTGACCTTTAGTCTTTTTATACTCACCTATTTTACTGAAGAAAGTATTAATTCATTGTATACATACTAAGATAATCATGGGATTTTTGTTTGCTACTTTATTGTGTTGCATTATGCCTGATTTCCCATGCATCCTTGCATCACTGAAATGAATCCTCCTTGAGTCTGGTGACTAATCTTTTTGTGTGCTGTTAAAGTCAGTTTGCTAGTATTTTATTGGGGGGTTGCTTCTATTTTCATCAATGACACAGTTCTATAGTAGTATCAATGTTCAGTATCGGGGAATATGGAGTGACACAGGGTAGGTTGTCATTTAATATTTATTGAGGGAGAAGTCATTTACATGAGAAGCTGAAAACCTGAGGTCAGAGCTCTGCTGGTCTCCGAGACTTGACTGGAACCCCAAGAGAGTACAAGTCTCCTTTCCCCCAGCTCTTACCTCTCATCCCTACTAGTACCTGTGACCAAGCCCAAATGGGCATGGTCAGCGGTACAGGTGTCCAAGATCTCTCCCTACAGTTCAGTATTGATATCATATTACTATTGTCCCCATAGAATGTGATTGGAGAAATTCTCTCTTCTAATTTTTGGAATAATGAACAATTGCTGTGAACTGATCTTGTTTGATTATAAACTGATCTTTGGTGGAAGATTTTTATTACTGATTCATTCTTATTACTTAGTGTTTGTCTGTTCATATTTTGTGTTTCCTCATAATTCAATCTTGATAACTTGTATATACTCAGGAATTTCTCCCCTTTTGTAGGTTGTCAATGTTCTTTGCATGCAGTTGACCACAGCATTCTCTAATGATTCTTTGTATTTCTGTGGTGTACCACATTAAATGTTTCTCTGTTGACCCTACTTATGTTTTCTGAGTACTCACTCTTTGCCTAATCTAAAGAGTTCATCTATGTTTACTTTCTAAAGAACTGGCTCCTTCAATAATCATTTGTTTTGTTCTTATTTTAAGTTTTATTGTTTTTAGCTTCACATTCATTTGTTCCTTCCTTAATCTTTGTAATGTCTGTCATTCTGATGACTAGTGTTTTCTTTGTTCATATTTGTCTAGTTTCTTGAGACCACATAATGGGTAGTTTATGTGATATTTTTCTTCCTATTTAAGGCAGTCATTGTTTGTAGTATCCTCCCTCTGGGTAGTGCTTTTTGCCATTATCCTGTTGTATCTCCATCGCCATTTGTTTTAAGAACTCTTCTGTTTATGACCTAACACATGATCTATTCTGAACATTTGTGTGTGTGTGTGTGTGTGTGTGTGTGTGCTGAAAAGAGCATGTATTCTGTAATTGCTGGGTTAAATTTCTATAAATAAAGCCTGCTATTTCTTTGTAGATTTTTATTAAACTGGTTAAAACTATACACTTTGAATTATTCCCTTGCTACACTTTGAAATTTTGGTGCCTGAATTATATATTGTCTACTCCTTAATATGTCTAGTCCTAAATAAAACCCTAGAACATACAGTTGTTAATTCTTATGGTTTTGTTTTCCTGTCTTTATGCTTAAGATATGAAGGCTTTATCTCTGTACTTACACATTAGATCATTCTTAATTTGTCTGTGTTCATACTTACATCAGATAGATACCCCCAAGATTATTTTTTGTTCTACTGATTTCTATGAATAAAATAGGATCTGGCACCTTCCTCTGTTTCTTCCTACTCATTCACATCCGTTTTCTTCTTAAGGGTTTCCTCTAGTACTTTTTCTAGTGTGTATCTGGTGTATAAATTTGCTCAGCTTCATTTGGTCTGAGATTTGCTCGTCTCTTTAATTTCTAAGAGATACCTTGACTTATTACTATTCTTCTCTGGATCCTTTCTCTTTTTTTCTTTAGTGCTGTGAGCCCATAAGCTCTTGTCTGAAAGCCTGAAGCTAGGCTACCTGAAAGACCACATGCTTTTTGTTTCTGGTTTTCTTGCAGGTTCAAGGACCTTGTCTTTATTTTTCATCTCTGGGGACTGGACTGTATTTGCAGTAGGCATAGTTGGATTCCATTTGCCTGATAACTTTTGATCTTCCTGTACTATGTGTTTGCTTCCTTCTGTGGGTTAGGAAATTTTTGTGTTTGGAGTTGTTTGGATAAACTTTCTATCTCATCATTCTTTTCAAGTTCCTCTCAAATATTATTAACCAATGCGCATATCTTTTTTTGTTATTGTTGTTATCCAGAATTCTCAAAAGCTCTTGTTTTCTAACTGATCATCCTTCCTCCCCTGATTATGTGTTGTCAACTTCCTTGTCTGTGAGCTCATTAATTATCTCTTCTCTTTGGTCTCTTCTTTTGCTACTGATGTCTTATATCACATTTTTTAAACTTTGCTTGATGTGTTTTTACCTCAAAGATTCTTGTCTGGTTTTTTAATTGTTTCCATTTCACAAAGTTTTGTTTTTGTCTGGTTGGTTGGTTGATTAGTTGGTTTTGTGTTTTATTTTGTTTTGTTTTTGTTTTCCTATTCAGTATTTTGTTTTACCTTGAGGTAATGAGCAGGATGAGGCAAAATTGCTCTTTCCTTGAAGCCTCCAAAGTAAGTGCTTCTTGTAGTAAAGACGCTGTATGGCATGTCATGATCATCACATGGAGGTATCCAAGAATTAAAATAACCTATTCCGGTCTTCTTTAGTCGGGCTTTGAGACTGTCTTTGCAGAAATTGTAAGCAGCCTTATTTTCTTTGCTCTAATAGTCATATCAATTATTTCACCACTGGGTGGCACCCAGGTCCATGATTGCAGGGAGTTTAGCATTGGGTCATTATCACTATTTCAGCACAAGAGGGCACTGTAAGCCCAAGTTTATCTCAAACCGACAGAAAAGCTAATGGTGAACCAGGACTCATATGAAGAACTAACTCATTCCTAGAGCCTTTCATGGGGCTGAGGAAGGTTCAGATGCTTTTGCCACAGCAAGCAACACGTGATGAAGCATGGTGTGGATCTTACAAATGGCAAATTTATTCTGAATAGTCCAGCTCCAAACTCCTAGGTCACATCTACAGCCAACAACCCACTAAGCCAGTCAGGCTCTGAGCCTAAAACCTGCCAAGACAGATACAGCAATGAGAAAGCTCAATTCACACTCTTATGGACTATTGCTGAAGTAGTCATGTGACCCCAGACCACATTAATCAGCCACAGGTGAATCTTTCTGGAGTAGAAGTCTGATAGAAGAAGACTGGTGTAATGCTGCTAATCTATCCCTTATCCTGCTACTCTCTGTCTTAACCCAAGCAAATTCATTTTTATTTTGTAATATGCTGCCAAGTCTTAGGGGCAGAATTGGTTAACATAGACCCTTGGCCACTAAGTCTGACACTGCTAGATCATACCTGGGTTTCACAGAGCCTCAAGAATCTAAAGACTTACGAGGTATGCCCAGGGTCGTATTACATGCAATAGAGAGTGAAAATCAAAACTCCTGTCTATACCACTGAGTGCAGGTCTCTGCCTAGAACCTACACATTTCCAGAGCTGCTGCCTGTGAACAATAGTCTGGGTAGGTATGGCTCTGATGCTGGTGGTTAGAGGGTAAAAATTGCCTTTCCCACCAGGATGGTACTAGGCAGAATGTCCCAATGTCAAAACTGAAGGGACCTGTACAAAGGAGTAAGGTCTCAGCAGAGGTCTGTTCCACCACCATGAAGGATATTTGTCTAAGGCACAAGTAATTCTGCAGGTTCTGTCTGTGAACTCCTACCTGTGTATAAGCACCCTCATTTTCTGTCTATGCAGCCCCAGCACTTCACAACAAGGCACAGCTTGGCGTTAATTTAGTCTCTGTTCCCCCAGGGAGTGGAGACTTGCACTGTCCAAATTAGAAGAGGCCTGGTAGAGCTATTCAACTTTATATCTAATGCAACTCAACATCTCAGTTGAAGACTGGCTAGGGTTAACAGTTGCATGTCTCTGCACAGTATTGGATTTTCTCTCCAAGGCTTCCTAAGTGGAAAGTATCTATCTCATGACATTCGCAGGAGGGATTGTGGCACAAACAACTTTCCTTCCTGCCTTAATTCAGTGTGTCCTTCCTTAGCACAGTAACACAAAACATTACTGCACCTCACTTGACTTCTTTAGCTCTTGTGAAAGAAGTTTTCATATGACATACTAATATCTGTTCAAGTTGCCATGTCTGTGGGAAAACAATCACTACAAAACCAGCTGCCACCGAAGCATGAATCTAGTTAATATTAACCAATAAAAACTTGGGAGTCAAATATTGGGGTGAAACTGGAAGATCAGAGAATTGGGAGCAGCCGCCACCAGAAACTTCTTACCTCTCTGAATTCTCCCACCAAAACAGGCAGAGATCCAGTTTCTGCCCCTACATTGTCACTTCCTGTCTCTTGTCTGTATAGACCTCCAGACCCCTGTGGTTAACTAATGGCTAGCTCTACCTTCTTATCTCCAGGCAAGCTTTATTTGTCAGAACATTAACAAAGTATCACACAACATGCCACCTTGCTTGCTCCATGTCCCATTGCTACACGCTGTTTTTCACATTTTAAAAAATGATATAGTGTCTCACTAGGTAGGGATGGCTGGCTAAAAATTGCTGTGTACCAGGCTGATGTCAACGTCACAGAGACCCACCTACCGCTACATCCAGAGTGCTATAATTTAAGCTGTGTACCACTACACCCAGCTTTTACTTTTACTGTTTATCTTAGTGCTCTCTTATGATGTAGCCTTTATCTTGTGGATATTTAGGAATTAAAATTTACTGTAACTATAACATTATTTAAATGAAGCATCTTGCATTTTCCATTTTTTCCATCTATTTATATATTTTATTAAATGTTTTATTAATACTCATTTTATTTTCACAGCTGGATTGTTATTAGGCCTATTTTCATGATTTCTTTGAGTATATTTTATATTATCAATATGTGCCTTCAATTTGTCAGTGTAGTCAGATAGTTACTCGATTCATAAGCAAGAAACTATAATACACATTTGTTTGGTTTTTTTCTATCCTTTGTGTGACTGCCATCATTTTTATTTTTACTTACACATATATTTTGCTCCTCAGAATGTTTTAAGACCCATAAAACATTCCCGTTATGCTTGAACAGTTAAATATTTTTTAATAATTAAAGATGAAAATCTTGGCCAAGTGTGGGGGTGAACAGCTTTATCCCACAACCTGGGACAGAGGCAGTTGGATATTTGTGAGTTGAAAGCCAGCCTGGTCTGCATGGTGAGTTTCAGAATAGCCAGAACTACATAGTGAGACTCTGTCTTAATAGATAGATGGGTGGATAGATGGATAGATATAGACATAGATGGATAGATGGTAGATATATAGGTAATAGACAGATAAGTATAGATAGATAAGTGGTAGATAGTAGATGAATGGGTAGATAGATGATAGGTAGGTAGATACATGATACATACATACATACATACATACATACATGCATGCATAGATAGATACATAGATGAAGCTTAATGTTAATACTCACGTTTCCACTTTTCTCTTTATAGTTACATCCCCTAAGACTCCATCCATCCCATAACATTGACCCTTAGTCTGACCTTACTAGAACATTTATTGAAATAAATTGCTGATGCCAATGAATTTCTTAAGCTTTGTTTTAATCTAAACTTGTAATCATTTCAGCAGATCCAGAGCTGCGTATGCTGCACTCACAGGCTTCCAGTGTGCTCTGGTGTACCGTGGCTTGCTTCATTTCTCATCAGAATCATGTAATCATTCCTTTTTAGTTCTTATATTTGTAAATGCAGTTTTTGCTTTTTCTTTGTTTGTCTTTATTATTTTTTCTTTACCATGGTTTCAAAACTGTATAACACATCATTGTGTGGTTTTCTTGGTTCTTATCTCTCTTGGGTATTTGGCTTATATCATTTAGGGAAGTCTTTGGTTCATTATTTCTTTATATACTTTTCCATTCCTCTCCATTCTGGGGGTGAATAGGTGTGCGAGTGACTATTTATGCTCATGCACATGTATACGGGGGCGGTGTGGGAGTGTGCCTATCTGTTTCCTGTAGGGTTTTGTGTATTAGCTTCCATCTTGTTTTTTCTTGTTGTTTTTCTTTGCTTTGCTTCTTTACTATGCTTTGCTAGCAGAATATGTGTATGTTAGTGAAAAGCTCTCACACTGATGCACATTCCTAGTTGTTGGTGTTGTTTGTTCCTATGTCATTTTTAGCATTTCTGTTACTATGTCTTCAAAATCATCAATCTTTTTCTCTGAATCTCATATGCAGGTTATTCATGAACATAAGATTATAAAACTGTGTCTCCGACCCCAGAATTTCTCATTTCTATGTCTTTATACTGACATACTTACTTCCTGGTTAGTAATTAAACTTTTATTCCTTCTTTAGATGTCTTGTTATTTTTCTTTCCATACTGGACACTGTGAGTTTACGTTATTTAAGAAATACTGGCCTTTTTTCTATTAGACGTTAATGCAACTTGTAGATCAGTAAGATACATTCAGGTTTTTTTAAAGCCTTTTTGTGGCTTATTCTAAGCAAGCAATCTTTCTCAAATAAGCATGAGCCTTTTAGGGTTTCATGGCTAATAGCAACTCAAAATAATTCTTTATCTTTTTTAGTTCTTGAAGTATTCATCTCACATTTAATTTCTTCTATTTCTGATAGTTTTTATTTACTTAGCTTAATAGATTTTTAACTTTGCACGTACAAATTTATGTTCTGTCAAAGACTTATGCGGAAGACCCTATGAACCTCTAGAATATTTTCTATATATCCTCTAATTGAAGACATATAATCTCTTTGACTTGCATATTTCATTATGTCAAATTTTTTGAACATTTGGGGCTAAAATGGAAGTTTGACTTGCTATTAGAAAACATACTCTTTCCTTACAAATACACAATTTTACAGGAAAAAACTATCAAATTTCACAGTTATGTAAGATTTCAAAGTTGATTTCCAATAGAATGTAGCTAGCATCCAGGTGTTGAGAACCAGTGGAACTTGCACTGAGAGGCAGAATTTGGGCTGTGCGGTCCATGAGGCCAACACTCTGAGGATGCACCTTAAGTAGAAGCAAAAGAGGGGTCAAATGTTTCAGACAGTGTATATGGGGGCCTTACCCCATATTTCTGTATAAAATCAAACATTGGACTCACTGGGAACAATCTCCCTCTTCTTCTTCTCAGCAATTCATGTAGATTCATCCTGGTCCATGAATGAAAATACTCCTAGCTGTGAACTGCATCTTACGATCCTTCTAGAAATTCTGATGCAAGTATCAAATCTAATATAAAATTTTCTCTCTACCCATGAAATCTATCTCTCAGAAAATGCATCATCTCTACATAGGATGACCAGTTATCTACCACAGAGAGTTTCACAAAACACCATAGAAATAGAGAAACATATATTTTAAAACTGCTTTCAGACATTGGTTAAAAGACAACATAATACTGATTCCTTTGCATAAGGGAGGATTTAAAATATTGGCAAATGCTGTTATTGATCTCAGACTTCCAGAATGCAGCAAAAGTACAAAATGAATGAAAACACAAACACATAGTCCTGTGATCTTACAGGATTAAAGAGGTGAAAATCAAAGGTTGAGAAATCAAAGTACCAAGAATTTGCTGGATATTGAGATAGAGATGCAATGTGCCTTTTAGTACCTCTATTGATTAAACCTTACAAATGTATTATTGGTATGTTGATTTTACTGTATTGATTGTGATTTTCCTAGTTTCTTTGTTGCATACCTATTTGGCTAGTTTTATGGCAACTTGGCACAAGCTAGAGTCATCTGGAAAGAGGGATTCTCAACCTAAAAAAAAATTCTCCATAAGACCTTCCTGTAGGCAAGTCTGTAGTGCATTCTCTTGATTACTGATTGATGTGGGAGGTCACAGCCTACTGTGTATGGTGCCATTCCTAGGCAGGTAGTACTGGCTTGCTATGTGCTGGAAAGAAATGAGCTTGGAGGCTAGCAGGGACCGAGACAGCCATCAGAACTCCTCCATGGCCTGGGCTTTGGTTCTTCCATCCAAGGTCCTTCCCTGAGTTCCTACACTGACTTCCATCAGTGATGGACTGTGACCTGAGGATTGTGAAATAAAATAAACTTTGCTTCCCTAGTTTCTTTTTAGTTTTGGTGTTTTATCACAGCAATAGAAACACTATGTAAGACAATACCCATGCTCTGCCTTATGTCAAAATTAGAAGAAATTCATTTATTCAAAAAAACTTTTCGAATAAGCCTTTAAAGCATATCTAAATTTTCAATTATTTTAACCACAGTAAAATTGTCATGTTATATTATGTTTGTTTTGAATTTTTTCAAGAGAATATTTATTTTGGAAACTTAAAATATTAAAATTGGGTATCCTTTTAAAACCACAGGCTCACATAATATTTTTTTGATTTGTATTAAATAGATTAGCTGATATTCTTTCTTTTTTTCCCCTTGAATTTATTTTATTGGGGATGCGGGTTAGATATAGAAGTTGCAGTGCACAGCTCTATTTAGAACAAAACATTATATCCTACAATAAAAAAAATAATTTTATCAAAACCAGATTTCGATCACTGTTGTGTCTAATTTTGCAGTAAGGGTACACGTTGAATTGCACTTTGCAAACACGTTGACAGTGCCCTGGACAGCGCTCCCCATGCCTATCAGCCTATGTTTTTCTCGGTAGACACGTGTTCTTCCAAAGCTTTCTTCTGGCTCCCCTTCCGAGAATAGTTGGATTTGTCTACATAGGCTTTAACCAGATTTGCCACTTTAGTAGAATTGACTTCTCCACTCTTACTATGACAAACTTTGTCCACTGCTTTCCGTACAATCTCTTTGTACTCTTCCTTGCTGATGTCTTTATTTTGGTAGAACGGCTTCATAGCCAATTTTACTTCCTGTGCTGCTTTCTCTTGAATTAGCAATTTCTTGTCTGTCTTCGAGCTATCTGCGCTGGCTTCCACTGGAACACTTACTTTGCTTTCTGCCAATCTTACAGCAGCATTAGAGGCTTGGGCGTGACTTGATGATGAAGTATTACCAGAACTTGGTCCCTGAACTGATCCTGTGTTTCCTGGGGCAGCTGTTGGAGGTTACTTACATGGCATGCCCTTGGAAGGCCCTGCACTTGTTTCCCATCTGGTTGTGAAGCGAAATAGCCGACCTGCTGGGATGGTGGGGAAGGGGGTGGCGTGGTGGTCTCTGAGGTACACTGGCAGGGGCAGCTACCTGCTTGAGAGGCACTCCTGTGTGGAGATGCATGGGCAGCTGAGGGTGCATGGTGAATGGATTACGCTGCATATTCATCAAAGGAGCATGAACACCCACTGGGTACGGGAAGATACTCATAGGCTGATGCTGAGGGTTCATTGGGGGTTGAATTACGTTCATGTGTTGCTACATCGTATTTACAGGTAGCTGAGAACCATCTATTTGGTTTGTTTGGTCTTTTAAGTTACAGGTGCTTCCTCCTCCTGTTGCATCCACCCAGACTGTGGGCCCACGCCGAGAGTAATAGTTCTGGACGTCTGCTGGCAGAGTCTTTCTTACCGCCCACCTGGGCGCAGATGTCCATCCTGACCTGTCTGCAGGCGTATCGAAAGAGAGGTCTTGCTCACTTTTCCGCTTAGAGGGTTACTGCTCCACAGACTTGAAGGAGCCGCTCCCTGAAAGAGGTATACAGGTTTGCCACCTGCTCTCGCTCTGGTCGGTGTAGACAAAATTACCTCTGTAAGTGCCTTTCCCTCGGCCACCTCGACCACGATTGGAGTTCCAGCCTGAGCCAAAGTTTTTACTCCAAGAATTCCCTGAATTTTCGTTTCTATTTTCTTCCCAATGGGAATCTTTTAACATTTCAGGATTTCTGGTCTTTGGATCTGGCCCAGTGTTTATTTTTTCTGTTACCCAAATGGGACAGTCATTTCTATGCTTATCTGTGGAATTTGGATCATTAGGTATCTGCGATGAAGTCATTTTTTTCTTTTCTTGGATTTTCGTTCTGTTTCTGAGTCAGTTCTTTGGTACTGGTCATTCCCTCGAGGACACCTCCAACCATCATTTGTCCACCTTTCCTTCCGAGGAGAGTAACTATCTCTTTAATTTCTACCAAATGATGAACTCTTACTTTTTGTTCTCAATCTTGATGGTGATCGAGAGCAAGATCTGGACCTTGATCAGTAGATTAGCTAATATTCTTTCAAATAAAGAAAATGTCAATCAGTGTCAATTTCATTATTTCCTTAAGGTTTGGCAGACACCTCTTTTAATAAAATCCAACTTTTAAAAATGCTTGGAATAATTATTGTTAAATCTGCCTCTGTATTCTAGTCCAAATTTTAAAAATTGATATTAGAAGTATAGTTAGCCAATTTGTACATGGAAATGTCTAGACCATTTATATCAGTCTAAATATGTTTCCCTTAATTTAACTGAAACCTCAATGATGTGATAGTAAATGAAGAAAAAAAAACAGCATTATTTACAGCCACTGACATAATTTATGGGAAAGCAATAGTGACACCTTCAATCTTTATTAAACGTTCAATTAAGAGCAAAGAGCAGCTAAAGGCTGGGCCCTGGTGATACAGATGCCATGCTACTTGGAAGAGAAGCATCAGGCAATTCACAGGAATAATGGAGAATTGCTGTTGTAATGAAGTCTGCTGCATTCACAATTGCTACTGGGTAATTTTCCAGTAGAAGTAAATGAAGCAAATGTCACATTTATCTAAATTGAATGCATGTCAAGTAGTGAAATGAAATATGAGAACCTACTAAAGTTTGAAAATCAGAAACTAAGCACTGCTGATGTGCCTAGAATGCTGAATTCTGGTTTCAGGTCTAAAACAACCAACTTCTTTTCAAGTTTTCTTTTCTTTTGCAGAAGTAGTGGCTCTAGAAAACTGGTAGAACAAATCACAAGAATTAAAGAAATTTGAAATGATTTAAAATGGCATACATCAAACTGAAATGATTGTTTAACTTAAATGATGGTGAAAATGTATTACTTGATTATTTGCTTATTTTTTCTCTTTATTAGTAGCAAAAACTATGAACTATATTTGTAACACATAACAACCAAGAATTAGAGCTTTATTTCATTGGTACAGCACATGCCTAGAGTTATTAAATCAAGGAAAAGCACAGGGAGAGACAATTCTAAAGTTAAGTTCAGGAAAACCTGAATAGGACCAATCGAGCCCCTCTGAATGTGAGTGACAGTTGTGTGGTTTGAGCAGTCTGTGGAGCCACTGGCAGTGGGACCAGAATTTATCACTAGTGTTTGAACTGGGGTTTTGAGTCCATTCTCTTTGAAGGGATACCGTGCTCAGCCTAGATATTATGGGGAGGCCTTGGTGCTGCTTCAAAAGTGATGTGACAGACTTTGTTGACTCACCATGGGAAGACTTACCCTATGTGAGGAGTGGATGGGGTGGGGTGGGGGAAAGGTGGGGGAAGCAGGAAGAGGGGAATGAGTGGGAACTGCTTTTGGTATGTAACACGAGAAAAGATTACTGTAAAAGGAGTTCTAAATTGGTCTAGATAATAAAAGGCTGGAGTCAGATACAGAGGGAAATGCTGAGAGATCAGAGAGAAGGAGCAAACCACAGCCACACCTTACCTCCTTAGCTTCTCAGCAGAGAAGAGAGGGATTTCCTTCCCAGCTACCTCACTTCCTATCTATCTGTACAGACCTCCAGACCTCTATGGTTAGCTAGTGGCAAGCTCCATTCTCTGACCCCCAGACAGCTTTATTTGTGCAAGAAAGATAACACCACAGATTGCTTTAAAATAAGAAAATATTACGCACAAAAAAACCATTAACTGAACAAAGGATATGTTTCTTAGAACATAGTGACACCTCTCTTTTTCCCATGGCAGAACAAAATCACAATCTTTGGGTTTTATCTACTGTTACACTGTTATTGCCATACTCCAGACCAGGCATTGGGCCATTTCATGTGTTCTCGTGATTTTCCACATTTCAAAGGATTGACCTGCACAGTCAGTCACCTGACTGCATGTGTTACTCGGTGCCTGTGAGTGACTAAAAGAAGCATGAGCTCTCTTTCATGGAGACTATGGGAGCCAATGCTGGAACCAAGAATGTAGCAGGTTAAGAAGCAAATTAGTAGACAAGAGATGAAAATGCAGGGAGCTAACTGCATGCAAATGTCTACTTGAAAAAAAACCAGGAATAACACGCTTCACATGAATGAGCAGGCAGAAAGCTAGCTAAGCTAAGTGGCCCTCAAGGAGATGTGCACTACCGTTCCAGGAATCCCCACAGTGCCCATTTCTTCCTCCAGTGCCTGCTCTATGGTTTTGGGTGGGTGTCAAGGATCTTAGCGGTGCTCAGCAATCTCAGCCTTCCATAAGACAGCTGTTCCTTAGACTACTGTTGCCCTGGGATTTATGGCATCACCTTTACTGTTAACTGATCCCTCATGTGACTCTTCTGTTAGAGTGGGTCACTCTTTATTTTAAACTGTCCTGATTTCAATGACTTTGTCATTTCTCTACCCTGACTGCACTCTATCTGAATCAACTCTGAAGCCCTGCAGTCAGTGTTTGCTTTTCCTAGACCTGAGACACAGTACAGAAGACAAAATCACTTAGTAGGAAGTGTTCCTCCTGTCTACTATATAGGCTATTACAATGTATATCCTGCGTTACTTCTGATTATGACACTTAATACAAGAATGTAATGTGTTTTAAGCATGTTTACCCCGCCCATTCCCCTCACTTGTGTTGCTTCCCAGCCACCATTGTTCTCCTTCTTCCTTAACAGTTTACTTTCTACTTTCATTTCTTTAAAAACACTATGTTCTTCTTAGTAAAGGAATTGTGGGGTCTGGAGAAATGGGTCGATTGTTAAGCCCACTTGCAAAGGACCTGGATTCAATTCCCAGTGACTACATGTCCATTGACAAAGATTTATAACTCCAGTTCCAGAGGATTCAATGCCTGCTTCTCTGACTTGTGTGGATACTGCGTACATGTAATGCAAACACATATGTGCAGGCAAAACACCCATACACCTAAAATAAAAATAAATATATCTCTAAAAAGAATTCATGAAATATTTTCCGCTGAATCTCATTTTTTTTCACTTACCATGATGATGTCAAGTCCATCTCTTTCCCTGCAAATATGGTTGTGTTGTGTCTGCATCTACTGAGGGGCATCTAGGCTAGTTCCATTCCTTTGCTATTGTGAGTAGTACCACCATCAACACACATGTGCAGGTGTCTCTATTGTGTGTTATAGCTAGATCAATTGTAGTTCTACTTTTCATTTCTTGAGAACCTCCATACTCTCTTTCACAGAGGCCGCAATAATTTACAATGTATAAAAATCTTTTCTCATATAAACCACACTCCCTACTCCAACCCACACATACTTTTCGCTATATCAATCATTTTCTTCATGATTGCCATTTGTTTACTGGGGTTCAATTAAACACCAGTATATGGTTTGCATTTTTAATGCCTAAGAAATTTGAACATTTTCACATATTCTCTGGCCATTTGTACTTCCTTTGATAACTGTTAATCATCCGTCCATTTCCTGACTATATGATTTGTTGTGGTAGTTGCTAGGGTTTTATGTTTTGAGTTTTCTATATATTCTAGTTATCAATTCTCTTTCAGATGAATTGTTAACAGTTTTTTCTCCCATTCTATAGGCTGTGTCTTCACTGTTAACTGTTTCCTTTACTATACAGAATGTTTTCAATATGACACAATTTTATTTGCTATTTCTTGCTATTATTTCCTGAGCTATGTAAATATTCAGTAAGTCATTGCTTATCTTCAAGTATTTCCTTTAGACTGTTCTTCTTGTACTTTCAAAGTGTCAGACCTAACCCTTAAGTCTTTGACACCCTTTGAATTAATTTTGTATGGAGTGAGACACAGAGATTTGCTGTCTATCTTCTACATGTTTATTGTGAGAGCAATATCTTAACAGACATTTAAGAGTAAGAGTAATTTAACTGTTTATCTAATTCACATGGATATTATGAAATTTTTGTACTTAAGAAATTAAAAACAATTATCAGTGTATTAAACATCCTCAAGTTTTGTTCCTAAGCCAAAGTAATACTTTACTTATTTAAATTATAATCAATATGAATCTAGTACAAGTTACAACTTATAGAGTCATGAATAAAAATTCTGACTAAGGTCGGCACATAATGTATTTACATGCATACCCATGTTTATGGCAGCACTATCCACAAAAGTATAGATATCCATGAATAGAGTGGATGGGGTTGGAGAGATGACTAGGCAGTTAACAGAGCTTGTTGCTCTTCCAGAAGACCAGAATTGGGTTTCCAGCACCCACATTGGCCACATAAGAATTGCCTATGGTTCTCACCCTAAAGAATCTGATGCCCTCTTCTGGACCCTGAAGGTACCTGTACTCATGTATAGACACACACACACACACACACACACACACACACATAAATAAATAAAATTTTAAATGTTTAAAATATATGAACAGATTTTTAAAAGGTTGTATTTAAACAGAATTGAATTTTATTCAGCCATAAGTGATAATAAAATTCTATCATTTGTAGGGAAATGGGTGGAAGTGGGAATCATAGTATTAAGTTACTATTTTAGTCACTGTTTTATTGCTTTGAAGATATGTCATGACCAAGGCAACTCTTATAAAGAAATCATTTAATTGGGGGCTTGCTTATAGTTTCAGATACTAGTCCATTATCATCATGGCCATGCAGTGATCATGGCTGCATGAAGGAACACATGGCGCTGGAGAAGTAACTCCGAGTTTTACATCCTTAGGCAGAGAGAGAATGTCTGTACTTGACATATGCTTTCAAAATTTCAATGCTCACTCTAAGTGACACATTACCTCCAACAAGGCCAAACCTACTCCAACAAGGTCATACCTCCTAATCCTTTAAACAGTTCCACCCCCTGGTGACTAAGAATCCACACACATGAGCCTATGGGGCCACTCTTACTCAGACCATCACAGTGACAAATGACAACTTAGAAAAGCAAATGCCACGTATTTTCACTAATACATATGATTGCAGTACAAACAAAAGAAGACATGAAAACAAAAAGAAACAAGCAGGATGGGCAAAGGAAGACAGAGAACAGGGGAAATGAGGACAATTAAAGTGGATTATATTACCTTCAAATGAACTCGAGGGGGATAAGAAAAGTGATACCTTGGTTTTTTGTTTTTGTTTTTTATTTAAAATTCTTTATTATTGTATGTTTAGAGATGATTTGTTTGCTTTTTGTACACTTTTTTATTATATATTTAAATTAGAAACAAGGTTGCTTCCCATGTCAGTCCCAGCTCCCTCTCCTTCCCCTCAACACCCACTCTCCCCCCCAGCCCCCCTAGCCCTGCACCCAATCCCCACTCCATTCCCCAGGGAGGGTAAGACCCTCCATGGGGGATCTCGAGAGTATGTCACTTCATTCCAGGTAGGGCCTAGGCCCTCCCCATAGTGTCCAGCTTGAGAAAGCATCCCTCATTTTGGGATGGGTCCCCAAAGTTCATTTGTGTGTCAGGGATAAATACTCATCTACTACCCAAAAACCCCATAGATTGCCTGAGTCTCCTCACTGATACCCACATTCAGGGAGTCTGGATCAGTCCCATGCTGGCCTCTCAGCCATCAGTCTGGGGTCCAAGATCTTCCCCTTGTTCAGGTCAGCTGTTTCTCTGGGTTTCACCAGCCCAGTCTTGACCCCTTGCTCATCAGTCCTCCTTCTCTATCACTGGGTTCCAGGAGTTCAGTCCAAAATCTGCAAAGAGCTCAAGAAGCAAGTCTCCAAAGCACCAAAGGATCCAACTAAAAAGTAGTCTACAGAACTAAATAGAGAATTCTCAACAGAGGAGTCTAAAATGGCTGATAGACACTCAACATTCTTAGCCATCAGGGAAATGCAAATCAAAACAACTCTGAAATACAATCTTACTCCTGTCAGAACGGCTAAGATCAAAAGCACAAATGACATTTGATGCTGGAGAGGATGAGGAGAAAGGGGAACACTCCTCCACTGCTGTGGGAGTGCCAACTCATACAGCCTCTATGGAAATCAGTATGGAGATTTCTCAGGAAAATGGGAATCAATCAGTCTACCACAAGACCCAGCAATTCCACTCTTAGGCATACACCCAAAAGATACGTTGTTTTAATTCTGATGAAACCCGATTTTTTGAGTTAGAATCCTAGACCTATCAATATTCACATGCCTTCTAGAAAATAGTTTTACTTTTCTATATTTCAGAATTTCTCACTTAAGATATTAAAGAGATCATTCTTTCCCCAGATGGTACACATATTATTCTAAATTATCATGGTTTTATATGTAGAAAGTTTCTAAAGCCACAGATTACTATTATGGTTTGAGATGATAATGATTATTGAAAACATCAATAAACACTACAGGCTAAATTAATAGAAGTATTAAAGCAAAATAATTCCAAAATAAATCATTTCTACATGAGTTACAGGTGAATTAATGTTATTAATAGTTTTGAGTGATGGCATGTTTGAAGACTCAGCTAGCCTTCTAGCCAGAAAAGTAATCTTGAATACAATATAGGTGATATAATATATCAAAATGAATTAAGCTTAGAGTAATTGTGTATATGGTAATGGAAGCTAAAATGTGATCTAATATTAAATTGATATCATGCAAATTCTGTTTCATAAAACTAAATTTTAACAACTTCCCTTTTATGCATATTCTGACATGTGATTAATTTCTTTCAAAATAACTTTCAATTATGAAAAATACGATTCTGATACTGAAATTTTTCAAATTATGTAAAGGCAGCTTAATGACAAAGTATCCTTTAAAATGGGTGAAAAAAATACATACTGTTGTGATCAGGAATTAAGAACTCCAAGAATGCTTGGAGAAACATCCTAACATGGAAGGATTAAGAAAACTCAATGCAAGAGACCTTATATAGGCCTAACTTTTAGGATGTTTTGAACACATTTAAACTATAAATTAGCAGAAAGGTCATAAAACTGATCACAAAAATACCTACATTGTAATTTAACATTTTTACAGATTGTGACATTTTAAACAATTAAGCAAATATTTATTGTCTTTATATAAGTTATAGGCTTTCTTCTTATTATCTTCTTTACTACTTAGGATTCAGTTTGGAATTTTTAAAATTCGGGGAAGCTTCTCTTATTTGGTGGAATTACTTCTTAATTTAACATTTCAGTAAGTGATGTGACCCATTCCCTTGAAACAAAGGCCTCCATTTTGCATAGCACAATTTTTAAAGTAGAAAAGGAAGAATTTAATTAGTGGAGAAGTTTGAAAATACACTTTGAAGAATATCCAGGAAAGGAATTAGGGCATTTGACATCCTTCCAGAGATCTTTTCTACATAGCTAACACACATGAGAAAAGTCAGATATGCGCTGATGCAAACCACCAAGCTTAAAGCCCACATCTACCTTTCAGAGCGCCAGGGTTCATGGGATTCAGGACCCTGGATGCCAGAGGTCTTAGCAACCCTGACCACATCTTGTTACTCTTTCAGAGAAACGCTCTGATTTTACCCACACATAATAGCTCAGGCCTGTAATCCAAGCTCTCAGGAGGATTTCAAGTTCAAGGCCATCCAGGGCTTTGTAGAAACAAACAAGAAGTGGGATTTGGTGATAGGGATACACATTTAGAGAATGGTTTCACTAATATAAAAGTTAGGAATGATATTCAGATCTTGAAATGAGCATAGACCAAGTTTGATTTCCCCTTACTCAGGAATTTTGTTGTTGTTGTTGACATGTATATAAATTTTTTTATCAAATCCACCCACCCAGTTTCCCCCTCTAACTTCTTCCCTACTCCTGCCAGAATTCTGACCTCCCAACTTTACTTACTCTTTCTTTAAACCCACTGAGTCCACTTAGAGCTGTTTGCATGTGCTTAAACCAGGACCATCTGTAGCAACATTAGTAACCTTTCAGAGGCCAAATCCCTGGAGAATACTGGCACCCCCTCCATAGCCATCAATTGCCAAGAGCCTCTCAGATGAGTGGGACTTCACACACACGCAATCATATTGAGACTTTGACCCCTTTAATCTGGTACACACAGTCTCGAGTGCTACAGGTAGTATGAAGGGGAAAGGGGGAGAAATAACACACACACACAGACACACACATGAGAGAGAGAGAGAGACAGAGAGACAAAGAGACAGAGACAGAGAGAGGAGAGAAAACTGCTAAATTTATGGTTTTCCTTACATAAACAGAAGAAAATGATGGTTTTATTTATATAAAATATTTAAAGCTCACAATTTTAAATTGGATAAAGCATTAGCAGCTATCTACTCTAACTCTAAAAGCAATCTTTTTTCCCCATAACCAGGGCTGCATTTATAGGTGCAAATATAATTCCCATTTCCTTTATAAGTCAATATTGTGCTGTGTTGTTTATTGTTCCGTCTTCAGTACCTTTGTCAAAATAATCTTAAATATAGCATGAGGGACTTATCAGGCAATTATTAGAATAGGAGAGTATACAATTACTTTTCCATAAATTATGTTTACCTACAAGACTATGACAGTGACTACATGTTGCACTCCTGTTTATCTCAGGTCAATATCCTCCTTTGGTGTTTTTAACTAGGAAATGAATAGTTTGTGGCAGTTGGCACAACTGGTTTGTACCAGAAACAAATTCAAACACAAAGCAGTCTGACTATAAACCCATTGTCCTGCTTTAAGTTGTGTTTTTTTTTAGGATTATTTGTTTAATATATATTGAAAAAAATAGGTTTTGTGGGACCCCCCTGGCAGTAGGACCAGGATGCATGAGCTGGCTTTTTGAAGCACATTGCATATACTGGGCTGCCTTAATCAACTTTGATGCTGGGGAGGGGGAGGGGATACTTTCTCCTGCCTCCAGGCTTTGTTGACTCCCCATGGGAGGCCTTATCCTTTCTGAGAAGTGGGTGGAGTTTGGTTGTGGGGAGGTGGGGGAGTGATGGGAGAGGAAGGAGGGGGAACTGTGGTTGGTATATAAAATGAATAAAAAATAAAAAAGGCAAAAAATTTGTCAATTCGGTGAAAAAAGAAAAAATAGGTCTTATTTTTCTTTTCGGGGGAATTTATCTTTTTATTTAAATTAGAAACAAGCTTGCTTCACATGTCAATCCCAGCTCTCTCTCCCTCCCCTCCTCCCTGCCCTCCACCAGCCCCCCAATTCCCCACCCCGTACTCCCTTCTCTCCCGAGACATCTCCAAAGTCTGTCATAACATCCAGGGCAGGGTCTAGGCCCTCCCCTATGTGTCCAGGCTAAGAGAGCATCCCTCCATGTGAAATGGGCTCCCAAAGTCCATTTGTATGCCAGGGATAAATACTGATCAACTATCCAAGGCCTCATAGATTGCCAAGGCCTCCTCACTGACACCCAGGTTCAGAGGGTCTGTATCAGTCCAATGTTGGTCTCCCAGCCATGAGTCTAGGGTTCATGAGTTCCCCTTGCTGAGGTCAGCTGTCTCTATGGTTTTCACCAACCCAGTCTTAACACCTTTGCTCATCACTCCTCCCGCTGCTCTACAACTACTTTCCAGGAGTTCAGTTCAATATTTAGCTGTGGGTGTCAGCCTCTGCTTCCATCAGTCACAGGATGAAGGCTCTAGGATAGCATAAAAGGTAGTCATCAACCTCATTATCATGGAAGGGCATTTAAGGTATCCTCCCCGCTATTGCTTAGATTGCCAGTTGGTGCATCCTAGTAGATCTCTGGAAATCTCACTAATGTCAGATCTCTCTTCAGACCTATATAATGACTCCCTTTATAATGGTAGCTCTCATCCTGCTCTTCTCTATTCTTTGCCCTGACTCAACCTTCTTATTCCCCCATGTCCTCCTCTCCCCTTGTCTCCTCCCCCTCTTTTTCTCCCTGCTCCCCTTCCCCTCCCCATGCTCCCAATCCACTCAGGAGGTCCTTTCCCATTCCCTTTCTCAAGGGTACCATGTGTATCTCTGTTTCCCAAAATCTCTGGTGGTGGGATTGTAGGCTGGAAAACCCCTTTTCCATGTCTAAAATCCATATCTGAGTGATACATACCATGTTGTAATTCATTTATCCTTAATCAGCTGAAAGAAGCTTATTTTGTTTCCATATCCTAACTCTTTGAATTGAGCATCAATAAACATGACTGAGGGAGTATCTATGGAGTAGGGTGTGAAGTTCTTTGGACATATGCCCACTTTCAGATTTCTTGAGAATTCACAATTATGTTAGTACTAGGTTGTAGTCCCACCAAATTAAATGAGGGTTCTCCTTTCTCCATTTCATTGTCAACTCTTGTTGTTAGTTTTCCCTTGATCTTAGCAGTTCTGTGATGAGCTAAACCCTCAAAGTTGTTTTGATTTGCATACCCCTAATTGCTTACATTTAAGATATTTCTTAGCCATTTTTACTTATTCTTTTGAGAACATTCTGTTCACACCAATAGCCCAATTTTTAATTAGGTTGTTGTTTTCTTGAATTGTTTTTGGTGTTGTTTTATACTCTGGATATTAACGCTTTGTCAGATATGTAGGTGGCAAAAACTCTCCCAGTCCTTGGGCTTCCTCTCCACTTGATCATTTCCTTTGCTGTCCAGAAACTGCTTATCATAAATAGGATCTGCTTCTGTTGTCATCCCTAGTTCCTGAGCAAGTGGGACACTATTCAGGAGTCCTTTGCTACACCTGTATCTTGTAGGGTGCTGCCTAAGTTTCCTTCTAGCGTCTCAGCATTTCAGCTGTCACACTGACGTCTTAATCCAGTTGGACTTGATTTTTTTCATTTTTTTCTCTTTGTTTTATCTAATTTAAATTAGGAACAAGTTTGCTTCACATGTCAATCCCAGCTCCCTTTCCCTCCCTTCCTCTTCCTCCAACCCTCCCCCAGTTCTTCCCCCAGCCCCGCTCCACTCTCCAAGGAGGGTGATGCCCTTCATGGGGGATCTTGAAAGTCTCTCATATGATACAGGGCAGGGCCTAGGCCCTCCTCCATGTGACCAGGCTGGAATGGCCTCCAAAGTCCATCTGGATGACAGGGCTAAATGCTGATGTATTGCCCAAAGAATGCTGAGGCCTCCTCACTGACACCCACATTCAGGGGGTCTGGATCAGTCTGGATGGCCTCTCAGTCATCAGTCTGGGGTCTATGAGCTCCCCCATATTCAGGTCAGCTCTTTCTGTGGATTTCACCTGCCAAGCCTTAACCCATATGCTCATCACTCCTCCCTCTCTGCAACTGGGTTCCAGGAGTTCTGTTCAGTGTTTAGCTGTGGGTATCTGCCTCTGCTTCCTTCAGCTACTGACTGAAGGCTCTAGTGTGGCATACAAGGAAGTCATCAATCACATTTTCAGGGAAGGGCATTTAAGGTAGCCTCTCCACTATTGTAGGCCTCTGGACATCTCACGAGTGCCAGATCTCTCTTCAGACCTATAATGTCTTTTTCTATTATGGTATCTCTCATCCTTCTCTCCTCTCTTCTTCCCCAACTCAACTTTCCTGCTCTCCCATGTCCTCCTCTTCCATGCTCTTCACCCCCTCTCTTTCTCCCAGCTTCCTTACCCACCCTTGCTCCCAGTCCCCTCAGAAGATTCTGTCCTGTTCCCCTTTTCTGGGTTACCATGCATATCTCTCTTAGGGTTCTCCCTGTTTTCCAGACTCTCTGGCTGTGGGATTGTAGGCTGGCACTCCCCTGTTTCATGCCTAAAATCCATATATGAGTGAGTACATACCATGTCTCTTTGTGACTGGGTTACCTCACTCAGGATGGTTTCTTCTAGTGCCATCCATTTGCCTGCAAATTTCAAGATTCCATTGTTTTTTTTTCCACTGAGTAGAACTCCATTATGTAAATGTACCACATGTTCTCTATCCATTCAGATAGAGACTTATCATCTAAGTTGCTTCCAGGTTCTACTATTACAAATAATGCTACTATGAACATAGTGAAATAGATATCCTTGTTGTATGAAT
Source organism: Mesocricetus auratus (assembly GCF_017639785.1). NCBI lineage: Eukaryota > Metazoa > Chordata > Mammalia > Rodentia > Cricetidae > Mesocricetus > Mesocricetus auratus. Next base: position 32,453,723 of record NW_024429201.1, read on the forward strand.
GTCATCTTTTGGGTATATGCCTAAGAGTGGAATTGCTGGGTCTTGTGGTAGACTGATTTCCATTTTCCTGAGGAATCTCCGTACTGATTTCCAAAGTGGCTGTACAAGTTGGCACTCCCTTTCTCCACATCCTCTCTAGCATAAACTGTCACTGGTGTTTTTGATTTTAGCCATTCTGACAGGAGTAAGATGGTGTATCTCAGAGTTGTTTTGATTTGCATTTCCCTAGTGGTTAAGGATGTTGAGCATTTTCTTAAGTGTCTATCAACCATTTTAGACTCCTCTATTGCAAATTCTCTATTTAGTTCTATAATCCATTTTTTAAATTGGGTTATTTGGTGTTTTGGAGACTAGCTTCTTCAGTTCTTTGTAAGTTTTGGAGATCAGTCTTCTGACAGATGTGGACTTGATGAAGATATTTTCCAATTACGTGGGCTGCCATTGTGCCTTGTTGACTGTGTCCTTTGCCTTACAGAAGCTTCTCATTTTCAGGAGGTCCCATTTATTATTTGTCAGTCTCAGTATCTGTGCTACTGGCGTTCAGGAAAGAGTCTCCTGTACCATTTCATTCAAGGGTGCCTCCTATTTTCTCTACTAAGAGGTTTGGTGTAGTTGGATTTATGTTTTGTACATGGTGATAGACATGGATATATCTGTAGTCTTCTAATATGCCAGCCTCCAGTTATGCCTGCACCATTTGTTGAAGACGCTGTCTTTTTTTCTTCATACATGTTTACAGCACTTATTCATAAAATTTCAGGTATACTATAACTAATTGTCGCTCAAACATATCTCTAAAGTAAACAAATACGTGGCCAGATCACTCATCTCCCCAATCAGACAGATCATCACTCAACTTAAATATGAATATAAATTATATATAATATATAATAAAAATAGGTATGTGTTGAGTGCAGCCTTCCCACCAACCTGGTTCCAGAGCCCCATCAGTCCCAAATAAACACACAGGAGGCTATATTAATTATGAAGCTGTTGACCGTTTGTTTGTTTCTTACTGGCTATCCTCTGAATTAAGTATTTAACCCATCTAAGTATTTCTCTTACTAGAGAAAGGGTCCAGACCTCTTAATTCTATGGCAGCTACATGATGTCTGCCTGTGTCTCTCTTTCCCAGAATCCTCCTCAACTCCTAGTCCCACCTATCTTGCTTCCCTTCTGGCCAACAGTGCTTTATTGACATATACTCAGGACTTCCCCATCAGATATGTACACATTTAAGAAATGCTTTGTCTATGCAAAATATTTTCTAATTTTTAAAAATTAAAAACATTTTGAAGCATCTTCAGTGAAATGTAATTGACAGTCCTAGTTGAGAACCAGCTTATCTGGATTCTTAATTAATATTGTAATACTAAAAATGTTTCTAACATTAATACCATACAGAATAAATTTACAAAGTATCAAGTGATGCTTGTCAGTTCAGTGTGAAACAAAACGTAAAGACTATGCTTTTAAGATCTTAAAAGCAAAACTCAATCAAAAAACAAAAATCAAGCATAAAAATGAATCCATTCCCTTAAGATACGAAGTCTGGGCTGGGAGAAGACTCAGTCAATAATTTGCTTGCTTGTTAGCATGAGACATGAGTTGGATCCAATGGTGGTACTTCCCAGTGCTGAGGAGAAGGACTCAGGAAGAACACTCAGGCCTGAAGGCTGGTCATTCTTGCCTATGCAATAAGCTTCAAGCCAATAAAATACCCTGCCTCACAAAGGCTGAAGGACAAATCCTGAGAAATGTCACCCAAGGCTGACCTCTGGCCTCCATACATGTACACACATGCACATACACAAGCAAGGACCCCCAAATGCATTCTCACACACACACACACACACATACACACACATACACACACACACACACACACACACACGTATACTAAAAAAAATCAGTCTTTTTCTGATAAATCTCATTGAAATAATTGGCATTTTCATTAATATACTTGTTACTGTTAGATTCGGGCGTTATACTGGTGTGCCCCCTGTCACCTGTTAGAATGCACTCCAGCAGTACCCTGGTTAGCCCAGGTACTATGGATGCTGAGTCATCATGCAGTCTGCACCAAGGTGAAAAGGTTTCTTTATGAGGCAAGCTCCACACACTTTGCCTTTCTCTGTCCTGCTGTTCCTCTGAAGGGGCAGACAGGACTTTTCCTGTTTCCCCCATGTTTTTCTCTTCTCTCTCTCTGTCGCTCTTGCTCTCGCCCCTCTTTCTCTTCTCTCTCCCCTTCCCTTTCCCTACTCCCTTCTGTTTCCCCAGTAAAACTTTCCACCCAAACTCTGTCTGTCTGACATGTTTGTCCCTCACTTGCCGTGGGATCTGACACGGTTCCACCTCATGCCATATTATAACAATTACCACCATTAAAATGAAACATGTTATGTATACGTTTTAGTCCTTTTGAATTATGTCATATAGTTTAAATCTATAATGAATTCAAACATGTTTTTTTATATTTAAGTCAAGATGCTGTGGTGAGAACCAGAACTTTTCTGAAGCATACAGGATTTATCACCATTTTAAATGCATTTCTGAGCATTTATTTTCTTGTCTCTAATACTAGAATAAAATTATGTGTCATAGTAAATAACGGTGACTATGATCCATACTATTATGATCCTTGTACATTTCCTGTCTTTCTAACTATTGATAATAGAGAGCACACCTTGGATTACGTGTACATTTTCTGTTTTTCTAATCATTTATAATGGAGAGCATACCTTGGATTTACTTCTAAGTCATCACTTTAAATAGCATCATATAATGTGAAGGTAAGTTTGAATTTTTCATGACTTAAAATGATTTTAGTTCTCTGGGTGGTGGGGGTACACACCTTTAAGCCTAGCAGTTGAGAGGCAGAAGCAGGCAGGCCTTCAAGTTTGAGGCTAGCCTAGTCTCCAGAGTGAGTTGCAGGAAAGTCAGGGATACACAGAAAAATGCTGTCTCAAAAAATAACAAAACACCACCAAAAAAGAATGTATTTCTTGACTGTGGAGAAAGTATCTGTGGTAGCATGTTTTTGCTTTGCTGAGGTAAACTGAGCAGCTCACGGATCATTGTGAAAGAAGGGTGGAGAGGTTGTAAGAGCCAGAGGATATGATATTATTGTGTCTCCTAAGGATGTCAAAAGCTATGTATATAAAGTCTCACCAACATGACAGCCTAAACCTAAGCTGAACAAGGAGAACACCAATAATCAATAAGAACAACAGGCAACTAAGGAATGCTGAGAGTTGGAGAAAGTCTTCTACCATCAATTGGTTTTCCAATACCAAGTGGTCTTTCCTGAAATCATATATGTACAAGAAAATTTTACAGACTGAGCAGATTGTACATATGTATTTAGGAATATATATGTAAATATGCATATGTATGTAGCAACAAATAATAATTAAAGAGGCCATGTGTTTTTAAGAAATCAAGGAAGGGTATATGGGAGGGAGGAAAGGAAAAAGGTACATGATATAATTATAATTAAAAAAAAAACACAAGCCGGGTGGTGGTGGCGAACACCTTTAATCCCAGCACTCAGGAGGCAGAGGCAGGTGGATCACTGTGAGTTCGAGGTCAGACTGGTCTACAAGAGTTAGTTCCAGGATAGCCTCCAAAGCCACAGAGAAACTCTGTCTCGAAAAAAAAATTACTTAAAAAGAAAGAGAACGAAACAAGTAAGAAATACACATATTCCATTTTCCTAAAGACTCTGAAGCGTAAGCATGATTTCTGAAGTAGAATGAAGGGAAATGAGATGCCTTACATAGAACAGGAAGTGTTCCGTGCAAATGTTCATCTGAGCAGGCCACCCAGCTCTCAATAAATCATACACAGAGGCTTATTCTTAGTTAGGAATGCCAGGCCTTAGCTTGGCTTGTTTCTTGCAAGATTTTCTTAATTTAAATTATCCTAATTACCTTTTGCCTCTGGGCTTTTCGTTTTCTTACTTCTATGTATCGTACTTTCACTCTTACTCTGTGGCTAGCTGAGTAGCTGGGTTACTGACCCCTGACATCCTCCTTCCCTTGTTCTCACATTGTTCCCCCCCTCCCCATTTCTTCTATCGATACTCTCTGCCTGCCAGCACCACCTATCCTTGTTCCTGCCTCACTATTGGACATTCAACTCCTTATTAAACCATCAGGTGTCTGAGACAGGCAAAGAATCAAGCTTAAGAATCACAGAGTTAAGCAAATGCAGCATAAATAAAAGTCATATACCTTAAAATAATATTCCTCGACACAGGTTACTGGAAGGCACTTCACAGGCTACCAAAGGAGAAAGGTAAACACCACCCAGCTACGAACCTTCAAGCTGCAATGGTGATCTTCATGTAAGATACACAGATGTAATAGTGGGACAAAGCTTGTGGGAGCAACCAAACATGCAGGGTTGAAAGAAAATGGCCCCCAAAGGGAGTGGCACTATTGGGAGTTGTGGTCTTGTGGAGCAGATTGATGTTGTTGGAGGAAGTATGTGATTGTGAAGGCCCAGTATCTCAGATCACTTCTTGTTGTGTGCACGATGTAGAACTCTCAGCTCCTTCTCCAGCAACATGCCTGCCTGCACACCACCATGTCCCACCATGGTGATAATGGACTGAACCTCTGAACTATAAGCTGCCAACACAATTAAATGTTTTCCTTTATAAGAATTGCCTTGGTCTTGATGTCTCTTCACAGAAACGAACCCCTAAGAAACCAAGCAATATCTGATTGGATTAAGTCCAAGTTCATGAGATGGAACCCATTCTCAATGCTGCTCAGGTGGCCAAGCGCTTGAAACTATATAGGCAAGAGATGTAGGGGAAAACCAAATGCTACTGTTCTGCTAAAGGAACACAATAACACAAAAACAAAATGACTCCTAGACACTGATCAGAGAAGCTTCCTTCTACAGTAGATGGGAACAACCCTAGAGACCCACAGCAGGGCAATGCTAAGAGTGTGAAAGACCTTGGACTTGAATGGCATTTCCTTTAAATACCTCTTCTCATGGCTCAGGGAACCCTGCAGAAAATGAGGCCAAAAGATTGTGAGAACCAGAGGCAATTCAGACTGCCAAGGATGTGGAATGCTCAGCACAGCAGGGCAGGGGCACAGATGAGCTCACAGACACTGTTGCAGCACAGGCCTGTACAGGTTGAAGTCAGATGGGGTCTCAGTACTGAAAGTGGACACAAGCAGCATCCTTAACCCAGAAGCTATCCCAATTGACAAACGTTCACAAATGAAAAATTGGTTTTCTCTAACGGAGTCTTATTGAGTATATAAGTACTCTTAAGGACAAACTCAATGCCCAACAGTAGATGCCCAACACAAACCAAACTTAATGATATATTTGTAATTTTTTTCTTATTCTACAAGTGTTTTACTTGTATATTATGGTTTCCAATTTTGTGTTTTAATGAGATTTCTGGATTTGCCAATACATGTGTATCTGCGCCTGCATGTGTTTATTTTATTCCATCTCTGGTGCTTTGTTCTTATGTTCAAATGTTTGTTGCTGCACTACTCAGGTTTGTTTTTTCAACTTATTTTATTATTTTTATATGTCTCCTATTTTCCTAATATGAGAGAGAGAGTGATTTGGGTAGGTAAGAGGGTGTGAGGATTTGGGAGAAGGAGTTGGAGGAGGGGGAAAACTATCACCACGGAAGGACACATCATCATGAGCAGCATCATGGGAATCACTGCTGAGGTTAAACAGGAAAAGGACTTGTTCAATGACCCATTGCTGTGGTGGATAGAATGGGGATGGCCCCACAGGCTCACATATTTGAGCATTTGTTCCCAGAAATTGGATCTGTTCAGGAAGTAAGGGAAATGCAGCCTTGTTGGTGAAGTTGTGGCCTTTCAGGAGAAGGTGTGTCACTAGGGGTGAGTTTCAAGATTCCAAAGCCCACACCAGACCCAGTGTCACCCTGTCTGCTGTCTGAGGATCAGGATGGAAAGCTCTCAGCTACTGTTCCAGTGCCATTCTTGTCTGCTTCCCACCATGATGGTCGTGTGCCAACCCTCTAAAACTGTAAGCAAGCCCTCAATTAAACGTTTTCTTTTGCCTTGGTCAAAGTGTCTCCTCACAGCAGCACAACAGTAACTAAGAAGTCAGAATTAAAAAACACCCTGTATTTGAGCCATTGTACCCTACATTCTGCCACAGGTCAAAGGCTGTCAATGTGTAAGTAACAAAAACAGCTCCCTCAACTATACATGAGAGTATGACAGGAAAGATAGCCATTTTCTAAGAAAAGTTTTTAACAGCATATATTAGTCATACAATACAGTGTGTTTCATTTTGTCCAGTTCACAAATGTATGTAATACACTGTTATCACCTTTTCAACCCACCATTTCCTGTCCCCTCCACCCTCCCATATCCCACCTTTACTCTCAAATACTCTCCATATATAAACATGCACACATATATATACATATATATATAGAAGAAAATCAGAATGCATTCATAACATGTATGAAATTGGAAAAAAGAAATTAATAAAGTATAGAGCAGATAAATGTATGTGAAGTATTGCATATACAAAAAAATCATATACCATTTGCATTTGCGGAACTGGCTTATATTATTCATCCGCAGTCCCAGGTATTGTCCTGCCGTGATATGATTTAGTTTTACTTTGTAGCTTAGTAACAGTCCTTTGTGAAAATCCACCACATTTTGTTTTTTTATCCACTAATATCGTGCTGGTTACCTTCATTAACTACATGATGTATCTCTGTCCCAGTGATTCAAAACAAGTCTGCCTGGAGATTTTTAATTGCAAATGGGCCTTGATCTCTTCTTTGACTTCTTTAATTTTTTTTAATTAAAAAATTTTATGCAATATATTTTGGTCATATTTTTCCTTTCCCCTAATTCCTCCTAGGTCCTTCCCGCTTCCTCACCCCTCCCCACTGAATTTCGTGTTCTCACCCACCTTTTTAAAAAATAAAACAAAAGTTGAAAATAAAACAAACAAAAATAATTTTGAAAATATCAAAACAAAATGAAACAAAAGTCCCACAATAATAACAACAACAACAAATAGGCTATCTCCAAAGCTTTACAACCTGATGGAAAGTCCTATTACTGAATACAATACTTAATTATGCCATTGACCATGGAGAAATTGAGCTGGTTCCCAACAGGAAGCTTCACCCCTACTGTCTTAATTAGGGATATCATTTCTTTGGTGAAATGCCATAGCCAAAGCAACTCTGGGAGGAAAGGGTTTATTCAGCTTACACTTCCACATCACTGTTCATCAATGAAGGAAGTCAGGGCCAGGAACTCTGGAGGCAGGAGCTGATGCAGAGGCCATGGAGGATGCTGCTTGCAGGCTTGTTCCTCATGACTTCTCAGCCTGCTTTTTTATAGCAACTGCAACCATAAGGCCAGGAGTAGCACCACCCACACAATGGGATGGTCACAAACTAAGAAAATGTCCTACAGGCTTGCCTTATAGCCAGATCTTATGCAGGCATCTTCTCAGTTGAAGTTCCCTCCTCTCAGATGACTATGATTTGTGTCAAGAACATATTATTAGCCAGCACACCTGCTGACTAACATTCACTGTGATAGAGGGTACTCTTCATGCTACAGGAGTGAAAAAGTCATAATCAATACCACCCGATTACAAACACTGCAACCTACAACGGCAAGCAATATGCGAGATGCACTGGTACAGTTAGTCATGGCACAAATGTTATGGGAGTAGTCAATAAGTTTTTGATAGGAGTCAAGGTCCACTCCATGAGATAAAAGCAATAGCTTGCACTGCCAAAGTGGCCAAGAACCTGAGACTGCATAGGTAAGAGGCCTAGGGGAAACCTACTGCAATTGTCCTGCTAAGTGAATACAGCAATAAAGTTACTCCTGATTACATAGTGTTATTTCACAGATCAGTGTGATACTCAGCCTTCATCAAAGAAGCTGATTCTTGCGGTAGATGGGAACTAACACAGGCCCAAAACTGGATAACCTAGATGATGTGCAGAGTGACAGAATTTAGAACACTCAATCAGAAATGGGATGTCTTTATCAACCTCCCCCCCAACCGCTTTAAGGCTATGGTATCTATTTAAAAGAAGAGATAGAAATATTTTAAGAGTCAGAGATGGTGAAAGGACTACAAGGAAACATTCTTCCAGATACATCAGAACTGATATACATATGAATTTGCCTGAGACCCGCACAGATTCAAACAGACAAAATCCCATCACTTAAAAAGAAAAAAGGCATGAACTCCTACCCCTAAGTAATTTGCAATGATACCACTGGCAAAGAGAGAACGAGTTTTATCTAACGGTGTGTTATTGAGTATATCAACAACACTCCAGGACAGGTTCTGCGCCCAGGAGTAGCTGGACAACACAATATATTCTGTGCCTTCTTATGTGCAACAATGAACTGAAGTCTCAGTCACAGTGATTTTCAATTTATTTGGTCATCCCACACTGTTTTCACAATGCATCTCAGCAAACACTATGTCAGCTTTATTTTCACATGATCTACGTGTGTATGTGTCATATATAATGTATATATGTGTATATGTATACTATGTATGTAATGATACATATATATCCTGTGCATGTGGTCGGACCACTCCTGGCTCTTACTCGGTCTTTCTTCACAGGTGGTATATATTAGGATATGAACCTGACACTTTGCACATGTTCATCCTGCGTTTGCTCCATGCTGCCTCCTTGAGAGGGTCTCTCACCACACAGCACACACCCACTCCTACGAAAGAGCAGTCACCTTCTTTCCCCTAGCTCCAAAGGCTCAAGTAGGGTACTTACTTTATTATGCTGGAATTTATTTCTTTGGCCATGCTGAAGAACTTGGAGCTAATAAAACAGTTTATTTGTCCTTATTTGCATTTTGGATTTTATTCTCTAAACTAAATATTTTAAATATTTCACAACACATGTATTATATAAGTTACTAAGCCTGCCAAAGTTTCTCAACCTGTGGGTTGGACCCTTTTGGAGTAAAACAACCCTTTTGTAGAGGATACCTAAGACCACTGGAAAATACAGATATTTACATTGAGATTCATAACAGTAGCAAATTCACAGTTAGTTAAGAAATAGCAATAAAATAATTTTATTGTCGGCAGGGGGGGTCTCCACAACATGAGGGACTGACCGTATTGAAGGGTCAAAGCATTAGGAAGGTTGAGAAACACTACTCTAAAGCATCCCAGTTTCTCTCTTCTAGGTGCTGTTTGCTTGGTAAATGTGTCCCTTCCTCAAAAATAACACGAAATCTTGAGTTCTGTTTATGAGAACCTGAGCCTTGCATTTTATAAAGTCATGATCCTTTCGATCCACCTTATGATCCATCCCGCAGTAACTGAGCACCCCGGATGTGAAGAGAGCAGTTAAGCCATCTGCAGGCACAAGGAACAGCTACTTACCTGGCCACACCACACAGCCTTCCTAATGCATTTTAGGAGAAGAATTCGATCATGTTCTATCAGTGCGGCAAAATGCCTGGGATAATCAACTTAAAGGGGGGGAGGAGCCATCGAAATGGCTCAGCACATAAATTTTGTCCGCATCTCCCAAGGACAAATCACACCACTTGTTTACCTCATCACAGTCAGGAAACAGGTGATGTGCAAATGTCAAGGACCTGGATTTCTCCCTGAGGGGTACAGACCCAGTAACCGAACTTCCACCCCTTAGGCTCCACGTCTTAATTTTTTCAAGACAGGGTTTCTCTATGCAGCCCGGGCTGTCCTAGAACTCGCTGTGTAGAGAAGGCTATCCTTAAACCCAGAAATGTGCCTGCCTGTGCCTCCTGAGTGCTGAGATTAAAGGCAAGCGCCACCACTGCCTGACAAACTCCAAGGCTTAAAGGTCCTCTGCCTCTCAGTGGCACCTCCGTCTGGTGAACATGCTTTCACCATTTGAACTCTTCGGGAAACATTCAAGCAGCATACTATTCACAAACGCCTTGGGCTGCACTACACGTACTTTTAGAGAGAAAGTCTGGTCTAAGAAAATGAGAGCTGCAGTAGTACCACAGGGTAATGCAGGCGCAGGGAATGCCAGTTGCTGTGGGAGTGAGAGAACGTATCTGCAAAAATGTACTGTTAAGATCTCTACACAAAGACTGCAGAAAGGTGTCCAGCGTGTCGACACGCAGTGCACTAAAGCGTTCCACTCTCAAACCTGAAGTCCCCTCTATCACCTAGAACAATCGCATGTGCAGACTCACATTGACATTTTTTTCCTTTTCATTTTTTAAAGTGAATTAAAAACAAGCTTGTTTAACATGTCCATCCCAGTTCCCTCTCCCTCCCCTCCTCTCAGGCCCCTCTACCAACCCCCTATCCCATCCTATTTCTGCTCCCCAGGGAGGATGAGACCTTTCATGGGGGATCTTCAAAGTCTGTCATATCAGCTGGAGGAGGGCCTAGGCCCTCCCCATGCGTCTAGGCTGAGAGAGTATCCCCCTGAGGGGAGTGGGCTCCCAAAGTCCATTCCTACACTAGGGATAAACACTGATCCACTACCAGAAGACCCATAGATTAATCAGACCTCCAAACTGACACCCTTGGTCAGGGGTCTGGTTTCCCAGCTATCAGTCTGGGGTCCATGAGCAACCCCTTGTTCAGGTCAGCTGATTATGTGCGTTTCTATAGCCTGGTCTTGACCCCTTTGCTCATCACTCCTCCCTCTCAGCAACTGGATTCCAGAATTCAGCTCAGTGTTTAGCTGTCAGTGTCTGCTTCTGCTTCCATCAGCTACTGGATGAAGGCTCTAGGATGGCGTATAAAGTAGTCACCAATATCATTATCAGAATAGGGCTTTTAAGGTAGCCTCTCAGACTATTGCTTAGATTGTTAGGTGGGGTCATCCTTGTAGATCTCTGGACATTTCCCCAGTGCCAGATTTCTCTTTAAGCCTATAATGGTTCCCTCTATTATGGTATCTCTTTTCTTGCTCTCCTCTATTCTTCCCCTGACTCAATCTTCCGGCTCCTTCATGTCCTCCTCTCCCCTCCTTATCTCCCCTTCTCTTTCTTCTAACTCCCTCTCCACTCTCGCCATGCTCCCAATTAGCTCAGGAAATCTTCTTCATTCCGCCGTTAACAGAGGGCCATGTATGTCACTCTTAGGGTCCTCCTTGTTTCCTAGCTTCACTGGCGGTGTGGAAAGTAGGCTGCTACTCCTTTTGCTCTAGGTCTAAAATCCACATATGAGTGAGTATATACAATTTTTGTCTTTTTGTAACTGGGTTACCTCACTCAGGATGGTTTCTTACCTGCTAATTGCAAGATTCCATTGTTTTTTCCCACTGAGTAGTACTCCATTGTGTAAATGTACCACATTTTCTCTATCCTCACTTCAGTTGAGGGACATCTAGGTTGCTTCCAGGTTCTGGCTATTACAAATAATGCTGCTATGAACATGGATGAACAGATGTCCTTATTGTATAAATGTGCGTCTTTTGGGTTTATGCCTAAGGGTGGAATGTTGAATCTTGCAGTAGACTGATTCCCATTTCCATAAGGAACCACCATACTGATTTCCAAAGTGGCTGTACGAGTTGGCACTCCCATCAGCAGTGGAGGAGTGTTTCCATTTTTCCACAGCCTCTCCAGCATAAACTGTAATTGGTGTTTTTGATTTTAGCCATTCTGACAGGAGAGAGATGGTATCTCAGAGTTGTTTTGATTTGCATTTCACTGATGGCTAAAGATATTGAGCACTTTCTTATGTAACTTTCAGCCATTTTAGATTTCTCTATTGAGAATTCTATATTTAGTTCTGCACCCATCTTCTTAATTGAATTATATAGTGTTGTGGTGGCTAACTTCTTGAGTTCATTATATATTTTGGAAATCAGCCATCTGATAGATGTAGGGTTAGTGAATATCTTTTGCAATGTGTGGGCTGCAGTTTTATCTTGCTGACTGTGTCCTTTACCTTGCAAAAGCTTCTCAGTTTCAGTAGGTCCCATTAATTAATGGTCAGTCTCAGTGTCTGTGCAACTGGCATTATGTTCTGGAAGCAGTATCATGTACCAATTCCTTTGAGGGTACTACGGACCTTGTCTTCTGAGAGGTTCAGTGTAGCTGGATTTATGTTGAGGTCTTTGATCCAATTGAACTTAAGTTTTGGGCATGGCAATAGATATGGATACTCTTCTACATGCCAGCATCTGGTTATACCAGCACCATTTGTTGAAGACGCTTTCTTTTTTCCATTGTATATTTTTAGCTTCTTTGTCAAACATCAGGTGTTCATACATGTGTGGGTTAATATCAGGGTGTTCAATTCTATTCCATTGGTTTGCCTGTCTTGTTTTGTACCAATACCAAGCTGTTTTCAGGACTATAACTCTGTAATAGAGCTTGAAGTCAAGGATGGTGATGCCTCTGGAAGTTGCTTTATTGTACAGAGTTATGTTTGGCTACCCTGGGTCTTTTGTATTTCCATATAAAGTTAAGAATTGTTCTTGCAAGATCTGTGAAGAGTTGTGCTGGGATGTTGATGGGGATTGCATTGAATCTGTAGATTGCTTTTGGCAAGATTGCCATTTTTACTATGTTGTTCCTACATATCAAAGAGCACAGGAGATTTTTTTCCATTTTCTGGTATCTAATTTTTTTCTTTAAAGACTCAAAGTTCTTGTTATACAGGTCATTCACTTTTTGGTTAGTGTTACCCCAGGGTATTTCATGTTGTTTGTGGCAATTGTAAAGGATGATGTTTCTCTAATTTCTTTCTCAGCCCATTTATCTTCTGTATATAGTAGGGGTACTGGTTTTTTTGAGTTGATCTTATATTCTGCCACTTTGTGGAAGGTGTTTATCAGCTGTAGAAGTTCCCTGGTAGAGTTTTTGGGGTCACTTATGTAAACTATCATACCATCTGCAAATAGTGAACGTTTGACCTCTTCCTTTCCAATTTGTATCCCCTTGATCTCTCTTTGTTGTCATATTGCTCTATCTAGAACTTCAAGTACAATATTGAAGACATATGGAGAGAGGGGACAGTCTTGCCTTGTTCCTGATTTGAGAGGAATAGCATTGAGTTTCTGTCCATTTAGTTTGATGCTGGCTGTCGGTTTGATCTACATTGATTTTATTATGTTTAGGTATGTTCCTATTATCCATGATCTCTCCAAGACATTTATCATGAATGGGTGTTAAATTTTGTCAAAGGCGTTTGCAGCTTCTAGTAAGATGATCATGTGTTTTTTCTTTCCCAGTTTGTTTATATGGTGGATTATATTGACAAATTTTCATATATTGACCCTCCCTGCATCCCTAGGATTAGGCCTACTTGATCATGGTGAATGATTTTTCTAATATGTTCTTGGATTCAATTTACCAAGTAGTCTCTTGGGTATTTTTTCATCAGTGTTCATGAAGGATATTGGTCTGAAGTTCTCTTTCTTAGTTGTGCCTTTGTGTGGCTTGGGTAACAAGGTTATTGATGACCTTATTTGCATTTCCTGGATTTCAGCCCTCATTTTGATTATTTCCAAGCATCTGCTTCTCCAGGGTGAGTTTTCTTCTTTGTGTTCTAGACCTTTCAGTTGTGCTGTTAATTCTCTAGTGTGACTATTCTCCAGTTTCTTCATGTGGGCACTTAGTACAATGAACTTTCCTCTTTTCATTTTCATTGAATTCTAGGACATCTTTAATTTTTTTCTTCCCTGACAAAAAAGTCTCCTTGCTGTATGATACTCAAAACCCCAACAGGAATGGTGCAGTTGGGCATTGTTCAGTTTCCATGAGTTTATAGGGTTTCTGCAATTTATGTTGTTGTTGAATTCTAACTTTAAAGAGTGTTGGTCTGATAAGATACAGGAGATTATTCCAATTTCTTTTGTATCTGATGTGGCTTGCTATGTTACCAAGTATGTGGTCAAATTTAGAGAAGGTTACATGTGGCACTGAGAAGAAGGTATATTCTTTTGTGTTTGGATGGAATGTTTTAGGGATGTCTGTTAAACCCAATTGGGTCTTAACTTCTATTAGTCCCTTTGTTTCTTTGTTAAGTTTCTGTCTGGTTGTCCTGTCAACTGGTGAGAGTGTGGTGTTTAAGTCTCTCACTACAACTGTGTGAGGTTTTTATGTGTGATTTGAGTTTTAGTAATGTTTCTTTTACAAATGTGGATGCCTTTGTATTTGGGGCATAGATGTTCAGAGTTGAGACTTCATTCTGATGAATTCTCCTGTGATGAGTATGAAATGGCCTCCTTCATCTGTTTTGATTGATTTTACTTTAAAGTCTAATTTGTCAGATATTAGGGTTGTACCCCTGCTTGTTTCTTGGGTCCATTTGATTGGAAAATCTTTCCCCATCCCTTAACTCTGAGGTACTGTCTGTCTTTGAAGCTGAGATGTGTTTCTTGTATGTAGCAGAAGAATGGATTCTGTCTTGGTATTCATTCTCTTAGCCTGTGTCTTTTTATAGGCGAGTTGAGACCATTAATATTGATGGATATTAATGTCCATTGATTGTTCATTCTTGTTTGTTTTGAATTTGTTGGTAGTGGTGGAATTGTGTGTGGATCTCCACCTCTTTTGTCTTTTGACTGTTGGTAGAGTGGGATTATCTATTGCCTATGCTTTTTGGTTGTAGTTAACTTCCTTGGGTTTTAGTTTTCCTTCCAGAATTTTCTGTAGGGCTAGATTGGTGGATATATATTTTTTAAATCTGGTTTTGTCATGGAATATCTTGTTTTCTCCATGCATAGTTACTGAAAGCCTTTATGGATATATTATTCTTGGCTAGCATCCTTGGTCTCTTAGTGTTGATAGAATATCTATCCAGGACATTCTGACTTTCAGAGTTTCCATGGAGAAGTCAGGTGTAATTTTGATAGGTTTGCCTTTATATATTATTTGATCTTTTTCCTTAGATGCTCTTAATATTATTTCTTTATTCTGTATGTTTGGGGTTTTGAGTATCATATGGCAAGGGGACTTTTTTGTGGTCCACTCCATTTGGTGTTCTGTAAGTTTCTTGTACTTTCATTGGCATGTCTTTCTGCAGATTGGGAAGGTTTTCTTCCATGATTTTGTTGAATATGTTTTCTGTCCTTTTGAAGTGGGTTTCTTCACCTTCTTCTATACCTATTATTCTTAGGTTTGGTCTTTTCACAGTGTCCCATATTTCCTGGATATTTTGTGTTAGGGATTTGTTGGGCTTAAGATTTTCTTTGGTCGATGAATCTATTTCTCCTAGTGTATCTTCAATGCCTGAGATTCTGTCCTCCTTCTCTTGTATTCTGTTTGTTATGTTTTCATCTGTAGTTCCTGGTGGTTTACCCAGCTTTTCTATTTCCAGTATTTCCTCAGTTTGTGTTTTCTTTATTGTCTCTATTTCAGTTTTTAAGTCTTGAACTGTTTCCTTCATCTATGTGTTTGTTTTTTCTTGGTTTTCTTTAATGATTTGTTGATTTCTTGTATTTTTTTAGTTTGTTTTTTCTTCCATTTCTTTAAGGGAAAGTCTCATACCCTCTTTGAGGGCCTCTGTCATTTTCATGGAGTTGTTTTTAAGGTCATTCTCTTCTACTTCATCTGTGTTGGGATGTTCAGGTCTTATTCGTGTAGATTCCCTAGACTCTGGTGGTGTCTTATTGGTTTTTCCGTTGTTGAATGTGTTTTTATATTGCCTGTTCCTCCCATCTTCCAGTGGGTGCTGGAGGAGTCTCTTCCTCTCCCGATGAGTATGGGACCAAGGTACCCTTCTGGTAGGTGCATGCAGATCCAATACTCTGATGGCTCTCCTCATCCAGTGGATGGAGGCAGGACTAGCACAGGGACCTTGGAAGTCTCTGGGTGGGCTGGACCCCACTTTGATTGGATCTGCTGTGTGTAGTCCCCAGGCCTCAGGTCACTCAAGCAAGGCCTTGGAAGGTGGGCTGGAAACAGGGCCATGCTTAGCTAGTCCCATAGGCAGAAAAAGGGACTAGGACACAGGCAGTCTCTGGGTGGATTGGACCCTGCTGGGACTGGATCTGCAGTGCACAGTCCACAGGCCTCAGGTGGCTTCGAGCAGGGCAGCCAAAGGTGGGCTGGAAACAGGCCCATGCTTACCTTGTCCAGTCACACTGACATTTCTAATGAGCGATCCTTTGTCATCTCCACCTGCTCTTCCAAAATGTACACCAACCCAGAGTTTACAAGTCACACTTTTATATTTTAAAAAACAACAAAGCATGTAAGTTGTAGATTCCCAATTACATTCTTAAATTGTGAGGAAAAAATAAGATGAGGTGAAAATTATGAAAGAGTTAAGGAGGAGTCACAGAAACAGAGGTTGCTGAGCATTCTGTATGCTCCTAAAATAACACTAGCCAAAATACAGGTTTCTGAAGAGGTGAGAAGACTCACCTACTTTGAGACCTAAAATCATAATCACCGTTTGTAAGAGTAAAAGAATTGCGCTGAGTAAGGCCAGCCATGGTTCCAGGCACAGTCACCACTGAACAGTCAGAGCAGCGTCGGTGGTTGGATAAGGGGACTCAAAGAAGGGCCGCACTCAAAGCTATGTTTGCAGGAAACAGTCAGCTGCCACAACAGCCCAAACATTCTGCATGGTGACCACTCACACTCTGCTTAACCAGAACGTGACCAGCAGAAGAAAGCTGATACCTAGGAAGACCCAGTCACTCAACAACAGCAGCAATCGTAAACACACAGAATATTATCTCACACTCTAAGACTGCAAGGTCCACTATATGTGGATGGACCCAAACATATCAAAAGATGACTTCTCACATCTGTGTAGAAAAAGATCATGTAATAAATGTGTGTTAAAAGTAGCAGAATGGTCCTCAGATAAAAACTGTCAATGAAATCCATAACCATGTAACATGCAAATATCTACTTGAAAGGCTCCCCACACACAATTAAGGGAATCAAAAGCTAACATTCTTGTCATGGGAGTCCACAAGGATATTAGACATCCTGGCATGTGATGTTTTCAAACGTTTTTGATTTTTGCAAACTGAGTGGAAATTTGACTCCTGTGATCAAGCTTGCATTTCTAGGTCAGTGTGGTTCACGCATGTTTACATTGACTGTCCATTTGAATTTCCTCTTCTGTGAACTTGCCTGTTCAAATCTTTGCCTACTTTCTTCAAAACATGGTGTTTTTTCATATTTTGTTAAAGATTTTTTAACTTCTGAAAAGCAAGCCTACTATTCACTTCATGTGAGGCAATTTTTCTTCTATACCACTGTTTATCTTTTAATATTGCATGAAGTATACAAACTGTGCACAATTTTAAGACTTGCATGTCCTACTGACTTTAGATGTATAACATGTCAACTTGTCATAGTGCCTACTGTGAATCATGACAGTCACTTCATCACTCTCTTCCTTTAAGGTTTCAATTTTGGGTCTTGTCAAAAAAAAAACAAGATTTCCTAATCTTAGGGCAGGAAAATGTTTTCCTCTATCTCATTATATAAAAGACATAGAGACAAAGACAAGGAAAGAAGAAAAAAGAACACTTGCAAGTAAGTACACAAAACAAATGACAACATAGTAATTTACAATATGAATCCCAGATCAATGTCCACAGTGTGAACATGCTAAAAAGCAGTAATAAAAGATAGTGCCACTGACAGTTGATAGGATATACTATTAAATGGTGGTCTAAAACAAAATGCAAAAACCCTGAACTGCATGACAGGAAGAGCAACTTAAAACAAGTAAAATCAGTTTCTCACCTAGCAAATTAAGAAAACCACTGTCTCTCAGAAAATGATCTGTGTGAAAGGTCATAAGGAAATACTGCTCAGTCACTGCTGGTGGGACTACATGGTGACAAGATGTCAAACCACAAAATGCAATTTGGAATGTTTTTGTTTGTTTATGTAAGTTTTGCTCAGAAATTCCACTTCTGACAATTTATGCTAACCTGTATGATAGAGTAAACAGTATTATTCACTGAAGTACTGTTTGTAAGCTCAAAACACTAGAATTTTCTAAACTATCAACAGGGCAGAAAAACTATGATACTTCTGTGCAACGGAATGCTATACAGTCATAAAACTAGAAATATTTTACAGATACTAAAAAATCAATGAGATATATCATTATTCTCTGGGAATATTTTTAATGAAAAGCATATATTTTAATGTATACAGCATAATATATTCATATGTATGCATAGTGAGCTGATTACTAGCATTAAGTTGTTTAATGTTTTCATAGTTTCACATAGTTGCAGGTGCCTGTATGTTAATAACACATATGTTATTGTATATGGTAAGATCACTAAATATCTTCACTCTTTACAAACCTCAAGTGCATAATACAGAGGCTTTAGTTACCATTCTGTACACTGTAATTATCCACAATAATCAAGACATGGAAACCAAATTATTTTGGGGTGGATGTGTGTGTGTGTGTGTGTGTGTGTGAGAGAGAGAGAGAGAGAGAGAGAGAGAGAGAGAGAGAGAGAGAGAGAGAGAGAGAGAGACTGTAAACTGGTGTCCTTCCTTAGCAGCTCTCCAGGTTATTTCTTGGGACAGGGCTTCTCTCTGGGACCTGTCTCTCCTTAGGACAGAACAGGAGAGCCTGGAGGATCCTCTGGGTTCAGCTCTCTGGAGCAGGGTTCACAGCACACTGTCCTCACACTCTGATTTCACAAGGTATATGAGAATGGAATTTAGGTCCTTGTGTTTTCAAAGCAAGCACTTTACTGAAAGAGCTACCATCTCCCCAAACCCTAAAACTCAATTTATTTTTAAAAACTGAAATACATATTAACTATTTTTTAAGACAAGCAACAATCAGGAATTTCAGCCATTTTCCAATCAGTCTCCATCGGAAAGGCCATACTCTGCAGATGCCCGGGATTTAGTCTCTTGACTGAAGGTGCATATGCTGCCATTTTTAAATGTCTACATGGACCATGCTTCCTGAATTATTTCAGAACAGAAGTTTGAAATTCAAAAATGTTTTTTCCCAAAGAAAGCTGAGTAGAGAAATATTCACAGGACACTAAAGCATTAAAAATATGCCATGGGAAATAGTCAGTCTGAAGGTATCATAAAACATGGATCAATTTACCATTGAATGACCAACACGCATTCTTACAATTCAGAGCCAGAGAGCACCTTCTAGTTAGTGCATGGCGCTGTAACACATCTCTGAGCTAAGCTTTGGAGCTTTCAACCTTGTTAGGTGGACTGTCATTTTGTCACTCTTTTAAAGAATGACACTGTCTCTGCTGAGACTTCATTTTATTTATATAATATAATATATTGTTTATTTTATATGTATTTTATATAATATACTTATAAATATTTATGTTGATTTACTTATATATTTGCTTCTAGTTATATTACTATGTAATATTTATGTTAATGATTATAAATTTTATACTTATGTAGTATAATATATGTGGTATAATGTGTATTTACATTATAATATATACAAGTCACTTTATGTATTAAATATATAAAATTATGTAAATACATAACTATTTGTGTAAATGTATAATATGCTTATTGTAACAAAGAGAACACACTGCATGTTTAAACCAATTTAACACTTTTGTTCCCACTTTAACAACATTGTGTTTAGTGCATATGTGATTGCAAACATTTGAATCATTTCTTTATTGCATCAGATGACAAGAAAGGGTCTTGAAAATTGTCTTATTTATTCAGGCAGATTAAGTGATACCAGCTCAAAGACTGATGTGCTTACCATTAGGGAGTCAGGGTGCTGGGGGCTAAAGCAACATCTGTGATGGTGTGAAGATGAACTTCTCTTTAGTGAGGACATTTGGTTCCCTGAAAGGATGGGTGCAGAGTAACTAGGTTTCTGTTGCAGTCATTGCTTTGAGTCTTATTTACAGAAGAGAACCTGAAAATAATTCTCACTTTCAGCACAGAAAGGGTAAGAAGATGGGAGACAAAGGGAACATTAAAGTAGAGGGGTATGGGGGGGGGCGTGTGTCCCAGGAACATCCTTGGCTGCTAACACTGCCACTGTAAAGGCTGAGTCTTGATTGTTGATTGCTCTCACAGGAGCGCTCAAATGGCATACGGAAGCAAATGGCCAAGGAACAGCTGGATGTCAGGGAGTCACAAGAACACAGAAGAAATGGGGGGAACAAAGAACCTGTTCCAAGGGCATTTGGATACCACCCACATATTCAGTTTTCATGGCTTCTCTTTAAAATTTTGGCATTGTTACATGTCTTCATGATTTTGCTTTACTCTATTTTATCTGTTATTGGCGAAAGGGTTCCATGGATGTGTGTGGGGCTCAGAGAATAACTTTGTGGAGTTGGTTCTCTCCTTCCATACTCACACAGACATAGGGGTGGCTGAGCTTGCAGAGAAAGCGCCTTCACCTGCTAAGGACATGTGGCCATTTTGTCTTTAACAGTCAGATGAGGCTCAGAACTGTTTCATGTACTCATATGCGTTCTGTTTATGTTTGGATAAGGGTGTAAAGAGACTACAAGAAAATAGTTTGCAATGTGAGTGCTTTACAAGTAATAACTGCCGCTCCTCAACCTACCTCCCCGAGGTCAAGGATCGCTTGATATCTTGATATGCTTTGCGCATCCCTCATGTCATCCTCCTTAATCTTTTGAAGCAAGACCTTTTATCCACTGTTTTTTTTGAGTCAGAGATTCTCTGTGTAGCAGTCCTGGCTGTCCTGGAACTCCCTTTGTAAACCAGGCTGGCCTTTGCCTTCCAAGTACTGGAATTAGAGGTGTGCTCCACCACCTCCTGGCCTTGTATCCCCATTTTTAACAGTGGACCGTGACCCTGGGAGCTTCAGGTTCAACTCTAGCACTAAGATCTTAACTGCTTCTTTAACCATGGCACTGAAGTGGCCACTTCTGGCACTGTAGCTGCTTATACATTGTGAGTACACTGGTTTTTATCTTTGGGAAATCCTTGGATTTCTAAGGCACCTGATTTCAAGAAGTTATTTCAGCAAGCTTAGGCTTATTTTTAAATATTCACTAGGGGCAAAACAACACTTTGGAAAGTACATATACTTTCATGTTTCAGCCATCAACTCTTATGCAAACATATACCACATTGAAATATCCACATATTATATCATTATATTTGTCTAAGATTATACTAAATATTTTCCCATCATTTATTTTGTGGTTTAAATGCTTTAAAATAGAAAAAAATCATTGTTACAATATGCTTACTCCTTGGGTAGACAGGTATCTATAATAACCTTCAGAGCTAGAGATGTTTATGCCATAAACACAGCATATTTTCCTACAGCTAAGTAGCCATTCTTGATATAGAATGTAAGTGTATGTTCTGTGCATTTCTATAAATCAATGTAAGAGCTCTTCTACAAACAAACAAACAAATGGCAGATGATTGATGCTACAGGAATTTGGATCCATATGAAAAGAATGCCTTATGTACTAAGTAAACCAACTTGACATTAAGCTGTTGGTGTGCTATAGAGTCACAGGAAGAGTGTAATTTGCCTGAACCCAAACTTTGCACACAGTTCTCGGGTTGGTAGGGATATGGCAGTATCTGTGTATGTGAGGTGCTTACTACTTTTGCATTCTACACACTGTTTGCGGGAGGAATCGGTTCACCCTCCAACCTCTGAAGACATCCATGTGTCTGAAGTTGCCTGTGACAACTCAGAGATGTAATTGTGTGGTAGCAACTTCAAAAAATACTTCCAACACCATGGTGCTGCGACAAATACCACTCCTTCCAAAGCAGTGTATTGGAGCTGAAGAGATAGTCCAGGGGTAAAGAGCACATACAGCTCTCACAAAAGTTCAGCTCCCAGCATCCATAGCTGCAACTGACTTCAGAGGAATCCTGTGCCTCCACCTTCTGTGGGCACCCACACTTAACGTGTACATACCCACATGGATACACACATACACATACATGATGCACCTGCACTTACATGTGTGTACCCACATGGATACACACATATGTATACATAATTAAAACATACTTTTTAAAGCTCCCTTGTAACAAAGGTTGGGCTTGTGTAGGAAAGAAAACTCTTCAAAATCTTTAAGAGAACACAGAAGACTTACTCTGTCAAGAGTGACTATGAACGTCAACCTAGAGCTGAACTTTTTTTTACATGTGCAAAACACTATTTTAATCATACCTACATTCACCCCCCCATTCTTCTGTGGTCTGGCTGATGTCAGCGTTGAAGAGTGAGATAGACGCTGGAGGAAGTCATTAAAACCTCAGTAGACTTTTAGGCTCTCAGCTGACTTTCTTCCAGTTGAGCCAAGTCCAGGAGACAAGAGGTCAACTGCAAACAGGAAGCCAGACTTAGCAAGGTAGCAGACATCTTAGATAAAACAAATACATCAGAGCTTCTAGAAGTGACAAACGGAAATGAGCAAGGTCACACCAAGTCCATACCAGGGGCATTCCAATAAGCAGAACATAAAGCCACAAGCTGGTGGCCCCATGGTGACAATATTCTACACAGGTGGTCAGGAGGAAGATCAAGTAGAGTTCTGTCCTTTTAACCCACTTTGATGTGTTTTAATTGTCCAAAGCTGTGTTCCAGAAATTCGGGAAGAAGCTTGTGGGATTTTAGACTCAGCAAATGCTGGAGCTGTTTTTTAAGTAGCATTGATCTGACCAGACTAGAGGTTTCCTCCTATATACAAAAAGATCTATGAGTCACTATTAGAAGTGTTGTTTATAACAGAAACTGGGGTGGAGGCTGGATTAAAGACTGAGTATTTTGCACAGAATCTCTCCTTCATTTATCAAAGTCAAACCAAGCATTGGGAGGCTAAGCAGGTTTTTTTCTTCTCCCTGTCATGCAGAAGGCTATGTTGAAAAATATAATACTTTTAGAACACCAAATAATATCTACATAATAGATTACATCCCATTTGAACACTAAAGTTCTTGCCCTCTACATGCTGAAGGAGGCAAAGGAATACAATACTTTAATTAAAAGTTAAGTAAGAGGATACATGGTCATCCTACACACACTTGTGAAAGATAATCGATTCTCCCCAACTGTCCAGATGTTCCAGGAAGGGAATGGGGAGGTCTAGTTAAAGTACAGGGAAAGGATAGCAACCGTGACAGTCTCAAATCCCCAAATTAACTCAAGCCAGGAAGCAAGAGTCATGAGTTTGGGACAGGCAGAGAGAAAAATGAATTGAAATATGTCTGAATATGTAAACTGCATTGTGAGAGAGCTATGAAAATTTTGTGTATGGGTCAGGTAGTCCCAGGTCTGTTACATGTCCCAACAGCTTGAACTTGGCAGGCCAAAGGGACATTAAGTTTTTGTGGCAAAAGGGTAGGAGGGTTGAGGAAACTATGCCTGTCAGATTCAGGGAAGGATCGTGTAACCCACACATATCAGATAGAAGTGGCAATTCATAACTCAGATTTGTTATAATAAGGACCTGACCAATAAGGAAAACTGGAAACGGGAAAGGAGGAGTGAAGTTACAAGCATGTATCAAAGAGGAGCAGAGACCCTGACAGCATAGCCATGATTACAGTGGCAAGAGGGGCCCTAGGACAATCTTAGCCAGTGGCAACAGCAGAGTGTTTCCAGCAGTGAGCTAAGCTAGCTTTTCAGGAGTCAAAAGTCTGGAACAAGTAGGGGCAAAGGTAACTGAACCTTCAGCCTTCAGAGCCACAATGGAGAATGCCACACCAGATCCAGGAGATTCTGTGTGATAAGTTCTACAAACTGAGGTGATAACTTCAAAAGAAGGAGGTCTCCTGGAAATGGTTGTGGAACTCTCGGCTGGAGAAAAATATTGAGCCATAGTTCTCATGGCAATCTCTGTTCTTCTATTCTTTTCTGATATTGACGAAATGTTCCTGAAAGCCTATGCTGAAATTTTAAACAAAAGAAATAATTGAGAAACCGTCCCCCGAGACATGGTCACTGACCATGACCTGGTCTCCAGGAAAACCAGTGCTTTTTGAATCATTCACATTATTCACACGAGTGGATAGTATTAGTATTAATAAAAACTTTCCCAACAATAAAATTTCACATGGCTGTACATGTGTGATCGACAGTGGTTTTAATGTTTGGTAAAGAAAGCTTTTTAATAAGAAAAAGTCAAAATAGCTCAGTATTTCAAAGACTCTCAAAAACTAGGTAACAGATGTCAAACAATAACTGACCATAAAATTTATTAACCTGATCTTAGAAATAGGCGGTTAGCTGCGGTTAGCCGCGGTTAGCCCTGAATGATTTTCTGATCTATTGTTGGATACGTTGTGTGTTACTATGCCCAGTAATGATGATGTCATTTGTCTGCTTCGCTGAACACAAACCCTGAGATGATATTTGTTTTCATTACAAAAAGCCTTGCTTGAGAACTACAAAATACACTCAGATTCAAAGTGCCTCTGTGTTTGTGTCCATTTCTCATCACTGAATCCTTACCCATCTAGTCTTTGAGAACCCTCATCCTAGGGACCCCCATCCCTGGCTCGGGTGGTCTGTGACTGGAGAAACCCCATCTTCAGATGGGCACTCCTGGTCTGCAGCAGTGCTGAGTGACCCCAGGCAGAAACAAAAGATTTCATCCCAGCAGCCTGACAGCAAAGAAGATAGTTCAAACCTCCAGGCACCACAGGTTGTTTTACCTCTCTCCCACCTTTGTCCTTCTCTTTGGCTGAGTCATCCAGGGATGCAGAAACAGGACAGAGCAGAGGCTCTGACTGAGAACAGCTCAGGTTCTGAAGGGTTTTCTCTTTCCCTTCCTGGATTTGGCAGTACTTTCCTGATTTGTCTTATTTTACATCTCATTTGTGTGTACTCAGACTCACAGAATTAGGGCTGACCTGGTCCTGAGTCATCTCTGCCAGCACATGCTTTTGACTGGGGGTGGAGACTGGCTCCCAAACACTGTTAGATGAAGGCAGACTGAGACGCCCTGGAGACCAGCAGCAAAGCCACCATGTCTACGGGAGCCTACTCCAGCCCCTACTGTCCCTATTCCATGAGACACTGCTCCTGATTCAAGATGCACTTTTCCTGCCTTGGCTCTCAGCTGCAGGCGGGGGAGTGGCTTTGATGCCTGCCACAGTTGTCCTGCCTTAGGTGACTCTCTGTGCTTGTCAGCCCCTGGAGCCACTTTGAGATCCATGACACTTGCTGACAGTCTCTGGGCTGGCACCTTCAAGCTGGCCCAGAGCTGTGACTGTTGCCATCTCTCTTCATTGGCACTCTGCTGCCACGGAAGGTCTTTGGGTTTCTACTTCCCCTTTATGAGTTGTCCTGCTCTGTTTTGCAAATAAAAGTTACTTCTCATTATTCGCTTTTCACCATCTGCCCACTCCATTCTTGGAGGGAGGGCAAGATGAGAACCTGAGATGAGAAGAATTGAAGTGACATCAGACAGGACTCCAGCTATCCTTCCCATCGGCAGGCCTAGAGAACACAGCTGGGAAGCCACCCAGAATGGAAAGGAATGACTTCCATATTTTCTGTAATTAAAAAAGTGATGATTGATGCTCAGTTCTGTCCTGTAGAGCCATCAAACAAGAAATGTTATCTTTGTTCTAAGGAGGTTTTTAGATAATGTAACCAAATGAAATACAAACATAAGTAAAACTAAATAAATATTAACAAAATGTGGAAACTAATAAGTTAAATGCTATTTTTAATCACTGACAGATTGAAAATGAAGAAATAACGCAGGAAGTGAGGGCAGTGGCTTGAAATGTCACAAAGAGACAGCAGGATGCTGAATCTTGAATTATGGTGTGTGTGTGTGTGTGTGTGTGTGTAGGGGTGGGGAAGATGTGAAGTCCACTATAGCCAGAATGCTGAGCTACAGATGGACCGTGTGGGGCAAGCAGCTACACAGCAGAGCGAGCCTGAATTTAAGGAAGGTATGTAGCATACAAATCCAGAGGCACCACCAATGAACGAAGCAGAGGCAGCCTTTGCCTGCCTTCCAACTAAACATGACTCTGATTTTCCAAGTGTTTGCTCAGTCCTGACCTCCAAGGAACAGGGACCTCATCAGCACTTTCTGTTCTCGTTTTGAAAAGAATAATAATCGTAGTTAGCGCTTCTTAAAAAAAATACCATGTGTTTGATTTGTTAAAAGAGTATTTTACAGCAGGAGGTTCTTCCAAAACTCCCAAAACAAGTACAAGTCTACTTTCTCGGCTTTGTAGTTTGGGAAGGTCACACCAGGAGGCATTAACAATAAAACAACTTGGAGTCACTGTATAAACCAGCACAATAATTTCATAGGATGTAGACAGAATAGCGTATGCTTAGCAGTGGAGCTGAGCTCCGCAAAACATCCATGAGATTGCAGTACAAGCATCTGAAACTTGACAGCAAGCACATTAACTTTTAAAATCATACAACATGTCAAACATACAAGGTAGGCACTGCCTATAGTTAATCATTATTTCAAAGACAAGAAAGTCAATTGCACTGTGTTCAAATTACCTAATTTGTGAAATGTTGATCATGCTATTATCCATTACAATTACCTATTGATTAAGACACTGCTTGTAAGTCACTTATCACATTGACTGGGCCATAAAGGGCCTATTAAGTATAATATAATCACAGTATTGGGAGAGATGCTTCCTGTCTGCTTAAGCAAGAACAAATGACCTTCTTCCTACACTTAACAGCATTACTGGTGGTGTATGTGACTAGTCCTGTGAAGGCTTTTGTAAAGGTTTGTCAGTTACCGGAGATTTCAGGCTTTCAATTTCTTTTCATTGTCTTGGGATAAACATTTTAAGAATTATTGATATCAGTAGTTTCTTAAAACAATACATTTTGTGTCCACAACCTAGCACGATACTAGCTGAGTTCCAAGAGCTGAAGTGGCCATGTTGTTTAAATGACTTGATTTCTTTACATGGTAGAAAGCAAAACAAGTGGCCCCTTGAAGAGAAAGTAAGAAACAAAAGCAATCTCATATACAAAGAAAGTGTTTGAAGAATGCGGCCAAATTATGAAATTTTCAATTCAATTAACTAATATCACTCTCATGGCCAAAACACCAGTTCACTTATTTAGACTTTTTTATAGCAGTGTTGGATTTCAAATTAAAATGTTACAGCATCAAGGCATAGATTTACTCCTATCATGCATGCCCTGAACAAACTAACATTTATTTTACTGAGGAATTTTCATGTGTGGAAGTACCAGGCCCACAACCTGTCACTTAGAAAGAGTGGGAAGACAGACACTCATCTGTCCCCTTTCACTATGATAACACTGTGCTGCTGTTTGTGCCCACCGATAACTGGGAGAGCCCTTGAGTGGTTCCTAACAAGAATTCTGTTGAAGTAGAAATGCAGTGCAGAGAACGTTCAGTGATTATTGGATAGTAAGTTGTAGGAATAAGGAAGTGTGGGTATACACGCACTGTTACATTTCCCTACTAACTCCTGCCACTCAAACTCCCCAAGAGCACTCTCACAGTTAATCACAAAACATACCCTGACCTTTAACAACAGTGTGGAGGGCTGAAGTTCAGCCTTCAAGTCTTGCAGAATTCATCTTTAAGCACTTCCTCTGGAAAACACGTAGCTCAATGTGCTAAGATTGTCTTTGATAATAACCGCA
Source organism: Mesocricetus auratus (assembly GCF_017639785.1). Classification (NCBI taxonomy): domain Eukaryota; kingdom Metazoa; phylum Chordata; class Mammalia; order Rodentia; family Cricetidae; genus Mesocricetus; species Mesocricetus auratus. Next base: position 32,481,314 of record NW_024429201.1, read on the forward strand.
ACAGGATCGTAACAAACCCATATTTAAAAACCAAATAGAGTCTTCCGTGGGGGTGGTTCACCACTTCCCTCCCTTTTTGTTTCACATGAAGGAACTAATTTAGCTGAGAAGATAAAAGCAAGAACTGCCTGCAGATGTCTAAGGAAACCAAATCCTCAAACATAAAATCCCTGAGTGGCAGGGTGGTCTTTCTGGGCACTTTCTGTAAAAAGAGCCCTCTGTTACTCAGAGCATCACAACTGGAAAACCAGGTACCTGAGACCTGTGGTTGTATGGAAGCAGACGACAGAAGGAAGACAAAGTATCACAGTATCAGTTTCAACCATAACTCTATGTATTTCCCAACTGGACTACTATTTATGCATTTTCAATCTAATGCTAATATGCAGACACTAAAAAAAAATGTTGAGCAAGAGATGAAAGGTTGCTCTCAACAATATCAGAAGAATAAGACCCAAGAACTGTCAGAACCAAACCTTCCCCTTAACTTTTACAGAAGGAAATCATGAAATCCTATCTCCTCTGTAAATCTTCCCTTCGGAACGCTGGTTATTTGATCTGCACACAGGTGGTCCACACCTTCCAACAGAACGTTCCATAAAGAATGTTAGTTCCTACCCTTTTATTACCTCCTACTTCACCTTTGAACCTGCTCAGTTTGGGTGGACATCAGCAAATTACAAACTGCAAAAGTATTGGATACAGTCTCACTTGCTCAACACACACACACACACAACTTAGTATCCTCAGACAATAACTGTTTGTAGTATCAATAAAATAATGAGTGATACATGTAAAAATACATAAAGGGCAGATTCTAACCCTCTTTTGGCTTTGGCATATTTATGTAAGTCTATCATTGTATGTCTCATAAATTGTTTTTCTTTTGTCGAAATAAATGAACTCAAAGCAGTAAATCTTAATTTCTTCTAAATAAATAATTAATTTTAAAAGTGTTGTTTCTTTAGTGAAGCTTACATGCTTTGGCACAATTTAAAAACACATTTTTTACTCCTGTATTAGTAACAAACTCTTTTTGAGAGATAAAAGCTAAATGCCAGATGGAGGGGAAATGTGTGTGCAGGATTCTATAACATGAGAGCACACAGGCAGAAGTAAGAAGTATATTGTCTCCTTTCTCAGAACCCCCATAGTTCCTATGACATCATGGCCTCCAGTGCTATAATCGTCTCTACAACCTTCGTAAATTTCAAAGAACTTCGCTTTTCCATCTAGGTGTTTTACTTCTCTGATCCTCATTATCTAAGCATGCATTTGCCTTCTTTTTTCTCTCTTTTTAAAATTTAAATTAGAAAAAATATTATTTTATATATCAATCCCAGTTCCCTCTCCCTTCCATCCTCACAGGCCTCCAAAAAACCCCCCATCCCATCCCCTTTCTGCACCCAGAGGAGGGTGAGACTTTCCATGGGGGATCATCAAAGACATCACTTAGAGCAGGGCCTAGACCCTCCCCCATGCTTGGCTGAGAGAGTATCCCTCTATGTGGAATGGGCTCCATTCATATACTAGGGATACATACTGATCTACCACCAGAGGCCCCCTAGACTGCACAGGCCTCCTAACTGACACCCATGTTAGGGGGCCTGGGTCGGTCCCGTGCTAGTTTCCCAGCTGTCAGTCTGGAGTCCATGAGCAAACCCTTGTTTAGGTCAGCTGTTTCTGTGGGTTTCTCCAGCCTGGTCTTGACCCCTTTGCACATCACTCCTCCCTCTCTGCAACTGATTCCAGGTGTTCAACTCAATGCTTAGCTATGGGTGTCTGCTTCTGCTTCCATCAGCTACTGGATGAAGGCTCTAGGATGGCATATAAGGTAGTCATCAATCTCATTATAAGGGAAGGGCATTTAAGGTAGCCTCTCCACTATTGCTTAGTTTTTTAGTTGTCTTCTTAAAAAGGGCTTTAGGGGGTGATTTCTTAACCAAGCATTCTGGGAATCCCAAATTGTGTGAACTTTCTGTGTTACTGGTGGTTTTGGTTCAAGGTATGAGTCTGTGGTTTACCTAAACATTTTTTAAACAATGGAAGGAAGCTACTATCAAACTGAGCTACTCTTTTACACTGAGTAACTTCAGCTCTGTAGCATTAACTCAGGTGATTATGAACATGGAGCCTGACACAGTCAGACTGTCTGATCTTCATATTTGTACTGCATTGGTTCCATCAACATAAATTACTGAGAAAAAGTATGTCATTATTCTGTCCATGATTTCATTGCCTCTCCTTTGTCAATGGGAAAATTCTGGATAAGTAACAGACTATCCATTTGGGCTTCTTCCAGAAGTAGAGAAAGGGCTATCATTTAAATATAATGTATTAGTTTTCTTATTCTGATAAACTCTAAGCAGGAAAAAAACAAAACTAAACACTTTCTACTCTGAGTAGCAGAATTTTTGATGACTACAAACTCATTCCCTCCCTACACCCATAGTTTTGTCACATAACTTTGTAGATCATTTAGATCAGCAGTTCTCAACCTTCCTAATGCCACGACCCTTTAACACAGTTCCTCATGTTGTGGTAACTTGCAACCAAAACATTATTTTCATTGCTATTTCATAACTGTAATTTTGCTAATGTTTGAATCATGATGTAAATATCTGATATGCAGTATATCTGACATTTGACCTCTGTGAAATCGTCATTGGGCCCCCAAAGACCCCATGACCCACAAGTTGAGAATTGCTGCTTTAGATCCTTTTATCTGTTAGAAGAACCTATTTTTTCCACCCTTAAAACTGAGTTGGTGATGCCCATCTCACGACTGAATGGTATTTTAGCTAATGTGACACAAAGATTTGTGCTTTGAGTCAGAAAGCCTTATTGATGTTCTAGTAACTGTTAGCTGCCACCTAGATGTACTGTGAAAAAGAGTGAGCCAAACAAGAGCTGGCTTGCTTTAAAATGTGTAGAGTCATGTAAACATGTATTGTGGATGATAGAGCTAGGTCTCTAGGTGATGAAAGACATGTAACCCAGTCCTATCAACCCATATAACAATAAGCTAACCTGAAGAGCTGTGGGTAAACTCATGATGAATGACCTGTGCCTCTTTTAAAATGCCAGCCAAGAGCAGGCAGGGAGTGAGGCTTAGAACCCCAAGAAAATCACCAGATAGTCTCAACCCACATTACCAACATAGAGCATCATAATCTATTCCAATCCATTATGCTTGATATAACTTATGGTCAAAAAAGCTGATATGGGAAGGGAAATGGGATTTGCTTGTTAAAGAGATGTCTACTTTCTCAACATGGGTTTGGGTTTTACATTTCTTAAAATAAATATTTGCTTTGGTAAATGTTTGCCATCAGAATGTTATAGATTACTAATAACTATGCTGACAGTTTCCACTAGTACAATTAGCCAAAAGAAAATGTAGCATGGAAAAACTCATTCACCTTGGACCAGAGAGTCAGAACCCAGAGGCAATACTATCAACTCATTATAGTCATGCCTGTGCTCAACCTAAGGATCCTAGAAGCAGTGCAGAGATGAAACCCTCAGGCTGATACATGGGGCAAGAAGTAATAGACATAGAGAGCATGAATATTTCTAGCGTTTCACAGTAGGAAATTATCATTGAGAGAACTGAAGAAGATGATGTGAGTAAAGCAGGAATCACAGGAAAGTCGAATCAATGAGAATTTAGGAAAGTCGAATACATCTACCCAATACCTAGATCTTAGAAAGACCTAGTGCTTAGATCTTAGATACTCAACCCTTAGATCTTAGAGATCCAATGCTTAGGCCTTAGAGAAATCTAATACTTAGATCTTTGAGAGGTCCAATACTTAGATCTTAGAAAGATCTAACACTTAGATCTTATAGAAATCCAAATCTTAGGTCTCTTTCTGGCAGCGTGAGAAAAAGTCCTTATTCATCAAGTTTCTAAGGATTTACTTTACCTTACAGTTCCCCAGTGAAATCCTCACAAATGCATGAAACAATAACTTTTGTAGATTTTAAACCCAGCCTGCTACAGTCACCTTGGGAAGATGCTGACATACTCAAAGTGCTGTATACGCAGGTAGAAGGCCTAGAGCAGCTGCTAGAATGAGCTCCCTTGGTCACCTCCTCCACTGCACAGGAGAGGAAGCTGCCTTCTGAAAGAAGGTACAGGAAGCGATCTGGGTTTCAATACCTAGAAGCAGACAAAGTGCCGGGAGTCAAGAATTACTCAGAGGCTGCCTGACAAACAAAATCTCATTTTCTCAGGCCTGAGATGTACATCATTTTCCTCTAAAGTATTCACTTTTCATTGATCCCTGGGGGCAAGGTGAAGAGGTGAATGGAAATTAAGTACTGGTCAGTAGGTAGCTAATCTCATCCTCTTTTGAACCCCCTTAAATAATGGCCCCCTTATACTCATTTCAGAACCCATGCTGTACCTCCTGGTAGATGTAAGCCATTCAAAGGAAAGACTTCTATGCTCTCCATTCATGAATACCCAAAGCCAGAATCATGCTATTTCTAGTAGTCATTAATATTCTTTTGATTCATTTTAGCTAACATAGGAACAAACAAGTTCCTGAATATTTACACAAACAGCAAATACCTCAAGGGGATGAATTAAGTTAATGAGTAAAATGATTTTACTTCAAAAGTGAAGAGAGAGAGAGAGAAGAGAGAGAGAGAGAGAGAGAGAGAGAGAGAGAGAGAGAGAGAGAGAGAGAGAGAGAGAGAGAGAGAGAGAGAGAGAGAGATCCCGGATACATTGTTTAGACCCTTGAAAGATGATGTAAGAAGTGGTTGTTCAAACAGTCTCATATCCTGAGGCATAGGGTCATTAGTTTTGTAAAGGAGCACAAAGACATCTAGCTTAATGGCTTCCAGGCTTAGGAGCTTCTTGCAGCTTAGTCAGGAAAAGCTTCCCTTTGAAATATACGTAACTCATTTTAAACCTCTCTCTGGCCTTGACTTAAAGGCATTCATATATACTTAATTGTCTGCATTAAATATGCATCCAAGATAAACATGGTGCATTAAGTTGTGTCTGCTCTGTGTTCGAGGGAGAGCTTCCTTGTGACATCCATTTACTTTACCTGGTCAAACTGTGATCCATGAATTCTCATCATTTCTTCTTGAAATATGCCATTTTCTTCTTCTTTCGGAAGAATTCAAGTATGTCACAAAGTTAATAATATGAAAGGTATTGAGAATTCATGCCTTGGAATGAGAGGAGGACAATCTCTGAAAGCCTTGGTATTAATAGAACCTTAATGTAAACTGAACCATTTTAAAACACATGATAGTCATTTTGAATTCCTCACTGTAGTTACAAATATCATTTCTAAATGATATAGAAGCAAGATACTGGAATTGTTTGGTGGATTCCTTGTCGCTCTAAAATGACAACTGCCTGATCTTCTGATTTGGCCCTGGGAAGATAAATTCAACGACTGAGTTTTCTGCCTTTGGCATTAAGAGATGATGTAGTGCTCTCCAATACATATATACCCTTCTAACATGACACAGAGCAGATTTAAATGGGTATGAATTAAAAGTTAACAACAAAAAATATTAAACCTTCATACTCCAGCTTGAACATCTAAGGAGATTTAGGATGCACTGTCTTTGAAACTCCTGCCCTTCAGAGATAGTTCCCTTTTCATCATGCATTCTGATTTTCTTTCATCTTTGCTTTCAAGAGGCATTCTGAAGCTTGTTCTCCTCTATGGTTGTACTTTAACACCAGATCTAACAGCAGAAATCACTTTTTCCCCTTATCTAAACACAAGCTGAATAAGTTCATTTTATTTTTCAGCTGTCGTGAATGCTAAGTCCAAATGTCTATAAACGCATTTCTAAATTATCTTACCCATATGTAGTTTGAAAGAGTTTATCCTCTGCCACAAATACAGATTTGAAAATTCCATCTACAAATCCTTTAAAGGGACCCATTACACTTCATCTTGAATGGCTACAGTTTATCAGAACAGCAAGAAGTAAGAGTATTGTATCTGTATATATATTAAAAGTAAGTAATCTGAAATTTCTATTTTCCTAGCAACTTAGTAAAATATTATATGACATTGCAACTTCTGAAACTTTCCACAAAATTTAATAACTTCAAATTTGAAAACACCAGTCAGCATGTGGGAACAAGCTCTTAAGAACAGAAAGCCACAATTTATTCTAATATGGCATTAATCAAGCTAGACAAAGTTACAACAAAAGAAATACAAAGAGGATGTAAAAGAGCAGGAACAGAAAAAAGAGTAGCTGGGGCCTGAAGCAATGTCTCATGGATAAAGGTACACAGACCTCATAGAAGCCAAAAGTTCAGATCTCCAGACCCATGTCAGGCAGCAGTACACAACTGCCTCTAACTCAAGCTTCAGATGGATTCTGATACCTCTGTCCTCTGTGTGCACATATACATACAACACACACACACACAAACTAAAAATAATAAAAATAAATGATACAAATTTTAAATAGTGTGGCATAGTGGAATGGGACAGCACTTAATCACTGAGGCTTCTCTACAGTAAACAGATGAGAATCAATCACAGGACCACAGGCTCTGTGCAAAAGCATTCAGGGAGCACAGGCTGCCTTAGAATTGTCTTCAGAGATCGTATGAACCATATTTTATCATGATGGAGCTACAATGACTTTAGATGCTGTGGACTATTTTACATAAGATAATCATAAAGGAAAGCTGTAGCATTGGAAGTTGTCTATAATAAGGAAGCTCCAAAATGTCATATTTTTTATTTTTTATTTTTTGGTTTTTATGAGACAGGGTTTCTCTGTATTGTTTTTGAGGCTATTGGTCCAGCCCGGCCTCGAACTCACAGAGATCCGTCTGCCTCTGCCTCCCAAGCGCTGGGATTAAAGGTGTGCACCACCACCGCCCGGCCAAAATGTCATATTTTACTATTTGACTTTCATGATTTGCAGAAATGGTTCAGTTTAAAATGATTGTGGCCAAGGAGACGGCTCAGTGTATGGGCACTTGTTCTCAAGCATGACACCAGTACCTACAAGATAAGTGGGCATGCTGTGCTTGCCTGTAACCGAGCACTGGGGGACTGAGGCGGGCCAATCTGAGAGCTCACTTTCCAGCCTACTTAGCCAGGCCAGCTTCCAGTTTAGTGAGAGACTCTGTCTTTAGGAAATAAAGTAGAAAAGGATAGGGGAAGACACCTCAAGTCTTGCTCTGGCCTCTGCTTGCATGCAAATAAATACACCACACACACACACCCTGCTTTAAACCCATCTGAAAGAACTAGAATATATGTAGATTGCCCTGAGGAACATTTACTTCATCCTTTTTTTTTTCTAATTCATGGCCTTAAAAGTTGTTTTGTGATAAAACCACCTGTTCATTGGAAGCAGGGTTAGCAGAAATCCCTATAACTGCCTTAGTACAAAACGCCCTGCTTCAGATCAAATTTCTCTTTAAAGCAAGTCCCCAGTTAAACTATCACAAAATGGTGGAGCAGAAGGGGCTGGTGAGAGAGAAACAAAGAGAAGGGCTGGAAGTCTTAACTGTCACTTTTCCTGGTGATCTCACACATCTAGTGAACAAGCCAACCCAGGCCGATGCTCAGTTCTTTGCCCCATCCTGTGTTACCTTCAAGCTAAACAGGGGCAGTGCTACTGCTGATGCGTTGTTCCATCTCTACACACCAGTATGCAGCAGCCACAGAAAACACTGCCAGTTATTTTTTAGGAGGAAAGAATCTCAGAAGTTCCAACAAACCATTTTTTTCCTAATATTCTCACCCCTTAGTCTTGCGACCAAGATTACACTCAACTACAGATCACCTCCACGACTCACACACTCTAGAGAAAATCTGAAGGATCAGAGGAGTGGAACCACCATGATGCTGGTCTCTGAATCTGGATAGGACAGCTGGTCCTGTGGTGAGATGGGACGCAATTCCCTCCCCCAACACTCATTTTACAAGTTCCCTATTCTCTAAAAGACCTCAGTACTAAGTCCTCAGACTTATTGGTCACCCCCTCCACACACACACACACACACACACACACACACACACACACACACACACACATACACATACACACACAAAGGAACAGACAAACAAAAAACAGAAGCCACAAGGAAAATCTATCCCTAACCTCTGCTTTCTCCCTAGACACACATGGTATTCAAATTCAGGCAGCTTCATCCCTCAGGGATTCTGGGAAAGAAATTCCTAGCTATAAGCCCATCTACTGCCTTTCACCCCACATCCCACTTTCTACAAAGTACTTAGGGATGCTGTCTCATAAATTATCCTCTTCCTATCCTGTATCTAAATGACCCTATTAGTTCATTCTTAGTCTGGTATTTCTTAACAGCACTTTCTTAACTCCACATTTCCTATTTCTCCCCTTCCCCCTTAGTCAAGCTTAGAAAAGGATTGGGTTTATTCTCCTTGCCTGTAAAGCTTCCTGTCTCCCTTTAGTTCCCTGAGTCTACTTCTATTGCCAAGTCATTTATAACCTGCTGATTTCTCAGATTTCCAGTCTGACTCCTACATTTACTTTAGGTTAACTCACGTCACCAAATTCCCACCCATTTGGTTTCTGTGACACTACTCTTTTCTGATTTCCTTTCTCTTTGTCCAGTTGCTGCCTTTCAAAGATGTTATGAGCACCTCTTCCTACCAGCATTTGCCTTAAAGTTTAGCATGCTCCGTACCTCACCGTGATTTACCTCTTCACCACTCTCTCATAATCTTCTGGTTGTAATGGCCTCCTACATGTCAGCATTCTTAACTCTTTAATTCGCAATCCAATCCACATCATTAAGATTCAAATATGTCCTAGGGAGAAATCCATTTTCTTGCCCACTGAGTGGGGCAGCTAGCATGTACTGTGTAATAACAAATCTTTTCATAATGAATGAAGAAGACTTACATTTTTCTTTCACTGTAGACCTTTGTTTTAAAGTCCAAGATAGCTTACCACGCTGTCCACTCTCCCTTTCCACTTAGATGTTGCTCACATGTCTCAAGCGTGTATTCCACCCCAACATTATCCTGCTTCTACAAGTACCTCGTGGTGTTCTGACAACAGCCACTCAACTGCTGAAAGTCAAAATGAATGTCCAGCATCAAGATGTTGGTACAATCACATTCTCTGCTTAGAAGGTTAGTAATTTTAAACAAAAGTGTAAGAGTGTTTCAGAATTCTGATTCATAAAGTATACAACTAAAACTCTTGAAAATATATTCACTTTTACTGATTTTTCATCTCATATATACCATTCTCTGACACTTTCCTATATTTAAATATCTGCCTTCAGATCTGTGTGGAACTACTGTCATATTTAAACAATTCTTCCATTTTCCTTGAAAAACTAGATGAGTTGCCTTTTACTTCTAGAGACCCAAGATTTTGTCTTTTCCTCCTTAGCCCGAGGAAGCAGAACGTTCAGAGTGAGAGACATAGCACAGAGACATAGGAAGCACTCACCAAAACTTGCCTGCACATAGACATTATAACCCACAATGAGAATGACTGTTAAGCTCCAGGCCTATGAAATGGCTCAGTATATAAACATACTTGAGTTTGCATGAGGACCCAAGTTCAAATCCTCAGGACAAGTGTTAAGACCAGATCTGTACGGAAACATCTGTAATCACATTATGCCTGTTGGAGATAGAAGTGAAAGGGGGAAAGGCTTCCTGGAAGCCTGGTATATGTAGTGGGAAAGTAATATTAGGACCTAACCTTAAATAAGGCAGAAAGTGAGAACATCTAAGCTTGTCATCAGATCTCCATACAAATATGGCATGCGTGTGCCAGCACACACACACACACACACACACACACATATATGTATATATATAATACACATCATATATTCATGAATTTTTAAAAAATTAAAAGTTAAAGAATGATTTGATTTCTTTGTTGCATCCAAAATTTAGCTGCTAGGAGATAAGGTTTCTCTTGTACTCTATCCCTAAAGATAAGCACAGCACCAGGGAGAGAGTAATTACTGAATCAGTAAATTTATGTACATGGGACAATTTAAAAGTTCTGTGGGCAAAATTCTCATAGGTAAATGGATCAGTGAATTAAGCTGCAAGTTCTCATTCTGGAACACAATTGTTTGTTTGTTTTTTGGTTTTCTGTTTCTTTTGTTGGTTGGGTTATTTTATTTTGTTTTGCTTGCTCCTTTTTACTGATTGCTAAGGGTTGCTAAACTTATGTTTAAACTTCAGAAGAGAAGTACAATTCACGAGTTACCTAATCAAGCATGTGTATGGTTGAGACTGTCACATAGCAAGGGGTGTAGCAAGACAATCTTACTCCATTGCTTTCCTTATAAAAACAAGAGTTGTCATTTCTCTCTACATGTGGGAGCAAATCTGAAGCAGTAGCATGCACGGGACCTGTTTTACAAATGGAAGAAAAAAGTAAAAACTAATAAAATAATAATCAATCCTGAATTCCTTACCTAGCATAGACACCTACAAGGCCACTGTCCAACGCTCTTCCATGCAGCCTTCATACTGGTGATCAGACTTCCCAGGTCTTTCTTACTTGCAGCCCCATGCTTACCCCTCAGAGCCCCACAGTCATCCCACCTCTCATGTTCATGTCTCCGTTCAAATGCCACCTCATGGTATGATCACCTGTGATTACTCTTCAGCTTAATGGTCAGCTTCTGTTTTTAAGCTAGCCTGGAAAGACTTTAATTTCCTTTTTATTTCTTCCTTAACCCAGGAATGGTGCAATTGCTATTGTTCAATTTCCATGAGTTTGTAGAATTTCTGCAATTTGTGTTGTTCAATTCTAACTTTAAACAATGGTGATCCAATAGGATACAGGGGCTATTCCAATTCTTTGGTATCTGTGGAGGTTTGCTATGTTGCCGAGTATGTCGTCAATTCTAGAGAAGGTTCCATGTGGCACTGAGAAGAAGGTATATTCTTTTATGTTTGGATGGAATGTTCTATAGATGTCTACTAATTCCATCTGGGTCATAACTTCTGTTAGTTCCTTTGTTTCTTTGTTAAGTTTCTGTCTGGTGGTCTTGTCTAGTGGTGAGAGTGGTGTATTGAAGTCTCTCACTATAAATGTGTGAGGTTTTAATGTGTGATTTGAGCTTTACTAATGTTTCTTTTATGAATGTGGGTACCTTCGTATTTGGGGCATAGATGTTCAGAACTGAGACTTCATCATGATGGACTTTTCCTATGATGAATATGAAATGCCCTTCTTCATCTCTTTTGATTGATGTTAGTTTGAAGTCTAATTTCTTATATATTAGTATTGCTATACTAGCTTGTTTCTTGGGTCCATTTAATTGGAAAATCTTTTCCCAACCCTTTACTCTAAGGTAACATATGTCTTTGAAGGTGTGTTTCTTGCATGCAGCAGGAGGATAGATACTTCTTCATATCCATTCTGTTAGCCTGTGTCTTTTTACAGGCAAGTTAAGACCATTGACATTGAGGGATAATAATGCAGGTTGATGGTTGATACTTCTTTGTTTTGGATTTATTGGTGGTGGTGTTACTGTGTGTGGTTCCCCCCTTTTTTTTCTTTTGGTAAAGTGGGATTATCTGTTGCCTATGGATAAGTAAAGGAACAAAGACAGTGCTGTAGAAACCCACAGTAATGGTTGACCTGTCCTAGTGAGAGCACGTAGACCCTAGTCATAAAGCTGGGGAACCAGCATTGGATAGAACCAGCATTGGACCGAACCAAGCCCTCTGAATGTGGGTGCCAGCTAGGAAGCCAGGGCAGCCTATGGGACCTCTAACAGTGAGTTAGGGCTCTGAGAGCCCTTTCGCTATGGAGGGATACTATTGCAGCCCAGATATGGGAAGGAGGGCCTGGACCCTCCCCCCAAATGATGTGATGGACTTTGATGGTCCCCTGTGGAGAGCCTCACTATCCCTGAGGAGTAGATGAGGGGGTGGGTTGGGGCGTCCGTGGGAAGCATAGGAGGATGAGAGGGCGAGGGAGTGGGGGGATTAATATGTAGATAAGAGTGCTTATAAAATAAAAAGAAAGTATATATGAAAAAAAAAAGCTAGCCTGGGACTGTTTGATTTGAGGACTGGTCCTCCTTCATCTGCTGTTGAACAGTGTAATGGTGGGGCTGACCAATACAGGCTACATTGTCAATCAATGCTGGCATGTCATCTAAGTTCCTGCTTCACGTGGCCAATTGTAGTGCTGATACTGCCAGTTAGGAATTTCTCTTCTTCTCCACTGTATTCTGTGAATAGCAGTGTCTGTACTGGCTTAGTGGTTCCAGGTTCTTTGAGGTAATGTAGTCCTGAGAATCTGGCAATCTGTCCTTTCCCCAAAAGCTAGTTGTAATAATGACATTTTATTCTTGGTAATCTCTGGAAAGTCTTGTGGTCTTTGATTCTTTGTCATTTCCACTTGTTATCTGTATTTTTAACCTCAGGAGTGTGTGTGTGTGTGTGTGTGTGTGTGTGTGTGTGTAACTCTGTGTGTGTGTGTGTGTGTATACTGTTTAATACAATCTTACCACTGTTTTCTTCTCTTCTGAGTCTTATCATTATGGCTTTTTTTTGGGGGGGCAAGGGAATTGCCTGTGCTGTTAATGCTACTGTGGTATTCTTGCTTTACCTTTACAGAATGGAAGATCACAAAGGAAAGGCATTCTGTTTTTTCATCACTGCCTTCCTAGAAGTGATCATAGTGCCTGGAACATGTTACTTGTTCAATAAACACCTCAGACTACACAAACATGCACGTATTTTTGTAGGTATGTCATGAGCAACTACAAAGAATGATCTCAAACTAATCTTTTTTTTTAATTCTGAAACTTGCAAAAGGCCATTCTTCTTTTTCTAATATGAATGGGAATTGAATTTTTTAAATTTGTTTAAGAAGATGGTAATTGGGGTGGAGAAATGGTTCAATATTTAAAAGCACTGGGTGGTCTTGCAGAGGACCTACATGGTGGCTCACAGCTGTCTGTAATACAGTACACATAGATCAGGGCATAACTAAACACAAGCATGAAAAGATTATTATAGACCATTTAGTGAAAACTTATAATTGGATATGTTAGGCAGCCGGGTTATTGAATGTATAAATTTTCTTATCAAAGATTTTTAAGTATAAAGACACTGTCAGGGGTTGTACTCTAATCAAAGTGTTTGACTCCATCATTAGTTTTCTAACATGAATATGAACAATGTGACCTGAATACAACTTTAGATTATTCTCTCATGTGAAATAAGTCAGATTCAGAAAGGCAAACTACGTGCTGTGGTGATTTGAATAAGAACAAGACCTTTATGCTCATATATTTGAATGCTTGTTTCTCAGTTAGTGAACTGTTTAGGAAGGATTAGGAGGTGTGGCCTTGTTAGAGGAGGTGAGCTTTGAGGTTTCAAAAGCCTAGGCCCAACCCAGTCTTGCTCTCTCCCTGCCTCCATCTTAAGGATCAGATGGGAGGTCTCAGCTTCTGCTCCAGTAACATGCCTGCCTAGCTGAAGCCATGTTCCCCATCTTAAAGGTCATTTTTTGACCCTCTGAACCAAACACCCAATTAAATGTTTTCTTTTATAAGATGCTGTGGTCATGGTGTGTGTCTCTTGACAATAATAGGACAGTGACTAAGACAGAAGTTGGTACCAGGAGTTGGGTATTGCTGTGACAGACCTGACAATGCTTCTTTTTTGAACTTAGGTTCTTTGGATTAGAGGAAAGCAGTTGAATTCTGTAAGCAAGGACTAATGGGCCACTCTAGCAGGAGCATGGAAGACAGTAGAGCTGAGAGTGATACGTACTGTGGAGGCCCAAGGGAACAATAACAGCTGTCCTAGAGACCATTCTTGTGACAGTTCGACTATGAATTTTAGTACATTTCCGCCCTTTTTCTTAAAAAAATCTTCTGTAGTCTAAATTGATTACTTTGAGACTAATGTCATTGGGAGAGAGTTCAAGAGATTCTAGGATTGACTATGTCAAATAGTTATTGGTGATCACTCTTATACAGATACACAGTAAAAAAGAGAAAGTGGGGCAAAAAAGAAATATTAAATGCAGTTTGTGGGGAAAAGGAGCACCAGGAAATTTATGCCCAGGGGGGATGAGTTTAATTTAAAGAAAAGGCTTAAAGAGGATGAAATAAAGAGAGGGGTATATCCTCAGGACAAAAATCTTACAGTTTGTGAAAGATAAAGTTCATGCAGCAAGGGAAACTATCTACAAGTCAAAGCTTATGCACTGCAATTCAAGGAGGAATTTAGATTCCATCCCAAACAAGTGAGAGAATTTGGCATCTTTGGCCATGTGATTCTGGCTCTATCAAGAAAGATACAATGGTAAATGGGTTGTGGAATCCTACTCTATGGTTAAGGAAATCTGCTGTAGCCAGGTTTGTTGGAGGGGAGTCACTATATGGAGGCCTGGAGAAGCCTTCGAATGAAACTGTGAAGGTGAAGCCTGGATTGTGATGGAGGCTCCAAGATACCAGAGCTGTGGGAGACCTGCCAAGGACAGAGGTGAATAGGGTATGGAACTAGCTTGAGAAGGAGAATTTTTCCAGTCAACAAAGCTGAAAATGGTGGAAGATCTGAAGAGTCATCTAAGTCAGGATATAGAGTTTGCCTGCCCTACTAGGGTTTTGTCTTGCTTCGGTCTAGTAATTCATCAGCATGCCCCCTTTTCTGTGTTTTGTAGTGGCAATTATATATTCTATGCATGTAGTTTACTTTTTGCTTATATAGGGATTACACGTAAGAGATCTTCTGGAGTCTCAGAGGAGACTTTTGCCTTTGAAACAGTGTTGAGACTGTGAAGGACTACGGGGACATTGTAAATTGGACTGAATACTTTTACATTAGAAGATGGCTACAAGCCAGAGAGTAGAATGTGGTGGTTTGAATAATAATGACTCCCATAGGCTCCTATATTTGTATGTCTTGTTCTCAGTTTGTGGACTATTTAGGAAGGATTAAGAAACATGTACCTTGTTAGAGGAGATATATCACTGGGGGTGAGCTGTGAGGTTTCAAAAACCTAAGTGAGGCCCAGTCTTTCTCTCTCCCTGCCTCCACCTTGCAGATCAGATGTTAGCTCTCAGCTAGGGCTCCAGTGCCAGCCTGCCTGTGGACATGCCCCCCACCATGACTGTCATGGACTCCTGAAAGTGTAAGCAAGCCCCCAATCAAATGCTTTCTTCTATAAGTTGCCTTGGTTATGATGTCTTTTCATAGAATTAGAATAGTGACTAAGACACATGCTTTCACTCATATGCAGATTATAGATTTAAGTACACATTTGAATGTTGGAGGGGACAAGTAGAAAGTGGATTTTGAAAGAGGAGTAAGGGATTTTAGATGAGGGGCAAGGATGAAAAAAAGAGATGAGTACTAGAATGTGTGTTACATGAGGGCAGAATTGACTCTACTTGGCAGGCAGTAGTAGACCAGCAAGAGGAGGGCAGAGGTGATGGGGAGGGTAGTGGGGGAAACAGATGAACAATAAAAGGTAAAACTGAATATTTCCAGACTAGGGAGATGGCTCAATCACCAAAGTGTTTCTTATGCAAGCATGAGAATCCGGGTTTAGTTCCTAGAACCCACAGAAAAATTTGGGTGAAGTGGTGAATACTTGTGATCCCAATGCTGTGGAAGCAGAGATGGGTAGGTGCCTAGAATTTGGTGGCCAGGCAATCCAGCCTACTTGGTAAGTCCAGGTCAATGAGAAACTTGTCTCAGAAAGCAACATCAATAGTTCCTGAAAATCTGAATCTGTAAAATATTGAATAACTTCTGTGGCTACTAGTTAACACAAGTTTCCTTTACTCCACGTATGATCCAACATGCCAATAAGCAGTACAAATGTAAGCTAGATTGATTTGGAGTTAGCTAGCATGAACAATATCAATAATTTTTATTGTTGTTTACATTAAAAAGTATCTTCATGTGCATTGCCTAAATCTACTTGTTCGATTGATTTTTTAAGCACTGCTGCTTCTACTTTTGTAATAAGGAAACAACTTGGCATGTGATCTGAAAATGCTATGAGGAAGCATTGTAAAGCCATGTCAACCTTCTCAGCACACCAGCAGGGATCTCTGTAAACGGTCCCTCACCTCTGTGTAGTGCTCTTTCTTCCTTCCTCAGAAATTCCACATTGGAGTCTAGCTCAGCACTTGAGAAAAGCCCTGAACACTCCCCTTTTCTCATTCTGCTCACTTTGAATCTTTGTGGGTGAAAATGCAGTCTCATATCAATGGCCAAAATCCTAGTTGTATAAGCTTTCAACCATCGTCCCAAGGTTCTTAATGTCAGTTAAACACACTTTGCATTTATTTTTGTCCTACAGTCCAGTTTCAGCTTTAACCTTACTTTGTATTTTCTTCTCACAGTGTCAAACATATGCAAAGTTTTGAATAATAATGGAGAAAATGAAAGAAAAATAATCCTGTTAAACAGAAATAGTGGCACAAGGTTATGGTCTTATCACATTGGAAACTGAGACACAGGGATTGCTGTGAGTTTGAAACCAGTCTGGACTACAATAATGAGTGTCAGGCTAGTGAGAGTCTGTCTCAAAAAAAAACCCAGTAACAAAACCATGCCTTCTTTGAACTCCCAACTAAATAGAGGACACCCAGGGAGTGATAATGAATGGCACTTATGGCAGGCACCTAGGGAGAACGGATGGGAGGAGGAAAGTCAACACAGGAGATCTTGTGTGGATTTGGCAGTAGAGACACCTTCCAGAGGGGTAATTGAGAGCTGAGTCCTTAGACTTCCTGCATAGCTTGGCCTACTTGAATACCCCCCTGCTAACCCTCTTCAGTTTTTCAGCTCCATAGGCTGTCCTGATCTTGCATGTTGGAACTGTTCTATGAATGTTGAAAGCACTAAATTAAGCGATTTCCTCAGTCAAAACCCAGGGTGGATACATTCAGTTTGTTTTTGAATGAATGTCCTGAGTTCTCTTTCGTCTTAAACTGGACTCTGGCCTGAGACCTTGAGTTGCCTTGAACACTGAAACTGGAGAGGGAGGGCAAGTAGTGTTTGCTGCTGCCAGATCTTCCCCAGGGACAAAACTCTGGAGACATCAACTCCTTCTCTTCTCAGTTTTGTTTTCAGCCTGTTAGGGAATCACTGGGCAGTATTCTATAGGCTACCGCCTTTGGGAAGGACAAAAGGATTCTACCCTTAAATCAGGGACAACTAAAAGAACATACAGAAACTGTTGGAGCTGAACCATATTTTATATCTGCATTATCTTAAGTGAAAACATGTATGTCAGTTTTTAGTAGTATTTCCACAGTATTAAACACACAAACCATGTGCCATTTTGCCCTTCACACCACAATTGGTTTTCCAGCTAGATACCACTACATGCCCAGATTTCTTTGGCAGGATGAAAAGGTTGCTTTACCTTTTAATGGGTAAATCCAAAGCACAGCATTTGGGAGTGATTTACCAGGGACAAGTGGAAGGCTGTGATTCTCCGGGTGTGTTCAGCAGGTCTGGCATTGGGAGTGATTTACCAGGGACAAGTGGAAGGCTGTGATTCTCCGGGTGTGTTCAGCAGGTCTGGCAGGAGAAGGGGCTACAAGCCTTCCTATGTTTATTTTTCCTTGCCTGAACTTAACTTTGCTTTTAGGGCAGGTCCCTATGCTCCCCTTTTGGGAATGATGATGGATTCTATGCAATTTGAGAGAAGAAAAGTCTTCCTTTTGTTTGTTTCTTTTTTTTCTAGACAGAGTTTCTCTGTGTAACATCCCTGGCTGTCCTGGAACTCGCTTTGTAGACCAGTCTGGCCTTGGAACTCACAGAGATCCGTCTGTCTCTGCCTCTCATGTGCTGGATCTAAAGGTGTGCATCACCAGCAGCAGCAGCTGAAAGAGTCTTAATCAGAATTGTTACCCCAGGACAGCAACTGCCTCTCATTCAGACAAAGAGCCAACTCTTATGCCTCCCTAAACTGATAAGGCCTGAAGGCTTTTTTGGAAGAGGTCATTTTTGTCTTTAAGTGATTCAACACGAGGATATACGCATGAGGAAGGACTAGGAGGAAGGACTTCACTAACGTGGAGAGTCTTTCAGAGCTGGTGAGTCTTTCAGAGTGGCACCCTCTCTACTGCAACTGCAGTAGCAGAAAGGTTAAAGCACATGAAGTAAGTTCTTACAGTTTGTTTGGTCCTGACAGACATTTCACCTTATTTCTTTTATTCTTCTTGCTGAAAAATGTAAGCGGATCTTCTCTTCTTGAAACACAGTTGTCCTGGTTCTTAAGACATGTTCCAATTAATGGCATTGCTCCCTTAGGTGTGAGCTCTGCCATTTAAATAGTAGCCTAAATTCAGAGATGGAACTCTTACATTGTCACTGTCTCAGAGGAGAGATCTGCCATTTTCTGACAGCCAGTGACTTGTGGCTGAATAAGTGATCCCTTTAAAAATAAAAAGAATTCATTATTGGACTCATTTGATTTTTATTTGATTTATTTGATTGATCAATTTTATTTGATCGATGAATTTATTTTTCTTAGTGTATCTTCAATGCATGAGATTCTCTCTTCCATCTCTTGTATTCTGTTGGTTATGCTTGCATCTGTAGTTCCTGATCATTTACCCACCTTTTCTAATTCTAGCATTCCTTCAGACTGTGTTACTTGTAATGTCTCTATTTCAGCTTTCAAACCTTGCACTGTTTGAATTGTTTCTTGCAATTTTTCGTTTGTCTTTTCTTCCATTTCTTTAAAGGATTTTCTCATTTCCTCTTTTAGGGTCTCAATCATCTTCATGAAGTTGTTTTTAAGGTCATTCTCTTCTGCTTCATCTGTGTTAGGTGTTCAGGTCTTGCTGGTGTAGAGTCCCTAGGCTCTGGTGGCATCATATTGGTTTTTCTGATGTTGAATGTGTTCTTATACTATCCTCTTCCCATCCCTTCTTCCAGTGGGTTCAGGTGGCATCTCTTCTTCTCCTGGTGTGTATGGGTCCAGGGTTCTCTTCCAGTGGGTACAAGCAGGTCTAATGCTCTGACGGGTCTGAGGTGGTGCAAGAGGGTCTGAGGCACTCCCTCTCCGGGTGGTTGTGAGCTGGATTAGTGCACTGCAGTCAGCAGGCTTGTGGTTGCTTGGTCCTCTGGGGGCGAGTCTATCTGCCTGCACTCCCCAGGCCAGGAGATCCCAGAGTGGGTGGATTATATTTCTTTTTATTAAGTTTAAACATGATGCGTTTAATGACAATTTTGGAAGATTAATAAATTGAAGCAAAGAAACAAACAAACAAAAAACCAAAACAGAAACCAATCAAATAAACAAAAAGTTGTGTTTCAGAATGAAAACTTCAAGTTTAATTCACTGATCCATTTAATTGAGAAAATTCCCTCCACAGAACTTTTGACTAGTACCATGTTCCTAAATTTATTGTTAGTCGTTACTCTCCCCTGGTACTGTTCTGATCTCTAGCAATGGAGCACAAGAGAAATCTTATTTCCTAGCAGCCAACTAAATTCTGAAGGATACAAGAGACATAGAAAAATTACATTGCTTCATTCTTTTTTGTATGAAAACAATGTGATGGTGACTGTAAATCATTAAAGAGAAATTTGATTTGCTTCTAGGAGTAATTTAATGTGACATTTAACAATATTTCCATTAGATTGCTGATGATAGTGTTATTTATTTATTATATATTATATATTACTTATTTGTAATAAGTACTTACTATTGTTTTATTTGTTTATTATATTATTTATTGATGACAGCATAGTATTATGAACAGTAAATTTTATACACTATAAAATCTATCATCTTCTATTTACAAACAAAAACTTATTTATATGAATTAAAAATTAGGCATTATTTTTACTTTAAACTTTATGGAAATAAATAAATGATGACAAATTTTTGATCACCAAGTAATCACTTAAACTAAGATGTGTTAAGGGGTAAGAAGACTCCTGATAAATTTGCATCATTAGATGTCAGAAGATCCACCTTAAACTTTTGTCCATACCTTCTGGTGACAATCTACATAAAAAGACACAAGAGAAGGAAGCTTTTGCTTCTTGACTGTAAGTTCATCTATCTTACTGTGTACCCCCATGGTATTAGAACCTATTTCTTTAGGACCCCAATGTAAACTGAAGACTGACAGAGGCATCAAGCCTGGCAGACTGAATAACTACCAAAATGACTAAAAAATACTTCAAACATGTTCATCATTTCTAGCAATTAGGAAAATGCAAACCAAAACAACTTTAAAATGTTTATCTTATCCTATTCGGAATGGCAATGATCAACAGAACAACTGACAACAAATGACAGAGTGGTTATAGTACAACAACAACAACAACAACAACAAAAAAAAAACCTTCGCTTCTTCTACTTCGGGAAAACACCAAATGGCGGATGACGCCGGTGCAGCGGGAGGGCCCGGAGGACCCAGGGGCCCAGGATTAGGCGGCCGCGGTGGCTTCCGCGGAGGCTTTGGCAGTGGCCTCAGGGGCCGCGGTCGTGGTCGAGGCCGTGGCCGTGGTCGAGGCCGCGGGGCTCGTGGAGGAAAAGCTGAAGACAAGGAGTGGATCCCCGTCACCAAGCTGGGCCGCCTGGTTAAGGACATGAAGATCAAGTCCCTGGAGGAGATCTACCTGTTCTCCCTGCCCATTAAGGAATCCGAGATTATTGATTTTTTTCTGGGCGCATCTCTAAAGGATGAAGTTCTAAAAATCATGCCAGTACAGAAGCAGACTCGGGCTGGCCAGCGCACCAGGTTCAAGGCTTTTGTCGCTATTGGGGACTACAACGGTCATGTTGGTCTTGGTGTGAAGTGCTCCAAGAAGGTAGCCACAGCCATCCGGGGGGGCCATCATCTTGGCCAAGCTTTCCATTGTCCCTGTGCGGAGAGGTTACTGGGGGAACAAGATTGGCAAGCCCCACACTGTCCCATGCAAAGTGATGGGCCGCTGTGGCTCTGTGTTGGTGCGTCTCATCCCTGCCCCTAGAGGCACTGGCATCGTCTCTGCTCCTGTGCCCAAGAAGCTACTGATGATGGCCGGTATTGATGACTGATACACGTCAGCCAGGGGCTGCACTGCCACCCTGGGCAACTTTGCCAAGGCCACCTTTGATGCCATCTCCAAGACCTACAGCTACCTGACCCCTGACCTCTGGAAAGAGACTGTGTTCACCAAGTCTCCTTATCAGGAATTCACGGACCATCTTGTGAAAGCCCACACCAGAGTCTCTGTTCAGAGGACCCAGGCTCCAGCTGTGGCCACCACATAAGGGTTTTCATACAAGAAAAATAAAGTGAATTAAGTCTGTTAAAAAAAAAAAAACCTTCATACACTGTTGGTAAGGGTACAAACTGGTGAAGTCACAATGAAAATCAATGCGCAGAATCCTCAAGAAGCTAAAAATAAACTTACTATAGGGCCCAGCTATACCACTCCTCGGCATATGTTCAAAGGACTTGACACTTGCTCAGCCATGTTCACTGCTTCTGTGTTCACAAAACCAAGAAACGGAAACAACCTAAAAGTCTTTTAACTGACAGGTTGATAGTGAAAGTGTAGTGCATGTACACTATGGAATGCTATTCAGCTATAAAGTAAAATTCCATCATGAAATTTGTAGGTAAATGGATGGAACTATACAAGGTCCTATTGAGGGACATAACCCATTGGGAGAAAGACAAATACTACATGGTCTCTCTCGCTTGAGGCTTCTGGTTCTAAGTGTTCAGATATGAATACATATCCTGGAGTAACTACAAAAACCAGGAAAGGAAAACAGAGCCATCCTGGATTTGATATGCAGGGGAGTTCTAGAGAAGGGAAGAACAGGAAATATGTGACCTGATTTGGAGAAATGGGAAAACCCAGAAGAGGGAGGAAGGTGTCATCCATATGACTGCCTAAACATGAGATGAACAAGAACAAAAATGATATACAGACCAAAGAGAACCAAAGAAATACCATAAAGCTTCCACTCTACAAGCTACAAGCAACTAGGAAATATTAAGGGAGGAAATAGTTTTCCCTAGCGAAGAACAGACCAAATGAAAATACAATTACAAGTAGCATTATACAGAATGAGCAGGTTATATCTAGGAATGTATATATGTATATGTATATATTTACATAAACATATATGCATCAAAAACAACTAATGAAAAAAGAGACCTTGAATTTGAAAGGATTCAGAAGAAGGGGCACATGGGATAGATTGTAGGGAGGAAAGGGGAAGTTATGATTTAATTATGTTATAATCTCAAAAATAGGTGATAATCAAAAACTTTTAAGGATCACTAAATAATCACTTAAATTATGTTCAAGGGAAACAGAAGTTTAACCATTTTTTTAAAACTTTTGTTCCTCATGGCATGTACTCTCTCATATATGGATTTTAGACATAGATCTGGGGAGTGCCAGCCTACAATCCCATGGGCAGAGAGTCTGGGAAACAGAAACTTCATTCAGTGGCTGATGGAAGAAGAGGCAGACTCCCACAGCTAAGCACTGAGCTGAACTCAAGAAATCCAGTGACAGAGAGGGAGGACTGATGACCAAAGGGATTAAGACTGGGCTGGTTTAACCCCCAGAAACAGCTGACCTGACAAAGGGTAGCTCTTGAATCCCAGACTAATGCCTGGGAATCCAACATGGGACTGATCAAGACCCCCTGAATGTGGGTGTCAGTGAGGAGGCCTAGGTAATCTATTGAGCCTTGGGTAGTAGATCAGTATTTATCCCGGGTATACAAATGGACTTTGGACTCCCATCCAACAATGAGAGATGCACTCTCACCCTAAACTCTTGGGGGAGGGTCTAGGCCCTGCCCTGGATGAAATGACAGACTATGGATACCCCCATGGAGGGCTTCACCCTCCCTGGGGAAATGAGGGGATATTGGGGGGGTTGGTGGGAGGGCACAGGAGGAGGGGAGGGAAATGGAGAGGTCACTGGAATTGACATGTGAAGCAATCTTGTTTCTAATTTAAATTTAAATTTAAAAATTAAAAATTAGAAAAAACTTTTGTTCCTTTCTTGCTTTCTACATAAGAAGAATGTATTCTTTCCAATTTGTTTTCTTTAAGCATGCAACTGTTTCTTTTCTTCTTTGCCATCCCTTCCTTTATTTTATTCACTTACTATTTTGATTTTAACCTCAATAATTACTACCTAACTCCAAAGCATGCTAGCCATTACTTTTGCCATTTTCTGTTCTATGGTAATTAGATGTGTGTTTATTGGTTTTAATTCATTTTAAGTTTATTTCTGTATCTTGTTACATTTGGTGCTATTGCCTGGCAGTGATTTATTTCTTCCCCTGAGTAATAGTGGAAACTGAGCCTGCATGAATAAAATGTTAATAAGGAAATTCCCAAGGAAAACTGAAAGAGATCTTGAATCAACAGATAAACAATTTGTAACATAAAAGCATAAGACATGAGAAAAAGGAAGGCAACACATGGTCTCCCAAAGATTGTAATCTTATTACTGGCCACAAAGATACTGAAGTGATCGAAACACTAAATAAAGAAGAAAACTCTGATGGTAAATGTATCAATGACTTCAAAGAAGAAACAAACAAGTAGATGAATGGAGTAAGAAAATAAGGTCAAATCCTGGAGTAGAAACTCAACAGTGAAAAAGAGTTGAGCAATGTTGAAGGGAAATTAGCCAAGAAAATTATGATTTTTAAAATAAAAGAAAAAACAGTAAATAAAAACTCAAGCAAAAGAAACCAACCAACAAACAACACACTGAAAAACACCACAAAGAGAGTAAAATAAGCAGAAAAAGAATACTGTATATTTCAATAAAGGAAATTGAGGATGAGAAGGAGGAAGACAAGGAAGCAAAGGGAAAGACTAGACAGAATCAATGCATGCTGGACAAGCGTGAGTACCTGAGTACAATTCCCAAAAAACACATTAAAAGCGAGGCATAGTCGCATGCACTTCACAGTACATTGTAGTCAAGTTGTCAAAAACACAAAGCATAGAAATAAAGTTAAAAAACTGTAAAGAAAATTCTTAAAGGAATAAATGATAGACTAATTGTATGGAAAAACAAGATCCAAGAAGCACAGTAGGTAACAAAGATCAAAATCTGAGAGTCAGAGCAGAAATCAAACTACCAAACAAACGGAAACCATAAACAAGATGTTAATTTTCTGGTCTGATAAGGTAGACTTCAAACCAGAACTGATCAAAAGAGATAATAACACCACACCTTATGAAGGGGACCAATTCATAAAGAAATATATGACCTTGTGGAAATACATAGATTAATAAAAATGGGTGAATAATTAAAAGAGAACTAGCCATTAAAAAGCCTGAGCCATTAACCAAACAGTTTATAATTAATATAAGCCTCTTTGTGTTTATTTGGAACTAAACAGCTACGGGACTAGGTGGGACAGAAGCTTTCGTCTACAGAGAAACCTAGAATAGACCAAATCCTTAATACTCACAAGCTATCCAGATTATATGAAGAGGAAAAAACTGGCTACAGATGATGTCTAAGGAGAAACAAGACTGAGAGTAATAGGCCCCCAAGAACCATTGGAATCATGAAAGAATTCTTCCAGACCTTCAAATTATAACTGACATCAATATTCCAAAAACTAGGAAGACTCGCAAACTCATCCTATGTAGCCAATATTATTCTAATACCAACACACAAAAAAAGGAATTAACAATAGGAAAACTATAGACCAATTTCTCTAGTGAGTAAAGACACAAAAACTCTTAAACAATACTTGCGATTAAATTCAACAACATATTAAAATGGTACACCATAATCAAGTTGGTTTCATTTCTGGGGTACAACAATGATGTAACACTTTTAAACACCAAAGCAATTTGCCACACAAATAGAGCCAAGGAAGAAATAACACAATCCTCTTAGTAGATACAGAAAAGTTCAGTGCTACTTCATGATAGAAGCTCTGAAGAAATTAGGAACAGAGATAACATATCACAATAAATAAATAAGGAAATACATGTGACAAGCATACAGTCAAAATTATGTGGGCTAAAATAAAGACCATTTCCTCTAAAATGAGGAATGAGATCATAGTGACAACTTTCTCCATTTTGTTCAATACAGTCCATGAAGTGTTAACTAGAACTATAAGGCAAGAAAAAGAAACAAGAAGGACACAAGAAAAAAAAAGAAGCAGTCACAGTTTTGCTGTGTGTATTCTGGTGCTATCCTTCACAAAACTAAAAAATCTAAATCCTAAGATTCATGTGGAAGCACGAAACACCCAAAATACCAAATCAGTCCTCAACAGAAGCAGTGATGTTGGAGGTGTCAAAAATACAATTAAAAGTTATAAAACAGAGCCATAGTAATAAAAGCAGCATGATATTATCAGTAAAACAAGTTTAGGTAACAGGGGAAATGTAAAGAGAAGAAAACCCTTACAGTTAAATACACCCGGTTTCCAATAAAAGTCGCAAAAATACATATTAGAGAAAAGCTAACTTCTTCCAAAACTGGTGCTAGGCAAACTTTATAGCTGCAGGTAGAGAAGGAAATGAATTCTGTCTCTTATCATGTGCAAAATCAATTCAAAATGGGTCAAAGTTATTAGCATAAAATCTGACATAAAAGCTGAAACTGCTAGAATAAATTGTAAGTAAAACACTACACTTCAAGATAGAGGCATGGAGAAGAAATTTCTGGAAAAGATAAGGACTGACAAGATGGCTTCATAACTAAATGCACTTGTCACCAAGCCTGGGGACTGTAGTTAGAATCCTGGAAATCCGCATGATGGGAGAAGAGAACCAAATCCCTCAAGTTGTTCTCTGACTCATGCATGTGTGTGCATGTCTTGCTCACTCACATTAAATAAATAACACAGCAGGAAAAGAAAAGGACTCTAATATCTGAGGAAATAATATGAAGATCTGGTAACTGAAATAGTAAGAATAGTAAGAAATTAAAAAGCTTTCTCACAGCAAAGTATAGGAAATTGACCACAGAATATATAAGCAAGGGAGGTCAAGATCATGATGGAACAATCTACAGAGACAGCTGAACCAAGCCCTTGGAAACTCATGAACTCTAGACCAATGGGAGAGAGTTATGAAGCTTGGACTATCAGAGGGGCCCCTGTCAGTAGGACCACGATACAAACCCAGTACATGAACTAGCTTGTTGGAGCCCATTCCCTCTGGTGGGAGGCTATGTTCAGCCTTAATGCAAGGGAGAGGGGCCTGGCCCTGCTACAAGCTGTTGTATAAGACTTTATTGACTCTTCATGAGAATGCTTATCCATGAGGAGGAGTGGATTAGGGTGGGCTATGGGACAAAGGGAAGGGAGGCAGGAGGCAAGGTGGGAGGGAGAACTGTGGTTGGAACATACAATGAAATTTTAAAAATAAAATTATATAAAAAAGAAGCTTTCCACAGAATGACATAAAATCTTTGCCAACTATACATAAGATAGGGGATTGATACCAAGAATATATAAGTAACTTCAAAGTATAAACACCAAAAAAAATCTTCTGGTCAGTAAATGGACAAAGGATTTGTGGACAGTTCTCAGAAGAAGAAATACAAATGATCAGCAATAGACAAAAATGTTCAAAATCTTTAGCCTTCAGGCAAGTACTTTCTGATACCATTTCACCCAACTCAGTGTGGTTATTATCAGAAAAACAAATTACAGCAAGTGCTGGCCGGGCTGTGGAGAAAGGGAAGGCTTTACCGTGCTGGAGGAAATGAAAAATAAAGCAGACACTGTGGAAATCCACTTAGAAGTCGCTACACAAACTGAGAATATGACTGTCCTCTGAGCCAACAATGTCAGTTCTGGCACACATGTAATGAAATTTAAATCAGCTGCAGGCAGTGCTTATCCATCAATGCGTACCATAGTGTTTTTCTCAACAGATAATACATGAAACCAACTTAGGAGCCCCCAGAATAAGCTATAGCAAGAAAGACGAATATCACATGCTTCTATCTTATGCAGAATATATTTATATAAATACACACACATAAATATATATATACATATATATATACATATATATATTGCAGGTAGAAGAGTAGAAAGGAAATTACCTGGGAGGAAGACTGTCTAAAGGGAAGGTAGAGGTAAAAACAAGATAAATAGTGAGGGGAAATGTATCTGTCCATATTTTTCTCTCATATATGTAATATAGACTTAAGTACACATATATGCATGCCTATAAACATGACATGAAAGCAACATGGGGACTATTTATGTGGAGAAATGATATGAGTGTAAAAGGCATTGGAGACAAGAGGATACAATGGGGGTGTGAATTTTCATAATATGCAATGACATATCTTAGAATGTCATAAAGAAACTCATTATTTTGTAAGCTAACAGAAAAAAATAAAAATAAAACCAAGTGGCTAGTTTTGAAGGAGGAGATCCATGAGTACCTGCCATGTGTGGAAAGTCCACTCAGAAAATAACCCCAACAGGTTCCTTTATAGCCTATGGATTAGTGCTTAAAGGACACGTTTTTGTTTGTTTAGAAGCTGTAGCAAAGATTTCCAAACAGTAGATGTAAGTGATTTCATTTCATATCTTACTTTCATCAAAAAGAATAGACTTTTCTTCACAATTAATTTCCAGTAGCAAGAAATATGCAAGATGAAGCAACAAGAAGCAAGCAACCTTAAATACAACAACACTACTTCCTTTGTTTAAGCTTAGTTATTGAAGTAAGAAGATGAGAACAGAGCAGGTGTGAAAATGCTGTATCGGGGGGAGAAATCGCTCAGTGGTTTAGCATGCTGGCTGCTCTTGCAGAAGGCCCATACTCAGTTCCAAGCTCCTAAGTGGTGACTGACAACCATTTCTACCTCCAGTTCCAGGGAATCTGATGCCCTTCGGGCTTCCGAAGAGACTAAGCATACACATACATGAAGGCTAACACTTATACACATAAAATTTTTAAAAATTAAAGGAAAAATAGTATGCAGCCAACAAAAAAGATCACTTTAAGGTAAACATTAAGCAGTTTTGAAAAAGGTAAACCCTAACTGCTACCATGGTCAGATTGAGAGATGAGGGTGGAGGAGTAGAAGGACAGCCCAGTAGTCCAGGTTTTGTGAAGACTCTTACAGAAATTCTGTTCTTTCAAACTGTGTGGATCAATTGGGAGCAAAATGGCAAAAACACATAGGGCATAAAGAAAGGGGAAGGGAGAGGGTCTGAGGATATACGCTCAAAGTCCACTATATATTTGTCAAAAATAGCCATCAGTGACACCCAGCATTTCTCTTGAAAATGACACCCAATGTTCACTTACTGGGAACTATAACTTGTGTAGATATTCCAAAAAGCTAGTATCTCTTATAAAAATGCATGTTACTCACTCTGTAACCTTTCACACATGTGAAATTGATCCAGTCTGTGTTGATAGTGGACTAGTGACTCAAAGCGAGCATCTTTTTTGTCAACGGAAACCTAACTGCTCTGTCAACACAGCTTCTCCAACAATTTCTGACTGCCCAGAAGCCTAAAATCCCTACATCTTTCTAATTAAATATTAAATAATTGGGTTTTTGAAGAACACATGAGGGTTAGAAAAATAACTACCGAGAAGGTGTTTCTACACACCAGCATTGCACTTGACACGAAGAGCATTGTACAGCATCACTAAAGAAAACTTAATGGAGAGCTCAGTTTCTATCACTCCACACATCTAACATGTGAGCTGAAGTTATTTTATTAACTTTCCTGAGAACTATTCTAGCAAACCAAGACAAAGTTTGCTTACTTAAGGAAATAAAAGAAACCTATTGTATCCAGATTTAGGATGAATCTGTTCCTGCAGTCACGGGCATCTGCTGTTACTAGCATTTTGTGCCTATGAGTAGATATGAATTATATATGAATTTTAATTTACAAAAGCTTCTTTTGCCATCTCATTTCTGAATTTGAAAGTTTTAAGAGACTTAAGAGAAAATAGTTCTCCCCACACTTGAAGACCACAGGACTTGGTTCACTTAGAAAGAAGATCATGTGCCAGCTGACGGGAGAAGTGGAAGCTCATGGATGCCAGTCTGACAACTGGGGATCTGCATAAGACTGAACCAGGGCCCCTGAATGTGGGTGTCAGTTGGAGGACTGGGGCCACTGGCGGTGGAGCCAATATTTATCCTTAGTGCATGAACTGGCTTCTTGGAGCCCATTCCCTTTGAAGGGATACTCTCTCAACCTAGATTCATTGGGGAGAGCCTCAGTCCTGCCCCCAAATGATGTGACAAACTTTTATGATGCCCCATAGGAGACCTCACCCTCTCTGAGGAATGGATGGGGCATAGGATGGGGAGATGGTGTAGGGAATGGGAGGATGAGAGGGAGAGGGAACTGGGATTGGTATGCAAAATAATATTTTTAAGGAAAAAATTAGTAAAAAAAAAAACATTTGCACGTTGAGAAACAGTGTGCTTCTGTGCCGGTTCAGTCTGGTAATTCTGGGTCTCCATAAAGCAACCTAACTGCCGGGGCTAGTAAGAATCCAAAGAACACAGCAGGTACTGGAGGGAAGGGTAATATCAAGTGATTCCAAAGTATATGTTGTTGGAGCAGGATGCAATGCAGTTGGGATTCTAAACAGGGTGGATGGTGTTCATCCTTCACACGGAGATTCCATACCCAAGGGGATGGATTTGGTGAGTCTTGATTACCACAGCTAATGTCCTGGAGTTTAGCAAGGACTCAGTTTTCCTCCATGTCATATTGAGATTTGTGTACAAACCTCAAGGCAGGCAATTCCAGAGTCATACTTTGGCAGAGAATTCAGGAGTGCCGGGCAGGAGGCAGTCAGAACCAGCCTTCCATTTGGTTCTCCTTTTCCCCAGTTGTGTGGCTTCATATGGGACTCACTTCCATCAAATGCCACAATATAGTAAGGGACGTGGGAAGTGAAAGTTAGTGTTCTATTAAGAGTTATCTATCAAGATCTAGTATCCCCTGTGCTTGCTGCTGTCCATATTCTGCTCACTCTGCTTCACCTCTGTGGAAAAACCTTCCTGGTTAGTAAATGCAGAAGGAGAAGCTGCTCACATTAAAGCCAGGGGGCAAGACTGTGGACAGAAACCACAAATAATAGATGACCCTCTTCTTCCTGCTTAGTCTTACGGGATCCTGTCCGGGCTCAACACTGTACTGGTTGGTAATACCTACCATCTCTTTGTCACTTACCTATCTTGCTTCTCAACATATAGAAAATCCTGATATGCAAGAGGAATATTTCTAACTGGGTGTCACCTTTGCAACCCCAATATCTGCTATTAATATTAATTATCATCTGTCACTCAACTGACTTAGGAAAGTGTAAAATACAGAGGTAGATGGATCTCTGAATTCAAGGCCAGCCTGGTCTACAGAATAAATGAAGGACATCTAAGTCTACAAAAAGAAACCCTCTCTTGGAAAAAAAAAAAGGTCCAAGGCTCACCAAGAACTCCAAGAACTCTACTGGGTGATGGTGGTGCATGCCTTTAATTCCAGCACTCAGGAGGCAGAGGCAGGCAGATCTCTGAGTTCAAGGTCAGCCTGTCTACAGAGTAAGTCCGAAGTTCCATAGGGCTATATCAAGAAATTGGGGGAAAAATGTGTAAAAATAGCATTGAACTTTCACTGTCCATCCTTAGATTTCCTTAACATCTGTTAGATGTCAGATAAATTATAAAATATTGGAACTTAATGAAAGAATAAAAAGTCCTATATTTAAATTAATGGCATGTATCTGTAAAAATAGGAACCCGGGATCTTATAGGTGCTGATGGCCAGAGCAGAACAAACTCCCTATCTTCCCACTGTCCCATTCTGCGCTTTGAACCCTAAATCAGTAACTCCATTTCCCTTCTCTCTCGAATTCTCTTTTGTGTCCTAAGTTCTCTTTTGTTTTCAACTCAGAGCATGGTTGAACTTTGGTGAGAAGTGGAACACCTCAGAAATAAGGAGGGGAGTAAGGAGACCATTGGAAATGTAACAGAGGTGTTTGCTTTGACTCAGAATGGGGGTTCAGTATTCACATGAGTTCATTTACTATTCATGTCCATCACAAGCTAAGCTTCCTGCACACTATTCTATTTGCACCTCTGTGGCTGCCCAGCTGCTGAGCTTTGACATTTTTCATCTTCCCATTTTTCAAGGTCGGTGATTCCTGTGCAGTAGTGCCTAACCTTTCAGCATGAAAACTTCCCAATACCTTTGGTAAAAACAGAAATCCCTTTGCTTGCCCAGTTTATATCGCGGCAAGTTTTAGGAATACAACATAGCACTCTTTTCATGGAGGTGCAGAATCTTTTCAGAAATTAGATTCCTATTCTAAGATACTGAAGTCTACTTAACAATTCAGAAGATCGGTAGATTGGGCAGAGCCATGAGTTTAGTCCCAGTAAAGTGTAAACAGAAAGTGTGGACATGACCTTACTGGCTTTCCTATTTAAGGGTCAAAGACAAATTGATTCAACTCATACAAATATGAAGTGGAAAAGAGGAGTGTGATGACTCGGTTACTAATCATGAGCAACTCGGTTCAGTTTGATGGAATTGTACCGACCGCTTATTTTGTTTTAAGACGAATCTGCCATCCTACATCTTAACGAAAGTATCTTCTGCAATGATAGAAGTTAAAAGTCAAGAAGTTGCAGGGCAGTAGTGGCACACGCCTTTAATCCCAGCACTAGGGAGGCAGAGGCAGGTGGATCTCTGTGAGTTCAAGGCCAGCCTGGTCTACAGAGCGAATTCTAGGACAGCCTATAAAACAATACAGAAAAACCCTGTCTTGAAGAAACCAAAAAAAAAAAAGTCAAGAATTTACAGGAAAATCCTCTTCTGGGTACATGGAAGTAACTGGCTGCTGTTCAGATGTGTCTCCTGGTTATCAGCTCTAAGGCGGGAGAAGAGAAACTGCAGCTGTAGACACCGGCACACAGGCACAACTGAGCCCCCTGCCTTTAGTTGCTTTAACACGAGGATTCCTAGAGATACACACCCACTGCCCTAACTCCTGAGCCTCAAGTGGTTCATGTGAAACACGTTGGGCCTAGAGAAGTTCTCAAGTCTGGTAGACTAGCACGTGGAATCCCCAAATTAACAGCATCAACATCTGCCAGGAACTTGTTAGCTAGAAAATCTTCAGCTCACCCCAAGCCTGTTATAGGTGTTAGGAAGGTCACCATAATGAAATACCATAAGCTGGCAGCTGTGCCGTAGCTATGGAGACCGGAAGTGCTTTTGACTTCTTCTGAAGGTTTGCTCCTTGGCTTACAAATGGCCTCACAGCTTGGGACCCAACAAGCAGTTCATTAAGCCCAGTTTGAACAGCAGGTAAAAGTTTGAGAACTGCACAGTCTTATGAGAATATTCACTCACCATACAGAAAGGTAGTCTAGATGAAGTGATGACAGGCTTAAAGTAAGGACCTGTACGCCTGAGAGAGAGGACCGATTCTCACTCCTGCACATGTGCCTGTTCAGAAACATACAAACACACATGCACATGCACGCACAGAGGATGTGGGGGGGGGGAATGGGCACTGGAGATTTGTCTACACTCCTTCAGGAACATTGTTGTTTTGGAATAATGAGAAATTCTAGTGTGCGGCTAGTTACCAGGAGCACAGTCACAAACCTCAACAGCCATCCTGTCTTCAGGAAGCACAGGTGGTAAAGAATGCATCAGATGCTTCATAGTCCACACCTGGCCTGAGGATTACCAGCCACAATCACACCATCGCCTGAAAGGCTTATACAGAAACAGCATTTCACAGACCCAGCCCTACCTGACTGAATCACTTTCCTGAACAGTGACACAGGCTGTATGGTCTCCTGGGCAAGAAGAAAGCCAGCCTAAGAAACACAGCTAATTGAATTTATAGTTCACCATTAGGAACCAACAGAGGTAGAAAAATAGCATGGATTTTAGACACTTTCTTTTCTGAGAACTAAAATGAGATAACAAGAGAGTAAAGGGAGAGATGCATCACAAAAATAACTCCAGATTTGAATTTAAGAATTGTGAAACCGTAACACTGGCATAGGAACAGAATACAATTACTTTGTCTCCCTTTTCTCATACTCCTCTGCAGCTGCCTGTGTGAAACCCTCCAAGTGCCTTATCCAAACACCTCACAGGGGTGTTCTTCTCAGTGATCATATACCAGCACGCCACTGCACATTCTTTACTGCTCAATAGTGGTGTGTAGATACTGCTCTTTTAAATTCAGACTGAACTTGAAATGTATCTCATGAGTTAATGACCTAAGTGAAAACAAGCTTCTAAAAATTTACTCAACTCCCCATTGGTGCAAAAAAGGGCTGTCTAGCTGCAGCGATAGGCTTAGCATCTACTTGAGTAAAAGTATTTCATTTTGAAATATTTAGATTCCTTATTTTCCTGAATATATTGTGATGCATTTATGGTAACAAACATTCCTTTCCTCTTGAACTAATTGCACTCTAATTTTATACAAATCTTTTGTTTCTATTATCATTTTCTAAAAGCCCTCTACTCGTTTATAAATCATGGGATCGTGTGGCTATTTTCTGCTTCTGGCCAGCAACGACATGTCTTTTAATTCTGTTTCCAATATAGAACCCCCAAATCATGTGCTCCCAAATCAGGATAGGCTTGTATGCTGTGGGTAAAAACAAAATCCCTGTAGAACTTTAAATTACAGCACAACTCAAAATAACAGATGATATTTACTTCACACAGATTCTTCTATATTATTAAGGTGATTTGGTGTCCCCCTCCCTTTTTCTTCCTTCAAACTTTTCTACTACTTCCTACCATGGAGAAGATTTGAGCTCTAATTTATAAAAGGTTGTCAGTAATAGCTCATTGGAATAACTTTCACACTCATCTGCGGATTCAACTATGTGACAGTTGGCAACTTCAACCCACTTGAAATAGTTCCCATATCACAGAAAGAGTTACCTACCTTTAAATAATCCTCCTCCATCTGCCTTACATAACAATGGTGGTAAAACAGCAGCATTGGAATGCAGTGTTTGCAGCTGAGCATGCTAACAGGCTTGTTGGTACCATACCTGTCTCCACACCACAGAGAAATAGCATAAAGTACAATTAACGCCTTAGAAGGTTCTGTCACCACAGAAATTTAAAACTTGTTCCAAGTCATCCTTTGAAGCTTTGTGTTCAACTAGGAACGTTGTTAACTTCAGCTATTGAGATCAGAGATGCAAGGACACCAGGCTGTGTGGTTGTTGTGCTCTGTCTGCAGTTCTTTTCTTAGAAGCTCTGCCTCACAGGGATGTGTATTAGCTATAGCATTTGGATACAGTTTCTGTTGATTTATATGCAAGCTGAGAAAAGGATAAGTGCAGAGAGTTTGAACAGTGTTTTCTTCTGACCTTCAGGAGCTTACAGTTCAAACTGTAAACCATCGTGTGACTCCATAGTCTTTTCTTCCCTTTGAGCAGCAACGTTAAGCAAGATTTTGTGTGGGGAATGAGTGAAATCAGTGTGGATCCTATCTGCTAGCAGTGCAAGTAACAGGAGAAAAGGAGGCAAGAAGATAATACAGATAAGAAATAATGAGTGGTGTCCGTTAGAGCAGATGAGGATGCTGAGGACTGGGGGGACCTATAGAAGGCAATCTGCTGTTTAGTAGATAAGACTGGTGGAAGCTTATCAGAGTATGTTTAATAAGAAATATTCATGTAAAATTTTCTTTAAATGAGTAATGAAATTATTTTTCAATGTGTATCAAAATAGCAAGATACTGTGTACTTGACGCCGTATGCTAAATAGAGGCACATTTGCATAGCATCTCGTATGCTAAATAGAGGCACATTTGCATAGCATCTGATCAGCAGTGTTTGAAGTGCTTTTATTGGAAGCTAGCAGAAGGCTTCCAGGTGTCACTGTTTTCCCCAGAAAGATATTTTCCATTTCCACGACTCCACACATACTGCACATGACATTATACGCTAAAAGGACATTTTCAAATTTTAGGTTTATTTAAATCCTTATAAATCTGCCAAGTATATTTTTAAACTCCAGATATAGCTTCTACCCACAAATATAGAGTGAAATATGAATACAAAAGTGGCTTTAAGGGCTCCATGTGTTGACCCTTTGGAGTACTCCAGAGGACATTCATGGGTGCTCTTCTGGAGATGAGACACGGGCATTTACTCTACGGGCATCTATAGCAGTGTCTTTCTAAAAGACAGAATTTAGTAATTAAATCAGTGTTAACACAAGGTGGTGAGTGCTTGCTGCAAGATAAAATCAGATCCACTGATACAATTCAGGTTTCATACGCTGCACTTTGCTTATGCCGTATACATTTATGACTTTGTCTTCTGTCACTGTTTTACTTTAATCAACAAGAGCTCAGACTCCTTGAAGGTCAGGACTAAAATGTTTTATTTTAAATTGTCTTTTCCTTTTTTTAAACATATATGTGTATAGTACACCTACATGTGTATACACATTTTTGCATGGAAAGGGTGTATGCTTGTGTGAGTGTACATGCAACCATGTGTACATACATTTGGAAGCCTGAGGTCAGTTGGGGTCTTTCTCAATTACTCTCCACTTTATTTATTGAGACATGGTCTCTCAGTTGAACCCAAAGCTCATCAATATAGCAAGTCTCCATAGCCAACTAGTCCTGGGGGTTCCTGTCTCTGAGTCTGAGCACTGGTATTATAAGCAGGTTACCACATCTACCCTGCATTTACATGGGTGCTGGGAATCTGAGTGCCTTGTCCACATGCTGCCTCTCCAGCACCTGGAATGTCTTTGACTTTTCTGACTGAATGCCTTTCCTACTCTTTTAACCTACCTAGTCTTGCTTAACATTAAAGAAAACCAAGGCTGAGACTAGCACAGGAGCTACTAATCATCCTTAAGACCCCCAGTAGACTGTCATGAAAGAAGTTCAGAAGCAGGAGATGTAGGGATTCAGAGACATCAAGTAGAGTTCACAGACAGGGCAGCTCAACATGTTCTGCCAAACGCTCCCTCCTCATCCCCTCCTGTTTCCTAGTGATCAAGCACAAGCTTAGTTGCCTCAGTGCCTTGCCATCACAAAGGAGTCATCCATTCTGGGGCCACTCCAGCACTTAATGCTGTATTCAACAGTTTGCAACACTGCTTTACTACGTTAAAATTCCTTATGATCATTCATTACCACTTTCACATCATTTTCTGGTGTTTTCTACACAGTATGACTACCTGAGATGACAGATACACATGGACCACACAAGACGAAGCCAGGTTAGAAAATATGAGGCAAGACTGGGCAGAAAATTTACATGTGTAATTTGGGCAGGCCAACAGAAAGTTCAAATGCAGGTGATCATGAGACAAGACCTAGAGTACTGGAGCAGTCTGTGTATGTGGATGTTTTATCTGCACATATATATGCCTGTTACCACATGTATGACTGGTGCTCACAGAGGCCAGGAGAGGGTAACAGATCCCCTGGAACAGAAATTAGAGATGGTGGTAAATCTCTGTGTATGTACTCCAACTCTCATCCTCTGCAAGAGAAGCCAGTACTTTTAACTCCTGAACCATCTATCCAGCTAGAAATGTTTTTTTTACTTGCCCCAAACACTTAACAGTTTAATTTTATATAAAATATCTCTTGAATCTTTATTTATTTCTCCTTTATTGCCTTTTTTAATCGACTTGGGACACATTTTAGAGCATGTTCATTATAATTTTTTATTATTTTTAAATTTAAATTTAAATTAGAAACAAGGTTGCTTCACATGTCAATTCCAGTGACCTCTCCTTTTCCCTCCCCTCCTCCTGTGCCCTCCCACCATCCCCCCAATATCCCTTCATTTCCCCAGAGAGGGTGAGGCCCTCCATGTGGGTGTCCATAGTCTGTCATTTCATCCAGGACAGGGCCTAGACCCTCCCCCAAGAGATCAGGGTGAGAGTACATCTCTCACTGTTGGATGGGAGTCCAAAGTCCATTTGTATACCAGGGATAAATACTGATCTACTACCCAAGGTTCAATAGGTTACCTAGGCCTCCTCACTGACACCCACATTCAGGGGGTCTTGATCAGTCCCAGAAATGGTTTTTAATTACCTATGACACATGATCAGGTCAAAGAACCATCATAGACTTAGACTATACTGGGGACTGAGCCATTCTGAATACTGGAGCAACAGGAGATCTTGGAATCCAGAATGATTCCAAGAAGGCAATTTTCAAGTTTCTTTCACCATTGCCTTCCTTCAGTAACCTCACTTTTTCCTGATTTTCTTAAGAATCTCATCCATGTGACCCATGGGAACCTTTTCTGATTGGGCTCTTTAAGGTAAACTGTATCTAATGAGAAGACACGGTTATGCCCCAGGCATTGACATATCACAATGGAGAGCAGCACCTGAACATGTTGGAGGGAGTCAGAGCAGGAAACTGTACACATAGATGTGCCCAGGGCATTGACATATTAAAATGGATAGCAGCACCCAAAGGTGGTGTGGGGGTGAGAGCAGGGAACTATGAGTCTTCTCTTCTGATTCACAAATCTAAGATAGAATAAAGAATGTGAATGAGTTGGATGTTTGATGTTTTAAACTCAGGATGTCTTTTTGTGTTCTATCAAGGTAGTATATCAAAAACAAACTAAATAACTAGTTCCTTCATATCAGGGTTCTTACAACCTTCTAGAGCTTTCACTTGTCTGATTGCCTCTACTGTGCTTGTAGAGATGTGACTTTCATGATCCCACTGGAATTAAGACACATTATTTTTAGAGAATTAAATGAACTACAGGAGTTTTGGAGGAGTATTCTGCACTTCACTACCACTTGCAAGCACTAGCTGGGATATAGTTCTGCTTTGAATAGCAACCTCTGATTGACAGAGACTTATCAGAGAGAAAACACTTGCTTTGCTGGTTCAACCAGAGGTCTAGATTAGCATTCACCGGCCTAAAGTGGATGACACCCTCTAAAACTCAATAAAGCTATTAGCAATCAGATCAAAGTAAGCTGGCATTTCATTTTAATTTTTAATTGTCTTTTAATAGGGCCAGGAGATATCTCAGTTGCAAAAGTGGTTGCTGTGGGATTGTAAGTGCCTATAGCCAGTCGCAACTGCCATGTAGACCGCCCAGCTGTGTGTGGTTACAAACCTGTAGCTGCAGTGCTGGAGAAACTGAGAAAGGCAGAACCTTTGAGCTGGCTGGCCACCCAGTCTAGTCAATCACAGGGACTGTGTCTCAAAAACCGTGTGTGAAAGTGATTCAGGAAGACACAGGAAATCATGATCTTGCTACACCCCCAACCCCCCCACACTATCTTTTAGTGATTTAGAAATACAAAATGTTCACCTCTGTGTGCAGGCAGAGCACTAGAGAGTATGTTATCCAGCATCTGCTGTAGCTGGATAAGGTTGAATGCCCAAGATTTGGCAAGCACAATGTGACTGTTGTTGCAGTGTGACCCAAATCCAGGTTTGTTTCTTCAATTCTTGATTGACCTTCTCTTTTCTCTGTTCTTACAGGTTACAGCATGGCAGTGGCACTAGTGACTCCAGAGTGCACAAAAGAGATGAACTCAACTATTACGGCCGTCGCAAAGAAAGAAATTTGAAGCATATTATGATGCGGGAAGTCCTTCTATGTATATGTTATCTTATTGGTTGATAAATAAAGCACCTGTTGGCCAACAGGGAAGCAAGATAGGTGGGACTAAGAGTCAAGGAGGATTCATGGAAATGTAGTCAAGAATGGAGAGTTGCCATGTGATCCCAGGAGGAAAGGACACATCAAGATGGCGTCCTCGGAAAGGTAAGTCTTTATAAAAATATATATTAGTAATTATGGGTTAATAATTAAGTCAGAGCTAGCCATTAAGAAACCATAGCAAATGGCCAACAGCATTATAATTAATATAGTGTGCTATTTGTGGGCTAAAGTGGTGACAGGACCCAGGCGGGAATCCCACAACATTATTAGGTCATTGTTATTGAAGGGGCCTATTGTTTCAGTGACCTGGGCTTTATTTTCAACATTACACAATACTTATTAATATCCAGACCACTTTAAAAACTGTCTGCTCTGCCTTATTTTAGCTCCAGTCCAAATTAATGGAAACTGCCCAAACTTTGCTCCAGCAATGTGATGAGGAAATAGATACAGTTCTCACTGTGTCTATGGCTCAAGTTCCTAGGACAACAGATCCCTAACAGCTTTCACCATGTACCCGTTAATGTCCTATTCAAGACCCTTTAAAATGCAAAGAATCCAACCCACTTGTAGAACATAAAATGAAGGCATATCAAGTAACAATACTATTTGTTAAGAGAAACCAAAGCAAAGTATCTACAGACTCATGGAAATGGTTGATGTAAAAGAATGGGAACTGTTTGGTCCCTCAATATCCACACCAGTTCTTGTTTCTGATTTTCTCTGTACAGTTTCTCTTTTACATCCAACTTTTGAACAAATGGGTAGTAAATTCTTGGCACTACCTGCTATTATTGCTTCACAAAAAATGAGGTCTCAACAAAGAGGACTGTGGGTAAAGATGATTCAAATATGTTCCCTAAACATGTTAAACTTTTAAAATACATCTCCTTGCTCTTATCAGGACTGTTGTTTGATAACAGTCCCTTACCACTATGAATATTCAGTCTTTCTGGGTCTCTTGGTTATTGCTTGCTTTATTCCTTGACCGCCCCAAACAGCAAAGCTCTCTGACCCTATTCTGAGCTAATCTGAGCTCTATTCCCAAATGGTCTCAAACCTTCTGCAAAGCGCTACTCTTGCATCTTCTCATACTTCTTTGACACCTCTTGATTTTATCCAGATAATGCTTTCACTACTGATTTTATCTATACAGGGTAGATTATCCAGGCCCGAGAACCTTTCACCCTCTAATCCCCTAAGACCTCAAATTACACATCTGGTCATTTCTTTGCATATATTAGTTTATATGTGCATACTTTCATTTCTATTTAAAATCTTGATCATCAAAAAAGTAAACTGACGATGAGATAATAGGAATCCATCACACATTACTTTTCAAACAAAATTTTATTTGAACTTATAATTAAGACAATTATATTTTAACTCAGTGTGCTTTATGGAGTAAAGTGATAGTTTGTCATCTTCAATTTTTATTATGCCTGATTTTAATTGTCCTCTAAATTTGTTTTAATCTAGTAAAAGAGTGAGGAGAAGGAAGAGGTGGAAGAAAGGAGGAAGGAAAAGAGGGAGACTTTGGACATGAGGTATTCCCTAAGAAGGCTTCTGGATGGTAGATTTGCCCAGTTAGTGGCATCCTTGAGAAGTGACTGAATCATGTGCTCACTTAGCATAGTTTTGGATCAACCCACCAAGAAAAAATAGGCCCTTAGGAAGTGGAACTTAGAAATGGTCACTGAAAGGACCTTTGATGGGTTCATCTTGTGCCCTGAGCCATGCACCCACCCTCCTGCCATGGAGTAATCAAGTCTGCTATCTCATTTTTTTTCTTGCACCCAAAGCAGTAGAGCCAGATTACCATGCCCTGAATTCTCTGAAACTGTGTGTCAAAATAAATCTTCTTTTATCCCAACATTTTATCTAATACAGGAAGTTAGGAATTAATGGAAAAGAGAGAAAGGATAAAGCAAAAAGAATTCAAGTCTTATCATTGAGAATCTCTGGCCTGGCTTCAGAGCTTGGCTTCCCATTTGAGTTATCTCACTAATAGATGCTCTAATGAAGCTTATGCATACAGAGAATGAGAAAGAATAACTTAAGTAGACAGTAGTAGAAATATTGTTCACAGAGTTACAGAGCAAGGAGAGTTCTCTCAACTTGAAGCAGCAGGAGTATCTAGTGAAAGACATGGTGTTTAAATTGGCACTATGATTACTCTATTTTATGTAATACCAGTAGTACAAGAATGTGAAAGGAAGAAAGAACAAAAATAGCAATAAAAGCAGGAAAGCAAAGGCTCTGTCTAATTTGCCCGTGTTTTATTCCAAAACTCTGATGACTCTGTCACTCAGGTTGATTCCAGGTATATGAGCAAATGCCTCTCTTGGGACAGGCCTTGTTCTCACTGCTTTACATACATTAACTCACTTAAGTCTCAGAGAAAAATGGAGGAGGAAAGAAGGAATGGAGAGAACACGTGTCTGGCTCTAGGTCATCAGTCTGTGAATGGCAGTGCCAGAATGTAAATGCTAGTCTAATTGACTAACTCTGGTCTATTAGCACCATGAAATAGCTCTCCACCAGACAGGAAGCCAGACTATGACTACAGCGCACAGTAATCTCTATTTGGCACAACTGGCTCCAACGATAGCATCATTTAGATGCAAACTGGAGGAACCAGTTGGGGGGTGGGGCAGGTTGGCAAAGAAACCTGATAAGTCAGTCTGCCTGTAGTTTACGGTCTCAATTTTTGTTTACCTGAATTTTAATTAGTTCAAAGCATTAAGACATTGTTTTACTGCTTTTTTGCTTTGGTTAAATATTCTATTGTAAAACAAATCTGCCACAATGTTGAGAACCACCAGGTATTTTTTTTAGATTCAAAAATCCCAGTTTGCCTCAATTAAATTCCAAGGAAGTGATAATAACCAATTACTCAAGAATGTTTGAGTAGTTATTTGGCACACTTAATCTAAATTATTTTTGTATCTAATTATTCCTAAAAAACCACACAAACTCAAATACATTATTCTATATAAAATAATAACTGATAAAAGAACGCATTAGGTGAGTAAGAGAGAAGAAACCCATTAAATAGTAACATTCATTGTGTATCCTTTTTTCTTTTTTAATTATATGACTTTGGCAGGTGTTGTTGTTGATTCAGGCCACTAAGTCTGTTTCTGAATGTTTTCACTGAGTTCCAGAGAAGAATAAGCCAGCAGAGACCAAACTGGCTGCCAGACTTGATCTAGCTAGGACAGAACGGAAATGAGTCATTGACTCCTTCACCCACACTTTTGAAACTGAACCTGAAAGGAGAAAACTTTCATGCGCAACAGCACTCCATCTTGTTTATTGTTGTAGCCACATCTTCCGTGACATAAGTGTTTGTGGCAGACACTGTCAATAAATCCCTGTTGAGGAAAGGGATAAAGGACGTTTCTTCCGTTTCGACCTTTCCTTAGCTAGATCTTTGCTGTGAGCAGGAACCCACAGATTTCTGAGTTCCCTGAGCTGCATATAGTCTTGTAGTCAAGAAAACTATGGCAGCTAACTAGGCATCACCGTGAACTTAATGTGATGAAAATTGACTTCCTAATTTCCTCTCCCCCAGTAAGTATCCTTTTGTCACTCCAGCTGCTCAAGGCAAATCCTAACAGAAACACTTGATTCTGCTCTTCCTCTAGTTCACCAATTCCACACCTTAGCAAATAGACTTTGCCCCTCAAATGTATCCTGAAATGCTGTGTCCATACAATGCCTTTTTTTTTTGCACCATAGCTACCAAACATCTGTTCTCCTATAAAGTTCACACTTGAATTCCTTGATTTTGAGTTTGTCCATCAGCAACTGAAGCCCATCTGATAGAAAATGTGGATATTTTCACTCACAACTGCTGTTTCATTCCTCTGCTTATAATGCTTCATGTCTTCCTATCATGGTTATAACAAAATTCTTATCTGGATATTTGAATTCCCTCCTCATTTCTCTGACCTGGCTTTCTTGTCAGAACCACCAGGCCTAACATAATGACAGAGAGACTTGTTATTAATTATGAAAGGCTGGCTTTTAGCTGAGGCTTGTTTCCAACTAACTCTTATAACTTAAATTGACTTTTTTCAATTAATCTACATTATGCCATGTGGCTTTTTACCTCTCTTCCATTCTATATGTCTGACTTTCTCTGTGTCTCACTGGCATCTCTCATAAACCTAGATTCTTCCCATGTTCCTCTCTTTCCCAGGAAGTCCCGCCAGCCTCTCCTGCCTAGCTATTGATCATCCTGCTCTTATTAAACCAATCAGGTGCCTTAAGCAGGCAAGGTAAAACAGTGACATATCTTTACAAGTTTGCTCAAATATTCTGCAACACTGACCTATCTTCAGTCATAGTGTCCCTTGAGCCCTCACCATACCTTCTTCTGCTTGAGCTTGATATGGGTCCTCTTATCTCAAAGACTAGGGAACTTTTTATCTCACCATATGGAAATCTCTTTCTCCAAATCTCCACATGCTGAACTCCTTCTCCTCATTCAGGTTTTAGAGAAATTATGTCTTCATCCAGGACCCTCCTTGCAAGACACACACATGAGGCACATTTAGTCACAAATTTATTTTCTTGCCCAAACATATGCTTATTTAATGAATGTCTCCATCTTGGGAATAAATGTAGGTAAAAACAGGGATCACATTATTCTTGTTTTTCTAGCCTCATGGACTCCAGTAAATGCTTCCTGAATCAATGAGTGTTTCTGAAGATCTTTGAGCAGTGTTCCTCAGTGAGTTTGGGGTACTTTTGTTAAATGTTAATTGATCATTATGCTATAAGGTCTCTGTAAACAGAATAGATGCTATAATTGACACTGAGCCCTTTTATTTTGGTTTTAGAGCAAAATCTGATAAGTCATCCTTTTGGAAATACTTTCAAAATGCAAGTATATAAGCTAAACCAGTTTTAATACATTTCCGTCGAAATTTAATTTCTTCAATCCTGTCAAGTCTGTGAGTATAGCATTGAAAAACTTGTCAGAATATTGTATATATAGGCATAACCATACCAATGAAGTGATCTTTTCAACTACACCTTTCATCTTGTTTTCTGCCTTTCTCGCTCATTTTGGTGTATTTTAATAATTTCCTGAGTATAAATGGTTAAGTACAGAATGATGGAAAAAGAAAATTGAAACCACTGTGCAAAAGCAGAGAAACCTGTTGTTACACTGCCATGTGTGTCTTTGGTAATTAACTTCTCATTCGGGAGTTGCCTTTCCAGAGTAGCTCAGCAGTGTCATTTATAATGATTTTACTTTGCTGAGCCACTGTCAGCTCATGGCACCCTGAGGCCAGTTGTTCAGGATTGTCATAAAATGACACTGTATCCCAGTTACCACTAAATGGCGTTAGCCTGTAGGCCTGGCCTTCAAAGTTTAAGAATATGTCTTGTGTCTACACAAGAAGAGATTGGGTTTCCCTAAAATGTTTTTAAGTGGTTTATGGTAATAATCTACGCAGCCTATTTAAGGCAATTGTGTTTAAGCAGTATTTGTTAGTACAAGCAAAGTGTGGTCACAGTTTTAGGTTTGTTCCATAGGGATCCTTGTTTGTACTCCCTACTCACATTATAGCAGGACTCTTGCAGGTTCTGCTTTCAGTCTTTAACTTCTGTGTTGGGGAGAAAAGCAGCATGAAATGGAAAGACAAAAACATTAGTCCTAGAGAGGAAAAATTGATCTAGAGATATAGATAGCCAAAGAATAGTTGCATGATTATTATTATTAACATATGCCTGGTAAAGAAGTAGCAATGACAAGTGCTTCTCTTTATGAGTTAGAAGAATTTTGAATGGGACTGACTCCCAGACACAGTGTAAGGAGAAAACAGTTCCTTCAGGGACTTTTAAAGTGGCCACTAGTTAGCAAGGAGATACAGGCGGGACTTCTGGATAGAGGGAGTTCTGGGAAGAAGAAAGAGGAGGAGGAGGAGGAGGAGGAGGAGGAG
This sequence comes from Mesocricetus auratus, assembly GCF_017639785.1. Lineage (NCBI taxonomy): Eukaryota > Metazoa > Chordata > Mammalia > Rodentia > Cricetidae > Mesocricetus > Mesocricetus auratus. The sequence continues at coordinate 32,525,949 of NW_024429201.1, forward strand.
GAGGAGGAGGAGGAGGAGGTGGTGGTGGTGGAAAAGAAGAAGAAGAAGAAGAAGAAGAAGAAGAAGAAGAAGAAGAAGAAGAAGAAGAAGAAGAAGAAGAAGAAGAAGAAGAAGAAGAAGAAGAAGAAGAAGAAGAAGAAGAAGAAGGAAAGAAAGAAAGAAAGAAAGAAAGAAAGAAAGAAAGAAAGAAAGAAAGAAAGAAAGACAGAATTGTCAGCCGAAGGCCATAATGGAGATGAGGTAATGAGCACCTTAATTTAAGTTGAAAGAGCCACTTAGAAACAAGTCTAAGCAAAGGCTGAGCTTTCATGACTAATAATAAGCCCCCTTGTCATTTTTTGTGAGCTGACATCCCTAAAAGAAAAGTCCATCTGTAGTCTATCAATTTCTGAAGTTAAAAATAGAAATGAACACTTAATTTATCCTGAAATACAGATTATTTTGCTATAAAGATATGTACGTAAAATATTGATTGCTGTAAATTCTCATTGTTGCAAATTACAAAACATCCCCAGCAGCTGAAATTACATAACAAATATGCAAATATGTGTGCTATGTATCCATGCATATTATTATATTCTCATTTTTAATCTGTGTATTATGTATGTGTGTGTTTGTGTGTGTATTTGAAGGTGGGTGTGAGTGTCCCACAGTATCCATGTGGTGGTTAGAGAACAATGTAAAGGAGTACTGGGATTACAAAGGCATATACTTCTGGCTTTTACATGGATTCAAGACCTCCGAACCAAGGTATTCATGCTTGTGCATGGTTTATGTTATTGTTTTTAAGTGTGTGTGCACTCGTGCATGATCATGCATGCACTCAGGGAAGCCAGAAGAGTGCATGGGTTTCCTTTGAGCCAGATTGTTAGCTTTCAGTGTGGGTGCTGGGAACCAAAATGTATCCTCTGGAAGAGCAATATGAGGTAATTGTTATAATTTCTCAAAATTCGTTGAGTATTTTTTGTAACCCTCTAGGAAAATATATTATACTGTTTCTGTATTTTGTAAGTTTATTATAAATGACTACATATATATACATATATATATATATATATATATATATATATATATATTAAGACAGGGTCTCCATATGCACTCCTGCTCAGCTTGGAATTCCTTGTGTAAACTAGGCTAGTGTAGAACTTATAGAGACCCACTTTACCCTGCCTTCCAAGTCCTGTAATTAAAAACACTTGCCAAAACACCCTGCTTTTTAAAAATAGTTTTGTAACATTCAGGCCTTACCAAGTAATTACTCATTTAGAGAACACAAGATAAAACCTGGAGAAATACTGGTGATTGCTAATACACACCAGGCACAGTTTCTCCATGTTGTAACAGTGTAGTTACCAACTTTATCAATGTAACCACAACAGCATTTTCAGGCATTATGTATAAGTACACACCATAAATGATATCTGTTGATGAGATATATATTCTCTCCTTCCAATATTGACACCATAGAGGCTTGTATGTGGGTAACAAGCCATCGTTGTAATACACCTATAAGGAAGACTAAGAGAAGTAATTCAAGAAGGTCATGTATTCATCATACAGTGTTGGTGGAAATGACCATGAAGTAAATCATGCCAACAAGACCATTTTTCTTTACAAGAATAACGTAATTTGGAATTGTACTAAAAAAGTAACAATAAATAACAGTTGCAGTGACATAGGAAATGCATAGATTTAATTACTGTTTTCTCTCCTAAGAGGTTCAGTGTGACTGGATTTATGTTGAGGGCTTTGATCCATTTGGACTTTTAAGTTTTGAGCATGGCAATAGACATGGATCTATCTGCAGTCTTCTGCATATCAGCATCCAGTTATGTCAACACCATTTGTTGAAGATGCTTTCTTTTTTCCACTGTATAATTTTAGATTTTTTGTCAAAAATCAGGTTTTTGTAGGTGTGTAGGTCAATATCAGGGTTTTCAATTGCATTCTGTTGGTGTGCCTATTTATTTATTTATTTATTTTTTTGCCAATACCAATTTGTTTTCAGGACTATAGCACTATAACAGAGCTTGAAGTCAGGGATGGTGATGCCTCCGGAAGTTCCTTTATTGTACAGGGTTGTTTTGGCTATTTTCAGTTTTTTGTTTGTTTGTTTGTTTTTCCTTATAAAGTTGAGAATTGTTCTTTCAAGGTTTGTTAAGAATTGTGCTGGGATTTTGATGGGGATTGCATTGAATCTGTAGATTGCTTTTGGCAAGATTGCCACTTTTACTATTTTGATCCTACCTATCCAGGAGCGTGGGAGATCTTTCCGTTTTATGGTATCTTCTTTAATTTCTTTCTTTAAAAACTCAAAGTTCTTGTTATACAGGTCTTTTGCTGAGAAAGCAATCAGAGAAACATCACCATTTACATTTGCCACAACAATATATTTTACTTTTATGCCTGCAAATTGATTAACTTTGAAAATTACACCTTTGATATTACCACCTGTTCAGAGTTCCAGAGGCAGACTCAGCAGTTACTGCTGTGAATAGATGTACCTCCTCCCTCTGAGAAATAGTTTTAGGCAATGATCTCTTAGTCAGTTGGTTCCAAGTTAAAGAGTATTCCTTGAGTGGATAACTTCTGGTTTTGTTAATTGTCTTTCATGAAAACAATACAGGCCATTATCTCAAATGACACCAAGGAATTAAAGACAGCCAACTACAACTTGAAAACACTTTAGGTACTTATGCAAGTAGTTCTTAGAGAAAGGAAAGTTGTAAACACCTTTCTGAGTGTGGTTCCTATAGTAGAGCCTCTTCTATGCCTGGCAGTTAACATCCAAATGTTAAATTTCTTCTCAGGTCAGAGGTAATAATCTCCCTTGCCAGATGCTGGTTATTTCTTATTTCTTATATTTACCATTTGGCCTTGGCTTTTCTTGGGATGTTTGTCATTTTTTTTAACTTTATAATTGATTTTTTATGGATTTCACATTGCACATCCTGATCCCACTCATTTCCTTGTCCCCCACTTCCCTCCTCTGTTCTGGACACCTTCTCCACAAGATAAAAACAAAATTTAAAAGTATCCCCCCCCTTCAAAAATCCCCCCCAAACAAATAAATAAAATCCACAAAATGTCAGTGTGGAAGCTGCAGTGCAGCCCAGTGAGTCCCACTGTCTACGCTGTAGTCCATACATCTTTACTTGTAAGTGTTCATTGTAGTGAGTCATTGATTTGGTTCAAGACCTCTGGCTCTGCTGCTACCCTGTCCATACTGCACCTTCACTGTAACTCCTCTTGGATATCCTATTGCTGCCTTGTGTCATGAAGATCTTGCAGCTTTGGGTCTGCAGGTCTGGCCCCTTCACATGCTCCAGCAGCTCATGGATGATCAGGTGGACCTAGATGATAGCTGGGCTGGTCATCAGACCGTCATTGTCACTGTCAGGGCAAGCCCTCCAGCATTGCCCCAGCTGGCTCACCCAGTGTAGCAGACAGCAAGGAGCAGGGCTAGTTCTGCTCTCGGGTCTGACTCACCTGCACCAGGGCCAGCTCTACTGTTTTGCACAGGTGAGTTGCAGGGACTGGGCTCCTGATTGCTGCAGTTGGTGATGGTCAGGGGAGGTTTCTCTGTTCTCTTGGTAAGTGGTGGGATTGGGGCGCTATTTCCCTCACCCATGCCACCACATGGCATTAGAGGGAGAGGTCAGGGGGAGCTCTCCTGCTCTCACACCTGCAGAACTGGTTCGCCTGTGCCCCCACCTACAGGTTCAGCTCTAATGTGCTACCCAGGAGAGGAATACAGCTCAGTCTCCCCTGTGCTGAAGCCCGTGAAGGGCAGGGTCAGCTCTTCTGTGTGTCACAAGTGGCAAGGAGCAAAGGGAGTGCAGGGTATCTTTCTATCACCCATGCGATCACCGGGCATACAAGGGGGATGGAGTCAACTCTCCCACTCTCACGGCCCTGGGACCAGCTTTTCCTATCTGAAGTAATAGCAAAAGGCAAGCAGTGAGGGGTGAAAGGCAAGGGGGTATCTTTCCCTTGCTCATGCCACCATGTGACAGACAGTGGGGCTAGCTCTCCCACTCTCATACCTTCAGGACCGGCTCTCCCTCACCACCACACAGGGACAGCTCTTCTATGCTGCCCAAGCAAGATGCAGGGCCTGCTCTCTGGAGCGCCGCAGATGGTGACAGGCAAGACCAGTTCTCCTTAGTGTTGCAGCCAGTGAGGGGCAGGCCCAACTCTGTGCAGCCCTGTTTCCACTGCCTTGGTGATAACAGGAGCCATAGACACCAACACAGAGCATGGTTGCAGCGGAAGCATGGACCCAGACAAGGCCCTTGGTGATAGCTCAAGCATGAACGGCTCCATGGCTGCAAGTGGCAGCGCAGGCGATTCAGATGTGTATGGCCCTGAGAGGCTCGGTTCTTAGATACTAACACAGCCCTAGGTATCAGTCCAGACCTCTGATATCCAAGTGGCTTTTGGTGGCAATATGGGCCATAGATATCAACACAGACCCCAGCTGTGGTTGGACCATGGACCCAGATATGGTCCTTGGCAGGGGTCTGGGCTCAGATGCCTCTGTGGCCCCATTTGTCAGTATGGGTCACTCAAATTAGCATGGACCCATCGACAGTGTGAGCCTCAAACATCCACAGGGCCCCAGGTGGCTGCTCAGATCCGGGGCATCTGCACTAACTTTGATGGCTAAAGGAGTCTCGGACATCAAAGCAGACCATGGCTGAGGCTGGGCCATGGAACCAGACGTAGCTCCAGCCACAGCTCTGGCCTGTATGATGCTATGGCCTTGAATGGCAGCACATGTCACTCCAGTGTGTGTGAGCCTGAAAGCAGCACAGTCCTCAGACACCAACTTGGCTACCGGTAGAGGCCCAGATCCTGGGCACTATGTGGCCTTTGGTGGCAACACGGACCACAGACATGCAACAGAGACTCAGGCTGTGGTGGGGCCACCAATACATGCTTGGCAACAGTCTGGGCATGGATGTCATTGTGGCTCCAGTCATCATTGCGGATTACCTAGATAGGCATGGCCCCAGTGGCAGCATGTTCCTCGAATGCCATGTCCCCAGGTGGCAGCTCATACCCCAGGCTTCCTCTTGGTCTCCAGTAGTAACAGGAGCCATGGACATCAACTCAGAGCCCGGCCAAAGCAGGACCACAGACCCAGACATGACCCTTAGCAACAGTCTGGACCAGACCATGGTCCTGGGTGGCAGTGTAGGAACCCTGGATTAGCATGGCCCCTTGGGTGCACAGCCGTCAGATACTGACAAGGTCACAGATGGTGACCAGGGCGCCAGGCATGCGCAGAGCCCTCTGTAGTAACAGGAGCCATGGACATCAGCAAAGACCCCCACAGCAGTCCAGGCCCAAACATCAGCATGTCCCTGGGTGGCAAGCCTGCCTCCTATACCAGCCTATTCCTCACCACCCTCACCTCTTCAGATCCACCGTTCTCCCTAGGACATGAGTGAATCATTCTCTCTCTCTCCCATCTCCCCACCCTGTACTTACTCACCATAATAGTGCCCAACCGCTGTCCTCCACACACCCTCCCAGGCCTCGGGTGCTTTTATTCTTAACACACATGCATCTCTTTAACTCTCTGCTCCTGTTTCACTGTTTTGTCTCAAAAGGCACAATTCTTATTTCACGTACAAATATCTAACTACACTGTCCTAGACATACGTAGTGAAATGTTTTAAGTAAACAGTTAACTAAAGACATACCATTTGGGGGTCATTTTGAATGATTTTTTTTGTAGGAATGTAAGTCGTTCCTTAATATAGAACAGGTTAGTCACTGGCAGTCTCTCTTCCAGGCATTTAGAGCAACAGACCCAGAGAGAAGGAAACATACCGCCATATTCGCTGAAGTCTTTGTGATTTATGAAAGGCCAAATAATGACTTATACGCAGCTGAATGAGGTCATCCATTTGTGTATAGAATTCCCAGTTTGATCCTTTATGTTCCAAATCTATCATATTGGCATTGCACTGCAGGAAACAAGACATACTTAAATCCTGAATTGTCTCCTGAATTGTTGCCTGAGTATACTTTCAAGTCATAATTTTTGGTACAAAATCCTCCAAAATTATGGAGAAAATAGATTTAGAAGTGAAACAATATGTGAGTTAATTTGCCCTCCTTATAATGCACTGTGTGTACCACACTTAACAGGAAGAGCCATTTCCATTGTGTTAGGGATTTTGTCACAGTTTCATTTTTGTTTTGTTTTGTGTTTCACACCTATATCTCGCCAGAAAAAGTAGAGACATATTGACTATTATGAAGTGAAATATAACTTTATGACGAAGAGGTCAAAGTATACAGCAGAAACAGGAAAGAAAAATGTAAGTTAGGATATTCAAATTGAACAAGTAAGACTAAGGTTAAAGGTGCTAAAAGGAAGAGAAAACCAAGCACTGTTTAATAAAAAAAATTTTTAAATATGGTGCTAGACTAAGTAGTCATTACTTGCATGACTCACTTGGAAGGCAAGGATGAGCAAAACTGAATAGTGCTGCTTAGAGGAGATGAGGAAGGATATGGTCTTTAGTGTGATGCATTCAAGAGAATGCAAAGCACATTTCTGTGCCTGAAAATATTCACGAGTTGTCTCAAGATTCAGATTTGGTACTTGTTGCCTATTGAATTTTTTTATGTCATATGATAGGAGAAGTAAATGTTCTTGAATACATATTGAATTTCTTAAGTTGGGTTTCCAAGGAATAGATTCACTTACTTTGGGAGATGGATTCCAGGAAAGGGAGGGAGTAAGAGAGGGAGTAAGGGAGAGAGGGAGAGAAAGTCATTGTAATTATAATGCTTAGCAAAATTCTTAGGGTTTTGAACATTTTATCCAGATCCATACTTACCTGACTTTAATAGGAGCCTAGGGTGAGCACAGAAAGCTAGAGTCTGGTACAACACAGGGATAGACTGCGGAGTGTGCTTCATTTATTGGACTGTGAACCTTTAGTTTTTCACAAACATTCAAGAGCAATTACTTGTAAAGATACTTTCAGCAACTATATGAGGCTAAACCCACTTTATTCCCAAACTCACTCAATAAATGGATTGAATGACTCTTGTCTTTTTTGTTTTTTGTTTTTAATTTAAATTTAAATTAGAAAAAGGTTGCTTCACATGTCAATTCCAGGTCCCTCTCCCTTTCCCTCCCCTCCTCCCATGCCCTCCCACCAACCCCTTCATTATCCCCTCATTTCCCCAGGGAGGGTAAGGCCCACAATGGGGGTGTCCATAGTCTGTCATTTCATCCAGGGCAGGGCCTAGGCCCTCCTCTGAGAGTCCAGGGTGAGAGTACATCTCTCATTGTTGGATGGAAGTCCAAAGTCTATTTGTATACCTGGGATAAATACTGATCTACTACTACCCAAGGCTCAATAGATTACCTAGGCCTCCTCACTGACACCCACATTCAGGGGGTCTTGACCAGTTCCATGCTGGATTCCCAGGCATCAATATGGGATTCAAGAGCTAACCCTTGTCAGGTCAGCTGTTTCTGGGGGTTAAACTAGCCCAGTCTTAACCCCATTGCTCATCAGTCCTCCCTCTCTGTCACTGGATTCCTTGAGTGCAGCTCAATGTTTAGCTGGGGGAGTCTGCCGCTGCTTCCATCAGCCATTGAATGAAGGTTCTGTTTCCCAGACTCTCTGCCCATGGGATTGTAGGCTGGCACTCCCCAGATCTATGCCTAAAATCCATATATGAGAGAGTACATGCCATGTTTCTCTTTTTGTGACTGGGTTACCTCACTCAGGATGGTTTCTTCTAGTGCCATCTATTTGCCTGCAAATTTCAGGATTCCATTGTTTTTTTTTTCTGCTGAATAGTACTCCATTGTGTAAATATACCACATTTTCTCTATCCACTCTTCGGTTGAGGGGCATCTAGGTTGCTTCCAAGTTCTGGCTATTACAAATAATGCTGCTATGAACATAGTGGAACAGACATCCTTGTTGTATGAATGGGCATCTTTTGGATATATGCCTAAGAGTGGAGTTGCTGAGTCTTGTGGTAGGTTTATTCCCATTTTCCTGAGGAATCTCCATACTGATTTCCACAGTGGCTGTACAAGTTGGCACTCCCACCAGCAGTGGAGGAGTATTCCCCTTTTACCACATCCTCTCCAGCATAATTGCCATTGGTGTTTTTGATTTTAGCCATTCTGACAGGAGTGAGATGGTATCTCAGAGTTTTTTTGATTTGCATTTCCCGGAAGGCTAAGGATGTTGAGCACTTTCTCAGGTGCCTCTCAGCCATTTTAGACTCCTCTATTGAAAACTCTCTATTTAGTTCTGTAGCCCACTTTTTTTGTTACTAAAAATTTAATAATTGTATAGTAACAATAATTTAACAGACACATTTGTCAGGACATATTCAATAATACAGAAAAATGTGGACTGTTAAGATGAAGCCCTTCAAGTGAATTGATAAAATCCTGTCATTATGATCGCTCAAGTCTAGACACTAAACTCTGAGTCACTGCTTGTAAATCATTTTCCAATGTGGTATCAGTTTGTAGCCCACTTTTTAATTGGATCATTTGGTGTTTTGGAGTCTTGCTTCTTGAGTTCTTTGTAAATTTTGGAGATCAGCCCTCTATCAGATGTGGGGTTAATGAATATCTTTTCGCATTCTGTGGGCTGCCTTTTTGTCTTGCTGACTGTATCCTTTGCCTTACAGAAGCTTCTCAGTTTCAGGAAGTCCTATTTATTAATTGTATCTTGCTACTGGTGTTATGTTCAGGAAGCTGTTCTGAATATTTGTTCATATACACACAGATAAGTTTAGTCTTCTCAAGGGAACTTCTCTTAACAACAGAGAGAGATACCATTACAGAAAACTACAGCCTATCAAATACAAAGTTGTAGAATCCAGACCCAAATGATAGATCTATAAAATAATTCCTACATCTAATACTTGGGATCATTGTGGAAGAGGAGACATAAAGATTGTAAAAACCAGAGAAACAGGAAGTTTGCTATGATGTTGTACCTCCTAGAAGTAAATGTCAGAGAAGCCACCTATAAAGTATCATTAACAGGGCTGACTAAACATGACATGAACAAGGACAACATCAATACACATGCTAACATAAAAAGGGAAGGATCAAAATGTCTCTTAATCCTAGACAAAGAGCTACAAGAAACTAAGGAATGCCAAGGGCATGAGAAATAGTCTTTTCCAGGGAAAAGCATACCAATTGGTTATCCAATATCAAACAGAAGCCCTGAAATCATATACACACAAGTAACATTATATGGACTGAGCAGTTGTAGTTAGATATTTTAGAATATAATACATATATATGTGCAAACAATTTTTAAACAGAGACCATAAGTTTTCAAGAGAGTGAGGGGGGCTAATACGAGGTTTTGAAGGTAGGAAACGGTAGGAGGAAATACTAAAATTGTATTATAATCTCAAATCATTAATAATATTTAAAATAGGAAATCTATTTTCATACATTGTGAAGGCAATCAGTCCAACATCAAGCCTCTTACCAGTGTGTGCAGACAAGCATCTTCTCCTCATCTTCATACTGCCATCCCTCTACGCCTCTGTGACCTAATCTCCTCGTCTTATAAGGACACTAGTCATCTTATATTAGAACCTAACCTGATGACCTAATTTCCCTTAGCTGCTTTCTTAAAGGTACTCTCTTTAAACATAGAGTGGGTACCAGGGCTTGGAATTTCAGCCTAAGAATTGAGTACAGAAGACCACAGAGATGGCTCAGCAAGTAGAGGAACTTCCACAGAGGCCTGAGGACCTGAGTTCAATGCTGGGCCCCACAGGATTAAAGGAAAATAACTGATTTTTAAGAGTCATTCTCTGACTTCCAAATGCATGACTTGGCATGGGTGTGCCAAAGGGTGCCTATACACGCCCACACACACAGACACACACACTGGCACTAAATAAAAGCAACTGACCCTAACATTAAATGAAGCTTCACTCTGGAGTATAAGATCAAGAAAGCCAATACCAGCAATGTTTTATATTTTAATAGACCGGAGGACCTACTCATTTAACTTGGCCGTGCTTGCATGCATGTATGCATGTAGGCATGTACTTGTATTTGTGTGTGCACGTGCGAGTACATATGCACAGGTGTGTATGTGTGTGGAGGCCAGAATTCCACATGGGTTATCTTCCTCAGGCAGTATTCATGTTATTTTTTGAGATAAGAGTTCACCAATGGGCTAGACTGTCAGGCCAGCACATCCCTAAGATCTTCCTGCTCTAACCTCATTAGCCCTGTGATTACAGTGTGCCTCTATACGCAGATTTTCTCATTTGAGTGCTCAGACCAAGTGAGTGTTTGTGTGCCAAGCACTTTACTGACTGAGCCACCATCTTCCTACCCACTATTTTACTAGTTTTTATTGCTGATTTTTAAATTCCTGAGTTGGAGCACATGTTCTAATACATTATAAGAGATCAGAGTTTCTCGTGACTATTTTGTTTGTCTTAAGGAAAAAAATATTAAACCATTTTTCTGGGCATTTGATAAAAATAGTATTCACAAATAGACAATGAGACAATCAAAGCATGACCTACTAATACTTACCATGGATTATGGAAAGCAAGAACTTCAGATCCAAGTCCCTCCTCCTTCACTTTTCCTCTTTGGTCTTGAATTTGACTACTTCTTATTCTAACTCTCCCTTTATGAGAACACTCTTCAGAACAGTAGATGTTTGTTTCAATTTCTCTGGCATGTGTGTGGGCGGGTGATCATTCTGTATGAATCAAATAAATCATTCTACAAAGGATTATCACAGTCCTGAATGTCAGACATCACCCAATTACTAATCTAACAATAGTAAAATGTAAAACAATAATATAAAAACAAAGAAAAGAAAATAGAGTGGAAGGTGTATCTAATCGTGCTTCTACTCTGAGTTCTCAAGTGTGTTAAATTATTCGTATGCTTTATTTAATGTATTATTAAAACATTTGGGGAAATTTTACTCAGGGAATTAAAGTGATTTTTCCAGTGTAGTAGAGCCAGTCAACATCAGAGTTAGAATTTTAAAACAATTCTAACTCCCAAGTCATGGTCATGTCCTGATGGGATATTCTAGAGGCTCTGCCACCCAAGTGAACTCAGAATAAACAAAAAAGTTTTACTCAATATAAAGTAGAAAATAGATCTCAAAAGAACAGTCATAAAGCTCAGACTGCAAAGACAAGTGATGATTAAAAATAAATGTTTTAGGATTTGATCCCATAGGTTAAAGAAATACTTCTTACCCTAGAGTAGTCTGGGATATCATTATGACCAGCAATGACAAACTTGAGTTTATCATTTCCTTGCATAAATGAGGATGTTGCAGGAGCAGGAAATAAACATTATGGTTAAGTGACCCATATAACAGTGTGTAGTTTTCAGCTGTACATGATGAAGTTCACAAACTAGAACACAGAATCCCCTGACTCTCAGTGGAAAACCATGGTCTTTTAGCCCTAAAGAGTACTCAAGACTCAGGTACCCATGGAGTCACATAACTAAGGAAAAGTTTGCATCTCACTGAGGGCAATTCTGTACCAATGGCATCCAATGTCTTCAGATAATCAGTAATGGACAGCAGAAGAAAGTTCAAATTTTCAAAAATACAAGGAATACTCCAAAGAAAATTCATCTTTCCACCTGCTAAGCAGAGCGTCATCACCTAAAGATAACAGCATCCGTAGACACACTTGCTTAGCAACCAAATCACAAGGGTTTCCTGAGAGCTTCCTTGGGACTAGAAATAGTACCTTCTTAGCCAGCTGGCCTAAAAACTCGTGACAAAGGTAAAAACCAGAGGAACTGCAGAGCTCGCCCTGCCCCTCATTTGTCTAGAATAGTGTCTCTAGCACCTTTGGGTAACTGGATGTTTGAAAGCTGATAATGAAGCACATGTGTTCACTTTCTCCTGTACCAATTCGTTCAAGGATACCACCCACTTTCTCTTCTAAGAGGTTCAGTGTGGCTGGGTTTATGTTGAGGTCTTTGATCCATTTGGACTTAAGTTTTGTGCATGGCAATAGACATGGATCGATCCACATTCTTCTACATGTCAGCATCCAGTTATGCCAGCACCATTTATTAAAGATGATTGTTTTTTGTTTGTTTGTTTGTTTGTTTTTTGAGACAAGGCTTTGCCACAGCCCAGGTTGCCTTGAATTCACGATCTTCCTTTTTCAGCTTCCCAAGTGCTACTCAACTATATCGAGTGAATTGTATCATAAAGATGTGGAACAATGGCTAGGTAGACAAATACAGAAAGATGTTGAGCTAATGAGGGAATAATTATGGAATAGTAAACACTGTGCGATGGGAGCACAGAAGGTACATTTGAATTCAGAAAGGGATGAGGTATTATTTGAGTCGGGATGTGAAGAAGAGAAGTTTATCAGACAATATTGAAGAAGGTTATAGGTAGTAAAAAAAAATGCAACATTCTAGGAACTGTAAGGTGAAGTATGAGCATGTAAAACAGAGGCTGGGTTTGGGAGGTTAGTGAGAGACAAAGTTAGACAGGAACATAAAGGCTAATAACAGCACAATGGCATGTCGCTGTATACTGGATAGACTTTAGATTTTCTTCTATGAATAGCGGTGGGACATGATCCTTCTTTGGTATTACCTTTCTTTAAGAATGGGAATGTCTACCCTTCCACAAACTGGAAGTATATAACTTTATTTATGGTTTTTACAAAAACTTAAAACTAAGAAGAAGTGAGTATCTAAGGACACAAATTCATCTTTTGAACAATATCAGAACTATTTGAACTTTAGGAACACTTTGAGATGTACTAAAGGTGTTTGGCATTGTGAAGTGGCCATAAGCCTTTAGGGGATGGGAACAGAATATTATGACCAGTCTCCAAAAATGGCTCATGTATTCAAGGCTTTGTCTCCCAACTAGTCAGTCCTGTCATTGAGAGGTCCTGAATGATGATGGATTTGACCATTTATGGATTCTTAATGTTAGTATGTTAAAGATGTTCTAGAGAGTGAATGTAGGACGTGTGACCTTACTGAAAGAAGGGAATATTCACTGGGAATATATCTTATAACGATATACACGGGGTCTGGTTCCTCTCTAGTGTTTTTGCTTTCTATCCCACTGGAGATGAGCTCTACCACATGATCTTATCATGATGACATACTACTCCACTACAGACCTGCATGAATGAAGCAAGCTAACCACATCTGAACCCACAGAGAGTAAGCAAAGCAATTATTCCTTCACTTAAGTTCCTCTTTTCGATATTTCTCATTGTGAAGGGAGGGAAAAAAGTAAAGAAAAAACAAAAGATGAAAGTCCTACTTCCATAGATTCATATTGCAGTAATTAATACACATTCTAAATGCCTTGCAAGTCAGCATATCAGAAGTGTCTAGGCAAATGATTTACTATTAAAAACTATGTAAGAGAAATCTTTCTAGAGAAGAAGACTACAAATTACAGCCCACAAGTCAAATTTATTGTCACCTGTTTTTATATGGCCAATAGCATAAAATCAGAGAACAATATGTCATAGCACATGAAAACTGTCAGAAAATAAAATTTTAATGCTCATCCCTTCACATTCTTTAGGTCTCTTTTGTGCAAAGTAGAGTGTTCACTATGACCATGTACTTCAGGGAGTCTGAAATATTTATTATCTGCCCATCAAAGAAAAATATGCATCAATCCCAGCATAGAGGACCCAGGCCAGCCTGATCACCACTTCATCTACAGAAGAATAGCCACTGGTAGATCGAAGAGGACTGAGTCTTGAGAACAGAATAAGCAAAATAAACTTCCTGGAAGTTACTCTGATTGCAGGGTATATGTCAGTGTGGTCATGGAAAAAGCTTATGAGGAGTTAGGATGATGTGTTAAAATGAGGAGCAGGGCTTGACTCATGGAGGCCCTTGGCCTAAGGAGAACAAAAGGAAAAGAAGTTACATTTCTATTTAACAAAGACCAAGTAAGGCTTTTTAAAGTAAAGATTAACTTACTTAAAAGGAAAGGGGTTTATTTGGTTTTGTTCTCTTAAAATTGTTTTAGTAATAGCTTGTAGGACAGATAAGGGGTTGGTAGGAGGAGAGTATGAAAAAGTAGAAGGAGCTTAAACACAAAGGTTTAGATAATGAGCCTTTAAGATGTTCTCTCAGAAAAGAAGGAAGCAAGTCAGGTAGAAAGATGCCAAGTTGATGTCTGAGTACCCAGAAACATGCAAAGAGGATGCATTTAACCTGTGTTGATTGAATAAATGCACAAAGGGATAAAGGAAGGAGGGAAATAGAAGAAAGGCAGAAAGAAGAAAAGCGAAAAGGCAAAGCTAGTGGATCTCAGTGACTGATGAAATGAAGGAAACGAGCGGACACAGCCGAGGAACTGAGGCAGGAAAGCCAAATATATTTTGGTTTTGCTTTTGTGGACTTCTGGTGATGCCATGATTTGAATACCCAAAGTCTCTTGTGAACTCATGATTTAGAGGTACTGAAATGCTCAGTCCCCAAGTGGTGTCCCCATTTTTGGAGACTGTGGAACCTTTAGGAGATGAGTCCTAGCTTTCAGAAGGTCATTAGGTGTATAAGCCTCTGAAAGTTGTGCCCAGGCTGTGGTTCCAGCTTCATTCTCTGCTTCCTGCCCTTTCATAATATGAACAGCTGTCTGCTGCCAAGTGCATGGGGTCAAGAAAGTATGAACCAAACAAACTCCTTTTCCCTGGTGTTTGTTTTCAGGTATTGTGATTACAGAGGCACGGAAGTAAAAAGAGTTAAAAACAGGCAGTATGCAAGAAAATGTCAAATGAAAGGATTTTAGATGTTATTTCTGGAACAAGATCAGTGTAGAGATAGAAATCAGAACCCATCCTTCCAGAGGTATGTCTGAATCTGTAAGAATAAGTTGTAAGCATGGGAGCTGTCACTGTCTAGGTTTGCAAGGTAGAGTAAAAGTTAATTTAGAAACTTAACATTTCATAGCCTCTATCAATGAGAGAGATAAAGAGACAAAGAGAAAAAGAGACAGAAAGAGAGGAAGGGACAGAAGGAAGAGAGAGGAGGAGGAAACACAAAAGAAAGAAAGTAGAGCAGGGAGAAAGACGGAGACAAGGAGGAAGGGAAGAGAAACAGAACCATCAGGACATTATTCAGACATTTGCAAATAGTTTATTGCTTCTGGAAATGCATGGTGCAGACTATGTACACCAGAAAAATTTTCTGTTTTGTTCACCCAAATTATATTTTAAGTGGAGCTTTGGAAATAGGGCTTAAAGGGTAACTTGGAATACTTCGCTGATTGATCACATTTATTTCCTGCAAATAACATGTTAAATTGTGTTTTAACAGCTGAATGACTCTCAGTGCACAGACAGAGTTGAAGTAAATCAAGTGACTTATAACTCCAGTAAGCCCCAGTACACACATATACATATCCACAAGAAAATATAAGCATCCCCATGCCTTCCCCAATTTAAGCTTTATAGAGATGGCTGAATTACCTAGAAATGCAAGTATCTCCTTGTGTTTTATAAGCATCAATAGCAGAAAAATGGTATGCAGAGAATGGAAACTATCTCCACCAGGGATTTGTAGTCACTAATAACTCAGCATCTGCACCTGCTGCAAGACAATATTTGGCTTGCAAAGGAAAATGTGTTTTTAGAACAAAGCTAAATATATTTATACAGTTGGATAATTACCGGATTGAGTCATGAAGAACTGAAGCTTTAATATCCCTTGTCAAGGCATCCTAAGTCCAAAATATCAAGAGTATTGAGACACTATAAGATACAAGGATTTAAATTTGTACCAGAAAACAGTAGAAAGGATATTATGGATCAGATTACAAAGGAAAGAAGAGTGGACCACTTGACCAGTTAATTCTTCTATTCATGTTGCCCACCACCACATTTTATACTACCTTCTCTTCTAAATAGGGTTAGAGACTGTCTAGATTATTCACTTCAATAGTCTTGTTACCAGTAACTGAGACCAGAAATGTCTCAGATGTTTTGTTTAGCTCCTGGTTTTCTGGGCAATATTATCCATGCAGCCTCCCAACAACAGGACCCTTTCTTCCTCCACCATAATACCCAGGGCCTTTCCGCCTATCAGGAGGATGTCTGTAACAATAAATGAACAAGAATACTCAAAGCTGCCTTCTAAATTCCCCCTCCAAGAGAAGGTAACACACTGCCATATTAAATCGTGGAGAAAAACTAACAAGGACTTTCTTTCAAATACTTTATCTTTTATTTTGGTATGCTTCTTTTTTGCATGTGAACTAAAATCATTCCCATTGACTAAGGGAGGAGTGAGTCAAAGAAATATGCATAAATTTTTCATGTTACTCATATCTTCTATGAGCCTGAAAGGCAACTTAGATCACATAATAGTGAGCAGAGGCATAAATGATTTTACTACACTCCAGTACACTTGTATATAAAATTACGGACAAAAACGTCACACGTGCACACACATATACACACAGTGTGTGCATGCACTCACAAAACCCAAATATCAATTAGTCAGACACAATTGGATTTGCATTACATGAAAGCCTATGTTATATGAACGATACCCAACCCTGCAATGCATTTGGTTTATCTTTGTCTGTTTAGTCACATTCACCCAGCACCAACATACTATTGCCACCAAGAAACAGAAGTAGCATTGTCACATGGGTCTACATCAAAGGGACAGAATAATCCACTGCCTTCAAAAGTAACCAAGAGTAACATCTACAACAAGGTCTTAGTGGGTGAGTGTGGAATAAAAAGCCAATAACATATTTGTTTTGTAACCATATTTCATTTCCCAGGCAGCTCCTCTCACAGATAATTTCCAGTTCACAAAATAATCACAATGATTCTGTGTCTCCCAAAATACTTTTCCTTTAGTTCCTGAGTGTGGTTGCCTATTTGAGCTAATTGATAAACGTTTAAATCATCTTCAAGGGTGTAGTGGTACACTACAATCCTCCCAGAAGTCAGGTAGATTACCACTGAATTACAATATCTCCTTGATCTAAATATTGAGCACTAAGTCAGCAAAGGCAATGTGAAACAAACAAACAAATTATCTCTTTTGGATGGGAATAGTGGCACACATCTGTAATCATGGCCTTTAAGAAGCTGAGACAGGAGGATCATCAGTTGGAGGCCAGTTGACTTAACAGAAAGTTGTAGCCCAGCCTGGACTGCATAACAAAGCCCTGCCTCTATTAAAAAAAAGTCTGCTTCTCTGTGTCCTTAATTTCTATCTTACATTCCCCTTCTCTGTTCTCATATGACTTGAGCACCTCAGGGATGCTTCTACTCTAGAGCCTCCATGCACATGGAATTTATGACCATGTTAATTAGATGTATTGCTGAGTGGATAAGGGAATGAGCACAGAACCTTTCCATTTCCTCAAGGGCCTTGAGGTTGAGTTCATACTTGAGTTTTTATACAAATGTTTTGGAATTGCTGACACAATCAATCTCTGTAAAGTTAAGTAAAGCTGAAAACATTACACTTGCCCAATCAGAGGAACGGCTGTCTGGGGTGAGTGAGGGTGTAGAAGTGTCATGCTCACAAGCTGCAGCCATAAAGAGGTGTTAGAATCAGAAAGGAATGACTGAGCAGCTCAGCAACTAGTTAGTGTCTGTCATCACAGAAACCAGCAATGGCCTTGATAGGTATCAAGTGTGCTTAGACGCTAGGAGCAGTCTTGGTCCCTTGCCTGAATTTCCTATTGGGTGACAGTGCTGGACTGTCTGGCCCTTGAGAGCTGTGAGTGATCTGTTGCTGTTTAATCTGACATCAGTCCTCTATGGACTATGTGTTTTCCCTTTCTATTTACAAGCATTGTCTTCTGGAAAACATCTACAGCCAGTGTTGTCACAGTGGAGTGTGGAAATCACATAGGGTGATAGATGAACACCTTCTCTTTTTTTTTTTAAAGATTTATTTATTTATCACATATACAGTATTCTGCCTACATGCCAGAAGAGGGCACCAGGTTGAATTGTAGATGGCTGTAAGCCATCATGTGGTTGCTGGGAACTGAACTCAGGACCCCTGGAAGAGCAGTCAGCGCTCTAAACCTCTGAGCCATCTCTCCAGCCGGAACACCTTCTCTTATATGTACTTATGTTACATTATCTGACTTATTCTTAACAGATTGCAACAAGAATAAAAGAACGAAGAAAGAAGATAAAATGAACTACTACTTCTGAGAGCAAAGAATTTTGAAGTTCAAACTATTTGTTAACTGACTTCACATCCACAGTTTAACACTGAAAGTGAATGGAAATTCCTGGAATAGAGGAAAACAATGATAGAGGGTTCATTAAAGATACCTCAGTAATCCAATCAGCCTGCACTTCTCTACCCACCACTATGGGACAAAAATAAATCAAATAACAGAAATTCTCCAAGTTCCTGTCATTTGTGATCTGTAAGTAGTTCCCTAACCATAGTACAAAGTGACTGGTAAAAGAATAGAAATGGCCTCTGTAATACATAGGAATCGAATCTCACAGTCTTACACACACAAGAAATGTATTTACTATTTTCTACAATTATGATTTGTTTTCCTCACAGTGAAAATCCTTGTTTCTAGACAAGGAAAAATAGCTATTTCCATTACTTTGGTAAGTACCTGAAATAATTAACTCACAAAAAGAAAAAAATTGCTGTGGCTTCTATCTCATGAGGTTTTTTTCTGGTCTGAAGCATTGATTATTTAGAGCATTTTGCAGTTTTGAAGTGTGGTCTGAAATTGATGAGGGCATCCAAAGCCGTGAAACACACAGCCCTGCTTCTTTATCCATGCTCCCTCCCACAGATGACGTTCCACTCCCCCTTTTCTATTTTATTTTATTTTTAATTAACTATTCTTTTCCAACCTCGATTCTCCCACCCACCCCTCCTCCTGTCCCCCCTTACCCCCCCATCCCATCCACAATCCACTCTTTCTCATAGGTAAGGACTCCCATGAAGAGTCAACTAAGTCTGACACAATAAAAACCTTTGACCTAGGACTCCACTGACAAACCTTTTTGTCCAGAGGACTAAAGCCGTGTGTTTATGTATGAAAACATGATTAAAATTCTGTCTCTGCTTCCAATGTTGGATAACACAGTGACATGTCTTACCATTTTTCTCTTTTATTGCTTATTTATTGATTTATTGAAAACATTTTCCTTCACATACTATACCTTAATTACAGTTTCCCCTTCCTCTACTCCTTCCAATTCGCTCCCACCTCCCCTCTTACCCCCCCCAACCTGGACTGATCCCCTTTCTGTCTCTCATTAGAAAAGAAATAGGATTCTACGAGATAAGACTAATATACAATAGAATAATATGAAACAAAAATTAACACATCAGAATAGGATAAAACAAGCAAACTGAGGGAAAAGAGCTCAAGAAAGGACACAAAACACAGAGACCCACTCATTCATACACTCTAAACTATAAGCCATTATATATATATATATATATATATATATATATATATATATATATATAAAACCTGTAGGGTAAAAAGAGAGAAGGTGTGTGTGTGTGTGTGTGTGTGTGTGTGTGTGTGTGTGTGTGTGTGTGTGTGATAAAATAAAAATTAAAAATTAAATTTTAAAAAAGGTGTCGGGGTGGGGGCCCAAATATAGGCCTCAGCTCAATTCCAGGAGCTCGAATCTCCTATTGTCTTTTAGATGCAGGCTTTTTACCTCCGGATGGCCTGGCCACAGTGGGGAATGGGTTCTAGTTTGTGTAACAATAGACCTAGGCCCCCACACCCATCAGGAGAGCTAATGGGACATGCCTGGGGACCAGTAAGACATGCCTGAAGACTGGTGAGACTTGCCATTACAGGAAGTCTGAGGACTTGTGTATGTGCATTCTAGGACCATCTCTAGGGTTAAAAGAAGTGTTTCTGAGTCTGACCTATATACATGAAAATAGATGTCTTCTGCCAGTACCCCCACTTTTAGAAAGCTGTTTAAGAGGATATTTAAACAAACCAGAGTCTCCAATATGGACTGAGAGATCTTCTGAAATGACAAGATGTCTCTGTTACATTCTTAATGCCATTGGGTAGCAAGGACTTCCCTGATCCACAATCCCCTACTCAGGTCGGACCCAGGGATTGCTTGGCTGGTCCCCAACACAGCCCTAAAGACATCAGTCCAGAACAGATGGCTCTTGCAACGTAAGACTGATACAGGATGGGCCCTGCAAAAAGGAAAAACCCTGACATGACATTGTTAGACAGGGAATCTCCAAAGATGGCACAGAGTTGGTCATCTACTACTGGACATGCAGCCTACCCTTCAGAGTAATTAGTTTTCTGAGTGAGACTCTCTTGGAGAAAACTAAATTTTAATTTGCAAGTGTTATCAGTTGGAAATTGCTTCTTGGTTTGGACTGGGAGCATGTATCCACTTCTTTCAGCTTTAGGACCCCAACCGGGGCAGACCCTGTTCAAGCTCCCTGAGTCTCTGTGAGTTCATATGTGCATCGATTGAGTTTGCTTAGAGGACCTTGATTTACTGATGTCTTCCACCCACTCTGGCTTTACACTCTTTCCACCTTCTCTTACACAGGGTTCCCTGAACGTATTCCACAGCATGTGATGCCCTCTTCTGGCTTCAGGCACTAGGCATGCACATAGGACACATACATACATACATACATACATACATACATACATACATACATACATTCAGACAAGACTCATACATGAAGTAGAAATAAATAAATAATTTAAGGTTATGAGTAGTTCTACATTATTGCACAGAATTCAATTTTTACTAAAAAATAATAGTAGTAACCCAGTGCTTGGAGAAAAGAAATTGCATTTTATAAAGGTGTTCCTTTCATAGGCTAGAGTAAGCCATACCATTTCAGTCACTGTACATTCGCAGTCATCCATCTCAATGAGCAGGTGACATGGAAAGCAGAGGCAGAAGGACGGGAAGAAAGTTTCCAGTCTTCTTTTCCTAGAACTGACAGAAGACAGACTGGCTGAGTCAGCCCACACTCACTGAGAGGCCTTGGTACAAACCAGGCACTGCCGATGGCAAGGGAACCCTATGGGGGAGATGATGCCAATACAGATTTGTGGTAGCTCTCAAGGCCAGGCACAGGTTTTTCCTTTAAAAAAAAGGCTATCACTTCTCATCATCAGTCACACTAGATTAGCTGGGATATGAAACAGGAGTGAGGATCTACAACCGTGAGTTGGAATGAACACACATGTTCACTTTTTAACTCTTCTTTAAAAATGTATTCTTTCGTATGTTACATCCCAATCGCAATTAGTTTCCTCTCCCTCCTGTACCCCCAACACCCACTCCCACCTCTTCTCTACCACATCCACTCCTCCTCCATCTCCCTTCAGGAAAGATCCCTTCCAGGGATAAAAACCAAACACAGCAGGCATATCATTCTTCAATAAGACTGTGGCTAGCGCGCCACTAGCAAGTTCAAGGTATTAGGAAATGAAAGACAAGACATCTGACCATTTGTGCTAAGAGAATGCATACGTGTGCGTTTATTGCAAGAGAATGCATGTGTATGTCTTTACTGCATGTGCTAAGAAGTCGCTCTCTTGTACAGAGGGAACAGCCTTATATGCAAGTTTACAGCACAGTGGAAAAACCCCACATGGAAGAGATCATGCTTTCCTCGTGCTAGATGTTGATGTCAGTGGGGCAAGGCTGGGGCCAGGACTAGAAAACAGGATGCACAACCAAAAAAAGCCCAGGCCCAGATGGCTTCAGTGCAGAATTCTACCAGAAATTCAAAGAAGAGCTAATTCCAATACTCCTCAAAGTATTCCACACAATAGAAGCAGGAGGCTCACTGCCAAACTCTTTTTACGAGGCTACAATTACCTTGATACCCAAGCCACACAAAGACACAACTAAGAAAGAGAACTATAGACCAATTTCCCTCATGAACATCGATGCATAAATACTCAATAAAATACTCGCAAACCGGATTCAAGAACACATCAGAAATCATCCACCATGATCAAGTAGGCTTCATCCCAGGAATGCAGGGATGGTTCAACATTAGAAAATATATCAATGTAATCCACCATATTAACAAACTGAGAAAGAAAAACCACATGATCATCTCACTAGATGCTGAAAAAGCCTTTGACAAAATCCAGCACCCCTTCATGATAAAGGTCCTAGAGAGATCAGGGATAACAGGAACATACCTGAATATAATAAAAGCAATATACAGTAAATCAACAGCTAACATCAAACTAAATGGAGAGAAATTCAAAGCAATTCCTCTAAAATCAGGAACAAGACAAGGCTGTCCACTCTCTCCATATCTCTTCAATATTGTACTTGAAGTTCTAGCTACAGCAATAAGACAACAAAAGGAGATAAAGGGGATACAAATAGGAAAAGAAGAAGTCAAACTTTCACTGTTTGCAGATGATATGATAGTTTACATAAGTGACCCAAAAAAATCCTCAAGGTTACTCCTAGAGCTGATAAACACCTTCAGCAAAGTGGCAGGATACAAGGTAAACTCAAAAAAATCAGTGGCCCTATTATATACAGACGATGAAGTGACTGAGAAAGAAATAAGAGAAACATCACCCTTTACAATAGCCAAAAACGGCATCAAATATCTGGGGATAATGTTAACCACGCAAGTGAAAGACCTGTATATCAAGAACTTTGTGTCTTTAAGGAAAGAAATCAAAGAGGATACCATGCTCTTGGATTGGTAGGATCAACATAATAAAAATGGCAATCTTGCCAAAAGCAGTCTACAGATTCAATGCAATCCCTATCAAAATTCCATCACAATTCTTCAAGGACCTGGAAAGAACATTAATCAACTTTATATGGAGAAACAAAAGGCCCAGGATAGCCAAAACTACCCTATACAATAAAGGAACTTCAGGAGGAATCACCATACCTGACTTCAAGCTCTATTATAGAGCTATAGTCCTGAAAACAGCTTGTTATTGGCACAAAAATAGGCAGGTAGACGAATGGAACTGAGTTGAAAGCCCTAATTTTAACCCACACACCTATGAACACTTGATTTTTGACAAAGAAGCTAAAACTGTATAATGGAAAAAAGAAAGCATTTTCAACAAATGGTGCTGGCATAACTAGGTACTGGTATGCAGAAGACTGCAGATAGATATATGCTTATCGCCTTGTACAAAACTTAAGTCCAAATGGATCAAAGATCTCAACATAAATCCAGCCCCACTGAAACTTTTAGAAGAGAAACTGGGAGATACTCTTCAACGAGTTGGTACAGGAGACCACTTCCTAAACATAACACCAGTGGCACAGACACTGAGATCGACAATTAACAAATGGGACCACCTGAATCTAAAAAGCTTCTGTAAGGCAAAGGACACAGTCAACAAGACAAAAAGGCAGTCCACAGAATGGGAAAAGATATTCACTAACCCTACATCTGACAGAGGGCTAATCTCCAAAATTTACAAAGAACTCAAGAAGCAAGTCTCCAAAACACCAAAGGATCCAATTAAAAGGTGGGGTACAGAACTAAATAGAGAATTTTCAATAGAGGAGGCTAAAATGGCCAAGAGACACTTAAGAAATTGCTCAACATCCTTAGCCAACAGGGAAATGCAAATCAAAACAACTCTGAGATACCATCTTACTCCTGTCAGAATGGCTAAAATCAAAAACATCGAAGACAATTTATGCTGGAGAGGATGTGGAGAGAGGGGAACACTCCTCCACTGCTGGTGGGAGTGCCAACTCGTACAGCCTCTTTGGAAATCAGTATGGAGATTCCTCAGGAAAATGGGAATTAATCTACCACAAGACACAGCAATTCCACTCTTAGCCATATATCCAAATGAGGCAAATTCATACAACAAGGGCATCTGCTCCACTATGTTCATAGCAGCATTATTTGTAATAGCCAGAAACTGGAAGCAACCTAGATGCCCCTTAACTATAGAGTGGATAGAGAAAATGTGGTACATTTACACAATGGAGTACTTCTCAGCAGAAAAAAAAATGGAATCTTGAAATTCACAGGTAAATGGATAGCACTGGAAGAAACCATCCTGAGTGAGGTAACCCAGTCGCAAAAAGACAAACATGGTATGTACTCACTCATATATGGATTTTAGACATGGATCAGGATAGTGACAGTCTGCACTTCCACTGATAGAGAGTCTGGGAAACAGGAAAGAATATGCATATATGCATAGTACGGAAGAGAAGAGGATTGAGACAAGATCCTCTGAATGGATGGGGAACACGGCGAGGGGTCGGGGGGAGAGGGAGCTGGGAAGAAGAGAGGGGGAGAAGAGGAAGAGAGAGTAGGTCATGGGGGAACAGGAAGTTGAGTGGGTGGGGGTAGAATAGGGGGAAGAGGGAATCATAGGTTAGAAGATAGATCAGGCACCAGAGTGACCTCGAGTGATCTAAAGGGATAACACCAATTGACAAGCTAAGCAATAGTGGAGAGACCACCTAGAATGCCCATTCCTGATAATGAACTTGATGTCTATAACCATCCGAGAGCCTTCATCCAGTGATTAATGGAAGCAGAGGCAAACACACAATTAATCACTGAACTGAACCCAAGGAACCCAGTGACAGAGAGAGGAGTGATGAGCAAATTGGCAAAGAATGGGCTGGCAAAACCAGCAGAGACAGATGATCTGAACAGGGGAGAGCTCTTGGACCCCAGACTGACAGCGGGGAGGCTAACATGGGACTGATCTGGACCCCCCCCAAATGTGAGTGTCAGCGAGAAGGCCTGGGCAACCTATGGGGCCCTGAGCAGTGGATCAGTGTCTATCCCTGGAATACAAACAGTCATCGTGTGCCCATAGCACAAAGAGGGATGCACTCTCAGCCTGGACTCTTAGGGGAGTGCCTGGACCCCACCCAGAGTAAAATGACAGACTCTAGAAATCCCCTATGTGGAAGGATTTGGCAATAGGGTGGGAGGGTGGGGGGGGAAGGGGAGTGCAGGAGGAGGGGAGGGAGAGGGAACTGGGTTTGACATGTAAAACAAGCTATTTAAAATTAAAAGAAAAAATGATAAAAGAAAAAAGAAAATAAGATGCACTTGGGCTGGATAACAGGATACACTTTTTGGCTGACAAGTGACTCACAGAGACCCCGTGGGGACTGGAAGCCAACACAAGACTAGGCATATCCTGTCATACACAAACCCAGTAGAAAGAAGAGAGTCCCGTGAGTAGCTAAAGGAGTCACAGACAGTCCCCGCTCACACTGTTAAGAGTCCCACAAAATCACCAAGATACAGAACCATAACATACGCTCTGATAACCTATGTCAGTCCCATGCAGGCTCCATTGATATCAGTTCAGTTTCTGTGAGTCACAACAAGCCCTGCTAAGTTGATTCTGTGGGTTGTTTTCTTGTGGTGTCCTTGACTCCTCTGGCTCCTACAATCCTTCCTCCCTCTCTTCCACAAGATTCTCTATTCTCCACCTAATGTTTGGCTGTGGGTCTCTGCATCTGTTTCCATTAGTTGCTGGATGAAGCCTCTCTAATGACCATATCCTAGAATTCAGTCTACAGGTATAAGAGAGTATCATTAGGAATCATTTCATTTACTTTTTTCCAGATGTTCACGGTTCTATTATAGGTCTCTGTACTATCTAGCCTCTGGTTTCTGGCCCTCCAGACAGAGTCAGGCAGAGGCTTCCTCTCATGGCATGGGTCTCAAGTTGAACTGTTTGTTGGCCACTCTCAAAAGTTCTGTGCTACCATTATCCCAGCACATCTTGCAGGAAGCACAATTTATAGATAAGAGGTTTTGTGGCTAGATTGGTACCCCAGTCCCACAACTGGAAGCCTTGCCTGGTTATGGAAGATGATTGCTTCAAGCTCTGTATTTACCATTACTGGGAGTTTTCACTAGAATCACCTTCTTAGTTTCCTGGGAGTTTTCATTGCATTAGATTTCTACCCCATCCCTAAAATGCACCCTGATTCCAATCATGTTTCCCAGTATTCTCTCCCTCCTTATCCCCCTTACCTATTCTCCCCTATTCCATCTCTACCTGCTCCCAGTCCATTCATGTAATCTATTCTATTTTCCCTTTCCAGTAAGATCCATGAGTCCCCCCTCCCTTGAGTCCTCCTGACTCGTCACAATAGCCACAAAGAATATAAACTATCTTGGAGTAACTCTAACCAAACAAGTAAAAGACCTGTATGAAAATAACTTCAAGTCTTTAAAGAAAGAAACTGAAGAAGGTGACATCAAATGGTGGAAATATCTTCCATGCTCATGGATCAGTAGGATTAACATAGCAAAAATGGCTATTTTACCAAAAGCAATGTACATTTTCAATGCAATTCACATCATGATTCCAACCCAATTCTTTGAAGACCTTGAAAGAAAAATGCTTAAGTTCTTTCTTTTTAACATTTTTTTATTTACCACATTTTTTAAATTGGAAACAAGCTTGCTTCACATGTCAAACCCAGCTCCCTCTCCCTCCCTCCTCCTGCGCCACCCTACCCGCCCCCCCAAGCCTCCCACCCTGTCCCACTCCCTTCCCTATAGGGGATATCCAGAATCTGTCACTTTGTTCAGGGCAGGGCCCAGGCCCTCACCCAAGAGTTCAAGCTGAGAGAGCATCCCTCATTGTAGGATGGACACCCAAAGTCCATTTGTGTGCAAGCGATAAATACTGATCTACTACCCAAGGCCCCATAGATTGCCTAGGCCTCCTCACTGACACCCACATTCAGGGGGTCTGGATCAGTCCCATGCTGGCCTCCCAGCCATGAGTCTGTGGTCCAACGGTTCCCCCCTTGTTCAGGTCAGTTGTTTCTGTGGGTTAAACAAGCCCAGTCTTGACCCCTTTGCTCATCAGTCCTCCCCCTCTGTCACTGGGTTCCAGGAGTTCAGTTCAGTGTTTGGCTGTGGGTGTCTGCCTCTGCTGCCATCAGTCATAGGTTGAAGGTCCTAGGATGGCATATAAGGAAGAAGTCAAACTCATTATCAGGGAGGGGCATTTAAGGTAGTCTCTCCAATATTGCTTAGTTCTCCAGTTGGTGTCATCCTTGTAGATCTCTTGAAATCTCACTATTGCCCGATCTCCCCTCAAACCTATAATGACTCCCTCTATTATGGTATCACTCATCTTTCTCTCCTCTATTCTTCCCCGGACTCAACCTTCCTGTTCTTTCTTGTCCTCCTCTCCCACTCTCTTCAACCCTCTCTCTTTCCCCGGCTCCCTCTCTCCTCCCCTCATGCTCACAGTCTGCTCAGAAGATCTTACCTCATCCCCCTTCTCTGGGGAACCATGCATATCTTTCTTAGGGTCCTACCTGATTCCCTGAAACTCTGGCAGTGGGATTGTAGGCTACCACATCCCTAATCAATATCTAAAGTCCATGTATGAGTGAATATATACCATGTTTGTCTTTTTGTGACTAGGTTACCTCACCCAGGATAGTTTCTTCTAGTGCCATCCATTTGCCTGCAAATTACAAGATGCCATTATTTTTTCCCACTGAATAGTACTGCATTGTGTATATGTACCACATTTTCTCTATCCACTCTTCAGTTGAGGGGCATATAGGCTGCCTCCAGGTTCTGGCTATTATAACAAATAATGCTGCTATGAATACAGTGGAACAGACGTCCTTATATGGAATGTACTTCTTTTAGGTATATGCTTAACAGTGGAATTGCTGGGTCTTATGGTAGACTTATTCCCATTTTCCTGAGGAATCTCCATACTGATTTCCAAAGTGGCTGTACGAGTCAGCACTTCCACAAGCAGTGGAGGAGTGTTCCCCTTTCTCCACATCCTCTCCAACATAAACTATCATTGGTGTTTTTGATTTTAGCCATTCTGACAGGAATAAGATGATATCTTAGAGTTGTTTTGATTTGCATTTCCCTGATGGTTAGGGATGTTGAGCACTTTCTTAAGTGTCTCTCAGCCATTTTAAAATCCTCTATTGAGAATTCTCTAGTTCTGTAGCCCACTTTTTAATTGGATCCTTTGGTGTTTTGGAGGCTTGCTTCTTGAGTTCTTTGTAAATTTTAGAGATCAGCCCTCTGTCAGATGTGGGGTTAGTGAATATCTTTTCCCATTCTGTTGGCTACCTTTTGTCTTGTTGACTGTGTCCTTTGCCTTACAGAAGCTTCTCAGTTTCAGGAGGTCACATGTATTAATTGTTGACCTTAGTGTCTGAGCTACTGCTGTTATGTTCAGAAAGCTGTCTCCTGTACTAATTCATTCAAGGTTACCTCCCACTTTCTCTTCTAAGAGGTACAATGTGACTGGATTTGTGCTGAGGTCTTTGATCCATTTGGACTTAAGTTTTGTGCATGGTGATAGACATGGATCTATCTGCAGTCTTCTACATGTCAATATCCAGTTATGCCATCACCATTTGTTGAAGATGCTTTCTTTTTTCCATTGTATAGTTTTAGCTTCTTTTCAAAGACCAGGTGTTCATGTGTGTGTGGGATCATATCAGGGTGTTCAATTTGATTCTATTGGTCTACCTGTCTATTTTTATGTAGATACCAAGCTGTTTTCAGGACTATAGCTCTATAATAGAGCTTGAAGTCAGGGATGGTGATGCCACTGGATATTGCTTTGTTGAACAGGGTCGTTTTGGCTATCCTGGGTCTGTTTGTTTTTCCATATAAAGTTGATTATTGTTCTTTCAAGGTCTGTGAAGAATTGTGCTGGGATTTTGATGGGGATTGCATTGAGTCTGTAGATTGCTTTTGGCAGGATTGCCATTTTTACTTCATTGATACTACCTATCCAAGAGAATGGGAGATCTTTCCATTTTCTGGTGTTTTCTTTAATTTCTTTCTTTAAAGACTCAAAGTTCTTGTGATACAGATCTGTCACTTGTTAACATTATTTCTCATTGTAGTTTACTTCCTTGGGTTGGAGTTTTTCTTCCAGAACTTTCTGTAGGGCTGGGTTAGTGGATACATATTTTTAAATCTGGCTTTTGTCATGGCATATCTTGTTTACTCCATCTATAGTGATTGAAAGCTTTGCTGGTTATAGTAGTCTGGGCTGGCATCCATGGTCTCTTAGTGTTGATAGAATATCTATTGAGGACCTTCTGGCTTTCAGGATTTCAATGGAGAAGTCAGGTGTAATTCTGATAGGTTTGCCTTTATATGTTACTTGACCTTTTTCCTTAGCTGCTCTTAATATTCTTTCTTTGTTCTGTAGTTTGAGATTTTGAGTATTTGAGGAGTTTTTTTGTGGTCCACTCTATTTGGTGCTCTGTAAGCTTCTTGTACCATCATTGGCTGTCTTTCTTTACATTGGGAAAGTTTTCTTCTATGATTTTGTTGAATATCTTTTTGGTCCCTTTGAGGTGGTTTTTCTCACCTTCTTCTACACCTATTATTCTTAGGTTTGGTCATTTTATGGTGTCCCATATTTCCTGGATATTTTGTGTTAGGGATTTGTTGGACCTAAGATTTTCTTTGGTGGATGAATCTATTTATCCTAGTGTATCTTCAACACCTGAGATTATCTCTTCCATCTCTTGTATTCTGTTGGTTATGCTTGCATTTGTAGTACCTGATGGTTTGCCCAGCTTTTCTATTTCAAGCATTCCTTCAGACTGTGTTGTTTTTAATGTCTCTACTTTTACTTTCAAACCTTGCACTGTTTGAATTGTTTCTTACAATTTTTGCTTTGTCTTTTCCTCCATTTCTTGCATTTTTTGGTTTGGTTTTTCTTCCATTGCTTGCATTTTTTGGTTTTTTTCTTCTAACTCTTTAAGGGATTTTTCCATATCCTCTTTGAGGGTCTCTATCACTTTCATGAAGTTGTTTTTAAGGTTATTCTTTTCTGCTTCATTTACATTGGAATGTTCAAGTCTTACTGGTGTTGAGTCTCTAGACTCTGGCAGTGTTTTTCTGTTGCTGAGTTTGTTTTTGTGTTGTCTCCTTCCCATTCCTTCTTCTAGTGGGTACAGAAAGATCCTCTTCCTGGCCTGGTGTGTACAGGACCAGGCTTCCCTTTTGGTGGGTGCAAGCAAGTCCAATACACTTGTGGTTCTCCTCTTCCTGGTCCTAGTCCTGGTCCCATGGGTGGAGAAGGATATTAGGATGCTGGGGTGCATTGACTCTTGCCAGGAGGGGGAGACTCAGTGGCAGTCCCCAGGCATTGGAACCCAGACACTGAAACAGACCCTGGTTTGGCTGGTCCTGTGTGTGCAGAAGGAGACCAGGAAGCTGTGGTGCATTGGCTCCTGCCAGGAGGGGAGGCTCAGTGACAGTCTTAGGCACTGGAGATACCAGTACTTCACTTATTATAGAAAAACTAGAAACCCAACATAGCTAAAAAACAAAACAAGACAAAAACAAAGAAACAAACAAAAAACCAATCCTACACAATAAAAGAACTTCTGGAGATATCACCATCCCTAATTTGAAGCTCAATCACAAAGGTATAGTAATAAAAATCATGTGGTACTGGCATAAAAACAGACAGGTTGATCAAAGACTCTGACATAAATCCACACACCTAAGGACACTGATTTTAGATAAAGAAGTCAGAAATATGGAGTGGAAAAAGGAAAGCATATTTGACAAATGGTGCTGGACTAACTGGATATCAGCATATGGAAGAATGCAAATGGATTGTATCTGTCATCCTGCACAAAACTCAAATCCCAGTGTATCATGGACCTCAACATAAAACCAGATACCCTGAACCTGACAGAAGAGAAAACAGGGTATAGTCTTGAACATTGGCAAAGGAAATAGCTTCCTGAAAAGAACACCAAAAGCAACAACACTAAGATCAACAATTATTAAATGGGACCTCATGAAACTCAAAATCTTCTGGAAGGCAAAGGACATCATTAATAGGACAAAAAGAGAAGCATACAGAATGGGAAAAGATTTTTACCAACTCCCCATCTAACAGAGGGCTAATTTTCAAAACATAAGTAAGTCAAGAAACTAGACATGAAAAAAAAAACAAATAACCCAATGAAAAAAATAGGGCGCAAGTCGAAATAGAGTTTTCAACAGAGGAATCTCAAATGGCCATGAATGGCCATGAAACACTTGAAATGTTCAATATCCATGGCCATTATGGAAATGCAAATCAAAACGACTCTGTGATTCAATCTTACACCTGTCAGAATGTCTAGTATGAAAAGCACAAGTGACAGTTCATGTTGGAGAGGATGTAGAGCAAGGGGAACACCCCTCCATTGCTGTTGGAAGCATAAACTTGTATAGCCACTTTGGAAATCAATATGATGGTTTCTCAGATAATTGGAAAATCGCCTACTTCAAAACCCAGCTATATCACTCCTTGGCTTGTATCCAAAGGACACTCCACTCTACCACAAAGGACTTTTGCCCAGCTGTGTTCAAAATGACTCTATTCATAATAGCCAGAAACTGGAAATAACCTAGATGTTCCTTAATCAAAGAATGGATAAAGAAATTGTGGTACATTTAAACAACAGAGTATCATTCTGCTGTTTGGGAAAAAATAACATTCTGCAATTTGCAGACAAATGGACAGAACTAGAAAAAAATCATCCTGAATGAGGTAACACAGATACAGAAAGACAAACATGGTATGTACTCATAAGCAGATACTATATGTAAAGTAAAGGACAATGAGGCTACAACCCACAGACCCAGAGTAGCCAAATATTCACTTTGTACTAAGCTCTGAGTCAAGATGTGCTGGAGCATTCTTAAGGAGACGTCACCCACCCTGAAGTTGGTGTTATAAATTCTCCCATATTCTCTGTTCCCAAATAAGCAGTTTTACAACAAATACAATTCATCCCTTTGTTGTGATTTTCCTGATGCCTGAACTTTTGGTATTTATGCTAATATTTTCACCTGGTTTCTGTTGTGCTGTGGGGAGTTAGGAAAGGGTCTCTCATTTTTTTTTTCGTGAGAAAGTAACGGAAACGCCACAGTTGCTTGAGATCAGAAAAATAATAGTGGATGTTACCATACTTGGAGAGAAAGAGAGCTAAGCCCATATGTTTAGTGGTCTCTTGATGATGGCCAGCAGCATAGGCAGCAGTGTGATGAGGAGGCCACCTGCTTCTGAGCATATGGGACACGACACACAGGAAAACTCTCAAAAGTAAATAAGTCTAGTTTTCAATAATTAGGATGATTAAAAAAAAACCTAGGCTAAGACAATTTGGTTTCATTTTATAGGTACTCTCTGCTAAATTCTGGAACCTTTGAATTACATTTGCCGTTAATTTATCCTGTCAAGAGAAAAAGATTTCCTTTGTTATGTTAATTAAGTCTCATAAGAAAATTAAAATCACAATTAAAAATTCAAGTACTCAAAGATACATATATTTGGTACTTGAGAAAAACCTCTGTGTTTGCAAAAGTACCTAGGTTATATGACAAATCGCTTAGATGGACCTGTAAGAAGGAAACCGGTGACCAGCGATCTTGCAGGACTGTTTGTAAAGCTACCTAAAATAAAATGCTTTGCTTACTGCCAAGAACGCATTAAAGGGGTGGAGGCAATCATAATTTTGGCTTTAGAAAGATGCACTTGGCTTCTCTTTGAAGACTACTCTCTTAAAATGAAAGCATTAAAGTCTGGACAAAAAAATGTATACTTTAAAAAATAAGGGCATTTCTTGATTAAATATTTATACCAGTTTAAAACCATTTCTCAAGCCAAGTTAATTTAAGAATCAGAGAGGAGAAATAACAAGTTTTATCTTTGTTCAAAAGGAAAATGTGTCTGGTGTCCTTGATGAAACTTTAGTTTTAATTAACCATCTTTAATAAAAATTTAAATTTTTTAATTGCAAATGCTTTTAGCAAATGTCCTGATGTTTTATTTATTTGTTCTAAGCATTTACAAAACAGAAACTGAGTTAGATGTGTATCATTCATGTGGTCATTTAACATTTTTTAAATTCTTACCGGTGTAAAGTCCAATTCAACAAATTAGGAAAAACTTCCCATGAAGTCGTAGGAGTAAGAGCACATACTGGGAACCTAGGGCATTGCTACCATCTGTAGCTTCCTGGTATAAACACTGCATATTCAACTGGCTCTCTCATGCCTTAAACTTAAAAACTATTTGTTAGTGTATTAAATAAAAAGTAAAAATAAAAATCACCATTGAATAATCAGTCTAGTTATTTTTGTTTTTGTTTTCCACAGTTGAGTGTTGGGATTCAAGATGCTTGATTTTAAATATGTTTTCATACCATTCATTAAGCATCCTGGCTCTCTGCTTCTCAAATATAACATTATCATATGTGTAAGAACAAGTGGAAACTTTTCTGTCTCAGAAAAAAAGCAGCAAATGTTAATGAATATTTTAATACCTTGTGTGCTTAACATATTTTTTCTTGAGAACCTGATGTTTTTGCTTTTAATGATAAGCAAAATCTAGAGATTATTGTTGCTAATATTTAATGAATTATAAATAATTTAAAATGTCATGGATTATCACTGGATAGTTATATGGGCTTGGTTAAAATTATAAATAACAGGAAATAAAGCATATAACTCCTCAATAACACTAACATCCTTCTGTTTAGAAGGGGAAATAAGCAACCTATGAACACTACTAAAGGGAATAAAAACTTACCATTTGACATCTATTATTTGGTTATCAACATTGCATGTAAATTAAATATTGTTTCTAATACAATATCAAAATGTTCCCTTTCTGCCTTGTAAAAGGATCATCTTTGAAAGCTCATGCATTGGAACAACGTGGGTGGACTCTGAAAGCACTTCCATGCACCATGGTAATGCTGGAGGTTT
Organism: Mesocricetus auratus; assembly: GCF_017639785.1. Taxonomy (NCBI): domain Eukaryota; kingdom Metazoa; phylum Chordata; class Mammalia; order Rodentia; family Cricetidae; genus Mesocricetus; species Mesocricetus auratus. The sequence continues at coordinate 32,559,748 of NW_024429201.1, forward strand.
TCCATTATTAATGAAGAGGGGTGACAGCAGAAAATAAAAGGAGACAAGGGCAACAGCAAAGTCATGAATTAAACAGTGTCTTAAAAGCACAAGACTTCCTTCCTCCCCAGCACATAACACCTGCCTCCTAGAGTTTACTCAGTGGGGAGTAATGAGGTAATACGGTTGGTACTGAGGAATATGACCACTCGGTGCATAGAAAAAGTATTTCAGTATCATGAATGCTGGAATAAATAACACCAAACACCCTTTGTCATTATTTGAACAGCTCATATACCAAGTATGTTTTATGCTTTCCATGGTTCCACACAAATAAGGATTTATTGTAAACCTTTATACAGTGTATATTTTCTGTAGATCGATACCAGCATCAAGTTTTTAGGTTATTCTGTCTGAATGTGCTATGCCAAGGTTAAATTCAACAATGCTGGCACTATTATAAATATACATACTGAAAAAGGAGTAAATCTCAGAATGTGTAAGAGGTTAATTCATACCTATTGAGCACAACCCAAAACTCCAGTAACCAAAAATACACACAACTTTGGACCCAGTCTGTGATTCTGACAGTAGTATTTGAAAAGCTTGTGACGAAGACAAAGGGTTTCTTCTTACTCCTTTGTAAGCAACTTTATGTTTAATGAGGCTCATTTATTATAACCCATTGATCTTTATTTCTGTTCCTTAGCTTATGTGTTATATATTTATTTCTTATTCCTCAGCACTTAACTTGCAGGGAGTCTCTTATTTACTTTGTTTTCATAAAAGTTTGTGAATGAAAACTAGGAAGTAAAAATGTCCAGAACATTCTTGTCTGTAATATAAAAATAACCATATTACCAACCATTTGATGAATGGCACCCCTGAGCTACTAAGTAACTCAAAGCAATGAGGTGTGGTTTATTTTATCCACTTAAAATCTCTGGAGAATTTTTGTAGTTGACCTAATGTGTATAGACAGAACTATTTACTTGGGTGGACATTATCACCTTCAAATCATAATATCAAATAAAATTTCTTGGGAAATTGTTTTAAAAAATAGAGGAAACTAAAGAATTTTAAGACAGAATTGATCAATGTTCAGGCAAAATAAATTGCACAAAAAGTAAATGTGGAACTAGAGAGACAGTTCAGCAGGGTAAGAGAATTTGATGTTTAAGCATTAGGAACTGAGATTAAATTCCAGCACCCACATGAAAAACTGAATATAATCACACATGCACCTGTATCTCCAATGCTACCTCTGCTAACCACCCTAACCTACACTGGCTCTGCAGAGAAGGCAGCAAACATTGGTAATACACAAAGCAATGGCACACTTAAAAGATGTCTAAAGAAGCTTTATTTGCAAATAATAATAATAAGTGGATGGATCGTGTAATATCCATGAAAATTTGTCAGTAACCTGGGGCTACTGCTGCTTGTCGGTCTGCCAACACCATGATATGGGGAAGGAAGAATTGAAGATACTGGAAGACAGAAGGAGAGGACGGTATTGGAGTCTTCAGAGTCAGGACTAGAGACTTCCTGCAGGGGATTCTCTTGGGCCTATAGAAGCCTGAGTAAGGAAACCGGTGAAATAAACACGCTGACCTCTGTGGCCTCCCCGTCCTGCCCTACCCCTACTAGACTTACCATTGGCAAACTCAACCAAAGCACTGACAAGGCTGAGATGACTGACACAGTTAACTCTGGGAGGAAAAAGAGGAAGTGGGAAATGACAGCAAGTGGGTCAGCAGAAAGCGAGCTAGTAGGCAATGTCTCTAGCATGGTAGCACTGGAAGGAGACTTGAGTAAGGACTAAAGGCACTGCTCTGCAGCAATGGATGCTCCTTCGAGGAATTTTATCTCATCTTGGAAGGTAGATTTGGGTGTTACTGACTCTGGAAATGAAAGGATTCTCCTCCCATAGAATCCAGCACACGAGCCGGGCGGTGGTGGTGCACGCCTTTAATCCCAGCACTCGGGAGGCAGAGGCAGGCGGATCTCTGTGAGTTCGAGGCCGGGCTGGACCGATAGCCTCCAAAACAATACAGAGAAACCCTGTCTCATAAAAACCAAAAAAAAAAAAAAAAAAAAAAAAAAGAATCCAGCACACAATTACCAAACAGCAGTCATTGTGCATCAAGAACTACTCTAGGGGCTAGAGAGACGTTGTTTATAATGCTTGGTAGTTAACAACCCTGACTGCACTACCAAAGGATCTGGGTTCAATTCCCAGCACCCACATGGCAGCTCCAATTGCCAGGGGATCCAGCATCCCCTTCTGACTTCCACAGGCACCAAGCATGTAAATGGTGCATTGACAAACATGCAGACAAAAGACCCATATACATAAAAGAAATGAATTTAAAGTTAATTAAAAGTGAAGTTAGATTAGGTGTAATCTAATCTTCTTTGGAGTGAGAACATAAATTCCTGATGAATACTGTCCTAAGGCCAGGGTCCAAGAGGAGAACAGGGCGCACCAGCAGGCAATTACAACACAAAAAGCATAATCAATGGAAATGTGGACTCCTTAGCATCATAGACTGTGTCCTGCCCTTTTCCTCAACAGTGGCGTATGCAAATACCCATTACACAGAAGGAACAGGAAGTCTGAGGGCAGAGCTCACTAAACCCAGAAAAGCCATCTCTAGTGTCTGGCATATCCGCCTTGAGCAGTTTTGTGGGACAGGTAAAAGTTCTGTCTTTTTGCCTCTACCTTTAAATTGTTTTCATTGTTTATTCCTGACAAATACTTAACCGTTACCCTGTGTTTTCTGATTTCAGTGGAGCATTCTTCAATCTGAGACAAGCTGCCTTCTTCCCACTCCCCTAGGAAACATTATTTTCTTAGGTCCCCATTTTGTTATATTCATATATGTAGACACACATATCTTAATGCACATATTTTTAAATTGGCTAATATGCAAATATTTCACTTAAATGACACAGACAGCATTTTGAATCATTGAAAAAAGGTGATCTACTAAAAAACAATGATAAATTAGTTATCAGTTTTGGATATGAAGGTAAATTTAAAATCTGATGCTTTACAATAACTTCAATTTGAGTTAAATATTTTAATGAAAATTTAAATGATAAAAGTATAAACTAATTATATTCACCCTGAAATAGGAAAATATGAGGGCAGAAAAATTTAACTGTGAACAAATGAAAAAAAATCTATGCACAACAAGAGGAACATTTGAAGCATATATAATTAAATGTTACTATAGATAGTACAAAGAGAACGGATTGTGACTGGGATGGAAAGATCAGCCTTCTGCTGGGATAATGATGCTTAGCCAAAATACAAATAAGCCTGCAGTCACCAACTGCTTCTCTCCAATGCTCTGTTAACCTACAGGCACCAACTGCTTCTCTCCAACGCTCTGTAAACCTACAGCCACCAACTGCTTCTCTCCAAAGTTCTGATAAGCATCCAATGATAAAACTAAGGCATAGTTGTCAAATTGCCAAAGTGTAATGATTTGAGACCAAAGACAAACGTGTGAAGAATTGTTACAAATCAGTAAGAAAACAAACTTAAAAGGAACTAGGTAAAAGTCAGCATAAGCAGTTAGACAAAGTTTACTTTTTTGTGATGCTGAGATCAAATCCAGTGGTTAAAATGATAGAAATCCAATGTGGGACAGGGTCCAGGAAAATTGACTCTCAACATGCTTTCTGTGTTAACATGTTACCACAGCTTTTGTAGTCAATCAGCCCTTGCATTATGATGACAAAATAATCATAACATTGTAGAACAAAACTCAGGTATTTAAAAACAAAAAAAGTGCCATGTTTGGCTAACTATTTGGTGACATGAAGGGATTATTGTTAACATGTTAATTTTATGTCTTGTTAAGATCTCACCTGCAAGGTTAAGAATCTAGTTTCATTTTCTACATATTGAAAGACAGATTTCCCATCACCATTCTTTAAAGATGCTGTCTTGTTTCTAACGTATATTTTTGGAGTCTTTGTCAAAGATCAGGTAGCTGCAGTTATGTGTATTTATATCTGGACCCTCTATTCTGTTCCATTGATCTATGTGTCTATTTCTTGTGACAATACTGTGCTGTTTTTATTACTATGGCTCTGTAAAAATTTGAAAGCATGATTGTTGATACAACCTGCAATATTTCTGTGTTAAGTGTTGCTATGACTAACCTTGGTCCTTTGTACCTCCATATGTGTTTTGAGAATTTTTTCCATGTCTGTGAAGAAGGCTACTGATATTTTGTTTGTGGTTTCATTATATATAGATTGCATTTTGTAGGATAGCCATTTTCACAGTATAATCCTGCCTATCAATAAGCATGGGAGTTCTTTTAATCTTCCGTTGTCTTCCTCGATTTCTTTCTTTGATGTCTTACAGCTTTTAAAACAGAGGCCTTTTGTTTCCTTGGTTAGACATGTTTTTAGGTATTGAGGGAGTTCCATAATATAGGCCCTGGGGGACAGCCTAGTTCCTCTAAATGGTCATGTTGTCACACTGTCTTCTAAATATGTGTGTGTGTGTGTGTGTGTGTGTACTTGTGCTGCTCTCCTCAACTTTGATCAGAGAAGCTTCTGACCAAACAGAGTGTACTAGTTAATACATATGTATCAATGTACTAGTTAATACATATGTATCAATGTACTAGTTAATATATATGTATCAATGTACTAGTTAATACATATGTATCAATGCTCAATGGGCTGAAAACAAGTGGCCATGAGTGCTCAGCCATAGATGGGATATCTATATCAATAAACCCCTATGAGAGAGAGAGAGAGAGAGAGAGAGAGAGAGAGAGAGAGAGAGAGAGAGAGAGAGAGAGAGAGAGCAGAACGAATGAAGAGCTGGAGAATGAGACAAGTGTTGTGAAATGCTATCTTCTGGTCATAGCATACTTATTTCACAACCTCCCAGCTGTGGTTACCTGCGCATGATCAAACCAGTTAAAATCCAACGGATTGGGGATGAGCTTAGTAGCTATTGTCATTTGATGGTTGCTGGAAACAGTCAATTTTCTTTGTGATTGTGGGCACAAGTAGGTTCCCAAAGCCCCAGGAGATGATTCCATGTCCAAATATATATAAACAAAACTAATTGGACTTGGTGTGTTTAAATAAATAAATGCATAGAGAAGTTGGGGGAATGTGATCAAGACACATTACAAACATATGATATTTTCAAAGAATACTTCTTTAATTTCTTTTCTTTGAAGCTCATCTGCTTAAATGATTGGCCACATGGTTTTTCTTTGAATTAATGCAAGGTCAGAAGACCAGGAGAAGTTACTGATGAAACAAAATGTCTGAAGAATAACTGTTGATAAGCATATGGGAATTTATTATAGGTTTTTAAAGAATAGCTTTTACCTATTGTTTGACAATTTCATACATGTATAGAATGTATCCAGATCAATCTACACCCAGCTCCTCCCCCTACCTCTTTTCTCCTTCCCTAACAGATCCCCTCCCACCTCGTGTACATACACACACACACATTCACACACACACGCACACACTCACACACACACACTCATGTACACACACACACTGGTGCAGTCACCTTCATTTCAGGAAATAGGAGCCATCAGAAACAATTGATATATTTGTCTTAGTCTCGGTTTACTAATGTAACAATAACAATATAAATAATAAAGTACTTATTATATGTTAATAAATATATTTATTACATTTCAAATGTAGCTGGGTATGGCATTCTAAGTGTTTTCAGAAAATCAAATACTCACTTAACTGCACTTTAGTAGCAGGAATAGTCATAATGGTTAAATATATAGATGAAGGAAACATATACAGTATATATATATATATATGTCTAAACCATATGTACATGGAGAAAGATTAAACTGAAGACCCCATATATCCTAAGTATATACTGTAATGAGTCTTTTTCTCTCCCACTAGAAAGCTCCCAAATAATGAAATGGAGAATTATTAATTATGAAAGCTCAACCTTAGCTTAGGCTTGTTCATAACTAATTCTTATAACTTAAACTAATTCATATCTTTTAATCTACAGTCTTTTACATGGCTCCATTACCTTTTCTCTGTGACTGCCTATCCTGCCTCCTCTCTGTCTGTCTGGCGACCTTGTCTTCTTCTAGTATTCTTTCTCTGCCCAAAAGTCCTGCCTATCTCTCCTGCCTACCTATTTGTCATTCACCTTTTTATTGCACATTTTCACAGTGTACAAATATCTAACAACAATATACCCTGCCAACAAATTATACTCCAATATCTATTTATACTCTAGTCTCTATTTCACCATTTTTTCTTTCTTTCTCTCTCTGTCTCTCTCTGTCTCTCTGTCTCTGTCTCTGTCTCTGTCTCTGTCTCTGTCTCTCTCTCTCTCTCTCTCTCGGTTTTTGGAGACAAGGTTTCTCTGTGTAGCTTTGTAGACCAGATGGGCCTCGAACTCACAGAGATCCACCTGCCTCTGCCTGCGGAGTGCTGGGATTAAAGGCGTGTACCACCACCACTTGTTTTTTCTTTTATACCAGTTTCCTATTAAGGAGTATGAAGCACACTCCTAATTTTCTGAGATATCTCTTTTTCCACAATTTATCTTCTATTCAATCTTTCTTTCTCTGTGTGTTGGTGCTTCTCAATACTAGCCCTTTATTTCATAAAACCATAATTAAGCAATACCTACATCCAAAATTCTGTTTCATTGTACATTCATGTGGTACTGGTGGGTACTCTTTTATAATTCAAGTTATAAGCAATATAGATGCAAGATTTTAGATGACCTTAGGATATTTTTGTAACGAAACTTACATTGTACTTGTTGTGATAGGAATGAGAGTAGTATGATCTCCCTCCCAGCCCCCAAGTGTGGTTGTTTCTTCGAGATGCTGTAAACCTGGGAGGTGGAGATGAGCAAGCACGTCCTTTGTTCACTGCCGGGCACGCATGCAAACAGGACCCATCTCCGCTGCCCTGCTTTCTGGCTTGTGAAGTGAGCCAACTGCTCCACATGTCCCTCACCCTGGTTACCCTTCCTACCAGAAGCCCAAAGAAACAAAGCCACTAGAGTAGAAGCTCCAGTATGAACCACCAGAATAAACCAAATTTATCTTGTTTCATAAATAATTCCTTCTGGTGTTTCATTCTGTGAAATAATATTAGAATCTAAACCATATCACATTATCTTCACAACCTTGTACGGTGTGCACTTTACACTCAGAATTGCAAATCCTAAACCAGGCCCCACTGGTTTATATTTGAAGGTCTGCATTCAAATATAAGACATTACAGAAAAAGGGTCGCTAACTTGTACAAGATCACATATTCAGGATTTAATCCACTTCTCTACCTTATGCTGAAGCCTATGGTCTTGATTCCACCACAGTACATATGTGAATGCAGCACATAACATAGTCAATGGGGAATAATCCACAGATACCTTCTGTGTTTCCCTGATGTTCTGCCTTTAATCCCAGCACTCAGGGAAGGAGAGATGGGAGGATCTCTGTGAGTTCAAGGCTAGTCTGGTCTACAGCGTGAGTTCCAGGACAGCAAGAGCTACACAGAGAAACCCTGTTTCAAAACAAACAACAAACAAACAAAACCAAAGAAATGAGTAAAAGAAAGTGTCACTGTACAGTCTTTTTTATAAGTGATATGAGTTTAATCATTAATATTCTTCTTGTAGTTTTCTTTTGATTTAATTTGATAAGTCTGAAAGTAGCTATATACCAAGATAGTCAAACACCTGACCACTGCATGCCAGAACTATGTCATTAGTCAACTATCTTTGAAAGAAAGTGGTCTTACTATAAATATATGATGCTGGTTTTTTGTTGATGTCACAAGTGGTAGGTAGCACCAGAGTCAGAAACATACAACTGCAAATATAGGATCATTGTGCTATTTTATTCATCCAATTTGCCAGTTTTGAGATGCCTCTTTTTTTGTATGTGTCTATTCATATGTGCTCCCACACACTGGCTCAAATGACATGGACAGTGGCATTGCTTACAAGAAAAAAGTTAAATGAATGTGTTGGCTATGTATAAATTGTTTGTTTTGGTGGATGGGAAGGTAGAACTATTTGAGAGCCCATTTACCATGGGATGTTGGATTTTTCCTTTATTTGGAAGCCTTATTTTACACTGTATATGTACTCACAGAGGTAGGGGTGTGTATTTGATGTCCAATCTTATTTCTTAGCAATTATGTCTTTCTAAAAATTAGAAGAAGGGCTTGGTTCTATAATCTACATGTGCATGATAAATTACTAAGACTAAGAGCAAATATCAGCAAGCAATGTTGGAAGTGTCACTAAGTACCATAGACAGAAAGGAATGGAAAATATGAAGAAATGAAGATAGTGCAATACTATCCAGGTGTAATGAATACAAAAGAAGCACGAGTATGGACGGCAAAGGCATTGGGAAGGAATTCAAAGTATAACACAGACAGTAAGTGATGCTATAGCTTCCATCATAACCAGATAATTAGCATTGTGGTTTGGTCCCTTACTCTTAAAACTGACCTGTAATCTTTACGTTCATATAAATGATTTATGGCTTTTAGTCAGAAAAATGGCACTGTTAATGGACTGTACATTTTTATTTTATATTGCTTTATTATCAGTTACACTGAAAGTAAAAAAAACAGACATATCTAGGACTATGATATTTCTGAGTGCCAGTCAAGAATTTTTATATGTAGGGGCAACACAATAAAATCTCATATTAGCAATTACCAACATCCTTTATGAGTGTATTAGTCAGGGTTCCCTAGAGAAACCAAATCTCTCTATATATACACATATCATATTATATAAAGAAAATTTATTTGAATAGCTTACAGGTTATGGTCCATCTACTCTAACAATGGTAGTGATCTACCAATGAAAGGTCTAAGAATCCAGTAGTTGGTCAGTTTATGAGGATAGATGTCACAGCTGGTCTTTAGTGCAGGCCAGAATCGCAAAGAAGAAGGCTCTAATGCCAGCGAAGGAGTGGACGTGCTAGCAAGAGCAAGAACAAGTGGGCAAAGAGATAACAAGCTGCCTCCCTCCATGTCCTTTATTCCAGCTGCCAGCAGGAGTGGCCCAGATTAACGGTGGATCTTCCCACCTCAAAAGATCTGGGATAGAAGTGGGTCTTCCCACTCCAAATGACTTGAATAAGAAAAAAAATCCCTACAAGTACGCCTAGACATTCAGGTTATAGTTAATTACAGGCTAGCCATCACAATGGGTATTTATAAATAAATATTTATAAACAAAATGTGTATTAAATACAAGCGTCCAATATTAGGAGTATTAGAAGCTTAAGGCCATTCTGGGGTATCTAGTGAGTTAAAGGCCATCCCTGTCTCAACACATAGATGGATAGATAGATAGATAGATAGATAGATAGATAGATAGATAGATAGATAGATAGATAGATAGATAGATAGACAGACAGATAAATTAGGCAGGCAGGCAGGTAGGTAGGTAGACAGACAGACAGACATATAGGTGTACTCATTTTGAAAATTGAACAGTCATTCCCCAACTGGAGATTTAGGTCCTTACTGGGTTTTTTGAGAATAGTAAACATAGTAAACTTAATTCTTTTTTTGCCCTCTGCATACTCAACTGACGTGCTCCATTTTCCTCCATTTAAATTAATCTGCTCTACTCTCCATTTTGCATGTGTTTAGAATAATGTGCACCCTCCAGGATAATATGAAAGCAAATATTTAATAGAAGACAAGAATTATCCTGAAGAACTACTCAGAAGAGTACTTCCTTACACTCAGTGGGATATTTTGCCTTCCTAACAGCTACAGAGCAGTTGACTAGCAAAAGAAAAGTATGATTCTTGTGCTTCTGTGCTGTGAATGGGGTTTTGTCTTAACCTTGCTTTGTTCTGATCACAGCATATAAATCTGTAATATTAATCTTATGCACTTCTGTGGTGGTTTGAAAGAAAATGGTCCCCAAAGGGAGTGGCACTATTAGGAGTTGCGGCCCTGTTGGAGAAGGTACGCTTTTGTTGGAGGAAGTGTGTCACTGTGGAGGCAGACTTTGAGGTCTTTATGTTAAAAAATACTGCACTGTGTCTCAGACCACTTCCTATTGCCTTTGAGTAGGGCTCTGAGCTACTTCTCCAGCACAATGTCTGCCTATACATCACCCTGTTGTACCATGATGATAATGAACTAAACCTCTGAAAATGTAAGTCACACCAATGAAATGTTTTTCCTTTGTAAGAGTTGCTGTGGTCGTGGTGCCTCTTCACAGCAATAGAAACCCTAGCTAGCTAAGACACTCACTTCTCAAAATATTGATACACTTTCTTAAGATAGCTCTTTAAGCTGCAATGTTCTGATTAGGCTTCTGAAATAAAAGCGCGCGCACACACACACACACCAATGGTTTATGCAGCTGTATGGGAATATTGTGAGTCAAATATGTCTATCTGCAGCTGGCCTAAGTGGTGAGGAATTGAAAAGCTACCCTCAACGTGACCTAGCAAGCACAAACGGGATCTGCATGTCCCATGCATGCCTCCTCCTCCTTTGACATCATCTGGTCCTCACTTTCTCACTGCGTGTTCTGACGTCATCTGGTCCTCACTTTCTCACTGCGTGTTCTGTCGTCATCTGGTCCTCACTTTCTCACTGCGTGTCATGTCCCACCTTCTTGGTTCTGTCTGTGGCTCAGGCTTCTGCATCAGGGCCCGTGTGCTTGCACTTTTGTTTTGTTTTTGTTTTTTTAATTTTTATTTTTAAATTTAAATTTTAATTAGAAACAAGGTGGCTTCACAAATCAATTCCAGGTCCCTCTCCCTTTCCCTCCCCTCCTCCTGTGCCCTCCCACCAACCCCTCCAATATCCCCTCATTTCCCCAGGGAGGGTGAGGCCCTCCATGGGAGTGTCCATAGTCTGTCATTTCATCCAGGGCAGGGCCTAGACACTCCCCCAAGAGTTCAGGGTGAGAGCTTCCTCATTTTCTTCACATGTTTAGTCAGTCATCACATTTTAAGTGAAGGAATTCCTGGTCTCTTCACTAAGATTTTGAATTTCCAACTTATTTCCCAGGCCTCCATGTTGATTTGTGTTTCCTCATCTGTGCCTCTTCCTGCAATCCATTAAAATGTTGCATTCACGAAATTGGAGCTGTGACTTTATTTATACAAAACTATAAAAATATAATATTGAACCCCATCATCATGAACCCAGCTTATCTTTTCTGTTTCTCTATAATGCTTACTTTCTTGGAACATTTTAAAGCAAATATTTGATTATTTTACCTATAAATTCTTGAGGCTGTCTTAACAATTGTGCCTTTTAAAGCTACGGTTTAAAATTTAAAAAAAAAATGTCTGGAGGGGAGAAGGAGATGGAGAAAAGTGAGGGGGAGAAGAGAAGGGGAGAGGAGGACATGGGGGAGCAGGAAAGTTGAGTTGAGGGAAAAATAGTGGAGAGCAGGATGAGAGATACCATAATAGAGGGAGTCATTATAGTTTTAAGGAGAGATCTGGCATTAGTGAGATTTCCAGAAATCTACAAGGATGACATCAACTGGCAATCTAAGCAATAGTGGAGAGACTACCTTAAATGCCCCTCCCTGATAATGAGATTAATGACTACCTTATATGCCATCCTAGAACCTCCATCCAGTGGCTGATGGAAGCAGCAGACACCCACAGCTAAACACTGAACTGAACTTCTGAAAACTAGTTGCAGAGAGAGAGGAAAGGGGTCAAGACTTGGCTGGTGAAACTCACAGAAACAGCTGACTTGAACAAGGGGGAGCTCATGGGCCCCAGACTGATGGCTGAGAGACTAGCATCAGACTGATCCAGACCCCCTGAACATGGGTGTCAGTGAGGAGGCCTCGGGACCTAGATCAGTATTTATCCCTGGCATCTGAATGGACTTTGGGAGCCCATTCTATTTAGAGGGATGCTCTCTTAGCCTGGACACATGGCGGAGGGCCTAGGCCCTGCCATGAATGATATGACAGATTTTGCAGATCCCCCATGAAGGGCCTCACCCTCCCTGGATAGTGGAGTGGGGATTGGAGTTGAGGGGGTTGGTAGAGAGTGGGGAAGTAGGGGAGGAAGAAGGAGCTGGGATTGACTTGTGAAGCAAGCTTGTTTCTAATTTAAATGCAAAGAAATTTTTAAAAATTATCAAACCATTATGGTATACAATAAAATTCTGCTATATTAATCAAAGGAATAAAAGTCATTATGTATCACCAGTACTTTCAAACCCACACAGCACTTTGTAATAGCCAAATTATGAGCTAGGTGAATCAATAAAGAAAATATGGTATCTGGGCACAACAGAGCATTACTCAGCCACAAAGAAGAAACTAATCTTGCTATTTTCAAGGAAATGGATAGAACTAGACGTCATTGTGTTAAGTATAATCAGTCCAGTTTTTTAAATTTGTGTTTCCTTTTATATGAGGAACCTAGATTTTTTTAATAAAATGAAAAATTAAAATAGAACTCTTTAAGAGGAGGAAGGGAACCAACAAGACATTGGAGAAAAATAAGAGGAGATAATCAATGGTCAATGTGATTAAGTCCATTATTTATATGTATGAAAATGGCACAATGAAACCTATTATCTTATACAATTAATGTGGAATAATAGAAGGAATTGATAATCCTTCATAATATCAGCAACCACTTTGCTTTCAAAGTACTATACTTATTTTAATTATTCAATTCTTTGACTTTTGATGCTAACAAGATTAATACATTGCAATTTGCTTTTTCTTTTTAAATCACCCTTTCTACGAATTTTTTAAAATTTGTTGGAAAACTATAACATTCTTGATTTGTCTTACATTCTTGAAGTGTCATTCACTTAGTCTTTTCTTTAATGCAATGGTGTATATGACAATACGTAAAACACTAATTAGATGTATTTATAGACAAGAATTCTTTATTGCTTCCTGCTATACCATATCATGAGGCCCAACTGATTGGCAATCTTACTGGTGCTAGAATGAATCAGAGAGTTAAGGAGGCATTAATTTGATCCCTCCCTAAAGTTTAACTGATACTGCATCTATTGATGTCACAGCCCTCTCTTGATTATTTTCTTCTACTACTATTTTGGATTTATTATCTGGAATTAGTGTATTAAAGAGATATTTACCCACATCATCTCATGCTCAGGTAGAAAAAATTAGTTAATTTGCTGTCAGATTCATAACTGACTCCCAAGAAAACTCTATTGAGAGCCAACACTTGGCATTCATTTGTTTAGTCTGGTATTGTTTGTTTGGGTGATAACCTCATAGACTCACAGGCTCTTATGGATTATAGTTTGCTTCATTATAGTCATTGACCTTTCTTAAGTGCAAATTCCCCTATTTTACAATAATGGGATCCTCTTTGAGTAGGTTATGTACCCACTTAATGCAACCACATTAGTAAGTGAGAGTATCTGTGCTTGTTGGGACACAGTCTCAAGCTTATTTTGAAAGACTAAGATTAATAATCAGCTATTTCTTCAAACATATCAGATTCCTTTTGATGGAAATTCATATTCTTATTTATTGTTAAATTACCATGTCTAAGACATTTCAAAAAATCTGTAAGATAGCTCAGTTCATGGGCAAGAGCACTTGCTGTGGAACATAAGGACCTGAGTTCAAATCCTCAGCACCCTTATAAAAATCTAGGCATGTTTGTACTAGCCTGTAACCTCAGCACTGGGGAACAAAGAAGGGCACATGCAGAAACTTCATCAGTTAGCCAGCCAAGCCAAAGCATCAGTCTTCAGGGTCAGTGAGAGACAATTGCTAGTCTCAAATTAATAAGATGGAGAACAATAGAGGAAGACATCAACATGTACTGTTTTGGCCTCACGCTTCACATATATCCATATACTTACCTGCATGGATCTCATACATACACCACACACACACACACACACACACACACACACAAACACACACACACACACACAGAGAGAGAGAGAGAGAGAGAGAGAGAGAGAGAGAGAGAGAGAGTTAGTGGGTCTTTATTTAGATAAGTTGGTGTGGAATTAAATGTTCACTGGTATTTCCAACTCAAATATAAATTTAGAAAGTGTTGTATTCTTGAGTATGCTATAGATATATTTTCTTATATGAAAACTCTTGACTTCTGAGACATTATGGCAATTAATACTCTGGCTATAATATGCACCAGTTTAAAATAGCAATACATCTAACAGACACCTCACTTAGCACACAACTTCTTGCAGTTCCTTTTTTAAGTTTACATTTAAAATATACAAGCAAAATATTGTTTTTTTTTTACTTTTATGCCATTCATTTCTCAGTGTGGCTGTGTCACCAGCCTTCACTGCTTTGACTACAAGGGGAAAGTCCATTTGGTTCATTGTTTCTTGTTTTCAGTGTCTAGGTCCTTTTGCTTTTATTTACTCCTGTATTTAACTACACAAAGCAAGATGAAGTCTCTACAAGCAAGCACATTCACTGAGACCCCACCTCCACATTCTGACTTTTCTACATGCCCCAAGTTTCTCCATGTTAGTTTTTTTTAATAGTTTCTGGCTTATCCTTCCCTGATTTATTCCTGAAAACATAAATACCTAATTGGATTTTCTATCTGCTTATTTATTTATAGCAAGCAAAGCATATTCCACATAGGTTGAGCTTGCTTTGCTCAAGTTAGCAATACAGACTAAGATACTGAAAAAAATTTATAGAACTCTCTCATCTTGTTAAACCCTACTTCTGTGATAGGCAGCTGCTTGGCTCTTTTTATCACAAATACTGTAATATTTGTACGGTTTCATGCATATAACATTTCCACTTACATGTTTTCAGAATTCCTGTAGATTGGGGCATCTTGGTCAAAAGATAAACACACTTGTTAATCTGCCAAATCAAACACAAGAATGTTTCCATTTTATGCCCTAACATTAAGTTGCAAAGGGCATTGCAGCTCCCTCTCAGCAGGCTCTCTCTTTCCCATGTAGTTTGGACCCAGTCAGATACCATGCAATTTATAACTAATTTTCTTTTACATACAGAATTTGTCTCAGTTAAGGTTTGAGTCTTAACAGGCACGTACATGGCTGTGAATGAGAATTCCTGGAAAGAAGCTGTGGCTACAAAAGCTGATTGATTGACTATAACACAATGATGTATAGAGGTTGAAATGCTGAAGTCCAGTGCTACAAAAGCTGATTGACTATAACACAATGATGTGTAGAGGTTGAAATGTTGAAGTCCAGTGCTTAAATATCTTGGGTCAACTTTTGCCTCCTTAATAGCTTTCCTCTGTGCATATCTTAACATCTTTGGGATGATTAAATTCTTTGAAATGTATAAATAGATAATAGTTCTAAATTAATTTAAAAATAGATTAAATCTTAAGATTTCAAAAGTATTTTTAAATAAATAATCAAATTTATATGAAAGTTCACATAGGTAATATTAAAAGGCAAGAATAAACAAGGAAACATTTTTAAAGACAGGAACAGAAACAGCTAAGTGTATCGTGTATCATAATGTGTCTTAAAGACGCGTGTTAAAATAGGATGGTAACGCTACAAAACCAGAATAGAAAGTTCATAAACAGACATAAGAACTTAGTGGCATCTCAGATTTGTGCAACAAATTAACTTTTAATAAATGCCATTGGGACAAATATATTTATCAAATTATATTGTTCCAATATTATGTGTAGTCTTATGCAAGATAAGGCTGGGTCACACAGAGAAAATCTGCCAAAGGATACAATCTTTAAACTCTAAATACAAGAGTAGATAAATGTGAGGAGAAAAATGGCTGTTTGTAACTTTGAAATGAGGGAGGCTTTTCTAATGTGACCCAATTTCCAGGAACCATAAAAAATTGATTAATTTATACTCCATAAAAATTCATCTTCTATAAGGAAAAAAAAGGCACAAAAGTCAGATGGCCCACAAAATTGGAAAAAAATACATGCAATTCTGCTCTTAAATTAAAAAAAACCTGAAAGAAAAAGAGAGACACATAGACAAAAAGGCCAAACAGAAATTGAACAATTTGGCAAAGGATAGGAAAAGGCAATTCACAGAATATTACATTTGATTTAAATGTAGAAAAATTCAGTAAATCCTTGTATTCAGTCCCTTCCCCCCACTCCAAAGGATACAAGTTTATATAAGAAAAGGCATGATATAAGAAAAATGAATTCAATAAAATGTAAGAAGATTATGACCTGTAATCAACCTACAATTTATGAGAAAGAGATAGCCAATTTAACATGACCAAGGAACAAAGTATGCAGGGTGGCAATTTATGATGTATGAAATACCAACACATAAAAATACTCTACTTCGAGGCAGACAAAGAACATCCTAAATTAAAACAGAGATGCCGTTTCATATCCAACCAACTTGTCCAATTTAAAACTAGTGCTAATCATTGGAAACAACCTGAGCAGTTACCAACACACCATGCACCAGAGATGCTGCTACCAAGATCCCCTGAGGACCACTGTACAACCATGAGAACAACACTGGGTGAAATGGGAATTCTGTGAGGAGCACTGTACAGCCATGAGAACAACACTGGGTGAAATGGGAATTCTGTGAGGACCACTGTACAGCCATGAGAACAACACTGGGTGAAATGGGAATTCTGTGAGGACCACTGTGAGGACCACTGTACAGCCATGAGAACAACACTGGGTGAAATGGGAATTCCTGTGAGGACCACTGTACAGCCATGAGAACAACACTGGGTGAAATGGGAATTCCTGTGAGGAGCACTGTACAGCTGTGACAACAATACTAGGTGAAATGGGAATTCTCCCAAGAGCTACGCAGTTCAGAAAGGTACAGAATAATGCTACATACTTTTCTGAGATGCATATGCATTTAATAGAACCTAAATAATGTGAATGATAAATCCAAATTCTGGACTCAGGAAAAGGGACTGAGATAATCAGGGGATCCAATTTTATTCATCGTATCCTAATTTTTAAGAAAAGTGATGCAAAATTTTCATTCTCTCAGCAAATTTTTTTGGTAAATCTGAAATATCTCAGAAAGAAAAAAATGATAAAGGAGGAGAGAACAGAGCATTTTTTATCTTAGGACAAAACTCATTCCAGTGTCATGCCTGCTACCTACTCCACTTAATGCAGGGATCTCGGCCAGATTGCTTTCCTTCCTCATCCTCTGCATAATAGGGATCATGAAATCTGGTTCAGTATTAGCAAAAAAAGCTAGCACATAGTGTGCTATCAATGTTTTTTATATTATTCGTGAATTATTAATAGCCATAAGTGTTGATATCCATACACATTTATATGGACATTGTGTGTGTGTGTGTGTGTGTGCGTGTGTGTGCACGTACGCGCATTCCAAATTGTTCATGTTCACAGAGGATACATGCATCTTGTTCTTTGAGCAAAGCATTTGTGTTCTTATGATTACACCACCCTTGTTTTATATATAATCTTTCTATTTGTTCATGCTATTTTAATTTTAAACAAGGAAGAGAAAATTTCTAGATAATCAAAAGAACAGCTGCTGGGGGAAAAATAGAAATAAAATAGCTCTATGATTGAAGATTGAAACTTAAAAGAATAGTTTTACAGTTAACAGCTGTGGGTCCCCAAAATAAATATCTGATAACCACATGATTACAATGGGTAAAGTGAGCATCTAATACTGAAAATTTGTAGCAGGGGAGCTAAGAGCTATTGGAAAGTAATGACAAAATGTTAGTGTTGATGATAGGGAAAGAGTTTACATGAAGAGAAACAGAAAATGTGGTGATAACTCCATTTATAAAGGTTAAATTCCTGTTAAGACATAAATGAGAACTGTGAAATACACTTTAGATTTCATTTAAGTTTTTAAAACATGATTTGAATATGATACACTAAATATACATCATGAAAATGGCAACAGTTTCCTTTGTCTCAATCTCTTCTTTCTCATGTCTTCTGATACTAATGTATGGACAGATAGCACACTGTGACACACACACACATACAGAGAGAGAGAGAGAGAGAGAGAGAGAGAGAGAGAGAGAGAGAGAGAGAGAGAGAGAGAGAGAGAGAGAGAGAGAGAATATGCTTCTGTTTTCCCTGGGGAGATGGAACACATGAAGTCAAGAAACGTAAATACCAACCTGTGAAATCACGTCTTTATGAAACAGTGGGCAAGTTTTTGCCTCATATAGTTTTTATTTTATTCCTGTAAGGCAGGGATTGAAGTAGGCTAAAATATGACTCAAATCATTGAGAAAAAAATCTAAAGCATTATCCAAGTGCAAGATGCTAACCTCAGGAAACACTGTGAACGGGGAAGCAAAAGGACTGCTTTCTAAATAGTTCTCCCAGGAAGTGAAACTAACCCTCAGCCTGCTTGGCTTCCTGTTTCTGTACCTCCCACATACAACAGAGGCAGATGCGCTTGAAGGCGTCTCTGTCGACTTCCTTAGCAGTACTTGCTTTCAGGTACTGGTAGGTTGCATAAATCTTAACTTGTTCATATAACAGCTACTGATTGAGTCTCGTTGAACCCTCTACATGCTAGGTTCCATAAGAGGGACCCATAACGGGACCCATAACAATAACAGGGTTCCTTGCTTTCCAGAGATTAGCATTTTATTCCAGGAGAAGAAGAGTGACAAAAGAGACTTAGAGAGTGAGATAATTGCTCGAAGAATTCTATGGAGAGGAGCCTTCTGTGAGAGTGAAAATCTAGTTCCAAATCCCCAAGGTGAAGCTTTCCTGGCATGTTTGGGATCATGAGACAGCTGCTTATGATTGGAAAACATTAGTAGGTAGGGGTAGGACGGAAGGGAAGCACTCAAAACAGCAGCTTACCTAAAAAGTCGACTTACATTTTAGTAAGTTCAAGAATAAATTTATGCTACATATCATTTTTTATTTTTTATTTCCCTCCCTTCTCTTTCTCCCCCCTCTATAAGAGAGCAATATTGGTTTTCATACGTTTGTGTGAGCGTGACTGGTGGATGCCATGGCGCGTGTGTGGAGGACAGAAAGACAACCCTTGGGTATGGGTGATTATCTTTGACACTGTTTGAAAAAAGGATTTTCCATCATTTGCTGCCATGTACTCCAGAGTAGCTGACCCAGGAGTTCCCACCAGTCTGCACCCCCATCTCTCTCGAGGAGTCCCAGGATTACAGATGGATAACAATGAAAGGACCAAGACAGGGATAGGAGACAAGTAAAGGGGGAGGAAAGGGACAAGGGAGAGGGAGAAGGGATATTCGCCCTGGAGGGACAAAAGTTAGAGAGGAGACAGACTAGGCCGATAGGCAAACGGCAGTTTATAAAGATAAACCCCTTGTTAGGATGAGGTGTTTAATTTTAATTGGGCATGTTAATTAGGTGAGACAAAAGGTGCTTTTGGTTGCTGGACTTCAATACTTAGTTAGCTGTACCTTGGTGGTCAGCCTAGGGGGAGGAAGTGGCCAAACAAGGGAAGAGACCTTGGTGGCCAGCTTTAGAATGTAATCTAACATTTTTCCCCACAAGGAGGAGGGAGAAGGTGAAGAGCAAACCCTGTTGGGGCCCTGTCTGCCATGCTCAGGCCTGTCAGCACACCTCAACCACCAGTACCTCAGTATCTGGGTGTGCTCTGGGTGTAAGGTTCAGAAATCAACCATTACACTTGCATAGAATCAGTTTGCCCACTAATTCGTTCCCCCAACCCAGTGCTCTATGTTTTAAAAGCAAGATTTCAGTTTTTGCTCAAGAACTATTCTGCTGAACCACCATGTCTAGGTCTGGGGACGGCACTTTCCTTGGTGGCCATCTTGTGTTAGGGAACCACTATAGTGGTAATTCTATTTTTTTAATTAATATTTTTATTCACTTTACTTTATGTGTAAGTTTTTTTCTTACATGCATGTATGTGCACCGTGTTCACACTTGATGCTGAAGTGGTCGGAGGAGGGCATCAGATTCCCTGGAACTTGAGTGTTACAGCTACTTAAGGGCCACCCTTCCTCTCCAGTCCCCTGTGGTGGTATTCTAAATCTAGACTCTCTCCTTTCAAATGACTTTGCCAGATCAGCTGTCTTTGTGGGTTTCATCAGCACAGTCTTGACCCCTTGACTCCTCCCTGTCTGTCACTGGGTTCCAGCAGTTCAGTTCAGTGTTTAGCTGTAGGAGTCTGCCTCTGCTTCCATCAGTCACTGTATGAAGGCTCTAGAATGGCATGTAAGGTAGTTTCACCAGTGGGAGCTTCCCATTGAGACACCTTTCTTTTTGTATCAGTACAGAGCACTGGGGCTTTTCTTTAACAGCTACGCCTGCTTCCTTCCTGTCTGCAACTATGAGTTTGCTCAAGCTTCTCTCCCCAGCAACCTGCAAGTTTTTCATATCCTTCTGATCCCCTTGCGCCAGCTGCTGACAGTACATCCATCTGTTAGCATCACCTTTATCGCCTCTGAGCCGTTATCTTCCACACTCCCACCAGAGCTGCTGGTTAAACTCAGTCTACACCATTCTAGGGCTTCTCTAGCCCAAGGCTTCATTCTCGTCCACACTCCCCCACAAACCAGTTCCAAAGGTCTGCGAGCCACACTGTTAATTATAACAGAGAAGGCTCCACTCCTTAATATCAGCATTCCCGTGTTAGTTGTTTTTCTCGTTGCTGTGATAAAGGACCTGAGTGAAACAATTTAAGGAAGGTAAAGCTGGTGTTTGTTCTAGTTGCAGTGTACATTCCACTGAGGTGTCAGGCGTGCAGCTGGAAGAGGCTCTAGCTGTGGCAGCAGCAAGATGAAGTAGCTGGTCATACAGTGTACACAGTCGGGAAGTAGAGATGAATGCAGCTCATGTTCTCTCCCTTTTATTCAGTCCACATCTCTAGTCCACAGGATGGTGTGACCCACATTGAGGGTGGATCTACCCACTTCTCTACAAATGCCCCCACAGACACACCTAAACTTTCCTAGGTGACTCTAAGGTCCATCAAACTGACAATCAAGATTAACTACCACATTCATATTCTGGTATCAATAGAGCTAGCCATCGCTTGTCTTGTTCAGGCTTGTTCTTTCAAAGTAGTTGAATTTCAAAATACCTTAGGAGAATCTTTGATAATCACCAAGGACAAAACAGTGCTTCTCCAGTGTGAAAGACTTAATTTCAGGAGATTCCACACAAACACAGGAAGATATCACTCTGGAATTGGGCATATGGAATGCATTTGAGAGATTGTATTCTTTCCTTAGTTGGGGCTGTCAATCAGTGCAGTTTAAACAGAGAACCCTAAAAATTAACAGTTATCTATATTTACACCGTTTCCAAAAAATAGTTGGATTAATTCTGACTGTGTCCCCCTCCTCAACATACTCCCACTCCCTGGACTGAGATGCTATAGTCTCTGACTTTACATGCAAAATATTCATCACGTCACGAATGTTTTGGTGGTGAGCAGATATTATTTCTGATACCCATCCCTCACAGGAAGGCAAGCTGTTACTTTCTGCTTTAATGGAAAAACAAGGCACGTGTGTGAGTGATCCCATGGGGTCCCCTGAAAAGAAAGAAATAGATTGAGCAAACATTCTAAAAAAATTTCTACAGTTTCCAAGGCAAAAAGATAATTATATTAAGTAATCAATCAATAATAAAAGATAGGAGAAAATAAAACTGAGTTATCCTGAGAGTTTCAGGAAATCATGACAAATATTAAACAGCACCTCCTATCACAAAAAGCAATTTTACTGAATGAACAATTGAACTGGAAGGAGGAGGACATGACTACTCCTAAGGGACAGTGTGGTGGTTTGAATAGTTATGACCCCCATAGACTCATGCATTTGAATGCCTCGCCCATAGAGAATGGCACTGTTAGGATGTGTGACCTTGTTAGAGTATTATGACCTTGTGGGAGAAAGTGAGTCATTGTGGATGCATGGCTTCGAGGCCCCATATGTTTAAGCTATACCTCATATGACACACAGTATCTTTCTGTTGCCTGCAAATCAAGATGTAGAACTCTCAGCTCCTTCTCCAGCACCATGTCACCATGCTTCTTGGTATGAAGATAATGAACTAAACCTCTGAAACTTTAAGCCTGGCTACAAGACTTAATTAAATGTTTTCCTTTATAAAAGTGGTCATGGTCATGATGTCTCTTCATAGCAATAGAACACATAAATAAGGCAGACAGAGAAATTTTTATTGTAAATACAAGGGAGAAAGGCAAATGGAAGAATCCAGACTGAAAATGGTCAGCAGACTAAGCCAGACCATGAGAGGAGAGAAGAGGAGAGAGAGCACAAGAAGAACCATTGACCAAGAGAGAGAACCCAAGCCAAGAAACCAAGAGGCCGGTGTAGCTGAAATGGCTGAGATACATAGTTTTCAGGCCAGGGGAAGGGAAACAGAAGCCCAGTCCCTTAGGAGGGAAAGGTTTAGGGTAGGGGGTGAGGTAAGAAGTGCCGGGAGGAGAAGCAGGAAGTGAGGGATGCTGGGAGAACTGACAGGAGCCACGGGTACTGAGGGATACAGCAGCGAGACCTAGGCAGAGTCCACTTTGATAAGTTAATAGGCATCTCAGTTAGCCATTTGCCCCAGGTTTCTAAGACCTGACATTTACCATCTACCAAGGATTTGAAAATTTTCATGACTTTTTTTCCATTAATTGAATATTTGGGAATTCTGACAAGAAAATCATCTAAAAATCTAGAGAAAGGTTTTTTAAAGAAAATGTGTTGCTCAGGTTGGAGATATGGCTCAGTGGATAACAGCACTTGCCACACAAACAAGAGGACCTGGGTTGTAATCTCAATCATCCACGGTTAAAAAAAAAAGCCAAACTAGGCATGGCACAATGTGTCTGTAACCCTAGCATTGCCTGACAGAGGTAGATGGATCCTGGAAGCCCACTAGCTATCTGACCTGACTTAAAATGGTGAGGTTCAGGTTCAGTGAGAGACCCTGTCTCCAACACTAGGATACCTAATGTCCTGCTCTGGCTTTTGCATATGGATTCACACACAGCTGCATACACATGCAAATATACCACACACACACACACACACAATATTAATTATTTAAATATGAAATATGATTAAAGAATATTTTATAAAAGTAAAAATATAAACCAGATTTGATGGCACAGCTGCTTGGGAGGCTGAAGTGGGCTGTAAGTCTCAGGTCAAGTAGGGCAAAAAATGAGTCACTCTCTCAAAAAAACAATACAAGGTGAAAATGGAGAAATACTGAAAAGCCCTAAATTAGGGGAACGGCCATTGTAAATCATAGTTCAAACACATGGTGCAATGTTATCTAATCTTAAATTTACTAGTGGAAAACTGCTAGGCAAAGTAAGTGAAAGGAGCATTTTTATTTATTTGTGGAGTGATCTTTAAGAAAGAAGTCAACAATGGCAATCTTGGGTGGTAGCAAATACACACATGCAAGTAAATACACACACAAGCAAATACACATACACACACAAGCAAGTACACATACAAATATACACGCATACAAGCAAACACACACAAGAAAATACACACACATGTGAGCATGCATGCTTACTTGCAAGAAAGTTAATATTTTAGAATGTTAATCTGGTTTAAATATCATATAGTATATGCATACATATATTGAAACATTATATTGCACCCCACTGATATAAACATTTTTATTTTTATGTCAGCTAAAAAATAAATATTATGTTAAAATATACATGCACACGTAGTTTCAGACCAATTTCACTTTCCATTTAAAAAATAATTTTCACTAAGCTGCTTCAAAAGATATCCTACTAAGTGTAAACCTCCTAGTTCAGTTGAATTATCTCCCAGAGCAATGAGAGAGCTTGTTGGCACTCTTACTGAACACTGTTGGAGATTATTTCAGACTGTTATATGGGTTATATGGGGAAACAACAGCTGCACTTCACTTAAGTGCAGTCCTGGTCCTTGCAATTTACTCTAAGATGTGCCAGTCTTCAGTAAATTATATGAGATGGAATAAAGCAATCATCATTTTCCCAAACTGTAATGCATCCCTACCTTACTGTAGAAGTAAAATTAAAGAAATGATAAAAGTGGAAGGGTTCATTTGTGAAAGATTGTAGTGTCTGCATATGCAGATTCCTATGGTTCGAGATGGGGCGATGTTGAAAGTAAGCAATCTATGGGGCCTCGGGTAGTAGATCAGTATTTATCCCTGCCATACAAATGGACTTTGGGTGACCATCCCGCAATGAGGGATGCTCTCTTAGCCTGGACTCTTGGGGGAGGGCCTAGGCCCTGCCCTGAACGAAATGACAGACTCTAGAGATCCTCCATTGAGGACCTCACCCTCCCTGGGGAATGGAGTGGGGATTGGGTAGGAGGCTGAGGGGACTGGTCGGGGGAAGAGTGGGCATGGAAGGGAGAAAGAGGAAACTGGGACTGACATGGGAAGCAAGCTTGTTCCTAATTTAAATATATAATAAAAAAGTTGTAAAAAAAAAAAAGAAAGCAAATTCATTATAAGAGAATTAAGCACCGTAAAATGGAAACACTTTTTAAATCCTAAAGAAATAAACCCAGTTTATTCTCGAGGATCTCTTAATGTCATGAAAGTCCTGATCACATATTTACAAGCTGTATATGTAATTATCAACAGCTCAATGGTAAGTAACAGAGTGCAAACTCATATTTAGACAGCTCAAGCAGTTTCTCTGGGAGGGAAGGGAGGTGTGAAAAAGGAAGAAACCAAGGGAAGGGACCCGGAGTCTGCACAGAATGGAAGGGAAGCAGCCCTGTTGCAGGAGCTGAGTACTTCCTGGCCTGGTGTGCAGCTGACACACTCTTGGCCGCACAGAGCACACCTGATGAAGAGGCAGCTTGGTATACGAGGAGTGTGCCCATTGAAACCACAGTTCGGATTTTTAAATGGCAGAGACGGAGGAAAGCAACTCTGTCAGATATTCCTTTCAGAAAGCCCGCTCTTCCTGAAGAATAGAGAAGAAATGGAAACATATAGTAAGGCATCTGGATTAGACGGCCGTTGAAGTAAATGGTAGGAGTTTAAGTTCACCTGAAGATATTTATTCTTCTTCCTGCAGGGGGCTAGAAAAAAGTCCGCTCTGAGTATTCAGAAAATGTACCCTCTGTTTTAGGGTGGAAGGATACAAATCACTTGAATATTTTGAAGACAAGATAATAAGTAGGAATGTATTGAGTGTGTATATAATATACAGAATATAGCCAAGGGTTATGCAATAGTCCAAATAAGAATACCACTCATTTGGTAAGCAATGATAACGAGCATATTATAAAGTAGGTAACACTTGTACATTTATTAACCACCAGGCAATTGTTTGAAATGCTTGGCATATTTTATGAAATTTGTTCTATACAGAAGTTTGGTGATGAAGGTACTAGATTTCTCTCCACATTATCAATGAGGAACTGAATCAAGGAAAGAGAGAGCCGCATGCCCACTTTCACTATACAACCCCTGAGTCCAGGTTTTAAGTCTGGAGCTCTCACTTCTACCTAGCAACCTGTAGTCACTATGCTCCTCACTCACTCACACCCCTCTCATTGACATTCCAGCCCTGATCCCACTGTTGTGTTCAAACATATAGCCACTTGAGTTCCTCAAGCAGAAACTTTTTACCACTCTGGATTTTATTCAGTTCTCTTATCATTCCTGATGTCTGCATATCTTCCTAGAAGTCAAATTATCAGTCTCTGTCCAGAAAGTGCTTCTGTCTTTGAGCTGGTGTTGCTGCTCTGAATCATAAATTCCTGTGATATTGAACTGGGGAAGACAGAGACGTTGATCCCAATGTTCATGCCTGATATTCAGATACAAGTTGGTGAACAAAATGAGCCACATATCCTGCTTTGACTGCTGTAATGAATGATGCCCACAGGATGACTTCCACAATAGAAAATACCTTTCTCAAAATTGTGGAGGCTGGAAGCTCAAATTTGAAATGTCACCATGATGGGCTTTCTTTCTGCCTTAGAGACAATCTGGTGTTTCACTGAGTCCTTGCATGGCAGAGCGAGGAGAGAAGAGAGAAGAACAGAGGAGAGGATGTGAGAGTGATCCTCTCCTCTTCTTAAGAGGTCACTGGTACTTTTAGATGAGGAGCACACTAATCCCTATCTCCTCTTGGAACCCTATTGAGTGTCATATATGAATAAGCATGGAGCAAAACTCAGCCTACAACACTGTAGTCATTAAGAAAACTTATTAAAATTTAGTACAAATCTATTCCCAGAACCCTAGAACATAATTCATTTTCTCTAACGTAATAGTAATTTTGACTAGGTTTGTCAATGTAGGTTCATTAGATCTCATTTGTGTCTAAATAAATGGAATAATAGCTATGTGGAACTCATTGAAAATAGGCTGGGAAAGCAATTCTTAGTTCGCTGAGGATAACAGGATAAAGCCACCCCTGCAGGAAGTGTCAGCAATAGCTTGTCTGTCTGCTTTGAAAATTCCAAGCCTTCAGTCACACTAATAGTCACTGAAGTCCATGTGCAATACCAGAACCTACAAGGGCATGCTCAATATTCAGCTGCATTGCCTCCCATGGACTTCAGTGATAAGTAAAACAGATTAGGAACCAAGGGAACAGGCCCAAGGCATGTGGCAGTGAAAATCACTAAGAAGTAGGATGGCAGAACTCAGTGGCAGAGCACTTGTCTAGCAGGTATCTGGCACTAGGTTAGATTCTTCAGCACAAAAAATAGAAGAAAAACACAGATGATATCAATGAGGTTGATACCCCCATACCACATTCCCAGGCTGGTGTAACCTGAAGAGAAAAAAAAAATTGCATTATCCATGACCTCACACAGTTTAGCATGACCCTAATTGTAATAACCAAATTTAGTATGAACTCTTCTACACCTTAGTCAGTTTCTCTACCCCTTCCTCTCTCTTCCTCACCCCTCCCAGTATTACCCCTCTGTTGGAATGATTGACAGCTTACTGGAGAAAATGGTCCTCAAGGATGGAATCCTTTCAGTACTAAAGCCCCAACAGTGGTAGCAAACCAGGGTATTTGGCCATAGTAAGTGATGCTTCTATTGATGTGTGATAATGATCTTGTTCACAGTAAAGATTTGTCACTCGTATTGCTTTAATAAAATGCTGATTGGCCAGTAGCCAGGCAGGAAATACAGGCAGGGCTACCAGCGTAGGAGAATTCTGGGAAGAGGAAAGGAAGACACAGTTGCCAGCCATATGCAGAGGAAGAAAGATGAGAATGCCTCATTGAGAAAAGGTACCAAGCCACATGGCTAAACATATGTAAGAATTATGGGTTAATTTAAGTCGTAAGAGTTTGATAGTAATAAGCCTGAGAAATAGGTCAAACAGTTTATAATTAATATAAGCCTCTGTGTGTTTATTTGGGACTGGACGGGTGCAGGACCGGGTACGACAGAAACTTCTGTCTACATTTCTATAGTCAAATTGGAGATTCTTAGGAGGGTGAAACTACAAATGATATTATCCCCATCTCCCCATGGCACCTGGACCTTCATTCTGATTTTATTCAGGGTGCATCCTTTTTCCTTAGACTACTGACAGTGGAGACAAAGATATCTCATAGGATGAAGGAGTTTGGAGCTCTTAGTCTCTTTGTCATTTATAAAAATAGGTGGTTGGTCTATAATTTGTTTAGTTTTTAAAGTGACCCTAAAACAGTATTTCATTACTGAGTTAGGCATACCCCTAAATTTTCCAACTATGACAGAGGGATCCTTTGCCTCACCCTACTTCAGCCTGCCATAAAACAACAGGCTCCTGGAGATTCCTGGTGGCCAGCTATTGTCCTGTAACAGCTTCATCCCACCCAAAATGCATCAAACCCCCAATTAAACTAAACTGCCAGGTGTGCCCTATGGTTCTCAAATCCAAGTTAGTTTAACAATGATGGGCTTTCATTGTGGGACCTTTGCTATACTTACCTTGAAATCAAATGATGGTGATTTGATTCTTGGAAAAATAAATGTGCATCATGTGTCTTAGATTACACCAGACATTTGTAATCAGAAGAAAACAGCATCATTTTAGTAAGCACAGCTTTTGAAACAATGAGATTATTTATATTAACAATAAATTTAATGAACTTCATTTTTATCCACTATAAAATAAAACTACTACTTAAATTTGTGAATATTATATAAATTACTTAAATACAGTGTAAATTAGGGCAACCGGCCTTCAGCAAGATCTTGTGAGTGCCCATTATCTCATTTGCTCCTGTTTAGAAGGATCCTTACCACGGCTCAGCAAAACCAACCCTTTGATGTATGTTGGCGTACCTAATACAGTGTCCTAACAATTACCATGAACCTATTTATAAATGTTTTAGAAAAAAAAAGTTCCTTTGTCATTGTACTATTAGATTCAAGGTGTATTTCCCAGAACTATTTGTTGTCAAGAAAGTAAATGTGCAGCTGAAGATTTCTAAAATCTAATAAGATTTTTAAAACCTAGTTACTGATCACACAAACATTTCCTTTCGGCTCCCTAGATGATACTCCACTTTGGGTTGTCTAATAAAAGAGAGCTACTCTGAGGAGGCTGTTGCACTCAGGGTTCTCAATCATGAGCCACCCTTGGGCAGACTTCTTCAGCTCATGCAGCCTCTGACTTTACTATGCTCAAGTTACCACCTCCATATTTATTTCTCTGTAAGACAACTTCCTTCTATCACTGCCCTCTGTCCCCCTCATATCACCTACCAGTCTTCTCCTACACCTAAACAAAACAAACAAAAAACCCAATCCTGATCATGTGGGGGAAAGATAAATCACTCACTGAGCAATCTAACTTATTTTCTAATATAAAACAGAAGCCACAACACTAAATCAAAACGCATTAGATTAAAAAATGCAGAAATAAAGCCATGCCAGTTGCTTCTTTAGTTATTGTTTGTTTAGAGTACATGGCACGTGGCTAAAAAAGCAGGCAATTCTTTGATCCTCTTGTTTTAAGCTATAACAATGCCTTAAGGAATTCTAACCCTCAAAATGGGCTATTATCTGTCACCTACAATGTCTGCATTTCAATGGAGAGTACATTCAGAATATCTAGTCCTGTGGTTATGAGTCATATCTTAATGAAATGTTACCATCCTTCCAGCAGCCAGTGAAACATATCCCAAGGCCCAGTGCCAGCAAATGTGTTTTACACAATTATTTTATATGATCATGATTATGTATTTTTAATTAATAGAACTTATATGAAATCAAAAATGGATATTTTAAAGGAACTTGTGGCAGTAGTATTTGAATTATATTTTTAAAAGGGATATCATCAATTTTCAAGTAATCTTTTTTATTAATTTTAAATGTTAGGTACAAGAAAGATGCAGTTTTATCCCTGACCTTAACTTACCATGAGTAGTTGTGAACAGTAGAGATCTGGGAGACGGCAAACAAATGGTGAAAACTTCAACCACTCACCAAGGACCCACAAACCAAGTGCAGGAGATCCAGAGCAAGAGACTTGAATTGCTGGCCCCCAGAGCAATGCTTGCCCTGTCTCTTATCCTACTTGAGCCTTGCATTTGGACTTCATGCTTATATTCTTGTTCCTAAGTTTCTTTTATATGGGAGAGAAGCAGTTACAGTCCCCTTCAGGACACAGGAAGCTTGCACCATACCTCAAAGTGAAAGTTTCAGATAAATGGATTATAATAAGACAGAAAGAAATGTTGAAACTCCCAGAAATCTTGTCCTATTCAAAGAGCATAATAAAATATACACAGATTCTAAAATGTCTTGAGTTTCAGGGAAGATGTTCTATCAGTGAGTCATACTTTCAAAATAGTGATGGCAAAGGAAGTGACTGATGATGCGTGGGTGAGATTCTATTTTTTTTAGAAGTCACATGAGAAAAAAATAGTTCAGTATGTACACTTCTGAAGCATTCTTCCCCCACTCAGTCCAGGGTTTCTGCAAATGCCCAGACTGTCACTGACTAATTCAGATCCACTCTGCTTTCTGCGGTCTTGTTTAAGATAATCTTGAGCTCAGGCACAGTGTTCTTCTCTTTGAATAATCCACATTCCTCTACACCTCTATTACCTTGTCACTGATTCATCCTTGACTTCAAACAACATTTCATTTTTTCAATATACACTGTCAATAATCCTTGATATCTTTCAAATAATTGATGGATACCACCTTCTCCTTGAAGGTTTCACAGATCTCCAAAAGAATAATTGGTGCCTACTTGCCATAGCTTTCATCATGTCTTTAGTAGAAATGTATCCAATGTGCCTTGTTCTATTGCCTATTCCTCTCATAATACTAAATTCAGATGTAGTAAAAGCCTAGAAAAAGCACTTCATTTACATATATAATATAGTGTTAAGTTTGGAAAATCTAGACACACACACAAACACACACACATACACACTACCCTGGGCTTTCAGAAACTGCCTAATATCTAGCATACACACTTAGATTATAGTCCATTTTCAGGAAGACCACTGTGACATGTGTGTTTAGATACAAGCATCTATTTGGCAAGCTGGGAGTGAGGAAATGAGTAAGTAAAAAGAGCTAAAAGAGGAGCTTAATGATGAGAGGGTTCCTGCTGGGAAACTGAGGCTTGGTCCTACTGAGAACTCTCTGGAAAACCATGTAGAAAGTGCCTTGCAATGAGAGGGCAGAGAAGGGTATAGATTTTCCTACCCTCCATGTTGAGGGCTGCTCCAGAGAACAGGATGGAAGACTGACTAGTGGCTACTCTTACCTTGATCATTTACAGACCCAACGTTCCTCTCAGTATCCAGAGAAGACCCCAGAGCAGAACCCCGGACGCTGAGACAAGTAGTCAAGGCATGTACTCCAGCCATCCAGCACTGCATGTGACCTTCAGGGTAGCCAAGGGATAGAGGCAGAATAGCTGTAGGCCTACAGTTATTACCCAACTGCTGCTCATCTAACTGAGAGTGTTTCAACATGCCTGGTTGTTGTCCTTAACAAGAGGCCTCACCCTCTCTGAGGTGTGTATGTGGGGTGGGAGGAAATGAGGAAGAGGGAACTGGGATTGGTGTGTAACATAAGAGTGTTTTTAATTTAAATTAAAAATTAATTTAAAAAATGAATGTTGAAAAAGTACTGCATTACTGTTCTCTCAGGCAACTAAAGGAAGTATGTGTTTGTGTGTAAATGGTTTTATTTGTGTGTGTGTGTGTGTGTGTGTGTGTGTGTGTGAATTGCCAGCATACAAGAAGCCTTTATTATCATGAATAAATTAGATTTTACCTGATGTGAGCTAATTTCTAAGAATAGGTTTTGAGGGTACTATACTATTCCCCTAAGATTTTTATGCTTCAAATTCTAAAGATTAGATGCATAATAATTATAGAGAAATTGCGAAATACACAAAGGTAACTGTAACAAAGAATATGCATATATTCTTTATACATACATATATAATAAATATACTAACTGGATGAGATGGGAGCAAGAGAAATGTAACATGTCAAATTTAAATTAAATACTCTAAAATTATTTCTATTTTATCTTATTTTTGAAGAATAATGATGCTGTTATACTTTTTTCTGGTGATAAAAGCAAATCTTAGGAAAATTCTTATGCTTCCATCATGAAGGTATGTTTGATTAATGATTCTCTGAGTGATATTAAATTTTCATTGTGTTGGTATAAGTTTAACAAAGAAAACAAACACATAAAATAACTGCTTTTAATATCATAATAAATTTAATCACACTTAGTCATCAAGTATTTATTAGATATTGTAATACAGCAATTAATAAAGCAGAGCCCCTGATTTTTATAAATTTTCCTGAACTACGACACAATGCAGAGGATCAATGTTGCAGTTTTCTTTGTCTGTATCATAAACTCTTAGGACTGTGAATGACACATCTTACTATTAGACCATATCAAATACTCCATGGATTGTTGGAGAACTGAGCCTTCAGGGTAGGAAGTAACCCACCCAACCTCACACAGAAGGACAGTATACAATATGTGAAGTTTTGAGTTGCTGTATCATTTGTCCCCAAGAATACTTGCCCATATTCAGCTCACTGCTCACACTAAATCAAGCCTGGAGCTCTAAGTATGAAGTATATGGTACATGTTTATTATTCCATTCCCTCCAGCAATGAAAATAACTTCATTTTTCCAGTATATTAGGATATGATAGATGCAGTACAGTTATACCTTTGGCTTTCTTCTTTAACTTTCCTCCTAGATTTAGGTGATTAAATGGTGGGAGAAACCTGTAAATTGCTCTGGGCAAAGAGGCATTTAAAGAAAAAACTGAAAATTGGCACTATATTTTGTTATGGTAGGCATTTAAAGCTCTACTTTCATAATTCGTATACTTTATTTTGTAAGCAATGCTGACTGGAGTGTTTGAAAGTGGGTGAGATTGATTTAAATCATTTCCTCCACCCAAAGATCCTGAACTTGGCACATGTGGTCTACACTAACCCAACCTGATTTTCAGTATCAGGATCTACTGGGAATCCAGCCAACAAGAAAAAATAACAACTGCTTAATGTAGTAGAAATAACTTCACATATACATAGTCAGCCAGGCAGAAATGTACTTTAGGAAACTGACATTTATCTTGGGCCAAGACGGGGCATTCATGCGACTACTCAACCCAAAAATGAACCCTCGATGAACAACAGCAAAGAAACAAGAACAAGGAACTACTTGTGAGATTATCTAGTGATACCTGCCGAGGTGCAGCTTGATTTAATGCCATAAGCAGCAAATATTTCCGACAAGTATTTGTCCATGCCATATCTGAGTGCCAATGTATATCTGTGATGGGACTCTGTTGGGGTTAAGACTGGAACAGATATGCTTGCTTTATTTAAAAATGTTTTGGTGTGGGAGTAAAAGTAACACTAGCACTATAAAGTCTATCCTGGAATTAAGGCAAGAAGAGAACTGACAATTTCATATTCACTCGCTAATAAATACCAGTATATGTAACCTGGGCAGTTACAGTGAGCCTCCAGTGAGTATCTAAAGATCTTGAGCTGTCTAGAAAACTCAAAGATATATTCATATGAATCTAAACTCTAAAATCATGGCACTATAGCAATTAACAAAAAAATTTCCTGCCTTCATCTAAAAAATGGTATTGTCTGAAACAAGATCTTTCTATTGCTTAGAAGACAGTATTTTTAATTTTATCACTTTTCTCCTTGACTTGCAAGGATTCGCTTAAGTTTCTCAGACAATCTGCTGCAATATCCTTCTATGATAGAGCCTTGCGTTGGTCTGCACAACTAAACTACATTCACTTGTCTAGTAGCGAGTGGTTCCTATGGCTGTTGTATAGCAGAACCTTTCATTGATAATGTCATTTCAGATGGTATTCCATGGTAGCAGCTGTCAAGGAAAAACCTGGTGATGGCAAATTGTGATTAGAAACAAGAATAAAAAGGACAGAAGTTGGACCTATTATAGGAAGGTCAGTTTGGCCTGGCTGTTGTGTCCATGGGCTTCTTTTGCAGTATAGAGAATCAAGTAGAAATTAGTCACTTTAAAGAAAGCACAAAGAAATGGAAGAGTAACAGACATGGAGATGGAAAGTACCATTAATTAACTTGACCTCCCTTCTCTGCCCATGGAGAGACTCCAAGAAAGAAATCCTAATTGGCATGAAAATCTATTTGCAACCAACAAATTTATCTTAATGTCACCCTTAGCATTACCTATAATTATTTCCCATATTTCATTGCTAAATGAGAATTGGAGAGTTAGAAAGTGTTCATTTAGAAGACAAAGCTGAGACCCAGAAGTGTTAAATAATGTAAGAAAATTTACCTGACAGGTGAGTTGTAGAATCTCCTATGAACACCTACATCAGCTTTCTTCTATTTGCTCTCTGCCAGTGTTGGTCATTCTTCAGCAGTTTTTGTTTCTCTTCACTTTAGGGCTCATCTTGGCACTGCCAGTGTAATTTACCCTCCAAATTTACATGGTTTTTGTACAATAAACTTACATAAAGTAAAATATGTATTTTTAATATCCCAAATAGAAAAGCAAAGTTATTGTCACAAATAGAAAGTAATAAAAATACTGACATAATACAGCTTTGATGGGGGCTGTTAGTAAATGAACAAGGAACCTGGGTGTTCTGGAAAACCTATGATACATCCTTGCAAATCTAAAGTCTAATATATGATACTATAGCTGTTAACAACACCGAGATTCCCTGCCTTCATTTTTCTAAAGAAAACTATGTTGTCTGAAATGAGAGCTGTACAAGCTACTACAATGTTTCTCTAATTTAGAAGCAGAGACAAAATAATAAGGTATGATACAGTTTGAACATTCCTATCCAAAGGTCTGAAGTTTGAAATGCTCCAAGATTCAAACTCTTTTGAGAACTGGCATGAAGCTGCAAGTGGAAAATCCTACACCTGATCTCATGTGATGGGTCCCAGTCAAAACACTAGCATCACACATTTTATTCAGGATCCTCAGAGTAGAAAGACCTTCTCAGTTAGCCCTCTCTATCTTCTTCAGCTGTGATGTGTCTGTTCCAAACATGCCCATTCCTCCATGTAACAACAAAAATCCCAATTCTAAAACAATTTTGGTCCTAAGCATTTTATATAATGGGTTTTCAACCTACATTGTATTATAGCCAGCATGTACCTGTTTTCTTAAACATGATGAGAAAATTTATAGAAAATTTTTTCACAACTTGAGACTTTCCTTTTAGTATAATCTCAGTGATTGAATTTTTTTCAAAAATAACTTAGTCTTTAAGTGGCCCACTGCCAACAAAAGCTGTATCCAAAGACCTCATGAGATCCCAACACCATCATAATATGACCAGTGCCACCCAACCCATGTTTCTAGAAAAAACTGTGTAAAAGTATCACCTTGGATTGATAAGCAATGTCTTTTGATTCTGTATTCCTAGTTATATTTAAATTTTTAAGTTTTTTGCTTTAAACCCTGTGGTGGTTTTAATGAGATGCCCTCCAATCTCTCAGGCATCTGAGTACTTAGTCTCCAGTTTGTGGTTCTGTTTGGGTAGGATTAGGAGGTATGGCCTTGCTTAAGAAAGTATGTCACTTGGGGGTGGGCTTGGAGGTTCTCAAAACCTACATGCTTCTGTTGCTACCTCTGCTTTCTGTTTGGCATTCCAGATGTGAGCCTTCCCTCTGATCTTCTGGCTCCAGCTGCCTTTGTGTCTTTGTCATTGTAGACCCTAACCCACAGGAACTTTAGGGTTTCTATTGATGTGCTAAATCACCATATGTCCAACAGTCATTTGGAAAGGACAGGATTTATTCCATTTTACAACTCTCAGGTCACATTCCATCATTGAGGAGAGTCAAGGCAGGGCCTCATCTGGAATGTAAAAGCAGGAACTAAAGCAGAGACCATGTAGGAGTACTCCTTACTGGCTTGCTCCTCATGTCTGTTTGTCATGGCCTGGTCATCTTCTTTTCTTATACAATACAGTATCAACTGCCCAGGAGTGACACTGTCCTCTCCCACATCAATAATTAATAAAAAAATTGTCCTATGTACTTGCCTACAGGCAAACTGATGGAGGCATTTTTCTCAATTGAGATTCCTCTCCCCAGATAACTCTAAAACAACCAGGAAAAAATTCATTATGGTACTACTGACTTAATTTCAGGTCCAAAACAGGATTATTTGATTTATATGGCTTAATGCCAACTTAAAACTTTCTTAGTTATAACCTTAGCAAGATGTACCAAACATAGCTACCTGTTTTGCTTATGCTTTTCTGTGTATTTAGTTGGAAATAGAATTATATCTTAATTGATCCGTGTCTTCTTACAGCAGTACAGAGGGTCCTGACTCAGGGAATATCATTCTTATTTAAGGACACTTTCATTTATTGCCATGGAAGATAGTAAATTATGTGAAATTATGCAATGATGTGGTCTGAATGGGGTCTTTAAATTCACATGGGGAGCCTAACCTTCAATCCAGCTGTTTCAGAAGGCAATGCCTTCAGGGAGGTGTTTTGGTCAAGAGAATTATACCCAGTGACAAGACTGACACCATAACAAAGGGCTTGTTGGAGAGTTAGTCTCTTTCTACTATTCCCCTTTATCCCTTGCAAGGGCACGGCAAGAGGGTCCTTGCCAGGGGACAGCACCTTAATTGCTAGCATCCTAACTTCCAAGACGTGAAAAATAAAATGTTCATACTTTACAAATGGCCCAAATGCACTCAGACACACTCAAGTAAGAACTCTCAGCCAATTACTAAATTCCACAGAATGGCTCTTTAGTTGAACATTTAATTGAGTCAGCCATAAAGCATATCAACACCTAACTCCAGGGTAAATACTGACAAGCTTGGCTTGTCTATGCCTGCCTTCTATTCTTGAGGATTAGTGGTTATAAATAAAGCAAAACTTTGTCTCCCCACCTCACCTCCACTAGAAGCAAGTACTATACTGAATAAAATATATTAAGGACTACTTATGCAATGAAGAGCATGTACCTTGAAGTCAGAGACTCGAGTATGAATAGTTAATTAGCTCTACTTAATAGCTAGGAGAGAAATCACACAACGTAGCATATTTCCTCTCTCAGAAATGAAAGATAATTATTCCTTACTTCTGAATTGTAATGAGAATTAATTTGAATTAATATTTTAGATAAGATGGGCCAGACAAAATATTGTCTTAATTATTTTGTTCATTAAGATTTCATGAGTGCCTAACTTGTATTTCTTTGTCAGTCTTCCAAAAATAATACTGCAAATATATTTTTCCGTGCTTCAGCTCTAAAAAAGTACTTTAGAAAGTTAATAATAAAAATATGGTTAACATCTTCTTTTTGGAACTCAACTGATGAAACTGGTTCTTCACAAACATTCTGCTAACTAGTCACATCTGTGACTGTTGGTATTATTTGTCAACTGATTTGATCTGGGATAAATTAAAAAGCACAAATCTTGGAAGGTTAATTGAGGGAGCAGGAGTCTTCCCCCACAGATGGGTAGCATCTCCATGTTGTGACCCAAATATAAAGAAGACTGAGAGAAATAAATACTGCTGATTTTCCCCTGTTGGTCCTTACTCCTGGCTCATGAGTAGGTCTACCCTACATACTACAGCTGTTGCTGCCCTCTCCTGAAATCAGAACCAGCTTTCTGGGGGCTCTTCAGAATCCTCTAGGCCTTCAATGCTGGTTGGGTGTGCTGAGGAATCTGACCTCTGGGTCTGAACAGCTCATAGATTCTCAGCTTTCCATGCAGTTACTTTGTAAAACCCAACCCATATCCTGTAAGCCAATCAAAAAAACTTCCTTGTAATAACCATCCCCTCTCTAGGTTGTATGTAGCGAATCTTTCTCTGTCTCTCCAGCCAGCTTCCAAATCACAACATGGAGAGTTATTATTAATTATGAAAGCTTGACTGATAGCTTACACTTGCTTTTACCTAGCCCTTAGAACTTAAATTAACCCATTTCTATTGATCTATGTGCTTCCCCAAAGCTCATTTAACTCATCTACATACTGTCCATCTTGATTTCCATCATGTCTCCTCCTACCATCTTCCCAGTGTCCTCTGGTCCTGGAAATCCTGCATAACTATTAGCTATTCAGCTTTTTAATAAACCAGTCCTAGTGACACATCTTCATAGTGTACAAAAAGATTATTCCATGGCAGCTGTATTACTCTAGAGAACCCTGGCTAATACAACATCCACCTGTTACTAAATTTTATCATCACTTTTTAAAATAAATATTTATTGAGCTTTAATACAATACAGACTGTGAGCAATAAATCACCATCAAAGCTGTGAACAGGTAGCTGATAGATGGGGCTGGTGAGATGACTCAATAAAGATACCCACTGACAAACCTGTCAATCTGAGTTTGAGCTCCAAGACCCCCAATGTGTAGAAAACCAACCCCCCCAGTGATGTCTTCCAACTTTCACACATGTACCATGATAGGCATACGCAATTGATAAGTGTACATTTTTAGAAAGCAAGTGATACTTTAAAATATATCAAGCAAAAGTAAGTTATACAATGGAATAGTTGAAGTCATATAATATAATATATAATATAAATATTTTCATAAATATGTAATAAATTAAACATGATTCCTAGCATAATTATAGCACAGCTGCTGGTTTGGGTAGATAAAAGGCATATATTCCCATATGAATGTGAATGTTCCGTAAATAAATAAATATAAATGATACAAATACAAATGCTAATATACACAAGGAAATAATAATAATAACACTTACTCAAACAGTATTAAAACCAAGTAAGTGTTTAATTCAATAAATTGTAGCCTGAATTGTAAAATAATTTATCATTAGTGTATATGCATATGAATGGAGTGCATGTGTGCATACATGTGCACATGCATGCTGTGGCATTTGTGTAGGTGAGAAGACAGTTTCCAGTAGTCAGTTCTCTTTGTTTGTGGTGGGTTCTGACAGTTGAATTCAAAGTCCTCAGGCTTTCACAGATTTTCATGATTAATGATCTTACAAGCTATTTCTCTGGCTCTAATTTCATAAATTATATTCTAATTGTCTTTCTTGATATTCTGCATTCAGGTTTCCAAATGTTTCTTAAATTTGATTTTCAAAATATCATGTGAAAGAAGCTAAAATGAAGCCCCTACAAAAATGATGAATTCTGCCAGTGCCAACACTTGTGAGTAAGCAGTTCTGTCTATCATCTTACCAAAGTCTGATTTCAGTTGTCTACTTGCACCAAATGTGGTTTAAACCAAATCTTTTGTGCTTGGGTTCAGAAGTGAATACATATAGCTGCTCCATATAAATCTCATTGGCCTGGACTGACAGTTTTCATTAGAATCGTCTGGAATGACTGTTAATTAGATAATATTCTATGCCCCATCACCCCAAGTTTTAATAGACAGAATACATGACTCCTTAAGGACAACATGTCAAAATCCCCAAATCTCTTGACTATTTTGGTTGACAAATCAGAAGGTTACAGATGGAATTAAGGTTTCCAGTCAGCTGACCTTAAAACATGGAGAGTACCCAGGTACCCACATGCTCTGTAAGAGCAGAATAAGCAGTCAGAGAAGAAAGTGTGACTACAGAAGAAAGCCCCAGACAGTCAGTGTGGCCAGCTGGGAAGATGGAGGAAGGCAATCATGAGCAATGTCTCCCAAGAGATGCCAAGGGTGAGTCTCCAGGAAGGGACCAACTTAACCCAAAAGAGCCATTTTAAATTCTGCTTTACAGAAAAGGAAGGTCACACATTTTTGTTACTTAAGCCACTAAACTGATGGTAATTATTTCAACAAAAAAGCATGACAAATCAAGATTTTGGGATATATGGGAATTTGCCTTTTGTCAATCTCCCACATGATTATTTTATGTGCTAATATTTTAAAAAATTACTAATCTTGGAGAAGGAGAGATGGCTTGTTGGTTAAAAGTACTTGCTGCTCTTACAGAGGACCAGAGTGCAGTTCCTAGCACCCATGTCAAATGGCTCACAATCACTTGTAATCCTCTCCTAGCCTCTAAATGAACATACACACACACACACACACACACACACACAAATAAAAATACATTTTTAAAAATTACTAACTAATTTAAAATTTTTTAACTTAAAGATAACTTAAAAGAAAAATTTCCTACTTTGAATAAATAGAAAAAAACATCCATGACTTAAAGAAGTGAAGAAATAAGACAGTAAAATTTTACCCTAGCACTATAACACATTAAAATATTGAAATTAAAATTTTAAAATGTGTTCAATGATTTCCACTGATCCTTCCTTTCTTGGATTATTAAGGATTTTAAACATAAGGTACTATCGACTCTCATTTTTAAAAACCAGAGGATTTAAGGGAGGGAAAGCTTCACATTACCTATAACATATTAGTGATAGTTGCAATAAATGAATTTTCAGGGTTGAATAGAATTGGATACACAGGAATCATTAAGGTAGATAGTATCTGCAAAGAAAAACAAAAATCTAATATTAAGAAGCAGGACCTAGGACTATATTTCAACTGTAAAGTGACTACTTAATGTGTTCAGGCCCAGCACTAAAAGAAAAGAAAGTGAGGGAGGAAAACACCTAAATAAAGAAGACACGTAGGTCCAAAATGGGCAGTGAAGCTAAGTTAACTGATAAGTGACAGAGGCCTGTTGGACTTTTAAGAAAGAAGTGGGCATGAAGAATGCAAGGATTTCAGCATACCCGAGTCTCAAGCTTTATTATGCATGTGGAATTGAATTACTCATCACCAGGAAAGTTTTCATCAAATTGTGCTGTACTTAAACATGCCTAAAATAAACTACTCAGGGTCAGACTCCTGAAGTTTAAACCAACACTGGTTCCAAGTCCTGATGACTCCAACTACCTTCTTGCCTCTGGTGAATCATTAGTTCACTGGCTATAGTGGTCATGGAGGCCTGGAAAACGGGCACCCAATGTGTGGGGCTTGACACTCAGAGAAGGCAGGAAAATTGTTCTTTAAATAGAAGTGGAGGGTAGGAATTCAGTCCTCTCACCCAAGGGGTTGCAATGGTAGGTGAGTGAGGGAAATAACATGGGTTTCTCTCAGCACTTTGAAGCAAAGATTTTATACAATTGTTTGTTAAAGACCCAGGAAAGCAAAACATTCAAAGCAACAGCTGTGCAGCTTTGTACAAGTGACTGTAAAATGCAATCTAAATGATTTGAATCCTAAACAGGGAACCATTGATGATGAAAATTGAAAACACATATAAGCTAATGAAAAAGTGCCCATAGTAAAATCTCTGTCAATTATTTTTCATACAGTGGTGGATGCTTGGACCCTATCAGGAGGAACACTTAAAAATAGGTCTATACTAGACACATCTGGGCATGTCTTGGCAAGGCAGACCAAGTGAACTCCAAAGCCTCTCTGGCTTCCTGGTGGTCACTGAGGCAGGTGTGTTTAAGGCTTGCCAATTTGACCTGCCGCATGACCCTTTCCAATGCCTTGGTCCAGAGAATACTGAGAAGACTCTGATGCTCCTTGCCTGAATTTCCAGGAGCAGGCAGGGCTCCACAGCTGCATGAGCAACAGGGCTGGGCAGCCCCAGTACTTAGCTGTTTGTTTTACCTCACAACAGGAATGAGCCAATATTGATTGATCTATGGCCCCTAGGTTGGGAAAAATTAAAATAGACCCAAATTCTAGTATAGGAATAATTACAACTAGGATATACAGAACTTCAGCTGGTCTTTGTAACTTCGCTATTTTTGTGTTCATAAAAGGGGAAAAATCGACTGCTACGTGATCTTAGTGACATAGATGCTACTTTGAAAACAAGGGAGACCCTCCAGACAGATTCCCCAACTTCTACTATGATTCCCCAAGCACATCAATTATTACATTTAACTGAAAAGACTGCTTCTTCTCTATTCTTCTACATTCTGCTGTTGGCCAGCTGAAGATAAACTTGGTAGACAGATTGCAGATATGTGGGATAGCCAGAGTGGCCAAGACCCCTGACCCCAGAAGAATGGACAAAGCTGAGAGTCAGGGATGGGCCTTCCAAGTCGAGCCTCTGCTATTTATTTACACTTGGGTGGCAGTTTATTGGGTAGACTGAGAAGGAAGCAGAGTCTTCCAGTCATGACAATTCAATGGTAATTGACCTCACGTATACAATAACCAATGAAGGATAGAGGTGCAATTGGGGACTGGCCTGGAATGTTGCAGAAGGGTTATGAATTTGGAAAAGGTGTAGAGTGGGAGGATGGAAATATTTGGGATGCGGGCCTTGAGGATGGAGTCTAGTAAATGGAAAGTGGGATTGAGTGGGATATGAGCTTGGGCACAGAAACAAAATAAAAGTTTAGCACACTCGCCTTAGCACACTCGCCAGACGTTGGTGGCACAAGCCTTTAATCCCAGCACTTGGGAGGCAGAGGCAGGCGGATCTCTGTGAGTTCGAGGCCAGCCTGGTGTACAAAGTGAGTTCCAGGACAGCCTCCAAACCTACAGAGAAACCCTGTCTCGAAAAACCAAAAAAAAAAAAAAAAAAAAAGTTTAGCACACTCTTTCAGCTGAGTTTCCTTGCCTTGAAAATAAAGCATGAGTAAAAAAATAAAAAGAATCCTATTGGAATAGGACAGCCATACTGAACTGCTGGCACCACTGTTTCTAGAGCACAAGCAGGGAGTCAGCCTAGAAGAGAAGCCAGGGGCAGCCCCAGCTGTTGCTCCTGGGAGGCTGCTCCAAAGGGTGGATGCAATGAGTTGTCTGTTATGGAGACTCTAGATGCTTTTCCTGCATGGTCAAATTATCATCCATCAAATTACCGTGGTCAGACATCCAGCAGTGTGTCTGCAGCCTTAGCAAAATAAGGAATTTTATCTTGTCTTTTGCATTCAAAGTGGAGACTTTCTCATTTTGGGTCTCTCAGGCACTGAATACCCAATATACCCAGATGGCTTTGCGTTTACGATTACTAAAACTTCATGTGACAGACTTTTTGATTCCCCATGGGAGGCCTCCCCCTCTCTGAGGATGGGGAATGGGGTGGGGATGGTGGGAAGAGTGGCAAGACAGGAGGGAGGGGTAACTGGGATTGGTGTGCAAAATAAGATTGTTTTAAAAATTAAAAGGTAATCAGAAACCTTTTAAAAACTTCACTTTTTTAATTTGTATTTTTTGTACAACTTAACAAAACATTTAAACAATGTAAGCAGACTTGGGAGAGGTGTTAGAAAAACTGGGGTAAACTGGAAGCAAGAAAGTGTTTTTCAGAATATTTCCTCCTGAATGATACAGTGGCCAAGGAATGCAAACATAATTGAACATTTCTCAGATTTCCTTGGAGGCAGCAAGGGGATAAACCAGAAGTGCAATCAGTAGGAATTAGATTATTTTGAAATTTTCACCTAAAATTATGTTTGGTAAAGCCTGAGAATCTGTTACATCAGACTGTCTGTGAAATGTAGTAAGCGCTAGAGCCTTCCAGAAAGCTCTTCCTACATGGCATCGTTATGCTTTGATACTGTTCACATCTTCCTTTCATTGACAGTATCAGCTAGATATGTACTTTCATGCCTGCATGGGGAAACACAATTGTTTTCTCCTTCAGGGTTTTCTGTGTTCATTTCTCAGGAGCTTCTGAGTATCCTGTTACCTAGTGGGAGAGTCTTCTTGAGCTCAGAATTTAAATTGCCCTGAATTTTAAAGATCCCAAATCTTATCTAAATAACATTAGGTTTAAATCTTCAGCAGTTAATGACCATTGTTAATAAAATAGGTTTTGGCTGTGGTAAGGGAGGAAACTAGAGGTGGTACAGGAGAGCATACCCTCTGCTGAGGGCATATGCTACAAAGCATTCCAAGCTCCTGGTGTATAATTAGTAATGGCTAATTCTCACATCGGCTTGATATCTGGATTAGGGCTGTCTGTGCCTAGGTCCTTTCTGATGTTAGATGTGCTCAGAGTGGAATACACAGTGTCTCTCCCTAGTTACATTGGCACAAGGCATGGCCCTGGCATGGCATGGGACCCTAAGAGCTCCAGGAAAATAAATACCGTTGTGTCATATCTGGAACTTGACTTCATCAAATATTTCCTTATACGTTTCCTTTTTAGGACTCCCATTACAACCAGAAACTAACAATGGTCCTGCTTATACTACAAATGATTTAAGGAATTTTGCAATTTATAGAATATTAATCACATTATTAAAATTCCTTACAGTCCACAGGGTCAAGCCACTGTGGAACAACACCATTAAGTACTTAAACAGCCAATTTTAAAAGTTAAAGAGAGGGTATATGCAAACACATAAATCCTCATTGTGATTACAGAGATCCCTCTGCCTGTTTCCTGTGGAGAATGCTAACTGGTGGGTTTCAAGCAATCAGACACAAGTTCCAGTAGAACCCAGATGACTGAGAAGTAGCCACTATGGCATATCTCCAGTGCCCATGCAGGGTCTGAGGGGCAGCAGAGCCAGTAAAACAAGCTATTATCTAGCTGTCCCACAGAGAGCAGAAGCTATATAAAGCTGATATCTGTGTGGACCACATTGAAGAACTGAGAAAAGCTGTCAGACCAGACATGGTATCAGGGTGATGGAGCCCTCCTTCTGACATAAGAAAGGCCAACTTATACTCTAAATGGAGCTAAAACAACATACTACAGTATTTCACTACAACATGATAATTATAGTGTAGCATTCTGGAAAAAAATTGAAACATACAAAACTAAGGAAGTCTGAACTTCACCTGATAATGGTATATTGATATTGTTTTATTAGTCATTCATGCTAAATCAACTTTGATATTCAAGATGCTGATGGCAGGGGGACAGGTGAAGGAAATAGGGGAAAACTCTTGACGATGTTTGTAATTTTCTATAGATCTAAAGTCCTTCTAAACAAAAAGTTAATTTTTAAAACAAGACACAAATTTTGAGGAAGTATCTCATGCAAGATTAAAGTAAGTAACAACTTGTTTAGTGGCCAACTTGATCTAGCAGATGAAATTTTATTGAATGACTCACAGATGACAGCAGAAGTCTAGACCTGAATGACCAGGAGACTGCATTTCAGTGGGAAAGAAAAGCAGGAGAGGAAGTTAACTAGGAAGTCAGCAAAGAGTGAGTTTTGGTACACTTAATTTGGAACCGAAATAGATGAGTCAAGTGTAAATATAATTAGCAGATGGTAACAAAGAATGTGGTATTGGATGAAA
This sequence comes from Mesocricetus auratus, assembly GCF_017639785.1. NCBI lineage: Eukaryota > Metazoa > Chordata > Mammalia > Rodentia > Cricetidae > Mesocricetus > Mesocricetus auratus. Next base: position 32,604,413 of record NW_024429201.1, read on the forward strand.
GTTCCTTATTGAACATGTGTAAGTGAATTTAGTCAGCCAATAAATATACAGGAAACTACTACTTACGGGGTTCTATATGGAGAACGACAAGGGAGTATCTACTAAAATGTGAATGAAGGCATTTCTCTCTATAAAGACAACATAAAACAGAGAATAAACCTTAACATGGCCTAAAAAGGAGTTCATTAGAGAGAATCAGCAATATGAACACCCTATGTATGAATGAAACCATTGAGAAAAAGATGGTGTGCTCTTTGAAAATTCATAAAGCAATGAATTAATTACTAATATTGCTGTGTCTGGAGACGGAGCTTCTGAGGAAGTAATTACTAAGGTCAAATAAGGTTCTGAGTGTAGAGTAATAATCCAATAGTATTCCTGTCCTTATTAAAAACACACGGCAAACAGATGCCAGTGAGTGTGTCCCTTTCCTGAAGCTCCAATTTCCATGTTCATATGTTATATTGAGGAACTGGCTGTCTGTAAGTCAGAAAGCAAAAGAGAAGCTGTTCCGGGTACAGAGGTCGGTAGCTTAAGAGCTAAGCAGCTAGACTGTGAAAAAAATAAAAGTTTTGTTGTTCATGTCACCCAGCCTATAATATTTTGTTATGGCAGCTTGAGTTGAACATGATAGCTGGTTATGAGAGATACATGAATAAATGTGAAGGCACAATGACAAAGCCAATAAATAAATAAAAATAAGTAATATAAAGATATTGAAAAGATTTTGTTTTTGAATATTCATTAAGACAGTATACCAGATGTATTAAACTGTAAGAGTAAGATAATAAACAAAACACTTCTTTCTACATAGAACTTGCATTCTATAATGTATCATAAAAAGAAAGAGGTGAATAGGCCAGATGGAAATCGTAAAATCACTACAAGGGGAGACATGATAAAATATGAACATGTTCAGAGCAGTAATGTCTTGATCAGTTATAAAACTCTTAGTAGACTCGTGTTTCAAACTGAGAGCTGAATGATGGAAACTAGATAGCTAGACAAAAGACTGAGCAAAGAGGTTTGTACATGAAGAGAACAGGAAGTACAAATGCCAAGGCATCAGAAAATACTTGAGGACACTTGGACAACAGAAGAGCGGTAGATTTGATGTGACATAAAGTAAATACAGAATGTGATTGCTGAGAGGATATTGTCAATGAATGAGGATATATCAGCATTGGAAGTACAGACTCTTCTTTCTTCCAAGACAATAACAAGTCATTAAATTAATCTTAGGAACAATTGCTGTGCCAAATTTTTGTTTACAAATGATGGCTATTGATTCCTTTTGAAAAAATCTTTCTAAAAAGGACATGAGACTAAGGAAACAAGCTATTTCTACTTCCAGATAAATTAAACACTGCCTCTGTGTAATCTTGTGGAAGCCAAGAATCAGGATAAATGTAACACACTGATTCCCATAAGAGAAATAAATGAAGAGAAAGAAATAACCCACCGTGAGCCCTCATTAGCAAGCAAGCAGCCAGTCAGTACCCAGCCACACTGTGGTGGTCAGTAGTAGTGGCTGCCAGGAACATGCTCTCTCCCCCGAATGTGGGTACCATAATAACAGTGAACTGCAGAAATGGGGCTGTGACATCAACACTCGGGGCAGATACACCATGTACAGAGAAACAACCAGAGTAGAGCAAGCAGTGGGGACAGTGTCAGAGAGTATAATAAGAGCCTAAAGCTGAGACATGTTATCAAGTCTCCATGAATACCCTGGAGGTAAATGCTAGAGATGACAACATTTTTATCCCTGCCTTGGTGAGCAGGAATGTAGAAACATCCTGACTCTAGTATATCAAAGAGGTCTCTCATAGACAAAGGTAAATGGGCAGAGAGTCTTCTATACTTGCTCAGAATCTCAGCCACAGAAAACCCCTCAAATTTAAAGAATGGGAAGAATAGATCCCCGAAACAACATAGACACAGTTCTAATTGGCATTATAGAAAGTCTCTGACTAAGAAATTTCAGCAAAGAGAAAAATTCACAAAGATATCCTTCTGAGCTAGGACACACTGGCATAAATGTTTGGGTTATTGAGATTACGGTTTTCCCAACACTACAGGGTTTTCTACAAAAAAAATCAAGGTAGGGGAGTCCCATATCATCTCAGTTAGGAATAAATACTGAGGAAGGTTACAAATATATTTCTGTTTGTATGTATTTTAAATTCCTACTTTAATTTTTTACTGCATTTAAATGTGTAATTTATTTGTTCACTCGTTTTGCTGTACCTTGTGTCTCATCTGAGAAGACTTTTATCACAGCCATCAGGACCACTATGCAGTTTCTATACCCATCACTGTAGCTAACTCCACCACTAAGTATAACTAAGGAAGGACATCCAAGAGAAGACTTGTTAGCAAGACTCATACAAAATAAATAAACAGAGAGAGAGTAAAGGGGAAGAATAAAAACGGAATGACCCGTTCATCACAACAGATGCAGAAAACAAAGCACACATAAAATGAGACTGCATAAGCTCATGAATTCTTTAATACCAGAAAGTAAAGATAATGACATAACAAAATGCATAAAGACTTCCAACAGACTTTTTTAAAGGCCCAATGATGTCATAAAGGACTTAAACCAATGAATGAAGCAAAGAAATCTAGTCAGTACCAAGAAAATTGGCAAAATACATGAAATGGTCAGAAATTCCAGGAGAAATTTAAAAATATGGGTGTATATTTAGTACAGAAATTGATATTTTGAAAAGGAATCACATAGAAAAGATGAGAACAGGTCAATCAAGTAAGAACACAGTGAGAAGCATCATCAACAGATTAGACCAAAGGAAAAACAAACTTCAAGTGGCCAAACCTCAGAATCCACAGAACAGAAGAAGGGGCTGAAATAAACTGGAAATGTATAGATAACTTATTCAATGGAATTATATGGGAGATTTTCCTACATATAATGAAGGAAATGGACATCCAAACACAACAGTTACTTAGGACCCCAAATAGTCATTACAGACAAAAGCCTCTCCACCAAATAAAGATAACAAAATACAAAGTACAGAACCAATACTAAAATCTGTAAGGGAAAAGGGCTAGCTTGCATGCAAAGGAAGAAACATCAGAAGAAAATCAGACCTTTTCTCCAAAACTTTATAAACCAGGAACACATTGCACAATATGCTTCAAGTCCAGAAAGCAAACAATCCAAACATCTATACCCAGAAAAGTTATCTTCTAAAATTGATGGAGAAATAAATTTTTACAATAAGTATTAACTAAGATAATTCATGATAACTGAGTCACATTTCAGAAAAGTCCATAAAGATGTACTGTACACAGAGGAAGAAGACAGAAAATCTCATTCACAAGAGAACAGCAAAGAATGCATTTCATGAGCAGAATAAAGGAACAAAGGAGACCTAGGAAAGAATCTATTATGCATGACACAATAGACAAGAAAACCTCTGATAAGAATTGCGGAGAAGAAAAAGAATTAGCAATAATTCAAAACAGCCATAGTGACAGCCAACAAGGCCTAGGAAATAGCAAACCCTTCTTTCTCAGTAGCAATTCCAAGTGTAAATAGCTTCAAATCGTGATTTAAAAGACACGGAGTAAAAGATTGGACAGAAAAACAAGATCTGTTGTCTTCAAGAAACACATTGCACACATGGAGACTCCAAGGATAGAAATCAACATGCCAATAAGAGAAGCTGTAAATAAGTTGGCATAGCTGTTGTCACATGTGATAAAACAGACTTTGAACTTAAGCTACTCAGAAGAGTTGAAAATGGCACTATATACTAATAAAGCAAAGAATTTATCAAAAAGATATAACTATCATATATATCCATACATCAAATATTAGGGTTCTCGATTTCATAAGAAAATCACTAGCAAGCATCAAAGTTTAGATTGGAACTTACGGAATAATAGTGAATAATGGAAATTTCTCGTATTTTTAAACTTTTTTGATTCTTTGTGGATTTTACATTATGCATCTGAATCCCACTCATCTCTCTGCCCCTCACATCTGTCGTTTGTCCTTGCAACCACCTCCCCCACAAAACAAGACAAAATTTTAAAAGAAAAACCAAAACCCAAAACAACAGAAGCAAAACAAAAATTATCAGTAGTGCGGCCCAGTGAGTCACGTAGTGTACTTTAGTCCATCCATCTTTACTTGTAAGTGTTCGTTGCTATGACTGGTTGGTTGATTTGAAGCCTCTGGCTTCTGTTGCACTATCAATAATGGGCCCTCACTGGGACTCCTTTTAGATATCTAGTTATCTTACGTCTTGGAGATCCTGCAGTTTTCAGTCTGTGGGTCCAGTCCCTTCACATGCTCCAGCAGTTCATAGATGAGGAGGATACCGGGTGGGAGCTGGGTTGGTTAGCCTGCTAGGTTTCCCTTGTCGTCACCTCTATGGCGAGCTCTCCAGTGCTGCCCTGGTTAGCTCACCGAATGCAGCAAGGAGTCGGCCCAGTTTTCCTGTTACAGACAGTGGGGTTGACTCTCTCACTCTCCTTTCTGGGCCTGCCAATGGGGACAGCTCTGCTGTGCAAGGCCCTCTCTCCTGGGTGCTGCAGTTGGTGAGGGGCAGGTCAAGTTCTCCCTGGAGCTGCAACCAGTGGGGGAGAGGGACAACTCTGTACATTCCTATCCTCATTACCGTCGCTAGTAACTGGTGCCACAGACTTTGACGGGGACCCGGACATGACCCTTGACAGCAGCTCTGGCCCAGAAGACACTATGGCCCTGGGGGACAATGCAGTCCATTCAGCATGTATGGCAGCAGCAGAGGCTCAGCCCTTGGACACTAACATGGCCCTTGATGGCAGCTTAGGCCCCTGAGGTCCATATGGCCCTTGGTGACAACACTGGTCATGTATGTTAACACAGATCTCAGCTGTGTTTGAACCACGGACTGAGACAAGATCCTGGGCAGTAGGCTATGCACGGTGTCACCATGGCCCTGGATGGCAGCGCAGGTCACTCTGGCCAGCATGGATTTAGTGACAGTATGGTCCTTGAATGCCAATATGGCCCCGGGTGGAGGCCCACATCCAGGCATCACCACAGTCTTTAACGGTAATAGGAGCCTCAGATATCAATATAGATCTTAGCTGTGGCAGGGCCATAGACCCAGACATGGTCCCAGTTGCCACTTCGGCCCATCGGACACCATGATCCTGGGTGATGGTGCTTTTTACTCAGGTCTGAATGTGCTCAGCAGTAGCCCAGCCCTTGGACACCAACATGTCCAGATCTTGGATATCCATGTGGGCTTTGGTGGCAACTTGGACATCAACACAGACTCAGGCTGTGGAAGGACCACAGACAAGATGTTGTCCTTGGTAGTTGCCTGGGCACAGATGTCACTGTGGTCCTAACTAGCATCACAGGTCACCCATATCAGCATGGCCCCAGTGGCAATATGGCTACTGGATGCCAACATGCACACAGATGGCAGCCCAGACCCCAGGCATCCCCTTGGCCTTCAATAATAAGAGAAGTAACGGATGTCAACACAGATCTTGGTTGCCGTAGCAACATGGCAATATCCCATTCTTGTTAGATTTTCAAACTAAAAGTCCACAAAGAAACTTTAACAAATAGCTATAGAATATTCCATCTAATGAATCTAGAATATACATTCTTCTTAGCAGCTGTGGCAGTCTGAATGTAACTGGCCCCCATAATGTCATAGGGAGTGGCACTATTAGGAGATGTGGTTTTGTTGGAATAGTTATGGCCTTGTTGGAGGAAGCGTGTCACTCTGGGGGTGGACTTTGAGGTTTCTTACGTTCAGGGTACCACCCAGTGTCTGAGTGGATTTGCTGTTGCTTGAAAGATATAGGACTGTCAGCTAACCCTCCAGCACCATGTCTGAGTGGATTTGCTGTTGCTTGAAAGATGTAGGACTGTCAGCTAACCCTCCAGCACCATGTCTACCTGCACAATACCATGCTCTCTGCCATGATGACAATGGACTGAAACTGTAAGCAAGTCACCTCAATTAAATGTTTTCCTTTATAAGAGTTGCTGTGGTCATGGTGTCCCTTCATAGCAATAAGAACCCAAACTAAGACAGCAACCCACAGAGTCTTCTCTAAAATTGAGCACACTGTAGGTCAAAATTGAAGGCTTAACAAATAAAAATGGGACTGAAATAATCCCTAATATCTTATCAGATCACAGTGGAAAACTGAATTTTGCAGTGAAAGAGACCATGCAAAGCACACGAATTTATGAAGATGACACAATATACTTTTTAAGACTAAAGATGTATTTTTTATGTGTATGAGCATTTTACTTATGTATGTCTGTGCACCTTCTACGTCCCTAGTGTCCACAGAGGCCAGCAGAGGGTATGAGATCCCCTGGGACTAGAGTCAAAAGACAGCATGAGCCAGCATGTGTGAGCTGAGAATGGACCTTGGATCCTCTAAAAGAGCAGCCAGCCAGTGCTCTTAACTGTTGAGCCATCTCTCCGGCCCTATAATACATATCTGAATAAACGGTGTTACTGAAGTAACTCAGAAATAAAGGTTTAAACTCATTGATGTTTATGAACACACAGGATTTACTGAAATTAACCGAAGAAGCTATGAACAATAGACACTTAACAAGCAATGTGATTGAGGCAGTAATTAAAAGTCTTCCCACAAAGAAAATCTCAAGACTGGATGGATTCACTAATAGATGCTACCAAATGTTTAAGACACAGTAACACCATTACTTCTCACAGTCTTCTACAACCAGCACGGAAAGGACAGGATCAGATTCACTCTAAAAAGTCAGTATTAATATGACACCAATAACGTGGTAAGGAAACATTGAATTAAAGGAAATTATGTTTTCCCCCAAATAACAGTCAGTGCTCCTCAACAAATTATTTTCAAACCACACTCCAGAACATGTTAAGAATATCATAAGAGTCTCTTAGTTCCAGAGACATCTACATCTTCTTCTCGTTTGCAGTACTTTAGACATGATGGTAAAGGTTGGAGTACACAGATTGGGCCATATTGGGCACCTGGTTACCAGGGCTCCTCTTAACTCTGGGAAAGTGGATACTATTGCCCTCAATGACCCCTTCATTTACCTCAACTACATTGTTTACAAGTTTCTGAATGACTCTATCCACAGCAAGTTCCATGGTTACAGTCAAGGCTGAGAACAGAAAACTTGTCATCAAAGGGAAGACCATCACCAACTTCCAGGAGCAAGATTCCACCAATATCAAATGGAATGATGCTGGTGTCAAGTATGTTGTGGAGTCTGGTGTCCACTTGTTCAATCTCTTCATGGATTCTCCAGGATGAATAGTATTCCAATATTGTGTTATCATGGAACTCAATCTCAGAAAGAATTAGAGAACAAAGGAGACAAGGTGTGTTAGAATGAGTACTTACCAAGTTGTTACCATTAGATATCAAACCCAAGTGATTACTTGCCATAGGGCATAAATGCAAAAGGCTGTCTAAATTATTGCAACTCCAGAGAGTCTATCAAAAATAAAAAGAGAATTTAAATTCTGTCTGCTGCCAGTTTGGAAAGTTTCCACAAGAAATTACTGTCTTCTCGTACTAATTTACCTATGCCTGCACTGTGAATGTTTCTATGGTCTCCCCTAATTCAAATTTACCAGGAAGGTACAAATAGGAATGTGAGAAAAAATAACATAGATATGGCAAATGTTACTGTTAGCTGGGAATCAGTTGTCTAGATACAGCAAAGATCATTTACATTAGATTCATTGCAGTGGTGATGGCCAGGGCAGAACAGGAATTTCTGAGGAAGGACCTCCAGTTGACTAATGCAGCCAACAACTATATAGCTATGTCCCCTAGCAAGAAAAAAAATTTAATTTACAAATTAACTCAGGTTCACCAAAGAAAAGCTAAATATTTTACAAAGGAAAAAAGAAAGATACATTTTACAATTTTAGAAATACTCTTCCAAAGTTTGTTTCAACCTCATTGCTATCATAACAGATATTTTACTTTTTCTGAAATTATTTACCTAAGTAATACAAATATAATATCTTTGGGAATTAAAAAAACAGAAAATACAGTTTCAAGTAAAATTCAGTCCTTATATCTGGCTTCCCCTATGCTAAGCCTTTATTCTTACTAGAAATCCACATTCCATGTGCATACATAATACAGGTATATGAATATATACATAGCATATAAAGTTTTTATTTATATATAAGATTACATATATAAATATTGCATTATTTGTTCAATTATATTTTGAGCGAATTTCTACTTGGAATTTGTAGAAATATGCTGGCTGATTGCAGTAGTTTTCAAGAGTTGATGGCTGCCGAGGGAGAGTCAGCTTTCTTATCATCCCATTGATGCCTCTTCATTAACTAGACCATCTCCATTTTCTCCTACAACAAAATATCAATATTGTTTAATATTAGCTCTATATTTACATTTCATACTCATTAGAAATGCTTGCTATAATTTCCCCATTCTTGAGTTTTATTTTGATTCCTTCTTTTTTTAATTTGACTAAAGTTCTGGATCAAGAAGTTAACTTTCAAGTTGCCTGTAGCTGCGCTATTCCATGAGCTCCTACATATTACTTACAAGCAGGTCTCAAACATTGGTGCTTTAAGTTTGACAGCATTTGACATAGCATTTTCAGATGTTCATTTCTTTTTTTCCAGACATCAGTTCATTATGAAACCCAAAGAAATAGCTCCCAACTGAGATCTTGGAAAAGGTCAAGATAGCCTTTTATTCTCAAGATTTTCTTCCTTGTAATTATCTCTTCATTCTTTTTCAAATTGTTGACAGAGGAACACGACTTTGAAACACTTCTAAGTGTGTTGTCAATTTATGTTCTTTCCCAAACAGATTGGGAATATGAAAAATATGAGTAGCTTTATAAGTCAGAGGTTCAGGGTATAACAAAGAGTAGAGTGCTTATTCAACACAGAGAAGGCTCTGGCTTCAGCACTGAGAAAAAAACCAGAACCAGGCTGTATTTTCTTCCCTGACTTACATTTCACTTACTACCTATGGTGAGCTTCTTGCCCTTTTATCATGTCCTTGTTCTTCTGCTGAATTTCTGAATCTTTTACATTTCAGACTGAGCATCTTCAATCCAAAAACCTAAAATCAAAGTGAAACTCCAAAATCCAAAACTTCTTGAACAACAACAGGAAACAACAGAGGAAAATTTCACATCTGACTTCATATGACAGGTTTCAGTCACAATGAAGGAGCATTAAAATTACTATGTAAAATTACCTTCAGTTGCTACTTCTTTGTGGCTTTGATTTTATACTCTTTAGATAAATGCAGGTCCCAAAACAACATAGTTTATACCCATTAGCATTTATATCAACTTTGTATTACTTCTTTTCTGAATTAAAAATACTGTTTGAGAAGCAGCTATGTCAATGTATGTAAGTTATTGGGGTTTTCCCCCTCTATCCCAGTGGTTCTTAACTTTCCTAATGCTGCAACCCAGTAATGCAGTTCCTCTTGTGGTGGTGATGCCCAACCATTAAATCATTTTCTTTGCTACTTTATAACTGTAATTTGCTACTGTTATGAATTGTAATGATAATGCCTGTGTTTTCCAAAGGTCTTGGGCAACCCATGTGAAACGGTCATTTGATCCCCAAAGTGGCTGTGATGCACATGTTGAGAACTAGTGTTCTAACTTATATTTACTTGTGATGCACCAAGTCCCTATTATATATGACTGTGTTTCAGTCTCTGGGATTTGTATAGCCTGTTAATTTATTCCTGACATAAAACACATCTATGAACATAATATTAGCCTGTGAATATTTAACAGAGAGTATTGAAGAAAGAAATTCATAAATTACCTGGGCAATATTTCAGCACCATGTTAGTATAATTATCAGCTAGTATACAGATCTGCTATGCATTTATTATCTTGCTTCCTTACACATAGACACTTGGCTTCACCATCTTATTCTAGTTCTTTTCTGTGTGTATGACTACATTTCCTAAGGCAAAAGATTTTATTCTCCCCAATCTACATAGTTTTTATTTACAATTGTTAAATATAATTCTTGTGATAATATTTTATTTTAATAAATTTTTAAATGTTTGATATATGCAAACTTATTAAGAAAATGCCTGCAATGTTTTACTCTCATTTTTGTTTCTATTTTGGGTAAACTGAACATGTTAACCTCATATAGGTAAATAGAAATTTTCCTTCTTTTTATATTTTTAAAACATTTTGTACAAAAAGATGTTTGTGCTTTGAAACATTGTCAAAACCTGTATAAGATTATCTGGACTTGATGCCTTTATTTTGAGTAGATTTTTATCCACAGATTCAGATTGTCTAGTGGCTATCTCCTTAGACACAGTTTCATCTTAAGTAATGACAGAAATTTACATTTTATAGAATTAATTTTATTTGACTGAGTTTTTCGGTTTATTTTTATAAAACATTGAAATAAGAAAGTCATGGTGGTACATAGCAATGACACCACTGGAAGGCTCAAGTGTAAGCTCAGTCTGGACTGTAGACCCAATCTGAAACTCACATTTCTTCTGGAGGAGCAGCCAATGCTCTTAACCTCTGAGCCATCTCTCCAGCCCGAAACTCACATTTCTTAAATAAAATTTTCTTGTTATTTCGTTGTCTTTTGAAAACACATCTGTCCATAAGTTCTTCATCTATCATACATCCTAGAAATAAATTTTCACTGCGATCCAAGAAGAAAAAGAGAAAAAGAACATTCTATTATTAATTCCACTTGCAAAATACACTCCTCTCCTACTTCGAGAAGACAAGCCCTTCCAGTCAATTATACAAATTAAATCTCTGGCTTTGTCTTCTCTAATACTTGAGTGAATGACTGAATGTTTCTGAAATATTATTCTAGAATGTAAAGACATACCTTATGTTTGCCATCATTCTTAAATTCATACACGGGTCACCTAACATGCCATAGTGAGTCAGGACTGAGTAATTCTTTTAAAAAAGCAACACCTCCAAACAGTAAGCAAATTAATGGAAAGACTGTAACAGCAGTTATAGGCCACCAATCTCTGTCCTCAAATCACAAAGTCATTGCAGAAAGGAAAGGGGACCTAAAAGACAATGCATTAAAAGAGGTAATTTGCCAGACCTAGAAATGTCATGGCGACTTTTTTGCTGTTGTCGTTAGCTAAAAATTGTTCACATGGTTCCAATAAAGTTGTAAGAGACTTATGAAGGTACTTTTTATTCTTGAAAAGAAAACCAATATTGATGGTTCACAGCAACACGATCATCGTCATGGAATTATCCTTTTAGCAATCAGCCTCCTTAGACTAATAGCGACTCAAAGCTTGGCTTCTAAAATCCAATCTAAGAGTCTTTGTAGATGATAACAAATACGGTGTGAGCTACTGGACCAGAAGAAAGCATTGCAGGGACAGCCTTGAAAGCTGAATAAAGTATGAACATTAGTTGTCACTATGTTCTCCATACCAACTTCTTGCTTGATAATTAAGGTGTTAATGTCAGAACCAGATGAGTAAAGCAAATAAAGAAATTCTTTGAACTGTAACTTCTTATAACCCTTATTTTTTCAAAATAAAATAAAATGTTAATAAAGGAATAAACAAATAAAGTCTAATTATTCTCATGTGTTGGTGGGAAGCTGTTACTAAAGCTAAAGAGGATTCTAGGGTCTATTCATTAGGTGTCACTACCCTTCCTGTTCATATCATTAGATTTGCTGTGTACAAGTAAACTTGTTTATAATTAAGGTAGCCCTAACCCTTTTTTGAGTGTAGCTAGCAGAATAAAATGCTTAGTCTACATTTTTCTATCAGGAAGCTAAATTACTCCTAACTTCTCTTATAACTCTCTCAGGTATGTTTTCAGTATTCTTCTTCAACTCTTTATTGGCTAAAAGGACAGAAGTCTACAGCAATGACTATACGTAGCCTGATAGATCCATAGCTCTGGTGAGTCAAATTCAGAGAATGGGTATTGGGGAAATGATAATACCCTGGGATTTCTAGCGGTCTTGGGTCATAAGATGGCTTTGTCCCAGGTGCATCTTCAATTCTCCTTATCTAGGATTGAAGCCAGTAGACATCAGTGTAAACACTGATGACCCATGTCCTTAGTGTTAAAGTACTAGAAGTACTCTACTGCACTTGACTTTTTCTATAGGTGCTGGGGATCTGAATCCCCATCCTTATGTTTACACAACAAGCATGTTACTAACTGAGTCATCTTCCTGAACCCCATATGGAACACTCTTATTTTGTGACAGAGAAAGAGGTCAGACTTACAAAAAACATGTTTTGCTTTGTTTTTTGCTTTTGTTTTTTTGTCACAGCTGCTCTCTTTGAAGAGTAAGCAGAGCAGCTCACAGTGCAGCCCCTAGGCTTGCTTCCTTTTAATCGCCTTTGCAAATCACCCCTCCTTCCTTTCCCCATTTAACTTCAGTGTTTAAGGAAGGCATCTGTAGCATCTTGAGTTCAGTAAGAATCTTTGCAAACCACCACAGAGTTATTTCCAAGGTGTATCTTTTGATGTCTTTCACTTCATACAAGAGACAAAGCTATGGATTTTTTATAAAACTATTCAAATTCATCATAATATTCCACAAGATACTGAAAATAAAAGTGTTTGGGTGGGGTGGTGGTGGATTTTTGGTGTGTTTGGGATAATGATGATGATGATGATGATATTGATGATGATAAACACCAACCATTATCTTGTAAAGTAAAAGCAGCTTGCTGTGGTAAACAGTCAGCTAAATTTCAGCTGTGAATGAAAACAAATTCTTTTCTTTTACTAAGTCAGCTGCCACTCTCTTCTGACTTCTAATCTTCAGTCAAAGTGTGCTGGGCTAAAAAACAAAACAAAACTCAGGTTTAGTTGCTTCTCCACTGTTTGAATTCCAGCAACCTAATTTCTCTATGGTATACATTTGTTCATCTGGAGATTGGGAATAACAAGAGCTGTTGTATCCTTCTAGGGTACACTAAGATGGAAGTCAAATGAAATATTCAACTCACATCTTTAAAATTTTCTCTACAAACCATATTTTACACAAACCCTAACGGTCTTTGAGTGACAGTGACAAAGCCCCAGCCCAGAGTGTTTTCTTATTTCTTACATTACCTCATGCTCTTGGCCGTGGTTGTTGACCTCCAGGGCATTGTGCCAGAGATACCTTTTGTGTTTTTATTCCGTTTCTGGTTTCCTGTTAGCATTTTTTGCCTCTGTTTCATGCAAAATTCCACTCTTTACCAAATACATTTAACTATTACTTTTGTTTTTATATAGGTAGAGCCCTGTTATTTATACACCTATGTTTATTAAATTTAAAAAGAATTCACAGCAAATTACTAAATACTGTAAGATCAATAGACCCCAAAAATTATGGCAAAGACTTGAAAATATATTGGGAGAAACAAAGAAATCTATTGTGGTGTCTTAATTATGAAAAAGTTATATTTTAGACAGAAGTTTGCTTTTGTGAAGAAGAAATTATAATGAAGGAAACAACAAAATTTTATAACAAAATATACAGAAAAACCTATACACAGACTTAGTGGCTCATTGTTACATACTAAGACATTAAAAAAAAACACACACCAAGTTTCCCGTATTCCTGATGGCTCTTTTCAGTTACGGTTTTACTCAGTCTTTCCCTAGAACACTCACCAACTGCCTGATTAGTCTGCTTCCTTGGTATCCTGCCCATTCTTCCTATTTAAGTTTCTGCTCTATTTCAAGAAAGGCACTCAGAAGGGATGACCACATCTGTTATCACTTGAGAAGTAAATGTATCCAAAAGAAATAGACTTGTACCTTGGTATTTTACTAAATACATTCAAGAAAAGACTCTTCAACTTCCTTTCCCTTAAATGCTAACAAACCATGGCATAATCTTTAATTTTTCCTCCCTGCTAGCAAACCTGAAATTCTATGAATCTAAGATAAGAAAGAAATGCTCAGTGTAGGCATTTTTGTGACAGATACATTATAAACACAAACAGAAAAAAATGCCATCTGTTAAAAAAAACAAAGTTAATTGAATGCTAACAAAAAATGACATATGTGAAACAGGTATGGTCTAGACTAATGATTCTGTCTTCAAAAAACTTGAAATAGGATATTGAGTGTTAGGACACATAGCAAACCCCAGCTCTTTAAGTCAGAATGATAAAAATGGTGCTTAAAGATTCCCAGCCCCTTATGTATTCAAACTTCCCCTTACTTGCATAAATGCTAACTTATACATTGATATAATGGGATTTTATAGATGTAACTAATGTCTGAAATCACTGGCCTCATGACAGGAATATCATTATGATAGGTCTGACCTCATCACAGTAGTCTCTAAAACAGTTTTCTCTGATAATTGTAAAAGATATCACAAAAGCCATCACTGACTAGCTAAAAGAAGCAACAGTTGTGTTGTACAATATGGCGTGTGTAGCAGAGAGCAGTGGACAAGAGCTGAGAATAGCACCCCGGTGTACAATCAACAAGGCATCAGGGATTTGGTCCTGCAACTACAGAAAATGGATTCTGCCAACATATAAACACGCTTGGGCAATAACAGGAATAAAAACTCCTGTTTTATAAATGTGTGTTCTTTCATGCTGCTGTATTAGTGATTATAATCTGTGATTAGCAATAAAAATACTATCTTACATCAGATATTACTAAATATCTGTGGAATGAATGGATGCATGAATGATACTTTAGTACAATGCATGGTAAACTTAAGATATTTTTATAACAGAACAGATCAGGAAACTATGTGGAAACATAGATTAGTGGCTGAAACCAATTCCCACTACAGGGCTGTATCGGCACCTTGAGGAGATTGCTCCTTTTTCAGGGTTTTTATACCCTTTTGGCTAAATGTGTCTTACCAGCTACAAACTCTATCAAGTATCATCTATGCCAGACTCTAACAATATTATATGCAGCGGTATGCACACAAATTATGATTACCACACACAACATCCTTGTGGTTCTATGCCTATGTGTTAACAATTACAATGCTGTATTCTTCATTTATACTGATTTGACATCAGTATGTTTTTACCTAAAAACAAAATACTGATGCCATACAAAAAAAGGATGTACAGATATTTATATAGTAGTTTCTCAAAAATTCATAAGGAATGATTCCAAGATCCCAACAGATATCAAAATTCATAGATGATATAAATGACATAATATTTGCATATAATCTATGCAATACATCCATATACTATAAATTGTCTCTAGGATACTTATAAAACTCTATGCATGACCATGCTATAGAAACACTTATACTGTAATGTGCAGGGAGTAAGAAAAATTCTTTACATTCAAATTTCCATAGATGGAAATTTTAAAGAATATTTTCAACTTACAGCTGCTTAAATATATAAATGCAATAGATAAGTGCATAGCCTAGAAATATGGAAGCTTAACTGCATATCTCCATTTACATTTTATCTTTCAAGAAAGTTTAGTATGTATTAGTTCACCAATACACCCTCAAATCTATTTTGAATATAGGTATACATAATGTATAAACACAATTTTTAGTTGAAGAGACACCGTATTTCATTTAGCATAGCTGTACTGTTAAGTGTATGGTTGAATTGCAATTAATACTAGAATTTTCCTTACCTTCTTTTAAGTATTGCATATAGATTTGGAAAAGATTGGAATATGTAAGCAACATGTGCTCCCAGGAATCAATCCAGAAAAGCTTGACTGAAAGTGTACAGAAATTAAATGAACACCTTGTGCCTTCTTGTCACATAGGGGATAAGGTTGGAGGTTTCTGAGGAAACATGAAAGATTGATGTGTACTATCTGTTAAGTGTTTAGACATTTGCTTCTGAGACAAGGTCTTTCTACATAGCTTAGCCTGACCTAGAATTTACAATCATCCTCTCACTTCCTAAGTCTTGAGATTAAAGGAATGTGTCATCATGCCTGGCTGACTTTTGGTCATAACAGTATTTCTTTATATGTCATTACTTTTCCAGAACAGGTTGAGTGACAGGTCTTTCACAAAGCTAAGCAATCAATGTTCTATATAGCTATGACACCTATGGACTCCTAAGAGTGCAATATCCACACTTATATCTAGGAGAGGACCAGCAGCTATTGGTTTTGGTGGTCTAATTGGATTTATAGCCTATTCAACAAATCATGCATGGTACTGGTAACAAATTCAGGCTAGTAAGGTCACAGCCAGCATCATTCCTAATTGCATTCTAATACTCATCCTTACCACCACAGATAAGTGTAGCTCTCATACATCACCAAAAAAGTTTCTCTTTGCAACAGAATGGAGATGATTAAAGGAAACCACAACTGGTCAAAATGCAGAGAGCATATGGTATGGTTTCCAGCCCCAATGAATACTCTGCAAGACCACTGCTACACTTAAGGCTCAGGGAACATCAAGGAAAGGATGGGGCAGAAAGACTGTAAGAGACGGAGGACCAGAAAACCAGCGTGACACTGTCTTGCTGTAGATCAGTCTTTCTGTACACTCTGTGAATGTATGTCGTTATGACTGGTTTAATAAACAAGCCGACCGGCCAATAGGTGAATAGGCGGGAAAGCCAAACTGAGAATGATGGGATGAGGAAGGCAGAGCCTGAGGAACCGCCATCCAGACAACCAGTCGGACACATAAGATGAATAGAGGTAAAAGCCACGAGCCTAGGGGCAGCACATAGGTTAACAGAAATGGGCTAAATTGTAAGAGCTAGTTTGTAGTAAGTCTGAGCTATTGTGTAAGCATTTATAATTTATATTACGCCCCTGAATGATTATTGGGGAGCAGGCGGTCAGACAGGAAAACTCCGCCTGCAAATGGAGTTGCCCATCCAGGGACACTTACATCCAGACACATAAAGCCTGGAAAATCTTTAAAAAAGGATTCCAGCGGGGAGGGCACGGGAGGAGGGGAGGGAAAGAGAGAGGGACCTGGAACTGACTTGTGAAGCAACCTTGTTTCTTATCTAAATTTAAACTGGAAAATAAATAAATAAATAAATAAATAAAAATAAAAAAGGATTCCAAAACCACAAAAAAATAAAATAAATAAAATCAGACACGACCTCTTAACAACTCTTTCTTCAGGTAGGCTCTATTTGCTGGCAGCAAAGAGGACGGCTCTGTTAAAATGCAGCTTCTTTAATACGCAGAAGCGGTTACTCTATACTGCAGCTTCCAGGATCGCGCTAGTGACAGGGACTGCTCTTTTGGGAGATCCTGCTATAGAACACTTAAATGGGCTTTATGAGTAGTGGGCAGAGCAATACTGGCTGAGTTCATGGACCCCAAAATTCCCCAGAGCTGAGGCAGTAAACATGACTCCCCACTGACATCTGCACATTGAAGAAGCAGGGGGAGCCAGCCTCCTCCGAAGCCACTTAGCGGTGAGGGCTCATGTGGCCAGAAAAAGATAGAAATATACAGTAAAGACAGATTCAGATGAAAAATAAACCTCTAAACAGTTTACAGTGTGTTTAAAACTATATACATAGGCTTGGGAGAGAGAAAAGAAAGTGTCAAGCGGCAGCAGCTTTGAGTTCATGCAGGTCGATGGAAAGAAGTCTCAGAGACACCTGCAAGGGGAACCAGCCTTTTATTGTTCTCCTATTTATACCTCAGCAAGTTGATTTCCATATCATCAAAACAACCTGAATAATGCTTCCAAAGGGACAATGCCAAGTGCAAATCTCGACTCATGAGGTGCCACAGTTTTCCAGATTTCCCTGAACCAAGATATGCATACGATTTGTAAGGACAAGAGAAACAAAAGGTATCTGCTAAACAAAAGATGGATTAGGGTGAGGTGCTAGCATTCTGGATACAGGTCAGGTGTAGCTCAGTGGGGAGACTCCCACAAGAAAGAGCATATATAGTCACAGATTAAAAAATACAGTTTTAAAATAATAAAGTCCTTAAAAGGGAAGTAAAACAATATAAAAGATTAATAGTCATCTACAATGGTCAACCTTATAGTCTAGTTAGGTATGTTTTCAAGGTCATACACAGATATATTTAGATTGACAGGTAGTCTTCAAACACTTAAGAGACTCACAGAATATAGCATTTAATGTTTAATAACCTAAGGCTTTTCATGACAGTGAGACATGCCTCTTGCTGGTAGCACCAATTTACTTCAGAGAAGATGATGGGCATTGAAGAAACTACATATGGAGCTTGTTGTCTTTATGGCAAAAGCTAGCCATGTGGGCAAAGAAACTGTCTAAATTGGGCTAACAGAATGCAAGAAAGGTGACTGCTAAACGTTGCCAAGATAAGATAGGAACAGCCCTTCAAGATTATGTTACAGAGGAACTTTGGGTTACTGCTCAGGCAGCCAGATATCTGTCATTACGTAACATTTCATCCTTCTTGGATTTCTGATGGAGCTAAATACTGAATAGTTAAACATGCAGTTTTCCTTAATAATGATAGAAAACAAATTATGTATAAAATTTTAGACTCATCAAGATAGATAATATTTTTCTCTAATTTTACCAATTACAAATAGACTAGATTTTGTAACTGTAATTTTTACTTGATAACTACCTTTGTTGTATATAGTTTTAAAGTTACAATCTTCCTCTTAAATTAGACAAAAGGGGGGAAATGTTGTGGAATAATCCTTCTGTACACTATGTGAATATGTCACTATGATTGGTTTAATAAGCAATCTGACTGGCCAATAGCTGAACAGGATACAGTTAAGTGAGAAAGCCAAACTGATAATGATGGGATGAGGAAGGACATAGTCAAAAGAGTTGCCAACCAGCTAGAGAACCAGTTGGACACACAAAATGGGATAGAGATAAAACCAAAAGTCTCGGGTCAGCACATAGATGAATTAAAATGGGCTAAATTATAAGAGCTAGTTGGTAATAAGCTTGAGCTATTGCTAAAGTGATTATTTGGGAACAGACAGTTAGGACAGGAAAACTGCACCTACAGTGTCTACTAGAAATTACAGAGAAGCTTCCTTATTATGGTTGCCTAAAGAAGACTTGAACAAGGAAAATACCAACAGCAACTAATGTGGAGTAAGAAAGCTGATGGATACCACCCCTAATCCATGAACCATAGGCAGCTAAGGAAAGTGGAAATAAACTCTCTAATTGAGTTTCTCAATACCAAGTGGTCAGTCCTGAAATCACATACACACAATACTATGTGGACTCAAAGAAATTGGTTCAGGAATAGAATAGCTGGTCACATGGTGTTTCTATTTCTGCCTTTTTTCAGGAATCCCAATCCTGTTTTTCATAGTGGCTACAGCAGTTTGAGTTCCTACCAACACTGAATAAGTGTTATTCTTTTCCTACATCCTCTATAGCATTTTTGGCTTCATCACTTGGGGGTAGCCATCTAACTAAAGATAAGAAAGCAAGTCAGTGTACTCTTAATTTGTATTCCTCTGATGCCTAATGATACCAATGCATTTGCATTTCTGCTATTGAGAAATCTCGGTGGAAATCTACAGCCTGTTTTTTTTTTTACTGGGCTTATTTTCTTGGTGTTATGCTCCCCCCTCCATTCTTTATGTATTGTGGATACTTACCCTCTGCCAGATGTTTTTGTTTCATTCTGTAGGATACATCATTACTTAATTGACTGGTTTTTTTTTTTTTTTTGGTTTTTCGAGACAGGGTTTCTCTGTATTGTTTTGGAGGCTATCAGTCCAGCCCAGCCTCAAACTCACAGAGATCCCCTGCCTCTGCCTCCTGAGTGCTGGGATTAAAGGTGTGTGCCACCACCACCTGGCTAATTGACTGTTTCTTTTGCTATTTTGTTTCTTTTGCTTTTTCAGAAGCTTTTTAGTTTTATGAGGTTTTATTTGTGCATTGTTTCATTTTATTTCCCCAGTTACCAGAGTCTTATCACTTATGCCTTTACATTGTAACATCCACCCTGCCTTCTCTTCCAACACAGAAGAGTTCCATACAGAGTTTCAGGTTTTACATGGAAGACTTTGATCCATTTTTAGTTGAATTTTTGCAAGGTGAGATATAATGTATAGTTTGATTCCTCTACATGTGGAGGAATACCTTTTGTTAAAGATGCTGTCTTTCTTCAAATGTTTTATTTTGGTGGCTATAAAAATCAGGTTGCTTTAGTTATATGAATGGAAGTCTGTATCTACTACTCTTTCCATTGATCTATGTGTCTGTTTCTGTGCCAGTACATTAATGTTTTTGTTGCTTTAGCTGTGTAGTATTACTTGAGATTACATACAGTAATGTCTCTAGTATTCTTCTCTTTACTCAGAATTGCCTTGACTGCCTTGGATCTTTTGTATTTCCAAATGAAACTGAAGTTTGTCTTTTCTATTTTTTTAACATAAGACAAATGACACAATTCTTTATTCTTTGGAAATTTCACATCATATACCCCAATCCCACTTACCTCACAGTCCCTCCAATCTGCTCTTCACCCCTGCTGTGTCCCCCAAAAATGACCCCCCAAATCAATTAAAAACAAAACAGACGGCAGGCGGTGGTGGCACACGCCTTTAATCCCAGCACTCGGGAAGCAGAGGCAGGCG
Source organism: Mesocricetus auratus (assembly GCF_017639785.1). Classification (NCBI taxonomy): domain Eukaryota; kingdom Metazoa; phylum Chordata; class Mammalia; order Rodentia; family Cricetidae; genus Mesocricetus; species Mesocricetus auratus. Next base: position 32,624,974 of record NW_024429201.1, read on the forward strand.
GATCTCTGTGAGTTCGAGGCCGGGCTGGACCAATAGCCTCCAAAACAATACAGAGAAACCCTGTCTCATAAAAACCAAAAAAACAAACAAACAAACAAAAAACCCAGACAAAGCAAAACAAAACAAAACCAACCCTACCTCAGTCCCTAGTGTCATTGGGTGCTGTGGTGTGTCACACAGTATACCCTTTTGTCCAGTCAGTTCCACAGGCAAATGTTTATTGCAAAGAATCACTCATTGGTCTGATTCAAGGCCCCTGATCTCTGGCACACCATAATCACTGGACCCTCACTGAAACTCCTCTTAGATATCCTGCTATTGCCCCGAGTCATGGAGATTCTGTGGCTATCATTCCACAGGACCAGTCCCTTCATCCTTCACATGGTCCAGCAGGTATACATGGGTTAGACACTAGGGTAGGCCAAACCAAGGCACAGGGGGTGGTGGGTCTAGGTGGTAACTGAGCTGTTCAGTCATGATTACTGGGACTACCTTCTTATGTGAGGGGTAGATCCAGCTCTCCCACCTCAGTGGTGAGGGGTGAGGCCATCTCTTCCAAGTGTGGGAGTCTAGCTCTCCTACTACATTGTCTAGTAAGGGGAAAGGGCAGCTATCACAGGGCAGTGAAGGGTGTGGCCAGCTCAGCACAGCCCTCAAACTTCAACATGGTTCCTATGATTTCATGTGGTAACATGGGCCATGACATCAACACAGATCCCAGTTGCAGTAGGACCATAGACTCTGACGTGGCCCTTAGCAGCAGACCAAGTCTGAATGACACCATGTCCCCAGGTGGCATCATAGGTCACTCAGATTGGCATGACTCCAGTGGTGGCATAATACATGGTTGCAGACATGGTCTTTGGCTGCATCCTAGGCCTGGATGACACCATGTTCCCAGGTGGCAGTGTAGGCCACTCAGGTTGGCATGGTTACAGTGGCAGCTTGGCCCTCAGACACCAGAATGACCCCAGGTGATGGTTACCTTTTTTATTCATGTGAAGAATGGTATGGGGTGCTGTGGAATAATCATCTTGTACACTGCAAATATTTTTCACTGGAATTAGTTTAATAGAGCATTGACTGGCCAGTAAGTAGGCAGGAAGCATACTCAGTGTGCCCAATAATGGGCAGAAGGTACAATCAAGGAAGATGTCAGCCAGTCACCCAGGAAGCAAGACATGTTAGAGAACAGGTAAAGCCATGAGCCACATAGCAATATATAGATTACTAGAAATGGGTTCATTTAAATGTAAGAATTAGCTAGTAACAAGCCCAAGCTATTGGCTAAGAATTTACAAGTAATACTAATCCTCTAGGTAGTTATCAGAGAACTGGTGGGAAGGACAGGAAATGGCCATTATAATGGGGATTTTAATTTGGATTGTATTAGGTCTATAAATTACTTTGGATACGATTATTTTTCCACAATATTAATTCTACCAATCCAGTAGTATAGGTCTTTCCATCTGCCAGTCCTTTGTAATTTCTTTCTTCAAAGATTTCAAGTTTTTATTGTAAAGTTCCTTTATCTCTTGTGTTAGGTTTGCTCCAAGATACACATTTAAGTTATTGTGAATATTAGACTGTTTCCTCTATGTGTTCTCAGTGTGTATATAGAAACACTACTTTTTTTTTCAAGTAGAGCTGGACTATTATATTTTTAGATGGTATTTGCTTCAAGCTTTCTCTTGAATGTAACTGTAATCCATTAACAAGTCAGCAAAATATGCTAGTTGTAATGTCCTACATCCACGAACTCATGTAGTCTTTACAACTGTCTTGGTAAGTAATAACTTTGTTAATTTTACAAAGAAACTAGTAGAAGCCTCTAAATGTTATCTCACCAAAATTATAAAATACATATAGAATATTGTGGACTATTCTTTTCTATTATTTGGCAATAGTCCATAAATTGAGAGGAATTTATTATTGAGCTATTTTCTCTTTATATTTTGTTTTCTTCCCAATCTCTACATCTTTCTTTTTTTCCATATATTTTTTATTTAACTTTTTACGCGTGTCACTTTCAGTTCTCTCTCCCTCCCCAAGACTACTTATTCTTAAGTTACTTTTTGTCCTACCACTTAACTGGAAGTGAACCACCTTGACATAGATCATGGAGACTAACATGGTCTTAGGAGGCAGCACTATGTACTACATACATAGTAAAACTATATACAAGAAGAAAAATTAAAAGGTAAGAATTGCATTCATAATATCCACTCCATTTGTACTTGTCAAATTTGGAGAAAGTACTGTATTATCTACCCTATCTTAGTGGGTTCAAAGTTTGTATCTAATTCACTTTCGATTCTAACTTGTACTACCAACCTAAAAGTGCAGTGATACAAATAAAGCTTATCTGAAGATCAGAATGCAGAGCTAAGCCCACTAGTCAACCACACACCTAGTTAAAAGTTAATCCACTAGCTAGCCAAACACACACACACACACACACACACACACACACACACACACACAAACTAAGGCATTAGTAAGATACACACCTAAGACACTGGCTAGCCATACAGGATAGGCAACGGTGGCCAAACAGGAGACAGAGGCAGATGGATCTCTGTGAGTTCAAGGTCACCCTGAGCTACATGAGAGTGAATCAGTCTAAAAGAGAAACGCGCTCAGCATTGAGATGACATGCCTTTAATGCCAGCACTAGAGAGGAATATAAGGCAGGAGCTCAGGGAAGTCATGCTGGAGCAATCTAAGGTTTTGGGTGGAGAGCATTGCAGCCTGCAATCACTCTGAGGACAGGATTGTCCCCCTCCCCACACACACACCTTGCTCTGAGCCTTGGTAGAGGTAAAAACTCTCTATTGGCTTGCCTGCTTTATTTTCTGATCTTCAGCTTGAACCTCAATATCTGTCTCTGGGTTTTTATTATCCATACTATACACAACTATCTTTTTAGACCTCAAAACATTTTCTTAGATGAACAATTTAAGTTTTTATGTCTCTCAGCCTTATATACTTTATATCTCTTATGTAATTTCCTTTTATGAATTTTGTATCAAGGAAAACTGTGACTATAACTATCTCATCTTTAACTCCATCAGAGATATGAGAAAGATATATTACCTGAGTAAACAGGAAGTATAGAGAAAACAACCTCCAAAACTAGGAACAGCAGACAGTTGGCTCCCTGGAGTCACCCAAAATTCCTCTGTAATGTTGGGGATTCATCTTCAGTCTAAAGATCTAGAATATCTGACAGACTTTTCTGTGAAGCAAGAATTTTAAAAGACTGCACTACTATGTCTTGGCAAAGTTCAGCAGTTGCTTTCTTTTGTGTCCTGCTTGTCCAGTTTGTACAGCATACTGTAGCTGTTGAGACAAAGGCAGTTTCTTTCCCAGTGACTAACTTTGCCACAGAGAAAGCAAACTCCATATGGAGGTTCTCTGATGCCCATCATCTTTTTCTGAAGTAAAGGTGCTTTCAGGAGCAGATAAGTCTCACTGTCATGAAAAGGTTTAAGTTAATAAAATATCTTAAATGCCATACTCTATAGGTCTCTGAAGTGTTTGAAGAAACACATTTCTAAAATACATCTGTTAAATATTGAAAACATACCTAACATGACTACATGCTTTATTATCAGAGATGACTTAACTACTAACCTGTATTTTTTAATTATCCTAAATGTCTTCCAAGGACTAGAAGTTTACATTACATTTTTAGATGAGCTGCATAACAAAAGTAGAAATATATATATTATACATATATATTATATATAACAAAAATAACCTTAAATTTGTGTCAATTAAAAATTTATACCAAGCCAGGCGTTGGTGGCGCACGCCTTTAATCCCAGCACTCGGGAGGCAGAGACAGGCGGATCTCTGTGAGTTCGAGGCCAGCCTGGTCCACAAAGCGAGTTCCAGGACAGCCTCCAAAACAATACAGAGAAACCCTGTCTCGAAAAACCAAAAAAAAAATTTATACCAGTGTAAAACATTTGAGACTAATGGTTAAAAGTAGTCTCAATAATCCACACATTTATACTATTATTCTATATCTCCCCTTTTTTGTCTCAGAAAGAGATCCCTGAATCTGATCTTCTTTATTTAGTTTCTTTTCTGACCATTACCAATAACAACTTGTAACCAACCCTCCACCCCCAAAAATGAAAAACATCCATAACCCACTGAATGAGCAAAAATCATCCACTAATCCCTTGGGAATGTGGGCTTCATGTTCTCTAGACTGGTTTCTGTTGTCCTGAGGTGATGACATCTTTAGGGGACTTAGAGAAAATTGGGATAGTAGTCAAGTCCTGGAAGAGCTAGCTGTATTATTTTTTATTTATTCTCTGTGGGGTGGAAAAGTGTAGAGCTTCTTTGAAGTCTTGGTTGGATAGTCTATGAGGCTGAACCATCTTAACCAGAAGCTTTGAAGTTACTCTGGATGCAGCATTTTGAGCAAACCCCGTAACAGAGGCATTTTGAAAGGCTGCATCACTTTTCAAAGGCTACTTGTCTTAATTGGTGTTTGGTATCTGGTTCTTTTGTTCTGAAAACACCCAGACTTTTAAAGGTAACATATATATCCATATTGACACAAGTATGGAACATGCAGAATGCACAAGTCAATCGAAGATGAATTTTTGTTTTATGTTTGAGTAAGATAAAGGCATCTGTTAACGCTATAATTTTGCTTAGACTGTATAACCAAAACTCTATCCATGCTATATGAAAGAATGGCATGTAATATAATAAGTCATGAGGATTCTATAGCCATCAAGATTGATCATGTCTCATCCAGTTTCAGAACTGTTCCCATGTTGAGGATCAGCATATACATCACCCAACCTGTATATTTTCTTGGCTTTTTCGCTCTTGCTGCAGCCAAGATTCTCAGGAGGTCTCCCTCCATCAAATCTGATCTTTCTTATCTCTGAAGAGAAGCATAACTTTTGCTTCCTAGGGAAAGAAAGGCATATCCTCTCCCACAATGCAACATATTTTCTCACTTCCATGCTGAAGTTAAGATATTCTTACAATATATGAGCTGGTTTAATTTAGCAGTTTTCATAATTCAGTTTCTCTCAGCAGCTAGTGCTTTTGTTCCTTAGCATTTAAAAATTGGAAGCCAACAAAGCACCATACAGGATCCAGACACCCTGTGTATTTCCCATCTTTACACGGCTTGTTTCTTTTGTATGACTTTACACTCTTTATTATTTTAAAACTATTTTTTCTATGACTATCTAAACCCATTTTCTTTTCTTTCTCAGCATCTAAGCACATCTTTAAACATATTGTGTGTTTTCAGAGGTTTTCTGTATCTGGACCTGGCTTTACACCTGCAGCATTCTCTGACTACTTAAAACAAATCTTAGACTGCTATGTCAGCTGCTGCATGGCTCAGCTTAATGCATGGTACTTGTGAGAGACTGCGAGACTAGAAATCCATGTTTGCATCTTTTGGAACCTTGTTTTGTTTGTTTGTTTGTTTTTTGGTTTTTGCTTTCTCAGGTTCTATGTGAAAACAAGTATTTCCACATTGGATACTACTTATTTGATTTTATTGTATAGTTGATTTAGAGTATTAAAACAATACTTACTATGAATTCAGTGGGGTTGGAAGTCAAGTGGTTGTACAGAGATATCCAGGTAGAATTAGATAACTAGCTGGTTTACGGAGTGGGAAAGATAAAGCAGAGGTGGCCTTTTGAAGGTGCTTTGGGTCCTATTTAAAATGTTGCTCACACACACTCAGAATGTCAGTGGAAGGAACACACAAAATGAATGGGAATTGGAGTCCCACCCTTTCTTCTTTACTGAAACCATTCAGTTCCTTTTAGTTTCGTTTCTAACATAGTACCATGAAAAAGAGCAAGACAGAGAGGAAACTATATAGTTCTTGGTCCGAGGGAAATAACTGGCAAAAAAGAAACAACTTAGAAATATTGAAGGTGAAAATTTTCTGATAATGAAAAAATCTGCAAAATACAGAAAAATAGGGCATAAAGATAAATGTTAATAGACATAATTTTATTCTTTAATTTTTCAAAGCAGTATTTTTTATATTTAAAGTTTAGACTTTACTGTAAATAAATTGAATGTCTAGAAGTTTCTTAATTTCTTTGGAGGTTGTTTTATTGCATGGGAAATGTTTTATAAATCTTTTTCTATCAGTAAGTTACAATAATCTCTGGATGAAAATGAATCTCTGAATGAGAATGACCCCATAGGCACGTATGTTTGAACACTTGGTCCCCAGTTGGTGGCACTTGTTGGGTATGATTAGGTGGAGTGGCCTTGTTGGAGGACGTGTGTCACTAGGGAAAACATTGAGCTTTCAAAAGACTGTCTCCACTCCCATTGAGTCTTCTCTCTGCCTCCTACTTGCAGCTCCCATACATTGCTCAGACATTACGGACTCTAACCCTCTGAAGCTGTAAGTCAAATTAAATCCTTCCTTTTATGAGCTGGTTGGTCATGGCGTTTTCTCACAATAGAAAGATAACTAAGACAAATGTTGGTGTCAGGAAGTGGGTTACTGCTGTGATTGATCTGACTGTGTGGTGTGGTCCTTTGGAGGAATGTAGAAGACTTGGGGGCTTTGAACAAGGAAAGCATTTGAACCATCTAAGTGGGGTTTAGTATGCCCTCATAATGTGTTCTGTGGAGATCCAGAACAAGGGGTTTTAGAGAGGAACAATACTGGGAGTAGGCTGTAGACCAACGCAGTAATAATCTGGCAAAGAATGTGGTTGCCTTTGGCCCATATCCTTAGGATTTATTTGAGGCTAAATGGAAAAGTAGTAGACTAATTTCTTTGGCAGAGGCACATCCTGACCCACCAGTGAGCAGTGCTGAGGAAAGGAAGTTGATTTTGAGATTCCACAGACTATGGGCCTCAAGGTGATACTGCCCAAGAGCCCATTACTGGGCTTCTTTGTAACTTTTATTCCAAGAGAGCTACAGGTTCAAAGCAGGGACAGGACAGCCATCATAAACATACAAAGCAATTCTCATTCCTTTCACCAAATGTGCTCAGGGGGCAAAAAGTCTGACTAGACACTGGTTCCTCCACATTTGAGGCAGTAATGGTTTATTTTGTGTCATTGCATGTTGGAAGAATGTGATTTGCTTTTCATTTTACAGGGGGTTACAATTAAGATGTCTCAGGAGAGACTTAGACTGAAAGGCTCTGGGGCTTTTGATGTTGGAATAAAGGTACTTTCATCATGATATGGCTGCCATCCTATGGGAGCCAGGGATGGGAATGTGGTAGTTTGAATAAGAATAGGCTCAAATACTAGACTGCTTGTTTTCCAGCTGGTGGAATTTTTTGGGAAGGAGATATGTGATTGTTTCAGGAGATGTCATTGGAGCCAAGCTCCGAGGTTTCAAAAGACCCCTGCCATTCTCAGTGTGGTCCCTCTCTGCCTCCTACTTGCGGTTTAAGCTGTGAGCTCTCAGCTATTTCTGCCAACACACCTTTGTTCCACCATCATGAACCCTAATTCTCCAAGACAAAGCCCAAACAAAGGCTCTCCTTTATACATTGCCTTGGTGACAGTGGTTTTTCATAGCGATAGAAAATTAACGAAGACATTTTCATAGCCTGTATCTCTTGAATGTTACTTTTTCAGAAGATGTTCCTAAGTAGAAAATGTGCTCTGAGGTCTGAGGGGTCGTACTGCAGGTCAACAATAGCAGTGGGGATATCAGGACTAGAGGTAAGGGCTTCTTCAAATTTGTTGAGACAGTGATAACTTTTGACATTAGACAAATAAAAGAACCAACTGGCACAGCTGAGGATGTGCTATGGAATTCTTAAACACAGTTGTAAGCACTTTATTGCTTCTCCCTTTTGTCCATCACCAGATTTTCATGTATTTGCTTAAGCACATTCAAGTTCTCTGCTATACTCAATGGCAGAGTTAGGATTACTGGTTTATCTATTTGACATGCACAATATGCAAAAATAGTTTGGAGTGAATTACATTAATATCTGAGGTGGCAAAGAGATGAGAATAAATACACTTATATTGTAAACTTTCAATATCTCATCATGAATGCCTTTTCCCAGGTTTTTATTATGTAATCATTAAATACATTTCCTAATACTAAATGATCCAAACAATTTTTGTTTAGCACATCCAAAAATTTTTTGTAAAGTCACAGATATAATGTCTTATTTTACTCTATGCAAAAGCTGTACTGCCTTCCAGTACCTCTCTCTTTTATACTTTCTGTGAATTTAATTAGGACTGTTTATGTCCCTCTGTTAACTGATGTTACATAAGTCCATGCCTAACACTAGTTCCTGCAGAATACTTGTCATTTCCCTCTCTAAAAAAAATAATTCAGTGTTTAAATAAAAACTGTTCTTCAATTTTTGACTAATGGAGCTTCAAGAAATTTATTTGTCAGGAAATTTAGGGGCTCATAAGAAAAAGAAGACACAGAAGCATAATATGAAACAGAAATTAGAAAAGAAAAATGGATGAAGTAGAAAAGGAAAAGAGGCCAAAGACAAAACTAAATGAAGTAGGAACATTAAATATTTTTGAACAATCTAAAATGTTACAAAACGTAGAAGCCAATAGAGATTTAAAAAATGTAGGGGCTGGAGAGATGGTTTCAGCAGTTGAAGGGATTAGCTGGTTTTCCAGAGGACTTGGGTTCAATTCCCAGCACCCATATGGCAATTTAACAACTAACTGCAACTCCAATGTCTGAAGCCCTTTTCTAGTCTTTATGGGAAATGCACATTGACCTCTTCTGGCCTCTGCAGATAATGCATGCACTCGATATACAGACATACACGCAGGCAAAACACTCACATATATGAAATGAAATATTTTTAAAGTGAACAAGCAATGATAAAAGAACAAAGCACTGCCTGGCACTACAAATAGAAATATATATTATATATATATCACACACACACACTTTACAAATAGACTTATTAGTTTCTTCCTGCTAGCATGAAATTTATTTCCAAAGATGTGCAGTGATGCAATACAGTTTTTACTTATGCTTTTAAAGAATGCAGATGTGTTAAAAAGCAGTGAGCATATCCAGAAGTGAGGAAGGGGAAAAGACAGACAGTGGGTTGTTTCTGCAGCAAAGTTTTCTAGTGACATATACTTAAAAGTAACTGGGAATATATGGAAGTGTGGAAGCTGTATCACGCTGTATTAAATACTGATACTTGAGTGCCAAAGACTTTTCAGGAAAGGAGGAGACAAGCTTGTGAGTGGAGCTGCGAGCCTGACCTGCATTTTCAGGAAGATGGTGTGTGAACCCAAAGGAAGGAAGATGGGTTAAGTAGAGGTGGTGACAGCTAACTGAGCAGTCAGCTCAAAGACCTGAATCTAACTCCCACCGTAGCGATGCGGTTTAGAGTGGAGGAGTGGGATTTAAACACCACAGGCTTTTAACCTCTGGCTGTGAACATAGTTGTTTTTGTATTTGTGTATTTGAGCTTCATGCATTCAGAAGTAGGCACAGGTGGGATTTTGGCTTACATTTAAAAGATAATCTGTTCTAAGCAGGCCACTGTAAGAAGCAGTGTTTCATTATCATTTTAATGATCATTTTTCTGCTTTATTTTGTTCTCATCTGCTCTTTTAGAATAGTACAGACCTTAGCAAACCAATATCCACATCTTACCATCTACCTAGTGAATGCCATATTGCCTCCTTAATTAGCATATCTAGCTCAGAGGTTCTCAAATTTAAGTGTGTCAACAATCACTGGAAGGACACACTTAAACACAAAGGGTGCCGTTTTGGATTCAGAAAGTCTAAGATGAAAATCTCTTAAAGGCTATTAGTCAGACTTCTACCCTGAGTCACACTCCCTTCACTCTCTTTCACCTTCCTCAGGTAACATTGCACACACGGCGACCACCACTGTTCCATCAGGTTGGACTGTGTGACAGACAGGGTGCACTGCAATGTGCAGACTGGGGAAATGTCCTGCCTGTGCTTTGTCATCTCCTCCAACGGCATCCCACCCCCCCTTTCCCTCTTGCCATCCTGGGCAGCTTGGTTTGCTCCATCTTTTTTTTTTTTTTTTTTTTGGTTTTCTCTGTGGCTTTGGAGCCTGTCCTGGAACTCGCTTGGTAGTCCAGGCTGGTCTCGAACTCACAGAGATCCGCCTGCCTCTGCCTCCCGAGTGCTGGGATTAAAGGTGTGCACCACCAACACCCGGCTGGTTTGCTCCATCTTAACAGAGAACATATGACCAGCGTTCAGTGGCAATCAATGTGACACTCTCTCCAGGGAGAACTGAAATGCTAGCTCACTGCAGGATCCCAAAGGACAAATTCCTAACATTGATAATTTTAAATAATCAGAATGATCTCTCTGTATGAATTCCTATATACTATCTGCTCTCTGTATCAGCAAACTATATATGCATGGGTGGCACACTACTCATATAAAAACATTTAGAAAAAAGTTTACCTGTACTGAATGTGTACAGACTTTTTGCTCTTATTCCCAAGCAATGATGACATAAAGGACATTTAGGTCACATTAACCACTGTAAATTACCTAGACATGGTTTAATGTATATGGAAAACGTGCACAAATTATATGATGCTAAGTCATAATCATATTTTGGAACTCACCAGTGCCTTGGAACATATCCCCAGGAAACAGCAAAAGACAATACTGTGTGTGTATGTGTGAATGAACGTATATACACATTCACATAAGGCAAACAGAAGTTTTTCCTTGGCCATATTAAGGGCGACATTGATCTGAGTTTGGTAATTTTGGAAAGTTCAGGTTTTGATTCGTCTTGCAGATTCTTGCACACAAGCGGGGACAAAACCACATTGATTTATGTTTTCTGTGCCACTTTTCCTGCTCACACCTCTTTACTATCTGGCGTGCAAACGTGTGAGCGAGACACCTGGTGAAGGGAACTTTGGTATACAGTAGTAGAGACCTGGGATTACGCAGTTTTCCATGGCTCCTTTCATCAGTCTTTTTTTTTTTTTTCTTGAGTCCCCGGGTTCAAGGTTTGGATTATTTTACCGTGTGACAGTTATACGATGACTTACATTGTGCAACCAAAAGGAATAAACTAGGACTCCCGCTTTGACCTTTGTTGCCGACTGCACCGGCGGTTGGGGACATTTTTCTACAAGTTAGAAAGTGGGGAACGGACTTCCTGGCATCCGTCTTTCCTTCCCATCGCCTCCTCGTCCCTCCGGTCCCTCGGGCGTGGACACGAGGGACCTTCCTCCTCGCCCCGTTAACAAAACAAAAGCAGCAGAGGGAGGCCGGCGCCGAGCCCCTCGGCGTGGAGGGAGCGCGCCACGCGTCCCCGGCCGCTCCGAGGAGGATGGGGGGGGGGAGCCGGCCACGCCTCCTCGCGCGCGCGCCCGCCGCCCCGCCGCCGCTTCCTGCCCGCCCGGGCTGCTTTCCCTAGCCTCCCTCCAGGCGCGCTCCCGGACGGCGCCTGCGCAGAAGCCTCGGGCTCCTGCCCCCTCCCTTCCTCCGCGCCCCGCCCTCCTTTCTCCCTCTCTCCCGGTCTCTCTCTCTCTCTCTCTCTCTCGGGTTTTGCTCCCGAGAGCGGCGGGCAGGCAGCCTTCGAGTCGGCTTGTGCGAACCCGCCCCCTTCCTCCGCCCCTCCCAGCGCCCGGGTTCCAGCCGGCGGAGATGAGGCTGCGGCGGCCGCGGCTCGGGCAGCCCCGGCGGTGGCTGCGGTGGGGGCGGCCGGAACCCGGGCCTTGAGGCGCGGCGGCGGAGGAGGAGGCAGCGCTGCCCCGGCCACTGCAGCGGGCTTCCCTTCCTCTTTAGCGCAGCCAGGAAGTTTGGCGCCCCGTGCATGTGTGCGCGTGAGTGTGGGTGTGCGCGGCCAGCCCGGGGAGCGTTTCTGCAGTGGCGCTGGGCTTTTTTGCCCGCGTCGCTTCCCGTAAGCCAGCGGCCGCCGAGGAGCTTGGGCTGTGGCCGGAGGAGGGGGCGCGGCGGCGGCGGCGGCGGGCGCTCTCCTTTTGTTGTTGTTTCCTCTGCTTGGAGAGCTGAAGGGGGGACGCGCCTGGGTGGGGCGGCTCGCGGCCCGGGCCTGCTGGCCCCCGGGGCTCCCGGGCGGCCGGGGTAGCTAGAGGAGAGCGGGCTTCAACATGATGGCGGCCGAGGCCGGCAGTGAAGAAGGCGGCCCGGCCACCGCGGGGGCCGGAGGCGGAGCGGCCGCGGGCTCCAGCACCTACCCGGCCCCGTGCCGGGTGAAGTGTCCCGCGGCCCTGCCGCTGGCAGCCGCCCCGTGCCCCGGGCTGGCAGACGCCGCCGACCTGGCTGCGGCCCTGGGCGGCGGAACCGCGATGGGGTCCGGGTTCCTGGGGACGGGGCCAGCGGCGGGTGTCCTGGGGGGCGCCGCCGCCGCCGCCGCTGCTGGCGTGGCGGGTGCCGCCGCCGCGGGACCTGCCGGGGACGGTGCTTTCACCAAGGGGACTCTGTCGTTGTCTGCCGAGACCCTCGGGCCGGGTGGCGGATTCCCTCCTCTGCCGCCGCCGCCTCAGCTGCCCCCTTTGGGCTCCGGCCTGGGGACGGTGGATGAAGGTGACTCCCTCGATGGACCTGAGTACGAGGAGGAAGAGGTGGCTATACCGCTGACCGCACCTCCCACCAACCAGTAAGTCCAAAATGCTGTGGAGGGACTGGGGGAAGCTGGTTCCATGAAAGAAATGGGCAGGAGGGAGCAAAACAGACCGTCCTCCTGCGGCTATAGTTTGTTTGAAAAGTTTTGAACTCTTCAGGTTCCATATATAGGGATTTAATTTGATCAGACGTCTTCTCTACAGGCACTGTCCCTGGCGTCCTCGCGTGTTTATTGCTCTTCTGGGAAGGCGTAAAGTTTTTCAGATGGGAAGCATGGGAAACTGTATCCAGTGAGAACCGGATATGGTTCTGCCCCTTCCTAATTGAGATAGTGTCCGGCATTCAGCAGAACTTGGCACTGTAAAGGCAGCCGCTGTCTATGCTAACTCCCATGCTCCCTGCTGAAACTATATATATAGTGAGAACCATGAGTACAGGTGTTTAAATGGGTATTGCATTAATGTAACTTGAAATTCATTGGTTAGAATGTTTTGTTTTTGCTGCAGTTGCAAATCCCTACTTAATGTCTAGTAGAAGCTTGTGATTCAGAAAAGACTAGATCACTTTAGAGAAGCAGCAGAGAATGGAAAGAAGTTCTGTGAATTACAGGTGTGATTAAGGGCCCATATGCTTAACACTATCTTGTTCCTTAAACTTATTTGTTAGTATTCATGTAATACTTACACTTATTTGTTAGTATTCATGTAATACTTCTATACTAAGACAGTATAAAACATTAAAATAAAACAGGGTCGTGACTGATGCTGTATTCTGTTTGGAAATTAATTTTGGTAGTTTATTGTGAATTAATTAGGGAAATTATTTTCCCTTTTAATTTAAAGTTGTCTCCTTAATGTTCTTTTCATAAGTGAAATAGGTATGTCTTTGTAAGTGTAGGTTGATCTTGATGAGGGAAAAGTGTTGATGGGAAGTGGTAGTAATAGGCAAAGCATGTTTTATAGAGCCTTCGAATCAGCCATAATTGACCTTTAGAATTTCAACAACATTGGTGAATATTCCGATAAAAGATTTGGTTCATATATTGACACTTTCTGGACACTTGAGAAGTTTTCTTTGGGAGGGTCAACTTCTTAAGAGGCTTAAGAAATGACCTAAAAACAATCAGGGAAGCATTTTGTAATAATAATCCATTTTGATTTAAGCTACATTTACTCCTCTTTTGAGTGGGTGTTATGATTTAGAAATGCGTTGGTCAGAATGCTTTGTGTTTGTTGACGTTTGCAAATTTCAATTTAGGTCAGTTTTGGTACTTCCAAGCCATGGTAAAAGGATGGTATGTTCCTTTTATGTTATTCAGCACAAAGTGTAACCTCTCTTTTCTAATTTTAATCTAATTTATGTCTGTGTAGTCTGTCCCGGGAATATTCTGTGTTAAAAACTTTTACAACATTGTGTGTATACCTTTTTGGCAAAATGAGTTATGTTTTTATTATAATAAAATGCAGTTTTTTAATACTGAGAGAATGTGGTCTTATGGCATTTTTGTAATTGAATTTGATTTAGGTATATTTAGAACCTTGGTTTTTTTTTAAAGGCATTTGAAACTTTATTTTTATGAGTGTTTGTCTGCATGTATGTATGTGCATTGTGACAGTGTCCAGTGACAGAGGCCAGAAAAGAGGGCATCAGATTTCCTGGAACTGGAGTTGTAGAGGGTTGAGAGAGAGCTCCTCTGTGGATGATGGGAAGCAAACACTGCTCCTCTGGAGGAACAGCAAGTTCTTTTAACTGCCGAGCCATCCCTCCATCCCAGTGTGTTATTCTTAAGTTATTTCTAGTAGATTCAGTTCACTTTGCTCTTTAAACAGGCTGTCACTCTAGTGGAGGATGGCTTGTAACTAACTCACCATGTGACCCAAGCTATCCTTGATTTGTGGTGATCCCTTTCAGCCTCCCAAGTGCTGGCATAGTAGGCTTGAGCTGTCATAGTCCCTTTCTAGGTTATAATATGCTTTAAAAGAGGAATTTAAACTTGATAGCAAAATGGAATGGAAAAATACAGATTATTTTCACACTAAATTTTTAGATTAAGCACGATTATTTGGAGAAAATTTTGTTTGTGAGAAATCTATTAGAAGTGATATTTTATTTTAAATATATTTAAAAATGAACATAAAGTTTGGTGAAGAGTTTTTATATTCTTTCCTTTTTCTTCTTTTTTTTTTTTTTAAGACGGTTCCTCTGTATAATACCTCTGGCTGTCCTGGAACTAGCTCTGTAGACCAGACTAGAACGGAACTCAAGAGATCCCCCAGCCTCTGCCTCACTAGTGCTGGCATTAAAGGCTTGTACCACCACTCCCTCCCAGCTGAGTTGTTCATATTCTAAAAAGTCCTCTATGCTTTTAATGTATATCTATTTATATAAATCTTTGTTATTTTTGAGATTGTAATTTAATTACATTTCTCCCTTTCCTTTCTTCCCTCCAAGCCCTCCCATATACAACTCCCTGACATCCTTCAAATTCATAGCTTTTTTTCATTGCTACTGCCTGCATGTTTGTGTTTGTGTATATACTGTCGGGTCATATATAGCTTTCATAATTCTCTTAGTGTTGTGAATCAAACCCACGGCTTTATAGTATTTAGACAAATACTCTACCACTGAACTATATCCCTAGGCAAATTTTTCCAGTATGTTTTTAAAATTTATTACTAATTATACAAGTTCACCTTTCTTCCTTCTTACTATAAGGTTTATTCTTATCTAAAGTGAGTTGCAAGGAAGCTTAGCTCCAAACTAATGTTCAGGAGACTCAGTTCCCTCTGTCTAGTGTGCAGTGGTTCTCTCGGAGGTCAAAGACCCTTCTTTCACAGGGGTTGCCAAAGACCATCAGAAAACACAGGTATTTACATTATGATTCATAGCAGTAGCAAAAGTACAGTTATGAAGGAGCAACAAAAATAATTTTGGGGGGTCACCCTAACAACTGTATTACATGGATGTAGCATTAAGAAGGTTGAGAACCACTGAGCTAGTGGTTCTGTCATCGTCTTTTCTGTTTGATGTGTGTATATGCATGTATTTGTCTGAGTGTGGCACACATGTGTGGTATATGCTCATGTATGTGTGGATGTTCATGGCTGTGTGTGTAGTACAGAAAAGGCCGTCGGGTGTTCTCAGTCACTTTTCACCTTCTTTGAAGCCAGATCTCTCCCCAAAACTTGAGATCAAATTTACTTTGGCTAGGCTAGTGGCCAGCATATTTACTTACTCTGTTCTCATAAATAGTTCCCCCAAATAACAATATAATTTTCTTATCATAAAAGAAAGTTCTGCCTACCAGTTCTTTTGGTATAGAGATACCTTTATTAGTAACTAGTTTTTCTTCCCTCCCTCCCTCCCTCCCTCCCTCCCTCCCTCCCTCCCTCCCTCCCTCCCTCCCCTTCCCTCCTTCCTTCCCTGACCTCCCCTTCCCTTCCCCTCTCCTCTCTCCCTCCTTAAATCAGATCTCAAGATGTTGCCGAGGCTGAGCTTGCATTTTTGGTATCAAGTGATCATCTTGTTTGAGCTTCTTGAGTAGCTGAGTTTTATGGATGGCACTTCACTGACTCAAAAATACTATTTTACTTAATTTTTTTGTTTATTTACTTATTTGAGACAAGCTATTACAAGGTACTGCATGCTAGTCCAGGGTTAGCTATCCTCCTGTCTCAAGTACTGGGATTACAAGTGTGTGGCATGCTTCACTCAAGTGCATGTGTGTGCATGAACAAGTCATTCATCCCTTCCTCTTGTCTTGCCATGTAGCTCAGCTTCCTTGTCCTTGAACTCTTATTTTTCTTGCTTAACCTCCTGAGTGCTGGGATCACAGATTTTCTTACTTAAGTTTTGTAAGTATTCAATGAAAGTTGATGCCATACTAATATGTAATAGAGGGAATACTTGAGTGATGGAGCTGGAAGTAAGTGATGGAGAAACAAAGATTATTTCTTACCCAAAATACTTGGGTCAGTTATTTAAAATTTCAACTTGTCAAAATCTAGGATATGTGTGTGTGTTTTATCAATCCAATTGAATATTCTGAATTTGAATCTATTTAAAATTTTGATGTTTAGATTAGGGATATTAAATCTGTACTTTACAATTAGACTTTGTCAGGACTGTCAGCTCCCCAATAATGGCACTTCTTATTAGTTATGAAAGCTTGGCTGATGGCATAGGCTTGTTTCTAACTAGTTCTTATAGCTTAAGTTAACCCACTTCTATTAATTTACTTTCTGCCTCATGGCTTTATTACCTCATTTCTATAGTGCCCATCCTGCTCGCTCTGTATCTCATGGCATCTCTGCCCTTCTTCCTGGTCTATTAACTGTTCAGCTTTTTATTAAACCAACCAGAGTGACATCTTCAGTGTACAAAAAGATTACTCATTCCATAGCATTTCCCCCCTTTTGTTGAAATAACAGGGAAAGGTTTAAACTATAACATACTAAAACTATATACAATAAGAACAATTATCAGGTATTGCCTAAATAGAAAGGAAAGGTATTTAACAAATGAAACTTGTTATATACAATAAGAGCAATCATAAAGCAAGAGTCACATTCACAGTAGCCAGTTCATCTGCATTTGGCATATTTGCAGAAAATATTACATTATCTATTCTATCTTGATGAGTTCAAAGCTCTGTATCTAATTTACCTTGTATTGTAACTAAGGAAAATTGCAACTATAACTACCTAGTCTTCAACTTCATCAGAAATCCTAGAAGGATATAGTATTGCCTGAGTAAACAGGAAGTGCAGTGCAAGCCACTTCCAAACCAGAAGAGATGACAGATATCTGACTGTCTAGACAGCAATGTTGGGGCATCCAATCTTCAGCCCATAGTTCTAGAATATCTGACAGGTTCTTCTATGGAGCAGGACTGTCCCTCCTTGCCTTGGCAATGTTCAACAGTCTTTTTTCTTTGCGTCTTTTACAGTTTGTATATCATACTGTCAACAATCAAGGAAAGAGCAGTTTCTTGTTCAAATAACTAGTTTTGGCACATTGAAAGCAAATTTCATATGGAAATTGTTCAGTGCTCATCATCATCTCTGAAGTAAATAGGTGCTGCCAGGAACAGATGTATCTCATTGTTTTGAAATCACTATGGTAACAAAACCATTTTAACTGCCATATTCTGTATGTCTTTGAAATGCTTGAAGACCATCTAATTATCTAAAATATATCTGTTTGACATTGAAAAATATACCTAACATGACTACAAGTTTGATTGTTACAGGTGATCAACTACTATCTTGCATTTTTTTATTATCTTAAATAGTTTGTAGTAACAAATTTCAAGGGCTAGAAATTTATATTTCCTTGTTAAATGTTAAGGTCAATACCTTAAACAAGAGTAAAAATGTATGTACAGTATGTTCTAACAAAAGTAACCTTAAGTTTGTATCAGTATACAAAAATCCATGCCAATGTTTAATATGTGAGACCAGTGGTTGTTCAAAACTAGACTCAACAATCCACCCTTTTATCTCACCATCTTTACACTTATCTCCCCTTTTTCTTCAGAAAGATCCCTGAATGTAATCTCCTCTGTTCAGCTTCTTTTCCTGACCATTACTTGGAGAGGCTGGATCATGTGAGCCACACGTTTTCATTGTTGTCTGGTCCTCTTGCTCTGAAAACATACAAACTTTCAAAGGATATATATACATATGTCAAAGGATATATATATATATCTGTATTAACACAAATATGGAATGTGCAGTGTGCACAAGTCAATTAAAGATGAATTTTTTGTTTTATGTTTGAGCAGATAAAATGTAGGACACCTGTCTTGTAGTTTTCTAGGTTTATTTTATGTCTGTGGCCAGGATTTTCATGGGATTTTTGATCAAACCTGATCACTTAACTTGGAAGGAATCCACATTTCATTCAGTAATCTGTTTACATGGTTTTTTCCTGTCTGGGTCTGCTTTACTGTGTATCTGTGACCTTTTCTGTCTGCATGAGCAAACCTTAAACTGTGTCTCTGTACTGAGGCCCTCACGAGAAACTACAGAACTAAGAAGCTGCATTTGCCTCAGTTTTTGTGTGTTTGGAACCATTTTTATTAAAGTTTTCTCAGGTTTTATGTGGAAATACTCACCTGGATGTTGGATACCACATATAATCACACGTTTTCATCAGGACTGTGGGCTCCCCAGTAATGACAGACTTCTTATTAATTATGAAAGTTGGATCGATAGCTTATTTCTAACTAGTTCTTATAACTTAAATTAACCCATTTCTATTAATATACTTTATGCCTGGTGGCTTTATTACCTCATTTCTGTAATGCCCGTCCTGCTTGCTTTGCATCTCTTGGTGTCTCTGCCCTTCTTCCTGGTGTACTCTGTGCCTAGGGATTCTGCCAGTCTATTGTCCAGTCTTTTATTAAACCAATCAGAGTGTACAAAAAGATTACTCCACAACAGTACTTTGCTTATTTTTCTTTGTTTTTTCTCATCTATGATGAAATACACATGCACTATTGAAAAGTTAATAATACCTCAAGGCTAGCTGTCATGTTTTTCTGGATTGAATTATGTCTCTGCCAGTGTTCATCTTGAAGCCCTAATCCGTGGTATGACTATATTTGTTGATAGTGCTTGTAAAGCAGTAATTATATTAAATGGCTCATAAATAGCATGGTTCACAAATTTAGCAGGACTGCTGTCTTTTCAGAAGAGATGCTGGGAGTATGCACATACAGAGAATAGTTCATGTCTTGATACTGAGAGGTTCACGATCTAGAGTCAAGGAGTGAAGCCAGCCTTGCTAGCTAGCATCTTGGTCTTTTACATTGTAGCTCCCAGAAGACTGAAACAGCACTGCAGTTGTTCAAGACTATGCTGTCTTGTTTGCTATCGTTTTGCTTTTCTTTTTTTTTATGGCGTCTTGAATTGAACCAAGGTTAATTCTACATATTAAAAATTGAGATAGGTGACTTTATGGAGGCAGTTAAACAAATATTACTTTGAGAAGAGCTGTCATTTTATTCCTTTTGTCATGTAGAAACGAAAACCTTGTGCTGTTTTACCCTTTTTGTGTGTCAGCAACATTTATTTTTCGGTTATATTTATGTTGACAAGATATGGCAGATTCAGGGTGGTATGATAGACTATATCTGTGCTAAGAGATGGAAATATTTAAATTTATGTCTGTTATTATATGAAAATCAAAAGTCCTATGGATGGAATATTGCTACAGCAAATTTTCTGTATTATGTATTTGTTTTAACATTCAATTAAATTTATTACAGTATTTTTCATCTTCAAGAATATCATACATGCATGCAATATATTTTGATCCTTTACACTCCTCCTCTTAACTACTCTTACGACCATCTTCACCCTCCCTCAACTTCTTGCCCCACCCCTACATAACCAATTGAGTTTGATTTGTGATACTCATATATGCATGATTGTGAGGCCACCCACTGGAGCATGGTTGACATACCAGGGACCTCCCACACCCTTTCTTCACGAGACGCTGTCACCCATCAGTACTCAGTTAGAGGTGTGTATTTCTACCAGAATGTTGACTAGCTTGCTCTTGTGCAGGCAATCACAGCTGCTCTGATACTGTTGTCTGGGGGTGGGGGCGCTGGCAGTCTCCAGCAGTACAGCCTTTTTGAGAGAAATCCATGGAGTTGACATAAACTAGACTTTTCTATTTGAGGGGTTTTAAGGGAAAAAGACACACATTCTCTTGATGACTTCCTGTTTCATTCCTGTTCTCTCACGTTTTTTCTCTGTTCTTTTTACTGATACTTTTTTCCCTACAGCTTATATATTCCAACAAATTGTTTCAGGCAGTATAGAAATTATAATGTGTTTACATTCTGTTTTTCAAGCAAATGATTACAACAAATACAAAACAAATGATTACAACAAATGAAAAAAAAAGCATATTTTCCATAGCCCTTACGTGAATAAAGAGTTTATGTACTACAGATGAAAAACAAATTATCCCAACAACCCACATGCATTCATACCCAAGCAACTTATTAAAGATTAACTGTGTGGGCAAGCAAGGTATTCTTGTCAGGTCTTTTATTGGCTGCATTTTGCTGTTACAAAGAAAGGCTCAATTACTTTATTACTTATCTTGAAAGGTAATCTTATCAGGAACCTTAACGGAATCACAAATCTAAACTTTTATATATGAAAACGAATCAGTCAGCTCTTCTTTAAATCTTTAGGATACATACCCACTCATTGATGTTAATTAAAGTTAGAAATTAGAAGGGAGGAGGGAGGAACCGAGCCTGGGTACAGAACCAGGACCGGAGCCAGGGACGGAGCACAAGCCATGGAGAGCACCTTAACTATAGTTTATTACAGCAAGACCAAAAGGGGGAGACAGACATGAGAGGGAGACTAAGGTAAGGGGAGTGAGAGATAAGAGAGGATGAGAGAGTGTGAGTGGGCAGGGTCCTTTGCACCTGCATGTAGACTGGTTCTCATGGAACTCTGGGCTGGCCAGAGAACTGCCTGAGTGAATCCTGCCAGGTAGCAGGGCAGGCCAGAGTAATGCCTGAACCTTTCATTCTCACCTTTGCTTATTAAAAAGAGGTGGGGGTGTTAGACGTGGTAGGTTAGGGAATAAGGACATTGAGTTCTTAAGACTGCTTCCTGCTGACCTGGGGGGCATCAACCATCTTTGAGGGACCTGAGAAAGCTGGGGTGTTTCCATGTCCTGGGGTAGCTGGTTGCTCCATCACAGTCCAGGCTCTGTGGAACTCTGGCATCTCTGTAAATCTGGCAAGATGTTAGCAGAGTGGAGGACAAGGTTAAGTTTAGAAAAATTTTCTTAGGTCCTGGTATTTGAGGGAAGATTGTAAGATGAGGGAGGGGTTCCCAAGGGGTTCCAAGATGAGGAGAGGGAATCCTGGGACCAGGGGAGAGGTTGAATATTTATTTGGAGTGAATCTCACCTGTTTTGATCGGTTCAATTTGGCTCCCTGGAACTTAAAAGAATCCTTTGAGTTTGTGAAAACATAAACATTTGACACATTACTAGCATATTTCATAGAAATGACTTGGCTGAAAGCATTACCATTTTTAAAACTGATAGATATTTTTAGCACAATGAAAGCACTGTAATTTTGAGCTTATAGTTTTGATCTTATAGTGGCATAGATGTTTAGTACTCAGTTGGAGTTGTATTAATAGCTTATCAGAACTTTATTAATATTAAAACTATGAACAGTAGCATAATGAAAGAGAAATCTGGAACATATTTCATTCTTTTTAATGTCTTAACTTACTTTATTACATTACCATCTTATATAGATAAACCTTAGAATACCTGTCCTGAAATCTGTTTTGTGACAGAGCTTTGCTTTGTCTGTTACTGTAAATTGGCAAAGCTACCAGTTGTCAAAAGCATCAGAGTTCTTGAGAAGGATAAAAT
Organism: Mesocricetus auratus; assembly: GCF_017639785.1. NCBI lineage: Eukaryota > Metazoa > Chordata > Mammalia > Rodentia > Cricetidae > Mesocricetus > Mesocricetus auratus. Next base: position 32,646,993 of record NW_024429201.1, read on the forward strand.
TTACCTGAGATTGGAGAATGAACTTACTAGCTGACTGCATGGACAGCCACCCCCAAGGTCCTCCACAGTTGTTGAAGTTAGAGGCTTTAAGAACACCCGCCTGTGAATTGGGAACTTTTTAGGAAGACTTCCCTGCTGCTGACCCAAGCAACATGGAGAAAGTCGATTCCACTGTCCTCTTGTTCACTGTGGAGTCCTTTGCAGCAGTTGAGGTGAAGGGAAGGATTGGTCAGTGGCCAGTGTTGTCACTTAGTTTCTTCAGTGCCCACCAGTCTTAGAGGAAATGGGATGGTGCCAGCAGCTGGCCTGTCTCTCTCTTTCTTTTTTATAAAACATTTAAATGCCATGTTCTCTAGATCTCTGAGCATTTGAGGGCTGTCTGTTTAGTATGTGTTAGCAGATAAAATGTATCTTTAGTGACTTGACTTAAGCACATAGATGACTAGAGAAAAATCCCCTTTTGTAATAGCTTTACCTTTGTTAACAGCTTACAGATAGGACTGGGTGCCATAAATATTTTGTATTTAAAGATAAAACAATTTAGAAATATTTGGTACTTAGTATAGTTGAATTTAAATTGTATATAGAGTTACCTTACATTCCTTAAACAGTGGCTACATCTAGATACATTAAACAGGACTGGGTAAAAGTGTAAGAAGGAAGGACCAGAGTGTACTTTCTGATTTGTAGGTTGTAGCAGACAGACAGATTTAAAGAGACAGTCAGTGACGAGAATGCAGATCCATTGCAGATAGAGCAGGGGACCCTGGAAAGGCACAGTATTCCATAAACAAGCCATGCACAACAGGACCAGTGAAGGAAGGAATTAGAGATAAAAATAAAAGAGCAAAAGGGACAGAAATAAAAGACAAAAATAAAATAAAAAGCAAAGATAAATTGTATCTGTCATCAGGCTTTGTCAGCAGAAACTGGCTAGACTGAGTGGGCATGTTTCTGTCTGTCTGCCAGCAGAAGTGGCATTTTTTCTCCACCAGTGAGGCAGAAAGACGTGTGACCACCATAGGTCTAACATTCATTAGAATGTTGCAATGGAGAGACCCTTGGTGGGTCTGAGCAGTACAAAACCCAAAAACATCAAACATCATGGGAAAAAATGAAAACTCTAAGAGCATCCCTACAGACGCTAACACAGGCCAGGCCATTGAGAGCTGCTAGCATCTGTATCGAGAAGAAATATGATAGATGTGTAGCTGGATATAAAAGAGGAATTTGCCATTCTAAGCTGAATGAGCAGGAGAGAGACAAAACAGGACACTCCCAGGTGGAAGGTGGTTCCTGTCCTGAGACAGGTTTAGCCTCAGTGGCAAGTGGCAGGAAGCCTCTGTGGCCAGCAGGAGTTTTAACATGCAGGAAAGAGTGAGTGAAACAGACAAGTGAAAAAGAGTAGAGGCCGCATCCCCAACCATGGATCACTGGTGGAATGTAGGGTGTCAAAAGTGGGCACATGGTTTGATATGGGGGGGTTGGTCCAGCTTCCATGAGAGAGGCAGAGATCCAAAACCTATAACCGCCAGCGTCCTAGAGACTAAGGGAGAATCGATGTAAAAGGCACCAATTGATTTCCGTGATTCGTCAAACATGGTCAGGGCCAAAGCTCCTAGAGTTGAGAGACACACGAGGCCACCCAGTACTGGTATTCTGGTATTTTTGACTAATCCGAAAACAAAAGAGACCACAAAAGTCCTAACTCATGGAAGTAAGGGAGGGCTTACCAGACATGGCGATGGTGAATGGAAGAATTCAGATATCCTTAGTTGGAAAAGTGACTGAGTTGAAGTTTACAGGTTGTCGACGTCTTAGTCAGATCAGGAGGAGATGCCGGGAAAAACCTGCCCAGTCTTGGCACCATATGTTGTTAATTAGTTTAAAGTTAGAAATTAGAAATTAGAAGGGAGAAGGGAGGAACACGAGCCTGGGTACAGAACCAGGACCGGAGCCAGGGACGGAGCACAAGCCATGGAGAGCACCTTAACTATAGTTTATTACAGCAAGACCAAAAGGGGGAGACAGACATGAGAGGGAGACTAAGGTAAGGGGAGTGAGAGATAAGAGAGAGGATGAGAGAGTGTGAGTGGGCAGGGTCCTTTGCACCTGCATGTAGACTGGTTCTCATGGAACTCTGGGCTGGCCAGAGAACTGCCTGAGTGAATCCTGCCAGGTAGCAGGGCAGGCCAGAGTAATGCCTGAACCTTTCACTGATCAGTAGGTTTTTTTTTTTTTTGGTTTTATTTGTGTGTGTGTGTGTGTGTGTGTGTGTGTGTGTGTGTGTGTGTGTGTGTGTGTGTTTTAATATCAGGAGATTGAGGGCAGAAATGAGTATAAGGAATTAATTGTCACATTTGATTATTAACCAGACCTAGCATGGGGAGCTAGCTAACATCAGGCTGTTTCATATCTTTGACACTAGCCTAATGAGTCAGAGAGCTCAGCTGTATGTTCTTGTGAACTTGAGTTTATTTTTGAGGTTAATTATCTTAAAACTATTAGCAAGGTATCCCATAGAACCTGAAGTTGTTTTGAAGCTTTGTTTTATCTAATGGTACATGATGGCTTCTTTTCAGCATTAGGAGAATTAGAGTCGGCCTGGCGCCTGGACTCAGGTGCTTTCCTTTGTCATTAATCTGAGCAGCTCCTAAGGTAGAGCTCTCAGGCCTCAGCTGTGAGACTTATCCTTGTATTTGTTTCTATTCATCAAAACTCTGTATAGGCTATCATCATTATTATCATCAAATTAGACAGTACAGTTTAGGGAGGGGTCATCTTGGCAATCCACAGGTGAAAATGCCCAGTAGAATGGGACCTTTCCAAGAGATAGACACACTATATACAGGCAGTGGAGATCTCCCCATATCCAGTCACACCATGCTGGATAGCAGAGAAAGAGAATTCTTGCAGACAAGTAACTGCACAGCAGAAGCAAAAGATATTCCGGGGTCTGCAGCCCTGTGACCTTGCCAAAACAAGATTGTCCCATCAGAGAGGTTCCTTCTGGTGGGCTGAAACTTGGAACTTAGGTTGTCACTCGCTGCCCCTTTGGAATGGCATGTGAGTTCATTAATGCAGTAGTTCTGTCATATCCAGAAGAGAGCCATTTTGTCCCAGTCTTCCCTTGACCTCTGGCTCTTTCCATCCCCTATTCTGAGATACTCACTGAGCCTTGGGGAGATTTGCGATGTAGTTTTTTATTGATGAGTACTTCATAGACACATATTTTCTGCACTTGACCCGTTGTGAGTTTCTACATTAACTGTTATTCACTGCACAAAGAAATTTCTTGGATGACATATAAGCACAGGACTTATCTGGGTGTGTATATATTTTTTAATTTAAAATTTCCCCCATCTTTGTGTGGATATATGTATGTATGGGTGCACACCCCACTGCACATGTATAGAGATCAGAGGACAACTTGTGGGAGTTGCTTCTCTCCTTCTGACATGTGTGCCCTGGGGATCACACTTAGGGCAGCAGGCTTGGTGGCAGGTGTCTTTACTGGCTGAGTAATTTTACCATCCTCAGTCATACTGGTAACATCCTCTTTCTCGAGTACATCTGTCTCAAACTACAGAAAGGGGCTAGAAAGACTCCTTTTAATGCCTGTAATTTTTGTAGGTGTAATTCATTAGACTGGAATCACAATCAAGAACCTTGTGTAACAGAATCATATCTGTTCTTTGTTCTGTACTATCAGAGTACTGATTTTCACTTTTTAAGATAACATTTCTCTTGAGGTGATTAAACATTTAACATGACACTAAGAAAGCAATCACAGAGCCAGGTGTGGTGGTGCATACCTTTAATCCCAGAGCTCAGGAGGCAGAGGCAGGCAGTCTCTTGAGTTTGAGGCCACTGTGGTCTATATAGTGACTTTTAGCATAGCCAGAGCTACATAGCGAGATCCTGTATTAAAAAGCAAATAAACAATGGAATCCTGAAATTTGCAGGCAAATGCATGGCACTAGAAGAAACCATCCTGAGTGAGGTAACCTAGTCACAAAAAGAGAAACATGGCATGTACACTCTCATATATGGATTTTAGACATAGATCTGGGGAGTGCCAGCCTACAGTCCCATGGCCAGAGAGTCTGGGAAACAGAACCTTCATTCAGTGGCTGATGGAAGCAGAGGCAGACTCCCACAGCTAAGCACTGAGCTGAACTCAAGAAATCCAGTGACAGAGAGGGAGGACTGATGAGCAAAGGAGTTAAGACTGGACTGGTTTAACCCAGCCCAGAAACAGCTGACCTGACAAGGGGTAGCTTTTGAATCCCAGACTGATGCCTGGGAATCCAGCATGGGACTGATCAAGATCCCCTGAATGTGAGTGTCAGTGAGGAGGCCTAGGTTATCTATTGAGCCTTGGGTAGTAGATCAGTATTTATCCCGGGTATACAAATGGACTGTGGACTCCCATCCAACAATGAGAGATGCACTCTCACCCTGAACTCTTGGGGGGAGTGTCTAGGCTCTGCCCTGGATGAAATGACAGACTATGGACACCCCCATGGAGGGCCTCACCCTCCCAGGGGAAATGAGGGGATATTGGGGGGGTTGGTGGGAGGGCACGGGAGGAGGGGAGGGAAAGGGAGAGGGACCTGGAATTGACATGTGAAGCAACCTTGTTTCTAATTTAAATTTAAAAATAAAAAAAAGCAAATTAAATGAAACCAAAACAACAACAACAAAAAAGAAAGCAATCACCCATTTTGCTTCAGTATTATTTTTTTTTCTTTTGGTTCCATACTTTTTGAAAATTAAATTTTTGTGTTTGGGTATTATGATAAAATTACATTATTTCACCTTCCCTTTCCTTTCTCCAAACCCTCCCTTGTATCTTTTCAAATGCATGGCCTCTTTTTTTCAGCAGTGTTCCCTGAGTCTTCCGTAAGGGAGGTGTTTTGTAGATGTACACTGGGCCTGGACTCTACAACTCTACCTTTTGATCCATACATGGTTTTCTGTAATGGTCTTTGTCTGTTGCAAAGAGAGCGTTCCTTGATGAAGTGGTGAGAACTACACTCACCTGTAGGAATAAGGACAAATACTTAGAATGTAGTTGGGGATTATATTGGTTTAGTAAATTGGTTTTTGTCAGTTTTCCTCTAAGATCCATTACTTCAGTAACCCTGGGTAGTTGGCTAGGTTTCAAGAACCAGGCCTGATTACTCTGTTGAATGGGTCTTAGTACAATTAGAGAGAGCTGTTGGTAACCCTTAATAAGGGTTACTGTGCCATGCTGGTCACTGATGTGGTTCATATGTGTCATAACTCGGCAGGATTGTTGGTAGCTTCTCTCTTGTGGAAGTTGCATGGTGCCTCCTCAGGGAGGAGGCAGTTCAGGTCAGTTTTGGCTCAGAGGCCACTGGACCCTCCATCTGAAGTGCAAGGTACCTTCAGCTATAGATACTTCACTTTCTATCTCTGAAGGGCAGAGGCAGTAGCAATAACCCGTAATGTTTTGGAAGTTTTTTGATAACTTTGACCAACAACTCAAAAGATGGCTTCTCATGCCTACTTTTGGGTTTTTTGTTAGATCATCGTTATGTCCTGACACACTGCCTGCCCAGAAGAGACTGTGTATTTGTACTTATACACAGACTAATGTGCACCATAGGCTTCTTTTCTTTTCTTGGTAAATAGTTAATAGTATTATTTCTTATATTTCGTTATGACTTTTCAGACATCCTAACTGTTATTTTAACCCCTTTCCCTTCTCCTGTATTTATCTCCCTGATCAAAGATCCCACCCCCAGATTCCCAATCAGAGATCACTTATAACCAGCCATTCCTCTCTCTTGCTCCCCAACCTGGCAGTAGTTCCTTTTACTTCCTTGGTTTTAACAGTCACTTACATTGGAATATTTGGCTCTAGGAGTGAGCCTCTAATGAGAGAGAACATGTGGTTTTAGCCTTCCTGTATCTGTGTTACTCACCCAGTATAATCCTTTCTAGTTCTATTCATTTACCTGCGATGTTTATGATTTCATTTTTTTCTTTACAGCTACTTAGTATTCCATAGCACATGTGTACTGTATTTCCATTATCTCCCTTTCAGTTGTAGAACATTGGTGCTTTCCTTTCCTAGCTATGGCGACTAGAGCTGCAGTGAGCATGGCTCAGCAGGTGTCTCTGGAGTGGGAAGGTGGGTCCTTTGAGCATATTGCAAGGGTTACCTGGGCCATGTGGTAGGTTCGTTTTTAGTTGTTTTCAGCGTTACCCACACTGTACAGTGTGTGGACCAGTGTGCAGTGCCTTCAACAGTGAATGAGGCTTGCTTTCCCACATCCCCACACCTTTGCCATCAGTTGTTTTGCTGATCATTGCTGTTCTGACTGGGATAAGATGAACTCTCACAGTTGTTTTACTTTGCATTTCCCTAATTACTAGCATTGATGAACATTTTTAAAAGATATTTCTTAGCCATTCTGTTGTCTCCTTTTGAAAATTTTTGTTTAGATCCCAGGCCCAATGTTTGAATGGGTCATTTGCTTTTTAACTTCTGTTTTTTGAATTCTGTATGTATTTTGGATATGAACCCACTATCAGATAAATAACTGGCAAAGATTGACCCACATTCTGTGGGCTCTCTCGTCACATAATTCATTGTGTCTTTAGCTGTGAGGAAGCTTTTTGGTTTCATGATGATCCACTTCTTAAATTTTGGACTTAATTCTTGGGCAAATGGAGTCCTGTTCAGGAAAGCCTTTCCTACATTTGTGTTATGTAGGGTACTGCTTATGTTTTCTTATAGCTGTTTCAGGGATTCAGGTTTCAGGTTTAGGTCTTTGATCTATTTGGAGTTAGTTTTTGTAGACACAGGTTGTATAGTTTTATGTCAGGTTGATACAAGCTGAAGTCGTCCGAGAGCAGAGAACGTCAATTAAGAAAATGACTCCATAAGATCAGGCAGTAGGCAAGCCTGTAAGGCATTCTCTTAATTAGTGATTGAAGAGGGAGGGCCCAGTTCATTGTGAGTGGTATCATCTGTGGGCCTAGGTGGTCCTAGTTTCTTTAAGAATGAAGACTGAGGAAGCTGGGAGGAACAAGCCAGTAAGCTGCAGTCCTTTGTGACCTCTGTAGCAGCTTCTGCCTCAAGGTTCCTGAATCTGTTATTCTTACAGGTCTTCCAGCTTAATGGAGTGCAGGTACAGACTTTTAAAGTATTTATAATATTCTGAGTTTTTTAGGTCTGTTTGTAATGTTCTCTGTTAATTTATGATTTTTTTTAAAATTGGGGACCAGAGTGCTGTCAGTCTTCTCAGCAAACCTTGTCTTAGATTCGTTTATTCTTTGTATTGTTTTCTTAGTTTCCACTTCATTGAAATTTGCTCTGAATTTTTATTATTTATTGCCATATAGTGGGTTTGTATTTGGCTGATTTTTGTTTTTCCAAATTTTTGAGTTGTACCATTATGTTATTTGTGCTCTTTCTGTTTTTTTTTTTTTTTTTTTTAATGTGGGCACATAGGGCTATCATTTGCCCTCAAAGGAGGGAAAGTGTTTTCTTTTTATTTTTATTTTAAATAGCTTGTTTTACATGTCAATCCCAGTTCCCTCTCCCTCCCCTCCTCCCGCACCCCCCCACCATCCCCCCCAGCCTCCCACCCTATTGCCATTTCTTCCACATAGGGGATATCTAGAGTCTGTCATTTCACTCAGGGTAGGGGCCAGGCACTCCCCTAAGAGTCCAGGCTGAGAGAGCATCCCTCTTTGTGTTATGGACACACGAAGTCCGTTTGTATTCCAGGGATAGACACTGATACACAGCTCAGGGCCCCATAGGTTGCCCAGGCCTCCTCACTGACTCTCACATTCAGGGGATCTGGATCAGTCCCATGCTGGCCTCCCAGCTGTTGGTCTGGGGTCCAAGAGCTCTCCCCTGTTCAGAACAGCTGTCTCTGCTGGTTTTGCCAGCCCATTCTTTGCCAATTTGCTCATCACTCCTCTCTCTCTGTCACTGGGTTCTTTGGGTTCAGTTCAGTGTTTAACTGTGGGTGTTTGCTTCTGCTTCCATCAGTCACTGGTTGAAGGCTCCAGGATGGTTATAGACATCAAGTTCATTATCAGGAATGGGCATTCGAGGTGGTCTCTCCACTATTGCTTAGCTTGCCAATTGGTGTTATCCCTTTAGATCACTAGGGGTCACTCTGGTGCCTGATCTGTCTTCTAACCTATGATTCCCTCCTCCCCCTATTCTATCCCCCCCCACTCAGCCTTCCTGTTCCCCCATGACTTACTCTCTCTTCCTCTTCTCCCCCTCTCTTCTTCCCAGCTCCCACTCCCCCCCACCCCTTGACATGTTCCCCATCTGTTCAGAGGATCTTGCCTCATTCCTCTTCTCTTGGGTACTATGCATATCTCTTAGGTTCTTTCCTGTTTCCCAGACTGTCTGTAAGTGGAAGTGCAGACTGGCACTATCCTGATGGGAAAGTGTTTTCAGTGTGTTGTGTTTTCATTTTCATTTAGTTCCAAGAAGTTTTTTAAAATTTCGTTCTTGATTACTTCTTTGACCTATTCATCATTCATTAACAAATTGTTTAATCTCCATTAGTTTGTGTATATACTAGAGATTTTGAATGTGTTGTCAATTTTGTTTTATTGCATTGTCCTCAGAGAACATACACAAGTTATTTCAGTCTTTTAATTTGTAAATATTTGCATTGTGTCCCATGGTATGTTCTGTTATAGAGAATCTTCTGTGTGCTGCAGAGAAGAATGTGTTTTCAGTGTTTTTGTAGGATTTTTTTTTGGTATCAGTTAAGTCCTTTTGATATGTCATCTGTTGAAATATCATAATTTTCATTCAGATGACCTGTCTATTGGAGAAAGTGAGCTATTGAAATCACCCACTGTTAATAAATTAATGTTAATCTTTGTCTTTGAATCCTGTAGTCCCTCCTTCCCTCCCTCCCTCCCTCCCTCCCTCCCTCCCTCCCTCCCTCCCTCCCTCCCTCCCTCCCTGTGTATCCATATGAAACTGGATATCCCAGAGTTTGGGGCATACATGTTTAGGATAGCAATGTCTTGCCTAATGGTTATTTTGATTAGAACACAATGTTTCCCCTTCTGATTAGTTTTAGTATGAAGTATATTTCTCAGATATTAGGATAGAGATATCTGCATGTTTCCTGATCTCATTTGGAGAACTTTTGTCTATTCTTTATTCTAGGTTGGTGCCTATCTTTAAAGCTAAGTTGTGTTTCTTGTAGACAACAGATAGGTGGCTTTAGGTTTTTAGTTCATTCAGTCAACCTATGTCTTTTGCTTGGAAAATTGAGGCCATTGCAATTTAGTTACTGAAATGTGTGTTAATTGTGGTCATCTGGTTGTTGGTTTTTGGTAGTAGCATTTGTGTTCTCACTGGTGCTTTATGTTTTCATAATTATAGCTTTGTACTTCTTCCCACATTCTCCTTTGCGCTCATTCCTTTCTTTAGCCCCAAATATTGCCGTCTATTTCTTCTGTTTGCTTTGTTTGATATAAAATGTGCTAGGTTAGCTGCTTGTATCAGGGAGTGTTTTTCTTTGTTCTTCAGCTGTGGATAGTTTGTGGTGTACATTAGTGTAGTCTGGCCATCGTTCTTTCAGGAATTGGAATACATTGCTCCAGATTCCTCTGGCTTTCAAAGTTTTCATTGAGAAATCAGCTGTTACTATGATGAGTTTTCCTTTATGTGCATTTTTTTTCTTGCAGCCTTTAATACACTTTCTTTGTTCTGTATACTTAGTGTTTTAACTATGACATGCAGTGGATTTTCTTTTCTGGTCTTGTCTGTTTGGTGTTCTGTGTGCCTCTTGGATTTTTATGTATGTTTTTTTCCCCCTAAATTTGGAGTTGTTTTGTTTTGTTTTGTTATCTTATTGAAGTTATAGTTTATGCTTTTATCTTAGGATTCTTCTCATTCATCTATGCTTGTAATTTGAAAGTTTGGTCTTTTTGGTGTCCTGTATTCCCTTTATATTTCTTTCCTGTTTGCTTGTTTCTTTTTCTTTTCATATTCCTTATTTATTTGGTTTAGATATTCTACTTATCTGTTTCTTATTTATTTGGTCTAGATAATCTGTCGTTCAGAGATTTTTGTCTTCTAGTTGATCCATTCTACCTGTAGGTATTTCCTTTGAGTTTTTTATTTTTTCTCAAAGCACGTTAAGTTTTATTTTAACCAAGAAAATACAATAAATGTAATGTAATTTATTGTAGTTGGAACCTCGGAGGGGGATTGCAGGATAGTTTCAGAGCAGAAAAATTACGACCTGAAAAGGCAGCTCATCATGCATCCCCAGAGGGGGCCACCGAGGGCATTGGCCTGTGAGCACACACAGCATATGGAACAAGGAGGACCACAGCAGTGTCTATGAACCCACACAGAGAGGGTGAGTGTGTGTAGTAAATAAGTGGAGACAGGTACACTTCACAAATATATAAACTAGTTCAAAAGGACATATTGAATAGCATACATTAAAAAGTACTTCAGTTCTTAAAAAGGATGTCTCAGTCTAGACTTTGTGTATTGCTTTTGGAGTCTACCCAGACAAATCTTTAAAAAATAGTATTATTTATATAATAGTAAATACCCAATATTTAGATGATAAAAGTGCATTAAGTATTCCCATACAAGTGACATGCATCACTCCCTTGCAGTGACCGCTTTGAAGAGTAAGTATGGCCCTGACCTTTATTTTATGATATTTGTACCTATTTTTGATTATGAGAACCTAAACTGTTACATTTTATATAAAATGTTGCTTGTACATGACTCTTTCAAGCCTCCATTAATCCTCCTTGGAGTTTTCTATCTGGGATTCTCTCTGGAATTTTGAGACAGGATTGTTTTATGTAGCTTTGACTGCCCTGGCACTCACTCTGTAGACCAGGTTAGCCTCAGACACTGGTGGGCCCACCTGCCTGCCTCTGAGTGTTGGGAGTAAAGGTGTAGGCTACAGTACCTGGTGGGTTTTGAGTTTTTCAATCCCACCTTCATTTCCACTTCTGTCTACTGAATCTGTTCTCAAGTCCTGTACTGTTTGTCATTTTCATCAGCCTTCTGTTGGTGTGTTCTTGGGCATCACTCAGATGCTCCTTCTCCTAAATTCTTCCTTCTAATTCAGTGAGCTGTTGTTCTGTTTCCCTCCCTCCCTGCCTCCCTCCCTGCCTCCCTGCCTCCCTTCCTCCCTTCCTCCCTCCTTCCTTCCCTCCCTGCCTCCCTCCCTTCCTCTCTCCCTCCCTCCCTCCCTCCCTCCCTCCCTCTCTCCCTCCCTCCCGTGTTTACATATGGTTTTAAGTTTCTTGAATTTTTTTTGAGGAAGTATGATTTTTCTCTTATGTCTCCTGGGGTTCATCTAGGTCAGCAGTTCTTAACCTGTGAGTCATGACTCCTTTGTGGTTCTGGGCCACATATCAGGTATAATGCATATCAGGTATTTACTTTATGATTCATAATAGTAGCAAAAATCACAGGTATGAAGTAGCAACAAAAGTAATTTTATGGCTGGGGTCTCCACAACATGAGGAACTGTATTAAAGGGTCACTGCCTTGGGAAGGTTGAGAATCACTGCTCTAGGCATTCTCTTTGGTAAACATTTTTACAGGACTGGCACAAGACACTCCAAGATCAAGTTCTCAACACGAAGGAGATTTATTTACTCCAGAGGGACAAGGACAAGGGAGAAGGGGGAAAGAAACATGAGAGAGGGGGAAGGAATAATTTTTTGGGGCGAGTAGTTGCAAAGAACTGCCTTTGGATAAAGAGAAGACAGACATGGCTCATAAGAAAATGGCAGTTTTCATGTTAGGATGTTAGTTTTGATTGGGCATGTTTATTAGGGACCCAAAGGGTGCTTTTGATTGCTGGATTTTGATGCTTTGATACTTTGATAGCTGGACCTTGGTGATCAGCCTCAGGAGCAGGAAGTGGCTAAGTAAGGGAATAGACCTTGGTGACCAGCTTTAGAAATGTCATCTAATGGTTCTAGCAAGGCAGAGGGAATGGGGTAGAAAGGCAAGGCTTGTCAGAGTCAGGTTTGTCTTAGAGTCCCTTCAACTGGTAAATTTTGGAGAGGAGATACTGGCTTGATCTTTCACATTGTTCCTATTTTGGGGAGGAGATCTCATGTGAATGTCTTTTATTAGTTCCAAGTCTGATATGGATAAGCAGATTGGGGCAGAAGAGAGGTTGTGTGATGGGTCACTGTGGGTCAGGGATTGGGCCTGGAGGTTGAAATGCTTGGGTAGAATGAAGTAAGCCAGGTAGACAGAGGGCACTGGGCTGGTGTACAGGTTGTGTGTTCTGGACTGTGGTGGTAGATCTGTGTGAGCAGAGAGGTATTGTGTGGAAGTGGACTGTGATTTGGGGGGGGGGTAGGAGCAGTCCTGGTGTAAGTGTAGAGCTTTGTTTCTGAGCGGGCACAGGTGTCCAGTCTAGGCTGGGGCCCTGAATGTGAGTCGTGTGAGCTGAATTTGGAAGGATGCCTAGAGGGAAGGGGTCAGGGAGGATGTCTAGACTAGACCTCTGCAGTAGTGACATTTTATATAATAACTAAGTACGGTTTCAAAGCAAGAGACTCATACAATCCACTTGTTTCATTAGCTGTGTGTATTATGCGTATTTAGTGCTGTGTAGTTTTGGCACATATGTAGATATGTTATTATCACCATACTGGGGGTAGAGAACAGTTTGACCACACGCTTGCCTGTATACTTTTGTAACTAACATCTACCTGCTTCTTCATATATTTTTTCATAGCCCCTGTCCTGGCAACTACCTACGTGCTTTTCAGTTTGTCATTTAAAGGATGTTATGTAAAGGGGTTCCTTTTGACACTGGTATTTGTCACTTAGCAAAATGTGGTCTCACTTCAGCTATGTGGCTGTATTTACCTTTGTTCCATTTTCATTGTCCAATAGTTTTCATGATCTGTGGTATTCTCACATGATATAGGTGTACCTGTGTAACCAATCGGTTATTGGTGAAAATTCAAGTTCTTTTAGTTTAGTCTGCCATAAAAAAGACCTGTAAACATTTATTTTCTTGTTACATTAGAAAAATGCTTGTGAACACAGTTGCAAGGTTGTATGCAGGTGTCCCTGCTTTTGTTAGAAACTGCCCTCTATTTTCTAACCTTTATATATCCTTCCTGTGTGTGTCTTCTGTCACTCTGCCTTGTTCCCCTGCAGCAGGGTCTCACTGAACCTGGAGTCAGGGTGGCAGCCAGTAAGTTCAATGGTCCTTCTCTCTGCCCTCCCAGAATGGTGCTGTGACTGCTCGCAACCATGCCTGCCTTCTGTCATGACTGTGGGATCTGACTAAAGGCTTCTCATGCTTACACAGCAAATGTCTTACCTACTGAGCTGTCTCTTCAGCCTCTTTTCCCTTTTTATAATCCCACCAGCAATATACAAGTGACTCTATTTGTCTGTATCCACCAGCATTTGATGTCACTGTTTGTTAATTTTAGCCTTTCTAATAAATGTTCTCGATAACTTATTAGGATTTGAACTAACTTTTTCCTAGTGACTAAAAATGTAAAATCTTTTCATGAGTTTATTTGCTACCTGTATATCCTCTCTGGTGAAATAGTCTCCCCATTTTTGCCTCTTTCCATTTTTTAAAATTCTTTTTTAAAACTCAAGTTTTTAAAATTGCATTTCTACTTCTTTCAGGTATGGGCATATTCAGGTCCCATGGTGCACATGTAAAGGTCAGATGACAACTTATGTGAGAGTTCATTCCCTCTCTTCACTGCATGGGTCCTGGGGATCAAACTCAGATTTGGTGGCAGGTGCCTTTACCTGCTGAACAATCTCGATGGCTATTTCTTGAAAATTCATTTTTAAGCTTAGAATTTTTGTAATTGTTAACTTTCAGTAGTTCTGTATGTATTGCAAATATTGTTGGTTTTTTTTTTTCTATACAGTTTGCAAAGATTTTCTCTCAGCCTGTAGCTTCTCTTGGCCTTCTCCTAATGGGGTCCCTTGAAGAACAAGCTCTTTTCTCATCCATGCTAATTATTTTCTGAAAATCTGGGTGTGTAGTGATACTCCTTTTTATTCCTAGTGTTGGTAATTTGTATCTTTCCCTTTGTTAATCTTGCTAAGTGTCAGTTTTTTTTATTGTTATGGCAGAATTTAATCATGCGTTTCTTTTTATTCTGTGTCCCTGTTTTGAGACAGGGTCTCATTATCTATAGAACAGCAGCCATAGAAATTTTTTGATTTACTATTTCACTCAAGTGCTTTTGTTTCTTTTTGTGTATAAAACAGATCAGTATATAGAGTGCTTATTTATTTGTCCATGTCAGTTATGTTTTAGAGTGTGAACAAAACCTTGGATTTAGTTCAGTGTCAGAATTGTACAAGAGCTTAGATTGCTGTGGAAAAACTTTTGCCTTTGGATCACTTAGCACTAAGTTTGGACATGTGTTCCTTGTGTACCTTTGAGAGGAGCAATAGAAGAAAAATACAATAAAAGTAGATGCTTACTGTGTTGTGAAGGCCACAGAAAGGCTTACACATTGTAATGAAGGTAAGAATGGGATCTAGACAATCCTTTAAATTTTTATAGACAGTTGTGACTTTTGTTTAATAGGTTAGATTTGTATCTGTCTTTTCTCCTTCTCTGTCCCAATCGAATCAGTTACTGAGAATGTTCTATTCTAATTGCTTTAGAATTTGGCCTTTACCCCCTGTCTGTCTGTCTGTCTGTCTGTCTGTCTGTCTGTCTGTCTGTCTCATTCATACCTTACTTTTCTCTTTTTCTCTTTTTGGGAAAGTTGTTAATTTTCTCCTTGATCCTTTCTTTCCTTGACAAACTAAGAAGTCTCTTGATTAAAGTTTTTATTTCAGTCTGGGTAAAAATTAAGGAAATCACTATACATTATGAAATAGTATATGGTATGAGTCTAAAAGGAAAGCCTAAAGTTTAATGAAAAATGCCTTTTGAGGTTATTACTTGTGATGTGTTCTAGTCTCATTTTAATTTGTTCTATTGTACTTAACACAGATATTGGTAGAAATCAGATAAATCAAATTAAAACCTTTTTAATAATACTTTCCAGAACAATCTTGTGCAGATAAACCGTACCCTTTTTCTTGAAATCTTTTGTGAATGTTCTCTCTAGACAGTAGTAGCTTCTAACCCTCATTTTGACAGTGACTTAAAAATAGTCTTCCCTCCATGCACATAGCATTAACAGGCAAACAGAATGGAGACAGTTTGAAAAAGACTGTTACAAATTATGAGGTGCCCTATTGATAGTCTTTTTCTTTTTTTAATCTCCCCTGTTCACTTTTAACAAAAATGCTGGTCATGTAAGATGAGTTCTTTGCCCAATACCTTGGGCTTGCACACTAAGCAAAAACCATTAAATCACCTTAACCCTGTCTCCAGTTTCTTCGTGCTCTACTGCTTATTCTGTAACTCAGGGAGTTTTTTGTCTCTCTGCTGTCCGTTTCTCATGTCTGAGATGCCTGTCTTCTACAGGATTGTGGTGAATCTTCATTCTTTTGAATGTAACAGGTATCATGAAGTTGCTGTGATATAACTGAATAAAAACAGCTTTGTTCAAAACAATAAATGTAAGAAGTTACTTTATCAGAAAATTAACCTCACATGTATCAGTTAAGTTGATGTGATAGTTAGCTTGTCGGGTATGTATTCAAACTAGTGGGTTCTTGGGCTTCTTCAGTCTAAGGATGAAACTTGTTTCTGGTGCAGCTTTTATCTTGTTATTATGTTAGTATTTTTGTTGTGTGCATGAATTATATTCTTTTATGAAGGCTATGTAAGCAAACTGCTCCATATATTTTTATGTTAAATTAAAATTTATGGAAAACTTGTAAAAATACTGTAAAATAATCACATATCCTTTACTTTGACATTTTCTCGTTTAATTCTTTATTTTACATATGTATTATTTAATATATCCTTTCTTAAATAATTTATATACTTTTGTATGATTAAGGAAACCTAAGTAACTAAACATAATCAATTTAAAATTACACTATTCAGATATTTTTTTCTAAAATGTTGCTTAAAAATTTTTAATGTCTGCCGGGCGGTGGTGGCGCACGCCTTTAATCCCAGCACTCGGGAGGCAGAGGCAGGCGGATCTCTGTGAGTTCGAGGCCAGGCTGGACCGACAGCCTCCAAAACAATACAGAGAAACCCTGTCTCGTAAAACCAAAAAAAAAAAAAATTTTTTTTTAATGTCACATTCATTTAGTTTCCTTAAAACCAGAATAGTTTCCTCAACTTTTTTGGTTTTTTTTATGCAAAATTTTTAAAGTAGTCTTGCTTTGTATCCTACTTTGTAATTGAATTTAGGTTACTCATTCCTGACAAATACTCCAAGGTCAGGAATTCTCAGTGGGTCACATGCAGGGCACCTGCTGGTTGTTATGCTAATGGTTACATAAATTAGAATTTAATTGCTGTCGGTAGCACTAGATGTTGCCATGACCTCTGATAGTCACTGATATTTTTATTGACTCCATGGTTTTTGCCTTTTCCACAGTGAGATCATATAGTAGCTTTTTAAGATGGGCTTGCTTCTCTTAATATGAATTTAAAAATTCTCAATGTCTTCATGACTGCACAGTACATTTCTTTTTACTAGTGACTAGTATTATATTATCTGGATGTACCATAGTTTAATTATTTATTGAGGTACTCAAAGAAATCTTGGTTGCTTCCAAGCTTTGTCAGAATAAACCAGCTACAGAGTCATGTGCAATTTATTTTTGTATAGTGTTGTTTTCATTTAGCTTTGGAAAACACTGTGAAGTTGAATTGCTATTTAGTGTAGTGTCTTTTAATTTGTTTTCTGCCACAAAGAATTTGAGAATGGGTACTTTTTAAAGACAGGTTTATTTAGGTGGTGGTTTTAGAGAGTGAAAGCTCAAGATTGGGTTGCCTCATTTGGGCAGTAGCTCTATCATAAAATGATAGACAAGTGGGAAGCAAATGGCTTTATGCAGAATGGGTCAAACACAAACAGTAGCCACACTTTTATTAAAAGACAAAACAAAACAGTACTCAGGAGACAGCTTATTCTAAGACAACAGCACTCACATGAATCCCACCCAGGGCCAGTGCCTCCATTGCAGTGAACCGGTTATCTCCCACTAGGTTCCACTCTGCCTTAACCCCATTCAGTGCTGGACAGTGAACGCAGGCCCTGTTCCAGTGAGCTATCTTTAGCCCTCCCGCCGCTTCTTATTATCAACATGTGGACACCAAACCTTCAGAATCCCTGAGGGAATCACATCTAAATCATGGTGTATAGTATGCTGTATACAAATAGATTTTATAGTGAGGGCAGTATATTTATGCACAGTATTCTTACAATAATGTTCCTGGTGTTAACTAAAAGATAAATATGTAAAACAGAGGCATTGCATTTTTCACAAACTTTTTGTATGTATATCTTCTTGTTAATTTCTCCCTTATGAGTGGGTAATAGCCTATAAAAATACACAATTTTTTATCAAAAAGGATACTACAGAGCAGTTATTCAAAGGAAACATTCTTAGGCTGAGTTCTTGAGTTTTAGAAATGAAGTTCACAGTATTGGAACTTCCTTTCTTGACTGTGTGCTTCTAAATAGTGTGACTAACAAAGAGACTTGCCCTCCACATGTGCAAAAATATCCTATGATAAACATTGAAAATGTTTACTAATCATATGTCATGCATTTTCAGATCTCAAGATCTGTGTTCTTTTTACCTTTATTAGAGTATGTAACAGAAACTAGATATTAGACACAGTGTTTGATGACTATTAATACATAAATCATAAATATCTGTATAAATATTATTTTCCTTAAATGCTAACTAAAATTTGCTAGTGAATAACATCTGGGCCAAGTGTACCCATTTTTGAAAAATTATTAATTATTGATTTAATTTTCTTAAATAGCTATACACATTCATATTACCCCTTTCTTGTGAGTTTAGGCTGAGTATGTATTTCAAAGAATGAGTACACTTCATACAAATTTTTAAATTTGTCAGTAGCAAATTATTTTAATTGTAATTTATTATTATGGAGTTTTATGGGATTTATAATAATACTTCAATTCCTGATATTATTAATTTTTAGCTTATCAATTTTTTGGATGGTGAAAAGAACAAGTTAAAAAAATAAGATTTATATGTTGTTTTGCATGCATGTATCTTTGTACACCACATATGTACAATGAATGACCTTAAAGTCAGAAGAAGGTATCCGATCCCTTGGAACTGTAATTACAGATGATTGTGTGCTTCCATGTGGATGCTGGGAATGGAACCTGGGTCCTCTGCAAGAGTAGCAAGTACTGCTCCTACCTGCTGAGAGAGAGAGAAAGAGAGAGAGAGAGAGACAGAGAGAGCGAGTGCACATATAGTAGGTGGGAGACAATTTGTGGGAGGTGGTTCTTTCCTTCCACCATGTTGACTGTGGCTATGGATAGCAGTTTGTCAGAAAGAGCCTTCACCTTCTGATCCATCTCACCAGCCTGAAGTTAATTTTCTGGTTAATTACATTTAGGCTAGGTAACGTACATACTCTGAGCAGTGTTTTGGTTATTTGTAATGGGGCTTGGTTGATTGAGCGTATAGTTGATTTTAGGTAATTGCCTGTAGTCACTTGATGGGATATGATTGACAGTTTTCTTTGTGGATTTGTTGCACTTTGTAATAATGTCATGGTTTGTATCCTGATTTATTTTTTTATCTGCTTTTGCTAGCAGTTAGAAACTTTCCCATCTTATTTTGGTAGTGGAGTTGTCTTTTTATGGGGTTTATCTGTTTGTGTAGATCTATTTATACTTTGTATGTTTTAATGTTGGTATCTCAAATAATATTTGTGTTTGTGCACCCATGTGTACTAGTATGATATAACTATTTCCCATTGTTTTAAGTATTTCTGTGTTCTTACATTACAGATGCATCTCTTATATATATATTATTGTCTTAGCCAGTATGATAATCTTGGTTTATAGTGGTTGTTCTAGAGGTTACAATATGTGTCATTGGTTTATTATAGTCTTATTGAAAACACATTTACTTCTTTTGATAAGAACTTAGGACATCTAAACTCTGTTTGCTTTTCTCCAGCTTTTTAAGTTTTTTTTTTAACATCTGTTAAATTTTTTTTCTTTTTGTCAGAAACAGTGCATGTTCTTGTTTCTGCAGGATATTTTCTCTGTGTATAAGATTTTAGGTTCAAAGTAATGATGAATTTCTAATAAAAATTTAAGTACTATATTAGGGTGCCACTGTAATATTGGAAAGTTAACAAAGATTTTCACCATTGTTTCTGGTAAGATAATGCCTTTCATATTCTGATTTTATGTTTTAATCTTGTTTTGGATTTTAGTAACTTTGTTTGGTTACACCTTGAATGTGGGCTAGTCTGCTTTAGTATTTTTGCCTGATCTCTATTTCATATTTGGCATATATGGAATTTGAATTTTTTGTGTTAATGTTTTTCTTTAACTTGAGAATTTTTTTGGATTTTCTTTAGATTTTACTATTTTTCTATTCTCTTTTTTACTTTGTTTTAGGGACTCCCCATGTTCTGGTTTCTTTTTTATTGTTGTGATAAACACATGACCAAGGCAGCTTAGAGAAAGGCTTATTTTGGACTTATGGCTTCAGAGGGGTGTGGTCTGTGATAGTGGAGCAAAGACATGGCGGCACATCCAAGTAGTGAGAGCGAACTGGGTGTGGCTGGGGTCATGAAATTCTCAAAACCAGCCTCCAGATACATACCTCCTCCAACAAGGCCACACATCCTGTATTTCTATACATTGTGCCACCAGCTGGGATCGAGTATCTAAATGCCCAAAATTCTGGATGGACATCTCAGTCAAATCACCTCATCACATATGTGCAAAATGTTTTAGCCATTATTTATGTTCTTTTCTGTATTTTCTTATTTGATATTGTTCTTTAGTAAGGATATTTTCTGTTTTCAAGGTAATCTATCTTTTGAAAATATGCTTAATTTCCTGTTAATCTCATTTTGCTACTAATTTTATAAATTAGATTACTTTAAATTTTTGATTTATGCTTCTTTCATCATATTTTTCTCCTGTTTTCTTGATTTTTTTTATATTTAATAAATTTTCTTTTTCTTGTGGTGCTAGAAGTTGAACCTATGGCCTTTGACATCTAGGTAACTGATCTAACCCACTAAGCTGCATCCCCACCTCGAATAACTATTATTTAAAAATCTGTAGAATATTAGTGGAAGTGGTAGGGAAATACGGAGAAAGGGAATGGTTTGATGTTAATGACAATAATGATAAAGAGCTGAGAGAAAAAAGATCTACAAAGGTTAGGCCGGATATATAGACCCATGTGTGCCCAGCTACATTGGGGACTGAGTCAGGAGGATCACAAGTTCATAGCCCACCTGAACTACAGAGTGAGGTCCAAACCAGCCTGAACAGTGGAGAGGGGAGGGGTCTGGCATGAGGTGATTTTTATCATCATCATCATCATCATATTTTATTTTTACTTGCTTGATTTGACTTGTTGGTTCAGATTGAAAGACCCAGCAGCTGTTTTGTCTCTAAAATTGATGGGAGAGTTAGGAATGATTTAGCTTATTAAAAGTACTCTTAATCATGACACTGGGCAAGTATTGCAAATGACCTAGGGCACATGCATTCTACCTTTTCCTCTCAAGTTTATTTTGGAAATCCTAAGCAAAACCCTGCTCTTTTTAGTTCTCCTTGTTGAAATGGCATCTCATCTCAAAGTAGACTGGTATTTTGATAAACAGAAGCAAGGTTATGAGATTTTTATGTGAAAGAATGTGTGTTAAACAGTATTAGTGATACAACAAGCACTCTAGTTTGTCTAAAGAGGAAGATAAGAGCCTTTCACCATGGCCTTTGAATTGTCCGTGCTTAATTTGCTTTAGGGGGCTTAAGTTTTAGGAAATAATAACACTAGCAAGAAATAACCGATTTTAGAAGAGACAGGCATTGTGTTAGGTACATTGGCTAGCATTTTGAAAGTTTCTATACCAACCATGTAATTCAGGTAACTAAGAGTTCCCTGGCAGTTGAATTTCTATACAAAAGCATTTGTGTTTTCTCTCTAAGAAGATTTGAACTTAAATATATGATTATGAAGTAGGTTGTCTTAAAATCCAGGGCAATGATCAGTTTCCTGTTAAAACAGGAAATTCGAATAGCAGTCTTTTAAATAGTTCCAGTTTTCCTGTCAGGGTAGTAAGACTAAAATTAGATAAAATATTTTCTACAAGATTCCAAGTTCTTTGCTATGTCAGGTGGATTCCCTAATATATAGAGTTGTTGTCAATTATTTCTAATTACTCATCTTTACTATCATGTTCCAGGAAAGGAATTGACACAATAAAAGTTTTTTTATTTTGAGCAAGTAGAGGTAAATGGGACCAGAAGGGTTGAGGGAACAATGAGTTACAGGATTTGGGTGTGCAGAACAAATGAAAAAACTTTGTGAATCATTGAATTTAGAGAATTTGAGAGGAAGTGAAAAATGGAGTTAAAATTGAGTTGTTCAGACTAAACAAATGTTTAAATTGTATAAGTGTTTAAAACTTAGAGTGTTATATCTTTCAATCTACACAGAAATTTTATGGTAGATTTTTATTTTAATTATTTGTGTCTTTCCCTTAGGTGGTATCATGGAAAACTCGATAGAACTATAGCAGAAGAACGCCTCAGGCAGGCAGGAAAATCTGGAAGCTACCTTATAAGAGAGAGTGATCGGAGGCCGGGGTCCTTTGTACTTTCATTTCTTAGCCAGACAAATGTTGTCAATCATTTTAGGTAAGTATTTGTTCCTAGTTTAAGGTGTTTAATATGGCACTTTCGTATTTAATCTGAATCATATTTATAAATATATTCACTTTTACAGAAGTGAATGATACTGGTATAATAAACTTGATTTCAATTAAGTTATTTAGTCAGTGACTTATAGTAAATATTTTTGAAATGTTTAAACTTAAAGATAGTAAGTAATATTAGTCTTTTCAATGCCAGTTTTCAAATATATTCCTCATGCTTGAGGAATATATTATTACAGATATATTCTGAAAAAGATGAAAGCTAAAATGAAAGAAATATAGACTGAAACTGTAGAGTACCAGAAAATACACAAAACACTGTGTAGCAGTTGAGATTGTCCTTAGTTCCTTTTAGCTTCACTATCTTGAAATTTGGTACATGTTCACTTTTGTGAGATAAGCAGGTATGTACATTTTCAAGTAAGGTGCCGTTCTTATATTCAAATATATTTACAGATAATACTATATTTTTATGGGCGTTAATAAAGCATCTACAGCCAGTGTAAGTATTAACTGATAAAATGTTCTTGTGCCTTAGACTTTTAAACTTTAAAATAAGTTTTAAGAGGACAGTAACTTTTACATGAAGTATAATAAATTAAATATAATATAGCAATATTTGTTCATAATTTTTATATAACAATTTTATTATATTTTACAAGAATTTCAAGAGATTTGTA
The DNA here is from genome assembly GCF_017639785.1 of Mesocricetus auratus. Classification (NCBI taxonomy): domain Eukaryota; kingdom Metazoa; phylum Chordata; class Mammalia; order Rodentia; family Cricetidae; genus Mesocricetus; species Mesocricetus auratus. Next base: position 32,669,518 of record NW_024429201.1, read on the forward strand.
AGCTACTTCTAGCCATAGAAGTCTTTAAAAAAAAAAGACTGAGTCTTGCGGGAGGGGGTGGGGTGCGGTGGGGGCTGGGAGTGAGATGATGCACACCTTGAATCTCGGCACTTTGGAGGAAGAGGCAAGAGGATGTGCGGTCAAGGCCAGCCTGGTCTATAGAATAAGTGCCAGGAGAGGCTCCAGAGCTACACAGACCCTGTTCCCCCCCCCCAAAAAAAAACCCAAAAAACAAAATGCAGTCTTAAATATAGAAAGAGATGGGAGATATCTGACGGTAAATTTTCAAATATTATTTCAGTTACATAATGGAGACTTGTGATTACAATGTCATATTAAATTCATAAATATTTAAAAAATAACACTCAGTTACCAGTGACATTAATAAGTGGACTTTTGAAGTATAGGAATGTATGTTAATGAAAAAGAGTATGAAAATTATTCTCTTTATGAAACTTGGTTTTAAAAATTGGATGTAGACCTGGGCATTGGTGGTGCACTCCTTTAATCCCAACACTTGGGAGGCAGAGGCAGGTGGATCTCAGTGAGTTTGAGGCCAGCCTGGTCTACAGAGTTGCAGGACAGCCAGAACTGTTACATAGAGAAACCCTATCCTAAAAAAACAAAAAATTGGGTGTAGGTACTAGAGGGACATAGCCCCATAGTAGAGAACCTGGGTTTAATTTCCACTCAAAAAAGAATATAAAAGACTAGTTTTTAAGATCCTTTTCAAACTGTTTTTGCTTGTTTTTTCCTTTACATTCAGGATTATTGCCATGTGTGGAGATTACTACATTGGTGGAAGGCGTTTTTCTTCACTCTCAGACCTAATAGGTTATTACAGTCATGTTTCTTGTTTACTTAAAGGAGAAAAATTGCTCTATCCAGTTGCACCACCAGAGGCAAGTAAAACTTGAGTGAAATATCATAACTTTTATTTGACAAAATCAGATGAACTTTGATCTAATTAAATTTCTTAAGTCTATTGTAAATTTATAAGTATTTGTTTTAATTCTGGTCATAACGTTAGAAGAAAAATCATTGTTTTAAGATAATCCTATGTATTTATAGCTTACCTTAATAGCTAGAGAAGTTAAAATGTTTTACATTATAAAATGAAGATTAATTTCTGTGTTCTGGGTAACTTATTTAATGATTGTTTAGATTGCCTGAAAGAAAAATGTTAAACTTTTACAATAATTTCTGTAAAAGTAACAAGCAAAAGTAGTGAACATTTCTAGGTTCTGATAGACGCCCAAAAGTTTATGATATGCAGTTGGCTTTAAACTTTGTGTGGATGTATCTTTTTTGAGTTGGATACAGAGAGTCTTCTTTTGATTGTGTATATGAGTGTGTGTCTGTGTGACTGTGTGTACAGGTTCACATATATGTAGGGGCATGTGTATCAGGGTTGTATGTATACTCATGACTGGTGGCTAGAAGTCGACATAAGATGTCTGTCTTGATTGTTCTCTACTTGATTAATTGAAGCAGAGTCTCTGGATGAACCCAGAGATTTTCAATTTGGCTAGTTTGGCTTACGTATGTCCTCTTCTTGCCTTCTAAATGCTGGGATTACAGGCAGCTGCCATACCTGTCACCTGTAACAATTTTTATGTGGGTCCTATGGATCCAATATTGGTATTCAGGCTTGTGGGATAGGGGTTTTAGCTACAGAGACGTGAATGGTATCCCAAACCTGTTATTATTTTTAATGGTTTTCAGCCAGTAGAAGATAGAAGGCGTGTTCGAGCCATTCTGCCCTACACAAAAGTACCAGAAACTGATGAAATAAGGTATTTTATACTATTATATTTAAGCATTTGAAAGAGCTAGACAATGAAGATTTATTGCTCTTAAACTAGGAAAGGTTTTGAATTTGAGGAAATGTGACAGCTATATACAATTGTGTTTAGTATTGGATCTGTTGTGATCCCATGGGATGGATGTCTTATGTATTCAGGCTGAAGATATGAATCAGGGTGGCCACAGTGACAATGGCAGGAGAAATACCAACTTTTTTTTAAATAAAATTTCTGAGAAAGTAGAGTTCTTTCACAATTTGTTTGTGACCCTTCTATTTATTTATTGATTGATTGGTTTGTATAACTATAACATTTATGCCTCAGCTTTAAATGATACTGAAGTAATTTTTGAATTTTACCTAGTGTATGAATAATTTTAAATTTTAAGACTATTGTGTAGCCATAGAGCATCATAGTTTTTTATTTATATTTGTATGTAATTTGATAATAACTAATAAACTTGATAATCAAGTTATCCTTTCTTTTCTAAAATCTATTTAATCATTCAGTAAAAAACATCATTCCTTAACTATAAAATTTTTGGCTGCTTCTGAGTAGTTACTAGCTATATGGTTTCTCTTTGAAATAGCATAATAAAATATAAAAACATTTTTGTGGTACTAAAATTTTTGGCAGTTAGTATCAGAAAACAAAGACTTAATAGTTTAATCTCAAAATAAGGGTTCCATTTTAAGATAGTTATAGTCAATCTAATGACATTTAATTAATTAATTTATTCATTTATTTATTTTTGGTTTTTTGAGACAGGGTTTCTCTGTGTAGCTTTGGGCCCTATCCTGGCATTCACTCTGTAGCCCAGGCTGGCCTGAAACTCACAGAGATCTGCCTGCCTCTGCCTCCCGATGCTGGGATTAGAGGCGTGCGCTACCAACACCCGGCTTCATTTAATTCTTATTGACACAATTATTTATGAATTAATGTGGGAAAATGAATAAAAGCAGCTAAAAGGAAGAAAGTCATTTATTAGAGTTATGTAGCATTGAAATATAAGTTCTAGAAAATGTATAAAGTTCTAGTCAGAAACCTAAGGCAGCAGTTCTCAAAGTATATTCCATCTTAATTGTTGATCTGAGACTCATTCAGAGAGTCCATATGTTATATGGGTTTCTCCAGTGAAGATTTACTTCAAGAATTGGAGGCAGATTCAGGAGACCAATGCTGTCATTGTGTTACGTCCAGATTGCGTCTGAGTCGCAATCTGAGGAAAAACATAAGAAAAAATGGCCCAGAGGAACTAGTGAGTGAGGCAAAGGGGGAGAAAAGCATTTGTCTTACACTCAATGGACTCAATGGACTGGGTCATATTTACTTTATGGAGGAAATCAAGATACTCTTGACTCACCTGGAAAATGTAGCAGGAATCATAAAAACCAGAGACAGATATTGGGGTTCAAGCTGAAGATCAGAAAAGCAAAGCAGTCAAGCCACTATAGGGTTACCTTTACCAAGGCTCAGACCAAAAAGGGGTGGTCCTGCCCTCAGCGTGGCTGCAGACTGAATACACTGCATTCCTGTCCCCACCCACCTTATATTCCTCTCTCTAGTGCTGGGATTCAAGTTGTGCAATACCACTGCCTGGCCTATATGGCTGACTAGTGTGGCTAGCTTTGTACTCTACCAAAATATCACAGGAAAAGCCTAGAAGGAATCTTCATATACCTTGTCATCCTATTAGCTTGACACATAGAATTAACCACCAAAGTTCATGAGATTGAAATAATTTTCAAAATTATTTTAAACTGTGACGGTAGAATAAATGTCAAAAGTCTTGGCCAATTAGAAACTGCTGGTGCTTTAAAGGAGAGAGAAGAGCACAGAAGTGCACAGTGTTCTGGCTAAACAAAAATAGCTTCACTGGATGTTATGGATGAGGAAGCAAAGTGCTTATTATATTGTGTTTTGACCTTCGGCTGTATATCTTTCTAGTATTTCTTGTAGTAAATGAGAAAACAATTCCATATCGGTTTTAGAAAGGCTTCATTTATTTGGCTAAGTGATAAAATCTGCTATCTCAAAAATATTGGGCACCATTCAAGAATCAAGAGGTTGCTGGTGGTGGCGCAGGCCTTTAATGCTGGCACTTGGGAGGCTTAGGCAGGTGGATATCTGTGAGTTCAAGACCAGCTTGGTCTACAGAGTGAGTTCTAGGATGGATTCCAAAGCTACAAACCCTGTCAACACCACCACCACCACCAACAAAAAAGCCTGCAAGAAAAATCGCAAGGAATTGCTGATAGTTTTGTTTTTTATTGATGAAATACATCAGGCAACATCTCACGCCCCCTGATGGTGTAGAGCTTAAAAACATCTAGTAGTAAAGAGGAAATCTAAGCTTGTACTCTGAACTATATAATAGGAAAAAAAATCATAGATGACCAACACATATCTGGGTGCCATGTTGAGACAAAGAATGTTACTCGTCTGAATGAAAAAGATGTGTTATAATGCTAGTTCATTCTCTACATAATAAAATCAAGTTTGATTATCTAAAGGAATTTCTGAATTTACTTTTTCATACATGTGTTAGTTATATATTGCATTTTATTACATTTCTCATACATACAAAAGAACAACATTGAAACTTAAACTGTAGAATTCAGTTTTCTTGGAACTACTTCTAATACATGTGTAATTGTTTACTATTTAGGGAAAGTTTAATTTGAATCTAATCTAGCAAAGTAGATGGTAGATAGAGGAACTCTAATCCAGAAAACTGGACACCCAACAAAGTAGACACCCTTATCAAAGCTATAATGAAATTGTACATATAATGAAATTAGGATTCAGATTATTAACTGTCTTCAGTTTCACAAAACATGCCAGAAACAGCACAGAACTTTAGGTCTTATAAGTGTTTCTGCATTTTTCCAATATCATAATATCCAGTGTGGTGACTTAGGACTGCGTCAATGTCCATTTTTAAAATTTTAATGTCATTTACTATTTTAGTTTCTTAAAAGGCGATATGTTCATTGTTCACAATGAATTAGAAGATGGATGGATGTGGGTTACAAATCTACGAACAGATGAACAAGGCCTTATTGTTGAAGACCTAGTAGAAGAGGTGGTGAGTATCATGTTTTCCTACACTTTAGATCCTAAATCCTTATAAAAAAAAGTTTAGAACTTGTCCACTTTCTGTGCTATTAGATAGGGACAGATTTCATTTGAAAGCCTTTAATTCATAAGCACAAGGACATTTTAAGGTGTATTTGGTGTTAGTAAATAATATTTACTTATAATGAAATAAACAGTGTATTAGTATGTTACAATATACTTTGCAGCTTCTGAACTAAGTGATCACTTATTTTGATACTTTTTGTGCTTCTGCTCATAATCAGGTATATTTCAATCATATATGAATTTAAGTGGTATGTTTTGCTATAATTTTTCAAATGTGTGTATAATTTTTAATAATCTAGGAGAATGTAATTATATTACACACAAATAATCCCAAAGTCCTATAGTTTGAATATTCCCTTTGTTTACTTGCTATTATACATTTTTATTCATCTTATTATATAACATAAATTACCCATATTTTAAGATGCAGATCTAAACATTATTATTTTGGAATTTACCTTTTCCTTTTAGATTTGTGTGGTAGGAATGAATTTCTGTGATCTTTTATGCCTCTTCCCTTCCCCCCCCCTCTTCCCACAACAGCCTGTGGAAGATGGCAGGTTTTTTTTTTTTATTGTTTTTATTTTTTTTTTTTTGATTACTGATCCTTGGTCTGCCTATTCTGGCAACTAGATCCTGATTCATAAGCATAAAACATGCTGAGGAACACTGGAAGGAGTTATGGAAGTTGTATGTGATATATCCTGTATTCAGTCACATGCAGCAAAAGATTTAGGGTTATAATTTACAGTTCTTTAGTGTTGAGAGTTCTAGAGGTACTTATGCCACACAGGCAGGACATCCACACTGAGCCACCTTATTGTCTGTGTTAGTTCTCCTATACATTTTTAGGCTTTGTTTATGTTAGTTTCCTTTTGCTTATTACACTACTCTTTCCTATTCTGATTATAAAGGGATGAAAATATAGTTGGACTTGTCCTGAAGCAATTAATTTCTGGATCAAAATAAATTTTAGTAAGAAGAAATGAATATTAGCAAGTGTACGCAGAAGAATAATACAGAATAGTTCAGTATAAGATAGTGTAAGTTGCTACAACTACAGTTCAGTATATACTCAGTGAAAACTGAACTTAGCCTCTGTTTGGGGTTGTGGTGCTGTTACAGAGAATAACTTAGACTTTAGTTATATAGTCACTATTGTGGAATGAGTAATACTAATGTTAGAATAGCTTTAAAACCTGGGGTATAGAGTAGAGTAAGATAAAGTTTAAGATGACAGAAAGAGAGGATTCATTTTGTATTCCACAGAAAAGAAAGAGCTCACATTTTAGGGTCTAAGATTGTAAGGAGGTAGCAATTGAGGTAGTTATCTTTGATGGCTTGGTTTTTTTTTTTTAAGTAGGTAGGTAGAAGTGAGTTAAAGGACATTCTGATAGCAACAATCACAACAGAATGCAAATTACAGTAGAGAGGTGAAATAGATTAGCAAATGAGTAGTTATGTGTGACCATGGCATAGGCACACAGAAGGTGGGTAATGTGAGACAGGGATTTACATACTTGAGGACCAAGGTTAAGAACATTGCTTGTGAAATGAGGAATCTGTAGGCAGGAAAGGTAGTAAAGGTTTGGCTTTAAAATAGTGTGTCCATTTGGTTTGTTTACATCTACAATTGACACTAAGGAATTTAGAGAGGCTGGAGTGGGCACAGCAGTAATTATGCTGTAGTTGGGCTACCTTAATAACTTGTAAAAAGAGAAGAAAGGGTCTTATTTAAATTGATGGCGAGAGGAAGAGGAAAGAAGAGAGGACAGAGAACTATTTGGGGATAGTTCTTGAACAGAAACATCTTTTCTCCTAACACAACTATACAAAGTATGGAGATAGTTTTGAAGATCAGTTTCTTAGGAATTTTAATGAAATTACATAAGGCTTTAATTGTATATAATTAAAAGTTATGCTGTCTTAATCTCTTCCCCTTAGGGACGGGAAGAAGATCCACATGAAGGCAAAATGTGAGTTTGTATTAACTATTGAAAGGAAAAAAAATGTAAAACTGTAAATTAGAATAATAGTTAAATACTTAATGAATTGTAGACTAATGTTTTTTTAAATTTGGTTCAGAGAATTGATATATAAATAACTCTTAAGGATCTAGCACTAAATTCTTAATTTTAAGCAAGCAGTGGCCTGTACCTATATACAAATCTCATATCCACAAACAAAAGCCTTATCAAGTAAACATTGTGTTTGCATTTTAATGACCAGCACACCTCCTCCCATTTCTCTTCATTTTCTTCCTTTTTTTGTTTTTTTTTCAAGACAGGGTTTCTCTGTACTGTTTTGGAGCCTGTCCTTGATCTTGCTCTGTAGACCAGGCTGGCCTCAAACTCACAAGAGATCTGCCTGCCTTGCCTCCCGAGTTCTGGGGTTAAAGGTGTGCGCTACCAATGCCCGGCTGCTCTTCATTTTCTTACTAAGGAACTTTTAAACTCAGTTTTTATCATGCATTGACAATTTTAGTATAACCCAGCAAGGTCTTTTATAATAAGCTTTTTTAACTTGTATATATACAGGATTCCTTTTAAAATCTTAGCCTTCAATTGTCTTTTGTTCATTTTATTTCAATAGAGTACTCATGTTATCTTTTCAGTGAATTTTTTTCATAAGAAATCTCTCAACATTTATAGATGATATTTAAAGCTTGCCTCAAATGTTTTATTTTCTGTTCTGTAGCCATTAGAAGAGGAAATACATTAAACTGAATATTCAACATGTAATTCTTTTTGCTACCTTTTGTTTTTTCTTAATATAATATATTACGTCTTATGAGTACGTTGTTACATTATTGCTCCATATGGATAAAAGTGACTCAATTGCTCAACTATACCTAGTGAATTGTGTTTGAAATCTGTATCAGAAATTTCAAATTCTAATTTAATGCTTGAAGGAATCAAATTCATAACAAAAGTAGATTGGAGATAATGAATGAATACCTGTGTGTATGTACATTCCCATTTTTCTCCAAACACAATAATTCTGATCTTCATTGTATAACATCTTCATAGAGATCATAATGCAAAGAATCATGTCCTTTCCTCTTGTCAGAAGAAAGCAGTCTGAGTTACTGTAGCAAATGGCCACCTTCTTTTCTGTTGGGTATTCCAAATTGTTCTTTTCCTCACAGTCACTGTTCAATACTTAATGGTTTGTCTAAAAGGCTTATCAGATAGTACCACTTTCTCAACTAAAATCCCAAACTGATCCTTTGTTAACTTTTATTCAGCAGAGCTGCAAAAGATGACTGTGACACCTGTCTCCTGTACACCTGTCTCCTGTACCTTTTATTATTCTTACCATCTCTCTCTCCCCTTTTTAAGCCTTTTGAATGCATAGCTTTACTTTTTATGCTTTTATTATTAAGCTGCTTCCCAGGGAACGATTAATCTTCAATTATTTATGTATTTATCTAACTTAGTTCAGTGAATCTTCATGTTGTTCCTTACATATGCTGAAGATTTGGTACCTGTCTCCATTATTTTCCAAACTCCCCAGCATATACCCACAACTGTACTTACTGTAGTTTTATGCTATTTTTTTCCTAACCAGAGTCTAGACTTCTTAAGAGCAAAGGCTTTTATCTTGAGCTCAAATCATGTCATTAGTTAAATCAGTTTTATACAAGAATGACTTCAGGAAATAGGATTATCCCTTTGCCTCAAGGCTGTTTTCTTAATTTTTGAATATGACTAATATTTTGAACTTTATTGACTTTTTAAAAACTCTCTGGGTTTTATTTTTACTGGCTAGAAAGCTATAGGGATGGTCTTTGATGCCATCTAGCTGACTCTCCTAGAATATAGAAATCCTCTCTAGCATGTGTACTAAATTGTAGTTTAGCTTTAACATGAATGCAGTATGTAGCCTCAAACATTTTAAAGCATTCTGGACTGTATTGTTCATTTCCTTTTCATTATTCATGTCTGCTCTGAGAGCATCAAGAAATTTGAATTAGTAAGTTAATGGTTGGAATAATTTTTTAAAATTTTTTCATTTACTTGAAAATTAAGTTGTATTTTAACTTTCCCTAGTAATAGGATGGTTAATTTGAAGCAGAATGAAGGACTTTAAGCCTGTAGCACTGCACCTGAGAGCACTTGTATTTTCTGTCTTGTAGTAAGTGTACTTTACAACTGAAACTTAACTCAGTACTACAAGTCTGTAGACTATAGGAAGACTCAGCAGAGTGGCAGGGTAGTGATCTGAGATTCCCAGTGAGAGAAAATAGGATTCAATGTAAATAAGAGGAAAAACTTAAGAACTTTGCCTTTTAAATAATTTGATGTATTTTCTTTTTGAGACAAGGTCTCACTGTATGGTCCTGGCTGGCCTGGATCTTGCTGTGCAAACCAAGCTGGCCTGAATTTATAGTTATCTGCCTACCTTTGCCTCCCAAGTGATGGGATTAAAGGTGTGCATCCCCACTCCTAATCATTAAGTAATTTTTTTAATGTTTATTTTGTGGACAGATAAATACTAAGTACTTGAAATTTTATTATGCCATATTTTCAACTATTACAGTTTATAATACATTCTAAATGTTTAATTCCAGAATATTTATTACTTTAGCAGTCCAGTTTGATAGGCTTTCAGTTCAGAATTAAAAATAGTTTTAGTTTTCTCTGTTGGTGTGTACTTGTTCTTGTATTAACATTTTAATTTTATTGGGAGAGATCTTATGTTAAAAGAAAATTAATTTGGAGAGAAACATGAGAGAAAATAATTTAATTCTACCTTGTATCATCTTCCCCTATAAGCTGTCCAAGGAAAAATAGAGCTATGATATATGCATACTACCAGAACTAAAAATCAGTACTTTTTCAAATATTATAATTAATATGGACACTGTAGTTTATATTTGACAGTTCCTAGTTTTTCTATACTTTGTTGAAATAAAGCACAGTAAGTTTCCAAAAAACAGTAAGAATGTAATGATGAAAATTTGACTGTTTCTGTTGGGTTTATTTCATGTCAGCCTAAATTATAAAGATTTTGCTTACTTGTGAGTACATGAAAGCAGCAGGCGCTTTGTGGACTTTGATTTACATGTCACGTTTGTTCTCCTTTAAGATGGTTCCATGGGAAGATTTCCAAACAAGAAGCTTATAACTTACTAATGACAGGTACCTTTGTATTCTTTAATGTCTTCATAAAGTATGAAATTGAAACAACCTTTTCTCATGTGCTATTGTTTCCTTTAGCATTTCGTTAATACTTATGCATATTATAATTTGTTCGCAATACTTGGAAGCTGGTATTTTTCTGTTTTTAAGTTAAAATACATCTATAATAAACTCCTGTGAAGTATATTTTTCTTCTTCCCTAACTTCTGGGCCTGTTTCCTTCCCCATGTGTTAGCTTATGACCTTGTGATACACTTTTTGATTGTGTGTATCTTAGATCTATCCTACTTATAATATACTTAGAAGAATATACAACATACTAATGTTAAAAATATATTAAGAGAGCATTTCATATTTACAAATACAAATTTTTGTCATTCCTTTTATTGATCATTTGATTTCTAGTCTGCAAATACCATATAACTTACAATGTATCAATAGAGGAATACAATGTTTTCATTTATAATCCCCTTTTATGTTTCTCAAGACAGGGTTTCTCGTGTAGTTCTGGCTGTCCTGGAACTTGCACTGTAGACCAGGTTGGCCCGAACTCAGAGATCTACCTCCCTTTGCCGCCTGAGTGCTGGGATTAAAGGAATGCACCTTTGTGTGCATGAGGGAATTACATAATTAAGCCTTATTTATTGTATAATTGTATTCCTAATTTCTGTGATTTTTACAGGAAAATGCAAATTAAGTTTATTTACTATTTAAAAGCAGTTGTCTCAACCTATGGGTTGTGACCTCTTTGACAAACCTCTTTAACACAAAATACTTACATTACAAATCATAACATTAGCACAATTACAGTTATAAAGTAGGAATGATACTAATTTTATAGTTGTGGTTCAAAATATGAGGAACTGTATTAAAGGTTGCAGCATTAGAAAGGTTCAGTGATTTCAAGTAATAATTATGTAACTTTGTTCTTATTAACTGTTCATTGCTAAATTAATATAACTAGCAGGTATTTATTAGTAAGCTATGTCTGACAAAGATTGGGGACAATCAATCTACTATATGTATTTAGATGTTATAGTTCTGGAAAAATTGGTAGTTCCTGTATTTTATAGGGTACCCTATAAAATTCATAAGTATGCGATCTTAGTTTATATAAGATGTCATTATATTTTAAATCAGTGACTTACTTTCATATAGGATTTGAGGCAGTTTTTGAAGTGCTTAATGCATTAACCTGCACTAAGTAGGTTCAGAAAAGTCATAAAACATGCAATGATAGATATACAGATCATGCTTAAACCAGAGTGCTATGGCATCAGCTTATGGGCGGAACCAAAAATACGCATTTTAGTGAGTTGTTGGTGTAGGCTTATATTTCAATATTGAATCACCAAATACTTGAAGTATCCATGATTTTCTTAGGCGTGTAAACATGAAAAGAATCTAAACATATTTCTTAGATTCATTTGTATTTTTACTCATTCATATACTCATTTTGAAAGAGTGGACACTTTACCGAAATGACAAGCACATTCATGTATAAATTTACACATGATTCCCATCTTACATTGAAGAAGAAACAGAAAGTTTCACTGTCACCGAGGGTTTTCTTTATCATATATTAAATTGCAGTTTGTACAGATTTTTATTTACTTATATACTTCTTTGAATTGCACACCAAGTGTCTTGATTGCAAGAGCCTAAACTGAATGATTGGAATCATTACTCATTACATGTGATACTGTGTTAGGTATGGTTTTTTTTATAAGAGTCAATCACTAATCTTTCTGTTAACCAATACTTAACCATAAAGGAAACATTACAGTGTTAGGGGCCATTGCTAATTGAAGAAATTATTTTTTATGTACCTTTTCAGGATGATACTGAGTGAGTAAAATAACAGATATGTATGTATTGACTGTGGAAGGTATGCTCACATACTTAAGCTATTTTGAACCTGCCTTTGTAAGTGCTTATACAGTTATATTACAGTTTTACTTGTTAATCATTAATTGGAAATCCACAGACAGTGTACACTATTAGGTAAAATTAGTTTAACTTTTGAAGATCTTCTTTAGGAGATTAACATTTGATGGAATTGTTTTAGTCACTGTCACTGTCAGGTTCTTTCTGAGAAGGAAGGATAGAGGCCTGACTGCAGAGGTTACTGTTACAGATTTTCAGTTCCATATGTCTAGGAAATAAAACTAGTTAAGATATACCAGAAGCAGTATGAGTGGTTTTAAGTCATAAACTGAAAATAGGAAACACTGTCTTAAAGTTTTATAATAAAAATTTACATGTGCTTATGACTTTGAATATACTTCCTAATTAGATTACTTAGTATATTTTCCTTTTATTTGATAGAGTATAAAGCTAACAACTTAATTTTTACAGTTGGGCAAGTCTGCAGCTTTCTTGTGAGGCCTTCAGATAATACTCCTGGTGATTATTCCCTGTATTTTCGGACTAATGAAAATATTCAGCGATTTAAAATTTGTCCAACACCTAACAACCAGTTTATGATGGGAGGCCGATATTATAACAGGTAAATCATGAAACAGTTTAAAATATCTTTTAGTCGTGGGAAAAATAGTTGGACTCAAAATATAAAATTTCTAGTAGCAGTATCTTATCTGAGATTGCTTTTAAAGCAATCAAGAATGAATATTAATAGCTCGTCTACTCCCAAATATCTTATTGATTAATAAAATATTTCTGTATAATCTGTTTGTTAGTAATTCCCTAGGAGGTATCTGGTTTTTAAAAATGTCATTATATAATTGTGGCTTATCCTCTAATGTTGATACTTTCTGTGTGCCATGATTAGTTTTTACCTCTCAACTTCTATGAAAACTTTGTCTTAAAATTAATGGTGAATTTTAGTTGCTTGCTTAGAAAAGTAATTAAATTAATAGAGGAAACTGTAAGATACAGAGTGACAGAATTCTTTGGGAAAAGAAAAGGCTGAGTGAAACTTTTGCCTACTTTGATAATGAAAGTACTGTTTCCTCTTTCGGGGCTGGAATAGTCTTGTTTTTAAAATATATTTACCTGCTTAACTTGTTAATACCACACTAGTATTGCCCGTGAATTAGAATGCTGTAATTTCCAGTCTCAAGTTCATAAAGCTCCAACAGCTGCCTTACCTGGAAGAAAACAATAATCCAGTGAGAAGATCTTTTGCTTATCAGAAGTTTAATGGACAGTTAAAAAACGTTAGATGAAAGATGTAATTTGAGACATTTGCGTACCTTATACTTAAGCTACCCTAGTACCTGGTTTTAGACTTCTTCACCTAGAATTTAGCTTGCTAGAGTTTTAATTTATCTTAAATTAGATTTTCCCATTATCAAGGTTTTGGGAGACTTGGAACGAGACTTGGAACATACATTTGAAAGCATACATTTGTAGTAAATTACTAAATACCAAATTAAGATTTTTGTAAAAAAAAAATATATTGTCTTGGTTAGGGTTATATTTTATGAAGAGAAACCATGACCATAGCAACTCTTATAAAAGAAAATATTTAACTGGACCTGCTAACAGTTCAGAGGTTTATAGTCTATTCTCAGCATGCCAGGAAGCATGTTGTTGTGTAGGCAGAAATGCTATTGGAGAGGTAGCTGAGAGTTCTGTATCTTTATCCATAGGCAGGAGAAGAGTGACACTGGGCCTGGCTTGAGCTTCTGAAACCTCAAAGCCCACCCCCAGTGACACACTTTCTCCAGCAAGGCTAAACCTAATAGTTCTTCTCCCTGAGACTATGGTGACCATTTTCATTCCATCTGCCACAAGCATGAGCTGATTCACATAGGATTATTTATTTTCAAGATTTTTTATATAAACTTCATCTTTACAAACATGGACAATCTTTATAAACTGTGGGCTCTTGATTAGCTTTGTAAAGGGTAGTCCTTGTAATTAGAGAACATAAGGAACAAGAAGAAAGAAATTCAGGAATTTTTACACATTCTTAAATTATTAGAGTGCTTGCAAAATATTAAACATGGTCTCTACCACTCCTCAAATCTGACTTTCATTCCCTATGGATATATCGATCTTAAAATGTTCACGTACCTTGTTTCTAATTTTGTTTGTTGTTTGTTTATTCTTTGAGTGAAATCTAAAAGGGTAACAAGATAGCTCAGAGAGTCGAAAACCATGTTCTATGCAAGCCTGACAACATGAGTCTGATTTCTGGAACCCATGGTGGGAAGAGAGAACTGATTCTCAAAAGCTGCCCTCTGGCCTCTACACACATGCCTTCATGTACCCCAAATGTAAAAATAAAAAGAAGGCCCAGATTATGTGGCTGGTAAACAGAAAAAAAAACACTATTAGAAATATTTTCTAGGAAGTAATTTAGAAGGAAACACACATTTGCTATTATTTAAATATGAATATCCGATATAATATTCATTAGCTCTAACAGAGGCATACTATGGTATTCTGTTTTCCCATTAGACTTTTTGCTTTGTTTCATGAAGTAACTACTGAGCTACAGCTTTGGTATAACTTTAGAAAAGGAGAGGCATTAGCACCAAACTGAATTCAGCATACATTCATTGATTAATCTATTTAGTGAAATCTACTGTGCTGCATACAAATTAAAGAAAAAATAGCATTTCTACATTATTAATGCGCTGAACTGTTATAAAAGATGATGTTCAAGTTGTGTAAATTGAAAGAAAATACAAATAGGCATGGGAATCACTAAAAAGGATAGAATTTAGATAATGGTAAAAAAAGAAAGTGGGATTTTAGTAATACATTGAAGATTAACAGTTTTGTAGTTCAGGAAGAAATGCAAACAGTTTATGCTGTGGGTACTAAATTAAAGTACATTACATGTGTCTTTAGAAACTTGTCTTATAAATAAGCCCCCTCCCAGTGGCTACTATAACTGAAGAAAATAGCTTTCTCTTTGTAGTCACTATTGATTGTCTATAGACCCCCCCCCCCCCCAGGGAAGGGTGGCCCTCATGAGCCCTCTCTTCTCCATTTCAGGGTGATTGGAGGTTGAATCTTGCCAGTGGTGTGTAGTTAACAGTTGTGGGTTCATGAATGCAGTGGCCATGCCATCTCTGGGAGACAGTCTACTTAGAACACTGTACCCTTTCATTCAGTTCTTACATTCTTTCTGTTCCCTTTTCCACATTGTTCCCTGAGTTTCAGAGAGGGAGATAAGATGTCAAACTATAGCTAAATGTTTAGCAGACAAGGTTGTGAGTTTCAGCAGTAACTATTTTGCACTGTAAAAAGAACCTTTGACTAAATCTGACAACAGAACTAATCTGTGGGAATGAACACAGTAAGAATTATTTTTTGATACAAGTTATCATTATGTAGCCTTGGCTGTCATGGTACTGTATAGATCAGTCCCATCTTGCTTGAACTTACAAAAATCCACCTGCCTCTGCTTCCCCAGTGCTAGTTTAAAGGTGTGTTCTACTATGTTTGGCTAGGAAATGTGGATGTAAATCCTGTCCACTCCTCTAAACAGCATCTGTAGCTTTTTCCCTGCTGGAGCCTATGACACTCAACTAGGGGCTTGATCACAGTGACAACTGTACAGGCAGAATTGTATTAGTTTTTCTTCTTTTGACTTGTATTTTCACCTAAGTATTCATGTGTTATAATGACATTTTAAGCAAAAGCAAATGTTTATGATTTGATGACAAAAGTTCTTAGTTTATCATTTGCTAAATAGATGCCATTTCTGTTAGTTTTTCATATGTGTGAAGGGTTGTTTTTTTAAAATCATAACTTGTAATCATTTTCTCACTGAGTGTCACTTCCTGCCTATGGACTGTAGTGTCATTGACTTGGCTGTGTATTTGTGGAAACCAAAACTTTTAATTTACATAATCTAACCTGTAAACCTGTATTTGGAACATTTCGATTTTTATAAAATGATGTGACTATTATGATTTTATTCTATGAATATGTTCATATTATATGCTCTCAAAAGGTACTTATGAATAGATAATCCTTGGTAACAAGATTCTAAGAAATTTATACAGTTATTTATTTTAACAGTATCGGGGATATCATAGATCACTATCGGAAAGAACAAATTGTTGAAGGCTATTATCTTAAGGAACCTGTACCAATGCAGGTCAGTATTAATTTTTATTGCTTAAAATAATTTACATCTTGTTGTAAAAATAATTTTGTAGCTACATAAGCATAGATTCTGCTAAAACTGGATAGTATTTAAAACTACATATTATTTCAATTTCTTTACTTTTTCAAATTGTTCACATTAGATAATTCGTAAGTCCTTAGTAGATATCAATAAATCCTTGGTAGCTTCTTTTTCTGTCTTTTGTTCATTTTTATTAAATTTGTTCTTTGACAGTTTTACACATGTATGCATGCTTACTGACTATTCCCTCACCTCTTGTCCGCCCCACCTCCTCCCCAAAAATGCCTCTCATTCAGTCTGTTAATTTTGTTTTGTGACCCACAGAGATTAACCAGGGCTGTCTGTGTAACCGTGTGTTTGGAGCTCTGCTGGAGTTGTGATGTTCTCAGGAGTGGTATCACAACTAAAGACAGTGATTCTCACTTCTTCCAGAATCTATCAATAGATCAGAGGTATAGACTAGTGCCTAGTGAGTCCCTCCCCATTCTGTGATTGACTGTTGATAGGGCCAGTCTAGTAAGGACCCAGTATAGATAAGTACAGTTGTTGTGAATTATAATAATTGCAGCAGTTATGTTGAGTCAAGAGAATGGCATTGGTCGTCTTCACCCCCACTTCCGACTCTCACATATTTCCTGCTCCTGCATGGTCATGACCCTGAGAGTTAGAGTGGGTGGTATAAGTTCTGGTTGTGCTCCCCTCCCCCACAGACCTGGGTTGTTTGTTTGCCAGACTTACAGTACTCTGTACCTTCTTTGAAGGGAGAGAGCAATGGTCAGGACAGAGTAATACTAGGGAAAGGAGTAAATTCTTTGGAGGGAAAGATGAAGATGGCACAGCTTTCAGAGCCAGTCTTATGCAGGTTTAAAAAATGATGGAAGAATATTAAGGACAAGAGAAGTTTAAATGTTTTATTACTTCATTTGCCTATAGTGTTATCATGGGAAGAGCATGTCTGTATACTCAAGCAGAGTAAAAGGATAGTGAGAGTGATGGGTTAATAAGTGGCAGCCCTTGGTATACAAGGCAGGAATGCTGGAACAAGAGAGTAGTAAATACTGGTTAACAGGCAAGGTGAGTAGCTGTTCTGTATTCCACTTGTCCTGTCAGAAGTGTTCCATGACAGGACATAGCAGAGACTGCTCTATGAGGTATGCACACCTGTAATCTCATGCTCCTTAGGCAGAGATAGGATTGCTGCTAGTAAGATACCACCCTGGTCTACATCGGAAGTTCTAGGCCATGCCTTTAAACAAGAACAAAAGGAAAACAAAAAAAGAAATTTTGTTTTGTTTTAAGTAGAATGAGTGAAGTAAAGATACAGGAAGTACTGTGAAAAAAGTTTGGTGTTCCCTTACACTGTTTACAAGTTAGGTCATTTCAAATGGTTGTATATTGAACTAATTGCAGTTAACTGGGGAGTTATTATTCTGAAGTTACATGTAGATTCAGAGGCTATCTTATCCTTGTGACAGTATTGTATTAATATTTTCCTTCATTTTCCACTACCTCAAATAGGCTGTAAAACTGGGTGCTGTGTAAATATTAGCTGAATCACTCTCTTTAGGAGGTAGCTTCCAGTTTATCATGTATATATGTCTTATCTCTATGTGCTTCCTGTATTTATATCATTATTTATCTATCTAGATCTTACTAGTTTAAATCAATCTTTAGTTTCCATTCTTTCTTGACAACCTTCTATTAACTGTAATGAGCATGGGTATTCGCTTTTGTTAGCAGGTCTGAGAGACCTTGACTGCTGACAGTTTCTTTAGAAACTATTGCTGAGAACTGTTATTAGGTGTTAGTAATCCAGTTCCTGCATGCTATATCCTTAGTTCTGCATTGGCTAGTTGAGTTAGAAATGGTTCTAGTTTGTCTCATAAGTTTACAAGTTTTATGTAGAAATTAAGTAATAAAGTAGTCCATCCTAAATTTGAACTTTTATTTTCTAATTTAATTTTACAGTGAGAAATATAAACATGTAACACCAAACAGTTAGAATATGATTTGTTTCAGATATTTAGTGACTTTAACTCTTAATATAACCAAACCAAAGAAACCTTATGTTGCTATGCTTTGCATAAATTATCTACAGAGAGTTGAATGTCTCAAAAATGGTTACTGTGAAACAAAAGTATTTCTATAAAAGCAATTAAATGTTAGTGATAGTGTACTGTGTTAGTTCTATAATGAAATAAAATGTCTACAAAGAGTTGAATGCCTCAAAAGTGGATATTACTAAATAAATGTAGTTCTACACAGGCAATTAAATGTCAGTAATAGTATACTGTGTTAGCCATGGAATGAATGTAGGTTTCAGCAGAAATTTGAATAGTAAAAACATATACTTGTCTTTTAGTTGGTAGTCTATTAAAACATATAAAGGCTATTAGTATCCATTTTCTGATGAACAACTTGACCAATTGGCAAAATCAGTTAACCCTCCATACCCTATAGGCCCAGACATTAGCTTGTATAGAAAGAAGCAAGCCAGCCGGGCGTTGGTGGCGCACGACTTTAATCCCAGCACTTGGGAGGCAGAGGCAGGCGGATCTCTGTGAGTTCGAGGCCAGCCTGGTCTACAAGAGCTAGTTCCAGGACAGCCTCCAAAGCCACAGAGAAACCCTGTCTCAAAAAAACAAAAAAAAAAAACAAAAAAAACAAAAAGAAAGAAGCAAGTCTTAGAATTAGTACTTCATGGAGAAGACACTAGAATAAAAGAACAGGTGAGATGGCTCAATGCCTAATGTTCTTGTCCTTAGGTCATTTTGGTGAAAAGTAGTGTATTGCTCTCTAATTGTAAAATGTTTTCATACTTAACAAATACCAACTTAGAATATTCCAGTCATTTTTTAAATTCTATGTTTTCCTTCAATATCCCTTTTATAAGCTTGTTTTCAGCATGAATTCACAAACTCTCATGATGAAAATGATGTAAAAAATTTAAGGAACATTAATAATTTCCATTTAGCAAAGTAGGATAATTTCATTCTTGTCATAATAGTGCATGATAACTCTATTAAATGACTAACCAGATAAGAAATGTATGTGTGTATAAATATATATGTGCATATGGTGTGTGTGTTTATATAGATACATACACACACATATATACATATATTAGTTGGCTAGGGTTCTTGTTATATATGACTAATGGTTCAAATTTCCCTATTTTTTTTTTTTAGAAATAGTCATTGATTCTTAGTTTTGAGAAAATATATTGTGTATCATAGTAAGATATTTGGTTATCAAATTAATTTCCTCACAGTAAGTCCATAGTGTAGCAATTTCTTTAAATTCATTCATTGTTATAGTAAATGTCAATATTTTCCTCTCATTTCCCTCTCATCATTCATAACAGAAAATTAAAAAGTTTAAAGTTTTCATTAGCTGTTTAATGAATAATATAACAAAAGGCAAGAATATGTCCTCTTACCCTTTTCAAGATGCTATAATACCTGGCAATGCATTAAAAGCTAAGGGTGATACAACAGAGGACTTACTTTACTATTGCATCCTTGTATCTTTACCAGGGATTAGCAAAGATTTTCTAGAAAGCTCTAGGTAGTAAATACATTACGTTTTATGCCCAATCTATTTCAAATACCTAACTCTACCTTAGTAATTGAAAACAACTACAGACCATATTATTAACATGGCTGTGGTCCAGTAAAACTTTTTATACAAAAAAAGAGGACTGGGCTTGGAGCTGGGGCACCTGGTGATATAATTGAGTAGTAGAGCACTTGCCTAGCATGCAGAATGCTGTAGGTTCAAACCACAAACAACAACAAAGTAAGCGAGAGATAGTGGGTTGAATTTAGCATGCATGTCATAGTTTGTCACCTTTATCAGAAGTAATTAATGCTTGCGTTTCTTGCCATCTTATTATTGCTGAGAAAGGAAATGAAACAGAATGTCTCAAAATAGAACAAAAATGTGATCATGAAAATAGTTTAAAGTTCTGTATGTACAAGAAATTGAATAGACAAATTGAATAGACTTGACAGAGCCTCCAAATGGCTCAATACCATAAAATAGTCTTTCAAAATACAAGAACTGCTGTACATAAATGGGAAGATTAAAATTCAGTTTAACATACCTGATACAATTGAAAATTAATGTATTTAGGATGATCATGATTTTTTTATATTTGTGACGTAATTCTTTAGGCAATTTAGCAGTTAATGTCAGCTGCTTTATATGCATTACTAATGCCTATTATGTAAAATCAAGCATAGGAAAAATGAAGTTCAAAGCATACTGTTCATTTCATCCTTAACACATAATAGGAACTGAACAATGTAGCCTTGTTTTAAATGTCCTTAAGGAAAAAGGAATAAGTGTAGGTCATAGTAAATGTGGTGCGTTGGTGTAAAAGAGATAGAAGGCCATGAGAAGTTTTGAAGCAAGAGAGAGCTGTGAAGTAGTGAGAAGAAAAGTGTCTTATTTCAGATAGTTTATAAGTGCCAGGTGTGGCTGTAATAGTGTGCTGGGTCATGTGTGCTGAACTGAGGTTAAGGTGGGGATGTGTCCTGATTCAACTGGTTAGCTTTCTAATCTTACTTGGTGTTTCTCAGAGATAAAGAACATTCACCAACACGACTTTGCTCTAATTCACATGCCTCCTCATTTGCCACTTAATTCTGACTGAGGTTTTGTCCATGAGGGATGTTCTTGAGAAATGATAAACCTTTCTGAGAATTTAGATTTTAGTATTAGAAATATTTTACCTGCTTTTTAATTAGTAATTTGATATATTTTCATGAATAATTTTAGTGTTTCTTTACAATTCAGGATCAAGAACAAGTACTCAATGATACTGTGGATGGGAAGGAAATCTATAATACAATTCGTCGTAAAACAAAGGATGCCTTTTATAAAAACATTGTTAAGAAAGGTTACCTTCTGAAGAAGGGTAAGTCAACTTTTAGGACTAAGACTTTAATTTAGGATTTTATTGCTCACCATATGATAGTCATAAATATTATACATAAAACTTACTGTAAGATATAGTCAGTTGTTTTGTCATTGATTATCAGGCACTAATACTTGTTTATCTAACCAGGGTTTTAGAACAAGCGTGTATTCCAAGTGTGTCATTAAACCCTGACTTAGTTTCAGGCTCCCCTCCCCCCTTTTTTTCTTTTTTCATGTCCATTGTGTAGATTGAATATAACAAGAAAGAATAGGGCCACTACTCATAAAACATTCTTGGAACCTTCATAGCCGTTTTTCAGTTCTAGCTTCTACACCTTCCTTGTAGTAGGTGATGTTATGCTATTTTTGTTATTGTTGTTATTTGTTTTTTTTTATTAAATTTTTATTTTTTAAGTTTAAATTTAGATTAGAAACATGGTTGGTTCAAAAGTCAGTTCCAGGTCCCTCTCCCTTTCCCTCCTCTCCTCCTGTGCCCTCCCCCCAACTCCTCCATTATTCCCTCATTCCCCCAGGGAGGGTGAGGCCCTCCATGGGGGTGTGCATAGTCTGTCATTTCATCCAGGGCAGGGCCTAGACCCTCCCCCAAGAGTTCAGGGTGAGAGTGCATCTCACATTGTTGGATGCCCCCCCCCTTTTTTAAACAGAAATTCATGGCCTTCAGGGTACCAAAATTTTGATTTTATAGATCTTACCTCAGTTTGACACTAAGGTATTGAGGAGTGAGTGTTGGTGGAAAAACAACTACTTTAAATCAGGAATTTTGAAGATTTTATCATAATAAAATTTCTGAAGACATAGTTAAAGTATTCTGATGAACTCCACCCTTCATTAATTCATTAAACAAGGAGTAATAACAAAAGGCAATTTTCTATATAGGTTATGGGTATTTTGTAATTATACATAGATTGATCTGTTCTTAGAATGAAAACTAAAATGTATTTAATTTTTTTTGTATTCTGAAAATACTATTTCTTAGTTCCTAAAGAAAGAAAATTATTTTTTTTAACAGGCAAAGGAAAACGCTGGAAAAATTTATATTTTATCTTAGAGGGTAGTGACGCCCAGCTTATTTATTTTGAAAGTGAAAAACGAGCTACAAAACCAAAAGGGTTAATAGATCTGAGTGTGTGTTCTGTCTATGTTGTTCATGATAGTCTTTTTGGCAGGTAAGACACTTTTTTTTTAAATATTGGTTTAATAATAAAAATAGTGAATATTTTCAGATGATTTGAATTTTAATTTTAAGAGCATAAAATTATCTAAAATTGATTTAATTTTTAAGGTTTTATTTCCTCAACTTTTCACTAAGTTCTGTGTGAAATTCAACACTATTAGGCAGCCATACGTGGAATGGCATTTCAGTAGTAGGACTAGCTATTGAAGTAATTCAGAAATCACCTTGATCTTGTTATTATCTTTTCTTCCTTTTATCGAAGGGATTGTTTTAAAACAAAACAAGATGATGGTAAGGATAAGAATTCCACCCCTAACACACTCATAGTATGAAAGACTAGGGTTGGAGCAAGGTGGCAAAGTAAGGCCTTTCAGTCCCCAATCTCCACATGTTAATTGAAACAACTATTCATGTACAAAAGTGTCTTCACTAGAGCTAAAGAATCCAGTAGGAAGCGGACATAACATTTGATTTTAGGAATGTAAGACGAGACTCACTGAAGGAGTCAGCATGGAAATAGCATGTTACTTCTTTCCCAGCTATGAGTAGTACAGTGTGGAGAGAAGCATTACCTGTGGCAAGAGAGAATTAGATGTAGGCCTTAGATTTAGAACCCAGTTGAGGTCTACCAAATGAAACATTGTTCTTCTGGAAAATAAGCAATATGGGCATGGTCATAGGTTTTGTCTATAGATCTGAGTACATACTAAACAATTTCATTTTCTTAAAAAAATGAAGATTGGCTGGGTGTTGCTGGCACATGTCTTTAATCCCTGCACTCGGGAAGCAGAGACAGACATATCTATATGAGTTTGAGGCTATTTCTAGGACAATCAGAACTGTTACACAGAGAAACCCTGTCTTGAAAAACTGGGGGTGGGGGTGGGGACAGGAATGAACGCTGTAAGAAAATCCAGGGTGCTTCAGCCACATGAGTTTTGTTTTATATGAAGAAAAGGGATCAGACTATGACCGTTGGATATCAAAGAAAATTACCTGGTTAAAAGAAGAGTTTTGTTAAAAATATATTTTCTGTAGGAAATACCCTCTTTGTGGGAATAGTTCTATTTACTGAATAGAGTGAACTTAATTCAAAAATAATGTAGAGCAAAGATGTGTTTTGACAGTTGGAAAACAATAAATACACTGTATTGTCATTTGTTGCTTTTAATGCAGAGTTCCTTGTAGAAATTAACTGTTGAGAGTATAACACTCTAAGTGTGTTTTAGTTATGAATACTTAATAACAGATTCAAAACCTGATATGAAAAGTTATGTCAATGAAAAAAGGTCAAATCTCTCCTTGGAGAAAACACATCTCTGCTCCTGAAATAGACCAGTTAGTATCAACTTTTTATTGTATGTATCTTTATTGGGATGTGACCAGGAAAAGAGATCAGCACAATCATATATATCCTTTTTTAGAGTAAAGATACCTGTATCACACAACAGGATAAATCAAATTGAATTGATACCAGTTATACGTTATTATACAGTACAAATATCAGCACAAAAGGGCAAATTTGTGGATGAGTACTGTTATATTTTAGCATGCTTTGCACATTCATGCTTTGTGTGAGAGTGTAAAGCCTAATTATATAGATTTGTGGCACTCAAGTAAAATGTGAAAGAAAGCATAACTTTCTTTGATAGTTTGCTTAACTAATATTGGAATAGCACTGCTGTGTAGACGTTCGCCTGCATGGTTGTGCAATTTTCCCAGTTTCTGTTTATTTTTAACTATACTGTATGTTATATAGAAAGCATTTTAGGAGTTTAAATTGAAAGCTATTTCAGTGATAATTATTCAAATGACCACTGTCAGCAGAGTTGTTTGTTACACCTTTATTTTTCCATAGAATAAATCATTCACTCTGGTATTTTTGA
The DNA here is from genome assembly GCF_017639785.1 of Mesocricetus auratus. Lineage (NCBI taxonomy): Eukaryota > Metazoa > Chordata > Mammalia > Rodentia > Cricetidae > Mesocricetus > Mesocricetus auratus. The sequence continues at coordinate 32,693,727 of NW_024429201.1, forward strand.
AAATGTAATTTAAAAGGATATAAAATTTTTCTTGGGCAGTTGTTTTCTGTAAAACATTTTTAACCTATTGAATCTAAGTAGTGAACTTGAGCATGGGCTCATCCACTTGGCCATACATAACCTTTTAGTGGCCACACTCATAAAGAAAAGTAACCTTCCCTTCCCCAGCAGCCATCAACTGCCAGTAGCTCCTCTGCCAGGAGTGGGGCCCTCCCTACTCTCTTCATGCTGAAATCTTTAACTGGTTAGATCTTGTGCAAGTTTTAAGTAGGTGACTATAGTTGCTATGGGTTATATGCAACCTCCAGGCCATGTGGAGAGGGCAGCATTTTATAACACTCCTCCCCATTCTTATTAAATTCTCTCTGCCTGGTCTCATCTAAGACTGAGCAAGCACTCAGTTGCTTATTCTCAGCACTTTGAACAGTAATGTGTCTGCATTAACCACTACCACTGCATTAAGAAGCTTCTCTCACCGAGTTCTTTAACCATATTGATTGTAGCTTAATGCCTCTATCATATTCACTGTCACTTCATTTTTTTCTCTTTTAATATGTAATCTATCATCTATCTGCGCTAATGAATCTAAACTTTTTCCAGATGCTGATATCTTTTCATTAGAAAAACCAAAATGTGCCCACTGTTACACTTTTTTAAATTCTAATGATTATGTTAAAAGACCTGTTCTCTTTTGTCAACTTAGAAAATCTTTGTTAGCATGCCTTTTTTTTAACAGTGCTTCTTCACCATTTCCTCGTCTTCTAGGATGTATATTAAACATGTTGTATCATGTCCCATGCATCTAAATATGAGTTTATGTGTTTACATCTTCTTGCCATCTCTTCTTCAAACTAAATATTTAATGGCTCACTATCTATTGTTCCTCAGTTAGGTCCACTTATTAATTTTATTTATCACATTTTTCAGTTTAGAAGTTCCATTTTTATAGAGCTCATTCTCCATCTGTAAATTAAAAAAAAAAAACATTTAAGTTATACTTACTTGAAAACTGGGTCCCCTGTTGTCCCGGATTTCCTCTTGGCTTTTTCATTCGTTTGGTTCTGGTTCTTACACGATCTGCTTATGTTTCAATGAATGATGGATGTTGTGCGTGAAAAGCTGAGTAATGTTACTGCTTCAAGAAGATAGTGTTCTTGAAGAGTTTGGGGATTACTGAAGATTGAATTCAAGGTTGGGAAGTAAGCCTCACTTTGGTTTGTCCTTGTTATGTGAAGACAGTTAATTTCAGGTTGTTTAGCATGTCAGCCTTACAGTCTGTGGCCTTGAAGGGTTGGATGTCAGGCTCTCCTCAAAAGGAGCTTGTCCCTTCAAATTTCCCAGTGTTGGTTTTTCTGTGTATCGTTACATGGCCATTTATTATTTCTACACTTTTTTTTTTCCAGTCTGGAGGGCTAATCTCAGTCAGTATATTTAGATCAGAAATTCTCAGTTCACATTTTCCATTATGTTAGGATTTTCCCAAAGCATGAAAAGGTTTTAAATTTTTAAACTAATTTATATGATAAAAATCTGTCTAAAGTAACACAAGTAATATTGAGTTCTGAAAACTTACAGGCCCTTCCTTGTTATACTGAATAATGCTTAATAAAACTGTTTAACTATAAAGTCAGCACATCTCCAAAACATATACAAATTATTAAGTATTATATAGTTGTTTGATAAATGATTTATAGTAGTTCACTCTATAGAAGAATTTGAACAAACATTGTATACTACCTACTATGTCATTAGACTTCAGAACAAGGTGTGTAAGAGAGATGGTGATTTTGATTTAATAGATGAAAAAATGACTAAAAAATTGAAAATATACAAAATTACAATAAAGAACATTTAAACCACCCTCAGTCTGCTTAGGGACAGGAATTAACTTTTTTTTTAAAGACCATTCCTATATATGTTTGAGTGCATGTACACAGTTTCTGCAAATAAGTTATGTGTAATTCTACTTCTGTGTTTTTATTTTCTTTTTATGGTATATTTTAATGTTAATTTATATTGCTCCTTAGTTTAAACCTTGAAAGGCTAATAAGATTTCAATTTCATAATTTTTATGCACATGACATCATAATCTGACATAATACCTACTTCTCTAAATTAAAAATTATGACAATCTTAAATTATACTTGGTGTTTTTAAAGTTGATATAAATTCTTTAATGTTTTTTAAGTTTCTTAATGCCTTTTTTGTTTATGTTCCAAGGCCAAACTGTTTTCAGATAGTAGTTCAGCACTTTAGTGAAGAACATTACATCTTTTACTTTGCAGGAGAAACTCCAGAACAAGCTGAGGTGAGATCACTATTTCCAAAACTATTGCGATCTGGGCTAGCCTAACTTCTTTCTTAACTAGGGTAGAAAACTACTATGGTACAGTTTTATGAAAGCATGTCTGAAACCTTAGTATGTTAATAAGTGAGAAACTGTCCAAGTTTTTGCTTTCTTTTCCTTTTTAACAAACAGTGAAGAATTATTAAGGATAAAAAGTACCATACTCTGAATTCAGTTGAGGCTAATCATTTTAAATCATTCTATTTTCCTAAGTTAGAGGTGTTCTCCATATAACCCAGAAGTAACCCAGCTAGTTGTAATATTTCTGGAAAGTTTAACTATATTTTGTATGAATATGACTATTTTTCTGAGAAGAATCTTTAAGAAACAAACGGGGTTAAAAGTGAATGACAGTCTCTTTGTTGACAATAGAGCATTGTCTGTCAGGCAAGGATATGAATCAGGTGGCCCTAGATAGGCCCCTTGACTTAAGTATTAGAGTAAGAGAACTACTATTATTTTGTTTTCATTTTGCTGAGATAGAAAATTATAGTGTAGTATATTCTGATACTAGAAATGGCAGTCTAGGGATAGAAATAATAATTAAATATAAAAATAAACTGATAATTGGATAAACTCATGTATGTTTCTTTGCAATACTGTTTTTTTTGTAGGACTGGATGAAAGGTCTGCAAGCATTTTGCAGTTTACGAAAAAGTAGCCCAGGGACATCTAATAAACGCCTTCGTCAGGTGAAATTTTATCATGTCTACAGTCTTATTTTCTATCACTTCGCTTTATTTTTTTCTATACATGCTATTTTTCCAACATTTCTTAAAAATAGAAAGATTTAGTCTTTCAAGCATTTTATAGCCTTGCTGTCACTTGTTTGACTTGATAGCAGATTGCTTTGTGGAACAGAATTCTTTATATTTGTACTCTGCTTCCTAGTCTACTGTGCCAACTTAAAAAAAAATAGATTGTCTTTCTGGTTACAATTCAAAAGCAGTAACAGAAACCCTTATTTTGTGTATCTTTTTCTTGCTTGGAAAATTATCTCAGGTAAAATGAAAGATACTTGTGAAAAGTTAATCATATTCACAGCAGGATCCTGTTTGTTTGCGATCGACTACACAATTTTTAGGAACTAGTCAGTCTTATTAAAATGTAAGCCTTGTGTATACTTTTGTTAATAGGAAGTTAAGCTAAGTTTCTTTATCTAGATATATACTGCATGATTACCTTTTCTTAATTGTTTTCATTGTTAGAGATAGGGGTTGTCTGTAGCCTAGGCTAGGTTCAGACTTGCATTAATCCTACACCAGTGTCCTAAATGCTAGGATAACAAGTGTGAACAACCATAACTGACTCATTTCTTGGGGATCACATCTTTCGTTGTTGCATTAAAATTACCCCTAGATAATTGGAAGTAGTCAAACTCTAATGTGGTTGGAATTTTGAAGAAAGTTAAGACATTGTATATTTATGGAGCAAAATGACCCCTATTAATGAATATTTTTAGTAACCTTGTTGAATTTAACAGATTTTTTTTTTTTTTTTTGATTTTTCGAGACAGGGTTTCTCTGTGGTTTTGGAGGCTGTCCTGGAACTCGCTTGGTAGTCCAGGCTGGTCTCGAACTCACAGAGATCCGCCTGCCTCTGCCTCCCGAGTGCTGGGATTAAAGGCGTGCGCCACCAACGCCCAGCTAACAGATTGTTTTATTGGAAGTATAAAAAGTTGTTCTTAGGTAACGACATACTATCTGTAGCAAATTTTGGCCTTTGTCCCAAGGACATTTAATTTTATATGTACTAATCCTTTATACACATGTAGTCTTCTACATTTTACATGTAAGGAAGGCAAGGATCAGAGACTGCCTTGTATGTTGAAGGTTACACAACTGAAGGTAGAGAGAAAGAGTAACTGTATTTTATAGTAGGAAGTAGATGAACAGTTCTGGCACCTACACTGGTGATACATTAATTTCTTAGAATGTGTCTTTTCTGTAGCATCATAAAATGAGTGGCTTAAGAAACTTAGCCTGGACTCTTTTAGAGCAGTAAAATCTTCACGAAGCATACATTGATATTTGGAGTTTTGAAATGGATGGTGACAGCTGATTAGCAAAGTTTATTTCTTGAACTACTAAGAAAAACAAATCACTGTTTTTATATACAGGTCTTGAAATATTGGGTATGAATTTTTCTGTTTTCTTTAGGTCAGCAGCCTTGTTTTACATATTGAAGAAGCCCACAAACTCCCAGTAAAACACTTTACTAATCCATATTGTAATATCTACCTGAATAGCGTCCAAGTAGCAAAAACTCATGCAAGGGAGGGGCAAAACCCAGTATGGTCAGAGGAATTTGTTTTTGAGTAAGTCCTATTTTATCATATTCAATCCATTTTTAGAGTCATGTTTCCTATTGTTTATAAATAAAATTATCTAAGTTCCTGTTATTTGTCAGGTGTTAGGTGTTTCAGTAGTTTTTTTTGTTGGATTTCTCATCTTTATTAATGTCTTTGGATTACTGAAAAGTATTGAGAAAATGTTTTCTATATTTTCTAGAGCTTGATTTAATTGGTTATTAGTGGTTTAGGAAGTTTTAAGAGTAGTTACCAGTATTCTTGTGTAACAGGTTATATAAATCTGATATTAAATGTAACACTGAATTTTTAAACAGAGATATCTAATTTTTCTCCTTTCTTCTTAGTGATCTTCCTCCTGATATCAATAGATTTGAAATCACGCTCAGTAATAAAACAAAGAAAAGCAAAGATCCAGATATCTGTAAGTTGATTAAAAAGCTTTCTAAAGTAATGAAAGTATGTTGTATATATTGTCTTAAGATGGAGATGAGAAACATGCTGTGCAGTATACTACTAACCATTGACTGCTCAGGAGACTATTAAGGAAAGAACAAAATGGCTAAAGTATATGTACTGTAGACCTTACTGTTTAAAATACACAAATCTACTCTTCCTTTCCCCAAAGAATAGGACAAGAAAATGGTAGTGGTGATCATTTCTATTTTTTAACTTCCCCTTATTTCCTACTTAAAATATTAAAGGTTCCATTCAGACTAGAGATGTAGCTCAATGTTAGAGTATTTGTGTATTATGCAGTAGTCTGGAGACTAATCCCTAGCTCTAGAATATTTAGCTGTGCTGTTTTCTGTTGTAATAGCCAACACTCTGTCCCTATTCTGAGCAGCACACTTCTTCCTATCCTGTTGGTAGGACAGATGGCAGTGGTTTAGTGATTCTAATCAGGGTGAATTAGGTTAATAAGCCTTCTTACAACTCAGGCTTTTAGGGTAAGCAATGATATGTACTGACAGACAAATCAAAACCTGAAGCTCTCTGAATAAATGTTTATTCTGTAATTGCTTATATTTGTATGTGTTTCTCTATTGCTTATATGATAAAATGGCACAGTAATGGCACAGAAAGAAAGCCATACTTGTTTGGATTGTGGTCTTTATTGCTTTACCTTTTTAACCTGCCTTGCTAACTCAACTCACAGGTTCCTGTCTGGAATGGATTTTTAACTCCCTTAGGCTGTTATGTATCTTTGTGTCTGAAAGTATTATCCACTGTTGTAGTACTTACCCCACTGCATCCTCTTTGATAGCTTAAGACATTCTCCATGCACGTCAGACACCATGTCTTAATCATTTCTTAATCCCATATTCCCAACCTATGACTGAATGTCACGTTGCAGGCCTTTAGTAAATGAAAAGAATAACCAGACCAGTTAAGTATTGGCTTTGTGATGTTATTGAAGCTTGGTTAATGAAAAACATTAAAAACCATTGATAAAACTTTATTGAGAAAATGTATGACCATAGTGGTCTTTCTTTTGTAGTATTTATGCGATGCCAGTTGAGCAGGTTACAGAAAGGACATGCCACAGATGAATGGTTTCTACTCAGCTCCCATATACCACTAAAAGGTATTGAACCAGGATCCCTGCGTGTTCGAGCACGCTACTCTATGGAAAAAATCATGCCAGAAGAAGAGTACAGTGAATTTAAAGAGGTACTATATTAAACATAAATGTTAACTATTTAATAAAAATCCATCAAGCTAAATAGTAATGTCTTAGACTAGTAGCATGCTAGTAGCCAGAGATAAAAAACAAGGCTAGAAACATATAGGCTATAAACGTACTCCATTGTTAACAATTGTATTCAGTAGATAATATTCTTTTACCATCCCATTGGTGTCCAATGATACATAATGCTACATACTTTCACAGTCTTCTTTTATGTCATTTTTAGCTTATACTACAAAAGGAACTTCATGTAGTCTATGCTTTATCACACGTATGTGGACAAGACCGAACACTACTAGCCAGCATCCTACTGAAGATTTTTCTTCATGAAAAGCTTGAATCATTGTTGCTATGCACACTAAATGACAGAGAGATAAGTATGGAAGGTAATATATGGATGTGTGATACTTTGAAAAATACAAAAATATATATGATTTTATATATCAAACATGTGGGCTCTGTCTTTAGTGTATTAAACTGGAGATTGTAAACTTAAATCATTTTACAAAGTATCTGAGATTCTTTATTATGGGAATGGGTTGCTATTTTCTAATTCTCTCACGGCAGAGTAAGTATTAGAAGCTGTAAGAAAATGATTTCTTTAACCAGACTCAACGTGTGATTATCAACAATAGCATAGGATTTATCATATTACATCAGTTTTTACTTAGTCTATGAGAAGTTAGATGTCATCCATATTTCTAGATTTATAGCAGTTCCGAGGCTAACGAATATCACTATGCTTTGCACAGCTTAATGTATTTATTTCTTCTCATTGATATTTATGTAAAATGTACATGACTTAAGTTGTATTAATACAGTTCTGTTAAGGTACTCTAACCTGCATTTTGTGTGTAGATGAAGCCACTACCCTGTTTCGAGCTACAACACTTGCTAGTACCTTGATGGAGCAGTACATGAAAGCCACTGCCACACAATTTGTTCACCATGCTTTAAAAGACTCCATTTTAAAGATAATGGAAAGCAAACAGTCATGTGAGGTAGGAATTTATTGTTTAATATTTGCAGCCATTTTAATGAGAACTTTTAACAGATTATAGCTCTGGGAAAGTACATTTCTAAAATTTGTCAATGCAGTTATGCCCTCTGTAATAGATTTATAACACGCCCCACACACACACCGTGCACATGTGTGCACACACTTGGCATTTCTCCTAATTACTACTGTTGATCAAGTATACCTTGCTTTAAGAAAATGTAAACATAAATTGAACATTTTTCCAAGGGACTTTTGTTGTACGTGTTCTGTTACTCTAAAAAAAGTTGTTTTGAAACTTTGGGACAATAGTATATACAATAAGGTATCTTTAGGATGGAACCTAAGTCTAAGCATGAAATATATTTGTGACTGAAGTTCATTTGACACAGTTCTAGGAGGCTTGTTTTATGATTTTGGCCCATCATGTGAAGTCAGATGCGGAATTTCCCATTTATAGTGTCCTGTTGGCACCCAAGTCACACCTAAGGATGCTAACATCTTTTCCTTAGAGAGCTCTATAGTAGTTCTGAAGATCAGGATGAAAAGAATAATAATCTTTTTAAGATGATTAAGGTTTCAGTGTGAGTTCATAAGCAACCATGCAGTCATAAGTAGAATCATGCAAAACTATTCTATTTCATGGATGCTACAGAACAGTTACAAAGGAAGACAGTATAAAACTTTATGCTTGGTGGATACAGTGTTAGTAAAATAAGGAAATACTTTTTTTTAACACTTGGAACAGGCGATCGGTAATTCCAGCATTACTTACTATGAAAATCGACAAAAGTCCTTCAGATATCTGGCAGATCAGAACATACTGATTGGGGGTGCAGTGTACTTGAAAAGTTCTGAGAAGAGATTACGATTCTACTTAAACATTTTGACTATTTTCCTTAGCCCCTACTTTGAACCTCATTAAAAACAGTTTTGTTTTGTTTTTCCTTTTTAATGTTCACTTGAGTATCTGGGAATGGATGTTTAGCAAACATATTGAATTTGCATTTGTGGAACAGTTTGACAGCTTGGAAAAAAAATAACTGGTCATTTGCCATGATTTATCTGAATTGATAATCACTAAAATGAATTTGTATTGATTTGTTCCTTCTCTTAGTTAAGTCCATCAAAGTTAGAAAAGAATGAAGATGTGAACACTAATTTAGCACACCTATTGAACATACTTTCAGAGCTTGTGGAGAAAATATTCATGGCTTCAGAAATACTCCCACCGTAAGTTGTCAAATTATTTGCAAAAAATCAACTAATCTGTTTTCTTTTAATGAATGCTTTCTTGGTATTATACTCAGATTTTCAATACTTAAAAGATGGATTATGAACTGTGTGTGGATGGTGCATGCCTTTAATCCCAGCACTTGAGAGGCAGAGGCAGGCAAATTTGTGAGTTTGAGACAGCCACGGCTACACAGAGAAACCCTGTCTCAACCCGCACCCCCCTCCCCACACACAGAAAAAGATGAATTATGTTTAAGGAAAAAAGAGTAAATGTTAAGGCAGCCAGAATAAAACACCTGTCAATATTCCCAGTATTGGAGTGGTTTGGGAGTTTGGGCCAGCCTGGGCTACATACCAAGATCCTGTCTCCCAAAAAGGGAAAATAGAAACACATACGTTTACAAATTAAACTATGTTTAGATGGACTGAGTAAGTCTGGCTTATACTGTATCTTAGTGAATGAATGAATAAATGACATGTGTCAGATATGCAGACAGTATCTGTAAATCTAGTTTCTAGTCTTGCCTAACATCAGAGTCCCAGGAAACAAAAGCCAAAGTCACATAGGTACACAAGATACCAGTGCCATGTCTGCTTACAATTCAGTATGAATAAATTCACTTGTTTAGATGGAAGAAGTCAAAATAATAGAACAAGTACAACTTTAATTCCTCTGTATCTCTTGTCTAATAACGTGTTTTATACTTTAACACAAATTAAAATCAGTGGAGTCAATCTTACTGCATTATGTTTGTATTTATCTTAATAAATGTCCTTATTGCTTTTGACAAAATATCTTTCTGAGATGAACAGATCAAATGTATTACAATATGGTATATTGGTTGGTAAATTAAAATTTTGGTTACCAGTAGATTATCATTATGATACTTCCTGAGATGTTTATGTTATTTTGGCAGGACACTGAGATATATTTATGGGTGTTTACAGAAATCTGTTCAGCGTAAGTGGCCTACAAATAACACCATGAGAACAAGAGTTGTTAGGTAAGAGTCACTCTTTCATTTGTCATAGTCACTGTATGCATCACACACTGATTTGTTTGTGTATGTAGGCAGAGATAGAGGAAATTAGTGCTTGGAGAAGTGCAGTAGTTGAACCATCTAGGTTTTAATTGATTAGTAACATCTTTGATTTCAGGCTCTCATTTATTCTGTTTATCACATTAGGAACTGCTTTGGCAACTAATGAAATCTGAGAGATCATATATGGACTTAATTAAATTATTTGCTTAAGTTATAAACTGTTAGGAACTAAACAGAACCAAAGCAAAACTCCTACAACCACCTAATATGATTAATATTGTTCAACAATTTGTTAAACATATCTCAGTCACTACAAAGTACCTAGATATTTAGTAGAAATAAATCAAATATAGTTTTCTAGTGCTTTTGGAAAGTACATATTACCAGTCACTTTACATATGGTTTTACATTTCTAATGTCAATTTTGTAGGCAGACAGAATTTCTATTAGTGACCTAAGGGCATAGCTCTGAAGTAAGGCACTAGATTAACACTGAGAGGGCCTGGATTTGATTCTACCCTAAATAAAATTCTACACTAAGACAAACTGAAGAACTGTAGGAAGAAAGACAAAGTGTTCTGGTAAACTAATACAACAGGGAATCTGCTAATTGAATTTAATGTGACAAGGTGCTTTAGAAGTTTTTCATACCTGAAGTCGATCTTCCTTCCTTAAAGTTTTAAATTGTGTAGCAATCATGTAATTTAATATAAAATTACCTTAAAAATTCAGAAATAATGTTGCCAGTTCAGGTTTCTAGTTAAGTATTAAGATACTTTCAGTAAACCTTATATATAGGAGCTTTCTTTAAGAAGAAATATAAAAAAGGTGAAGTTATTAGTTCTATAATTATAGAAGGAATTTTATAAACTGTGGGGACGAATGCTTGCCAAAGTTAGTTATTAACAACATATACTTAATATCACTGACTGAAAGAGGCAGAGTAGGATATCTTTATAAGCTTACATTAACGACAGAACTTTCAACTGTTGTGCGTGTTTTAATTTGTTAAGGATTCATTGATAGTTACAGTATATGCCAGTGTTGTCAGCAGTATTGATACAGCCGTCTTAATTCATACTCATGGACTTTTCTGTTTAAATAAAGTTTGAAAGACAAGCAAGAAAGTAGGTAATTTGGAACCTTACAGAACTGTTACCTGATTTGTAAAAGGTTTATTTTAATCCTTATAATCTTATTGCAGTCTCAGTGTCCTAATACACTACTTTGCCTAACAAAAATACAATTTACTCATCTGCAATAAGCAGCTGAGAGAGTAATTGCAAACTTCCAAAGTTAATCTGAAATTATGCTTGCCTTACAGCTTTCTTAATGACTTTATTTGGGCTTCCTCGTGTTGAAAATAAAGATTATGGTTCTAAGTTTAATTTTTATATGTTTGTATTTTAAATACATAGTTTTCTAAAAAACTTTTCCCTCCCAATTAGTGGTTTTGTTTTTCTTCGGCTTATCTGCCCCGCTATCCTGAGTCCTCGGATGTTTAATATCATTTCAGGTAATTACCTTTTAATAAACTTTGAAATGGGACAAGTCTCAGTACTTTCATAGTATTTGAAAAAGAAAAAATTCTTGAAGTCAGAATTTAAAAAAGTACACTAAAGCACTATTCCCTGCTTTCTTTTAATATTAAAGATGTTAGGTTTTGTTTTTTGGTCCCTATGAATTTTATTTAAAAAGTTTTCATTATATTTATCTTAAGCACATAAGTGTATGTGTACAGGCATTTCAGGCATTTGCTTGCCATGATGCATACACAGGGGTCAGAGGATAATTTCTGGGAGGTGATTGTCATCAGGTCACTAGGCTTGGTAGCAGCACTGAGATACCTTGCTGGCTCTTGCACTCCCAATGTTTTCAGGTTAGGAAGCCCTTCTATCTTGTCCAATGTCTACATCAGGTTGCTGTAAGCTGAACTTCTTTTAAGATGCATTAGTAGTTTGTGAACATTAACATAGAAGGTAGCCCAGATTCTTCCAGTTATAGAACATAAATTGACCATTTTATTTTCTAAGCTTGATTCCCATTTTGCTTTTCATTCATTGCCCATTATGGAAGTTTTCAGATGTGTAAACTTAAAAGAAAGTGTTAATATAATTTAATGTCATAATGAGACAATATTAATGGAAGGAAACTGTTGAGGGAGATCAATGCAATAGGGAATACATTTATTTACCAGAATAAGAACTTGCACACAAAGGCTGGGGAGTCAGAAGCATGGCAGACTTCCAGAGGAAGAGAAGAGGGATTTTCTTTCACTTCCTTTTATCTTCACCTGTCCTAAATTTCCTTATCCTGCCCTTAGGTAGCTTTGTGGGGCTCACCCCTACAATTCCCCTTTTAGTCTAAACAGAAGACTTAAATTTGATACACACTCAAACATATACAACATATATACAGAGGGTGATAAGTAAGTTATAATGTACTTATATACTAAGCTAAACGTATCTATTCCATCTAAATTCTAAACTTTTTTATACTAATTATTTGAAGCTCAAAGCTGTATTAAAAATTATTTGAGCTGGAAATGCATTATGTAGTTACAGAACATAGGAAGCTGAGGCACAAAGGTCAAGGCCAGCCTAGACTATTTAGCTAGACCATGTCAGCACAATGGTTGTGAACCCACGTGCAGAAAGTTGTCTGAAGGACTTCTGGATCTTAAAAACAAAGAAAGCCATTTTTCTTCACTTTTACTTTCATACTCATCACATTGCTCTAATTTTCATTACTACTGAAGTGATTGAATACATGCATATTAAGAGTCAATACAGGACTGGTGACATGCTTCAGTGGTTAAGATAACCAATACCCATGTCCTGTGGCTCACAGCCAACAAAACCAGCTCCAAGGGATCAGACACCCTTGTCTTGCTTCTGTGTGTAGTAACACTCCTTTGCACATAATATATCCTCACATGGATACATACAATTTTTTAAAAAAATGAATGAAAGGGTTAGGATTTGTTCTGAGAGTTTTACCTAAACACTGGCTTTAAACTGCCACTTCAACAGTATTTAAAGTTGAGTTACATTTTTACAGTATCATCTTAAACAGCCCGACTATTATAAGTTGCTGTTACTATCGTGGGCTGGAGATGTAACGATCAGTAGAATGCTGACAGAGCACATGTGAGACCCTAGGTTCAATCTGTGGTACCTGATAAAACTCATGAGAAAAGGGAGGAGGTTAGAAATCCAAGGTTGTCCTTGAGTGAGTTTGAGACCAACATAGGACAAGCGAGAAAAAAAAAAGCGGGGAAAGGGGCTTGTCAGTTTCTGTTTCGTAGCTACAAATACTTTTCATTTACATCCATTTTCTATATTCTACAGAGAAGTATTTCATGAGCTCAGAAACTGATCCTTCAGATGAACTATATGCAGTTATTAGTAATTCCTTACTAAGACTGCAAAATGTTCCCCTAAGTGGGTTGAAATTAGCTTTGTGAAACCTGAAAGGTTTCTAGAGTGACAGTCTTAGCCATAAAGCAGCTTTTTGAGGTATTCTGGGATATTGTCAGCCAGCTGGGAATTATTCAAGTTTGTAGTTCACAAAACAAGAAGCACTTATAAATGTATTCAATTTTTTCCCTTTTAACTCAAGTTCTTTGGAATTAGGCCATACACTTTTTATGACTATCCAGAATATATTCTGAGTAAAGGATTGTTAGTATTTATTAGTAAAGGAAAACTAAAAGCACTAAATTTTTAATGCTTTTGACCTGAAAGTACCTTTGGAGTTGGTGTCATTGGTTGTACCCAATTTTCTTCTAGATTCCCCATCTCCTATTGCTGCAAGAACACTGACATTAGTGGCTAAGTCTGTGCAGAATTTAGCAAATCTTGTGGAATTTGGAGCTAAGGTATTTTGATACTTAAAATTCATTGATCACATTTTAAATGGTTATTTTATTTCACAATCAACAATCTTTAAAGCACAGTGGACTATGTAAGTACTGGAATAACACAATTACCTGCTTTTGATTTAGTATGTGACAAACTCCTTGCCCAATTCAAGTATGTACCAACTAGTTAGTATGTTTTTCTCAGTCAGATGTTTATCCTCAGACTTGTCATAAACTTTGGTGTGTAATTAATAATTAAATACACATTTAGGCTTCTGCCTAAATAGGGAATTACCTATTATTTCTTGCCAAATACAGTAATTTTTTTTCCTCCAAAAATATCTACTTGCTTTTATGTATATGACTGTTTTGCCTGCATGCATGTATACTAGTCTGTGTTTGTTGCTTACCTATGCCAGAAGACAGCACCAGATTCCCTGGAACATTAGTTTTGAGCCATCATATGGGTGCTGGGAACCAAACCCTGATCCTCTCCAAGAGCAGCACGTGTAGTTAATACTGAGGTGCCTCTCCAGCCCTGTAGATAATCCTATTTATGTTTTGTTGTTTTTCTTAGAGACTTACCTTATCACATTTGAGGTTCATTATTTGATACTGCCCTAACTATAAATTATAATAGGTTTATAGTTAGGATTTTAGTTAAGTAGTTAACATTTATGGATTATCTTTTCAATTTACCTGAAACTAAGACATATTTTGTCCCACTGCAATCATAGGGAATATTTGGTTTCACTGTATTTTAACTTCCTACAATATGTTGGATTCTTCATAATTTATCAGTAATAAAGTCTAATGTACATATTAAAAATTTGTGTCTGCTAAGCTATATGTTAAGTGATTTTTAATTTTAATTTTTTACAACCATATAGTTGTTTATATTAGAGGCAAAAATCCATATAGTAATTCTTCCTACCTGTGTAGTTTTTGTAAGGCATATGGATCCTATGTTTTTAATTTTTTAGGAACCTTATATGGAAGGTGTCAATCCATTTATCAAAAGCAACAAACATCGCATGATCATGTTTTTAGATGAGCTTGGGGTATGTATATAATTTTTACATTCTTTGAGAATGAATTTTGGCATATAAGCATAACCTTTAGATTTTAAAACCAGAACTTCAAAATAAAATCTTCTATGCAAAAATTTTTCACTTATTCTTCTACAAATTGCTAATGTGTATAATTGTGGCTTTCAACCAGCCATATTTTAGACTGTCTTTTCATTCATTATCCTTTAGCTATTGTTATATTTAGTCTTTTTACGTTATAGCTAAAATAAGATTTTAAGCCAGTTAGATTGGAACCTAAAGTTAGAACTAGATGAAACAGTGTAATTACTATGCCTCATTTTAGCCTTAAAAATAAAATTGAAAAAATTAAAGAATATATATAATTTCTGAGACACTAAATAGTAAAGTTAAATTTTCTATACCATTTCAAGTAAATAGATACATGATGTATTGTGTGTACACAAAGGGAAAAAAGTATAAAATAGCATGTATGTGTGTTGAGCTAGATTTATGTCATCAGAATTGCTGAAGATTAAGTTATCTATGTTTTGGAATACATTAGTAATATTCTGATTCAGTGATTCAGTTCAAAGCACATGTTCATCACCACCACACAAATATGGCAAAAAAAAAAAAAAGGATGGCAGGTAAGCCCAGCATTGTAAGATCTGTATATGAAATTTCTAAGTAAACTCCTGTATTCCTAATAAAAATATAGGTGGTCTATTTTCCCTGAACTTTATTTTATCCTTTCTACTAACCTTCAACCGCTATGAAGGAAAGCAAGATTATAATGTTTTGCATCTTGTAATGTTTAATCCATTGAACTGCTTAGCAAAAATGAACATATTTGAGTTATTTCTTTACTTCACAAAACTAAAATGCTTTCCAACCTAGAAATGTGTAACAAGCACATGGAATATATCTAGGATTAATTCAGCCACACATTAAATTTTACTTCAAGGCTTGAAATAATGCTGGCATTTAATATAATATAGTATTATAAATTTATTATGATGGCTAAGTTACTCCATGAACCATAAGCACTATAATGCCCAGTGAACTTACATTTTTATCTTGAGCAGTCTACAGAAATCACAAAGTAAATCTTTTAAATTTTCATAATGTAGTTCCTCTTTAGATGCTGGTCAATTTATATACAGTATCTTAGTGGTATTCAGTCTGGGCTTCTAAGTTTAATTAATCAAAATTAGCAATTAACAATGATATCTATTTGGTATATGCTCTAAATTAAAAAGGAAAAAAAACAACTCATGATACTGTCATCCTGTGGAAGAGTGTGGAACCTGGATTCCTTGTGAATAGAGATTCTAAAACCTATGTATAGGAGAATGAAAATTCTTAGAAAAATTGTTTTTTTAATACCTAGTTAGGATAGTTAAGAGACTACAAGGATTTTTATTTCTAAATGCAGTTTTATGATTCCCTTAAAGAATGTACCTGAACTCCCGGACACTACTGAACATTCTAGAACTGACCTGTCTCGTGATTTAGCAGCCCTGCATGAGATTTGTGTAGCTCATTCAGATGAACTGAGAACACTCAGTAATGAGCGTGGTGCACAACAGGTAGGTTTTACTAAACAGATGCTACATATAAAACTGGCAAGTGAGTTATTGTCAGTCGTGAGGCATGTTATTCCCTCAGCTACTCTCATACCAAGTACATGAGCAAAGTTACTTGTGAAACACAGGAGAACTATAAGGGAAATTTGAAAGTATCTACAGATGATACCTTATTAGTGATTAAGTTGGTGTGGATCACAGCTCACACCTTAAAAAACATATAGATTTCATGCGGTCCATACCAATAGATGTAGGGGTGTTAAGAGAAGCTTTTCTTGAGAGGAGCCTTCCCGCCCGCCTGGTTCCAGATCCGCATCAGTCCCAAATAAACACACAGGAGGCTATATTAATTATGAAGCTGTTGGCCTTGCTTGTCTCTTACTGGCTAGCTCTGCCTTAAGTAATTACCCCATAATTGTTAATCTAAGTATGTCTCTTACCGGAGAGGTATCCGGCTTCCTACCCCAATGGCGTTACATCTCGAACTCTCCTGTGTTTCTCCTTCCCAGCATCCTCCTGGATTCCTAGCCCCACCTATCTAGATTCCTATTGGCCAGACAGTGCTTTATTAGCATAAGACTTCCCCAACATCTCCTCTTTTCTGTTTAAACAAAAAGAAAGGTCTTAACTTTAACACAGTCAAATTGTGTATAACAGAACAGTTATCAAATAAGAATGTAGTTACAATATTTTAGCAAGATTTAAAGAAAATATCATCCATCCCATCCTTGTGAGTCCAAAGTTCTATATGTATCTTTTATCATAACTAAGGAAAACTATAATTATAACTATCTATCTTCAACTCTGTTAAGAGAAGCTTGAGAAGGAGCCGTGTTTTTCGTTAAATGTTTCAACATTATGTTCCAATTTTTCAATTCTATCTGTGGAACACATTTTTCCTGAAAGTAATTCAATTTTGTGTTCCGTCTCTTTAAACCTGTTCGTCAGACCTACATTATCATTTTTAATATCCTGATATTTTCTACCAACCCTTTCTTACTCTCCTGCAATGAATTTTGCATTTCCTGAATCCTTTGTATTAAGATTTCAAAACTATCCTGCGATGACTGTATGACCTGCATAAGTTTAGTCCTATTTTTGAGCCATTTCATTAACAAAATTATATTGATTATGAAGCTAATAATCACCATCGTGGGTAGGAAGTACCTTTCAGTCTTATATCATAGGGGGGTATATTTAAATAAGGAATAGAACTGGAAAGGGTTTTTAATTGACCTAGTGTTAAGTCATTGTAGATAGTTTTTTGGCTAAGGAAGTTAAATAGGGAGAAAAGGCATGGGGGAAGTATAAATCAATATACCCACATCCTAAATCTGGTTCATTTCTTCATGGTTTCAACTATCACTCCACTGCTGTCCGTTTTGGCAGAAATTTCACAAAAAAAAAGTGACTATGAAGGCACTTCTACAATCTTAACATAGTCTAAATAATAGAGTTCCAATTGGAAAACGTTAGAGTAGTTTATTAACAAGGTTTACAATGACAAATTTAGTGTGGTAAGATCTTTTCTCTCTGGTTTACTACTCAGTTTAACTCACGTTTTAGTAATGAGTATAATGCTGTTGCCTTAAGAACCCCATTGCTTTTATGTACATCCAAATTTCCATCTTGAAATTTTCGATTCTTTGTTTAGTGATTTTTCACCCCCCATTGTTTTTCCTTGTGTCTAGCATGTACTGAAAAAGCTTTTGGCTATAACAGAACTGCTTCAACAAAAACAAAACCAGTATACAAAAACCAATGATGTCAGGTAGCAGCCTGGTGTTCTACATGGATTCAGCATGCGCAACATGGTAATTCATATCACTATGTCTTCTTTGCTCTTGCCAAAAAAAGGAGAGAGAGAGAGAAATAGCACACCTTCCCACATTCCAGTGATGTGTGAGCTATGCAAACAAAAGCCCAAGATTCTGCTGGCGCTGCCAGCACCTTTGTAAGCTATCTGTGCAGAATATTTGCACTTTTTCCACATGGGATCTTTACCAAACTCTGAGCCTTGGTGTACAGATCAACTTTCACAAAAAAAGGAAAATGGAAAAAAAAAATTAAGTCTTGAACTTTGAAAATATATTTTCAGTATATCCATTTGCCAAAGTTTTGCTGTCTCTTGGAAGAGGAACTATCAAATCTACTGACAAGAAAATGCATCCTATTGGACAACGGAATTTTTAACTGGATTGCAGACTCTTCTTCCTTGTTAAGAATATGACCATTTGACTGTTCACTGAATTTATTTGTATTTACAGTTTCCAGAGTTTGACAATATAATAGGAACAATCTTGCTGTATACCTTTAAAAAATACTGTGCTATTCTTCCTGGAACTGTTAAAAGACAACATATAGAATGGATGAATCTATGCTCATCAGCTTTATTTTTTAAACATACCACCTATTTTGTTGGAATTGTCAAGACTGTACTTAGATCTCATGGTTTCGTTAAAATGTTTACAACAGTAAATAGTTTAAATTCAATAAACATTATCGGTCATTGTACCAGTCAATGCATGTTACCCATCTGACCATTTTATAGGTTACAGATGTCTGTCATGTTTAAACAAACTGCTAAACTACTCATGCTTATTCTAAGGTGACTTTTGTTACTGCTTTGATTATACAGACAACCTCATCAGCCACTTAACAGCTTATACATCTTTCAACTTGTGTTTGTTTTTTCTGATGGATATTTAGTTTGTATAGTTTCATCTGTTCCTGTGTTTGTGTTTTTGTGAAGTATTCACAAGGGTTAAGTTAAAATAAACTGAGGGATAGCTTGCATAATTAACCAGCTTACTATTTAATTTCACTATAATTTTCTTCTGCTTTTAGGGAGAGTTGAAGCCTTAGTAACAGAACAAGGCCCAGGAAAACTTTTATTGATTGTTTCTTTCACAGAGGACTTCATTTATTCACTCAATGTACAACTTGTTAAGCACCATGTCTTGTGCTGAAGACTTAAACAGTATGTAGCAGAGTATCCTTAGTAAAATAAAAACTACCAAGGTATTAATAAAAATAACTATCAAGGAAACTATTAATAAAACATTCCCTCAATAAAAATCTTTTTTTGAAGGCCTAGATTCCAAAACTATTTGATTGCATTCCTCAGAGATAGTGTATACAGTGAAAGATGTGAGGTAGTCAAAAGTTTAGTTCCCTTTGCTGAGGAACAAACGGAAGAGGCCTCAATGTATTCTTTAGAAAGGTGTTTGATATTACCATTGAGAGAGTTCCCTAGCTTAAATTGTGGCTGACTGCAGCCATAAAGGTAATTTACTGTCCTTACATAGCTTCAGTCAGGTTAACTGCTGTAACAAAAAGCAAAACAAAAACCATGCTTCTTGGGTTTGTTGAATTCTCTTTCTCTCTAACCCATAACAGTTCCTGTTCTTATTGGCTATGCAATGACAGTAACTCATCTCATTTCCTTAGCTTACAAGGTGAAAGGGCTACAGACTGGTTAATGTAGGTAAGGACTTTCAAAATTCGGCCAAGGTCCAAACTCTAGTGTAAGGCATTTTAGTTGATCCTCACCAATTGTACTTGTTCAGCCATGATGGCCTATCTGCCATTCCTTGGCTTGACATGCTTCTCCTTTTTTACCATTTATTTTAAAAGAATCCTCGTTTTTGTGTTTTTGTGTTTTACTGACATGTTTGTCTTAAATTAGAGTGGTAAACTTGTTACTTACCTTTATGGGCCCTGCAGTAGCTAGGTGGTTAGTGGTGAAATAAATAAAATCTTTCAAACTTTTTTTTTTTTAATGGGGTTAGGTAGAAAATTTTCAGAGGTACATGTGGACTTTGCTCTGATGCTAAACTTCAGTGATCTGAAAGAGAAACAGGAGACACACTGTGACCATTAGTTTACAGTCTATCATGCTGCTTTAACTTGAACTATAGTTGGGCATATAAGCTTTGGTTTTTATTCTATTATAAAGCATTGCACTTCATCAATTTTATTCCAGAACAAAAATGAAAACAACCAGAAACTCAAGCCATAAAAGTAACTACTAGAGATGAACATGAACATAAATACCACATTTTAAGATAAACTAAAATGCTACCTACCCTCCTGGGAAGTGTATCGTGGAATATGTAAAGCTGGGTAGATTTACATTTGAGGTAGTTCAGTTTCTCAGAATTCTTCAGGCCAGTTTGGGGGGGGGAGGGTGATCCAAAAAAACAAAACACTTGCCTAATAATATACACCTATCTGCAATTTGGTCCTAACTGTAATATCTACCACTTACTACATTAAGACAGTATTAATGCACAACAAATACATACTAGCATGCATAGCCCTGCTGTGAATAATCCTACCAGGAGTATGCATCACCCTTTTCCCCATTCTCTACTTGGGAAAGTAGCACACTGAGGTATAATTTACTAAAGTCATAGAGAAATCCAGGCATACCTAAATAATTTAATGTAATTAAATTATTTCATTTTTAAACTTTTGAATGTATCTCATCTACAAATTCCTAGTGACCATAATGCCTATTTTATATAGACTCACTTAGATATGATCATTTAATGATAAAAGTGAGTATATAATTTGCTATCACTTATTTGTAGTAATTTAAGATTTTTATCTAGACTCAAAAAGTTTATTTAAACCCAGATGTCAGTGACTCCTTAGAATAAGAGTGCCTAAGCACTAAACAGCTGCCCAATACACTCTACAGGCAGTAGTAATTCACAATTAGTTCAGTCTATTGAGCAAACATTTTGAAAAGCCATTTGTAAGACCTTCTGGAGAATGAACTCTATTTCCTTATCACTTCCAAAGTTTACCTATTAACTAAGGTTTGTTTTCTGCATTTCTTCTAAATGGGTAGGTTTGTTTAATCACATTTTGTTCAAAACAGTATAAAGAAGTACACCACAGTTAGACTTTGGCCATCGTAGGACAGAATTTGCTACTAATCTTAGTGAGTTACGAATATCCAAAGTAGGTAGTATTCAGCCTCTTTTCAAGTTATATAGAAAGCATCACAAGAAAAAATATAATTAAGTTTAATATATTTTTGATGTTTTCACATTGTACTACTTTAAAGAAAGTTAAATGCCAGACATGCTTCCTACTTCTGTTGCTTACACTGCCGTAGTCACTTCAAATGGTTAGAGAGAATCTACCAGGTCATCATCAGTCCATTCCTCCTAAGGGAAAAAAGGAGTAAGGGTAACGTTGAAGCAGGGAGCCAGTTCGTTTTTGTTTTTTTTTTTTTTTTACTCTTTAAGAAAATGCTGATTGACAACAGTCTACTATAGATTTGTTTTTCTGACATGTCTCCAGTGGCTGCAGCCAACCTTGGATTCTCCTGCCTCCCAAGTACTAGGACTACAGCTGTGGACTAAGTCCAGCACTTGACTGTGACTACAGGGACTCAACTGCCCACTGTATGCAGGAGTATATAAAGGCTCCCCTTGCCTCTACTTATCTTTGACTTAGAGACAATTTTAAAAAGTAGCACAAGGCAAGGGAGAATCCTTGGAGAATAAGAGACTGAATTTAACACCACCGCCTTCTCACATAGGAAGGATTCTTCAAGTTTTAAGAATATTGTAGTGTTAAAAAACAAAAGGAAACCCAAATCCGTTATGTGTTGACGAGGTACTCTGCATCCTGGTCAGCACCATGTAACAAGCAGCTGCCCCACATGCTCCTGCCCTCTGCCATGCTCACCCCCTGTAGTGGACTCTAACCACTCTGAACTGTTACAGATTGTTTTTTAAATTCAGACTCTGTATAAGAGGTGAGTAAAAAATAGGAATTTCAAACTTCAGAGGTACTTTACTTGTAGTCCCAGCCCTTGGAGGACTGAGGATTGGGAGTTCAAAGGCAATCTGGGCTATGTAGCAGAACACTGTTTAGAATATTCATGTCCCTACCTGTCTACAGTGCTTACAGTGCTCCAAAACAGTGCATCTTAACTTAGCTCATGGCAGAAAATGTAAAATAAATTATATAAAATTTACCTCTTCTTGTCTGGGTTTCTTTGATACATAGTCATCATCTTCATAGCCTTTCCTCTTCTTCCTATAATTAAGCAATTAGCAATTTGCAAAACTGATAGTAGCAACAAAACTATTAAAATAGGAACTAGCAAGGCTCTGTGAGCCACACCCAATGCAGTAGCTCCCAGCTACAATGCTGATACTCAGAGTGTGGCAACAGTAATGCCTTAAGTTCAGGCTAGCGCCGGTTAACACAATGAGACCCTATCTTCAAAAACAAAAGAAACATGTTTGCTGAAGAATAGAGACTAAACAAGGGATTATTTGTGACTACAAAAGCAATACTTAATCCAGTGTAGCAAGAACCTGCAAAGATTGTGAAAAGAGGCTAAGTATGGATATAAAACTCTACTAGTGACTGATGAGGTTTTGCGAAAATCCTGGGCTACTCAGTGATACCTTGTCTCAAGTAAACATTGCAAAGAGACTCCAGAAGAAAAGGTTGGAAGACCTTGTTTTCGTTATCTTAATGGCATACTAAAATGGAGCCCAACTGTGGTACACATCTGCAATGTCAATACTTGGGTGGGTGAAGCAGGAAGATTGAGTGTTGGAGACCCACTAGATCTTATAACAAGACCCTCCTAGGAACAATAAAAGGGCACACTATAAAAGCTATGGCTATTAAGAGTATGGTATCATATAAATCAGTGAATAAAGTAGACAGGCAAAAAGTGGCTTCAAAAATCTGGTGTTTAAACAACAAGCCAGAAAACTGTTCCTCTCACCCAAATGGAAAAGAGGACCTGGCGTCCTCTGCCCCACACACAGGCACCCACTTACTTCTGAACTGAAATACAACAAATAAATAAATAAATGGGATTTAAGCACTACGCCTTTAAATTTAATCTGTGATAAAAAAATTGTCATCTAAGAAAACCATGAAATATTAAAAAGCAAACTAGACAAAACTACTAATATTGGAGGGAGGACCTTATCCCTTATAAGCATTCTTTATTTTAAAAAAAGTATTAAGGTAAAATAAGAAAAATTTTTAAAGATGAGAACATAGAAAGCTTTATAAGAATAAAATACCTGAACCCATGTAGAAAAAAAGAAATTCAAATGGCTATCAAACCTAGAAACATAATATTCATAATTGGGAAATAGAAATGATCAAGGCAATACTTTTTTTCACTCAGACTGGCAAGAGTAAAAGATTGGTAATGTTAAGTGCATGCTTTGGATACACTGACACAAATTTTTCATGCATTTATCCAAGAAAGGGTTGGCAGAGGGTAGACCCATTTGCTAAGTTACTTCTGAGGCCAGGGTTGAGATAAGCAGTTACATAAAAGGGAACTTTGGTTTTTCTCAATGAGTGACTTAACAAGAATACAGTTACTGTATTATGAAAAAATAAAGGCAAAAGTTTTAATGACCAAGGAAAACAGATGCTCTGTGCTGAAATAGTGCTATTTAGTGTTGCTCTTGACCTATTTCCAGCCTGCACTGAGATGGCGAACAGACACTGTGTACTTACAGCAATTTGATAGACTAGTTTGATCATGGAATCAAATAAAACTGTAACTTACATTTTTAAAGTCTATTTTACTTTGTAGAAACTTTGGCTATATTTTATAAAAAATCTGTGATTTTTTTAAAGTCCTTCGTATACAAAGAAATATTCAAGACATTTCACAAAAATGTAGAATTCTTTTGGCAGAGGGCAAAGCAAATGGCAACTTGGAATAAAATGTAAATTCTGTCAATTAGGAATTTTGGAATATGACCCATTCCATTATTAGCTAGAACAGAATTAACAGATGAATGGTCCATAAGTACTTCAGGGTTTACAGGCCACACATGTTGGGAGTACCCTGCTAAACTCAGGCTGTAGTCCACCATGTCCAGATAGCTCTCTGGGCTCGCTGCAAAATGGAGGACTCCCTTTCCCTGGATAGTCTCTAGGCTTGGAGGCCTGACCTTACCTAGAAATTGTCCCTAAGCCTGGATGCCTGACCTATCGTCAAGGATGACCTTTGACATAGATTCCGGCAGATACTCTCCTTACACTGCCCGTATGATAACTAGGTATCAAGCTGAATGACAGGAGCCTACTGCCAAATGCAAATGAGGTGATGCCCCAGCTGCTATTACCATCCTATCTATCTCTCTTATTCTGGAATAAAGGTGAGCTGTAACACTGAAGCAGTGTCCCTGAGGCAATTTCTATTCATGTTCACAGCCATCCAAACCCTGCTCCCCACTTCCCTCCTCCCTTGTGGACTGGTGGTCAAGGATCCCCGAGGAGAAGGAAGATCCACACATAGTTTCTGCCACAGCCACTTTTCTGCCACAGAATGAAAAACAAATAATGGGCGCTCTATGTTCTCATAACTCTGCCTCTAGGAAAAAAACAGGTGTGGGCTAAATTGGTGGGTACTGAGCCTCATTTGCACATTTCAAAATCAATTTAAGAGCACAATTAAGTGCTACAGGACTTTTATTCACAGTAGATCAACTTTTCTCTACAGCTGTTATTGGTTACTACTGAACCCTACCAATTTCAAGATTTACACGAAGCCATGCTTTGAAGCCACAACAGTCCTGTAATTTGCACTTTGTACAGCTGTTGAATAGTTAGTCCTCTACTACAATTAAGTCATGGCTGCCTTGTGCTGAAGGCCTTGGCATGCTCTTCAGCTTTTCGTAGTATTTGTTAGTTACTCACTAATCACAGATATCAAAATATCACCCCCCCCCACACACTTATATGCCAAAGCTAATTCCCATTACATGGTAATAGACAATAGAACTTTGGAGTCAGTCCACATAAAACATTCTTTTACTTGCATTATTCCTATGACATGCTTAAAAAGAATTAAATTTTGGTGGAGCATAATACAGATTTTATGGTGAATTCCACATTAGCCTATAAATTAAGAAACATTAAGTATGTAAGTATGATCTTAAACATACACAAAGAAACCTAAGAGCACATTTTATTGATTCCTCAAATTGAAACGAGCCAAGTTTCTTCTCTAGTTTATAAAAATTACGTTTAAAACAGTATACTTGTTGCTCAGGTTGGTAAAGAAAGTTTAAGGATCCCATAGGAAGACTGATTTCCCAGTAATTCCATGAAGTGGAAAAACAAGCCAGTTTACATGGTAATGATCAGAATCAGAACTGTAGCATTAAAGCCACACATTTCTTCCTTCACTAGAAATGTACACATAGGCCAGGCTGGCAATGTGAGACACGTAGAGCACTTGCTTATGGACAAGGCTCTGGGGTCAAGTCCTAACACAAGCAAAACTAGTATACTTAATTGAAGGAAAGACAAAAATTTAGGTTCTAAGATATCAAACTTTGTACCAATAAAATAATTTAAACGAGTTGAACTCGATGACTTTGTGAACATACTTTTGTGTCATGCCTACTTACGTAACCACATTAAGCGCAAGGTCAGCAGAATGACATCGTTCCAACTTCTGTTTCAGAACAGCAACTTCTTCAGACCTGGGTGGCTCATACTTTTTTACTAGGTTTCTCATGCCTACATGGAGATACAAAAGTATTTAATAATGTCTGCTTTCAGCTGGGTATGGTGGTGCACACCTGCATCTCTGTACTCGGGAGGCAGAGGCAGGCAGATCTCTTGAGTTTGAAGCCACCCTGGTCTACAGAGCAGGTTCCAGGACAGATAGAGCTACACCTGTCTCAAAAAATCAAAAAGATAGTCTTTTCACATAAAGAAAGCAAATAATCTAACTTGCTTTAGGAAACAGACATTGGTGATGCTATACATACCTACCAGGATTTGTATTCTATATTAAAATCAAGAAGCACCAGCCTTTTAAGTTCAAGTAACAGGTATCTGCTGTTAATCTCATTATATATGGCATAAATATAAGCATACTGTATAATATAGGTAGTATTTTTGTAAGTACCTCCATGTTTACATTTCACTCAACTTAAGTATTGTGAAGTAACCCCTGTGATTTAGTATTCTTATTCTCTAACACCAACCATATTCATTAAGAGATGGTGACCCAAAAATATACCTCTTGTTTACCAAAAAAATTAACATAAAAAGGGGATGCTTCTGCAACAAAACATAGTTTCTATAAAAAAGCTATAGATCAGTAATTGTAAGATAATAAACTATGTTCTAACTTATGTTGTTATTCAACATAATAAAGCAAATAAATTTAAGATTTACTAGGGACATGATTAATAAATCCAGGGACTTATGGTCATGTGTTTCAGACTGGTAGCTAAACTGGAAATTGGTACTTATGATTCAACATATTAAAGCTGAGTATTTGCTGAAGCACTATCTTTGTGTCATATTTATTAAAAGTGGAACAAAATAAAGATAATGAGAAACCGGTAATTAAACGTTAAGCTTCAATAAGCAGCATGTTATCCTTATGAACCTTCACTAAATTGTTATGAATTCCTATCTATTGCCAAATCACAATTAGCTTTGGAAGTGAACCCTCTAGTGGTAAATATGAAAATCTACAATTTATGCCAAGAAGAAAAAAAAAAAACCTGCTCCACTATGCTCGGAGGAAATCCAAAATCACTTCAAGCAAATAATCACATCGTGGCATGAGAACTACATACCTTGAATCCCAGTTTTTAAAATAAACATTAAAATATATACACACTGCACATTTACTGTCACCTAAATAAAGGTCTGCAATCCTGTATTTTATTCGTTTACTCACCTTTACCTCTAAAGTACATCTCAGTAGCTATGAACACAATTGCCAAGACAATTGGTGAAGAACAGAGTGTGGTGGCATACCCTACAATCTCAGCACTCAGGAAACTGAGGCAAGAGATTCCAACTTAAATCCAGCCTAGGCTACATTGTCAAAAACAAATGTTAGTGATATATATACCATACATGTGGATGTTTGTGTGTATTATGTGCCAATCAGCTAAGCAGGTATTTTAATCAGAATTTCTACAGACAATTTCGCAACACCAACACTAGTAAATTTAAGTTTCCCAAGGCTACTATTAAAATTATCATTAAGTTGGTGTTTTAAAGCAACCAATTGTATTTTCTCACACTTCAGAGGCCAGGAATCTGAAATTTGTTTCCTTGAGCCAAAATCTGTCTGGAGGCTTTAATGAAAATCCATTTTGCCTGTTCATTTCTGGTGACTGCCAACATTCTTTTGTTTTTGTGCTTTTTGTTAGATCACTCCAAATTTTAAGGCCAAGATTGCACATCTGTTTTGCTGTTATGCCATTGTTATTATGAATATCTCAAATTTCTCTCTGCCTTTTGTAACTTGTGACTACATGTACTTGTCACTTCAATAACTCAAGTCACCATCACCGTCTTTTGATGAACTAACCTGCACAACTCCAACTCTTGTGGACTAAGGTAACAGACACAGGTTCCACAGATAGGATACGGACTTCCTTTCAGGGGCCAATTTTTAGCAGCATTCTTCATGGTTTTTGTTGTGGTAGTTGTTTTTGTTTTGTTTTGTTGGTTTTTTTTTTTTTTGTCTTTTGGGTTTTGTTTTGGTGGTAGGGTCTGAACTAAGAATTGGAATGTGCTAGACAAGAGCTTTACTACCAATTCCTAATCTAGGCCCAACTGACAAGCTACATTTTTATCAAGCTCCAAGCTGTAACAGTCAATATGTCTTCTGAAATTGACACTTCATCCCAATCAACCCCACCTGAAAATTATTGGCTTTGTATTAGTAACAAAATGACCAGGAAATGACATATATTAACTAGTTAAAATTATTTACAAAACAAAGGTTTCCAATGTAAACCTTACCCTGAAGTTAGTTCTCTTGGGTCTACCTGTCTATTACATTAAACTTTGTTTTGAATCAGCCTTGTCTAAATCTGATATCCATATTCTCTTTCTACACATACAAAGTATTTCCATATATCTTTTATTTATTCTTACCAATGTATCTTCAATGCATCACAACACAGTAATTCAATAAACAACACTGCACATTAAATACCAAAACATTTATTCAGAAGCAGCTTTATTAATAGCACTTACTTTTCATTATATCCAGTAACTGTGACAGGCAAGTTCTATTTTCTCTCAGCATTAGACTCTCTGATAAATAGCTATTGAAGAAAAAAAAAACCATCTTAACTCATCGAAAACACAGCACATTGAAAAGACAAGGCATAAATTATTTATTTCCATGTTTATTTCATCAAGTACAGTTTTTAAATTACTTATTTAAATATGACACAGTATTAGAAAACTCCACAATACTAAAACCTATAGCAACTACAGTCTTAAAGATTTAGTACCATTTTTGCTATTTAAGAGATGTGTACTGTTTCAAGTTTATTTAAATTTTATTAAAAATAACCTTTCAGAGATAAGTACTGAGCTGAACTCAAGAAAGCCAGTAACAGAGAGGGAGGACTGATGATCAAAGGGATTAAGACTGGGCTGGTTTAACCCCCCAGAAACAGCTGACCAGACAAAGGTTAACTCTTGAATCCCAGGCATCAGCCTGGGAATCCAGCATGGGACTGATCAAGACCCCCTGAATCTGGGTGTCAGTGAGGAGGCCTAGGGAATCTATTGAGCCTTGGGCAGCAGATCAGTACCCATCCAAAGTATACACACGGACTTTGGACTCCCATAGAACAATGTGAGGTGCACTCTCACCCTGAACTCTTGGGGAAGGGTCTAGGCCCTGCCCTATATGAAATGACAGACTATGGACACCCCGATGGAGGGCCTCACCCTCCCTGGGGGAATGAGGGGATAACGGGGGGGGGTTGAGGGGAGGGCACGGGAGGAGGGGAGGGAAAGGGAGAGGGACCTGGAACTGACTTGTGAAGCAACCTTGTTTCTTATGTTTCTTATCTAAATTTAAACTGGAAAAAAAAAAACTAAAAAAAAACTTAAGAGACATTTCAAAAAAAAAAAGTCCTAACAACCAATATTTATCATTTTATATTAATATTTGATATAGATATTACATAAACCTAACTTTATATGATTCATGGAGAGTCTGAGCTGTAGAAGGGTTAAGCACAAATGTAGAAGATAAGGAATACCGCACCAGTTAGTTTTCCCTCAGTAGCAACGTCATTCTGCCTATACCTGTACTTGAGCATTTACCAATAAGACATCATCTCATGCTTTGCAAATGTGTTAACACTGCTCTATGAACATCTTATAATTACACTTTGTCTACATTTTAGTTCCTCTGAAATTTTATATACCAAGACATGGTGCATAGGTGCTACAACCCCAAATGAAGATTCTTAGACCCTAGGTCTTTCAAACAAATTAGTTACAAAAAGTAACTTTTCTCCCAGGTAAATTAGTTCTAAATGAACAGTTTTAAGAACTGTTGTTGCTGTCCTTAAAACTACTTATATTAAAACTATATGCTTATATTAAACCATACAGAAAATGTTGATTACTCCGTTACATATTAACTAGTCTCTTTCCCATCTTGTTACACCTTTGCCACCTTCCTTACAGTATTTTATTCATTTGTAAACCTTTTTGACCAATTAGATTTAGAACGCAATTAGAACTCAGCATAACTGTTGAGGATGGCCTTTAACTCTTGACATTCCTGTTTTCATCTTCTATGCGCTTGAATTATAGATATGCTATCTCTCACAGATGCTCCACACCTAAACTCTAGACAAGCCAGCTATTCACATGGATGTCTTTCCTACTTAGCGCAGGGTTTCACTCTTCTTTTCCGTAAGTGTAATATAGCAGAAGCTCACTAAATGTTTGCTTAGTAAATAATGGATATAAATCAAAATATGCCTAAATCTACTTAGAATTGTTTGGACAACAACAACAAAAAAGGTATACCGGGTCTAGAGAGATGTCTCAGTACTTAATAGTCCATCCTGTTCTTGAAGAAGACCTAGGATTGGTTTCCAGAAACTGTATCTGGTAGCTCATGACTACCTAGTTCAAACTCTGGGGATCCAACACCCTTCTGCTGGTCTGCACAGGTACTTCTTCTACACATGACAGATATTTACATGTACACATAGATAAAAGTAAGTATTAAGAAAAAGGTATACATATCATAAATAGAAAAGCCTAAGGTCCCTTACCCTGGATGCAAATGTGTTTTAAAATTTGTAACTGTTCATAATGTATAAAGGTAGATTGGTATCTAAGGGTCAGAAATATTGGTACTTCTGTAGTAATAAGAAACATT
The DNA here is from genome assembly GCF_017639785.1 of Mesocricetus auratus. Classification (NCBI taxonomy): domain Eukaryota; kingdom Metazoa; phylum Chordata; class Mammalia; order Rodentia; family Cricetidae; genus Mesocricetus; species Mesocricetus auratus. Next base: position 32,724,027 of record NW_024429201.1, read on the forward strand.
CCCAATGAGGAAGGATAAAAACTAAGTTACATATGCTTATGTTTTTTTACTGTCTTATTTTAAAACTGTAAGTTTTAGTTTAAGTTTGGAAAATTCAGCTATTTATAAAAATGAAATAAAAGAATCTCAAGTCATAAGAGAAATTATAAACAATAAATAGTATAATTTGGAAAATAACTGGCATATATTAATATTTCTAATTTGCTATTCTTCCAGCTCCCTACTAATATATCTATAGTACTGTTATAAGTGTAAAAATATGTGCATAAGATATTAAAAAAATCAAGTGAATTTAATCCACATAAAGTACTCACTGTAATGTCTGTGTCTCTGTATATATACTGGATATTATTATTTATGCCTCAACTTCAATTTTCATGTGGATATACCCGAAAGCACTTGTTCTACAAATCCTTACTGCATATGTTACACATGCTCTACAACATATGAATGACACAACAGAGCAGATCTGCTGCATTTACAAGTTCATCCACTTGCAAGTCTGTTATATGACTATAGCTGTCTTCCAAAATTACCTGCTTCACTTTTACCTTAGTCAGAAATGTATTCTCTTAGCTCAACAAATCTTGATTAAATACTTTCTTTAAAGGCAATTTCATTTCTTCAGTCATGAAGCTTACCAAATATAAGGCATTATATATACAAAGACAATGATCTAATGGAAAAGTTCGGACTCTTAAGAAGTAAAACTGGAATTTGAACTAAAGTAAACAAATTGATACCTTTCCATAGTAATTCCAGCCCTAGAAGCACTTGATAAAATGGCAGTCAGGGCAATTTGAGAAGGTGTGTATAAAAGATAAGCATCTGTCAACGCAATTCTACTAAGAAAATCATCAGCTGTTTTCCTCAACATCTCTGGATTCTCCAACATGGGGTACCGCGTCTAGAAATAAAGTTTACATATATTATCATTTCTGAGAGTTTCCTGAAGATCAATAACCATTAAAAAACATACAGTAACTAGTAGGGACTTAATAAGGTATGATTTTAGAAAAGTAACTCCTTTCCAATGTTCCAAAAACTAATTTTTCAATGTTAGATTTGGTATATACTAATAGAACGTAGCTAAATTATAGTCATCAATTTCTGAATGTTTCTTTCTGCTTCTCTGATACGGCTTTCAAACATTTTTGGAACCAGAACCACGATTAGAAATATATGCTTATAGGAACAAAACAGAAACACATACTTTAAAATGGTAATACTTAACATTACTCTCAGTTTGGTCCTTTTCAAAGTTAGAAAGGTAGGCTCTTTGAGTTTCTAATGGATTCAAGGCAGACCCAAGATCTACTAGACATACAGTCTCAGGTAAAGACTAACCAAGCAATCCAGACAATTGTAAGGTCAAATTAAAAATTGTTGCACCACATCACTGTCATAGGGAATTTGTTCTAATACACATTGTGGGAGAAAATAAATGGAAATGAATGTTGAACAAGTCAGCGTTCCCAAATATCTACAGAAATATTTGTTTTAAGACTATGCCCATGAGATCTGAAGACCTTATACTGCCTACCAGTTACTTAAGTCTCAATTCCTCAAAAAAAACCTCAGATACTCAGTCAAGTCCTGAAGCAGTTAGACAATCTGCAAATATCCTGAAATGAAGTATCAAGTTCTAATGTGGAACCACATATAGGCCTAGTCATTATTCCCAATGTCTGACCCTGAAATAATAAATGCAGTCACTCTAGTCTGACTGCAGATGTCCCCTTTCTCAGGATTTTAATTTGTTCATGCTGTTCTTGTAAATCTAAGACCATTTGGTTATGAATCCTTCTATCTGATCCCACTTACCACAGTCTTCATTTCTTTCCTGTACTTTTAAAATTTATTTTTATTTCTGTATGTGTGTCTGTGTTTGTGTGAGGGTCTATAACATGTGCAGTGTCCACAGGAACAGAACATGTTGTCATATATCCTGCAGTTGGAGTTACAGGCAGTTTTGAACCACCAGATATGGGTGCTAGGAACAGAACTCAGTTCCTCTGGACCAGCAGCAAGCACTCATAACTGATGAGCAATCTCTCCAGCCCCAATTTCAACAGTATCTGAATCCATTTCTCTATTTTTGATTTCTGGGCACTGCCAGAAAAGTCTACAAAAGAAGTCTTGGGATACGAATATAAATTCAAATTCATTCATCTTGGTCTACCAATGATGATGTTCCTAGAAAACTTGTTTGCCCGTTTGTCAGTGATAATAGTGAATATTCTCTACATTTATGTCTTTACTAATCCTCAAAAATCATCATTATGTGGAAAATTATGTCTGTACTCTTTAAGAAGGAAAAGCACTATTTCCACCAAATCCCCAGATACAACAGCTTTCTCATGTCAACACAATAGTTTGTCCTCTCTCTAAGGTCAATTGTACCGTTTCAAACCCCATGCTAACCTCCTGTATGTGGTTCATAGAGAATCCATAGCTATGCTATAGGGTCTCTGTTTCCCCTTTAATCTTTCCCTTATTACTCGCTCCTTAGATCAGTATTTAAATATGTGTCAATCTCTTCTGCACAACTAAATACCTCTACAATCAGCATTTCCTCCATGTTACCTCTTTCCACTTCAAATAGAAACTGTTTAATCTAAGTTCTGTTCTACAAAACAATTTTTCTATCAATAATGAATAACACACTTGAGTTCTACAAGGTTCTAATGCAGCTGAACATTCCCCATCATTTAGTGATTTCACAACCATCACAAGAATGTTTGTTTGTAGTGATACTTGTGTAAACAAGCCTGGGGTTTAGCATAAGACACAAGTATGTACATTGCAGAATTTTGAAAAATGATAGGCAATCATGTTAATGCTGCACTATGCATTTTAAATTATTATTTTAGTACATATTCCTTTTACTTAGTAACAAAAAATTTAATTATAAAACACCTCAGTCAGGTCCATAATTAAGTAACAGAAGCCACTGTTTTGAGAAGTTGGCCAGACACAATTCTGAGTTCTGGGACTCTCCTTCCCTTTTGTTTTAAAAATGTTTTCTTTTACTTACTTTTATTCATATGAAGCGTATGGTTATTTTGTCTGCACGTATGAATGTATGTCTATATACATCATGCATGCCTGGTGCTCAAAGAGGGACAGAAGGCAGCACTGGATCCCTTGGAACTGAAGTTACAGGCAATTATTAGCTGCTATGTGGGTGCTGGGAATTGGACCCTGTTAAGTCTGGAAGAGCAGACTCTTAGCTGGTGAGTGAGTCATCTCTACAGCCAGTTCTCTTTCAATTTATTCCCCCTACCACCAATCTGCTTTTTGCTTCCAACAAAATCATAAATGACCTTTCTGGCACTAAACTCAGCAAACATTATTAATCTACTTTTTTGCTACCTGATCTAAGCAGAATGAGAAAGTTGCTATGCTTTCTTAAAAAATACTCTACTTCCTGTTTGTTTTCCCAACAAATCCCACAACTCTAGATAAATTTTTGTCCCCATACAAGTTTCTTTATTGCTTATTCACCCTTTAAATAGTTGTCATGACAAGTCCTCATTGTATCCCTTTGCCCATTCTAATCCACTCTCCTAATAATGCAAGACATAAACAGATGTCCAATCTCATCTGATGCTGTGATGGTTCTTTTGGTTGTCAACTTGACTACATCTGGAATTAACTGAATTCCAAAACTGGTTGGGTTCACCTGTGAGGGATTTGTGCTTAATTAAATCATTTGAAGGAGAAGATACCCTTCTAATCCAGATGGTGTAAGGTGGAAAGATCTGCCTCTGCTCTGTGTCACACCTTCTGATAGAAGCCTATACAGACAAGGAAGAAGGAAGCTCCTCTTTTGCCTGCTTGCCCTGGCCTTCTTGAGAAGTCCATTCCTTCACTAGCATTAGAACCTACTTCACTGGCATTCTGATATATACTGAGGGTCAGCTGAGACACCCAGCTTCATGGACTGAACAACCACTGGATTGTTGAACCTTACATTCATAGACAGCCATTGTTGGATTAGCTGGAACACAGCCTGTAGGTCATTCTAATAAGCTCCCTCCCTGCCCCCCCCCACATATTCCATTACTGTTGAGAATCCTGACTAATATAGATGCACACTAACCTGTGAGGCTGACAACATGCCATTTTTTCTCATTGCAAACCCAATCGTTCTAATTCTCTAAATAAGACTTTCATTCTCTTCTTTATCCTTTGTTCAAAATCTTCAACATTACTTATATAATCTAGACTTTTGCTTTTCATTTAAACCATAACACTCTCCCTCTCTATCCCCAGGCTCTTCATTTCTTAAGAGTTGTGGATCTGAGCTCTTAACTAGGAAGGTCTCTGGGTGGGATGTTCTTACTGCACCTAATTCCTACTCTTGATTCGAATAAATAATTATCTAAAATATTAAACTGTAAGGTCATGTCCTGTCTTGTTTCTATGCTGCACCCTCAAACACGTTTAACGTACACAGAATATCCATAGCTGCTTAACTGAGAATAACCATTTCTTGATGTCTCTTCAACTTTAGACTATTCAACAACTTAACTATGTCAATATTTACATATGTATCAACATGTGGTACATGTAAACACATAAATATAAGTTCTATACATAAACTACGCACATTTTGTGAAACAGTATCACTACACTGCAAGGCTCATCTCAAACTTCCAGCCTAAGCGCCTGAGGACCCAAGGCTACAGGTGTCAGCTATTAACTTATCATTTTAGTACTTACATTCATTCATAACCTGAGTTTATAAAACATTGAAAATAGGAGCCATTTACCTTTTAGTTTAATATTAAGCACTTTTTAAGGTTCTGTAAGTCTCTAGGTCCAGATCTATGACAATATACATCTAATAGAAGTTGCCATAATTCTTTAAGAGCATTACTATAAACTCACTATCTACTACAATAGATTACTAAGCCAGAAACCTGGAAATTCTTACCTAACCATTGAAGATAACCAACTCTTCTGGTTGCACCACTTAGAATATTACTGGTTATAAAGTTTTCAATTCTTTTTAACAAATAATAACAACGAAGTACATCTATTAGCTAATTTCCGATCAGTAAAGTTTACCTTTATATCAATGAGGAAGCCTTCAAATGGTCGATAAGGATTGTGGACAATAAGGTGAAAATTAAGCTGCTGTATAAGTAGTAGTTCATATTCCAAAATCTGCTCTAGCGCTTTCTCCTGTCCAAGGGGACTCTCTCGAAGATTTCCAACAAACTGAGGACTAGACACATTGAATTCATCTACTTTGCAGGCCAGAAATGCACAAGTGAGCCTACATGAAGAAATAAAGAAGGGCAAAAAGACCTAAATATTCCTTAAAGTACTTTGTAAATTGTTTAATATTTACATGAGACTATGCTAAACAATTAAAAATGCAAGTTAAAATGAGTTCCTCTTTAAACTTTTATCCATTAGGAGACTTAGGAGAAACTATAAGTTGAGTAGAGCCATCATCTAATACTACTACAGCATTTAGCTACCATTAATGTACTAGTAGCTTCATATAGTCCAGCCAGAAACTTGAAAAACAGATAAGGAATAAAACTGGTGTATATCAAGAAATATAAATGCAAGAGTTAATTTAAAAACAGAATAGTACATATGTATGTACTTTGTAACCAAAGAAGGCAGGTAAAGGTAACTGACATTGCAGAAGGTCATCAGTAGAAGTCTCAAGTTACTTGAGAACAGTTACCAGCTTAAGGACAAGCATGAACTTCACCTGTGTACTAAGTTCAGAGATGGAAACTTGTAGGAAGCTACTGCTCACAGCTTTTAGAAGCTGAAGTCAAAATAAAGCCTTAAGCTTGACTGCTGAGAATGCAATGGGAAAAACAACAAAAACCAGAAACATGAATGACAGCAAACTCTGATGAGTCCTACATTAATTCTGTCCTCATCTTTAATGATAAGCATAATGCCCAGCAAAGAAAAGAAACAAAATACACCTGTGTTTAACCAAAATTAATATGAAGCTATAGGATCTGCAAACTGATGGGAGTGCAGAGAAACTTCCATGAATGATTCTTAGCCTGAGAACTGGGAAAATAAAGATGTCACTGACACTGACATTAGTAAAATAGCTAGGTTTAAGAAAAACTTTGTAAATGGCAGAGAAGCTGCAGTTCAGATACCATTAGCGATATAGAAGATAATGGCAAGTAAGGAGACCTTATCCTCATATAGGAAAAAAAAAAAAGAATTCAAGTCTAAAGTGTACTTAAGAAGTCAATTATCTCATGTACATACAACAGACAAATGTCCACACATTATAAACATCTTCAATGAAAACATAAAGGCAAAATTTTATACTCACATTATTATCCGGGGGTGATACTCCATTACTGAGTTATTAAGATAAAAACGCTTGAAATACATACAAGCTGTACCCTAAGATTTAAAGAAAAAAATATACACATCTATAAAAGCAGGAACTTCTTACATGTTACATTTTGAAAACAATAACTTATTCATGCACAGGTTTTCCTGAAAAGGTTCTCCACACAGATACCTCTGAATTTTGCTTTAATCAAAATAAACTGTGGTAAAGTACAACAAAACACCATAATCAAAAGAGCCTCTTTCACCTTTTAGTCTTTTGTTCTCAGGCTATATGGAGTAAGCCCTTCTGCAGTCATCCTCTAGAACATAATGAACTCAGGGCCAATTTGACCTGTAGACCATCTCAAGAAAAAAACAAACAAAACCACCAAGAAAACAATAATAAAACCCAAGATAAACCTCTAACAACTTCTAATAAAAGTTTCAAATGATCTTACGGCAGAAGTTGCAGCTAGAACGTAATGGATGGTTTCAAACAGAAACCGAGTTTAGCAGAATTGAAAAAGCACTAGTTTATACTCTAGTCCCAACTCTACTGTCTCTAGTAAAGAATCCCCCCCCCAAAATGATGTCACCAACTGTACAGCAGACCATGAAATGACCCTGGAGCTGCCCTTATTCACAAAACACAGCAACTTAGGATTTAAGGTCTGTATTTAAAAATCTCACAAAAATTAGTTTTTCTCACTCATTATACTGATGCATGTATGAATATATCCACATTAAAAAAATACAACTACTTCATACACACTTTCACTTACGTCCTTATAGTGGCTAACTATCCATTAAAATTCATGCCTTGACACTGAGAACTAAGCATGTAGGCAGAAGTCACATTTCTCAGTCTTGCTTTTGTCTGTTACAGTTAAAAGATTTTGTGTAATGTCTCTCACTTTTCAGCCCAGAACTCAAACAGTGGATATGCCTTCTCCACAGTTCCCTCTTATCCAAGCAGAAGCAGAGGGTTACCAGGTAAGACGATGCTAGCTAGGGTCACAAGGGGGCAGGAGCCGGAGAGTCTGAGAGTTTAATCATGACTAAGGAGAGCCACTTTCTCATGAGCTGGCCTGTACTGGACCACACTATGAGAAGAAATTAACTGCTAGATTTTTTTTTCTTGTAGTTTGGGGCCTATTTAGTTCTATAGTTAAGACTACTCTAGCCTAAACGAAACTCTAACAGAAATAAAATTTTGCTACTTGAGAAACAAGGTGACAAAAATAAACACAACCGAGCTGAGTCTTACAGAGTGAAGAGGGCTCAGTTCTCACAAGCCTGCTAAGAGGCACTATACTACACTCCACGACTTACCACAACGGATCGTGGCATTGCTGGCTTAAACACGGAACAGAATTCCAGCAATCTTTTCTCATAGTACTTGCAAAGTGTAATTTCTTCATAAGGCTCAAGAAACACTGGATCATTTGGAAGAACCTTTAAAGAGAGCAAACATTTTGATGTAAGTTCAGGGAATTGTAAAACTGTCTTTTCTGCCCTGTTTAAATTTGATTTGTATCTTCAAGAAAGGGTAACTACCTCAAATCATTTTCTCTTTGTAGGTTTGCTAATCATTACACAAAATATGTTAGAAGATAATAAGCAAAATAAATAAACTGAATCTAAATCATCATGTCTCAATTTTCCAAAATATCAGCTGGACATTTTTAAACAATCATGACAGAACATATGTGCCAATATGCTCCCATGTGTGACACCATTATTTGTAAACTGATACTATTTTCTCTGGTTGGAAATCTCCCAAATTCCCTTTCTCAAGTGCATCACTGTGTCACCCAAATTAAAGAACACGGCGATAAACGACTATATTTGCTACCTCATTTTATGGGGAGTGCAAACTACCATTTACTTGCAGTCTGTAGGAGCTATTATACAGACACCACAGGTCAGGACAGCAGAAACGGGCGGCAGAGCTGTAAGAAGACCATCCCATGCTCAACTGGCAAGTGTCAACTGTCGATTTCCTTTCCCTGTGCAACCTTCTGCGGGAAGGTTGTTTCCGGGAAGCGGACCCAACAAGCCATCAGACCTCGGGAAAAGCTCCCTTCAGTCTCCGCACGAGTTTCAACCTCACGGAGGCTTCGGTTTGCAAGTTCCTCGCCTCCGCTCTCCAACCACTGCTGCACCGCCGGTCCTGCTTCGCCCGCTGATGACCACGGGCGCTCTGGGCTGTGAGTCTGACTTCCCACCTGAAAGCATCCTTTGCCCCTCCTGTCACCCCCTGCGACAAGTCGGTCCTGACACCGTGCAGGGCGAGTGACCCGCTCGAGGCCCGCACTGAAACTCCGCACGCCACCAGGGCCACCTCCCGGGCTGTCGCTCTTCCCGGTCCCGGCAGGGCGGCCGGGGTCGCGTCTGTCTGCACCGACCCCAGCCAGGGGCGCGCCCCGCCCGCCAGCCCGCCTGCCCGCCCGCCCGCAGGGAGGCGAGGATCCAGGGGAGGGCGGCCTGCGGGGCCCTCACCTTCCCGTTAGCCACCGCTTTGCACTTGAACTTGCGGTTGGCGTCGGCCCGCAGGCGCGCCAGCTGCTCCTCGCCGGCAAAGGTCCAGTGCCGCTTCTGGCTGCTGCTGTGGTACATGCTGCTGCAGCCCGGGCGGGTCGCAGGGCCCAGACGGCCACGGCGACGACAGCGGCGGCGACCGCGACCGCGAGAGCTCCGAGGCCCGGACCCTAGACGCGCGCGTGACGTCACCACCACGTGCCGGCGCCCACTGAGGCGTTTCCGGAGCCCGTGGGAGGGGTTCCGCGGCTCGGCAGGGCGGAGCCTCCGGGCTCCGGGCCTTTGGGGCGGGAGGGGGGGGCTGGGGGGCGTGGCCCGGCACAGTAAGAAAGTGGGCGTGGCCGCGGGGGGACTAGCGCGGCCGGGTGAAGGCCAGGAAGGTTCCAGAGCGCCGGCGGGAGCGGTCCTCGGAGGATGTGCAGGCACACACGAGGGCTTAAAGCTGGCGCCGTGGAGGGGTTGGTGGTTGGAAAACGGAGCGCCAGATACATATTCGTGCTAACGGCTTACACGACCTTTCTCTGGCCGGTTTCCAGTTCCTCCTGGTATAGCGATCTCTGAAGCCAAAAGTGGATGATTCTTTTGCTGAAGTTCTTGGTATTCTCATCCCCATCATTGCTTTAAGTGAATCTTAACAATAAACTAGCATAATGCGTAAGAGATTTATCTTTTTTTGTTTGTTTGTTTATCAGGGCTTTCAAAATTGCGTTTGAGATGCTAAATTTACAGGGATTCCAAAATCCTTCACTGTTTTGTTTTTTTCCCTTTTCCTGTTTTAGGGGCAGAGCACAAAGGTCCCGCCACGCGCTCCCCCTTCCCCCCATAAATTGTTCAGTGGAGTTTTCCACCCTCTCTTCCTGCCCCACCCTCCTTACTTCTCTTACTGTGTACTAGAAGTCACTATTCTGTACACGGTAGTTTCAAACTTAGGACCCCCTGTCTAATCCTCTCAAATTCTGTGAACACAGGCATGCATAGCCACACCCACCCACCTCACCTTATCTTCGGATCACATTTCACAGCCTCTAAATGGAGGTTATTCAATCAAAACACGCTCTAGTCTTCCTAGAATAGGAACATGTAAATTCCACAGCTCGATGACAAAGATGCTAATGATATCTGATGAAAATTAGACAGCACCATGAAAGATTAACAGGAAAACGTTCCGTGGTTTTTAAAAACAAATGCAATTGTCTTTGTGCTGCAGTTATGCATTATTTGTAGATAGATTCTAAATATTAAGAGTGCCGATATTACCGGCACTCCGAGACTTGCAATCAGAGATCTGGCTTTACAGAGCACTTGTTAACCTGTCTCCAAAGAGAGGCTCTTCACGCTTTGCTAAAGGGACTTGCAAGAGCACAGTATTGGGAATTCTTTTTTTGCTTTGGACAAATCTCCCCACTTTTTAAAATCCTTATCCTAGTGATCCCAATGCTGTGAGAAACTTAAAGAATCCGAGACTATGTGTTCTCACCGCAAAAGGAAGAAAAGGAACCAGAAGAAGAAGGTATCAACTTTAATTATGCAACTTGGAATCATTTTCTTTTTGTGCATGTCTGTTGTGTGTATTGTGTGAGAGCATGATGTTTACAAGTGTGAAAAGCATGGGAAAGCCCAAAGTTGATGGTAGGTGCCTTCCTCAATTTCTCTCCGGTGTATTTATTGAAACATCATTTGAATGAGACCAGAGCCCACCAGTTCCTGCTAGGCTAGCCATACTACCCTATAAATGACCCATCTCTGTCTTCCGAGTGATGGGCAGGGTTACAGGTGCTCAACGGGCATGTTAGGTTTTCGATTGAGTTCTGGGTGTCCTAACTCTGGTCCTCACATTTGAAAAGCAACCGATTAATCTACTGGGCCATCCCCATCCCCAACTTAGAGTATATTTAAGTCAAATCTTGTATAAATTTCTTTAACTTATTGACTTTATTTCACTGACACACAGTTTCTGATTTCAGAGACACACAACAAAGGGAGGCTATAGAGAAAAGAATGAAGCCAGGAGTGGTGGTGAATGCCTGTAATCTCAGCACGGAGGAGTCAGTGGCAGAAGGACCAAAAGTTAAAAACCAACTGTGTGATGAGTTTCAGGACTGTCTGGGCTACATAACGCTCTTATCTGATTTTTTTGTTTGTTTGTTTTTAAGGAAAAGAGTGAATTACATTTAAGCTCACAGAAATAATATACTTGGAAATATGACATGTTACTGTATTCCTTTGGCTACTGACATAGGTTTCTAATGTTTTAAGTACAGACATATATTATTTTGTAAAACCATTAAATCCATTGCAATTCTATTTTTATGCCATTCAATTAACATTGGTTCTAAAATCGTTTTCCTAGTCTTGAAGTTAACACTAAGAGAAAAGGAGCTATCTATAACAAATGCTTACTTTCTTCCAAACAGACCAAAACTAAGGGTAAAGAAACTATCTCAGATCTAAGGGGGTCTAAGTGGCACAGTCTGTGATGCCTGCTACTCAGAAAGTTGAGGCAGGAAGATGACAGTCCAAGCTCAGCTTGGGTAACTTCATGAGATTCTATATCAAAATAAGTGAAAGGAGAGCTGAGACTGGTGCACTTGGGTATAGTGAACAAGGGGTATAGAACATATATATATATATACATATATATATATATATACACACACATATATAAACATACACATGCCTAAATGTCATCTGTTCAGTCCAGGTAATGTTACTTGGGTATTTTCGGGGCTGCTCATTTGGCACTGGACAGTGGTGTGCTCTTTCCAAGGGTGGACCACCTGTCTTGGTCCTAGCTGTCCTCATTTCCCGATTGTTCTTTGTGAATGATTGAGAGCTTGTAAGCTTTTCCCTGTCAAGTTTGACATATCCATAGGTGTCATCCCTGTTCCACTCACTTTTGGGCAGTCATTATTGGTGAGACATTATGGTATAGCTTCTGATATTACTGAGGAGACACAATATCACAGCAAACTCCAAAATCTTCTGGGTCTTATAATCTTTCCACCCATCTTCTGCAATGTTCCCTGAGCCTTTTATGTGGATTGTTTTGTAGGTATATTTACTCATTTGTACTGGGCTCTGCAATTTGACATTTTGATAGGTTGTGGTTTTCTGTAGTAGACTCCATCTATTACAAAGAGACATTTCCTTGACCAGGGAGTGGTGAAGACTACACTGATCTGTAGGTAAAAAGCTAAATGTTTACAGATTGTTGCTAAGTATTGTGCTAGTTTATAAATTAGTGGCTGCAGATTTTTTTCCAGTACCATGGCTTCTCTAGCACTGATCAGTTAGCCAGGTTTCCAATACCAGGAATGGTTTCCCTTTGTTGGATGCATTTTGTAAGCATTACAGTTTGAATGAAAAGGTATCCTGGCGGTCAGGAGCCAAGGAATTCTACAAAGTCACACAGCATGAATGCAGAGTAGAAGGGCCAGCCAAAGAAACACACTCTGACCCTGAAACCAGAGCCATTGAAAGAAACACACCCTGGTCCTGAAACTAGACCCAAAAAGCTAAAAAGGACCATTCAAAGAAACACACTTTGGCCCTGAAACCAGAGCCAGAGAAACATGCTTCCCCTGACTAACTCAGCACAAAAACCAACCAATCCCTGAACAGGAAAACCAATCAGTCTCTGAGCAGGAAAATCAGCCAATCCCTGAGCATGAAATCCAGTCACTCTCTGTGCTTGTCCAAGTTTAGGGATTGAAATCTGACCAGTTCTCACCCTGAAAATCCTCACCCTGGAAAACCTCCGTCTCTAAGAAGCCCTATATAAGCCCTGTGATTGCTCAGTTGGGAGCTGCCCTTTCTGCCTTGGAAGAGGCAGCTACCCTCCTGGATTCTTCCCGCCCAATAAATCTCTTGAATGAGATTTGGGTGAGACCGTTCCAGGAATGGGTATGAGCATAAAAGTAACACCTTTCCTTGAGCTGAAACCGAGTGGGGTGGGGCACGGTGGGGCAGGGTACAGCAGAGCTGTAACACTGGGGAAATCTTCCCTTGCCGAAGCAGAGTTGTTACACTGGGAAAACTGTAACACAAAATAAAAGACCCAAAGACAGACATTGGGATTTAAACTTCAAGCTGAAGATCAGAAAAGAAAAGCAGCCATCCACTGTCTTTTACCTCTAGCTCAGGCTGAAAGGGCGTCATTATAGAATCTAGTATGAGCAAGAATCCTAGTAATTAAATTTGACAAGTCCATGCCCTTTATGAGTTGCCATTCTTAATATACAAAGAGGTACAAAGTACAAGATATATCTGAAGATTAGCTTAGAAATAAGGTGAGTTGCCTGAATATTACATATTAAAGTAAGAAGGTTACCAAATGGCTTTGGCTGAGTTCATATGGATAATATTTTCTTTTTGAGACAAGAGCATATGAAATGTAGGCCTCAAACTCACTGTGTAGTTGAGAATGGTGAGTTCCTGATCCTACAACCTCCACCTTCTATATGCTGGGGTTATAGAAGGCCTGGGCCACAATGCTGTTTAGGCAAATGCTGATGGATTAAGGCTTCTGCCCATTTGAGTTATTGTTGCTGTACTTTAGAAGTTGTTGAATTTTGTTTCCACATAAGTCCCTCCAAGAAACATATAATGAAGCAACCAAAGCCATGTGTTACTTTGACTCACTGTTTTTATATGCTTTGGAGAACATTATGCTTACTGGATTAGTAAAGTTTCTATCTACCAGAGGCATTCCAGATATCATTTTGTTTTGAGCATGCTTGCATATGGATATGAGCTGTATATGATCAGAACTGTGCCTATCTCTGCATATATGAAAGTTTCCAACACAAATGTGAATACATTTTTCTAACATATGCTTTTATTTTTTGAAGAAGGTGCTACTTTGTCAATCACGGACAGTATGCTATTGCGATTCTTTGGGTGGGAGTCTTCCTCTCTCTATTTCTATCTCTGTCTTTCTTGGCTTTTCCAAGCAGAGTTTCTCTGTGTGGCTCTGGCTGTCCTGGAACTTGCTCTGTAGACCAGGCTGGCCTCAGACTCATAGATCTGCCTGCCTCTGTCTCTCCAGCGTTGGGATTAAAGGCATGCTTCACCACATCGGATTCTCTTCATTTTTGAGACCTGATTACATTCCCTAGCTCATATTGGCCCAGGACTCAGGCTGGCCTCAATCCTCCTGCCTCAGCCTACTAAATACCAAGATTACAGACAAGAGCCATCACACTCATCTTAGTGTTGACTTCCCTGTCATTTATTATAATCCAAAGTCTCCTGTAGTCCAGGATGGGCAAGGTTACCTTGAGCTTTTGATCTTCCTGATACCACCTCCCTGAGTGTCGGAATTACCAGTGTGTACCCCTCCAACCAGATGGTCTATGTGGTGCTGAACACTGAATCCAGGATTTCAAGCGTGCCACACAAGTACTCTGTCAGTTGATTTCCATCTCTAATCTTGTGGTGTGTTCTCCCTTCAAGTAATTAACTTGTATTTAAAAAATAATGCACTTTCATCTTATGTGTATGAATTTTTGGCTTCCATGTACGTAAGTTCACTTCATATGTGTCTGAAGCCCGCAGTGGCCTGAATAGGGCAATGGTTCCCCTTGAACCAGAGTGATAGGGTTGTAAGTCTCCATGTAGGTTCTGGGAACTGAACCCAGGTCCTCTCTAAGAGCAAAAAGTGCCCTTAACTCATGGGCATGCCTTCAGACCAATAAACCCAACTTTACTTTTACCCCCTGTTCCCGCTTGCTGGCCCTGTATTCGTCAACTGATGGATTCATTGTGTTTGTTTACAAAGTGGGAGACTCCATTTCAAAAGATCTGAGGAGCCTGGGATTGTGAATTCTTAGTAAAAATTCTCTTTAAGTTATACAACTTTCTGAAGGTCTCTCACTTCTCTCAATCTCCCCCCCCCCTCTGTGTGTGTGTGTGTGTGTGTGTGTATGCACGTGCACATGCGTTCACATAAATGTACTTGTGAGGCCAATGGTGGAGATGTTTTCCTTGGTTTCTCTGAAGAGTATATATAAATTTGATGTATTTAGAATCTTTCATTTGATCATTGAACTTACTCTTTTTTTTTTTTTCCAAGACAGGGTTTCTCTGTGTTTTTGGAGGCTGTCCTTGAACTAGCTCTTGTAGACTAGGTTTATCTCGAACTCAGAGATCCGCCTGCCTCTGCCTCCCCAGTGCTGGGATTAAAGGCGTGTGCTACCAATGCCCGGTTTGAGCTCACTCTTTTATCTAGTGAGATAGTGAGCTTCCTCTAAAGACCCAGCTCTACTTCCCGAGCACTGGGAATGCAGTTAGGCCACCACACCTGTCCAGCATAGATGTGGCTTCCAGAGACCCACCCTCTTTGATCATCATACTTGAGCTAGTACTCCACCTACTCCTCTCTCTTCCCAACCATTAGACATTACTTCTGACACATAAAATTAACCACTGCAAATCCCCCTTTTGTAAAGTTGGAACTTGTATGTATTTTAATAAAGTATACTAACTTTCAAGTAAACATAATGGGATGTTGCAATACCACTTAATATAATTTAGCTACAACACATCCAAGTAAACATGAACTATCTTCTTCCCAAAAATAAGGGATAAAGTCTTCAGATGACGTTTGCTTTTTCTGTTCCCATAAGCTTAAGTACTATCATGTAAAATTAAGAAGACTTAAATATTATTTTAATAGTGTAAATAAATATATCTTTTTAATATAATGGAATACATGAATGAAGAAAATAAAGATATATATATATTGAAAGTGTATATTATATTGAATGTGTGTAAATACTGACACAAATATACATACCAAAAGCAAATGTTTAAAATGGAATAAAAGGGAACACAATTACAACTTTCATTACTACAAAATTGGTCCCATGATTATAGATGATATTTATAACTGCATTCTTTCATGATCCATTCTGTGTCCCCTTTGCCTGTAACACATACTTCAGCTAATTACTTACCTGGTGGAGTGAATCAAAATTTTTTCTCTGGGATCAGTGGTTCTGACCCTTCTGAATGCTGCAACCCTTTAGTACAGTTTCTCATGTTGTGGAGACCCCCAACCATAAAACTATTCTATTGCAACTTCATAATTGTCATTTTGCTACTGTTATATGTAAATAATATGTGAATAAATGTAACTTTATGATATGCAGAGTATTTGATATATGACCCCAAAGGAATCATGACCCACAGGTTGAACACTGTTGGTCTGGAGCATTAGTAGCTATGGGTGGATTGAGTTATTTTCATTTTCTGTTTGTTTTAGTTATTAATCTTATAATACTAGACACTCTGAAGAATCACTGTATACCAGCCACACCCTTTCTTACCACCCTTGATGGAATACTAGTCCAGTTTTCCACAGGTGGTTGTAATCTGTCATCTCACTCATTTCAAGCACTCCTTTGTCTGTTCATTCAGAAACCTGAGGACTACAAAGTAACCTCACAGGAGTCTTAACTTCTAGATCAGAGGAATCATTGTTGTGTCTCTTCAAGGTAACATTCCTGTCTTCTGAGTCAAGACTTTAGGCCAGAAAAGCATAAGGCCATAGGAAGCGAAAGTACAGATTTTGCTAGGTGGTTGTTGAGAGTAATAGCGATTGACACAGTTCCCATTTTCACACTAATTCCTTGAGTCAGCTCCATGCTGATTCAAAGCATGCAAGATCTTCTGGAGTTTGTGCCCCAGCCCTACAAAGTATAGCTTTGAAGCTGATGTTCTAAATGAATCTTCAAATCTACTGCTCTAGGATGGTGAAAAATGTGGCAAGACCTATCTCATACACTGCATGAGTATGAATCCCAATGCCATAATTTTTGCACTGGGAAGCGACCTGCAATGTAGTTGTGACAATAAGTCAGGAATAGTGTGCAGCACTGAGTGCAGGAAAAACAAATCCATACCCAGAATAAGTGATTATACCTCCCACTGCAGAGTCTCTCCAGGGCTATCCACGTTTCTTTTCCCTCTGACATTCCCAAACATGGGTTCTGTATTCATATCTGTATGAAGTAGAAAAATTTCTGGGCTGCAGTTGTGGTATACTTGATGACACTGTGTGAAGATGTGTCTCTGTCCTCCCTTGCTAGCCTAAGGTACCTTCCAATAAAAAGCTGACTGGCCAGAGAGGATAGGCAGAACTCTGAGGAAGAGAGAGGAACTTAAGGAATCTGAATGACTACAGATTCGCCAGGAAGATGTAGAGGAAATCGGACATACTGTATGGAGTAGAGGTGACAAGCTACGTGGCAGAATGTAGGTTAATATAAGTGGGTTAATTTAAGATTTAAAAGTTAGTTGGGGACAAGACTAAGCTAAGGCCAAGCTTTCCTACTTAATAAGAAGTATCTGTGCCATTATTTGAGAACTGGCGGTCCAAAGAAAGTCTGGCTACAGACGGCAGCTCTTTTTTCATTGGTCACACTTTGTACTTCATTTATGAGCCTGTAGGACTTGATTCTAATTACACGTCTAAATGGAAACAATATAAAGGTGGGGTGGTGTGGGTCTTGAAGGGAATCCACAGAGGCAGCCATTACAGCTTCTCAGACAGTGCAGACCTAGTACTCTCACACTATAACACTGCTGTTGACACTGTAGAAGGGGTGCTCTTCCATTGGTAAAGACTTGAATTTAGAGGCTCAACTTTACCAGCTCCTTCCTGACTTTTTTCATACCTCCGCACCCAATATTGTATGATGTCATTCTTTCCTATGCAGTGCCTTCTCTTTGACATAAACATGCCATGGGGCAGGAAGCTGACCTTGAGTTATAATTTGGTCAGATTCAAAATGAAGCTCTGCATTTTATTTTCAATGATCTGAGTCTCCAGGTGTTCTTCAAGACACACATGAGGTACTGAGTTTAGAGATTTACTTTTCTTCAGTGATAGTGGAACAACCAGAAAATTTCGTTACATTGTTTAGTTTTTGTCCTTGCTTCCTTTCAGTTGCTGTGACAAACACCATGACTAAAGTCAACTTTGGGAGGAAAGGGTTTATTCCATATTACACCTTATAGTACATTATGAAGGAAAATAAGGGCAGGAACTCACAGCAGGAATCTGGAGACAAGAACAGAAATGAGGACCATGAAAGGATGCTGCTTGCTGGCTTGCCTTCTCCATGACTCACTCAGACTTCTTTCTTATACCATCCAGGCCCGCCTCTCTAGGAGCCTAGGCAGCCATTAGAAAGTCTTACAATGGACTGGACACTTCCAAATCCAGAACATGCCCCACTCTTGACTACAGGCGAATCTGATGGAGACGTTTTCTCAGTTTAGGTCTCCTCTTCCTAGATAACTCTAGCTTGTGTCAAGAGGACAAAAACCAACCAGCACAATTTCCAAAAGTCCTCTAGTTCATTCAGAGCCACCCAGCTCCCAACGTCTTGTAATTGGCTTGCTGACAGTATCCAGTGAAGGTATTTTATGTATCTCTATTACCATTTCACACCAGGGACCACTATGGTGCTTGTGCATGTGTTTATATAAAGAATTAACACAATTATAGAGGCTGAGAAATCCTAGGCCCAGATCTCCTTTCTGTAAACTCAAACCCAGGAGACAGTTTCAGTGAGAGTGTGAAGGGCTAGGAGTCAGGAGAAGCAGTTATGAAAATTGTAGTTTGAACACAAAAGAACTAATCAGAAGGGGGAGAGGGAGTTCTCACTTAGATGCTCCTCCAACCCCTGTATCAGCACTCATTCGCCTGCTATCATCCAGCACTGCTTCCAGGCTGCAGCAGTAGAGACAGAGCACATGGCCTGCAAGGCCTAAAATATTTACTCTCTGGCCCATTAGAGAGCACACTTTGTTTAACATTGTCCCAAGACGCTGGTTTTAAGAGTTTAATGTGCACACAAGTCACCTGGGAGATCTTGTTAAAATGTTGACTTTGATCCATGAGGTCAGGACCCAGCTTCATTTCCATCTTGATCCTCAGGGAGGCCATGCTGCTGGATTGAAGACTGCTTTTTGTTTCCCAATTTTCACTCTTGTCATAGCTCCTGACTACAGTGTCACAAACATATACCTATATCAGTTTCTTTAGGTCCATTTAACTTAAATCCCATTACTTCTGTGTACTCTCATAATTGTACCAGTTGTAAGAATCATATGTCTTCCAGGACAAAACTAGTGCTAAATAAAATCCAAATCTTTGAATTGATATATTAAGTCAGACTGTAGGGCTGAATTTAAATGATGCAAGCCCTTACATTAAAAACCACACCTCAATTATGAACTGAAAAATTGCTTACTGTGCAAATTGCCTGGTGACTGCAGAACTAAGAATGTGATTTAATTTCCCATCTTGATAATCTCATTTTCAGAATCTGCTTGAGGAGATATTGATAAATTGTAACAGCTAATCCTGCATGAAAGTTTACAGACTATGAAAATGGTTTATTTTGCAATTAAGAATCATGCATTCCAGCCTTTGAACAGAAGTATTTGAGTAGTTAAGTAAGATGAGGAAATTCTGTAGTCAAAAATTAGTCAATTTATTTTGCTTTTCTTCTAATCAACAGAAATTTCTACCTGACCTGTTTCTATATATCCCGAGAATAAATGTAGTGTGATTATGGGCTGCTTGAAAGGCATCCTAGAGACATGAAAAATCAGTTGTGTTTGGCATTTCAAAAATCCTCATAGCAGTTCTATCTCTACTTAAAATTGTGTACAATCATTTCATTATCTAATACACTTGTACATAATAAATGCAAATAAATACCCTTTTCATAAATGTGCCCAAAGAAATATTGTAAAGAAATTATATGCATGAAATTATTTCATATCCTAATAAAGTATTTGTGCTCCAAATATTTTAAGAGTCAATATACTTTTCTTTAAATCAACATATTATGGTTGTCTTTTTAATTAGTGTCTATTAGTATTTGAATGTTAAAAACAAAACAAAACAAAAAAGCTAAGATCAGGAAGTAAAAAGCCACCAATAACCTTGGTACATCACAGTTTATCCACATGGTGGAGCTATGGGGCTAGATCCTGGAGACTAGCTTTAATATACTCATCATTGTGAAACAACTAACGGTAAACCCACCCAACCCAAATTCCTACATGCAGTTTTCTCTGGTAGTCTCTGACTTTAGCATAGTGCAGTCTCACTCATTCCAGCCCAGTTTGTTTCCTATAGCAGTGTGTCTCCATCCTTGGCTGTGCACTAGCATTACCTGGGCAGCTTTTAAAAACCCTGTAATGGTATCCTTAGCCCAAGTGAACAGAATCTTTCCATGGTAATGGATGGGCAGTGACCCATTTTAAGACCCACAAGATGATCTATAATGAAATTGATTTTGCAAACTTATTACTATAACTTCTTTAAAATAAAAACAAAATCTAACTGCATCACATTTTTTGTATAATCATACATTGGCTCCCTATTTACTCTATGATAAAATCAACCCATGATGGATAAACCCACTCAAACAGCTGACCATTCATTCCTTTTCTGCTCTCATCAGTACCACCTCCTACTCCAATCTGTGCAGACTCAGCCTACAGAGTTGCTTTCAGATTTCTTAACTCAACCATCTTTTCTACACTTTTAAGCTTGCTCTTATATGCCCAACAACGAATACAGTAGGTAATAATTAATATTTATTTAATGGCAAAATGGATAATGTAAATTGTCTTCTTCCTATTTAGGACAGAAATATTTATTCTACCAACACTTCAAGAGTATTTGCTTACCTTCCAGTGTGTTGGAAACAAAAAGTGGCATCTGATCAACAGCAAATCTGGCATATTTTAAAGACTCTGTGTTCTGCCAACTGATTCAATTTAGAGGTAACATTTGAAACTTTCTTGGGAACAGCTGCTTCTCCTTTGTTTCTTTTCTCCCCCTAAATTTCTCAACACAAGCATTAGTGTTTAAAGCAACAGAGTAGTTGCTTGCATGTGAGTTATACTCCAGGTATCCTTTCTGAATGTGCAGGGCTTTGGAAAGTCGTACAGAGTTTCCAGTTCTAATCCTGGAAATGCTATTAATGCTATTGAGCTTTAACATTAAGGCTGAATTCCCCTCCCTGCAATACACACATAATGGGGCTGGATTTCAAACACAAGGCTACATGCTGGGCAAATGCTCTAACACTGAGTTTCACACTCTACCCTGTAAAAACATTTAAATGCCCTGTAAATCAGAGACATAAACCAGTACTTTAAAGAAAAAATTAATATAAAATATTAATATTTCTCCTTGCTGACACAGTGATTAAAAGGCAACAATTACATTTTTTCGGAATAACTAGGTCATGAATGTAAAACTGCCTAAGGTTCAGAAGAATCATGTGGCTCTCATTTCATGGGAATAAGATATATTAGGATTCTCTAAAGATACAGAAACTGATAGAATGAAATATATATGTATATACATATATATGTGTACAGGTAAACTTATATTTTATTCTATCAGTTCTGTTTATATATGTATATGTGTATATATATATGTATAATATGTATTTCATTCTATCAGTGTCATATGTACTGGTGTGTGTGTGTGTGTGTATGTGTGTGTGTGTGTATGTGTGTTTATATGGGATTTATTAGAGTACCTTACAGACTGTAGTCCAGATAGCTCAACAATTGCTGTCTCCTGAGTGACAGGTCAAGGATCCAGTAGTTGTTCTGTCCACAAGACTGAATGTTTCAGCTGTCTCTTTCTGGTGCTGGAGTCCCAAGGATGCAGCCAGTCTTCAGTCAATATTGGAATCCCAAAGAAATAGATTCTAACCCCAGACAAGAATGGCTCAGGAATAGGACAGAGGAACTTGGCAGAGTGTGAGGGGAAGGAAGCAAGAAGCAAAAGCTTCCTTTTTCAGTGTCCTTTTGTGTGGGCTGCCATCAGAACACGTGGTCCATATTTAGGGTGGATCTTCTAACCTCAAGTAATCTAATCAAGAAAAATCTCTTATAGGTGTGCCCAGCTGCTTGTGTTTTGGTTAATTCCAGACGTAGTCAGATTGACAACAATGATTAGCCATTGCATAAGGGAAAAGTCCTCCAACCCTGTGGTGGTTTGAATGGGAATGGGCCCCATAGGCTCACATATATTAATGCTTTGTTCCTAGTGGCTGGAACTCTTTTGGGAAGGATTAGGAGATGTGTCCATGTTGGATAAAGTATTTCATGGGCATGGGTTTTTATATTTCAAAACCCCATGCCAGGTCCAGTCTTTGACTCTCTGCCTCCAACTTCCAGATGAGAGTTAACCTCTCAGCTATTGCTCCAGGACTATGCCTACCTGCCTGCTGCCATGCACCTAGCTGTGATAGCCATGGGTTCACATTCTGACTATGTAATCAAGTCCTCAATTACATGCTCTCTTTTGTAAGTTGTCTTAGTCATGGTGTCTCTTTCCAGCATAGAACAGTGACTAAGACAAAGCCCTAAAAATAGCTTCCTATATTATAGTTACCAGAAGACATAAAACTGGTGGCAGCTACTTACAGTATCCTGGCCTTTATTTTCAGGCCATCAGTTAAAGTTGCCTCCTCCTCCTCCTCCTCCTCCTCCTCCTCCTCCTCCTCCTCCTCCTCCTTGTTCTCATTTTCCTTCTTTTTTCTTCTTCTCCTCCTCCTTCCTTCCTCCCTCATTCCTTCTTCTATGTTTCCAGAAGAAGTTAAGTGAGTCCAGGACTTGGACACCAAACACTATAAAATGTACATCACCACTCCAAACTGATGCTTTAATGTGGTATATTTCTCTTAAATATACCAGTGAGTCATTTGGCATGGAAAGGCTGCCTCTTAATTCAGGCATATCTTCGTATCGCTTGAATAAACACATGTAAATATTAGAACGAAATAATAATGTTCTGTCATGTACAGGCATATAGTCTTTAAAATAAGCCTTGTATAATGTCTTCTGGTGAATGAATTTGCTGAAGTTTTCAAGTTTTTGAAAATACACCTTTTTGAAAATGTTAAACATTTTAAAGAGTTCACATTTACATGAACATCTGTGATGCTGAAATCCATGGTTAGAATATGGATGACTTTTATGTACAATAATAATCAAGGGGTTTTGTTTTCTAATGTAAATTCAAACATGCTGCTGAATCAATTAGTGTTTCTATGACGTTGAGGAGGCTTAACATGATTCTTTATTAAAGACAATAAATGCTAATGAATTCTATTTACTTGTTCATTTTAATTTTGAGATAGGTTCTCATGAAGCTTAAGCTGAGTTTAAACTCACTGTATAGCTGACAGAAGACTTTGAACATCTGATTGTTAAGAGAAGCTTTTTCCTTTGCTAGCCGCTTTGGTTTATCCCCCGCCAGTCACCTGGGCTCTGCCGCGCCAGCCTGGTTCTAGATCCGCATGAGTCCCAAATAAACACACAGGAGGCTATATTAATTATGAAGCTGTTGGCCTTGCTTGTCCCTTACTGGCTAGCTCTGCCTTAAGTAATTACCCCATAATTGTTAATCTAAGTATGTTTCTTACCGGAGAATAGTTCCCGGCTTCTTACCCCTATGGCGTCACATGTCGACTCTCTTGTCTTTCTCCTTCCCAGAGTTCTCCTGGACTCCTAGTCCCTCCTATCTAGGTTTCCTATAGGCTCAACAGTACTTTATTGACAAATGCACAGGACTTCCCCCAACATCTGATCCTCCTGCCTATAGCTTCCAGGTGCTGGAAACTTTATTTCTTTCATTGACTATATATGAGGAAATTCACACTTGGTGGCAAGAGCATTTTATGGTCTTTGAAAACTGGGGTGTGTTTGGATACATTTTTGCTACACAGAACGAGTATATATGTATTTAAACCCTAGTGTCATGCTCATAAAAAGTAAGGGACTTTTAGCTATGTGTGTTTTGGTTCCCTGGCTGGCATTCAGACTGCATACTTGGACAACAATTCACCTTCTTTCTTTACAAAATATATACTAAAAATATATGTTTATATATATATAAATATATATTTATATATGTATAAAGCTACTACATAACTTTAAATGAAAAGAGGCTTACAATTGTTTAATATACTACTGTTGATAGTTTTTGTTTTCTTTTCTTTCTTCTGGTATTAACATTTTGCCTTTAGTATTGCCTTTGGTAATGGTTGCTGCTGATCATAGCACACTGTAATGTGGGGTGTGTGATGTGGGTCTACAGTGTGGGCTCTACTTGGAATCTGTCAAAATTGTTAGTACTTACAGAGTGTTAGAGGATGATAGGAAACTCCTAGGTCAAAGACAAAGGACTTGCTTTCTCACAGTACAAAGGACAGCAGTGAGTACCAGCATATTCACACATGGTTCTCCTTGTCAAAACTCTGAGATGGGCCAAATAGAACCTACACATGCAGATTCTGGGGAGGATCCAGAGACCCAGGGTTCAGTGACTAGTTTCAGAAACTACTTGACACTAGGGTTTAAATAAGTTTTACAATCTGTCACACAGAGAGAGACTATGCAGGATATGATAGAGATGCCAAGAGTGCCCAGGCATTGCTACTTCCTGTTTGTTTCAGGAATCTGATCTTTTCTATTAAGTGCATCATTTCTGTTGAATTTATCATCTGTCATTGAAATAAGGCATTAGCTGAGGCTGTTCCTTACCATATATGGCTTGCAGGAATCTGCATATACTGAAAATGTAGATCTGACCTCTGCAGCTTGCTTGCTTAATTCTAGTTATACACTTCCTTATGACTTTGCATTGTCCATCGTTCCTCCATGACTGGTGTTCAAAGACTCCCTCAATGTTGTAGCTATTTTTTATTGTTAAACACAAATCTAAGAGTTACCCAGTCAATGTAGAAAATATGGACTGTAGGGAGAGGTGTAGGTATCTGTCATTTTTCCTGATCCTGAAAATTTAGTTTTGTTTCAAGTCTAAATCTTTTCTTTATACTAAAAGGGGAATTGTAGGGAGAGATCTAGGTACCTGTGGTGCTGACCATGCCTGTTTTGGGTGTGGCCACAGGTGCATATGGGCATGTGGAATAAAGGATGGAAGAGAGGGGCTCTCTCTCTCTCTCTCTCTCTCTCTCTCTCTCTCTCTCTCTCTCTCCCTCTCCCTCTCTCTCTCTTTTGGGGGTCCCAGTCAGGTCTTGAAAGGCTGAAGAGACTAACCTTGGTTTTTGGTTTCTCATGTAAGTAACTTCCCACAATAAATAACCAACAACATCCTTATCCCGTGTACTGTTACTTATTTAGTCAACAATGGACATCTAATTTTCTACTTTTATTAAATTTACCATTTGGAATTTTACAGCATAAACATAGGACTGCATCACTTCCAATCCTGTCTTTCCCTTTTTTTTTTTAAATGTCAGGGCTTTTTTTTGGGATCTCATACTTGACTATTGTATTTGCATCATTTCCATCCCCAACTCCAGGTCTTACCCTGTTCCTTCCACTTCTCAAATCCGTGACCTCTTCTTTATTACTGTCATATATACATATAATTGTATGTATGTATGTATGTCCTTACCAAGTTCGTTTGGTGTTGTTCAAATGTACATATGTTTAAGACTGACTACTTGGGGTTGGATAACTTATCAGGGGATTCATCCCCAGAGAGAACTGATTCTCCTTCTCTCAGCAGTCATTATTGCCTATAACTCTTCATCTGAAGGTGAGGCCTTGTGAGAATTTTCCCTATCCATGTTGTTGGCATGTCAACTGGTATTGTCATTATACAGGCCTTGTTTGGGCAACCATACTGTCGAGATTTCATTTGTGCAGTTTTGCTGTGATGTCTAGAACATATTGTCTGGCAGAAGGCATCCTGATCTGCAGGCTTTTACAAACTTTCTGCCCCATCTTCTGTGATTCTGACTGAGCCTTAGATGTAAGGGTTGCATTATAGAAGTACCAGTTGTGGTTGGGTGTTTTAAGGCATTGTGGGTTTTTGTAATCGCCTCCATCTTCTTTAGAAGAGGCTTCTTTGATGAGGGGTGGCATGTACACTTTATAAGGATAAGGATAAATATGTTTAATACAGTTGGTTTGGAAAATGGCAGTTGTAGAAAATTCTCTAAGGTCTGTGACCTCTATAGTCATTGGTAATTGGCTAGGTTTATAGTCCCAGGCATGAATTCACTCCTATTCAGTAGGGCTTAAGTCCAATAAGATAGCTGTTAGTTGTGCTAAAGATAAGTGTGCCATTGGTATAATATTTGGGGGCATCTTTCCAGGCCAGCCATGGTTATGAACCATAGGCTGTACAGATGGGTAGGACCATTGATTGCTTTTCTCCTTGGCAACTTGGGTAGCCCTATCAGATACTGTGAGAACTAGTTCTCAAGAAGGAGACGTCCAGTTACAGTTCATCTTGGTTGTTCCAGGTCCTGGGTCCAAAATGTGTGGTACTTTTAGCAATAGGGTTTTACTTTCAAGTTCTGAAAAGCAACCAATAGCAGAGTACCATGGCTGTTCTTGATTGTCAACTTGTCTACATCTGGAATTTACTGAAATCTGTTGGTGTGTAAGCAGCAAATCAATCAGCCATAGTTTATGTCTCGGCAGATGTGGCTGACTGATGAGAATGCTGTGGTAGTATCTGATGAGTAGTGTATTGCTAGAAATAACCCTGTAAGAATTTGGATTCCTAGACAAAGTCCAGTTAGGGATCTGAAGTTTCATCAGGATGAAATGTTGGATGGGGCTGGTAGGTCAATGAATGAGTGGCTGATAATTTTTATTAGTGGGTGTTTTATGCTGAGGTTTGTCATTAATGTTTCTATAGTTGAATTACAATGATGATTTTCCATGTTAGTCATAGGAATAATCTATGTAGAAATTATGACAGAATCTATTTTATTTTAAGCTCATCATTTGCAGTAGGTTGTTTAGGCACATGTTTAAAGCCTTCCCTGTTTATGGTGTTATTTTTTTTATCATTAGTGGGTATGCTTGTGAGGGATTTTAGCTTACTTTGAATTAGAATGATCCACTTCTAATCTGAATCTTTAAGGTTGGAAGACCAACCTTTAATCTAGATCTTGAGATGGGAAGACACACCTTCAATCCAGATCTTTTGAACTGGCAAAATGCACCTCTAATCTGGGCCTTGCTTTTTGCTGAAAAGCCTTTATAAGGACATGGAAGAAGGAAAACTCTCCTCTTTGCTTGCTTTCTTTCATCTTGCTAACAAGTCCATTCCTTTACAGACATTATAGCTTAATTCTTGGGGATTCTGGCATGTACTTAAGGCCTGCTAAGACATGCAGCTTCTTGAACTGAACAACTACTGGATTCTTGAACCTTACATTCATAGGCATCCATTATTGGATCAGCTAGACCACAGCCTGTAGGTCATTCTAATAAATCTCATATATAGATATTCAAATATATTCATGATATATGAATATATATTCAATATACATATAAAAGTACAATTTATAAGTTTTGTGCTTGGCACTGAGATTTTTCTTAGTCTATGACTCCTGGTAGATCAAATGTCCAAATGGAAATGGTATGCTAACCACCAGAAGATACCTACTCTCCATTTTCTTCTCCTAGAACAGAAAATCAGCTAGCACATTATAGAACAATTTTGTCAACATGAGTCCTATGGTTCATTTGCACAAGCTGAACTAGGCTTGTGCCTTGGTGAGATGGTGGAAGACTTCAACTAAGTAGAGAAATGAATAACAAAAACATAAGTTTTTTGGTTTCTTTCCTTGTCTTACTTTATTTATTTATTTTTATTAATTTTTAAAATCTAAATTAGAAACATGGATGCTTCACATGTTAATCCCAGCTCCCTCTCCCACCCCTCCTCCATAGTCCCTCCACCAGTTCCCCCAAGCCCCCCATCCAATCCCCTCATCATTCCCCAGGGAGGGTGAGGCCCTCCTTGGGGGGATCTCCAAAGTCTGTCATTTTATCCAGGGCAGGACCTAGGCCCTTCCCCATGTGTCCAGGCTGAGAGATATAAGTTTTTATGCTAAACTCTACTTCTTCTTTCAAGCCTCATTCCACTTAGAGTTACATATTAATTGAGAAAGTTTCTTTTAAACTAATATTTACCTAGTAGCTTGATACTATATTTTATCCAAGAAAACAAACAGTTTCCTATGATTGAGATGAGAACAGACATGTGATTCAATTTAATAAGAAGTGTCTTGGTTAGAGTTTCTAGTGCTGTGAAGAGACTCAATGACCAGGGAAACTCTTGTAAAGGAAAACATTCAATTGGGGTAGCTCACATACAGTTCAAAGGTTCAGCTCATTAACATTTTGGCAGGGAGCATGGCAGTATGTAAGTAGACATGGTGCTGGCCACATCTTGATCAGAAGGCAGCAGGAAGTGGACTGAGAAACTTGAGCATATATGACACCTCAAAACTCGCCTCTGCAGTGATAAATTTCCTCCAATCAGACCACACCTATACCAACAAGGCCACGCCTCCTAATAGTGCCACTCCTTTTGGGGGCCATATTCCTTCAAACCACCACAGGAAGTGTTCCAGTTCTCACATATTTCTTGAATTTTATAGCTTTGAATGCATGATACAGATAATCTGCGGTTGCTAATTAAAATAACGCTTGTAGTCTATAAGTTTCCTATAATTTTTTTGTGGGGGTGGTGTTGAGGCAGAGTTTCTTTGTGTAGCCCTGGGTGTCCTGGAACTTACTCTATGGACTAGATGAATCTGGAACTCAGAGATTCACCTGCCTTTGCCTCCTGAGTGCAGGGATTAAAGGTGGTCCACCACTGTCTGGTTTACAATTCTTATTTTCTGTTAAACTATTAGATCAAGGTGTAATTTTAATATATTTTGTTGTGATAGTGTTGTTTTATTTTTTTTTTCATCCTACAAACCTTAGGAAAACTGAATTATAGGCCATGCAAATGGCTGCCATAGAAGTTGAGAAACTACGGTGAATAATAGAAGGGTGGCCCAGGTTTCATGTTTGGTGTCAAAGCCATGAACAGAACCAGGCTCAATGGATTCTTCATCTGATGTTTTTGTGCTTTGCTAACTGTGCTTTTCCCAAGCACACCTGTCATGATAAAGATAGTATTTATTCTGAGTCTCTCTCCATATTCACGTGTCAGGAAAGCTAACATGTCATTTTTCTCTTTCTTGATGCCTCTACTGCTTCAAGGAAATATAGCTTTAATATTCAATTGTGAATATTAAATACATCTATTAAACATGATATATGACAAGGAATCTATATCCTGCATTCAAATTTATACTGTTATTCAACATCCTGATGTATGTGTCAATGCAGAGAACACAATGGATTACCTTTTAACTACCCAAGTTCTTAGGACTCCAGGTAGGAAGCATGTCAAACTTGATGCCCCCATGCTCCTTTCTTAATCTTGAGTAAAGAACAAAAGGTACTACTGCCCTTATATGGTTGGTAACTGATAAGCAGATGTCTGTTTCACCGTTTCAAAAGAACTGATGCTGTCACAACCTGCCCCCAGGGTTCCAGCAGGGACTGCTGACATTCTACATGAGATTCCCATAAAGTGATAGGTTCCATTATGATCTCTCAGATGTGCAGGCGGACTTTATACAGCTAGAGGAACAGCCCTGAACAGTGAATTCTGGAGTTTGGAAAAACGAAGCTAATTCTTTTTTTCACTTGTCATTAAGTGCATGGTGTTAGCAAACAATTTGCTTCTTTTCATTTGTACTCAAACCAACCCTTTTTCTTCAGAAAACTTGCAAATGAAAACTTTGTTCACCTTTCTCTTGAAATAACTTAAAGCATTGGTTTTTATGGTATACATATTGTAAAACTTCTCTAAGGCTGTAACAAAAATTTCTGTGATTATTTCTATTTGTCTATATAGGACTGATAGAAAATCTAGGAACAGAAATTGAGCTCCACACACTATTCTTTTCTAATTCTTCTTCACTTCCCTTTTCTCACTGTAACAGATCGAGTTTAAAAATGTTTTCACAGTGTCCAGTGTAACACGAGCATGAAGACAAAAGGAAGACATTGACATACATTAGAAAAGTATTGCCAGATGATTCAGTGTAGAAAACACTTGCCAATGCAAATTCAATGACCTGGGTTCAATCCCTGGAGCCTTCAGAAATGTGAAAGGGGAGAATTGGTATCACAAAGCTGTCTTTTGACTACCTCATTCATGCCGTGGTGTACATACACACACATGCACACACACACACACACACACACACACACACACTCATCACATACACAAAGAAATAACAAAACATAAATAGAAAGCAAGACCTAAACCTACAAACAAACTAAAGGCAAAGCCTTGTGTGCTTTTTTAAGTTGCTATTTATGCATTTTAGACTCATTCGGGGAAATGGTGATATCTATAAAATTCCTCTGCATATGATGTAATTGATAAGATATTGCAGGTTCAATATGGTCATACTCCTTACTGTGGCAGCAAAACAACTAAAAACAATTAAAATTGGGATCAAAGAAGGTAAGAAAATGTGTAATTTCCAATGTGTACGTTTGCTGATTTTCCACTGTGCTAAGGAAAAGCACCCCAGATTTTCTACAGACCCTGAATGGCCTGGTGGGAAATGTTTCATTTCTTCTTTTTCCTTTTTTTGAAACAGTAATATACAAGTGAAAGATCTGTAAGAAAAAATGCCCAGAAAAAGTATTGTGAGACAAAAGTACCCTTTCAAATGTCATTGAGTTCACTTTCTATTGGCCATCTATTACTGGGCATCAGTCTGCTCTAAATGTGGTTTCTCTACCCAGTGAGACTTTATTGGAGAAAACTAATTTTTTCCTTTGCAAATAGTCATCAGTTGAAGATAGCATCTGGGTTACAAATGGGGTGCTGGGGCCCCATCTGGCAGGCCCCATGCTTGCTGTCACAGTCTCTGTGTGTTCATATGTGCGTCAGTCCTGTTGTGTCTAGAAAGCCTTGGCGTTTTCTTGGTGTCTTTCATTCCCATTGCCTTTTACAATCTTTCTGCCTCCTCTTCTGCAGAGTTCCCTGAGCCCTGAGGAAAGGGATTTGATAGAAAATTTCTATTTAATAAGGAGTGTTTCAAGATCTTTCTCTTTCTCTCTCTCTCCCTCCTCTCTCTCTCTCTCTCTCTCTCTCTCTCTCTCTCTCTCTCTCTCTCTCTCTCTCTCTCTGCTCATCGTCTGGGTTTGGGTCTCTGTATTTGTTCTCATCTACTGTAGGAGGAAGTTTCTCTAATAAATAATGAGCAAGATACTGATGCATGAATGTAATAGCAAGTCATGAGGAGTCATTTTATTTGTACATTCCTTTAGCAGAACAGTAGTATTTACTTGTCTCCTAAGATCTATTTAGTCTCAGGTTCTTGGCTATCCAAGAGGGCCTAAATTCCAATCATATAGTAGCTGGTTACTCCTACAGCATTTGTGTCATTATTGTACCAATATAACTTTCAAGCAGGTCAGCATGGTAGAACAAAAAGTTTGTAGAAGGATTGGATTTTATCTTCCTCCTTTCGTAGGTACAGTACTGTTTGTACCCTGGACAGTTGTAAGTAGGATTGAAGGCTGTAGGTAGATGCCATCTTGACTTCCCCCCTTTAAGTGGGCTATGTAAATGCTGTCTTCAGCAATTGTGCCATACCATGGATTTGTGGCGTGAAATCAAAAGGCTTGGTGATAGCTTGGTTGTTTGGGGCTTTATTATTTCCACATTCTATTAAAATAGATTATTTTCTCATACAATACATCCTAATTACAGTTTCCTCTCCTTCTCTTCCCAGTTCCTCCCCATCTCCCTTCCCATCCAGATCCACTCCCTTTCTATCTCTCATTAGAAGAGGCTTCTAAGAGGTAACAACAAAACATAACAAAATAAAACTGGCAAACTGAAGTTGAACAAGACAACAAAAGGAAAAGAGACCAAGAGAAGGAACAACAATCAAAGAACCACTCCTCTGTACACTCAGGAGTCCCATAAAATACTAAACTGAAAGCTATAATATACACACAGAGGTCTCTGCATAATGTCTGGCTGTGAGTCTCTATTTGTTCCCATCTGCTGCAGGAGGAAGCATCTCAGATGATGAGTAAAAAAGGCACTGATCTATGAGTATAGCAGAATATTATTAGGAATCATTTTTTGTTACTTTTATGTTTTAGAACAGTAGTATTTGGTTTTACCATAGGTTTCTGGGTTGTCTAGTCTCTGGTTCTTGGCCACCCATATAGTGCTGGATAAGGGTTCCATCTTGTGAAGCAGGTCTTAAGTTGAATCAAACATTTTATTCCACGAGTTTCATGCCACCATTGCCCTAGCATATTTCACAGGCATGACAAATTGTAGATCAAAGGTTTTGTGGCTAGGTTGGTGTTTATGTTTCCACTTTGGTAGCCTGCGAAGTACCTTCCCAACCAAAGGCACAGAGCATAGGGTTGTGTAAAAGGAGTTCTTAATTGGTATGAATAATAAAAACACGGAGTCAGACATAGAGGAAATTGCTGAGAGACCAGAGAGAAGGAGCAATTCAAGTCACCTTTTCCTCCTTAGCATCTCGGTGGGCAAGAGAGCATGTTCCTGTTTCTTCCCACTTATATCCGCTCTCTGCCCAACCATCTTACTTCTTGTCTGTTTGTATAGACATCCAGACCTCTATGGTTAGCTAGTGGCAAGCTCTATCCTCTGATCTTCTCTTTAATTTGTACAAGCAAGATACCACCACAGAGTTGAAAGTTCTGTATAGGACAATTTCATCCTCTCCATGTTTAATGAGTTGTGTGGGTGTTGTCTTCAGAAGTGGGCTTTGTTGTCAGTTTGTGGAGATCAACCTATTCTTTTAGCAACAGCCTGGATTGTTGGTGAATTTCCATGGGACATCTTTGACTAACAACTCAGTTGTATGTAACCCTGTCACAGAACTGAAAGAGCCAATAGGTGGCAACAGATGACCAGTTGGGACTCAACCGCCCTCATTTTTTTGATATTTCATTAGGATTGCCTTCATCCTATCAGGCAGTTTCTACTACATTAGGTTTCCATACCATCTCTCAAATCCCCTCAATTCTAGCTATTTCTCCCTTAATTCCTCCCTTAATCCCATCTCCCCTTGCCCTCCCCTTCTGATCCCCCCATTCCCATGGCTTACCTGCCCCCATTCACACATAAAATGTATTCTGTTTCCCCCTCCTTGGGAGATCTATGTTCCCCCAGTCCCTTCTTCTGTGGCAGTTTTATGGGATCCCTTTGGCCAACAACTTGTTTAGATGTAACTCATTACTGGCACTGAATGTTTCATTGGGTGGTGGAAGATGTCTAGTAGGGGTTTGTCTCACCACTATTTGTTGACTGAGTTTAGATTCCTTTCATATATGTATATATTTTAAGAAGCTAATACTCAATTAGGTTTCCATATGACCCTTCAACTGGCCATTTTGTTTAGAGGCCCTTTACCATATTCCCTCCATTACCATCTCTGCATTTGATGACTCCATTCAACTCCCCAAAACAATCCATCCAAAACCATATATTTCACTTTCCTAAGGGTAGCCTTTGCTTCTCCCTAGTCCCTTACTTTATACCTAAGCTGTATAGTTATATGGATTGTAACTACCATTGACTCAACGGTTAACATCCATTTATAAGCAAATACATACCATACTTTTCTTTTGGGATATGGGTTACCTCACTTGGGATGGCTTTTTTTCTAGATACATCCATTTACCTGAAATTTTCATGATTTTGTTTTCAGCAATTGAGTAATATTCTATTGTGCAAATGTACAAACTTTTCTTTATCTGTTTATCGTTGATGGACATCTATGCTGTTTCCAAATTTTGACTATTACGAATAGAGCAGCAATGAATGTGAGTAACAAGATGTCTCTGTAGTAATACTCAGAGTATTTTGGGTATGGTATAGTTGGATATTGAGTTAGATCTCTTCCTAATTTCCTGAGGAATGGTTCTGGTTTCTTTCTATGTCTTTCTTTCTTTTTTAGTTTCTTTTTTTTGACAGGGTTTCTCTACAGAACTCTGGTGTCTAACCATTTTTATATGCAGATTGCAAACATATCTGTTTGTAAATAACAATATCTGATATTAGAATCTCTTTTTTATTCACAAATGTTACTCTTACTTTAAATCGCTCTCACAGGAAATAAATTCTGTCAAGAGTAATTAGAACAGATCTATAGAGGTTCAAGAAGAAGATGACCAACTTAACATTTATGTGTACATCTTATATAAAATTTAGAATAAGTGTACCCTTGGAAATCCTGATTTCCAAAAGGATCCACAGTGATGTGTGTTTACTATAAGTGTTGATTAGAGTAGTTCCCCTCTCATATACCCAACATTGAGAAAATAATATTCAAAGTTAGAAAAGACTAAATCTATAAGGAAGAATAGAATTGATTTCCTTTTCTACAATTTTCAAAGCAATCATTATCCAAAACTTGCCTACTTGTATTGGTAGTGTTCATTCTCTCCCTCATTTTTATATTGAGTTCTCCAAACTAATGTATATTGTTCTGGTTTACTTTCCATTGCCACTATATACACCATGATTAAGACCAATTTGAGGAAGAAAAGATTTGTTTGCCCTATACTTCCAGATCACAGACTATCACTGAGGGAACTCAGGGCAGGAACTGAAAGCAGGAACCTGGAGTTAGGAACAGAAGCAGAATTACACAAGAGTGCTATTTACTGGAATACTCTTCAGGCTCACATCCAGCTATCTTTCTTATATCTCAGTGGACTATTTTCCCCAAGCTGGCATGTCTCATAGTAGGCCCTCCCCCATCAATCATCAATCAAGAAAAATTTTCACAGGTTTCCCCACATGCCAATCTGATGGAGGCATTGTCTCAATTGAAGTTCCCTCTTCCATTCCCCAGCTGACCCTCTCTGGTGGCAAGCTGACAAAAAAAAATTAAGAAGCACAGTTTTAAATAAAAAAATCACTTGTTTCTTTAGCTGGAGACAATCTAACCAAAGTATATACTGTTTATTAAATAATGCCACTGTCTTTCTTTCTGGGCATGGGCATGGAATAGGAGAAAGGTTTAATTCTTCTAGTTAACAATTGCAAATCTTTCTTTTTTAGCTAAATATGTTTGGGGATAATACGGGGAGTATTAGCCAAATACAATGTAGGAATATTAGAAAATAAAGCATCCATAAATATGCATTAGGCTTTACATTGAATTTCAAAATATGAAAGAAGCTCTCTCTTAACACAACTGTAGCAAATGGGTAGAGTACTTATATCCATTTATTAAACACTGAACTTCTGTTTAATTTTTGAAATAATAAGAAAAAAGAAGTAATATGTTGTTTGAGACTTAAAAAGCCCAAGTTGTCTGAAAATCTCTGAAGTTGAAGAGTACTTATTTTTCTATTCTTCCTGTACCCTTACTTTTTATAGAATATTACCCTTTAATTTATTTAATTTTTGACATGCAAAACATGGAAAGAGCAAGAACATTGACTAGCTGACAAATGTCAGGGCAAAAATAAGATGTAATTATAGCTTCAGATGATGTCTAAATTTCCCATAGCAAGTAACACAAGTCTCTGAAATCAGGGCCAAATAAAACCTAAATTTATAATCAGGCAAAAAGATGGAGAGTAACTTTGATATTATATCATCAATCACACCTTTGAAGATTTAAGAAAAATACAACTAAATTTGAGATTTTCATCATTTTTAAACATTCTAGTTGAAGATAAGATATAAAGTATAAAAATTTCACTAGGCTATTCATTTTAGTATATTTCAGTCACTCTAACAGTGCTTGGGGTAACTGTACATATTTTATCATCTCTTTTCTTGCATTAAAGTGCTATTTGTGTGAAAAACTCTTGCTATTTTGGGGATTGATATGCCTGCATTTACTCTTGAGTGTTTTTCACACAGGTCTCTAAAAAAAATAACTTTCTGACCTAGTGTTTTTCACATCTACAGAGGTTTATTTAAATGATCTGGGCTTACTTATCAGTTGTAATGTTCTGGGTTTAGGGTACAAGGTAAATCATAAACATACCTCAGAAAAGTGATTCAAAGACTAAAATCAAATATCTAATTAAACTTATAAGCTGTTCATTAATGTGGACAATTAGTACATGTTAATTGCCTAGAAAATGTTGCCATATAATTATAATTTCAAGAACTACTATGCTTGACAAATGACTCCTATCCCAAACATACATGTGAAATAGTAGTTTTCAATCAAAGTATTATCTAACCAAAGGCCCCATGGTTAGGCTACAACTCTAGGAAAACCAGAAACATTAGAGGTGGCACTTAAACACTAGTTTTTTTTTATTTTAACATTTTATTTTTAAATTAAAAACCCAATAAACTATTCCTAGAATAATAAACCAAACTTTATGCCCCTTGTGACATTTGAACTAACTGCTGACATAAATATTAGTATTTCATTATTCTGAGACATTTGCAAAAACTTAATCTCAAAACAAACTGTGAAATTTTCTCTCACTATTTCTTAATTCCTACTCTATGAAAGTCTGATCGTCTCAGGAAATTTACCAGTGATAGCACATTATTATGAAGGGTACAGTCTGTATTCCAGACCCCCCATTTACCCTCCTTATATCCTTCATAGATGTCCATTTAAAAATCAGGATCTGCTAAAAAATCCTGTGTAAATTTGCCTTCATTTTTATTTTCTTTAAGTAAAAAAGCACTAATTATTTTATTTATAGATACAGAATTGTACATAGTTTCCTGTACTTTTATTTTCAAATTTAATATTTGTCACCTTTAATTTGACTTAAGTACATTACCATAGTTACTATTCAGTTATACAGAATAATCATAGGCTAATAACAATTATATACTACTTTATATTTTTGGATTTCTATTTAACATCTAAAATATTGAGAAGATTTGTTTGTAATGTACAAATTATTTTGGAATACATATATATTATTGAAGACTCACTACATCTAACTGACATGCCTTACACTACATCTCAATTTTTCTTTTATTGAAAATAGGATTTTTTCCTTTTTTAAATTTAAATTAGAAACAAGCTTGTTTTACAAATCAATCCCAGTTCCCTCTCCCTACCATCCTCCTCTACCCTGCACCAACCCCCTATCCCAACCTTTCTGCTCCCCAGGGAGGGTGAGGACTTGCATGGGAGATCTTCAAAGTCAGTCATATTGAAGACATATGGAGACTTGCTTCTTGAGTTCTTTGTAAATTTTGGAGATTAGCCCTCTGTCAGATGTGGGGTTAGTGAATATTTTTCCCATTCTGTGGACTGCCTTTTTGTCTTGTTGACTGTGTCCTTTGCCTTACAGAAGCTTTTTAGTTTCAGGAGGTTCCATTTGTTAATTGTCGATCTCAGTGTTTGCGCCACTGGTGTTATGTTCAGGAAGTGGTCTCCTGTACCAACTCGTTGAAGAGTATCTCCCACTTTCTCTTCTAAAAGTTTCAGTGTGGCTGGATTTATGTTGAGATCTTTGATCCATTTGGACTTAAGTTTTGTACAAGGCGATAAACATGGATCTATCTGCAGTCTTCTGCATACCAGTACCCAGTTATGCCAGCACCATTTGTTGAAGATGCTTTCTTTTTTCCATTGTACAGTTTTTAGCTTCTTTGTCAAAAATCAAGTGTTCATAGGTGTGTGGGTTAAAATTAGAGCTTTCAATTCGGTTCCATTGGTCTACCTGCCTATTTTTGTGCCAATACCAAGCTGTTTTCAGGACTATAGCTCTATAATAGAGCTTGAAGTCAGGTATGGTGACGCCTCCTGAAGTTCCTTTATTGATAGGGTTGTTTTGGCTATCCTGGGCCTTTTGTTTTTCCATATAAAGTTGATTAATGTTCTTTCCAGGTCTGTGAAGAATTGTGCCGGAATTTTGATAGGGATTGCACTGAATCTGTAGACTTCTTTTAGCAAGATTGCCATTTTTATTATGTTGATCCTACCAATCCAAGAGCATGGGAGATCTTTACATTTTCTGGTATCCTCTTTGATTTCTTTCCTTAAAGACTCAAAGTTCTTGATATACAGGTTTTTCACTTCCTTGGTTAACATTATCCCCAACTATTTGATGCTGTTTATGGCTATTGTAAAGGGTGATGTTTCTCTGATTTCTTTCTCAGTCACTTCATCGTCTGTATATAATAGGGCCACTGATTTTTTTGAGTTTACCTTGTATCCTGCCACTTTGCTGAAGGTGTTTATCAGCTCTAGGAGTTCCCTTGCAGAGTTCTTTTGGGTCACTTATATAAACTATCATATCATCTGCAAATAGTGAAAGCTTGACTTCTTCTTTTCCTATTTGTATCCCCTTGATCTCCTTTTGTCTTATTGCTGTAGCTAGAACTTCAAGTACAAAAAAGTGACTGGAATGACAAAAAAAAGTCAGTCATATTATTTGGAGCAGGACCTAAGCCCTCTTTCATGTGTCAGGCTAAGATAATATCCCTCTATGTGAAATGAGCCTCCAAAGTCGATTTGTATACTAGCAATAAATACTGGTCCATTGCCAGAGGCCCCATAGATTGCCCAGGCCTCCTAACTGACACCCACGTTCAGGAGGTTCTAGGTTGGTCCTATGCTGGTTTCCCAGCTATCAGTCTGGGGTCCATGAACTCCGCCTTGTTCAGCCCAGTTACTTCTGTGGGTTTCTCCAGCCTGGTCTTGACCCCTTTCCTCATCAGTCTTCCCTCTCTGAAACTGGATTCCAGGAATTCAGCTTAGTGTTTAGCTGTGGGTGTCTGCTTCTGCTTCCATCAGCTACTGAATGAAGGCTCTAGGATGGCATATAAGATAGTCATAAATCTCATTATCAGAGAAGGGCATTTAGGGTAGCCTCTCCACTATTGCTTAGATTGTTAGTTGGTGTCATCCTTGTACATCTCTGGACATTTCCCTAGTGCCAGATTTCTCTTTAAACGTTTAATGACTTCCTCTACTATGGTATTTCTTTTCTTGCTCTCTTCTGTCCTTCCCCTGACTCAATCTTCCTGCTCCCTCATGTCCTCCTCTCCCCTCCTCTTCCTCCCCATCTTTCTCCTGATTCCCTCTCCCCTCCCCCCATGATTCCAATTTGCTCAGGAGATCTTGTCCCTTTCCCCTTCTCTGGGGGAACATGTATGTCTCTCTTAGGGTTCTCCTTGTTCCCTAGTTTCTCTGGCTGTGTGGATTGTAAGTTGGTAATCCTTTGCTCTATATATAAAATACATATATGAGTGAGTACATATCATGTTTGTCTTTTTGTGACTGGGTTACCTCACTCAGGATGGAGGGACCTCATTTAGGTCTCTTGCTCTCTGTATATTGCTGACTGTGTGTGTCTGTATTTGTTTCTATCTGCTTCAGAAGGAAGCTTATCTGATGGTGGCTGAGCAAGGCAAGGACCTATGACAAAAGTCGAATATATTTAGGAATCTGTAGGAAGGTAATACTTGATTTCCCCCTAGGTCCCTGAATTACATAGTCTAAAGTTCTTGGTCACCAAGCAGTGTCAGGTATGGGTTCCATCTTGTGGAGTGGGCTTGCAGTCAAGTCAGATATTATGGTTACTTTCACAAGCTTTGTGCCATCATTGATTAGCATATCTTACAGGCAGGTCACCATTTTAGATCAAAGCATTTGCAGTTGAGTTGGTGTTTATTTTATTTTCTCCTTTGATGGTATGCAGAATACCTTTTGGTGCCAAGAACACCAGCTCATAGGGGTGAAGGCTGTTGGGAGATACCAGTTTTACTTTTTGTCTAACAAATTGTATAGGTGTTTTCTTCAGCAACAGACCTTGATGTGAATTTGTAGAGTGCAGCCTTGGCAAAAACCTGGGTTCTTTGGGAGAACCCATGGGAGCACTTTGGCCAAAAATTCAATTAAATATAACCCATTCCTGGTAATGAAAGCTTCATTAGTGACAAGAGATGTACAGTTGGGGCTCTGTCTCCCTGTTATTTGATGATTTTATTTAGATTGCCTTCATATATGTATGTATTTTGGGACATGTCTACTGTATTATATTTCCACACTACCCCTCAAGTGGCCCTGACTTTTAGATATCCTCTCTCCATATTACCTCCCTTATGTCTCTTTTCCCTCACCCTGTACTCCATCCATCTGTAACTATGTAGTCTATTTCTCTCTCCCAAGGAGACTTATCCCTCCCCCAGTCTCTTACATTATATGTACCCTATGTGGTACTATGGATTGTAGTTTGCTTATTGTGGCTTAGACTTAACAGCTAATATCCATATATAAGTGATTACGTCCCCTGTTTGTCTTTCTGGGTATGGGTTACCTCACTTGGGATGATAATTTTCTAGTTCCACCCATTCACCTGTGAATTTCATTATTTCATTTGTTTAACAACTGAGTCATATTCCATTGTGAAAATGAACCACATATTCTTTATCCATTCATTTGTTGATGGACATATACTGTTTCCAATTTCTGGCAGTTATGAATTGTACAGCAGCAATCTCAATGTTTGGATGGAGTATCCTTTAGATATATGCCCAAGAGTTGTATAGCTGGATCTTGAGGTAGCTCTATTATTGGCTTTGTGAAAAATCACCATATGATTTCCAGCGCCTATATAAGTTTGCACTCCTACCAGCAATGGATGAGGGTTCCTCTTACTATGTATCCTTGCCAGCATGAGCTGTCATTTGTTTTATTTATCTTAGTCATTTTGACTGATGTCAGATGAAATCTCAAAATAGTTTTGACTAGATTTTCTTGATGACTAAGGATGTTGAACATTTTTATTTTCTTTTTAGCCATTTGAGTTTCCTCTTTTGAGAATTCTGTTTAGATCTGTACTCCATTTTTTAATTAGGTTATTTGTTTTCTTGAAATCTAATTTTTGGACATTACTCCTCTGTCAGATTAATGCGTAGTTAGCAAAAATCTTTTCTAATTCTGTAGGCTCCAATTTTGTTTGTATGATGATTGAAAAGTTTCTACACCTGGATAAGCCTCTCCAAAAAGCAGCAATACAAATCAGACCAAATCAAACCGAATTTGAAAAAGTCCATGTTTAATGGATGCAATGCTCCTGAATGGTCTTCCAGCCCTGATAGAGAATGGTCTTCTGTGTATTTGTTTGTCTTATTAGTTGTTGAGTAAAGCACTGTTGGCAAATAGGAAAGCAAGATAAGTGGGACTAGGAGAGGTGGAGGATTCTGGGAAATGGAGGCACAATCAGTCACCATGTAGGAATCGAGAGGAGTAAGATGTCCAGACCCTTTCTCCATAACAGAAAATCACACTGAAATACTCAGATTAGCAGTTATGGGTTAATAATTAAGTCAGATCTAGACACCAAGAAACTGTAGCAAGTGGCCAACAGCTTCATAATTAATATAGTGTCCTGTGTATTCATGTGGGACTGATGTGGCTCTGGGGCCAAGCTGATGGGAAGAGTTATTGTAGCACAGCCCCCCCACTCCCCATCCCCAGAGAGGAAATGGCAAATGTGCATCCCTGAGGAAGGGGTCATCATTTCTGAGATGCAGCACGGTTTGGAGAGAGAGAAGTGGTGGAACTTCCACCATAACAATGGTGTCCTTTATCAAGCAGAAGCTGCTCAGTTTCATGAGGTTCCGTTTAATAATTGCTAATATTGGTGCCATGCAATGGCACTCTGTTCAGAAAGTTTTTCTCATGCCAGTGAGTTAAAAGCTATTCCTCATTTATCTTCTATCGATTCAGTGTATCTGGTTTTATGTTCAGGTCTTTGATTCATTCGGAGTTGTGTTTTGTTGATGATGATGAATAGGGGTCTATTCAGATTTATCAACATGTCTAGTTTTGTGCCAGTAACATGCTGTTTTTATTACTCTAGCTTTACAGTGTAATTTTAGATTAAGAATGGTGGTATCTCCAGAAGCTCTTTCATTATTCAGGATTGTTTCAGCTACCCTTGGCCTTTCACATTGCTACGTGAAATTGAAAATTTGTCATTTAAAAATCTTCAAAAATTATGTTGGACTTTTGGTGGGAATTGCATTGAATCTGTAGATTGCTTTTAGTAGGATGGCCATTTTTTACTATATTAACCCTACTTATTCATGATCACGGAAGATCTTTCCATCTTGTTATATCATCTTCAATTTCTTTAAACACCTCTGTAAGACCCTCCCTTGTATTTCCTGTGTTTCTTTATATGTCCTTGGTCCTCCAAACCACTATGGCTAATTTTGGTCAGATAGTAGCTAGTTCTGTCCTCTGATTAAAAGTAAATTTTGTTGGTAGTCTTGGGAGTATGATCAAAATATTTTACGTTTCTCCCTTCAGTCTAAATAAAAAGGGAAGGTTTTCACTCTCACCACATAAAACTATATGCAATAAGGATGATTATCAGGTAAGAATTGTATTTACAATGTCCTGTACATTTTTATTTGGCAATTTCAGTGACCATACTCCATTATCTATCTTATTTTTTTTAATTTTATTTTCCAGTTTAAATTTAGATAAGAATCAAGGTTGCTTCACAAGTCAGTTCCAGGTCCCTCTCCCATTCCCTTCCTTCCTCCCGTGCCCTCCCCTCCCCCCCCGTTATCCTCTCATTTCTCCAGGGAGGGTGAGGCCCTCCATGGGGGTGTCCATAGTGTGTCATTTCATATAGGGCAGGGCCTAGACCCTTTCCCAAGAGTTCTGGGTGAGAGTGCACCTCACATTGTTCTATTGGAGTCCAAAGTCCGTGTGTATACTTGGGATGGGTACTGATCTGCTGCCCAAGGCTCAATAGATTCCCTAGGCCTCTTCACTGACACCCAGATTCAGGGGGTCTTGATCAGTCCCATGCTGGCTTCCCAGGCTAATGCCTGGGATTCAAGAGTTAACCTTTGTCTGGTCAGCTGTTTCTGGGGGTTAAACCAGCCCAGTCTTAATCCCTTTGATCATCAGTCCTCCCTCTCTGTTACTGGCTTTCTTGAGTTCAGCTCAGTACTTAACCAAGGGAGTCTGCCTCTTCTTCGATCAGCCACTAAATAAAGTTTCTGTTTCCCAGACTCTCTGGCCATAGGATTGTAGGCTGGCACTCCCCAGATCTATGT
The DNA here is from genome assembly GCF_017639785.1 of Mesocricetus auratus. Taxonomy (NCBI): domain Eukaryota; kingdom Metazoa; phylum Chordata; class Mammalia; order Rodentia; family Cricetidae; genus Mesocricetus; species Mesocricetus auratus. Next base: position 32,766,886 of record NW_024429201.1, read on the forward strand.
CTAAAATCCATATATGAGAGAGTACATGCCATGTTTCTCTTTTTGTGATTGGGTTACCTCACTCAGGATGGTTTCTTCTAGTGTCATCCATTTGCCTGCGAATCTCATGATTCCATTATTTTTTTCTGCTGAATAGTACTCCATTGTGTAGATGTACCACATTTTCTCTATCCACTCTTCGGGTGAGGGGCATCTAGGTTGCTTCCAAGTTCTGGCTATTACAAATAAAGCTGCTATGAACATAGTGGAACAGACATCTTTGTTGTATGAATGGGCATCTTTTAGATATATGCCTAAGAGTGGAGTTGCTGGGTCTTGTGGTAGGTTTATTCCCATTTTTCTGAGGAATCTCCATACTGATTTCCAAAGTGGCTGAACCAGTTGGCACTCCCACCAGCAATGAAGGAGTGTTCCCCTTTCACCACATCCTCTCCAGCATAAATTGTCATTGGTGATTTTGATTTTAGCCATTTTGACAGGAGTAAGATGGTACCTCAGAGTTGTTTTAATTTTCATTTTACTGATACCTAGGGATGTTGAGCACTTTCTAAAGTATCTTTCAGCCATTTTAGACTCCTCTACTGAGAATTCTCTATTTAGTTCTGTACCCCACTTTTTAAAATTGGATTCTTTGGTGTTTTGGAGACTTGCTTCTTGAGTTCTTTGTAAATTTTGGAAATCATCCCTCTGTCAGATGTGGGGTTAGTGAATATTTTTTCTGATTCTGTAGACTGCCTTTTTGTCTTGTTGACTGTGTCCTTTTCCTTACAGAAGCTTCTCAGTTTCAAGAGGTTCCATTTGTTAATTGTTGACCTCACAGTCTGTGCTACTGGTTTTATGTTCAGGAAGTAATCTCCTATACCAATTCATTCAAGGGTACTTCCCACTTTTTCTTCTAAGAGGTTCAGTGTAGCTGGATTTATGTTGAGGTCTTTGATTCATTTGGACTTAAGTTTTGTGCATGGCGGTAGACATGGAACTATCTGCAGTCTTCTACATGCCAGCATCCAGTTATGCCAGCATCGTTTGTTGAAGATACTTTCTTTTTTCCATTGTATAATTTTAGCTTCTTTGTAAAAAAATCAGGTGTTCGTATATGTGTGGGTTTATATCAGGGTGTTCAATTTGATTCCATTGGTCTACCTGTCTATTTTTGTGACCATGGCAAGCTGTTTTCAGGACTAGGGCTCTAGAATAGATCTTGAAGTCAGGGATGGCGATGCAGGGTTGTTTTGGCTCTTGTGGGTCTTTTGTTTTTCCATATAAAGTTGATTGTTGTTCTTTCAAGGTTTGTGAAGAATTGTGCCCATATTTTGATGGGGATTGCACTGAATCTGTAGATTGCTTTTGGCATGATTGCCATTTTTACAACGTTGATCCTACCTGTCCAAGAGCATGGGAAAGCTTCCATTTTCTGCTAACATGTATTTCTCAATTATATATTACATATTTAAGTGAACTGCAAATTTACAATATATAAAAAAGAATAGAAACACATATACAGTGTAGCAAAAATAAGCTTAAATTTGTATCAATATACAAAAGTATTTAAACAAGAGCAGAAGCATACATAGAGTACGTTCTATCCAAAATAACCTTCAGTTTGTATAACTATACAAAAGTCCATACCAGTGTAAAATATTTGAGACTAGTAGTTGCATTTTAGTCTAAAAGTTGACTCATAATTTACCCTTTTATATGAAAATAACTTAAACTAGACTACAAGCTTATATAATATGCTATAACAAAATATCCTTAAATTTATATCGATATACAAAAATAAATACCAATGATATATATTTAGTAGTAGTAGTTGCTTTTTAGTCTAAAACTAGATTCAACAATCTACCATTTTATCCTATCATTCCCATATCCCTCCTATTTTCTTTACAGAATGACACCCCTAAGTTTCAACTCCTTTGTTTGGTTTCCTTCCTGACTGTGACCAATAATAACTTGACACCAACCCCTCCCCCCAAATGATGACAAACATACACAATCTACTAAGTGACCAAAAGTCACCCAAACTACCTCTCGGGAATGTGGGTGTTGTGTTCTTAAAAATACTCCTTGTTGTCTGGGAGACCCTGGAAAGAAAAAATTGTGTGACTGGAAAGTGTAGAGCTTATCTGAAGTCTATGAGGCTGGACAATCTTAGCCAACTGACTTCAAATTGTTCTGAGCAGTTTGTACTTCAAATCTTATCTTTTAGTGGCATTTGTCAGCTTAATGGCATTACCACAATCCAGGTGGAATCATCATGAAGTCCCATCACTGTTTTGGAGACTGCAATGGTTGCTATTAGGAATGGTGATGGTTCACTTCAGAAAACTTTTTTTTATTTTGGTTTTATGAGACAGGGTTTCTCTATATTGCTTTGGAGGCTGTCCGTCCAGCCCGGCCTCGAACTCACAGAGATCTGTCTGCCTCTGCCTCCCAAGTGCTGGGATTAAAGGCATGCGCCACCACCGCCCGGCTGCAGAAAACTTAATATTTTAAATGTCATATGCAGCAGAGATTAAAGGATTACAATTTGTTAAGCACATTTAGGGTACACAAATTAATTCTTAGTTACCTGCTTCCGACTCAAGCCTGAAATCACATATAGTAAAGTAGATGAAGCCTATATTTAGAATTAGTTTGTGCTCTCTATGACCATTAATATCATGACAGAAAGTTTAAACATTAATCTTACAAATTTTGAGAAAATATTTATACCTCAGTAAAAGTTTTAAAAAGTCAAAATAAAAACCAAAGAAATATGAGAATAGTGTCACTAGAATAGTCCTTTAATTTTGGTTTTCCTTCTGTCCTCTACCAGGTGGCTCTTTGGGCATGAGACAAAAATTTTGAATTTTCCTTTACCAAGCATGCTAGGGTTTAGAGAAGGACAGAGTCACACTCCAACTCCAAAGCCAGCTTTAATTTTTAATTGAACTGAAACTACTAAAACACCATTTGCTTTATATGTCTGTAGAGAACAGAAGAAACAAAAATTATGGAAGCTTCATGAAATTTTATTCTGCTGGAAAGGTGCTATACCGTTAGGCCAAAACACATTTTCTCTGGAGGACTCATCCTTTATCTTCAGATGTCTCATTTGTTCAGTGGTCTTCAGATTACCTAGTTGGATATTTTTATTCTCTTGGAAAGACTAAAACAATACCCTGTCCAAATCCTAACTTTGGGGAGTTTCTCTATTCAGCAAGTTATATCAGATCAAATGAAAGCCATTTGTTAGTTTTATAAGTGAATTTAGATTGAATGGCCATGCTGTTTCATGAAGTATCTCCTTTCTTAGTCAAGAAGTCTCTCCTGTTTGAATCTAATTTTTATCAATTTTGATGGGATCCATAGCTTTTTTTCTCCTGTGGAAACAAAAGTAAGACCTTTCCCTAACGTAATACATATTCTAGTTTCCATTTTGATGTCAACACACCCTTAAGATGTACAGCCTGATTTAGTTCAGCTTTTTGTACTGTTCAATGTCTCTCTGTAGCTGTTGGTCCTCTCTCATTAGCATTTAAAAAATTTAAAGTTAATAAAACATTGTCCAATCTACATCTGGGGACTTTAGTATGCAAAGCAACTCTTTCTATACATCGAGAGTCAGTGACTATATTAAGTTCAAAAAATCTAATAATACCATGATAATAGCATATAATTCTGTCTTTTGAACAGAATCATAAAGGCTTCGAGCCACTTTACTTAAATTTCCTGGTGTATAACCTTTCTTTCATGATCTATTTGCATCAGTATAGAATGTAGGGGCTCCAGAAATTGATGTTTCTTGTACAATGTGAGGAAAACTCCAAATAGTTCTTTTTATAAACTGAAGTCTCTTGATTTTGGGATATTTGTTGCTCATTCCTCCCAATAAATTACTACAAGCTCATTGGCAATGTTTATTTTTTGCCCATAATGAGCTAATTTCAACCTTAGTAAAAGACACCACAGATTCTGTTGGTTCCATTCCTGATTATTGAAAAAGTCTTAATTTTCATTATAGAATCAATTTAGAAACTTTTCCACATAGCCTCTAATTTTTTACTTTGATTGTGTGGTAAAAATATCCATTCTAAGATGTTATCATATGTCTGCATAAGAATATCTGTAGGCAAACATGTAGAAGATAGGATGATCAGGATATAGTCAAGCTCTGGATCCAAGTGATTTGCATGGTCATCTTGTAATTTCTTTTCTACCAGAGTCAATTCTCTCTCAGCCTCAGATGATAATTTTCTTAGATTATTTAATACCTTATTACTTTGTAAGGTTTGAAATAAATTACTTCATTCTTGGGATGTCTATCCAGGTGTGGCTCATTGCCAGTTAATATCTCCCAGCAATTTTTGGAAATCATTAGGCATTCATAATTGATCTCTCATGGTTTATATATTTTGTGGCTGTTTTTTTTGTAAACATATCTTACATCCTGGGTAACTGATAGAATTCCCTGTCTGTATTTTTCAGAAGAAATTTGCAATCTCCAACAAGGCAAAATTTTTCTTTATCTCTTTAAATTTTTCTAAGCTATCTGATTTAAATCAGCTAGTAAGATATAATCCATATAATGGTAAAAGATAGATTGAGGAAACTGTTTATAAATCACTTTGAATGGTTGTTTTACAAAATATTGACACAAAGTAGGACTGTTTAAAATCTCTTGTGGAAGAATTTTCCCACTGATACCTTTTAACAGGCTGGGGATTATTATAAGTAGGCACTGTGAATGCAAATTTTTCTCTATACTGTTCTTGTAAAGGTATAATAAAAATGCAATCTTTAGTATCAATCACTATAATAGACCATTCTTTGGGTAATAAAGAAGGCAAGGGAATTCCAGGCTGTAAAGATCCAAGTGGCTGGATCACCTTATTAATAGTTCTTAGATCTGTTATCATTTTCTATTTTCTAGATTTCATGTTAATGACAAATATAGGAGAATTCCAAAGACTGGTTGACTCTTCAAAATGTTGAACATGTAGCTGCTCTTTTGCCAGCTGTTCTAATCCGGGAATTTTTTGATGTCAAAGGCCATTGTTAAACCTAGACAAGTATCTAAGTTAACCATTTTAAAGGTAGGGCTAGAGCTGATCCAGGGAGACCAGGGGACCAGCTGTTCTGGTGGGTCCAGGGACCAGAACGAGGACAAGGAATAGAAGAACTACCAGATTATTGGACTTGCTAGCACCCACCAAAAGCAACTCTGGTCATGTAACCACCAGACCAGTAAGGGGCTCATTCTGCACCCACTAGAAGAAGAGATGGGAAAGAGACAATACAAAAACACACTCAGCAACAGAAAAAAAAATATGACACCACCAGATTCTAGAGACTCCACACCAGCAAGACTCCAACATTCCAATGCAAATGAAGCAGAAGAGAATGACCTTAAGACCACTTTCATGAAAATGATAGAGGCCCTAAAAGAGGATATAGGAAAATCCCTCAAAGAAATGGAAGAAAAAGCAAACCAAAAAATGAAAGAAATGGAAGAACAAACCAAAGAATTCATAAAATGCAACAAATGGACAAAAAGATAAACCAAAAATTGCAAGAAACAAAGCAAATAGTGCAAGGGTTGAAAACTGAAATAGAGACAATAAAAAAAGATAATCTGAAGAAAGGCTGGAAATACAAAAGCTGGGCAAACGGTCAGGTACTACCGATACAAGCATTACCAACAGAATACAAGAGATGGAAGAGAGAATCTCAGGTGTTGAACATACACTAGGATAAATGGATACATCAACCAAAGAAAATCTTAAGTCCAACAAATCCTTAACACAAAACATCCAGGCAATATGGGACACCATGAAAAGACCAAACCTAAGAAAAATAGGTATAGAAGAAGGAGAAGAAAACCACCTTAAAGGGGCAGAAAACATATTCAACAAAATCATAGAAGAAATCTTTCCCAACCTTAAGAAAGACATGCCAATGAAGGCACAAGAAGCTTACAGAACACCAAATAGAGTGGACCACAAAAATAAAGTCCCCTTGCCACATAATAATCAAGACCCCAAATATACAGAATAAAGAAAGAATATTAAGAGCAGCTAAGGAAAAAGGCCAAGTAACATATAAAGGCAGATATATCAGAATTACACCTGACTTCTCCACGGAAACTCTGAAAGCCAGAGGTCCTGGATAGATATTCTACCAACACTAAGAGACCATGGATGTCAGCCCAGATTACAATACCCGGCAAAGCTCTCAATCACTATAGATGGAGAAAACAAGATATTCCATGACAAAGGTAGATTCAAGCAATACGTATCCACTAACCCAGCCCTACAGAAAGTTTTGGAAGGAAAACTCCAACCCAAGAAAGTTAACTACAACCAGAAACACATAGGCATTAGAGATTCCCTCTCTAACAACAGCCAAAAGAACAAAGGGGTGAAATTCCACACATAATCCCACCACCAATAACCATTGCAAATCGAAGAAGAATGAGCAATCAATGGTCATTAATATCCCTCAACATTAATGGCCTTAACTCACCCATAAAAAGACACAGGCTAGCAGAATGGATTCGATGACAGAACCCATCCTTCTGCTGCATACAAGAAACACCCCTCACCCTCAAAGACAGACATTACCTGAGAGTTAAAGGTTGGGAAAACAATTTTCAATCAAATGGACCCAAGAAACAAGCAGGGATAGCAATCCTAATATCTAACAAATTAGACTTTAAAATAAAATCAATCAAAAGAGATGAAGGAGGTCATTACATACTCATCACAGGTGAAATCCACCAAGATGAAGTGTCTATCCTGAACATGTATGCCCCAAATACAAAGGCATCCACATTCGTAAAAGAAACATTACTAAAACTTAAATCACATATAAAGCCCCACACACTTATAGTGGGAGATTTCAACACACCACTCTCACCACTAGACAGGAATACAAGACAGAAACTCAACAAAGAAGCAAAGGGTCAACTAGAAGTAATGACCCAACTGGGATTAACAAACAACTATAGAACATTTCATCCACATAAAAAAGAATATACCTTCTTGTCACCACCACATGGAACCTTCTCAAAAATCAACCACATACTTGTCAACATATCCAACCTCAGCAGCATCAAAAAAAATTGGAATAACTCCATGCATCTTAGCAGACCACCATGCTTTAAAATTAGAATTCAACAACAACACAAATTGCAGAAAACCTACAAACTCATGGAAATTGAACAATGCATAACTGTACCATTCCTGGGTCAAAGAAGAAATAAAAAAAGAAATTAAAGACTTCCTCGAATTCAATGAGAATGAAGACACAACATACCCAAACCTATTGGACACTTTGAAAGCAGTGCTATGGGGGAAGTTCATAGCACTAAGTGCCCACATGAAGAAACTGGAGAGTAGTTATACTAGAGAATTAACAGCCCAACTGAAAGCTCTAGAACACGAAGAACCAAACTCACCCAGGAGGAGTAGACGCCAGGAAATAATCAAATTGAGGGCTGAAATCAATGAAGTGGAAACTAGAAAAACAATACAAAGAATCAATACAACGAAGAGTTGGTTCTTAGAGAAAATCAACAAGATAGACAAACCTTTGTCCAAACTTACCAAACAGCAGAGAGTGAACATGCAAATTAACAAAATTAGAAATGAAAAGGGGGAAATAACAATGGACTCTGAGGAAATTCAGAGAATCATCAGGTCACACTTTGAAAACCTGTACTCCACAAAATTTGAAAATTTAAAGAAAATAGATGACTTCCTGGATAGCTATCACTTGCCAAAATTAAATCAAGAACAGATAAGCAATTTAAATAGACCTATAACCCCTATGGAAATAGAAGCAGTCATCAAAAGTCTCCCAACCAAAAAAAGCCCAGGTCCAGATGGCCTCAGTGCAGAATTCTACCAGAAATTCAAAGAACAGCTTATACCAATTCTTCTCAAAGTATTCCATGCAATAGAAACAGAAGGGTCTTTGCCAAACTCTTTCTATGAGGCTTCAATAACCTTGATCCCCAAGCCACACAAAGACACAACTAAGAAAGAGAACTTCAGACCAATATCCCTCATGAACATTAATGCAAAAATACTCAATAAAATACTGGCAAATCAGATCCAAGAACACATCAAAACAATCATTCACCACGATCAAGTAGGCTTCATCCCAGGGATGCAGGGATGGTTCAACATACGAAAATCCATCAACGTAATCCACCATATAAACAAGCTGAAAAACAAAAATCACATGATCATCTCACTAGATGCTGAAAAAGCCTTTGACAAAATCCAACACCCCTTCATGATAAAAGTCTTGGAGAGATCTGGGATAACAGGGACATACTTAAACATAATAAAAGCTATATACAGTAAACCAACAGCCAACATCAAACTAAATGGACAGAAACTCAACGCAATTCCTCTAAAATCAGGAACAAAACAAGGCTGTCCACTCTCTCCATACCTTTACAACATGGTACTTGAAGTCCTAGCTATTGCCATACGACAACAAAGGGGGATCAAGGGGATACAAATTGGGAAGGAAGAGGTCAAACTTTCACTGTTTGCAGACGATATGATAGTTTACATCAATGACTCAAAGAACTCTACCAGGGAACTCTTACAGCTGATTAACACCTTCAGCAAAGTGGCAGGCTACAAGATCAACTCAAGAAAATCAGTAGCCCTACTATATACAGATGATAAAATGGCTGAGAAAGAAATCAGAGAAACATCACCCTTTACAATTGCCACAAACAACATAAAATACCTTGTGGTAACGCTAACCAAACAAGTGAAAGACCTGTATCGCAAGAACTTTGAATCTTTAAAGAAAGAAATTAAAGAAGCCCTCAGAAAATGGAAAGACCTCCCATGCTCTTGGATAGGTAGGATCAATGTAGTAAAAATGGCAATCCTGCCAAAAGCAATCTACAGATTCAATGCAATCCCCATTAAAATCCCAGAGCAATTCTTCACAAACCTTGAAAGAACAATAATCAATTTTGTATGAAAAAAAAGCCCCAGGATAGCCAAAACAACCCTGTTCAATAAGACAACGTCTGGAGGCATCACCATCCTTGACTTCAAGCTCTATTATAGAGCTATAGTCCTGAAAACAGCTTGTTATTGGCACAAAAATAGACAGGTAGACCAATGGAATCGAACTGGAAACCCTGATATTAACCCACACACGTATGAACATTTGATCTTTGACAAAGAAGCTAAAAATATACAATGGAATAAAGAAAGCATCTTCAACAAATGGTGCTGGCATAACTGGAGGCTGGCATGTAGAAGACTGCGGATCTATCTATGCTTATCGCCTTGCACAAAACTTAAATCCAAATGGATCAAAGACCTCAACATAAATCCAGCCACACTGAACCTCTTAGAAGAGAAAGTGGGTGGTACCCTTGAACGAATTGGTACAGGAGACAGCTTCCTGAACATAAAACCACTAGCACAGACAGTGAGATCAACAATTAATAAATGGGACCTCCTGAAACTGAGAAGCTTCTGTAAGGCAAAGGACACAGTCAGCAAGACAAAAAGGCAGCCCACAGAATGGGAAAAAATATTCACTAACCCCACATCTGACAGAGTGTTGATCTCCAAAATTTACAAAGAACTCAAGAAGCAAGTCTCCAAAACACCAAAGAATCCAATTAAAAAGTGCGATGCAGAACTAAATAGAGAATTTTCAATAGAGGAGTCTAAAATGGCTGAGAGGCACTTGAGAAAGTGCTCAACATCCTTAGCCATCCGGGAAATGCAAATCAAAACAACTCTGAGATACCATCTCTCTCCTGTCAGAATAGCTAAAATCAAAAACACCAATGACAATTTATGCTGGAGAGGATGTGGTAAAAGGTGAACACTCCTCCATTGCTGGTGGGAGTGCCAACTGGTTCAGCCACTTTGGAAATCAGTATGGAGATTCCTCAGAAAAATGGGAATAAACCTACCACAAGACCCAGCAACTCCACTCTTAGGCATATATCCAAAAGATGCCCCTTCATACAACAAGGATGTCTGTTCCACTATGTTCATAGCAGCATTATTTGTAATAGCCAGAACTTGGAAGTAACCTAGATGCCCCTCAACCGAAGAGTGGATAGAGAAAATGTGGTACATTTACACAATGGAGTACTATTCAGCAGAAAAAACCAATGGAATCCTGAGATTTCCAGGCAAATGGATGACACTAGAAGAAACCATCCTGAGTGAGGTAACCCAATCACAAAAAGAGAAACATGGCATGTACTCTCTCATATATGGATTTTAGACATAGATCCGGGGAGTGCCAGCCTACAATCCCATGGCCAGAGAGTCTGGGAAACAGAAACCTCATTCAGTGGCTGATGGAAAAAGAGGCAGACTCTCACGGCTAAGTACTGGAGGACTGATGATCAAAGGAGTTAAGACTGGGCTGGTTTAACCCCAGAAACAGCTGACCTGACAAGGGTTAACTCTTGAATCCCAGGCTGATACCTGGGAATCCATCATGGGACCGATCAAGACCCCCTGAATGGGGGTGCCAGTGAGGAGGCCTAGGTAATCTATTGAGCCTTGGGCAGTAGATCAGTATTCATTCTGAGTATACACATGGACTTTGGACTTCCATCCAACAATGTTAGATGAACCCTCACCCTGAACTCTTGGGGGGGAGGGTCTAGGCCCTGCCCTGGATGAAATGACAGACTATGGACATCCCCATGGAGGGCCTCACCCTCCCTGGGGAAATGAGGGGATAATGGGGGGTTTGGGGGGGAGGGCATGGGAGGAGGGGAGGGAAAGGGAGAGGGATCTGGAACTGACTTGTGAACCAACCATGTTTCTCATCTAAATTTAAACTTAAAAATAAAAAAAATAGTAATTAAAAAAAAGGTAGGGCTATTGGTACATTTGAAAGGTGCGTAGCTGTTGTGCCCTGCTTATGTATAACTGAACAGTCAATGATGGTTCTTTATATATACCCAGTAGTGGGATTGTTTGCTTATATGATAGCTTCGTTTATAGATTTCCAAGAAATATTCATTACTGTTCTTCATAATAATGGGAATAATTACCATACTGTTTTTCTTTCTTCTTCTTCTTGCCATTGTTGTCTCCTCCTCCTCTTTCTTTAATGGCCATTCTGACAAGTGTGTAGTTTCATTTCATTGTGGCTTCAATGTGAATTTATGTCATGATTTGTGTTGTTGAGAACTTTTGTCCCATCCAACTAATATGACACGGTTCTCTAGAGAACCATTAAAGTGTGTGTGTGTGTGTGTGTGTGTGTGTGTGTGTGTTTGTCTGTGTCTGTGTCTGTGTGTGTGTAATGGGTATGTATTTTTTAATATCCAAGCATACCATGGCCCTGTCCCTTGGGGACCTGGCAGAATAAGTTAAACTGCTCCTCACAAGGCAAGCAGTACCTTGGTTATAGGCAGGCACAAAAGGTCCCTTCAAGATACTAGATCCACCTACTGCCTCTCTCTCTTTCCACTGTTTCTCCTCTCCTCTCTTCTCCTCCCCTCTCCTCTCCTTCTCTTCCCTCTCCTCTCCTCTCATCTCTTCTCCTCCCCTCCTCTCCTCTCCTCTCTTCTCCTCCCCTCCTCTCCCCTCTCCTCTCCTCTACCCTCCCCTCCTTCTCCTCTATCTTCTCTCTCCCTCCTCTTCCCGTACTCCTTTCCCTCTTCCCAATTCAACTTTCCACTTAAGTTCTACCTGCATGACGTATTTGTCTTTCACCTATCATGGGATCACCAAGGTCTTCCTCATGCTGCCTATTACAACAGACTTATGTATACCAATAGTGGCATCTTCAGAGTGCAGCAACTGAGAATCAGTAACTGCTCAGTGAGCAAGGGTGGATACCTCAGTAGTCCCAGTCTGGCACTGAAGACAGAGAATTCTTGGGAATCCACTGCTCTCCTGTCCATGTGGGAGGGCTGAAGAATCTGGGTTCTGATAGCAGTCAAGGAAAACAGGAAGATAGCATCAACAACCTAGGAGCCCAGCAACATGGGGGCACGAACTTGCCATTGAGATGCGAAGGAAGGCACATCAATTCCAAAGCTTTTCCTTTGGACCTTCTTATAAGTGGCCTGCCACCATTGGGTGCCATCAGCATTTAGGGTGGGTCTTCCCACTTTAAGTAATCTAACCAGGAAATTCTTACAGGTGTTCTGAGAGCCTCCCTTCTTGATTCCAGATCCAGGTAAGTTGATAACCAAGATTAACCACCAGAACTGTCCTTTTTTGAGAAATGTCTTTAAGGCTGTTTGTCTACACTATTTTTAGGACTCAGTCTGCAAGTTCTAGGAGCTGAGACAGCATGGTGGTTGTTACCTAGGGGCCTTCCCACAATCTACGAGGGCGACATGTTTCACAGTAGCAGGTTTGAGCTAACACAGCTGCAGCTGTGGTGGGTCTGATCAATAAGGGAGCTAAAGAATTTGATCTCTGCCTTGAGAGTAGAGAAAAACAAAAGGTAACAGCATCCACTAGTTATTTACATAATTTAAATTTAGTGTATGTGTGCAAATATGATCAAGACACACATGAAACCTGAGACTAATTCAAATAATAGATATTTTTTAGATATTTCTATTTTGAAAATTTCATATATTTAGATCATTTTCTTTCCCCTTTCCTAATTCCTCACAGATGTTTGTCACATTCTTACCCATTCAACTTCATGTTCTCTCTCTAAGAAAAGCCCAAACTAAAACTAAACCAAAGCAACAGCAACGACAAGCACATAGGAACAAAAAGCCACAGAGTCTGATTTTTGTTGGCCAATTATTCCTGAATCTGGGGCCTGCTCTGGAGTGTGGTTGATACACCCTGTGTCACTCCATTGAAGAAAAGAGATGTTTTACTCTCCTAGAAGGGATCAGTTGCAAAGAGTATCTTGTCTACAGGTGGAATTTGTGTTCACTTCCCCTTTTTTATACTGGGATTTGTTTGTTTTGAACTTGTGTAGATCTTGTGCTTGCTATCATAGTCTCTGTGAGTTCATATTTGCATCACTCCTGTTGTGTCTGGAAAACAGGTTGGAAAGATTATAAGAATCAGAGGTGGTTTATAAGTAATAAAGCATTTTAAATTTACTTTTAATAGCACAAATTTTGTCATATCATATTTCTAAATGCTTCTGGAGTAAAGTAAAATATTTTGATATGTGAATAATCTGTGCAATGATCCAATCAATCATGGTGACTAACATAGCTATCAGACCAAAGTTTATCATTTCCAGTTGTCTTGATGTATTTTTAAACCAAGCTATTTCTTTTTATGGTCTCATTTTTTCTATTGAGTAGTACAGGTTCATTATGTACTTTGAATAGTAATCATTTATATGTATTATTTGAATATATTTCTTTCGATTCCATAGGCTTTCATTTTGCATATTTTTTATTTTATTATGTAGAAGCTTTTTAGTTCAATGCCATCCCTTTAGTATATTCTTAATGTTTGTTGCTGTATTAGCTTGTTTTATGTCAGTTTGACACTAACTAAAGTATCTGAGTGGAAGGAAGCTCAATTGAAAAATTACCTCTTTAAGATTGGACTTAAGAAAAAGGCAATCAAAAGATAAGGTAATAGAAAGGTAAATGAAAATGAAAGGAACAACAACAACAAAGTCAACAAAATGTTTAGAGGAAGGGAGATTAAAGAGGTAAATAGAAACAGGTAGAAAAGAAATAAGAAGAAATTCAAAGGAATCAGTGAAGTGTGGTCTTTTCCTACATTCACTATACAATTGACTATGGATCCTGCAAAATACCTTAAGAGTTTGTTCTGTTAACTGTTTTTTCTCCTGTATTATTCTTAGATTCACTCTCTTGATCTTATCAGAGAGTTCTTTGATACTTGATCATATTTGTTTTTCTTTCTTTCCTTTTTTATTTAAATTATAAACAAGCTTGTTTTATATGTCAATCTCAGTTCCTTCTCCCTCTCCTCCTCTCCCACCCTCCACCAACCCCCTATCCCACCCCCTTTCTGCTCCCCACGGAGGGTGAGGCCTTACATGGAGAATCTTCAAAGTCTGTCACATCATTTTGAGCAGGGCCTAGGGCTTCCTCCATATGTCTAGGCTGAGAGAGTATCCCTCCATGTGGAATGGACTTCCAAAGTCCATTTGTATACTAGGGATAAGTACTGATTCACTGCCAGAGGCTCCATAGATTGCCCAGGCTTCCAAAATGACACCCAAGTTCAGGTGGTTTGGGTTGGTCCTATGCTGGTTTTCTAGCTAGCAGTCTGGGGTCCAAGAACGCCCCCTTGTTCACATCAGCTGTTCTATGGGTTTCTCTACCCTGGTCTTGACCCCTTTGCTGATAACTTCTCCCTCTCTCTGCAACTGGATTCCAGGAGTTCGGCTCAGCGTTTAGGTGACTGCTTCTGCTTCCGTCAGCTACTGGATGAAGGCTCTAGGATGGCATACAAGGTAGTCATCAATCTCATTATCAGAGAAGGGCATTTAAGGTAGCCTCTCCACTCTTTCTTAGATTGTTAGTTGGTGTCATCCTTGTAGATCCCTGGACATGTCCCTAGTGCCAGATTTCTCTTTAAACCTATAATGGCTCCCTCTATTTTGGACTCTCTTTTCTTGCTCTCCTCTATTCTTCTTTCAACTCTATCTTCCTGATCCCTCATGTTCTCTTCCCCATTCCTCTTCTCCACTCCTCTTTCTCCTACCTTCCTCCCCTGTTTCCTGTGTCCCCAATTTGCTCAGGAGATCTTGTCCCTTTCCCCTTCTCTGGGGACCACGTATGTTTCTCTTAGGGTCCTCTTTGTTTCCCAGCTTCTCTGGTGGTATGGACTGTAGGCTGGTGATCATTTGCTCTATGTCTAAAAACCTTATATGAATGAGTACGTACTATGTTTGTCTTTTGGTGACTGGGCTAGCTCACTCACATTCATCACCACTGCCCAGCCCTGCTAACTGTAAATAGCAGTTAAAAGATGTCTTCCTCTTGCCTTTCTAATGGCAAATAAAATGAGCTACAACTAAAAAAAAAGAAGATTAGGTTTAAGAAAGGTTTATAAGACATTTTCTTAATTAATGATGTGAGAGGGCTCACTAGGCTGTTGTTCCTGGGTTCTGTAAGAAAGCAGGCTGAGTAAGCCATGGAGAGCAAGTCAGTAAACAGCACCCCCCTCATGGACTCTGTATCAGCTCCTGCCTCCAAGTTTTACCCTGTTTGAATTTCTGTCCTAACTTCCTTGGGTGATGAACATAGACTCAGAAGCCAAATATCCCTACATTGCCTTGAGCATGGTTTTCATCACAGCAGTCAAAACCCAACTAGCATAGTTGCCTATGTTGTAGAGGTATATTTAAAAAAAATCATTGCCATTTTTTTTGCTAAAACTTTTCCCTTGGCTTTCTTTGGGTAGTTTGATAGTTCAAGATCTTGGACTTTAGTCTTTATTCTAAACTTCAGTGGCTTTTGCATAATATACAATAAGGATCTATTTTTAGGATTCTCTGTTTGAACATTCAGTTTTCCCAACACCATATGTTGAAGGGACTTCTTTATTGTGTGGTCTTGGTACCTTTGTCAGAATCAGTTGATAAATGTATGAATTTATTTGTTTCATTGGTCTGTGTGTATGTTTTTATGACAACATGATGCTATTTTGACATTATAGATACTACATCATTATTACTACAATATTTTGAAGCCAGGTGGCATAACATCTTTAATATTATTATTATTTTTGCTTCAAATTTCTTATACTGTTTGATCCACCTTTTTCAATTCCATATTATAATTTTGTTTTTCTTTTATGAAAAAAGTTACTGGAATTCAAAAGAAATATATTGAATTTATAAGTTGTTTTCGGCAATGTGGCCATTTAAACAATATTTAGTTTTCTGGTTCAGGAACATGGAATATCTTTCTGCTTATTTGTGTCTTCTTCAATTTCTTTCACTAGTATTTTGGTTTGCAGTAAACAGATTTTCACCTCCTTGGCCATTTTCATTCTACATTATGAATTTTTTTGTTTTCTTGTTTACTTTTTCAGATACTTGTTTGGCATTGTATGGAAATACTACTAAGGTTTTGCATGGTGATTGTGTGTTATTCAAATTTACTGGATTTGCTTATGAATTAAAAAATTCTCTGGAATATTTTTATGGGTAATATGTTATTGTAAGCATGAACCATTTTACTTCTTTCTTCATAGTTTGGATGACTTTATTTCTTTTCATGCTTCCTTTCTCTGGCTAGAACTTCTAGTTTTTAAAGAATTTTTATTTCATTTTTTTTATTATTGTTGGGGGGAGGGTGTACATATTAAAATCAGAGAACAACTTGCAAGAGTCAGTTCTTTCCTTCCACTGTGTAGGTCCAGAGGATTGAACTCAAGTCTTAATGTGAGGTGGCAAGTACCTTCTCCTACTCACCAGCCTAGTACTATGATGAAAAGAAGTGTCAATAGCATACTTCCTAATATTATAAGAAAGCTTTAAGCTTCATCTCTAAGAATCATTTTACCTCTGGGCACATTATATATAGCTTTTCTTTTTTTCTTTTTTCCTATTTAAAATAGTCTTCAATGACTGGGAAGCCTGGCTTCATAAGACCAGAGTGAGTTGCAGCTGTTTTTTGTTGGAAGGGAATGGTTAGGGGAACTGGAATGAGGGCAGAGAGACCGTGATCTCCTGTGGTCTTGGATAAAGAAGACAAACTGAACTTCTCTAGAACCTGGGGTATTGTGGGAAGGGATGAGGTAGGACCAGCGATCTGGGGCTTTGGGAGCCACCCCTCTCTGTGATCTCAGAGACCTTCCTCCTCCTATTCTCATTTTTCTCCTCTTCTTCTACCTCTTCCTCTCCTTGAGAGGTTATAGAGAAAAGTCTGTGGTTTGCATCCTGGACCACTACCTCATACTTGTGAGATCATACTCAAAGGGACCACTGGTTAGCTGCAGAAGGCCACTGGGAATGAGGAGAATCATAAATTCAAATTGGACTAGAAGTTCACTCTCCTCACAGGAAACATTAAAGGGTTGTAGCAACAAGTTTAGCACACTCTGCCACACCCATCTGAGCCTTGTCTTCAAGTGCTCCTAAAGTAAATGGCAAAGCATCAATAAGCCTTTCCACAACACGGAATGTAAAGTTTCTGACACACCTAGGAAATATTCAGCTTTGAGAGCCAGGCCCTCATGCGACTTAAGTTCTTATTTTTAACATACTGAAAATATTTTAAGATACATTAGTTAATGGAAGTTGTATGAATGTTATTTTGAGTCAGGATACTTAGATGGTGTAAACTTGGACAGTTCACTTGACATGCTTCACCCCACTTTCCTTCTCCAAGTGTGGAGATAAAGATAGGCTGTGTCTCACAGAATAGTGTAAGGAACCGATCATTTAGGAAAGCATGTAAAACAGTGTCTGACATGCATTAAATCCTCTACTGGGAAAACTGCTAAATTTAGTAAGTGTGTTAACAAGATTTTCATTAAAAAATTGAAAAGGACCTTTGCACAGTAGGCTGAGGTAATATCAAGGAAAAATGAGTGAAAAGATTGCAAGTAAGAGTCAGAGGACCAGGATGTTGGCTTCTATCTACCGCCAAGGGAAGCCACACCATGAACTCTCATTGACATGGCTGTCTAAACAAAACCCAAACTACTCCAATGCCATCTGGCATCCCATCATATTAGGCTGGTAATTTAACAGTACCCCATTTCTGGATGAATTGCTACAAGCAATTAACAACTGCTGAGAGAGGGAGAATTAGTCTTCCCCAACAATGTGTCCCTGATTGCTTATCCAATACCAAGTGATCAGCTCTAGAAACATGTACACATAGGCAACTCTGAATGGACTCACTAGGTTGTATTTACATATTAATTTTTATATACTTATGTAACAACAATAAAGAAGAGGACAAGGACATTGTGAAGTTGGGATGGGTGATGGCAGGGATAGGAGGGAGGAGAATAACAACAAACTAATGTAAGTATATTTTAATTAAATAAATTGCATTTTGGACAATTTTGTCAACTTACTTGCTGATTTTAGCATTTATAAGTTATTAAGTTTTTTTGTTGGAAATAGAGTGTTAGTGTGTAGCTGAAGCTGGTCTCAAAACCCACTTATAGCCCAAGATGGCTTGAAGCTAGTCATGTTCCTGCCTCAGCTCCTTGAGTACTTAGATTACAGACACGTCATACCCAGCTAAAGTTGGTTGTTTATATTTTGTTGATTTTATGTGTATTTATTTCTATGATTTTTGTTGACAATGATTCTCTGCTTAAACATTTATCATTTATAGTTTGGTTTCAATATTTGTTTCTTCAAATTCAAAGCATAGATTTATGGAGGTCAATGATTACTATAATTTTTTAAAGTTCTGATATTCAGTACAAACATAACTAAATAGAAATAAGATTCATCAACTAACCAGAGAAAATTTCTATCGTAATTTGATTCTGTAGCTGAAAAAAATATATTAAGAGCATAACTACATCATTTCTGTACAAGATATAATGTCTCAAGTATGGATGTGGTAACTACAAACTCTAAGTGAAATACAGGGGTAGTTTAAGAAAAAGCACAAGTGTACTGAATGATTATCTGGAGTCACAGGAAAACACCTTTGGCTGTGCAGTGCTGTGCTGTGTAATGTTCTCTGATTTTGTTTAATGGAAAGCTTTTAACAGACCATATTGAAACTGGGAAATGAGAATAAAAAAGTCTTCCTTGTTGGTTTCCTTGTTAATCCACTGAAGACTGGTGGTTGCTGAATAGTTAATAGCTGACCAATTCAAGTAACGTATTTTGTATCCAGAAAATATTCTTAAAGATGTGAAGGTCATAATGAGGGTGCTAAGCTGTAAAATCCACAAGTTTTGCTGATCCTGAATCACAGGATTTTTTGCTTTGCAAAGGGCTCTGTAAATCTTCTAGTCCAAACCTTCAATTGAGGCTACTTAAGGGAATTTTTTAGAGACTTCAAAGGCTTCATAAGACCATGTATTTGCTAGACCTACTTATTACAGCTAAATCCTCTGAGGATTTTGAATGTACCCATGTACTGGAGAAATTATTCAGCTTGTTGAAGGTCACTTATTAAAACATGGCTGTGGGCTACTTGGAGAGAAAGAAAAGTAGAAAAGGCAGAGGCGGCTGGAAGGTGTTATATGTTAGTAACTTTGGTTGTTGCCTAATTGTGGACTGAGTGTGTAAGGATGATCTTATACACACTAAACAGGTGCCACTTCCAGGAGACAAGATACACATATTACACACAGGCATTAAATCCTTCCAAGTTATAGATTTTTATGATTTTCTTTAGATTTTTTCTTTTTTTTAAAGAAGAAATAGTGTTTGATGGGTTTAATAGACACTTACTGTCAACACCAAATGCTTGTAAACCTGAGACACAGAAGGTCTAGATTTATATTCCTATATAATTTGAGGAGGAGTAACCCCAGAGCAACTCCAGTCTTTTCTGTCATATCATTCTCTTTCCTCTATGCTCCCTGAATCATTCTGTGTCATGCTGCCCTGATGGGAAGTCCTGTGTATATGTCAATAAAGCACTGTTGGCCAATAGGGAAACAAGATAGGTGGGACTAAAAGTCAAGGAGGATTCTGGGAAAGAGAGGCAGAGTCAGTCATGATGTAGCCACCATAGGACTAAGAGGTCTGGACCCCTTTCTTCGGTAAGAGAAATACTTAGATTAGCAATTATGGCTTAAATACTTAAGTCAGAGATAGCCAATAAAAAGCAAACAAATGACCAACAGCTTAATAATTAATATATCCTCCTGTGTGTTCATTTGGGACTGATGCAGCTCTGGAACCAGGCTGGCGGGAAGACTTCACTTTACACTGCCCTTTCCCACATGGACTCTTCCAGATGCTTCATTCACTATCTCAGTCTCCTTTACTTGACACTTACTTGTGGGGTTAGCAAGTCTACTCTCCAGAACAGGTGCTTCACAAGGGATGTCCCAGAGGCATCTCCAATGGGTGTCTTAGCCAGTGTTCCATTGCTGTGAAGAGATGCTGTGACCGTGGCAATACTTCTAAAGGAAAGCATTTAATTTGAGCTTGCTTACAATTTCAAAGGTGTAGCCCATGATAGCAGGGGGCATGGCTGCATTCAGGCTGACATGGTGCTAGAGAAGTAGCTAAGAATTGTAATCCAGATCTGCAGGCAGCAAGAAGAGAAAAAATGACATTGGGCTTGGCTTGGGCTTTTGAAACCTCAAAGATCACTCACTCCCAGTGACACATTTCCTCCAACACGGCCACACCGAGTTCCATAGGTCACACCTCCTAATCAGTCACTCCCTGGTGACTAAACACTCAAATATATGGGCCTATGAGAGTTGTTCTTATTCAAACCACAATTGGAAATAAGCGTGAGGCTTAAAGATAGTCATAGGTAAGGTTATGTATTCCACACAAAAATTCTTGTCGTGTTAACCTATAGCATATCAAACATTACTGTATTTATATATTCTTATCAAATAAGTGACTGACACTAAACCAACCAAATTAACTACAAGTTAGTTTAGCCATGTGTGACTCATAAATGCCCTGTTGGTCAAACACATGGATGATATTACACAATAAATATTAGCTATGAATTATTGAGTTGTACCTGTAGTTCATGTATAATTATAAAATGATAATGTCATAGTCTTTTAGGAAATGTTATCAGCAAAATAAAGACAGTACTATCAAGGGCTGTAACCTTGAAAACAGTTATGAAGTAAAGAAAAAAAGCAGACAGATTTAAAAGGCTGCAGTTTGCCTTGTGTATATCCCTTTTGGGCACCAAAGGAAGTCTTAAAGTTGCTTTAGGAGAGCATCTATGACTTATACTTGGACTTCTTTGAGCATTAACTACTCTTATTCACATTCTTTTCCTTTCTTCTTCCCCCTCCATGAAAAGTAGCTGCAAATTTTTCTGCTTAGGAGATTACATTTTGATTGTATTGTCAGGTAACTTCCCATACTTTCAGAAAGGGAATTATATATTAGTTTAGCATCAACAATAAAATTTATTTTAAAAATGAATTGAAATAAATATGTTCTGTAGTAAGTTGTTACTTTCTTCTATTTACCCTCTGCATTAGTCTGTGTTTCTTTAAGGTAACAAAACTTACAGATGAAATCTCCCTGTTATATAGGAAGAAAATTTATTAGAAAACCTACAGGTATGGTCCAACTAATCCAACAATGTTTGGATATAAAAGGAAAGTCTAAGAATCCAGTTGTTGCTCAGTCCACTGGGTTAGATGTCTCAGCTGGTCTTCAGTATTTTCTGGAATCCCTGAGAAGTAGGCTGTAATGCCGGCGAAGGAATGGGTTTGCTAGCAAGGCAAGAAAAATAGTAAAAGAGCAGAAATTTTCTTCTTCAGTGCCCTTATACAGGTTTACAGCATAAACTGTGGCCCAGATAGAGGTGGATTTTCCCAGTTTGAAAGGTCTGGATTAAGGTCTGGATTAAAGATTTGTCTTCCTACCTCAAAGACCCAGACTAAAAGTGGATCTTCCCACTTAAAATTAAGCAAACATCCCTTACAGGTGTGACATTCCATTATAGGGGTTTTAGTTTATTCCAGATGTAGTCATGTTGACAACCAAGGATAAACATCATACCTTCTTGAAACCAAAATCGGGTTTCTTTCTCAGAAACCTTAGGTGTATGTCTGAGTCCAGAAATTGATGATATAAGCACATAAAAGGGAGTTATGAGGTAGTTTGAGTATATTTGTAAAAGAAATTGGAGACATCTTCCCATTTTGTGACATTGCTTCTAAATTCATTAATAAGAAATGATGCTTGGATTTTGGGTTCTAGTGACACAGAACTTGAGATTTTCATTTTCTTGTATTTGGTAGATGGATTGATATAATATTTTGGTGAGTTCCTGGTTGCTCTATTGTGGAATTTCACAGAATGCCACTTTTAAGAGCCTGAAAACAGCAGCAACCTTTAAATTAGTATGGTTATCAGAAGAGTTCTTCACTGGCAAATATACTATTTAAGAATATTCAATCTGTATCATTCTTAAGGAAGTAGTATGGCATATAATAGTATAAAGGAAATAGTTTGTCTCTAAATATTGTCTTTGAGTATCATCTTGTTGCTACATCTAGTTCAAAATAAGTGTCATTGGGACTATGGTTCTTTCAGATCAGTCTAGTCTGCTTTTTTCTTATTTCTTTTATTGTTTGAGATTTAATATAACCACAAGATTTTCACCTTCTCTTTCCTTCTTCAGTCTCCCGTATACCCCTCCTTCTCTCTTTCAGAGTTTGACATTTTTATTATTATTCTCTGTGTGTGTGTGTATGTTCTTAAGTACACAAATACAACCTGCTTAGTCTGTACAATAATGTGCATGTATGCATTTTTTAGTTTAATCTATTTTTTTCTTTTGTGGCTTTTTATAGTTGAGTTAGTTAATGAACATCTGTAGCTACAACTTTTTCTATCAGTGATTTTAAAATTGGGAAGATTTTGTAACCCTTTGCTCTACTCATTCCTCTTTCAATTAAATTCAATCAGTGTTTACAGAATACATGTGTAATAAAACTTAGAAAAGAATAAAACAGAAGCCAGTAGAGAATGTATTATTTGGTGTCCCCTGTAAAGACAATGGTAAAATTATGCTTTTAACTGTGTTCATTCAATTAGTTGCTGTGTGTTATCACATTCCAAGGTTTTGTTTGTTTGGTAGAACCAGTGTGGATCCTTTAGTCTGTTGTTAGCACCATACAGGAGGAGAACAATATCAACTTTTTTTCCCCAGAATTTGCCTTTGTGGTTTCTGGCTCTTTGACATCATGTGCCAACTTTCTCTTTCATTTGTGATGATGCTTATGTGTTCAGCTATCTGTTTTATTCCTCAGGCTGATTGCTTTGCCTAGAGGATCTCTCTTCTTATACAGATATACAGATTCTATTCCTACATAAGTCAGTTTACTGATCGGTCTTGCTAGCCAGTAACTCTGCCTTGCCGAAAGATCACATGGTTCCATTACTGACCCAGCATGCCCTGGGATGTTGATCTGCCAAGGCCTGTCCTGTTTAAGCCTGACACTATATTCTTTTCTGCAGTCACCAGTGTGACACAGAAATTGGTGTTTTTGTATACTTGTATGTGTGAACACAGTACTGTGTAGCCCCTAGTCGCTAGTGCAGAAAGCATTCTCATGGGGATCAGCTCTCTCGTCTTTTCTCTGAAGGCACTGCCATGTAGATTTTCTGAGAAACCTTGTGTGCAGCAGGATGACGACTGGATTTTGTTCCCTTTGTTTCCTGTTCTTTTGCAATGCTCGATGTTGTCCTCATAAAGAGACAATAATGCCAGATAGTGGGATGAACAAGCTGAACACAATGATTAGAAGGAAGTGGTTTCCCTAGCAACAATAACTATGCAAAGGATGCCACACTACTTATCCACTACTCATGCCCCCTTTCCTCAGGTTTGAATAACACAGACAGAGGATCCGAATTCTAAGTGTCTGTTTAAATCATTTCTAGGGGATAGAATTACAGCAAATAATTACTATACAGAAGGAAAGAATTTAGGAGTTCAACTAGTGTATAATATACTTTTACAAGACAGCTGGTGTCTTCCAAACCATCCTTTCCTAATTATCATATTAATATATTTGAATTTTCATTGGATGCTGCCAGGAATTGTTAATTATCTCAAAGGCAAAGGAAGCAAATAACATATAAAAGCCTGATTTAAAATAATAAAAATTCTCCCATTGTATTTTTAGCATTTGAAAAATTTTCTTGGTATTACACTGGCTTAATGATCTGAAGATTAAGTGATATAATGAGAAAGGCAGGAATAACTGTGATTTTTAAAACATAAGTATTTCAGTTTCTTATGGTATTTTATTTTAGAGACTCTACTTTTCTGAATCTGTCACCTTGGTTGCCATTTGAATATAAATGCTTTTGTGTGATTATTAGCCACTGCTTTATAGGTGCAAAGTCACATAGTGACTTGATTTTATGTATTTGCTGATGAACATTTTACATTATTTATATGCATTTCAAATCATATGACTTGGCATCATTTTGATGCTGAGTAGTTCATGCAGAGTAGAGATACCAGCCATGATATATGAAAACAAGTATTGATGAAAAAAAACCATGTGACAAACTAATATCCCTCCTCATTGAGTCATCTTTGGGAAAACCTGTCGCTGCCCATTACTATCTCAAACATCATGACTTATTCATATTTGGGGAATATTACTGAACATATAGTTGTAAATTCTCAAAATATGCATTTCTTAATAGAGTAAAACAAGGTAAAATATAGAGAAATTATGTCCAATAGACATTTAATATCAAGACTGGCCAAATGATTCAGCCAGGAGAGGTGCCTGCTACTCCTCAGCATTATTCTCTGAGCAGTCAGGATCCCATGGAACATAAAATATGCACAAAATAAATAAATTTAGTTAAATCTTGAAGTTTCAAAACAACAACAATGCAAAAACACAGGCCTGCCAGAAAAACTAGATAGCCTCCCTGCAGATCCCTTCTCCTTCTGTTCACTCAGATTCAGCCTCCGAGTCTCATGCCCAGTTCCACAGCAGAACACCCGTGGCAGCCTTTCCTGCCCCCATGTTCCCATCTCTTGAGGATCCTACAGATCTTCTCCCTCTAACTGCTCTCTCCTGACTCTGCTTTGTCTCAGCCCTGGACCCCAGCAGGTTTTCTAATCACCCAAGGGCCACTCCTGCCAGGGAAACAGGTGGACATGGCAATTCCTTCTGCTTTTCCAGATCCAATGCTCTGGTCTCATCCCCAGCTCTGCAGCACAAAACATGCTCCATTCTCCCTTTCCTCTCTGATCCCATCCCTGACAGACCCCAGAGATCTTCACCAGCCTTCCTTCTCCGACTCCGCCCAGTATTTAGCCTTCAACACCAGAATGCAGTCCCTGTAAACACACCAGGTGTAAACACAGCAGGCCAGGGAGGTATGTAAGATAATTAAAACCTTCATCACTCCCTCCTCTCCTCCATCCCCAACCCTCTAGTCTCATCCCTATCTCTGCAAAATATCACCTGCTTCAACCTTCCTTCCCCTCAGTCACAACTCCTGTGGATCCATAGACCTTACCCTGCTAACCTTCCTCTTCCCACTGCTGCTTTATCCCAATCCCAACTCTTGCAGACACTCTCACTAACCCACAGATCATTCCTGCCAGGAAAGCAGGACTTTAAGTATCAGATCCCAATACCCAGGAATACATTTTACCTGGAACCCCCAGTGGATACAACTATCAGATCAAAGAAAATTTCCTATCAGGCAAGACAAAATCATCCCACCCACTCTTCAAAAATCCAAGGAGGAAACAGTAATCAAGGAATAAAACAGCCACTCAACAAATCCAAATCCAAAAATCAGAAACTAAACATATAATCATTCCAATATACAATGCTTAGATGCCACTCAATGAAAGAAACTCAACAAAAACCAGGGCAATATCTCTCTACTAGTGCCTAGATATTCTACAACAGCAGGGCCCAAATTTCTGTGAAACAGCCTAAATACAAGAAAAAGACCTTAAAAACACCTGTACAAAGGAAATAGAGATCATGAAAGGGGACATGAATAAATCTCTTTTTTTAATGAATAAATCTCTTAAAGAAATGCAGGAAAACATAAACAGTGGAAGCAAATTGTGCAAGACCCAAAATGGAAATAGAATGAATAAAAACACAAAGTGAAGGAATTCTGGAAATTAAAAAAAATGAATATGAACAGGAAATGCAAAGGCAAGATTTATTAACAATATGAGATATAAAGGGGGAAAATCTCAGTTATAGAAAATATAATGGAAGGAATGGACATACCAGTCAAAGAAAATGTTAAATCTAAAATATTGCTGACTCAAAATATTCAGGAAATCTGTAACACTCTGGAAAGACCAAACCTAAGAATAATATGAATAGAGGAAGGAGAAAAATCCCAGCTCAAAGGCACAGGAAATATTTTCAACAAAGTTATAAAAGAAAATTAACCTAACCTAAATATGGAAGTTCCTATAAAGGTACAAGAAACACATAGAACACCAAATAGATTGAACCAGAAAAGAATAATTAAACCACTACACCTACAGAACAGAGAAATAATAATACAAACTGCAAGGAAAAAAGACCAAGTAACATATAAAGACATACCCATCTTCTCAACAGATACTCTAAAAGCCAGAAGAGCCTGGACAGATAGATATCTTTCAAACTCTAAAAGACACAGATTCCAGCCCAGACTGCTATACCCAGCAAAACTTTCAATCACAATAGATGAGGAAATAATATATTACAAATTTAAACAATATCTATTACAAGCAAGGCATTACAGAAGGGAAACTCCAACCTAAGGAGGCTAAACACCACAATGAAAACCCAGGGAATAAATAATCTCATACCATGAAAATCAAAAGACACACACGCACGCACTCATGCACTTTCACAAGCGCCACCGTCATAATCACAACCACTACCACCACCACCAAATAATAGGAATCAATGATCATTTGTTACTGATATCTCTCAATATCAATGGTCACGATTTTCCAATAAAAAGACACAGACTAACACAGTGGATGTGAAAACAGTATCTGCCCTTCTGCAGCATCAAAGAAATGCACCTCAACATCAAGGATAGACATTACCACAATGTAAAGGGTTAGAAAAAGATATTCCAAGCAAATGGACCTAAGAAACAAGCTGGTATAGCCATTTCAATACCTAACAAAATAGACCAACCCAAAACTTGTCAAAAGAAGGACATTATATATTCATAAAAGGAAAACTCCACCAAGAGGACATTTCAATTCTTAATATCTTTGCTCCAAATATAGGAACATCCATGCCTGTAAAAGAAACACTACTATAGATCAAATTGTGTATTGACCCTCACACACTGATAGTGGGAGACTTCAGTGCCTCAATCTCACAAATGAACAGGTCATCCAGGCAAAATTTAAACTGAAAAATACTGTAACTAACAGATGTTAAAAAACCAAATGGACCTAACAGATATTACAGAACATTTCACCCAGACACAATAGAGTATGACTTTTTCACTGCACCTCGTGGAGCTTTCTCCAAAATTGACAACTTATATGGATACAAGGCAAGTCTCAGCATATACAAGAAAATTGAAATAACTCACAGTATCTTATTAGATCACAAAGGATTAAAGCAAGATATCAACAAAAATAGAATCAACAGAAAGCTTACAAACTCATGAAACTAAATAGCGATCAACTGAATGAACTGAGTCAAAAAAGGAAAAAAAAGAAGGAAGGAAGGAAAGAAAGAAGGAAATTAAGCACTTTCTAGAATGCAATAAAAGTGAGTCCACAGCATACCCAAACTTACAGGACACAATGAAAATAGTTCTAAGCGGCAAAGTCAAAGCACTAAGCACATACATAAGAACAACAAAACAAAACAAAACAAAAGCTAGATAGATCTCATACTAACAGTTTAACAGCACATCTAAAACCTCTAGAACAAAGGAAATAATCTCACGCAAGAGAAGTAGACAGGAAGAAATAATCAAGCTGAGGGCTGAAATTAGTAAATTAGAAACAAAGAGAATAATACAAACAACAGACAACAAGAAAATCCAGAGAATCATTAAAAACATATTTGAAAAACCCACACACCACCAAATTGGAAAATCTAAAGGAACAAATAATTCTTTCAATAGGTAATACTTATAAAGTTAAATCAAAACCAGAGAAGGAATTTAAAAGAATAGTAATGTTTAGTGAAATAGAAGCAGTCTTTAAAACCATCCAACCAATAAAGGCCCAGACCCAGATGATTTCATCACAGAATTCTACCAAACTCTCAAAGAAGAGCTAGTACCAATAATCCTCAAATTATTCCACACAACAGAAAGAGAAGGGACATTGCCCAATTATTTTTAAGAGGCCACAGATACCCTGATACCTAAACCACACAAAGATCCAATAAAGACAGAGAATTACACACCAATTTTCCTCTTGAACATAGGTACAAAAATACTTTCAAACTTAACCCAAGAACACATCAAAAAGACCACCCACCATGATCAAGTAGACTTCATCCCAGAGATGCAGTGATGGCTCAACATATGAAAATCTGTCAATGTAATCCACTATATAAACAAGATGTAAGAAAACATACAATCATTTCAATAGATGCAGTAAAGGCCTTTGACAAAAGTCAATACACCTTCATGATAAAAGTCCTGGAGTGATTAGGGATACAAAAGGCAAGTATAAACATATTAAAGGCAGTTTACAGAAAGCCTATAGACAACATCAAATTAAATGGAGAGAAACTCAAAGCCATTCACTCAAATCAGGAAGAAGTTTGTCCACTCTCTCCATGTTTATCACCATAGTACTTGAAGTTCTTGCTAGAGAAATAAGTCAACAAAAGGAGATCAAGGGGATGCAAATTGGAAAAGAAGTCAAACTCTCAATATTTGCTGAAGCTTTGATAGTATACACAAGTGACCCCAAAAACTCTACCTGGGAACTTCTACAGCTAATAAACATCTTCAGTAATGTGGTGGGATACAATATTAACTAAAAAAATCAGTAGCCGTCTTATATACAAATGATAAACAGGCTAAGAAAGAAATCAGAGAAATATCACCCTTTAAAATAGCCACAAGTAAAATGAAATATCTTGGAGTAACTCTAACCAAACAAGTAAAAGACCTGTATGAAAAGATCTTTAATTCATTGAAGAAAGGAGTTGAAGAATATATCATAAAAATGGATTTCCAATGCTCTTGAATAGGTAGGGTTAGCACAATAAAAATTGGGGGGGCTTGGGGGAGGGCACGGGAGGAGGGGAGGGAAACAGAGAGGCACCTGGAACTGACTTGTGAAGCAACCTTGTTTCTAATCTAAATTTAAACTTAAAAATAAATAAAAATGGCAATCTTACAAAAACAATATACAGATTAATGCAATCCCATCAAAATCCCAACACAATTCCTCACAGACCTTAAAAGAACAATATTCACACCAACCTCGTATGGAGAAACAAAAAACCCAGGATAGTTAAAACAATTCTGTACAATAAAGACACTTTAAGAGGTATCATCATTCCTGAATTTGAGCTATATGTATAAGGCTATAGTAACAAAAAAACAGCTTGGTATTGTCATAAAAACAGACATGTGGATCAATGGAATTGAATTGAAGACACTGACATTAATCCACTCACATATGAACACCTGATTTTTGACAAAGAAGCCAAAATTGTACAATGGAAAAAAGAAAGCATCTTTAACAATTGTTGCTGGCATAACTGGGTATCACCAAGAAGACTGCAAATACATCCACATCTATTACCCTGCACAAAACTCAAGTCCAAGTGGATCAAAGCCTCAACATAAATCCAGATGCATTGAATCTGATAGAAGAGAAAGTGGGGAATATTTTTTGAATTTATTGACACAGGAAACAACTTTCTGAACAGAGCACCAATAGCAAAGCCACTAAAATCAACAATCAAAAATGGAACCTCCTGAAACTGAGAAGCTTCTCTAAGGCAATGGATATGGTAAACAAGACAAAACGGCAGCCTACAGAATGGGAAAAGATCTGACAAAGGTCTGCTCTCAAAAATATATAAGGAACTCAAGAAACTAGACATCAAAATATCAAATAATCCAATTACAATGAGGTACAGATCTAAAGAGAGAATTCTCAACGGAAGAATATCAAATGGCCAAAAGACATTTAAGGAATTGCTCAATATCTTTAGTCATCTGGGAAATGCAAATCAAAACTCTGAAATACCATTTTACACCTGCCAGAATGTCTAAGACCAAAAATGCTGATGACAGCTTATGTTGGAGAGGATGTGAAGTAAGGGGAACACTCCTCCTCCACTGCTGTTGGGAGTGCAAGCTTGTACAGCCGCTTTGGATATCAATATCGTAGTTTCTCAAAAACTGGGAATTAATCTACCTCAAGATCCAGATATATGATGCTCAATCATATCACAAAAATACTTGCTCAGTTATGTTCATAGCAGCATTATTTGTAATATCCAGAAACTGGAATCAGCCTAAGTGCCCCTCAAACAAAGAACGGATAAAGGAAACATGGTACATTTATACAATGTTGTATTACTCAACTGTAAAAATAAAAAAATTACATCATGAAATTTGCAGACAAATGGATGGAACTAGAGAAAAATCATCTTGAGTGAGGTAACCAAGACCCAGAGAGACAAACATGGTATGTACTCACTCATAAGTGGATATTAGATACAAAGCAAAGGCTATAATCCACAACTCCAGTGAAGCTAGGTAACAAGAATGACCCTAAGAGGAACACCTGAGGTCTCCTGGGTAAATGAGGGGTAGGAGAAGGGGATGGAGGATGAGAACATTAGGGAATAGGATAGTCAAGTTGGGGGAGGGGTGAAGAGGGAAAGCATTGAAAAAGATATCTTGATAGAGAGGACCATTATGGGGTTACGTAGAAACCTGGTGCCAAAGAAACTCCCAGGAGTTCATAAGGATGACCCCAAGTAAGACTCATAGTAATAGAGGAGAGGGTGCCTGAACTGGTCATATATAGTAATCAGATTGATAACTATCCTAATTGTTACCATAGAACCTTTATCCAGTAGCTGATGGAAGCAGATGCAGAGATCCACAGCCAAGAACAGGGATGAGCCACAGAATCCCAGTCAAAGAGAGGGAGGAGGGATTATATGTACAAGGGTGGTCAACATCATGATGAAGAAACCCACAGAGACTGCTGGCAGCTAGTTACAGAGACTGTATGGACTCAACCTAGGCCCTCTGCCAGTGGGAAGACCCCTGGCAGTTGGAACAGGACCTATCCTGGGTGCATGAACTGGCTTTTTGGAGCCCATTCCCTATAATGGGATGCCTTGATCAGCCTTGATGCCTCAAGATGACAGGTCAGGTAATGCCATGGGAAGCCTTACCTTTCCATTTTTCATTATTGTAGCATCCACTTATCCCATATGCTTATTCCAGCATGTACCTCTAGAGGCAGGAAGTCAGTCTCAGCATCTTTCCTCAGATACCATCTGTCTACATTGCTTTGAGATACCATCATCCACAAGTATCTCTCCCTCATTAGGTTATGCTAGCCAGCCAATGATCTGCCTCTGCTTCCCACACTGAGATTACAGACTCGAAATACTATTTCAAGTCCTGGGGGGTAGAGCTAGGGCTTTATGTCTATTTTTCTGTTTTGGTTTTTTTTTTTTTGAGACAGGGTTTCTCCATGTATCTCTGGTTGTCCCAGAACACAGTATGTAGATCAGACTGACTTTGAAACTCAGAGATATGCCTGACTGCCTCTTCAGTGCTGGGAATAAAGGTGTGCACCACCACCTTCTGGTGGTTTTCATGTTATTGCAGTGCACATTTTATTAATGGAGCTACCACCACAATTCCTTGTTTTTGCATTTCCATACATACACACATATCATTGTTCTTTGGTCCTGTTCATACCCTTACTCATAGATTTCTTTTCTTTTTGTTTTTTGAGACAGGGTTTCTTTGGACAGCCTTTGGCTATCCTGGAACTCAGTCTGTAGACCAGGCTGGCCTCAAACTCACAGAGATTCACCTGACTTTGCCTCCTGAATGCTAGGATCAATGATGTGTGTCAGCACCACCCAGCTCTCATTATATTTTTAAATCAACGTGTGTGTGTGTGTGTGTGTGTGTGTCTGTGTGTGTGTGTGTGTTGTACACATCTGTGTGAGCACATGCTACCCACCCATATGCTCCTATATTTGAGTATCTAGTCATTTGGGAATGGCACCATTTGAGAAGGATTAAAAGGATTAGGAGATGTGGCTGTGTTGGGGCAAGTATGTTACTGGTGGTGGGCTTTGAGATTTCAAAAACCCCTGCCAGGCACAGTCTCTCACCCTCTGCCTGTGGATCAGGACATAACTTTTAGCTACTGCTTCAGTGCTGTGTGTGTCACTATGCTCTCTGCCATGATGACAATGGACTGACTCCGAAACTGCAAGTAAGCTCCCAATTAAATGTTTTCTCTTATAACAGGAAAGAACTGTTTCTTAGATGAGTAAGATCCGTTTTATAACTTTGATTTGTAAATTATTTTTGTTAAGTATTGACCATTAGGAATTGCTTGAGTTACATGCTGCTAAAATTATCTGAAGATCTGACTTTAATCATTGAAAGGATTAATGAATGATATGGTGAGGCATTACCAAATGAAATACTGTAATTTTTTTGAGACTTGGAAGCTTATAAGTGAGTTTGTAATCATATATGATCGTTCATTATTAACTATAGAAACCTTTGTAAGTATTATATCTTTATGTATTATTTAAACTTAATTGTGACTCTTACAGGTCAGACTCTCTGAGAATGATTTGTAAACAGGAAATTGATAGAAAAAATTTTGTGACTCGGATAGAAAAATCCCACGGATCCTCCATTTTCCTGTAGCATTTCTATAATGCCATTCAAAGCAGGTAAGTGTCCTCTGTCATCAAGAGGCCTAGAATACAGCCCACTTTTGAAAACATGTGTTTTCCTCATTTAGTCACTCTGAATCAGTGGAGTATCCATTTACATCTAAAACATGATGGTGACAAGGAACATCAGCAAAGCGCTGGTCCATGTATGGCGTTTCCATTCTACAGTGATGTAACTGTTGGGCAGGCTAAATAAGCAATGGGAGATGTCCATGGATATTAGCTCTGAGCAGAATTCTCAGTCATGCGTTTCCAGTCTGTATACTCAAATTAGTGCCATTTTGATTGTGATCAATAGTAAGAAATTAGGGGAAGGTTTTTTTTTACTTTTTACACATTTCTCCCAGTTCCCTATCCCCCCCATCCTCCCCCAGCCCCCCAATTCCTCCAACTCCCCACCCCACTCCATCCCCGGGAAGTATTTTTTAATAAACATTTCTCAAAAGGACTGAATACTGTATCTAAAAAAAACCTCACCAGGTGGTTAGCTTTTACAAACAGTTCAAAAGAAGGTTTTTAAAACTTTCTAAAATACAAAATAGTATTATAACAGTTAATATATTAACTTTTTATGAAATAAAATGAAATGCTTTGATGATATTTTATGTTGCTCATTATGGAAGCTACTAGCCACATCTGACCTGGAGCATTTGTAATCTGGCTGCTACAAATAAAAGATGCGTAGAAATGAGACAGGAGTCAGATGTGACTATTGTTT
This sequence comes from Mesocricetus auratus, assembly GCF_017639785.1. Classification (NCBI taxonomy): domain Eukaryota; kingdom Metazoa; phylum Chordata; class Mammalia; order Rodentia; family Cricetidae; genus Mesocricetus; species Mesocricetus auratus. The sequence goes on from NW_024429201.1 coordinate 32,800,129, forward strand.
TGAAACTATTAGCTTCAAAAATGCAAACTGCATCATGAACAACTTTGAATAATTATAGAAATACTTATCTTTTAGGCATGCTCATTGAAATAATTATTATTTTCACTTATATATTTTTTCTTTCATGAATTTGGAAAGTCTTCACTATATCTGTGACTTATTTCTGTGGTTAATACAGTATTTCATTTTTTCTTTTATTGAAAATAGATTATTTTCTCATATAATATAACCTGATTAAAGTTTCTCCTCCCTCTACTCCTCCCAATACCTCCCTTCCCCTCTGATCCACTTTCATTCTATCTTTCATTAGAAAAGAACAGGTTTCTGAAAGATAGCAATCAACCATGGCAAAATAAAATATAATAGGACAAAGCAAATAACATCACATTGAGCCTGGACAAGGCAACCCAAAAGAAGGTAGATGAATCAGAGACCCACTCATTCACACACTTATTTAGCTGGAGGCCCATAAAAGTACTAAGCTGAGAGCTTAATATATATGCAGAGGACCTGGGGAAGACCTGTGTAGACACAGAGCTTGTTGCTTCTTGTTTCTGTGAGTTCATATGAGTCTTTCCTAGTTGATTCAGACAGCCTTGTTCTCCTGGTATCCTCCACACCCTTCAACTCTTACAATCTTGCTGCTTCCTCTTGCATGAGATTCCCTGAGCTCTGAGGGTAGGAGTTTGACAGAGACATCCTGCAGCACGAATTATAGTTGATCTTAATAACAAAAATCCAGAGTTAGATATTGGGGGTGGAAGCTGAAAGATCAGAGAAGCAGAGCAGTCGGCCTCTGGAGTTCTTACCTCTACAAAATCTCAGGCAGGAGAGCTCCTGTCTTTATGATTCTTCAAACTGAATGGGCTGAGATCCTGTCTCCACCCACCTTATATTCCTAACTATACCTCCCTAGTGCTTGGATTAAAGCCCTGTGCCTCTCAAATACTGGGATCAAAGTCATGAGATCCCCAGTGCTTCCATCAAAGGTGTGTGCCACGACTGCCTAGCCTCTATGGTTAACTAACTTCACCCTCTGATTTTCAGGCAAGCTTTATTTGTTAGAGAACAAACAAAATATCATCAACAACATGCCATTTAGAGCTTTGTGTTCCAAAGACCCTCTCTGTGTAATGTCTGGCTGTGGTTCTTTTCATCTGTTCCCACCTGGAAAAAACCAAACTTTAGAGCCAGTGAGATATCATAAATATTAGAATTAAAGTTCCCAAACTTGAGACACCCGAGGAAGAGAAACTTCGTTCTAAGGGGAGAAACTGTAGAAATCAGGAGAAGAGGCAGGATAACTCCCCAGAGGGACGTTCCCTAATGAATGGTAGGTTTCTGCCTCGCAGAACAGGAGAGGGAATTCAGATGGGAAATGCTAACAAAAACAATGCCCTTTGAGGACCACAGGAAAACTTTGAATTAGAAGTGGTAATAGATGTGTCTGAGGTTTTGAAAGATGTTGTTGTAAGTGGAGAGAAGCTTTAAAGCATTAAATACAGTGATTCTGTCTAGTTTCTCAGCATCAGTTCAGTCTTGAAAATTACTAGAGAAGATTATTGAGTGTTTTTCCCAACAAATAAATTGTGGTTGCAAACTACATGTATGTCCCTATTTCTCAGGTCCTGCACTGTGACAGAGACTCAGATTCATTGATTTATTCACTGTTTTTGTCAATATTATCAACAGTGGCATCACGTTTTAACCAGCAAAAAGAAAAATGAACATGCCATACAGAAAAGAGAAGTTAGTAAAAATCTCACTATAATTTGCTGTGATCATCAGAGAAAGCATAGAGTACTGTTCATTTGTATTTCACATATGATACCTTATTTGAATGCTTTTTATATCACATCTATAGATACTACAATTTCGTTAAAAACCTTATAATTGTAGCTTGTATTCTTGCCATCTCTGCATAAATTTGATAAGTTATTCAAATGTCTCCATCTAATTATTTCAAGGTGTGGGGATATACAATTTGTAATGTAACCTTTAAGTATTTATATAGACCAGTGCTGGACAGTGGCCATGTAGATACTTAAAGTACTTTAAATTTTTCCTTCCTGATACTATGATGCTAATATTTGAAATTCTTTTTTTCTGGCAACTTATATCAAAGGCACTGCATGCTAAAATTCTGTGAACTACAGACATTATTGTTATATTGGTGCAATATGTATTGGCAGAAGGTACTTTTTATTGTTGTTTTGTGTTTGCCCATGTCACTTACTTGCAGCATGCCAATGATTTTAACAAAAAGCTGAATTAGGGAATTAAAATGACCAGTTTTTGGTCCTATGTCAAAGGCCAGCCATTTTCTCTGCTTGTATAAATTAGACTCTTTGCAACTATAGGAACGACTAGTCAGGACAGTTTGGAATTATTGACAGTCAGTACCTCTAGAAGAGTGCCCAGCTTCATTTCTGCCTTCAAATATATCCGTACATACTACTTATTTTCTTGAGGATTTATTTATTAGAATCCTTCCTTCTTTCCTTCCTACCTTCCTTCCTTCCTTCCTTCCTTCCTTCTTTCTCCCTCCCTTTCTTTATCCTTTGCTGCTTTCATGGCTTATATGTCAGTGAGATGTTCCATACCCAGGTTGGCAATTGCTGATAGTATAGAGTGTGGCTGTTTAAAAATTTACAATTCATGATTTGTTTTCCAAAGCAGCAGTGTAAATGCTCACCCATTCCCATTCATAGTGACTAAAACTCTTCCATGATTTGTACTGTATACAATATATAGTATTGTCAGCATATTGCTTATTATTTATTATCTTTTTATTGAACATAGATTCTTTTCTCATATAATATAACATGAATACAGTTTCAACTTTACTCCTCCCGGTTTCTCCCTACATCCTCTGCCATTCATATCCACCCCCTTTCTGTCTCCCATTAGAAAAGAACAGGCCAAGATGGGGTCTGTGGTCTATGTAGCAGCTGTGTTGATGTTTGTGGTCATCACCAGAAAGCAGGTGGACATTTATGATCTGTGTGACCACTGACTGTAAAGATCAAGGAAGGTTCTTTTTCAGTGATATTGATGACTTCAGACACACAGTTAAGAATGAGAGACATGGAAGGTTTCTGGAGCAACCTGTATCCAACACCACAATCTCCCTCCCAAAACAAAGAAGAAATAGTTCAGACATGAAGCCACTTAAAAATTGTGATAGGGATCCTGAAGTGTAGCCATTCAGTTATTGGGTTCTGACAGGGTTGAGGGTGGGGAGGGACTCAAGTTTCTTTAAGAGTCTGGCCTCTGTGTGTTTGACCATGCTCCAGTGAGTATATGTGAGCAACACAAGCTGGACTTGGTGTTTTTTCTTTCCTTCTTTTTTTTTTGTGGGCGGTCACAAGGTGGGGGTGGACATGAGAAGAGAGGGAAGTGAACGCGATCAGGATGCATTATATGAAACTCCAAAATGATCAATCAAATACTATGTTGGAAAAAATAAAAGTAAGCAAAAAGCAGAGAGACTAAAACAGGCTTCTAAGAGATAATAGCAAGACGAAATATACAATAAGATAAAACAAAAACCATCTTCAAATTTGGCCAAGCCAAGTCATCAGAAAAATGAAAGAGTTCCAAGAGCAGGCACAAGAATCAGAATACATTCACTCACACATTCAGTAGTCCTATGAAAGTACTACACTGAAAGCTATAGTATACATGAAGGAGACACTGTGCTTGCTGTTTAAATCTCTGTGAGTTCATATGAGCTTTGTTCAGCCATTTTAGAGAGCCTTGTTCTCCATATGTCTTCCATTCCGTCTTTTTCCTCCACTCTGCTGCTTCCTCTTCCACAGGGTACCCTGAGCTCTGACCCAACAAAATATTAGTACAAAAATCCAGGAAATTTGGGACACCATGGAAAGATCAAACCTAAGAATAATAGAGATAGAAGAAGGAGAAGAATACTACTTAAAGGCACATAAAATATATTGAACAAAATCATAGAAGAAAACTTTTCCAACCTAAAGAAGGACATGCTTATGAAGATAAAAGAAGTTTACAGAACACAAAAAAGTCCGGATCAAATAAAAGTCCCCTTGCCACATAACAATCAAAACACTAGACATACAGAATAAAGAAAGAATATTAAGAGCCACACAGGAAAAAGTTCAAGTAACACATAAAGGCATACCCAGCAGAATAACACCTGATTTCTCAATAGAGACTATGAAAGTCAGAAGGCACTGGACAAATATTATGAAGACACTAAGTAACCACACATGTTAGCCCAGGCTACTGTACCGAGCAAAACTTTCAATCACCATAGACAGATACAACAATATATTCCATGACAAAACCAGGTTTAAATAATACCTATCCACAAATTTAGCTCTAAAGAAAGTACTAGAAGGAAAACTCCAACCCAACGAAGATAACTACACCCACAAAACTCAGGCAATAGATAATTTCACACCAACAAATCCCAAAGAAGGAAAACACACACACAGTACCATCACCAATAACAATAAAACTAAAATATAAGAGGAAATAACATAATATCAAAACATCAAACATACAGAATAAATAAAGAGTATTAAGAGCAGCAAAGGAAAAGGCCAAGTAACATATAAAGGCAAATCTATCAGAATTATACTTGACTTCTCCATTGAAACTCTGAAAACCAGAAGGTCCTGTACAGATAATCTACAAACACTAAGAGACCATAGATGCCAGCCCAGACTTCTATACCCAGTAAGGCTTTCAATCATTATAGATGGAGAAAACAAGATATTCCACCACAAAACCAGATTTAAGCAATACATATGTATTAATCCATCCTTACAGAAAGTTCTGGAAGGAAAACTCCAACTTAAGGAAGTTAACTACACTCATAAAAACATAGACAATAGGTAATCCCACTATATCAAAAACCAAAAGAAAAAAAACCGAGGTAAATCCACACACAATACCACCACCACCAATAAATCCAAAACAAACAAGAATTAACACTCAGTGTCCCTTAATTTCCTTCAATATTAATGTTCTTAACTTGCCTATAAGAAGACACAGGTAATAGAATGGATATGAAGACAGAATCCATCCTTCTTCTGCATACAAGAAACACATCTCAACTTCCAAGACAGACATTACCTCAGAGTAAAGGCTTGGGATAAGATTTTCCAATCAAATGGACCCGAGAAACAAGCTGATATAGATATCCTAATATCTAACAAATTAGACTTCAAACTAAAATCAATCAAAAGAGATGAGGAAGGTCATTTCCTATTCATTACAGGAAAATCCATCAGGAAGAAGTCTCAACTCTGAACATCTATGCCCCAAATACAAAGGTACCCACATTCGTAAAAGAAACATTACCAAAACTCAAATCACACACAAGAACTCACACAGTTATGATGGGAGACTTCAACACCCCACTCTCACCACTAGACAGGACCACCAGATAGAAACTCAACAAATAAACAAATGAACTAACAGAAATTATGACCCAGTTGTGTTTATTAGATATCTACATAACACTCCATCCAAACACAAAAGAATATCTCTTTGTCTCAGCACCACATGGAACCTTCTCTAAAATTGACCATATGCTTGGCAACATATCAAACCACAATAAATACAGAAAAACTGGAATAATCAGACCACCATATTTGAAAGTTAGAATTCAATAACAACACAAACTGCAGAAAAACCTACAAACTCATGGAAACTGAACAACATACAATTGCACCATGCCTGGGTCAGGAAAGAAATAAAGAAAGAAATTAAAGACTTCCTGGAATTCAATGAAAATGAAGATACAACATACCCAAACTTATGGGACACTTTCAAAGCAGTACTAAGAGGAAAGTTCATGGCAGTTAGTGTCCACATGAAGACACTGGAGAATAGTCATCAAAAGTGTCCAACCCAAAAAACCTATGACAAGATGGTTTCAGTGCAGAATCCTACCAGAAATTCAAAGAACATATAATACCAGTACTCCTCAAATTGTTCCACACAATAGAAGCAGAAGTTTCATTGTCAAACACTTTTTACATGGGTACAATTACCTTGATACCCAAGCCACACAAAGAACTACAGACCAATATCCCTCATGTACAATGATTCAAAAATACTCAATAAAATACTGGCAATTCGAATCTGAGAACACACCAGAGAAATCATCCACCATGCTCAAGAAGGCTTCATCTCAGTGATACAGGAATGTATCAACATAAGAAAATGTATCAATGTAATCAACCATATAAACAAACTGCAAAAGAAAAACCACATGACCATTTCACTGGATGCTGAAAAAGTCTTTGACAAAATCCAACACCCCTTCATGATAAAGGTCTTGGAGAGAACAGGTATAACAGGAACATACCTGAACATAATAAAAGCAATACACAGTAAACCAAGAGTCAACATCAAACTAAATGGAGAGAAACTCAACATGATTTCTCTAAAATCAGGAACAAAACAAGGCTGTCCACCATTTTCATATGCTTTCAATATTTTACTTGAAGTTCTAGAACATAAAGGCAACAAAAATAGATCAAGGGGATAAAAGTTGGACAGGAAGAAGTAAAACTTGCACTAATTGCAGATGCTATGAAGTTTATATGAGTGTCCTGAACAACTCTACCAGGGAACTCTTACAGCTGTTGAACACCTTCAGCAAAGTGACACAAAACAAGATTAACTGAAAAAAATCAGTAGCCCTACTCCACACAGAAAATTAATAGGCTGAGAAAGAAATCAGAGAAATATCACCCTTTACAATAGCCACAAACAACATAAAATATCTTGAGGTAATGCTAACCAAACAAGTGAAAGACCTGTATAGCAAGAACTTTGTGTCTTTAAAGAAAGAAATTATAGAAGATACCAGAAAATGGAAAGATCTCCCATGTGCTTGGGTAGGTAGGATCAACACAGTAAAAATGACAATCTTGCCAAAAGCAATCTTCAGATACAATGCAATCCCCATCAAAACACTGACACAATACTTCACAGACCTTGCAAGAAAAATAATCAAATTTTTATAGAAAAACAAAAGACCCAGGATAGCCAACACAACCCTGTATAATAAAAGATTGTCTGGCGACGTCACCATGCATGTGTTAAGGTCTGTTATAGAGCAATAGTCCTGCAAACGGCTTGGTATTGGCACAAATAGACAGGTGGAACAATGGAATTGAAAGGAAAACCCTGATATCAACCCACACACCTACGAACACCTGATTTTTAACAAAGGAGCTAAAATTATACAATGGAAAAAGAAAATCAGAGTGAGAGAGAATATCCAGATTAACCAAATCAGAAATGAAAAGAGAGACATAACTCAAACCAAGGAAATTAAGAGATTTTTAGGTCATACTTCAAAAACCTGTACTCAACTAAAATCAGAAAATCTAAAAAAATGAACAAATTTCTAGACAGTTAACATATACCAAAATTAAATCAAGACCTGATTTAATTCAAGTTGACAAATAAACCCTAAGGAAAGAGAAGCCATCAATAAAAGTCTTACAACCAAAAATTACTCAGGTCCAGATGGTTTCAGTGCAGAATTCTGCCAGAATGTCAAAGAATAGATACCAATAATCCTCACATTGTTCCACACAATAGTAACAGAAGGAAAACTGCCAAACTCTTTTTATGAGGCTACAGTTACCATTACACCCAGACCACACAAAGAGACAAGAAAAAGGGAATTACTGGCCAATCTTCTTCATGAATATTGATGCAAAATTACTCAATAAAATACTGGCAAACTGAATCCAAGAGCATATCAAAAATATCATCCACCATGATCAAGTAGACTTCATTCAAGAGATGCAGGGATGGTTCAACATACAAAATTGTGTCAATGTTATCTACCATATAAGCAAACTGAAAGAAAAATCAACATGATCATATCATTAGATGCTGAAAAAACATTTGACAAAATCCAGAACCCCTTTGTGACAAAGGTTTTGGAGAGATCAGTGATACAATGAATGTATCTAAATATAACAAAGGCGATGTACAGCAAACTTACAGCCAATACCAAATTCAATGGAGAGAAAATCAAAGTGATTCTGCTAAAATCAAGAACAAGAAAAAGCTGTCCGTATCTATTCAATATAGTACTAGAAGTTCTAGTTAGAACAGTAAGACCACAAAAGGAGATCAAGTGGATACCATTTGGAAAGAAAGACATTTAAATGTAACTATTCACAGTTGATGTGATGGTATACATAAGTGACCCCAAAAATTCTACCAGGGAACTCCTACAACTGATAAAACCTTCATAATATGGAGGGATACAATATTAACTAAAAAATAGTCCTCCTATATACAAATGATAAAAGGCCCTAAATGGAAATCAGAGAAATATTACCTATTACAATAGCCAAAAATAATATAAAATATATTGGGGTAACTCTAACCAAACAAGAAATAGACCTGTATGAAAAAAAAACCTTTGAGACTTTGAAGAAAGAAATTGAAGAAGATATCAGAAAATGGAAAGATCTCCCATGTTCTTGGTGGGATGTCAATCTTACCAAAAACAATCTATAGATTCAACGTAATCCCCATTAAAATTCCAACACATTCTTCACAGCCCTCACAAGAACAATACTCAACTTCACATGGAAAACAAAAAGTCAGGGATAGCTAGAACAATCCTGTACAATAAAGGAACTTCCAAAAGCACCATCATTCCTGGCTTCAAGCTCTAGTATAGTAATAAAAACAACTTGGTATTGGCATAAAACCAGACATATGGATCAATGAGACCTTGAAATCAATCTACACACCTATGAACAACTGATTTTTGACAAAGAAGTCAAAATTGTACAATGGAAAAAAGAAATCATCTTCAACCAACATGGTGCTGGCATAGCTAGATGTCAACATGTAGATGAATGCAAATAGATCCACATATATCACCATACACAAAGTTCAAGTTCAAGTGGGTCAAAAACCTCAACATAAGTTCATATACACTAAACCTGATAGAAGAGAAATAGGGAAGTAACCTTGAACACATTAACACAGGAGAACACTTCCTCAACCAGTAAACACAAACACTGAGAGCAATGATTAATAAATTGGACCTCCTGAAACTGAGAAGCTTCAGTAAGGCAACTAAGTAAATAAGATAGAACAGCAGTCTACAGAATGGGAAAAGATTTTTACTAACCCCACATCTGACATAGGACTAATCTCGAAAACATATAAAGAACTCAAGAAACTAGACATCAACATATCAAATAATCCAATTAAAAATGGGTACAGATGTAGACAAAGAATTCTCAGCAGAAGAATTTCAAATGGCCAAAAAGCATTTAAGGAATTGCCCAACATCCGTAGTTATCAGAGAAATGAAAATCAAAACAACTCTGAGATACCATCTTACACCTGTCAGAACATCTAAGATCAAAAACTCTTATAATAGCTTATGTTGGAGAGGTTGTGGAGTAAGGGGAACATTCCTCCACTGCTGTTGGGAGTGCAAAGCTGTGCAACCACTTTGGAAATCAGCACAGTGGTTTCTCAGAAAATTGGGAACCAATCTACCTCAAGACCCATAAATACCACTCTTAGGAATAAAACCAAAACATGTTCAATCATGCCAAAAGGACACTTGTTCAGCTTTATTAACAGCAGCATTATTCATAATGGCCAGAACCTGAAATCAACCTACATGCCCATGAATCAGAGAATTGACAAAGAAAATACGGTATATTTATGCAATGGAGTATTACTCAGCTGTAAAGAATAATGACATCAAGACATAGGGGGAACTAGAAAAAATCATCCTGAGTGAGGCAGTCTTAACCCAGAAATACAAACATGGTATGTACTCACTCATAAAGGGATATTAGAGGTAAAGGAAAAGATAACCAGGATATAATGCTCAGCCCCAGAGAAACTAGTTAACAAGGAGGACCCTAAGATGGGCACATCGATCACCCTAGGGAGGGGGAAATAGACGGGATGTCTTGGGTAAACTGGAGGTGAAGAGGTAAAATGGAGGGAATGGAGGATGAGAACATGAGGGAATGGGATGTGTGAGTTGGAGAAGAGACAGAGGGGGACAACAATGTAAGAGATCTTGACAGAGGGAGTCATTATGGGGTTAGGGAGAAACCTGGTGCTAGGGAAATTCCCAGGAATTCACAAGGACCACCCCACCTAAGACTCTTAGCAATAGTGGAGAGGATGTCTGAACTGGTTTTCTCCTCTAATCAGATTGGTGACTACCCTAATTGTCATCACAGAACCTTCCAGATGGAAGCAGATGCAGAGATCCGCAGCCAAACACTGGACTGAACTCTGGGGGTTAAGTTGAAGAGGAGGAAGAGGAATCACAGGAGCAAGGGAGGTCAAGATCATGATGGGGAAACCAACAGAGACAGTGATTTGAGCTAGTGGGACTTCATGGACCATGGATCAACAGCCTGGGAGCCTGCATGGACCTTCAAGGCCCTTTGCATGTGGGTGACAGTTGTGTGGCTTGTTCTGTTTGTGGGGCCCCTGGAAGTGGGACTAGGGTCTATCCCTGGTGCAGGAGCTAGCTTTTTGGTGGCCATTCTCTAAGGTGGGATTCCTTGCTCCACCTTGATGCAGGCGGAAGAGCTTAGTTCTGACTCAACTTGATATTTGAGGGTTTGTTGACTCCCCATGGAAGGCCTTATCCTTTTGGAGGAGTAGTAGTGGGACGACGGGAGGGAGTGAGAGGAGCAAAGTGAAGGGAACTTTAGTAAATAAAATGAAAAAATATTTTTTAAAAAGATAAACGAGACAAAAAGTTTACAAAAGTTAAAAAAGGTAATTCTCTGTTGATATCTGTAACCCATTTTTAATTGAATTATTTTTTGATATCTAGTTCCTTGAGTCCTTTATATATTTTGGATATTAGTCTTCTATCAGATGTGTAGTAGGTAAAAGCATTTTCCCATTCTATAGGTTTCCCATTTGTCCTAATTACAGTGTCTTTTTCCTTACAGAAGCTTTTCAGTAACATGAGGTCCCATTTAGTAATTGTGGATATTAGTTCCTACACTATTGAAAGTCTCCTCCTGGGCCAATGCATTCAAAGCTTATTCCCCACTTGCTTTTGTATCAGTTTCAGTATAGCTTGTTTTATGTTGAGGTCTTTGACCCATCTGGAGTTGAGTGTTGTTCAGGGTGATAGGTACAGATCTATTTGCATCCTTTTACATGCAGGCCTCCACATTGACTAGCACCATTTGTTGAAGATGCTGTAGTTTTTTCAGTACGTATTTCTAGCCTCTTTTTTATATCATTTTTTATTTTAATTTTAAATAGCTTGTTTTACATGTCAATCCCAGTTCCCTCTCCCTCCCCTCCTCCCGCACTCCCCTTCCCCCCAGCCTCCTACCCTATTGCCAATTCCTTCCACATAGGGGATATCTAGAGTCTGTCATTTCACTCCGGGTAGGGTCCAGGCACTCCCCTAAGAGTCCAGGCTGAGAGAGCATCCCTCTTTGTGCTATGGGCACACAATGACTGTTTGTATTCCAGGGATAGACACTGATCCACTGCTCAAGGCCCCATAGGTTGCCCAGGCCTTCTCACTGACACTCACATTTGGGGGGGTCCAGATCAGTCCCATGTTAGCCTCCCTGCTGTCAGTCTGGGGTCCAAGAGCTCTCCCCTGTTCAGATCAGCTGTCTCTGCTGGTTTTGCCAGCCCATTCTTTGCCAATTTGCTCATCACTCCTCTCTCTCTGCCACTGGGTTCCTTGGGTTCAGTTCAGTGTTTAACTGTGTGTTTGCCTCTGCTTCCATCAGCCACTGGATGAAGGCTCCCAGATGGTTATAGACATCAAGTTCATTATCAGGAATGGGCATTCGAGGTGGTCTCTCCACTATTACTTAGCTTGCCAATTGGTGTTATCCCTTTAGATCACTAGAGGTCACTCTGGTGCCTGATCCGTCTTCTAACCTATGATTCCCTCTTCCCCCTATTCTACCCCCACCCACTCAACTTCCTGTTCCCCCATGACCAACTCTCTTCCTCTTCACCCCCTCTCTTCTTCCCAGCTCCCACTCCCCCCCACTCCTCACCGTGTTCCCCATCCATTCAGAGGATCTTGTCTCAATCCTCTTCTCTTGGGTACTATGCATATATGCATATCTTTTAGGTTCTTTCCTGTTTCCCAGACTCTCTAGAAACCATATATGAGTGAGTACATACCATGTTTGTCTTTTTGTGACTAGGTTACCTCACTCAGGATAGCTTCCTCCAGTGCCATCCATTTACCTACGAATTTTAAGATTCCATTGTTTTTTTCTGCTGAGTAATACTCCGTTGTGTAAATGTACCACATTTTCTCCACCCACTCTTCAGTTGAGGGGCATCTAGGTTGCTTCCAGGTTCTGGCTATTACAAATAATGCTGCTATGAACATAGTGGAGCAGATGCCCTTGTTGTATGAATTTGCCTCATTTGGATATATGCCCAAGAGTGCAATTGCTGGGTCTTGCGGTAGATTAATTCCCATTTTCCTGAGGAATCTCCACACTGATTTCCAAAGAGGCTGTACGAGTTGGCACTCCCACCAGCAGTGGAGTAGAGTTCCCCTCTCTCCACATCCTCTCCAGCATAAATTGTCTTCAGTGTTTTTGATTTTAGCCATTCTGACAGGAGTAAGATGGTATCTCAGAGTTGTTTTGATTTGCATTTCCCTGATGGCTAAGGATGTTGAGCACTTTCTTAAGTGTCTCTTGGCCATTTTAGCCTCCTCTGTTGAGAATTCTCTATTTAGATCTGTACCCCACCTTTTAATTGGATCCTTTGGTATTTTGGAGACTTGTTTCTTGAGTTCTTTGTAAATTTTGGAGATTAGCTCTGTGTCAGATGTGGGGTTAGTGAATATCTTTTCCCATTCTGTGGACTGCCTTTTTGTCTTGTTGACTGTGTCCTTTGCCTTACAGAAGCTTTTTAGTTTCAGGAGGTCCCATTTGTTAATTGTCGATCTCAGTGTTTGCGCCACTGGTGTTATGTTTAGGAAGTGGTCTCCTGTACCAACTCGTTGAAGAGTATCTCCCACTTTCTCTTCTAAAAGTTTCAGTGTGGCTGGATTTATGTTGAGATCTTTGATCCATTTGGACTTAAGTTTTGTACAAGGTGATAAACATGGATCTATCTGCAGTCTTCTGCATACCAGTACCCAGTTATGCCAGCACCATTTGTTGAAGATGCTTTCTTTTTTTTCATTGTACAGTTTTAGCTTCTTTGTCAAAAATCAAGTGTTCATAGGTGTGTGGGTTAAAATTAGGATTTTCAATTCGGTTCCATTGGTCTACCTGCCTATTTTTGTGCCAATACCAAGCTGTTTTCAGGACTATAGCTCTATAATAGAGCTTGAAGTCAGGTATGGTGATGCCTCCTGAAGTTCCTTTATTGTATAGGGTTGTTTTGGCTATCCTTGGCCTTTTGTTTTTCCATATAAAGTTGATTAATGTTTTTTCCAGGTCCTTGAAGAATTGTGATGGAATTTTGATAGGGATTGCATTGAATCTAAAAAAAAATCATGTGTTCAGAGGTGTGTGGATTTATGTCAATGTTTCAAATTGATGCATGTGTCTATTTTATGTCAATACCATGCGGTTTTTACTACTACAGATCTGTAGTACAGCTTGAAATCTGGAGTCTTGAGACCTCCAACAGTTCTTTTGTTCTTCATGGTTGTTTTAGTTATCTTGGGTTTTTGTGTTTCTATATGAAGTTGAGAATTATCCTTTGAAGATCTGTGCAAAATATTTTGCAATTTTGATGGGGATTGCTTTGAATCTGTAGACTCTTTTGGTAGGATGGACACTTTATTATGTTAATCCTGAAAATCCATCCATGAGTATCAGAGTTCTTTCCAGCTTCTAATATCTTCTTCAATGACTTTAAGTTTTTAGTTATGCAAGTTTCACTTGCATAATTAGAATTATCCCAAGATATTTCTTATTATTTGATGCTATTGTCAAAGAGTGTTGTTTCCCTGGTGTCTTTTTCAGTTTGCTCTCTAATATCTCCCTGTTTGGAAATGATTTGCTTTTATTGTCTGTGTGTGAATGTTTTGCCTCTATGAATATCTGTGCACTACATGTGTTTCTTGCTGTGTCTGTGGATGCCAGAAGAACGCATTGGATTCTTTGGATAGTTACAGATGGTTTTGAGCCACCATGTGGGTGTTGTGAACTGAATTCAAGTCCTCTGCAAGAGCTACAAGTATTGCTAACTACTGAGTCATCTCTCCAGTCCACACTCCCTGTTTTAAATAAGATCTTTATGTACTGTCCAATTTAATTCCATTTTCATGTTAGTCATTAATGGAATGAAAAGAATAAACTCTACAAGACTAATGGTGAGCTTGGTTAGAGTTATGGTTCTAGTTCATTTTGAAACCAAGAGCATTGTAGGTCTATAACCAAATAAAAATGACAAGGTCTCACACATTAGATAATCAATCCGGGTGATCTAAAGACTCTTTGGACTATTCTTTGTCTTTTAAATATGCTGAAGTGTGAGATGATAACAAGTGATACAAAAGAATGCATTGTGAAAATTTGATTCTTTGTGTCTATGCCAGGGAGGAAGGATAAGCTAATTTCATCAGTCATATTCCTAGCATTTCAATCATATTCCTAGCATGAGGATATTTTCTCTTTCATAGCTAATCACCTTGTCTCAGTGAGAAAAGCATAAGCAATAAAATCTTTCTCTATTGATAAACAAGTTGAATGTTTTCACCCCAAATTAGCATGAATATTTCTGTTTGACTACTGACAGATAATAGTTGGAGGACAGCATAGCATAAAGGAGTAACAAAAAAAAAAAGAAAAAAGCATACCTTAGCTTCACTAGTCTTCTAGTGATGAAATGTTACAGTACTGACAAGCTGAGATTCACATGTTTACCACTTGAGCTCCTATAACTTTACTTTTTCTGGTAGGAAAAAAGACAATAGCTATAATAATTTGTCCTGGAGAGGAAACGTTCATTATTTTACAAGATGTTGCATATTAAATGTAGGTAAAAGTATGTGGTTGCTAGGAAATGATTTCTTAGGTTATATTCAAAAGCAACTGTTTCTTTATAGATATGAACCAGTAGCTTGGAAATATTAGAGGAGTTTCTTCCCTTCTCATTTATAAAATACTACTATACAATGATTATGAAGCCTTCAACTTCTTAGACTTATGAAGCTTCGGTAAAAAATTTCATAATTATTTATAACTCTTAAGCTCATTGTATCTGAACATTATTGATGTATTTTGACATGAACCCATACTACAAAGTGAGGAGTAATGTCTACATGGGGAAGTTAATAACAGGAGGGGAAAAGGAAATTACTGGGAATATTTTATTTACTTAATTTTATTTATTTCTTTATCTTTGGAGACAGCATCTTATGTTGCCATCTAAGCTGCCCTCAGACTTATGATTTGCCTGTATTGACTGCTGTGCCTCACTATGCCTGGCAAATATAAAGTAAAATTCATAATGCACATTACATAAAATTTTAAGGAAGTCTTGGTTTTTATTATTTATACATTTTTATTTAAATTAAAAACAACCTTATTTTACATACCTATCCCAGTTCCCTCTCCATTCCTTCCTCCCATGACCCTCACAAACCTCCCATCCTACCCCAGATTTCTCTTTAAACCTGTAATAACTTCCTCTATTAAGGTTATCTATTTTCTTGCTCTCCTTTATTCTTCCCCAGAGTCTATCTTCCTGATCCCTCATGTTCTCCTCCCCTCTTCTCTTCTCCCCTCCTCTTTCTTCTACCTCCACCCTGCCCCCATTCCCAATTTGTTCAGGAAACCTTTACCCTTTCCCCTTCTCTGGGGGACCATGTATGCCTGTCTTAGGGTCCTCCTTGTTTCCTAGCTTCTCTAGGGTTGTGGATTGTAGGCTCATAATTTAAGTAAGTCTTGTAATCATAGTTTGTATATGCATGCCATATGTATTAGAGGTCGACCTCAAGTACTAGTCCATAGGAGCTGTGCATCTGTTGTTTTTGAGACAGAATCTCTTACTGGGAACTGGAGCTCACAAATTAGGCTGGAGCTCACAAATTAGGCTGGCCTGGCTGGTCAGAATCCCAAGGGATATTCTCTCTCTCCTTCATTTCCTCCGTCCCCCCGTCCCTCCGTCCCTCCGTCCCTCCGTCCCTCCGTCCCTCCGTCCCTCCCTCCCTCCCTCCCTCCCTCCCTCCCTCTCTCCCTCCCTTTCTCTCCCCCACTGCATCCTTTGATACTGAAATAGCAAGCTAATGCTGCCAGAAGCCTACCTACTTATGCTGGTGCTGGAGACCAAACTTGGGTCTTCATATTTGCACAGGAAAGAAGTTATTGAGCTGTTTCTTCAGCCCATAATATTCCTACTTAAAAAGTTCTTTCACTCAAACTAACTAAAAATTTCCCCAGATTTGTTGACAATTCCAGAGATCTATAAGGACAACACCAACTGGCAAATAAAGCAATAGTGGAGAGACCTTAAATGCCCCTCCCTGATAGCGAGTTTTTACTACTTCCTTATATGCCACCCTAGAACCTTCAACCAATGACTGTTGGAAACAGAGGCAGACACCCACAACTAAACACTGAACTGAATTCCTGGAATCCAGTGACAGAGAGGGAGGACTGATGAGCAAAGGGGTCAAGACTGGGCTTGTTGAACCCACAGAAACAGCTGACCTGAACAAGGGTGAGCTCTTGAACCCCAGACTGATGGCTGGGAGGCCAGCATGGGACTGACCCAGACTCCCTGAATGTGGGCCTCAGTGAGGAGGCCCAGGCAGTCTTTGGGGCCTTGGGTAGTAGTAGATCAGTATTTATCCCTGGCATACAAATGGACTTTGGATGCTCATCCCACAATGAGGGATGCTCTCTCAGCCTGGACACATGGGAGATAGCCTAGGCCCTGCCCTGAACAAAAGACAGGCTCTGAATATCCCAAATGGAGGGACTCACCCTCCCTGGAGAATGGAGTGTGGATTGGGTGGGGGGCTGGGGATAAGATGAGGGCAAGGGAGTTGGGATTGACATGTGAAGCAACCTTGTTTCCAATTTAAATTTAAAAAATCTTCAAAAAAGAAATTAAATGCCCAGAAAAAAGAGAAGCTTGTTAAACCCTGAGATATATGTATACTCACATAACCAACACAGCCAATACTTACTCTGTTTTTCCTGTGCAGTTGCTATCCTGCTTTCTGCCTCCAAATAGTTAATGCTATTTTTAGTATAGATTAAATTTGCCCTTCTCATAAATACTGGTGAATAATAATCAAATTGAGTATGCCCCCTTGACTATAATATTTCACTGGCTATACATTGATGGGTAATATACAGGGAGTCTGTTACTTTGCTGTCATTAAATTTTTTTGATTGCTGATGAACAAAGGATAGATTCTAAGAGACACTGGATGATGGAAACTGCTAAATCACACCTATATATATATACATATATTAAAATGTATTAACTTCGAAATCGAAGTAAAAAATATATTACATTGAAGAAGAGATTATGCTTTTGTCTTCGCAGAAAATGAAAGGCTTTGGATTCATTTGAAGTTAAAGAGGATCAGGCTTGATTGGGGGAGACCCCCTGAAAATCCTCAATACATATAGAAAGAAATAAACCTAGAAAATCTACAAGACAATTGACCTATATTTTACCTGCTCAAACATAAAACAAAAAAGTCATCTTAATAATGCAGATATGTATGCTCCCTTTGAAAGTGTATGTGTTTTCAGAACAAGGCAACCAGACACTGATGAAAATGGGTAGCCCAGATCATCCAGTCTCTCAGAGTGTCTCTGTTGCAGTTTCCTCAGAGTTCTGCATCCAGAATGGCTTCAAGGTTTCTGGCTGAGATGGTCCAATCTCACAGACTACTCTGTCTAGGGCTTGATCATTATCCTAAATTTCTCAGGGTCTCCAAAGATGCCAGTGCCCCAGACAATAGAAAAGAATCATGAAAAATACAACACCCACAGTTTCTTATTCTCTGCATTTTTATTGGTTATAGTTTTCTGTCAAGGTCTCTGTTGCAAAAAGAATTTTTTTATGAAGAATGAGAAATATACTTATCAGTGAGTATAAGGACAAATATTGAGAATATAGTTAGGTATTATACTGGTTTCTCTTCTAAGATCCATGACTTCAATGGGTACTTGGCTTTATTTCCAGTATCCAGTATGGTTTTGCCTTATTTAGCTGGCCTTAAGTCCAAACAAAGCTGTTGGTTATTGCCAAGGTACACATGCCACTGTTGTACCCCTTCAAGTTTATCATGCCTTCTGGTTATTGTTGTGGTTCATACCTGCCATAGCTGGATAGGACTATTGGTTTCCTCACTTTTTTGGAAGCTTGCATGGTGACTTATACTACTGAAAAAGTTAGTCCTCTGGGAGGAACTTTTAAGTTCAGATACAGCTCATATCCTCTGGGTCCTGTGCTTAAAGTCATGGGGTCTTGAGCAATAGAGACTTTTCTTCCACCTCTGGGGAAGGGAAACCAAGGGCAATAATAACAATCTGTAAGTTTTGGGAATCTCTTGGACAATCATAACCAACAACTGAATAAGGGTCCCTCTCATGCTTGGTGTTGTAATCTTAGTTAGACTCTCTGTGACTCTTGGAGACAGTGTTGTCAGCCCAGATGATAAAATTTAATTTAAATCACATACATAAATACGCATATTTATGTGTAATTTAAGGTAGGTATATGGGTTATAATCTGATGCCTTATGACTTTTCAGACATCTGTAATGTTATCTTACCTTCCTCCATCTGCATTTTGTATGAACCTCCATCTCCATTCACTAACTAAAGCCTAATTACTCACTTGTAACCCACTAGTCCCTCTCTATTGCTATCCACTCCCATTGCCCCCTTTTACTTTCTTAGTCTCTGCAGTTGCTCTAGGTTATATGCTCACATCTATATATTTGGAGCTAGAAACTTAAAAAGGTGAAGAACATTGAACAATTATCCTTTTAGATCTGGGTTACCTCACTCAATGTGATTTTTTTCTAGTTCAATAAATTTTCCTGCAAATGTCATTATGTCATTTTTCTTTACAGCTGAATAGTATGCCATAGAATTCCAAAATCCTCCCCCATTTTGTGCATTTCCTCTTCATTCAAATGATTATTTACTTACTTGTGTAGAATCTATTTTTTTGTGGTGGTGATTTAGTATGTTCCACATTTTGTTTACCCATTTTTCAGTTGATTGTATTGATTTCCTAGCTATTGTGAATAGAGCAACAATTAATATTGTTGAGTATGTGTATATGGAGTAGGATATTGAGTCCTTTGGGCATACGTTGAGGATAGATAGGCCATGAGATAACCTAATGTTTAAAGAAACCCACCTAAAACATGCCTCAGAATTTTCACTATTTCCCCTTAAGTGTACTCTATCTATTTTATTTTTTCTGTGTCTTAGATACTACGTTTTGAAATTAGTTTTAACTGGAATAGATTCATATCAGTTTTTCTTCTCCTTTTCTATCTTCCAGCCCTTCAACACTACCTCCCTCAAATACCTCCCATATCACCCTTTTCAAGTTGATACCTTTTTGTTTGAATATTAATGTTAGATATATATATGCATAAATATGTACATATAATGTACTGTGGCTGTTATTGTTGTTGTGTGTATACAGTTTCAAGGTTTACCACTCTGCACTGGACAACTGAACAGCCTCATCCTTGGGAGATGCTAATTCTCTCTCTCCAAGCAGTAGTTGCCTATAGTTCTTTGTCTAGGGGTGGGGCCCAGAGAAGTTTTCTCATGTTGATGTTAACATGTCAATTGACATTATATTGTTCTGCTCTTGTTTAAGTGGTTTTTTTCTAGGAGACACTCTTTCACAGAAGAAGTCCTGATATTATGGCTCTTATAATCTTTCCACACTGTCTTCTGCAATGTTCCCCCGAGCTATAGATATGCACCTGCTATGCTGTAAATGTGTCCATTGGGCCTGGGCTCCCTATCATCCGTTGATCAGTGTATTTGGTTAATTAGCAATTTTTCTTTTGTGTTCTGTAATTATTTACGTATTTGTTTTATAGCCCAACCACACTTTCTCCATCCCCCTCTCCTCTCAGTCCCTCTGCCCCACATCCCCTCTTTCCTACCCTCACCCAATCCTTTTCTAACATTTCTCTTCAGAAAAGGACAGGACTTCCATGGATACCAACCAGTCATGGTATATCAAGTTGCACTGAGACTAGGTATCTCCTCTCCTGTTAAGGCTGGACAAGGCAATCCAGTAGGCAACAAAGTTATATAAGCAACAGAGTTAGAGACAGCCCTTGCTTCAACTGTTAGGAGAAAGACCAAGTTACAGAAGTATAACATATATGCAGAGGACCTAGATCAGTTCCATGCAAATTCCCTGGTTGTTGGTTCAGTCTCTGTGAGCACCTATGAGCCCAGGTTAGTTGATTCTGTGGTTTTAATTGGGGTGTTCTTGACCCTGCTGTCTCCTATAGTCCTTCCTCCCCCCCACACATTTTGAAGGATCCCCTGAGCTCTGTCTAATGTTTGCCTGTGGGTCTCTGCATCTGTTTCCATCTGTTGCTGGATGAAGCCTCTCTGATGACCATTGGGCTGGATACCAATCTGTAAAGATACCTGAATATCATTAGGAATTAATTCACTGACTTTTTAAGACAGTCTTGTTTGGTTCTAAAGACTCTGGAATATCCTACCTCCAGGCAGTGTCAGGGGTGAACTCTCTATCATGGTATGGGTCTCAAGCTGGATCAATCATTGGTTGGTCACCCACATAATTACTGTGCCACATTAATCCCAGAAAAATCTTGTAGGCAGGACACATTGTAGATTGAAACTTATGTGTTTGGGTTGTTGTCCTAATCTCTCCTTTGGAAGTCTTTTCTAGTTACAGGAAATGGCTGGTTCAGGCTCTGTATCCCCCATGACTAGGAGTCTTAGGTAGGGTCACTCTCATAGATTGAGTTTCCATTGCATTAGGTTTATAGCTCATCCCAAATATGTTTCCTCCAATTCCAGTTGTCTCTCCCAGGACTCATTCCCTCCATCCTCCCTCACCGATTCCTCCTGTTTCCACCCACTCCCTCCATCCAGACCCCTCCTCTGTCTCCATGTGAAGTCCATTCTATTTCTCCTTCACATTGAGATTCATGCAGCCCCTCTTGAGCCCTATTTAACTCCCATGGTTCTGTAGATTGTAGCATGGTTATCCTTTACTTTACAGATAAGATTCATTTATAAGTGAGTACATGCAATGTTTGTCTTTCTGGGTCTGGTGTACTCCACTCAAGATGATCTTTTCTAGTTCCTTTCATTTGCCAGCAAATTTCATGATGCCATTGTTTTAATAGCACAGTAATACTTTATTGCATAATACATATTCTTTATCCATTCTTCAGTTGAGTGACATCTAGGTTGTTTCTGGCTATTATGAGTGAAGCTGCCATAAACATAGCTGAACAAGAGTCCTTGTGGTAGGATGGAGCATCCTTTGAGTATATGACCAAGGCTGGTATAACTGAGTCTTAAGGTAGATGAATTCCCTATTTTCTGAGAAATTACAATGTTGATTTCCATATTGGCTATACAAGTTTGTACTCCCTCCAGCAGTGGGGGAGTGTTTACCTTGCTCCACAACCTTGCTAGCCTGAGCTGTTACTTGTGATTTTGATTTTATCTATTCTAACAAATGTAAGATGGGATCTCAAAGGAGTTTATTTAAATTTCTCTTATGGCTAAAGATATTGAAGATTTCTTTGTTTCTTAGCTATTTGAGTTTCCTCTCTCAAGAATTCTTTGTTTAGATCTGTACCTCATTTTTAAATTGTATTGTTTGGTTTCTTAATGTCTAGTTTCTTGAGTCCTTATATATTTTGAATATCAGCCATCTGTCAGATGTGAGGTTATTAAAAATCTTTTGTAATTCTGTAACCTGTCATTTTGTCCTGTTGTTGGTGTTTTTGCTTTATAAAAGCTTTTCAGTTACATGAGGTCCTATTTGTTAATTGCCTGTCTTAGTGCCTGTGCCATTGGTATTCTGTTCAGAAAGTCATCTTTGTCAATGGGTTCAAGGCTATTCCCCACTTTCTTTTCTGTAAGGTTCAGTGTGTCTGCTTTTATGTTGAGGTCTTTGATCCAGTTGAAATTGAGTATTGTTCAAAATGATCAGTTTGGATTCTTCTATATGCAGTCATCCAGTTAGACCTGCTCCATTTGTTAAAGATGTTTTCTTTTTTCCAGTGTGTATTTCTGATTTCTACACTAAAAACCAAGTATTCATATGTGTGTGGCTTTATGTCTGGGTCTTCAATTTAATTGCATTAATTAATGTGTCTGTTTTTATGTCAATACCATAGGTTTTTATTGCTATAACTTTGTAGTACAACTTGAAATCTAGAATGATGAACCCTCTAGCAGTTCTTTTCTTGTTCAGGATTACAAGGGATGCATCTTAGCTGCTGGGGACTTTCATGAATAACAACTACCCAGTAGTGATCAGATTTTCCCTTCCAGTGTTCTCTTATGTTACATTTAAGAGTCCTTATGTCCCCAAGCCCTGTGTTAAGCATTTGAACACAGCCTTTGGAGTCCACATAACAGGGAGTACCTTCACCAGAAAACCCCAGCCATGTAAGGTAGGATTTCCTTGAGAGGGTTGCCATGTAAAACCTGTTTTTTGTTTGTTTTGTTTTGTTTTTGTTTTTCCACAAATCTAGCAGTTGAATTCCAAGGCACTGATCTCCACCAAACCCTTTAGTTCTATGGTAAGCAATGCAAAGCTGTTCTCCGTATCTCGACATCGACACCACTGGTCCACGAAGGCAGAAGATTTCTTTCTGAACCCCTCCAATAGTAAACAATCAGAGGAGCAAGTCAGTACTAGTAACAGCAGCCCACCCTTGACCTAGATATATGACTTCCATTGTCTTCATTCTGAGGCATATCCACTATCCACTCTTTGCTTGAATCCCAAGAACTGAAGTGCAGGCAATGAAGCTTGCTTGCCAGTTCATCAGTGCTTTCACACACCAACAAAACAGCTTCATGGGAAAGAGTTCCCATTGTGTACTTGAAAGTGTTAGATAGGTGCATTGCATGGTGAATGGACGTGTCGGGGAACTCCATGTCTGTGGCGCTGTCTTGGTCATCATTATAACAGCAAATAATCCCAAAAGAGTTCCACACCGTAAATCTATGAGAGAGATGCAAGGGTGTAGAACTTGGCTGGAATCACTTTCGTTGGGGTGTGGGCATGGGGGAGATTGTGAATACTGCCTGTCTGCTCATCTTCCCCTTCTGTTTTGTGAAGATCAGTTTTTAGCATTGGATCATGAACTCAGTTTTCATCATCTCCCAAGATGTGACTTTGCTGTCTAAGAGTATCCGCAGTCAGCATGAAGTCATCATTGTCATCGTTATCATTTACAATTCCTTTTGAAAAAGAAGGGACCTCAGCCACATTGTCTTTTAGAAAATCGCCAGCACTACTTGTGCCATCTCCATCAAAAAAGATCATTGTTATCCTTCTCCACTCTATTTTACTAGACACTAGAGAATGCCCAGGCATCTTACCTTCCCAGTGGAAACATGGTGTCTTCCTCTATCATACAAGTCTTTCACTTCTGTGGTTAGAGTTACACCGCTATATTTTCTATTATTTGACGCTATTGTGAAAGTTATTGTTTCCCTAATTTCTTTCTCAGTCAATTTATCATTTGTATATAGAAGGACAACTGACTTTTTGTTTTAGTTAATCTTACATCCAGCCACTTTGCTGAATGTTTATCAGCTGTAGGAGTTCTTTAATAGAACTTTTAGAGTCTCTTATATATATATAGCAACATATTACCTTCAAATAATGATACTTTGAATTCTTCCTTTTCAATCTTTGTTCCCTTGAGCTTGTTCAGTTGTCATATTGCTTTAGTTGAAACTTCAATAACTGTATCGAATAGATATGGATAGAGTAGACAGCCTTGTCTTGTTACTAATTTTAGTAGGATTGCTTTGAGTTCCTTTATTGTACAGGGTTGTTTTGTCTATCCTGTTTTTTTTTTGTTATTCCGTATAAAGTTGATGTTTGTTATTTCAAGTCTGTGAAGAATTGTGCTGGGATTTTGATGGGGATTGCATTGAATCTGTAGATTCCTTTTGGCATGGTTACCATTTTTACTATGTTTATCCTACCTACCCAAGAACATGGAAGATCTCTCCATTTTCTGATATCTTCTTTAATTTTTTTCTTTAATGATTTAAAGTTCTTATCATACAGGTCTTTCACTTGTTTGGTTAGAGTTACCCAAGATATTTTATGTTGTTTGTGGCTATTGTAAAGGGTGATTTTTTCTCTTATTTATTTCTCAGACCAATTGTATTCTATGTATACGAGAGCTACTAATTTAATCTATCTAGCAGTTCTTTTTTGTATTTAGGATTGTTTTAGCTGTGATTTCTTTTGTGTGTGTTTCCATATGAAGTCAAAGATTGTGTTTTGAATTTCTGTGAAGAATGGTGTTGGGAATTGAATTGAATCGATAGATTGTTTTTGGTAGAATGGCTATTTTCACAATATAAATTGTAGAATTGATGATTGTGGAAGGTCTGTCCACTTTCTGGTGTTTCCTTCAATGTCTTTCTTCAGTGTCCTAAGGATTTTACTGTACAAGTCTTTCACTTGATCAATGTCATTAGTTAGGGTTTCTATCACTGTGATAAAACACCATGACCAAAAGCAGCAAAGGGAGGAGAGAGTTTACTTCAGCTTACAGTTGTAGTCCATTATGAAGGGAAGACAGGGAAAGAACTCAAAGAGAGAGGAACCTGGAGGCAGGAACTGATACAGAGGTCATGAAGGGGTCCTGTTTACTTTTTTCTTGGCTTGCTCAGCTTTAGTCCTTTACTTCTTATTTATTTTATTTAATTCTTTTTGTTGAAAATAGATTTTCTTCATGCAATATATTCTGACTGCCATTCCTTTCCCCCAACTTTTCTCAGATCTTCCCCACTCACCAAAATCTAGACACTTTCTTGCTCTCTCATTAGAAAACAAGAAAGCATCGAAAAGATAAAGAAAAATTAAAAACTAGTAAAAGTAAAATATGATAGATAAAGTAAGAAAATAAAACAAACATGAACAGGACAAAACAGACAAATGAGCAACAACAAAGAGAAACCAAGGAAAAAGCACAAGATATACATATCAAAGTCTGTTTTGTCAGATATTAAAATAGTAATTCTTCCAAGCATTCAAATAAGAACCAATGACAGTGCTCCTCAAATTATTCTGCAGCATAGAAACTGAATGAATACTTTCTAATTCTCCTAACCAAGCAACTATTATCCTGACATAAAAATCATACAACGATGCAACCAAAAAATGTAGACCAATACCTTTTTATTAGTATTGATACAAAATATCTCAATAAAATACTTGCAAATTGAATTCAAGAACCTCAAAGAAGTGGGGATAGTTCAATCTATATAAATTAATAAATGTAATCTATCAAATAAACAATTGGAAGATAAAAACCACATATCATCTCATTAGATGCTGAAAAGGTCTTTGACAAAATCTAACATGCCTTCATGATAAAAGTCCTGGAGAGACTGGGTATATGAGGGACACAACTCAATATAATAGCAGTAATTTATGGCAAGTCTAATACCAACATTATCCTAAACAGAGAGAGTTAAGAGAATTTCTACTAAAACCAGGAACAAAACAAGGATATCCCCTCTCTTCATGCCTATTCAATATTGTACTTTAATTCTTAGCTAAAGCAACAAGACAACTGAAGGAAATCTAATGGATACAAGTTGGAACAGAAGAAGTCAGGCTATCTTTATTTGAAGATGGTACATTTTATACATTAAGGACCCTAAAGACTCCATCCACAAATACACAGCTGGTAAGCACTTTCAGAGAAGTAGCAGTTTACAAAAATTAACACACAGAAATCAGTGATTCCCTATATATAAATGACAAATGGGATGAGAAAGAAATCATGGAAACAGTACCTTTCATAATAGCCTCATAATATATCTTGGGATCATTATAAGCAAGTGTTCTGGCTAATTGTATGGCAACTTGAGATAAGTTAGAGTTATTTGGGAAGAAGGAACCTCAGGTCAGAAAATGTTATTACCAGATTGGACAGTGGGCAAGCCTATGATACATTTTTCTAATTATGTTCGATGTGGAAGAGCCAGGCTAACTATGGGCAGTGTCACTTCCGGGCTGGCAATCCTGGATGTTATTAAATAAGGGGACTGAGCAAGTCAAATAAGTAGGAGATGGGATAGAAAGAAGGATCAAAAGGGAAGGAATGGCTAAACAGGGAAGAAGCAAGCAAACCCTAGACCTGAGTCTGCACCAAGAGGCCAAGTCCCCAGATGATGAAATTTGACCTGAAGGGGGGCTAGGGCTAGCAGATGGTAGTAAGACCAAGAGCATGCCTAGAGAGTCCTTATTGGAGGGTCCAGGGAGGAGAATAGATGTTGCTTACTTGAGCCCCAGACAAATGTGGCATTTGAGGGGTCCCTAATAGAGAGCTGTCTTTGTTAAAGTTTCTAACGCTGTGATAAAACACATTTTCCAAAAGCAACTTGAGGAGGAAAGAGTTTATTCAGCTTACACTTCCACATCACAGTTTATCATCCAAGTATGTCATGGTAGGAACTCAAATGGCAGGAGCCTGGAGGCAAGGACTGATGTAGAGGCTATAAGGGTTGCTGCTTACTTGCTTGCTCCTTATGGCTCATTCAATTTGTTTCCTTATATACCCCAGGGCACCTGCCCCAGAGTGGCACCACTTACAATAGACTGATCCCTCCCACATCAATCATCAACCAAGAAAATGCTCTGGAGCCCATTCTTGTGGAAGCATCTCCTCGATTAAGATTCCTTTTTCCATGTGATCTTACCTTGTGTCAAGTTATGATACCTGTCACAAGAACTGTTCTGCAGATAGGTGCGGAGCCATAAGGACTGGAGATGGGCTAGAAGGAATGGCTGAAAGTAGAGTGGAGAAGGAATGGTGTAACCCTGACCTGAATCCTGGGTCTCCATAAGAGGAGCAGTGGTATTTCTTCCTTCCTTCTATGCATCATTCATTCCTTCCTTCCCCCTCCCTTCCTCCCTCCCTCTCTCCCTCACTCCCTTCCCTCCTTCCCTCCCCTCCCTCTCCTCCTTTCTTTCCTTCCTCAGGACCTTCCTTTCTTTCTTTCTTTCTTTAACTCAATGATATTCTGTTCTAGATAGACTTTGCTTTTTGTACTGCATTTATTTTACACTACATTCATTCACCTACTGATGGAAATTCTTGTTTCTTACCTACTTGAGCTATTAATAATGCTATTACCACACACATAGGAGTGCATACTTTTCTTTTGAATACTCATGTCAATTACTTTCACCATATACTTAAAATGTGTGGTGTGGTAGGATATAGCTCATTACCACAAAGTTTTAGGGCTTTGAGTATTCTGGGCAAATATCAAGACACTGAGACTTATACTTAGCACAAAGGAAAAAATTGAATTGTTAGGTCCATGGCTGTTATGTTTTTAATTTTTGACAAATATTTATACTACTTTCTATCATGGTTTCAGTAATTTACATTCCCACAGAAAACATGCAGTATTCTCTTTTGTCTACATATCTATCACCATTATTTTAAAAAATAATAGCTGTTCTGGCTGCTTTAGCTACTAAAATTAGATTAACATTTCTTTGATTATTACTGATACTATTTTTATACTGATGTATTGGGGGGAAGCAGTGCTTTAACCAAAATGCTTATATACAGCACAATATGGAAATATTTCTATACACCAGGACTTTGGTGGGTTCCTTTTGCTTAACACATTAGGTAGAGAAACTCAGATGATGAATTAAATAAACAGTTTTTGTTTAGATTTGAAGATGTAGAGAAAAACTATTAAGAAGTGAAAATAGAAGCTCTTTAAATTTTATTAAGCAGCCACACTGTTTCCTACAAATAGACAATCCTATTCATTTTGTCAATACACAGAAATATACATACAAATTTCATGTAAACCACATAAGCCATTACATCCTTCATAACCTACTCATTCTAAGAAATATTTCTCAATGTTGTCTAACAAATTGCCATCAGACCTCATAATGCTTCAAGTGGGTTTAGATTTTCATAAAAACTTCTATCATCCAAAAAATGTCAACCTGCAGGTTAAATAATATATTGCTTTGAAGATGAGCCTTCAATTTCAAATTCCTTTTAAATTCTTATTAGGTTGCATAATATTGTAAGAAAAGAGAAAGGCTACATATGTTGTCAAACCTAAAGGCAAAAATTGCATAGAATTAATTAGAGAAGTGGATTCTGACTGGCTCTAGGTGAATAGACTCCAGGTGAACGTACAAATCTATCAGTGTATCATTTGACAGAGGTTATTGATCTCTAGGATTGATATGTTTAAAATGGCCACCCTAATTAGCATTTGTCAAGGGCTTCTAAAAAGCTTAATCTGGATTTCCAAATACTGAAAGGAAATGGAGAAGATAATAGTATGTTATTATGTACATGAATGTTGTTAATGTAGAAGGAGATAATGATGGAAACTGTGGAAGGGACAAGTCAGTGAAGCTGACTTGAGTTTTCAATAACGAGGAAGTGGAAACAAATTATTTTCAGGGCTCACAGTTTATTGTCAACCCTCAGTGAAGTGACTTGTAGCCAGTCAATGAAAATGTTGCTAATAATCATTGATTTGTACCATAACTTCCACTCAACAGTGAACATGCAAAGATGCTGCATATTTATGGAGTCCTTCTGATGTTTTAGTTATGATTTATTCCATCTAGGGCATGTTCTATACTCACCACCTGCACTTTGCTCCAGCTCCCTTGGTCCATCTCTGTTGTAAAAGAAATAACCTTTCCTGAATGTTATAGGTGTATGTATTCCAAACGCATTGATGCAGGAACTTAGATAAGCAAGTATAGTGGTCTTCTTTAATCCAGAGGGACAAGATCTCAGTAAATGACTGGAACCCTAAGTATACTCTGAATTTTTCCTAACATGAAATAAACTTTAACCACGATAAAGTTTAAGTTATATATTAGGCAAAACAAGAGATTAACAACATTAATAGACTAGAACAATATCCTGCAACAAAATTCTCAACATCCCGACTTTTGCACAGTTAGGGCTGTTCTGACGTGAAATTAAGTGACTTGAACATATGCACTGTGAAACCGTAATATATTGTCTAAAAACAGAAGCCACTTTGAAGTGATTAATAGCCAGGTAGCTCATACAATGTATGGATATACAGGGCAAAGGAATGATTTGGGTTCTAGTTGTAACAGCAAAATAGTGTAATATTTCATTGAATTATTGAAAGTGGGTACAATTCTAAACAGTATTGTATACTTCTGGAGGTTTGGTTTTGCATTTTGGGCCATAATTGAGTACAGTTAACTGAAAGGCAGAAAGTGAAACCACAAATAATAGGAGATTACTATGTTAGTCTTGGAATCCCTTAGAGTGTATTGAGTTACAGAAATAATTCAATGAAAACGAAATGGCTTGACACAAAATTTGAGGAGGCACCATAAACGTATAAAATTTAGTTCTCAAGACACAAAACTATAAATAGTAAGGTTCTTTCCCTATTGTAAGAGTTTTCACTTCACTATTCAAAATAGCTGTCTTCTCATTTGTAAGTATACCATTCAGTTTTCTGTCACTGTGACAAATACCTGAATGCATCCAATAGCCTACTTCCTCCAACTAGGGCCACCTCTGAATTCCTACTGCTTCCCAACAATTCCATTGTATCATGAATCCATCAAGGAATTAATCCATGCATTAGGTCAGAGCCCCCAAGATCCAATCACTTTCTAAAAGCCCATCAGCTGGCATTCAATCCATTAACACATGAGGTTTTGAAGGATGCTACTGACTCAAACCATAACAGCAAGGATTCAAGGAGACAGTGTGCAAATGAAAATGTCACTTCCAATTTAGAAATGATTGTCTCCAAAGGCCCCATCCTCTGAGGACCTGTGTGTGGTGACCTCTGATAACTCCCGCCAATCTGCATTTTAAGAAAGCAGGACTTCTGTGCCTGGGGTCTTGGGATATAATTCAGGTGCTATTTATTTTTCCTAATATCAAGCAGCAATATGGAAATTGAATACCAATAGCACACACATACACTGTGGCTGTAGCCAAATCATAGAGAATATAGTTTGATGCTGAGATTCAGGGTGCTTAAAGAGCAGTTGCAGTTGTCACAGACTACATTAGAGATTCAAGGACAAGTGTTGAGGAAATTAGAGTATTACAAATGTGGTGGAAGTCAGAGTCAGAATGAAGCAGGAGTTGTCCATTGCAGGATTGTTGTCTGTGGAACGGGGTAGCCAAGTGTGCT
This sequence comes from Mesocricetus auratus, assembly GCF_017639785.1. Taxonomy (NCBI): domain Eukaryota; kingdom Metazoa; phylum Chordata; class Mammalia; order Rodentia; family Cricetidae; genus Mesocricetus; species Mesocricetus auratus. Next base: position 32,830,572 of record NW_024429201.1, read on the forward strand.
CTCCCCACATTGCTGTGTACGACTCAACTTTTTTTTTTCCAGTTTAAATTTAGATAAGAAACAAGGTTGCTTCACAAGTCAGTTCCAGGTCCTTCTCCCTTTCCCTCCCCTCCTCCCGTGCCCTCCCCCAACCCCCCCCCGTTATCCCCTCATTCCCCCAGGGAGGGTGAGGCCCTCCATGGGGGTGTCCATAGTCTGTCATTTCATATAGGGCAGGGCCTAGACCCTTCCCCAAGAGTTCAGGGTGAGAGTGCACCTCACATTGTTCTATGGGAGTCCAAAGTCCGTGTACGACCCAACTTTTAACAAACTTCAAACACTAAGTCTTTTGGTTTATGATTTCCCAAATACATAGTAAAAAATCACTTAAGTGATTGAAAGAAATATGTAGAATAGTGAATAGTTGTTAGAAGAAACAAATGCTTCCTTTTAAAATATCAACCAAGATTTACAACTTTGCTTACACCCTAAGAAATTAAGAGAAAAAAAAATTAAATCCAAAGCCTGCAACAACGGTTCCTCAAAGACATAAGGGGCTATGTGGAAAAACTCTAAACTATCACACTATTTTATCTGCATAAAAAGCAATTCTTTTTTATTTTATAAGCACTATAATAGTAATTCATATCATTCCTACCATTCCCTCACACTCCCATCCTCCCATGTTCCCCACAGAACCCCCCCAATCCACCTCCAGCTCACTCCCCAGGGATAGTGAGGCCCTCCACGGGGGGGGGGCGGACATCAAAGTCTGTCACATCATTTTGGGGAGGACCCAGGCCCTCTTTCCTGTATCTGGGCTGCAATAGTACCCTCCATAGGGAATGGGCTCCCAAAGTCTGTTTGCGCTCTAGGAATAAACACTGGCTCTACTGTTAGAGGTTCCACAGACTGCCCTGGTCTCCTAGCTGGCACCCACATTCAGAGGGCTTGGTTTAGTCCAATGCTGGTTCACCAGCTTTACAACTAGAGTCTCCATGCTCTCACTAGGTCAGGTCAACTGTTTCTGCAGGTTTCTCCAGCACCATCTTGACTCCTTTGCTCATCCCTCTTCTCTCTCCACAACTGGATTCTAGGAGTATGGCTCAGTGTTTAGTTGTGGGTGCCTGTTTCTGCTTCAATCAGCTACTGGATGAAGGCTCTAGGAATGGCAACCAAGGTAGTCATCAATCTCATTAAAGGGGAAGGGCATCAAAGGCAGCCTCTCCACCACTGCATAGATTCTCAGTTGGGGTTATACCCATGGATTCCCTAATATTTCCCCTGTGCCAGACCTCTCTCCAAACGTATACAGGCTCCCTCTATCAAGGCATCTCCTTTGTTGCCCTCCTCTATTCCTCCCCTCTCTCAGTCCTCCTGTTCTCCTCCCCACTCCCCTTCTCTCCCTCTCCCCTCTCCCTGATCAAGTATGTGTTAGGCAATTAACTCAGAGAATATACTTATTTGTATATATGTTGAACATTCCCAAAATTTGATCATGTGGTTAGTCAGGAAGATATTTAAATTCAAGATAACAGTCACATTACAGTAACGTATTTTAGTACAGGTAGACTTAGAGTAGGAATAAAACTATTTTAAATGACTCAAAATACATGAACTTGAAAATTAAGGCACATAAATTAATTTGAAAGAAAAAGAAATTGAAACTGGTACTACAAGTTCTCCTCAAAATAAGATAAGAAAACATCAAAACCAGTGAATTAAATGAATCAAGGTAAAAGAAGCTCACACTGAAAACATTTTAGCCTTAAATGGCTTAACTATTGTTGCAATGTTTCCATTACAGGTGTCTCTGTGCATATTCCAGTGAGTGGCTGTGGAGGCCAGAGGAGGGCTACAGATCACCTCGAGCTGGAGTTACAGGCAGTTATGAGCATTCTGGTGTAGGTGCCTGGAAGCTGAACTTGGGTTCTTTATATGAGCAATGTAGAATCTTAACCTCAGAAAAGTTGCTCCAGCTACAAATGGCTTGATTATTAAAACAGAAATATTAAAATAGTAGAAACTGCTGTTCATCATAACACACTAGAAAAACAATACCAGTTTATAAAAGTAGCAATAAAGCAATAAAAATCAATAAGAACAAAGTTAGAGCAAAGATAAAAGATCCAAAAGCTTGTCCCTTTCGAAGGAATGCAGGGAAAGGCTCATATGCCCATGCAAGGTGTAGAAGGGGATAACTCAGATATGAAACGTATCTAGGGGAGACTTAAATGATGAGAGTAATTTTCTATTGTTCTAAACTAGAAATTATCTACCAACTTGTTTTGGGAATCCTAGTTAATGGTCACTGTGACGAAATATCTGACTTTGGGGAGCAAGTTGGGGGGGGATTGTGTCACAGGTTCAGGGATCCACAGGTCATCATGGGGGAACAGCCATAGGAGTGGCAAAGGCCACTCTTACGTGGACACAGAGCAGATAGCTCCATCCAGAGCCAAGGAGGGGTATGATCTGCAAGACTACCCAAATAAGCCACTCTCATAGCCAGGCTAAGGATGTATAGCACTTTCTTATGTGTCTCTCAGCCATTTTTGATTCCTCTATTATGAATTCTTTAGTTCTGTACCCCATTTTTTAATTGGATTATTTGGTGTTTTGGTGACTAGATTTTTGAGTTAATTTTATGTTTTGGAAATCAGCCTTCTGTCAGATGTGGGGTTGGTGAAGACCTTTTCCCATTCTGTGTGCTGTCGTTTTGTCTTGTTGATTATGTCCTTTGCCTTACAGAAGCTTCTCAGTTTCAGGAGTTCCCATGTATTATTTGTCCACCTCAGTGTCTGTGCTACTGGTGTTATGTACAGGAAGCAGTCTCCTGTACCAATTCATTCAAGACTGCCTCCCACTTTCTTTTCTAAGAGGTTCAGTGTGGATGGATTTATGTTGAGATTTTTGATCCATTTGGATTTAGACAAACATGGTATGTACTCATTCATATATGGATTTTATACATAGAGCAAATGATTACCGGCCTACAATCTACACAGGCAGAGAAGCTACGAAACAAGGAGGATCCTAAGAGAGATGTCCATGATCCCCCAGAGAAGGGGAAAGGGACAAGATCTCCTGAGCTAATTGGGAGCATGGGTGAGGGGAGAAGGAGTTAGTAGAAAGAAGAAGGGGGAGAGAAGGACATGAAGGAGCAGGAAGATTGAGTCAGGAGCAGAATATAGGAGAGCAAGAAAAGAGATATCATAACAGAGAGAGCCATTTTAGGTTTAAAGAGAAATCTAATGCTAGGGAAATGTCCAGAGATATACAAGGATGACTCCAACTAACAATCTGAGCAATAGTGGAGAGGTGACCTTAAATGCCCTTCTCCAATAATGAGATTTATGACTACCTTATATGCCATCCTAGAGCCTTCAATCAGTAGCTGCTGGAAGCAGAAGTAGATACCCACAGCTAAACACTGAAATGAATTCCTGGAATTCATTTGCAGGGAGGGAGGAGTGATGAGAAAAGGGGTCAAGACAAGGCTGGAGAAACCCACAGAAACAGCTGACCTGAACAAGGGGGAGCTCATGGACCACACAGACTGATAGCTGAGAAACCAGCATAGGACTGATCCAGACCCCCTGAACGTGGGTGTCAGGATGCCTGGGCAATCTATGGGACCTCTGGTAGTGGATCAGTATTTATCCGTAGTACACGAATGGACTATGTGGAGTGGGAGCCCACTCCACATAGAAGGATACTCTCTCAGCCTATACTCACAGGGGAGGCTCGAGGCCCTGCTCCAAAATGATATGACAGACTTTGAAGATTCCCCATGGAAGGCCTCACCCTCCCTAGGGAGTAGAAAGGGGATGGGATAGGGGTAGATAGGGGTCAGGGGAGGAGGGTGGAGGAAACTGGGATTAACATGTAAAACAAGCTTGTTTCCAATTTAAATAAAGAGAAGATATGTGGAAAAATTATATATATATATGTGTGTGTGTATGTGTGTATATATATATGTATATGTGCACCTATTCGTGTTTCTTTGTGTGTGTGCATGTGCATGTTTATGTGTGTGTGTGTGTATTTCTAAAAGGTTTTTAAAACAGAAGTGGCCTGTATGGATACACAATGCTGTTCCTAGAAGACACAGGTTATTAAATAAAAACATCAGTGCCAAGCATAGGATACCTTTGTACAATTTATTGGTCAGGAAGTTCCCAGAGGCACCCTGAATAACACAAGTCATGGTTCTTGGTTGTGTACCACAAGTAGATGGTAAGACCCTATTACAGAAGACACCACTCACCTTGAATGAAAGATAAAGAGAAACTAACCAAACCAACTTTCCCTGTTGGATAACTTACATTCTGCCAAGGAACTATGTAGGCTGCTGGAAAAGGCTAACTAATGGTCCCATTCAGTGCTTACTACCACACCGACATGCTGGCAGTATGGTACTCACAGGTGTAATAGTAGCATGTTATGAGAGTAAACAAGAGTTTTCTGATTAGATGTGAGGCCTGATCCACAGGTAGGATTTCATGCTTGGTACTACCATATACCTGGTCAAAAACTATGACTTGGAAGATCATAATCTCTAGGGGGAAATCTATGTTGTTTTGTCAAATGGTCATGCTTTCAAATTGCATTATAAACACTTACAGTTTGGTTGTTCTATAACTTTGATCAGAGATGCTTTTGTAGTGAGTTTTTGTTGATACAGAGATTCATAGTCAATGTACAGAGTATAAATAACTGATCTCAGCTGTGCTTGTTCATATATACCAACCTCCCATCATTCAATGTACATAGTAAGGAACAGAAGAGGGAGACAGAAGAATGTAGGAGCCAGTGGATAGGAAGGAGAGCTCTCAAATTCTGACTTCTGGGTAGGACAAGACTGTTGAATGCATCAATTCACAGCAGTTGTGGTTACAACATCAAATTAGTAAAAAATGCTAGCGAGGATGGTGGAAGTGCCTCTGGGTTCCACACCTATTAGAGGAGTAATTGAAGTTGAAAACCATTAAGGGAAGGAGAATCACTTGTTTTGTTGATGTGGCCACTAGTAGTTTGCTCATACCCCAGTAGATGACCACAGATACATGCGTATACAGGAACCACTAATTGGAATTAGGAGTTATTGATAAGAAAAAAGAAATAAAAGAAGATATGAAGCAATAATGAATACAGGGTGGGGAACCTAGGAGGAACTGAAGAGAAATAATGATAGATGGATATGTAAACCAACTTTATATAAATGTATGGAATGCTCAAACAATAAAATAATTATTTAAAAGGGAAATATAAACTTAGTTTTTAAGAGTGCAACACAAGTGCAATAGTAAGTCACAAGAGTAAGTCAGAACAGATTTACCAGTTACAAATGTATTAAGTATTACTGAAATGTATGAAGCAATTAACTTGCCAAAAAGACTATTTGGCTCATGATTCTGGAAATTGTATTACAACATTCAACAAGATAACAGGAATTAACAATCACTGGTTATCAGGGAACCAGCAGGTCCAGGGAGCCAGAGGGACCAGCGGGTCTAGCGAGACCAGCAGGACCAGACCAAGAGACCAGCAGGTTCAGAGGACCAGTGCCTGGGGACTGCCACAGAGCCTCAAATCCAGGCAGGAGCCATGCACCTAGACCCCAGATCTTCTCTTCCACTAAAGGGACCAGTGGACCAGGTTGGAAACTACACACCCCAGTTTCCTGGGCTTCTTCTCCACCCATGGGAACAGAACTAGGACCAGGAAGAGAAGAACTACCAGAGTATGGGACTTGTACCCACCGAAAGGGAACTCTGGTCCCCTAACCACCAGACCAGTAAGGGGCTCTTTCTGCACCCACTATAAGAAGAGATGGGAAAGAGACAATACAAAAACACACTCAGCAACAGAAACACAAATATGACACTGCCAGATTCTAGAGACTCTACACTAGCAAGACTCCAACATTCCAATGCAAATGAAGCAGAAGAGAATGACCTTAAAAACAACTTCATGAAAATGATAGAGGCCCTAAAAGAAGATATAGGAAAATCCCTCAAAGAAATGGAAGAAAAAGCAAAGCAAAAAATGCAACAAATGGAAGAAAAGATAAACCGAAAATTGCAAGAAACAATTCAAACAGTGCAAGGGCAGAAAACTGAAATACAGACAATAAAAAAACACAATCTGAAGAAAGGCTGGAAATAGAAAAGCTGGACAAATGGTCAGGTACTACCGATACAAGCATTACCAACAGAATACAAGAGATGGAAGAGAGAATCTCAGGTGTTGAAGATACACTAGGAGAAATGGATTCATCAAGCAAAGAAAATCTTAAGACCAACAAATCCCTAACACAAAACATCCAGAAAATATGGGACACCATGAAAAGACCAAAACTAAGAATAATAGGTATAGAAGAAGGTGAAGAAATCCACCTCAAAGGGGCAGAAAACATATTCAACAAAATCATAGAAGAAAACTTTCCCAACCTAAAGAAAGACATGCCAATGAAGGTACAAGAAGCTTACAGAACATCAAATAGAGTGGACTACAAAAAAAGTCCTCTTGCTACATAAGAATCAAGATGCCAAATATACAGAATAAAGAAAGAATATTAAGAGCAGCTAAGGAAAAAGGCCAAGTAACATATAAAGGCAAACCTATCAGAATTACACCTGACTTCTTCATGGAAACTCTGAAAGCCAGAAGGTCCTGGATAGATATTCTACCAACCCTAGGAGACCATGGATGCCAGCCCAGACTACTATACCAGGAAAAGCACTCAATCACTATAGATGGAGAAAACAAGATATTCCATGACAAAACTAGATTCAAGCAATACATATCCACTGATCCAGCCCTACAGAAAGTTCTGGAACAAAAACTCCAACCCAAGGAAGTTAACTACAACCAGAAAAACATAAGCACTAGATAATTCCACTTTATCAACAGCCAAAAGGAAAAAAGGTGGAATTCCACACATAATTCCACAACCAACAACCATTCCAAATCAAAGTATAATGAGCAATCAATGATCATTAATATCCCTCAGTATTAATGGCCTTAACTCACATATAAAAAGACATAGGCTAATGGAATGGATTCAAAGACAGAACCCATCCTTCTGCTGTATACAAGAAACACACCTCACCCTCAAAGAAAGATATTACCTGAGAGTTAAAGGTTGGGAAAAGATTTTCCAATCAAATGGACCAAAGAAAGAAGCGGGGGTAGCAATTCTAATATCTACCAAATTAGACTTTAAAAGAAAATCAATCAAAAGAGATGAAGAAGGTCATTACATACTCAACACAGGCAAAATCAACCAAGATGAAGTTTCAATTCTGAACATCTATGCACCAAATACAAAGGCATCTATGTTCGTAAAAGAAATATTACTAAAACTCAAATCACATATGGAGCCCCAAACAATTATAGTGGGGCTCCTCACTCTCACCACTAGAGAGGAATACCAGACAGAAACTCAACAAAGAAGCAAAGGGTCCAATAGAAGTTATGACCCAATTGGGATTAACAGACATCTATAGAACATTTCATCCACATAAAAAAGAATATACCTTCTTGTCACCACCACATGGAACCTTCTCAAAAATCAACCACATACTTAGCAACATATCAAACTTCAGCAGCTACAAAAATTGGAAAAAGTCCATGCATCTTATCAGACCACCATGCTTTAAAATTAGAATTCAACAACAACACAGATTGCAGGAACCCTACAAACTCACGGAAATTGAATAATGCACAACTGTACCATTCCTGGGTCAAAGAAGAAATAAAAAAGAAATTAAAGACTTCCTCGAATTCAATGAGAATGAAGACACAACATACCCAAACCTATGGGACACTTTGAAAGCAGTGCTACAGGGGAAGTTCATAGCACTAAGTGCCCACATGAAGAAACTGGAGAACAGTTATACTAGAGAATTAACATCACAGCTGAAAGCTCTGGAACACAAAGAAGCAAACTCACCCAGGAGGAGTAGACGCCAGGAAATAATCAAACTGAGGGCTGAAATCAATGAAGTAGAAACTAGGAAAACAATACAAAGAATCAGAGCAAGGAAGAGTTGGTTCTTAGAGAAAATCAACAAGATAGACAAACCTTTGTCCAAACTTACCAAACAGCAGTGTGAACATGCAAATTAACAAAATCATAAATGAAAAAGGGGGTCATAACAATGGACTCTGAGGAAATTCAGAGAATCATCAGGTAATACTTTGAAAACCTATATTCCACAAAATTTGAAAATTTAAAGGAAATGAACAATTTTCTGGATAGCTATCACTTGCCAAAATTTAATAAAGAACAGATAAGCAATTTAAATAGACCTATAACCCCTATGGAAATAGAAGCAGCCATCAAAAGTCTCCCAACCAAAAAAAGCCCAGGTCCAGATGGCTTCAGTGCAGGATTCTACCAGAAATTCAGAGCAGCTTATACCAATTATTCTCAAAGTATTCAACACAATAGAAGCAGAAGGGTCTTTGCCAAACTCTTTCTAAGAGGCTTCAATAACCTTGATCCCCAAGCCACACAAAGACACAACTAAGAAAGAGAACTTCAGACCAATATCCCTCATGAACATTGATGCAAAAATACTCAATAGAATACTGGAAAATAGGATCCAGGAACACAACAAAACAATCAATCATTCACCACGATCAAGTAGTTTTCCTCCCAGGGATGCAGGGATGTTTGAACATATGAAAATCCATCAATGTAATCCACCATATAAACAAGGTTAAAAACAAAAACACATGATCATCTCACTAGATGCTGAAAAAGCCTTTGACAAAATCCAACACCCCTTCATGATAAAGGTCTTGGAGAGATCTGGGATAACAGGAACATACCTAAACATAATAAAAGCTATATACAGTAAACCAACAGCCAACATCAAACTAAATGGACAGAAACTCAAGGCAATTCCTCTAAAATCAGAAACAAGACAAGGCTACCCACCCTCTCTATATATTTTCAATATTGTATTTGAATATCTAGCTAGAGCCACACAACAACAAAAGGAGATCAAGGGGATACAAATCGGAAAGGAAGAGGTCAAACTTTCACTATTTGCAGATGATATGGTAGTTTACATAAATGACCAAAATAACTCTACCAGGGAACTCTTACAGCTGATTAACACTTTCGGCAAAGTGTCAGGCTACAAGATCAACTCAAGAAAATCAGTAGCCCTACTATATACAGATGATAAAATGGCTGAGAAAGAAATCAGAGAAACATCACCCTTTACAATTGCTACAAACAACATAAAATACCTTGGGGTAATACTAACTAAACAATTTAAAGACTTGTATCACAAGAAGTTTGAGTCTTCAAAGAAAGAAATTAAAGAAGACACCAGAAAATGGAAAGATCTCCCATGCTCTTGGATAGGTAGGATCAATGTAGTAAAAATGGCAATCCTGCCAAAAGCAATCTATAGATTCAATGCAATCACCATTAAAATACCAGCACAATTCTTCACAGACCTTGAAAGAACAATAATCAATTTTGTATGGAAAAACAAAAGCCCCAGGATAGCCAAAACAACCCTGTTCAACAAGGCAATGTCCGGAGCTATCACCATCCCTGACTTCAAGCTCTCTTATAGAGCTATAGTCCTGAAAGCAGCTTCATATTGGCACAAAAATAGACAGGTAGACCAATGGAATCGAACTGGAAACCCTGATATTAACCCACACATGTATGAACATCTGATCTTTGACAAAGAAGCTAAAATATATAATGGAAAAAAGAAAGCATCTTCAACAAATTGTGCTGGCATATCTGGATGCTGGCATGTAGAAGAATGCGGATAGATCCATGTCTATCGCCATGTGCAAAACTTAAGTACAAATGGATCAAAGACCTCACCTTAAATCCAGCCACACTGAACCTCTTAGAAGAGAAAGTGGGTGGTATCCTTGAACGAATTGGTACAGGAGACAGCTTCCTGAACATAACACCAGTAGCACAGACACTGAGGTCAACAATCAATAAAAGGGACCTCCTGTAACTGCGATGCTTCTGTAAGGCAAAGGACACAGTCAGCAAGACAAAAAGACAGCCCACAGAATGGGAAATGATATTCACTAACCCCACATCTGACAGAGGGCTGATCTCCAAAATTTACAAAGAACTCAAGAAGCAAGTCTCCAAAACACCAAAGGATCCAATTAAAAAGTGGGCTACAGAACTTAATAGAGAATTCTCAATAGAGGAGTCTAAAATGGCTGAGAGGCACTTGAGAAAGTGCTCAACATCCTTAGCCATCCGGGAAATGCAAACCAAAACAACTCAGAGATACTATCTTACTCCTGTCAGAATGGCTAAAATCAAAAACACCAACAATTTATGCTGGGGAGGTTGTGGTGAAAGGGGAACACTCTTCCACTGCTGGTGGGAGTGCCTGAAATAGCTGACTTGACAAGGGTTAGCTCTTGAATCCCAGTCTGATGGCTAGGAATATAGCATGAGACTGATCAAGACCCCCTGAATGTGCGTGTCAGTGAGGAGGCCTAGGTAATCTATCGATCCTTTGGTAGTAGATCAGTATTTATCCTGGGTATACAAATAGACTTTGGGCACCATCCAACAATGAGAGATGCACTCTCACCCTGGACTCTTAGGGAAGGGTCTAGGCCCTACCCTGGAAGAAATGACAGACTATGGACACCCGTTTGGAGGGCCTCACCCTCCCTGGGGAAATGAAGGGATATTGGAGGGGTTGGTGGGAGGGCATGGGGGAAGGGAGGAAAAGGGAGAGGGACCTGGAATTGACATGTGAAGCAACCTTGTTTCTAATTTAAATTTAAAAATAAAAAATAAAATATAAAAAAATCACTGGCCATGGATATGTCTCAATATCAATGAATTGTATTCCTAATAGAAAGCTAACAGAATGGATGCAAAATAGGATCCATCATTCTGCTGCATACAAGAAACTCACTTAAACATCAAAGATTGATATTACCCAGAGTAAAGGGATGTAAGAAGATTTTCTAAGCAAATGGATCTAAGAAGCAAGCTGGCACAGGCATTTTAATATCTATCAAAATAGTCAACAAATCAAAAGAGAAGGGGAAGGACACTTCACTGTCATCAAAGGAACAATCTACCAAGATGATGCTTCATTTCTTAACATCTATGCCCCAAATGCAAGGGAGCCCACATTTGTGAAAGAAATATTACTAAATCTCAAATCATACATTGACTTTCACATAAAGTGGGGAACTTCAAAACCCAACTGTCATCAACATACAGGCCATTTAGGCAAAAATTAAACAGAGAAATACTGGAGCTATCAGACTTTATAAACCAAATAGACCTAACAAATATTTATAGAACATTCCACCTAACACAAAAGAGTATACCTTCTCAGAACCTCACAGAAGTTTCTACAAAATTTATGACATATTTGGTCACAAAGTAAGTCTCAAAGGCAATAAGAAAATTGAAATAAATACCTGCATCCTATCAGACCAGCACACATTAAAGCTGAATATCAACAATGACACAAACAACAGAAAAAGTTTATAAACTCATGGAAACTAAAAATATTCTCTACTGGATGAAAACTAGGTAAAGACAGAAATAAAAAAGAAATGGAAGACTTTCTAGAATTGAATGACAATGAATATACAATATATCCAAATGTAAGGGGCACAATGAAAGAAGTGCCAAGAGCTAATTTCATAGCACTAAGTGCCTGCATTAAAAAAATTGGAAAGATCTCATAATAGCATCTCATCAGCATACCTAGAAGCCCTGGAACAAAAAGAAGTAATCAAACCCAAGAGTAGGTGGCAAGAAAAAGTCATATTCAGTGCTGAAATCAGTAAAATAGAAACAAAAAGAATACAAGAATCAATGAAACATAGAATTGGTTCTTTGAGAAAATAACACACCCTTATCCAAACTAGCTAAAAGATACAAAAGGAATATCCAAAATAAGAAAATAAAAAAGGGGGAACATAATTGACACTGAGAAAATCCAAAGAATCATTAGGTCATCCTTTTTTAAACCAGTATTCCATCAGATTGGATAATCTAAATGAAATGGGTAATTTCTTGAAAGATACCACTTACCAAAGCTAAATCATAATCAGATAAACAATTTAAATAGACTGATTACCACAAGGAAATATAAGCAGCATTTAAACGTCTCCAAACCAAAAAAGAAAAAAAAAGTCCAGGACCAGATGGTTCTAACATACAAGTCTACTTTCCTTTCTAAGAGCTAATCCCAATAACTCCTCAAATTATTCCACAAAATAGAAACAGAAGGAAAATTGTCAAATTTGTTTTATGAGGCCACAGTTACCCTGATACACCAGCCACAAAAAGATTCAACAATGAATTACAGACCAATTTCCCCTATTAACATAGGCACAAAAATAGTCAATAAAATACTCACAAACCAAGCTCAAGATCACATCAAAAAGATTTGTATTGTGATCAAGTAGGCTTCATCCCAGAGATACAGGTGATGGGGGAAGTCCTTCTGTGTACATGTTGTCCTATTGGTTGATTAATAAAGCACTGTTGGCTAATAGGGAAGCAAGATAGGTGGGACTAGGAGTAGAAGAGGATTCTGGGAAATGTAGTCAAGAGGAGAGTCACCATTTGATCTTGGGGAAGGGAGACACTTCAGGATGCCATCTTCGGAAAGAAAGTCCTTATAAGAGTACATATTAGTAGTTATGGGGTAATACTTAAGATAGAGCTAGCCAATGAGAAGCCCTGGACATTGGCTGACAGCATTGTAACTAACAGAATCTTTGTGTGTTATTTGGGGTTGATGCAGCATTGGGACCAGGCTGGTGGGAAGAATGCAAGTTACAAGCAGGAATGGTTCAACATATGAAAATCAACCAATAGTCCAACATATAAACAAACTAAAAGAAGAAAAACATATGATCTGCCTGCCTCTGCCCCTATAGAGCTAGTTCCAGGACAGTCTCCAAAACAATACAGAGAAACCCTGTCTTGAAAAAACAACAACAAAAAAAAGCACATGATCACTTCATTAGATGATGAAAAAGCCTTTGACAAAATCAAAAGACTCTTCAGAATAAAAATGTACAGGCCGGACATACCTAAATATAATAAAGGCAATTCATAGCAAGCCTATAGCCAACATCAAATTAAATTGACAGAATCTCAAATAAATTTCTCTAAAATCAGTAACAAGACAAGGCTACCCACTCTCTCCATATTTATTCAATATAGTGCTTGAAGTTTAGCTAGAGCAATAGGACAACTGAAGGAGATCAAGTAAAAGAGAAGCCAAAGTGTTATTTGCAGATGATATGATTGTATACATAAGGAACCCTGAAAATTCTATCAGGGAACTCCTACAGTTGATAAATACCTTCAGCAAAGTGGCTGAATACAAGATTATTTAAAAAACATCAGTAGTAGTCTCCCCCTTTTTTTTGAGACAGGGTTTCTCTATATTGGAGGCTATCTTGGAACTCACACTGTAGACCAGGCTGGCCTCAAACTCACAGAGATTCACCTGCCTCTGCCTCCTGAGTGCTGGGATTAAAGGCATGCACCACCAACACACAGCCAGTAGTAGCCTTCTTATATACTAATGACAAACAGACTGAGAAAGAAATAAGGGCAATAACACCCTTCTAAATAGCCACAAATAATACAAAATATCTTGAGGTAACTCTAACCAAGCAAGTGAAATATTTGTATGACAAAATCTTCAAGTTTTGAAGAAAGAAACTGGAGAAGACATTAGATGATAGAAAGACCTCCCACGATCATGGATTGGTAGGATCAACAAGTGAAAATGACCATCCTACCTAAAGCAATCTACACATTCAACACAATCCCATCAAAATTCCAACACAATTCTTCAAAGGACAATTCTCAACTTCATATAGAAATGCAAAAATCCCAGGATAGCTGAAACAGTCCTGAACAACAAAAGAACTCCTGGAGATCTCACTATTCCTGATTGCAAGTTGTACCATAAAGCTTCAGTAATAAAATCCAGATATTTTTGGCATAAACACAAGACATGTTGATCAATGCAATTGAATTGAAGACATAGACATAAACCCACACACCTGTAGATACCTGAGTTTTGATAAAGGAGCCAGAAATACATGCTCTAAAAATATTATCTTCAACAAATGTCGTTAGTCAAAGGGATGACTGCACATAGAAGTATGTATATTGATCCATATTTATCTCCCTGCACAAACCCCAACTCCAAATGGATCAAAGAGATCAACATTAAACCAAATACACTGAATCTGGCTCAAGAGGAAATGGGGAATAGCCTTGAATTCATTGGCACAGGAAATGATTTTCTGAACAGAACACCAATAACACAGGCACTAAGATCACAAATTAATAAATGAAACCTTATGAAACTGAAAAGGTAAGTATGACCTATATTTGCTTATAAATGAATATTAGCTGTTAATTAAATGATATCCATGCAACAATCTCTTTACCTATAGAGGTTAGGTAACGTGCGAGACTTCTGTGTGGAGGTGGAGAGAATAGACTTTAAGAGTAGACTGGAGGCAGGTGGGGGCAATAGTGTGGGAGAGATTAGGTGGGGGAAGCTGGGGTAGAGGGAGACAGTTCAGATATAGATAATTGGAACAGAGCGGGGGCACTTAGGAAGCATAGTGCAGTGAAAACGTCCTGGAGTATGAAGGTGACCTTAATGAGGACTTCTAGTAAACAGGGATATAGAGTCTTAACTGGCCATCTTTAGTAAGTGGAGATTCCCAGTGGAGGTACTGGGTTGTATTCAATTGAGTTGTTGGCTAAGGTAGTCCCATGGCAATCCCTAACATCCCTGGCTACTGCTAAGACAAAGGATTGCTGTCTACACACTGAAAGTGGGACCTCATTGCCAAGACAAAGTCCACAAAACTCATTGGACTTGGAGGAGTCTAGCTGGTGCCCACATGAAGCCTTTCCTCCTATGTTCTAGTGTCTATGGTATGGGAAAGTACTCTGCAGGCTATCAAAAGCATAACATAAAAACCAACCCAGCCACAAAACTTTGACCTACAATCTATCCTGCCTGCAAAAATGTGCTAGGACAATGTTGGTACAAAGCTCATGGGAATAGCCACCCAATATCCAATATTACTTAAAGTGCACTCCATGAGATGTAACCCATACCCAATACTGCTTGGGTGATCAGGAACCAGAGAGTAGATAGCCCAGAGACCCAACGGTAAAACCAAATACTATTGGTTTAAAAAATAGTAACAATAATGTGACTCCTAATACTACACTTCTGTGTTCCTAGATCAGTGTGTTATTTAGGCATCATCAGAGAAGCTGGCTCCTGCAGTAGAACAAACACAGAGACCCACAGCAGATATTATGCAGAGAGACAGAACTTAGAACACACCGCTCTAAAGGAGATGTCTCCATCAACCCTCCTCGCCCTGTTCAGAGCTCATGGAACCACACGGAATAGGGAGTGGAAAGACTGTAAGAGCCAGAGGGGATGGAGGATATCAGGAGAACAAGGCCCTCTGAATCACATGAGCAAAGGTCTTCTGAACTCAGAGACTGAAGCAGTGAGTACATGGCTGACCGGGTCTGCACGGGGTCCTTTGGCCAACGTTACAGCTTTCAGTTTAGAGTGTCTATGGGGTTCCTGGGTGTTTTGTTGTTACCTCTTAGAAGCCTGCTCATTTTTAATGAGAGATAGAAGGGAAGTGGATACTGATGGGAGGGGTTGTAGGACAAAATGGAAGAAGAGAAAGGGTAATCTCAAATCAGGATATATTGTATGAGAAAGAATCTTTTCTAAATTCAAAGTGGTATATGGTAAAGCAAGGTAAACATTTAAACAATATGGATGTGCAGGAGTTGACATGTAGGTATTTCCTTTTTATACTTCCTGTGTCGCTGTTAAGGGTTTGTTGTACATTCTTCCAGAATCCTTTTCAGAAACACAAACTTGGTTGCTTTTCTTTAATATGATAGACTCTTATTCCCCATCTGTTCAGAGGATCTTGCCTCATTCCTCTTCTCTTGAGTACTATGCATATCTTTTACGTTCTTTCCTGTTTCCCAGACTCTCTATCAGTGGAAGTGCAGACTGGCACTCTCCTGATCCATGTTTAAAATCCATATATGAGTGAGTACATACCATGTTTGTCTTTTTGCGACTGGGTTACCTCACTCAGGATAGTTTCTTCCAGTGCTATCCAATGTCAAGATTCCATTGTTTTTTTCTGCTGAGTAATACTCCTGATTTTAACCCACGCACCTATGAACACTTTATTTTTGACAAAGAATCTAAAACTGTACAATGGAAAAAAGAAAGCATCTTCAACAAATGGTGCTGGCATAACTGGGTACTAGTATGCAGAAGACTGCAGATAGATCCATGTTTATCGCTTTGTACAAAACTTAAGTCCAAATGGATCAAAGATCTCAACATAAATCCAACCACACTGAAACTTTTAGAAGAGAAAGTGGGAGATACTCTTCAACGAGTTGGTACAGGAGACCACTTCCTAAACATAACACCAGTGGCACAAACACTGAGATCAACAATTAACAAATGGGATCTCCTGAAACTAAAAAGCTTCTGTAAGGCAAAGGACATAGTCAACAAGACAAAAAGGCAGTCCACAGAATGGGAAAAGATATTCACTAACCCCACATCTGACAGAGGGCTAATCTCCAAAATTTACAAGGAACTCAAGAAGCAAGTCTCCAAAACACCAAAGGATCCAATTAAAAGGTGGGGTACAGAACTAAATAGAGAATTCTCAACAGAGGAGGCTAAAATGGCCAAGAGACAATTAAGAAAGTGCTCAACATCCTTAGCCAAAATACAAATTAAAACAACTTTGAGACACCATCTTACTCCTGTCAGAATGGCTAAAATCAAAAACACTGAAGACAATTTTTGCTGGAGAGGATGTGGAGAGAGGGAAACACTCCTCCACTGCTGGTGGGAGTGCCAACCCGTACAACCACTTTGGAAAGCAGTATGGAGATTCCTCACGAAAATAGGAATCAATCTACCACAAGACTCAACAATTCCATTCTTAGGCATATATCCAAATGAGGCAAGTTCATACAACAAGGGCATCTGCTCCACTATGTTCATAGCAGCATTATTTGTAATAGCCAGAACCTGGAAGCAGCCTAGATGGCCCTCAACTGAAGAGTGGATAGAGAAAATGTGGTACATTTACACAATGGAATATTACTCACCTAAACTGTTTTTAAATTCACATACAAATAGTTTGTAATGATTAATACAAATGTTATCTATTGAAATAATAGACTGCTCACAACATGGGAACATGTGGGACCATTTCAATAACCAGAAAGGGAGGGCCTACAGAGTGTGTATTTCAGTTGGGTGTCTTGGGGAAAGGTTCATGAAATGTTCTTTGTTTTCTAGTTTTGCTTTGCTTTATTCTCCCTTCATAACAGTTTCACATTGACTGTCTGAGGTTGGTGTTCAAGGAGAGGTCTCTGTCCAACAGAGTGCTCATATGGGCGTCAGGACAGCAAGTAACAGCATCACGGCCCAGCTGTAAGCATCAGGCCATGTATGTACATCAGGGCTGACTTTTCTTTCTCGAAATCAGTTCTACAGAAATATTCATACAAGTGTAAGGATCGAGGCGTATGTGTATTTTAAAATTTAAAGATTTTCCCACAAGGCTGTGTCAGTCATGGATCTCACCAATGGGGGAGGGGTGTGATGAAAGGAGGAACTCGAGCCCCAGTGGGAAACTTCTAATGAATAAGGTGGAGCAGGAGCTGATGCATGTAGCCACGATGCTTTCATTTGTTCTCTCTGTAAAGGGAAAGTAAGTGCAGAAACCTAAGGATGGCCTCTGCTATCTGTGCCTTCATCAAAGCTTTTCATTTCTGTCTTTGGACGTGGGTCAGTATGCCTTGAGACATACAAAACTAGAGGAAGCCTCCTGAGTTTTTCCTATATTTGTGTTTATATTTCTTATGCAGTGGAAGAAACCCTTTTATTAAAAATAATCTTTTTAGAAGTGTATCATCCTGTTCAAAACACAGCCTCTGTCTGCCATTTGGAGGTGGGGAGCAGGCCTGCTGCTTTCATGATTATTACACAGTTGGTGCCTGCTTACCACTTGTCAGTTTTAGTTGGTAATTTCTTACTCTATATTTGACACCAACCACGAAAACAAGGGGCCAGAGTTGTTTCAGGTAGAGAAAAAAGAGAAAGTGAAAAGACAT
Source organism: Mesocricetus auratus (assembly GCF_017639785.1). Classification (NCBI taxonomy): domain Eukaryota; kingdom Metazoa; phylum Chordata; class Mammalia; order Rodentia; family Cricetidae; genus Mesocricetus; species Mesocricetus auratus. Next base: position 32,848,783 of record NW_024429201.1, read on the forward strand.
CTCTGCAGACTAGCATAAAAAAGCACCAAAGATCTGCCGGGTGGTGGTGGCGCACCCCTTTAATCCCAGCACTTGGGAGGCAGAGGCAGGCAGATCTCTGTGAGTTCGAGGCTGGGCTGGACTGACAGCCTCCAAAACAATACAGAGAAACCATGTCTCGTAAAACAAAACAAAACAAAACAAAACAAAAAAAGCACTAAAGATCTATTAAGTATCCCATACATATGAGTTATCCCAGATAATTCCTTACTTCATGAAGATTATTTTGATATAGGTATGTGTGTCTATGTCTGTCTGTGTATGTGTATGTATGTATGTATGTATGTATGCATGTATGCATGTGTGTATGTATATTTATATCATTAAGTGCCGTGAGTGACATAAAAGGGTACTTGTAATGGTTTTCAGGGTCTAGAACTAGCTGGGAAATGAACCTCTGAGAATGCATAGGGGGCTTATCTCAATGACAATATTTGATGTGGAAAGAGCCATTTTAACAATGGTCAACATCAATTCCCTGGGGAGGAGATGATGAACTATAGTAAATATGAAAGCAAGGTGGATTCAAGGATATACGTATTCATGCCTCTCCATTTCCTCATTGGATGGCACATGGCCAGCTGTTTCAGGGTCATCCTGCTTTGACATGATGCACCTTGAACTGTGAGCTAAAATACACCCCGTTCTCCTTACATTACTTTTGTCAGAGTATCTAACAGAGCAACAGGAAGAAAATGAATCAGTCCTCAATTTTCTGAAGCATTAGACCACTAATACAAAAGGAAATATTTATTAGACATGATATCTGTGCTTTCTGAACTCTTGTAAAGATGCCACTATACATAGGATTGAATAGATTTTAGTCTAAGGGGCATCATGACTATGCTGTTGGCAACATAAGCAATATTATTTTGGTTTATTATCAGATATGCCAATAGATTCTCTTTTCTTTCATTTAAAACACATTAATAACTCATATCCCTGCACTCACAGCAAAGTAATCACTGCTGTTAAGGATTTCTGAATTTTTAAAAATTAATTTTCCATTCCCAATTACCACCTGTCTCTTCTTCCTTTTATTTGGCCATTTGTTTTAGTTCTCTTCGTAAGTTTAATGAAGACCAAAAACAAAGAAATAGATGTAGTGATGACTTTTTATTTAAACTGCACCATAAAGACAATGCTTATAGCATCATACATAGACTGTCTTTTTCTTTCTTTATGCTATTAATTCTAAAAAACTTACATCAGAAATACTGTGTCCTTTCTCCACCAGGAAATCAATCAGTTAGTTGTTTTCACAATCAGTTGGCTCTAAAGCTCAGAATTTTAAGAGAAAGAATCAAATAATTTCTCATTTTAAAAAAGTCTTATTTTTAACACATTAGTTTAAAAGATTGATGGCATATAACATAAAATTAATTATTTTTAGCATTGTTACAGCTTGGCGTGATTAAGTACCAACTTAAGTTGATTTCGGTTAATAATTAAGTAGCGCATGCATTCAATCTTGGATATTTGTTGTCTTTCATTTGGTTGTTTCACATCCCAGTAAGTTTGTACTAGCTACCAGTTCCATAAGGGATTACTAGAAAGGTCTTTTTATTCACGACCAAGCTTCAGGAAAATGTGTGTTGACTAATTTCCAAAAGGCTGAGGTGACAGGATTCCATCTTTTATAAATGTGATGATTGAAAATGAGGCCATCCAAAAACACAAGTTCTTATTTAGGGCAGTGGGAAGTGATGTCTTTTGATATCAGTGGAAACATTATAAAGCAGAAGGGACACATAATTCTCCCAGACATACAGAAAGGCTGACAAAATGTCCACATTCTTGCACATCCCCATTACATTTTTATATAGATCATCTGTTAAAAAGAAATCTGAAGTCTTGTAAAAATCCTAAACCTGGCAGTTTTTCCAAATAAAAAACAAAGAAGACTTCTAAAAATAGCAAATAGTCTCGAAGATTAGTTTTGCAGTTCTCCTGTTGAAATACTTAACCCATTTCCTCTCTTTGTAACAGAAGAGCACTATGCTGCTCCCTCACCCTATTCATATAATATTTGATTAGCTTTTTAACTTTTCTTGAACAAAAAATCAAGAGAGTTGTAAGGCATGCCCATTAAAGATTGGCTGTTTAGAGGTGGGGCTGGGATTGTGCCTTAAGCACAGAAGCACACTGAAGAAGCATCTCTCAACCTCGGGCTCAAGCCACATCTTTTTTATGAGTAGTTACATTATTTCCCACTTCCAGTGCACTGACATACTTTAAGAAAGGCAGTAGATTTTCTCCTTTATACTTGGATCCTAGCCTCATTCTGTTTTTAATTTTAGCTTTCCGTTAGTGAATTTCTAGGAAGTGGTAGGTAGGATAAGAAAGAGTGTTGAGGGAGAGGATATGATCAAGGCACTTTTATGCCTGTGTGGAAATGTCACAAAGTCCCTTGCTTTTTATAATTAATATATTCTAAAATAAAAATGGATAAAAACAATTAAGAAAATTATCAAAGAAAAAAACTTGTCCATTTGAAAGGTCAATAAAATGATAAATCCTTAAAAAGTGATTGGGAACAAAAAGAAGAAATAAGTTGGAGTTGCTTATCTTATGACAAAAGGGCATATATGCATTACAGCTTTGCAGGTGGTGCCAATTAGTGCAATTAATTAGGTTGTGGGCCTTGATCCAGTGCCTACTCCTGGTGCTATTGTTGTATCTAAAAAGAAGCAAAGCACCAGCTAGCTTGAAAAAGGCTTGTAAAAGGCCCAAGAACTAAGACTATAGTGCAAGGCTACAAGCTTGCATATATGTACAAAGTAAATTTGATTAATCCAATAATTTCTAATCACAAAATTCTGGAGTGGTCCATGAAAGACACATCTCTCCCCACCTTTTATGATCAAACTTCATTGGTCGCTTAAGCTAAGTAATTATCTGGTCTGAGTATTTGGGTGTGTGACACTGTGTGACAGAAAACGAGATTGTCCACAGTGGCTGTGGGTGGAACTGTTCCCTGACAGGAGTCTGTGGTAAGCAGTGTTTACATCAAGGCTGCATTCCCATTTTTCTCTTCCCACTACTCAGGATGTGTTCATCTTATGAAGCCTGTTTGGATATGACTTCTCACATGATGCCTCAATCTACAACCTTGGCATTTGTTAATCCTCTTTTCCTCTGAAATCTCAGAACTCATGCTGTCTGCACTGAATGGATGCCAGCATTTTACTTAGTTTTTAAAGATTTATTATAATTTGTTTTAGTGTGTGTGTGATGTGTGTGTGTGTGTGTGTGTGTGTGTGTGTGTGTGTGTGTTATGAGTGTAGGTGCTTATGTAAGCCAGAGACCATAGGATAAACTTGGAACTGGAATCACAATTGTGAGTTGTGATATGAATGCTGGGAGCTGAACTCTGGTCCTCTGTAAGAGAACTGTATACTCTTTAGCAGCAAACCATCTTTCTACTCCTGTTTTTTTTTTTTTTGTTTTGTTTTGTTTTCAATTTTTTTATTTTAAATAGCTTGTTTTACATGTCAATCCCAGTTCCCTCTCCATCCCCTCCTCCCGCACTCCCCTTTCCCCCCACCCTCCCACCCTATTGCCAAATCCTTCCACATAGGGGATATCAGAGTCTGTCATTTTACTCTGGGTAGGGTCCAGGCACTCCCCTAAGAGTCCAGGCTGAGAGAGCATCCCTCTTTGTGCTATAGGCACACGAAGACTGTTTGCATATCAGGGATAGACACTGATCCACAGCTCAGGGCCCCATAGGTTGCCCAGGCCTTCTCGCTGACACTCACATTTGGGGGGTCCAGATCAGTCCCATACTGGCCTCCTCACTGTCAGTCTGGGATCCAAGAGCTCTCCCCTGTTCAGATCAGCTGTCTCTGCTGGTTTTGCCAGCCCATTCTTTGCCAATTTGCTCATCACTCCTCTCTCTCTGTCACTGGGTTCCTTGGGTTCAGTTCAGTGAATAATTGTGTGTTTGCCTCTGCTTCCATCAGTCACAGGATGAAGGCTCCCAGATGGTTATAGACATCAAGTTCATTATCAGGAATGGGCATTCGGGTGGTCTCTCCACTATTGCTTAGCTTGCCAATTGGTGTTATCCCTTTAGATCACTAGAGGTCACTCTGGTGCCTGATCTGTATTCAATCCTATGATTCCCTCTTCCCCCTATTCTACCCCCACCCCCTCAACTTCCTGTTCCCCCATGACCAACTCTCTTCCTTTTCACCCCCTCTCTTCTTCCCAGGTCCCACTCCCCCCCATTCCTCGCCGTGTTCCCCATCCATTCAGGGGATCTTGTCTCCATCCTCTTCTCTTGGGTACTATGCATATATGCATATCTTTTAGGTTCTTTCCTGTTTCCCAGACTCTCTATCAGTGCAAGTGCGGACTAGCACTATCCTGATCCATGTCTAAAATCCATATATGAGTGAGTACATACCATGTTTGTTTTTTTGCGACTGGGTTACCTCACTCAGGATGGTTTCTTCCAGTGCTATCCATTTCCCTGCGAATTTCAAGATTCCATTATTTTTTTCTGCTGAGCAATACTCGATTGTGTAAATGTACCACATTTTCTCTATCCACTCTTCAGTTGAGGGCCATCTAGGTTGCTTCCAGGTTCTGGCTATTACAAATAATGCTGCTATGAACATAGTGGAGCAGATGCCCTTGTTGTATGAACTTGCCTCATTTGGATATATGCCTAAGAGTGGAATTGCTGGGTCTTGTGGTAGATTAATTCCCATTTTCCTGAGGAATCTCCATACTGATTTCCAAAGAGGCTGTATGAGTCGGCACTTCCACCAGCATTGGAGGAGTGTCCCTCTCTCTCCACATCCCCTCCAGCATAAATTGTCTTCGGTGTTTTTGATTTTAGCCATTCTGACAGGAGTAAGATGGTATCTCAGAGTTGTTTTGATTTGCATTTCCCTGATGGCTAAGGATGTTGAGCACTTTCTTAAGTGTCTCTTGGCCATTTTAGCCTCCTCTACTGAGAATTCTCTATTTAGCTCTGTACCCCACCTTTTAATTGGATCCTTTGGTGTTTTGGAGACTTGTTTCTTGAGTTCTTTGTAAATTTTGGAGATTAGCCTCGGTCAGATGTAGGGTTAGTGAATATCTTTTCCCATTCTGTGGCCTGCCTTTTTGTCTTTTTGACTGTGTCCTTTGCCTTACAGAAGCTTTTTAGTTTCAGGAGGTCCCATTTGTTAATTGTTGATCTCAGTGCCTGTGCCACTGGTGTTATGTTTAGGAAGTGGTCTCCTGTACCAACTCATTGAAGAGTATGTCCCACTTTCTCTTCTAAGAGTTTAAGTGTGGTTGGATTTATGTTGAGATCTTTGATCCATTTGGACTTAAGTTTTGTACAAGGTGATAAACATGGATCTATCTGCAGTCTTCTGATTACCAGTACCCAGTTATGCCAGCACCATTTGTTGAAGATGCTTTCTTTTTTCCATTGTACAGTTTTTGCTTCTTCGTCAAAAATCAAGTGTTCATAGGTGTGTGGGTTAAAATCAGGGTTTTCAGTTTGGTTCCATTGGTCTACCTGCTTATTTTTGTGCCAATACCAAGCTGTTTTCAGGACTGTAGCTCTATAATAGAGCTTGATGTCAGGTATGGTGATGCCTCCTGAAGTTCCTTTATTATATAGGGTTGTTTTGGCTATCCTTGGCCTTTTGTTTTTCCATATAAAGTTGATTATTATACTTTCAAGGTCTGTGAAGAATTGTGCCGGAATTTTGATAGGGATTGCATTGAATCTGTAGACTGCTTTTGGCAGGATTGCCATTTTTATTATGTTGATCCTACCAATCCAAGAGCATGGGAGATCTTTCCATTTTCTGGTATCTTCTTTGATTTTTCTTTAAAGACACAAAGTTCTTGATATACAGGTCTTTAATTTCCTTGGTTAACATTATCCCCAGATATTTGATGCTGTTTTTGGCTATTGTAAAGGGTGATGTTTCTCTGATTTCTTTCTCAGTCACTTCATCATCTGTATATAATAGAGCCACTGATTTTTTTGAGTTTACCTTGTATCCTGCCACATTGCTGAAGGTGTTTATCAGCTCTAGGAGTAACCTTGCGGAGTTTTTTGGGTCACTTATGTAAACTATCATATCATCTGCAAATAGTGAAAGTTTGACTTCTTCTTTTCCTATTTGTATCCCCTTTATCTCCTTTTGTTGTCTTATTGCTGTAGCTAGAACTTCAAGTACAATATTGAAGAGATATGGAGAGAGTGGACAGCCTTGTCTTGTTCCTGATTTTAGAGGAATTGCTTTGAGTTTCTCTCCATTTAGTTTGATGTTAGCTGTTGGTTTACTGTATATTGCTTTTATTATATTCAGGTACATTCCTGTTATCCCTGATCTCTCTAGGACCTTTATCATGAAGGGGTGCTGGATTTTGTCAAAGGCTTTTTCAGCATCTAGTGAGATGATCATGTGGTTTTTCTTTCACAGATTGTTAATATGGTGGATTACATTGATAGATTTTCTAATGTTGAACCATCCCTGCATTCCTGGGATGAAGCCTACTTGATCATGGTGGATGATTTTTCTGATGTGTTCTTGAATCCGGTTTGCGAGTATTTTATTGAGTATTTTTGCATCAATGTTCATGAGGGAAATTGGTCTATAGTTCTCTTTCTTAGTTGTGTCTTTGTGTGGCTTGGGTATCAAGGTAATTGTAGCCTCGTAGAAAGAGTTTGGCAGTGAGCCTCCTGCTTCTATTGTGTGGAATACTTTGAGGAGTATTGGAATTAGCTCTTCTTTGAATTTCTGGTAGAATTCTGCACTGAAGCCATCTGGGCCTGGGCTTTTTTATTTGGGAGACTTTTGATGACTGCTTCTATTTCATTAGGGGTTATAGGTCTGTTTAGATTGTTTATCTGTTCTTGATTTAGTTTTGGCAAGTGATATCTATCCAGGAAATTGTCCATTTCCTTTAAATTTTCAAATTTTGTGGAGTACAGATTTTCAAAGTATGCCCTGATGATTCTCTGGATTTCCTCTGAGTCTGTTGTTATGTCCCCTTTTTCATCCCTGATTTTGTTAATTAGCATGCTCTCCCTCTGTCTTTTGGTTAGTTTGGACAGAGGTTTATCTATTTTGTTGATTTTCTCAAAGAACCAACTCTTTGTTTCATTGATTCTTCTCAGTGTTTTTCTGGTTTCTACTTGATTGATTTCAGCCCTCAATTTGATTATTTCCTGGCGTCTGCTCCTCCTGGGGGAGTTTGCTTCTTTTTGTTCTAGAACATTCAGCTGTGCTATTAATTCTCTAGTATGACTGTTCTCCAGTTTTTTCATGTGGGCACTTAGTGCTATAAACTTTCCTCTCAGCACTGCTTTCAAAGTGTCCCATAAGTTTGTGTATGTTGTGTCTTCATTCTCATTGAAGTCGAGGAAATCTTTAATTTCTTTTTTTATTTGTTCCTTTACCCAGGGATGGTGCAATTGTGCATTGTTCAATCTCCATGAGTTTGTAGGGTTTCTGCGATTTGTGTTACTGTTGAATTCTAATGTTAATGCATGGTGGTCTGATAAGATGCAGGGGGTTATTCCAATTTTTTTGTATCTGTGGAGATTTGCTATGTTTCCTATTATGTGGTCAATTTTAGAGAAGGTTCCATGTGGTGCCGAGAAGAAGGTATATCCCTTTGTATTTGGGTGGAATGTTCTATAGATGTCTGTTAAACCCAGTTGGGTCATAACTTCTATTAGTTCTTTTGTTTCTTTGTTAAGTTTCTGTCTGGAGGTCCTGTCTAGCGGTGAGAGCAGAGTGTTGAAGTCTCCTACTATTAGTGTGTGAGATTTTATGTGCATTTTGAGCTTTAGTAATGTTTCTTTCACGAATGTAGGTGCCTTTGTATTTGGGGCGTAGATGTTTAAAATTGAGACTTCGTCTTGATGTATTTTTCCTTTGATGAATATGAAGTGTCCTTCTTCATCTCTTTTGATTGATTTTAATTTGAAGTCTAATTTGTTAGATATTAGGATTGCTACACCCGCTTGTTTCTTGGGACCGTTTGATTGGAAGATCTTTTCCCAACCCTTTACTCTGAGATAACGTCTGTCTTTGATGTTGAGATGTGTTTCTTGTATGCAGCAGAAGGAAGGGTTCTGTCTTCGTATCCATTCTGCTAGTCTGTGTCTTTTTATAGGCAAGTTGAGGCCATTGACATTGAGGGATATTAATGACCATTGATTGGTGATCCTTGCTTGTGCTTGATTTATTGTTAGTGAAGTTATTTTGTGTAGTTTCTCCTCCCTTTTTCTTTTGGTGTTTTGTAAAGTGTCATTATATATTGCCTGTGTCTTTGTGAATGTAGTTATCTTCCTTGGCTCTAGGTTTTCCTTCTAGCATTTTCTGTAGAGCTGGATTCATGGATACGTATTGTTTAAATCTGGCTTTGTCATGGAATATTTTGTTTTCTCCATCTATGGTAATTGAGAGCTTTGCTGGATATAGTAGTCTGGGCTGGCATCCTTGTTCCCTTAGTGTTTGTAGGACATCTGTCCAGGATCTTCTGGCTTTTATCATTTCCATTGAGAAGTCAGGTGTAATTCGGATAGGTCTGCCTTTGTATGTTACTTGGCCTTTTTCTTTAGCTGCTCTTAATATTTTCTCTTTACTCTGTAGGTTTGATGTTTTGATTATTATATGGCAAGGTGACTTCTTTTTCTGATCCAGCCTATTTGGTGTTCTGTAAGATTCTTGTATTTTCATAGGCATATCTTTCTTTAGGTTAGGGAAGTTTTCTTCTATGATTTTCTTGAATATGTTTTCTGTACCTTTAAGTTGAATTTCTTCACCTTCTTTTATACCTATTATTCTCAGGTTTGGCTTCTTCACGGTGTCCCATATTTCCTGGATATTTTGTGTTAAGGATTTGTTGGTTTTGAGATTTTCTTTGGTTGACGACTCTATATCCTCTAATGAGTCTTCAACACCTGAGAGTCTCTCTTCTATCTCTTGTATTCTGTTGGTGATACTTGCATCTGTAGTTCCTGATCATTTACCCAGCTTTTCTATTTCCAGCATCCCTTCATTCTGTGTTTTCTTTATCGTTTCTATTTCAGCTTTCAATCCTTCAACTGTTTGAGTTGTTTCCTTCATTTTTTTTGGTTGTTCTTTCTTGGTGCTCTTTAGATTCTTTGAGAGATTTGTTTATTTCTTGAATTTTCCCCCCATTTCATGGATTTTTCGTTTGCTTTTTCTTCTATTTCTTTAAGGGATTTCCTCGTTTCTTCTTTGAGGGTCTCCATCATCTTTATGAAATAATTTTTAAGGTCTGTCTCCTCTTCTTCGTCTATAGAGTGCTTTTCGGTTCTTGCTGGTGTTGGATCCCTGGATTCTGGTGGGGTCATGTTGGTGTTTCTATTGCTGAGTGATCTCTTATTCTGTCTTCTTCCCATCTCTTCTTTCAGTGGATGCTGGTGGGGTCTTTCCGTCTCCACTGGTCTCCTTCCTTCCTGCAGCTGAAGCTGGGGATGCTGACAGGGAGTTTGGGTCCTGGTAGGGCTGATGTCCTTCCTGAAGCTGGTCTCACTGGGGTTGGGGGTCTTGGAATTGTTGACTTCTTTGCTGTGTGGACAGGTCTCCTGAAGCTGTACTCACTGGGGTTGGGGTCTTGGAAGGGCTGATGTCTTTCATGAAGCTGGACTCACTGGGGTTGGGGTCTTGGAAGGGCTGATGTCTTTCCTGAAGCTGGACTCGCTGGGGTTGGGGTTTTGGAGGGCCTGATGTCTTTCCTGAAGCTGGACTCGCTGGGGTTGGGGTCTTGGAGGGGCTGATATCTTTCCTGTGTGGGTGGGTCTTCTGGATGCCGGGCGACCCCAAAGATCAAGGGGGATGGGGGAATGGCGGGCGGTCCCCGCTGGAGACCCAATCTCACCTGAAGCTGGACTCGCTGGGGTTGGGGTCTTGGAGGGGCTCTCTACTCCTGTTTTTAATCAACTCTAATTTGCATTTTAGAGTTTTTTCATGTGCTCACATTTATATTCATCTGAATTAAAAAGAAACACACGAAGAGAGAAGAGAGAGTTTGTATTTTGTACTTGATCTACACCTTTCCCAACTTGAGCTAAGATTTTAAATGAACAAACTGGCTATGCTGTGTAAAGATTTTTCTCCTTTTCCTCTCTGAGCCTTGCTCCCTTGTCTATAAGCGTGGTCCTGAACATCTCTCATGTCACACTCCCATCTTCTGGGTCTTATCGTAGACACAACTTGCTTCCTCTTTGTTGCTTGCCATGCTTTAGCCAGTCTCATGGCTCCTTTTCTCTGATACAAAAGCTGAAAGTGTGAAGGGATTAACCACTTGTACAGGAATTTCTTGATCACTGGGAGCTTTTGGGTAAGCATAACTTTCTGTTGTGTTTTGGAAAAATAGCTCCAAGGCTCAATGCGCATTCTTCCCAGTGGGATTCAGGCATCAAGATTGACAACTGAAAGCACATAAACTTTGCACGGCTTTATTCTTGGGCATGTTTCCTGTCCCTGTTATCCTCATTTCTCTTCATTGAATTGTTTCCCTAAATTAATTATGTACATCAAACTGTTGTTCTTAGGCCTTAATTTTATGTTGTAAAGGCATACATATAGAGTATGTGTCATGTTTTCATAAAGATTATATTAAAATACTGACAAATATAAAGACACTACTTATTATTTAACAGTGTTACATGTTCTATATTGACTGGTATTTTCATTAGTTTGTTTTCACCTTCATACAAGCTACAGTCATTTGGGAAGGAAGGCTGTTGGTTGAGGAATTGTCTCCATCAGATTGGCATGTAGGCAATCCTAGGGGGGCATTTTCTTTATTAATGACTAGTGTGAGACTACCCATCTTAGTTGTGCTTTTTTGTCAGGACAGCCAGCTCACAAATATTGATATGGAGACTTTGTCATGTCCAGTCCCCCATTTTAGCAGCCATTACAGGCTACCATGTGCTTGCATGACCTTGCCACTCCTGTCCTGGCCACTAAGGTCAGCTGCCCTCCTCCTGGCAAGGAGCCAATCAGAAGTTAGCTGGCAGGGCTGTGCTTTACAGCTCTGGGTGTGCTTTACGGACAGTGCACAACAGTGACGTGCAGAGCATAGCAACCGCCCTGGGAGGGCCTATGTGTCATAACAACCAGTGGACCAATCGACACAGGGTGGGTCACCCAAATCTGGAAGCTCACCAATCCTGAGACTGTTTCATACCCCTAGACACTCCCCTTATGCTGCCCTTTAATATCCCTGCCTTGAGGTTGCTTGGGGTCTTTCTCCAGCCATTCTCCATGGTGGTGGGGTGAAGGGCTTGAGCAAATGGTGTTAGCTCATTAAACATCTAAAATAAAAGACTCTTTGCTTTTGCATCGAAATGGGCCTCTTGGTGATTTTGGGGTTCAGAATTTGGTACAACAACTTCATTAATTATGAAAGTTTGGCCATTAGCTTAGGCTTGTCCCACTAGATCTTGTAACTTAAATTAACCTGCTTTTATTATTCTGCATTCTACCATGTATCTCAGTTACCTCTACTCTGTGCCATATGTCTGACTTTTTCAGTGTCTCCATGGCATCTCTCTGGGTTAATCCTCACCCCTAGATTCCTCCTTCTCTTCTTCTCCCAATCCTCTCCTTCCTATATACTGGCCATTCAGCTCTTTATTACACCAATCACAGCAATACATCTTCACACATTATACAAATATCCCACAGTAGCCCATCCCACCATGGTCAGTGCTAGCCTTGGGCAAGTAGTCCTGTGTTGGATGAGAAAGCTAATAAGGAGCACTTCTTCATGGCCTCTGCTTCAATTCCCGCCTCCAGCTTCCTGCATGAAGTCCCTCCTCTGCCTTTTCTCAGTGATGGAATGTACCCTGATATTTGAAAGATGAATTAAACCCCTTTCTCCTCAAGTTGCTTTGGATCATCACAGCAATATAAAGTAAACCAGGGCACTAGGCTAGCAATATCTACCTGTATGCTTGTCACTTGATCTGACAAGATTAGTTTCTTGTAACAAACCACTGGAAGCTTGCAGTCAATTGTGAAGAACTGTTTTCTGCCAAAGGGCCTTTGGCTGACTTTTATCCTGTCAATTGGCTGCAATTCCAGGTTAAGACTGAAGATCATTATTTTTACTTTGATCCATAGCATGAGAAGTGATGTCTTGTTTTAGATTTTCTGAGTATCTAGCCCTATATGGTCAGTTTCAAAGACATGCATGCATTCATTTGACAATATTTAAAAATAATTACTAGATTCCGAAAAGTATAACAAAGAATGATAATAGTGGTGCTTGTCCTAGATCATTGTTGTGGAAGTCCAGTGTTGTTAATATACTGTACAAATAACTTATCAAGAAATATGAAAACCCCACAGCTTAAGCAAGATGAGAGAAAAAACAAAGAGGCAGCTCTAGAACAGAACCTGCAAAAGAATGGTGACTGTTGCCTCTAGGAAAAGACTTCTATACACCTAGAACACACACACACAAACAAAATGTCATTCTCCATCAAAATGGAAACTCTCACAGACTTTAATATAAGAGAATGAGTTGCATGAATACAGGCTTAGACTATAGCTTTGTGGCAGAGCACTTGCCTAGTATGTGCAAAGCTCTAAATTTAAATCTTAGTACCACCAAGAAAAGTCACAACTACACAAGGCTTCCTAAGGAGAACTCTGAATCCATAGAAGCAATGGGTCAGTATTCTTAAATACTTCTGGAGAAAAGGTCATCATCATCAAGTGCTTATTAAACCATATTATTACTCTGTTATTTGTGTAAAATAAATACATATTTATATACTGAAAAACATAAACCAATTCATTTCCATTAACTCTTTCTTAACAATCTACTGTGGGATATGAACCTCAAAGAACTAAGAGTTAATGAAGAAAGAGGAATACATAGAAATTAGGAAAAGGAGTATACCACTGAATATGTGGGATGAGATTCCCAGTGGATATCTGAATAAGACTCAGAAAGCCACAGTGCAGACAGTAGCAGAACACTCAGAGGACCATGCAAAAAGGAGCCCAGGAACACATGGAAGTGGGAGATTTTTCCAATGCATGAGAGTGACCCCAAAGGAGCGTTACACATTCGTCAAGAGTTTTGAGTTAAATTACTTGTGGAGACCATGGAAAGTTAGAAAAAACAAAATGAAACAAAACCAAATTTATTTTCATCCCTGTTTTCACTAGGATCTTTCATCTTATTTGCTTTTCTTCCACTTTTGTCGGGTTTATCTACTGTATGGAATATTTAACTTTTCCACTTAAATTTTCAGCATTTTCAGATCTCAAAGCAGCACTTCCATGGCTACTGCAGCTGTTGTGATGGTTTCTCCTTCACTTCTGCTCCTTTCTGCCCTTCAGCCTTTTCTGGCAAGAGCTGATATCATCTCCTTGCTTTCTGAGGGGAAGGTTGTAACCTTTGCTCCATTGTTTAGGCTGTCTTCTTTCCTTTCTTCCTCCTTCCTGGGTGCTCACTTCTTTCTCTTTGTCTTCCTCAAACCCAGGGCCATGCACTTTCTAGTCACAGCGTTTCCAGTTTTCTTCTTTGCTTATTTGAACTTTTATGCTAGAGGTTTCCTTAAAATTTCTAGTGATCATCAACTGTATACTTTTTTTATATATTTTATTTTCCAGTTTAAATTTAGATAAGAAACGAGGTTGCTTCACAAGTCAGTTCCAGGTCCCTCTCCCATTCCCTCCCCTCCTCCCGTGCCCTCCCCCCAACACCCCCCCTGTTATCCCCTCATTTCCCCAGGGAGGGTGAGGCCCTCCATGGGGGTGTCCATAGTCTGTCATTTCATATAGGGCAGGGCCTAGACCCTTCCCCAAGAGTTCAGGGTGAGAGTGCACCTCACATTGTTCTATGGGAGTCCAAAGTCCATGTGTATACTTGGGATGGGTACTGATCTGCTGCCCAAGGCTCAATAGATTCCCTAGGCCTCCTCACTGACACCCAGATTCAGGGGGTCTTGATCAGTCCCATGCTGGATTCCCAGGCTGATGCCTGGGATTCAAGAGTTAACCTTTGTCTGGTCAGCTGTTTCTGGGGGTTCAACCAGCCCAGTCTTAATCCCTTTGATCACCAGTCCTCCCTCTCTGTTACTGGCTTTCTTGAGTTCAGCTCAATACTTAACCAAGGGAGTCTGCCTCTTCTTCGATAAGCCACTAAATGAAGTTTCTGTTTCCCAGACTCTCTGGCCATAGGATTGTAGGCTGGCACTCCCCAGATCTATGTCTAAAATCCATATATGAGAGAGTACATGCCATGTTTCTCTTTTTTGTGACTGGGTTACCTCACTCAGGATGGTTTCTTCTAATGTCATCCATTTGCCTGCGAATCTCATGATTCCATTATTTTTTTCTGCTGAATAGTACTCCATTGTGTAGATGTACCACATTTTCTCTATCCACTCTTCAGGTGAGGGGCATCTAGGTTGCTTCCAAGTTCTGGCTATTACAAATAAAGCTGCTATGAACATAGTGGAACAGACATCTTTGTTGTATGAATGGGCATCTTTTGGATATATGCCTAAGAGTGGAGTTGCTGGGTCTTGTGGTAGGTTTATTCCCATTTTTCTGAGGAATCTCCATACTGATTTCCAAAGTGGTTGAACCAGTTGGCACACCCACCAGCAATGGAGGAGTGTCCCCCTTTCACCACATCCTCTCCAGCATAAATTGTCATTGGTGTTTTTGATTTTAGCCATTTTGACAGGAGTGAGGTGGTATCTCAGAGTTGTTTTGATTTGCATTTCCTGGTTGGCTAAGGATGTTGAGCACTTTCTCAAGTGCCTATCAGCCATTTTAGACTCCTCTATTGAAAACTCTCTATTTAGTTCTGCAGCCCACTTCTTAATTGGGTCCTTTGCTGTTTTGGAGACTTGCTTCTTGAGTCCTTTGTAAATTTTGGAGATCAACCCTCTGTCAGATGTGGGATTAGTGAATATTTTTTCCCATTCTGTGGGCTGCCTTTTTGTCTTGCTGACTGTGTCCTTTGCCTTACAGAAGCTTCTCAGTTTCAGTAGGTCCCATTTATTAATTGTTGATCTCACTGTCTGTGCTACTGGTGTTATGTTCAGGAAGCTGTCTCCTGTACCAATTCGTTCAAGGGTACCACCCACTTTCTCTTCTAAGAGGTTCAGTGTCGCTGGATTTATGTTGAGGTCTTTGATCCATTTGGACTTAAGTTTTGTGCATGGCGATAAACATGGATCGATCCACATTCTTCTACATGCCAGTCTCCAATTATGCCAGCACCATTTGTTGAAGATGCTTTCTTTATTCCATTGTATATTTTTAGCTTCTTTGTCAAAGATCAGATGTTCGTACGTGTGTGGGTTAATACCCGGATTTTCAATTCGATTCCATTGGTCTACCTGTCTATTTTTGTGCCAATACCAAGCTGTTTTCAGGACTATAGCTCTGTAATAGAGCTTGAGGTCAGGGATGGTGATGCCTCCGGACGTTGCCTTGTTGAACAGGGTTGTTTTGGCTATCCTGGGTCTTTTGTTTTTCCATACAAAATTGATTATTGTTCTTTCAAGGTCTGTGAAGAACTGTGCTGGGATTTTAATGGGGATTGCATTGAATTTATAGATTGCTTTTGGCAGGATTGCCATTTTTACTACATTGATCCTACCTATCCAAGAGCATGGGAGATCTTTCCATTTTCTGAGGGCTTCTTTAATTTCTTTCTTTAAAGATTCAAAGTTCTTACGACACAGGTCTTTAACTTGTTTGGTTAGCGTTACCCCAAGGTATTTTATGTTGTTTGTGGCAATTGTAAAGGGTGATGTTTCTCTGATTTCTCTTTCAGCCCTTTTATCATCTGTATATAGTAGGGCTACTGATTTTCTTGAGTTGATCTTGTAGCCTGCCACTTTGCTGAAGGTGTTAATCAGCTGTAAGAGTTCCCTGGTAGAGTTCTTTGGGTCATTGATGTAAACTATCATATCGTCTGCAAACAGTGAAAGTTTGACCTCTTCCTTCCCAATTTGTATCCCCTTGATCCCCCTTTGTTGTCGTATGGCAATAGCTAGAACTTCAAGTACCATGTTGAAAAGGTATGGAGAGAGTGGACAGCCTTGTTTTGTTCCTGATTTTAGAGGAATTGTGTCGAGTTTTTGTCCATTTAGTTTGATGTTGGCTGTTGGTTTACTGTATATAGCTTTTATTATGTTTAAGTATGTCCCTGTTATCCCAGATCTCTCCAAGACCTTTATCATGAAGGGGTGTTGGATTTTGTCAAAGGCTTTTTCAGCATCTAGTGAGATGATCATGTGATTTTTGTTTTTCAGCTTGTTTATATGGTGGATTACGTTGATGGATTTTTGTATGTTGAACCATCCCTGCATCCCTGGGATGAAACCTACTTGATCGTGGTGAATGATTGTTTTGATGTGTTCTTGGATCCGATTTGCCAGTATTTTATTGAGTATTTTTGCATCAATGTTCATGAGGGATATTGGTCTGAAGTTCTCTTTCTTAATTGTATCTTTGTGTGGCTTGGGGATCAAGGTTATTGAAGCCTCATAGAAAGAGTTTGGCAAAGACCCTTCTGCTTCAATTGTGTGGAACACTTTGAGAAGAATTGGTATAAGCTGTTCTTTGAATTTCTGGTAGAATTCTGCCCTGAGGCCATCTGGACCTGGACTTCTTTTGGTTGGGAGACTTTTGATGACAGCTTCTATTTCCATAGGGGTTATAGGTCTATTTAAATTGCTTATCTGTTCTTGATTAAGTTTTAGCAAATGATAGCTGTCCAGGAAGTCATCCATTTCCTTTAAATTTTCAAATTTTGTGGAGTACAGGTTTTCAAAGTATGACCTAATGATTCTCTGGATTTCCTCAGAGTCTGTTGTTATGTCCCCCTTTTCATTTCTGATTTTGTTAATTTGCATGTTCACTCTCTGCTGTTTGGTAAGTTTGGACAAAGGTTTGTCTATCTTGTTGATTTTCTCCAAGAACCAACTCTTTGTTGCATTGATTCTTTGTATTGTTTTCCTGGTTTCTACTTTATTGATTTCAGCCCTCAATTTGATTGTTTCCTGGTGTCTACTCCTCCTGGGGGAGTTTGCTTCTTTGTGTTCTAGAGCTTTCAGCTGTGATGTTAATTCTCTGGTATAACTGTTCTCCTGTTTCTTCATGTGAGCACTTAGTGCTATGAACTTCCCCCGTAGCACTGCTTTCAAAGCGTCCCATCGGTTTGGGTATGTTGTGTCTTCATTCTCATTGAATTCGAGGAAGTATTTAATTTCTTTTTTTATTTCCTCTTTGACCCAGGGATGGTGCAGTTGAGCATTATTCAATTTCCATGAGTTTGTAGGTTTTCTGCAATTTGTGTTGTTGTTGAATTCTAATTTTAAAGCACGGTGGTCTGATAAGATGCATGGAGTTATTCCAATTTTTTTGTAGCTGCTGAGGTTTGATATGTTGCCAAGTATGTGGTCGATTTTTGAGAAGGTTCCATGTGGTGGTGAGAAGAAGGTATATTCTTTTTTATGTGGATGAAACGTTCTATAGATATAGATATAGTTAATCCCAGTTGGGTCATTACTTCTATTAGACCCTTTGCTTCTTTGTTGAGTTTCTGTCTGGTATTCATGTCTAGTGGTGAGAGTGGTGTGTTGAAATCTCCCACTATAACTGTGTGGGGCTTTAGATGAGATTTAAGTTCTAATAATGTTTCTTTAATGAATGTGGATGCCTTTGTATTTGGGGCATAGATGTTCAGGATAGACACTTCATCTTTGTGGGTTTCACCTGTGATGAGTATGTAATGACCTCCTTCATCTCTTTTGATTGATTTTATTTTAAAGTCTAGTTTGTTAGATATTAGGATTGCTACCCCTGCTTGTTTCTTGGGTCCATTTGATTGAAAAAATTTTTCCCAACCTTTAACTCTCAGGTAATGCCTGTCTTTGAGGGTGAGGTTTGTTTCTTGTATGCAGCAGAAGGAAGGGTTCTGTCTTCGAATCCATTCTGCTAGTCTGTGTCCTTTTATGAGCGAGTTAAGGCCATTAATATTGAGGGATATTAATGACCATTGATTGCTCATCCTTCTTCGATTTGCGATGGTTGTTGTTGGTGGAATTATGTGTGGAATTTCACCCCTTTGTTCTTTTGGCTGTTGGTAGAGAGGGATTCTCTAATGCTTATGTTTTTCTGGTTGTAGTTAGCTTCCTTGGGTTGGAGTTTTCCTTCCAAAATTTTCTGTAGGGCTGGGTTAGTGGACACATATTGCTTGAATCTAGTTTTGTCATGGAATATCTTGTTTTCTCAGTCTATAGTGATTGAGAGCTTTGCCGGGTATAGTAGTCTGGGCTGGCATCCATGGTCTCCTAGTGTAGGTAGAATATCTATCCAGGACCTTCTGGCTTTCAGAGTTTCCATGGAGAAATCAGGTGTAATTCTGCTATGTCTGCCTTTATATGTTACTTGGCCTTTTTCCTTAGCTGCTCTTAATATTCTTTCTTTATTCTGTATGTTTGGGGTCTTGATTATTATGTGGTGAGGGGATTTTTTTTTGTGGTCCACTCTATTTGGTGTTCTGTAGGCTTCTTGTACCTTCATTGGCATGTCTTTCTTAAGGTTGGGAAAGTTTTCTTCTATGATTTTGTTGAATATGCCTTCTGCCCCTTTGAGGTGGATTTCTTCTCCTTCTTCTATACCTATTATTCTTAGGTTTGGTGTTTTCATGGTGTCCCATATTTCCTGGATGTTTTGTGTTAAGGATTTGTTGGATTTAAGGTTTTCTTTGGTTGATAAATCCATTTCTCCTAGTGTATCTTCAACACTTGAGATTCTCTCTTCCATCTCTTCTATTCTGTTGGTAATGCTTGTATTGGTAGTGCCTGACTGTTTGTCCAGCTTTTCTATTTTCTGCCTTTCTTCAGATTGTGTTTTTTTTAATGTCTCTATTTCAGTTCTCAACCCTTGCAGGGTTTGCATTGCTTCTTGCAATTTTCTGTTTATCTTTTCGTCCATTTGCTCCCTTTTATGAATTTTTTGGTTTGTTCTTTCTTCCATTTCTTGCATTTTTTGGTTTGCTTTTTGTTCCATTTCTCGCATTTTGTGCTTTGTTTCTTCTTCCATTTCCTGCCTTTTTTGGTTTGTTTCTTCTTCCATTTTTTTCATTCTTTGCTTTGTTTTTTCTACCATTTCTTGCATTTTGCTTTGTTTCTTCTTCCATTTCCTGCCTTGTTTGGTATGTTTCTTCTTCCAATTCTTGCATTTTTTGCTTTGTTTTTCTTCTTCCATTTCTTGCATTTTTTTGCTTCATTTCTTCTTCCATTTCCTGACTTTTTTGGTTTGTTTTTTCTTCCAATTCTTGCATTTTTTGGTTTGTTTTTTTCTTCAATTTCTTGCATTTTTTGGTTTGTTTTTTCTTCCATTTCTTTGAGGGATTTTCCTATATCCTCTTTTAGGGCCTCTATCATTTTCATGAAAGTGCTTTTAATGTCGTTCTCTTCTGCTTCGTTGGCATTGGAATGTTGGGGTCTTGCTGGTGTGGAGTCTCTAGAATCTGGCGGTGTCATATTTGTTTTTCTGTTGCTGAGTGTGTTTTTGTATTTTCTCTTTTCCATCTCTTCTTATAGTGGGTGCAGAAAGAGCCCCTTACTGGTCTGGGGACCAGAGTTCCCTTTTGGTGGGTGCTAGCAAGTCCAATAATCTGGTGGTTCTTCTATTCCTTGTCCAAATGCTGGTCCCGTGGGTGGAGAAGAAGAACAGGAATCTGGGGCGCTTAGCTTCCTACCTGGTCCCCTGGACCCTATGCTGGGTCCTGTTGTACCTGACCCGGAACAGCTACTCCCCTGGTCTCCCTGCCTCCTCTGGTTTCCTGGTCTCCTTGGTGGGAGAGAAGATCTGGAGTCTGGGGTGCTTGGCTCCCACCGGGATTGGGAGCTCTGTGCAGTTCCCAGGTGATCTGCAGGCACTGGAACACAGGCCGGGAAGCCGGCCTGTTTACCTGATGCTGCTGGAGGAACAGCTGCTTCCCTGGACTCCCAGCCTCCTCTAGTTTCCTGGTCTCGTTGGTGGGAGAGAAGATCTGGAGTCTGGGGTGCTTGGCTCCCGCCGGGACTGGGAGCTCTGTGCAGTTCCCAGGCGATCTGCAGGCACTGGAACACTGGCCGGGAAGCTGGCCTGTTTACCTTGTACACTTGAACTCAAAGGAACCACTAGTTGCTTGATAGAAAACTATGATGTATGTCTGGCTGCTGTTGAAACCTGAGCTGTTTGTATCTGTGGGTTTTTTATCCAGGGGTGATCAGTTTTCTACTCAGAGATCCCGAGACCTTCTGTCTCCCATTTAACTGCTAACCACCAGAGGTTTGGTTCCCAAAGTGGGAAAGTTGGGCCTTTCCTGAGCTTAGTATTCTTAAAAGCTAAGTTAATCCGCATTATCTTCAGGTATTAAATCCCATTTTTTCATTTGCATTGATGCATAATTTCTTGTTTGTGTGTATTTGTGTGTCTGTGAGTCTCTAGAATCCCAGGTTTCTCTGCTGCTTGTTATGTCATTTCCCATTCATCCATCTGCTTTTGGGAGAGAGGAGTTCAAAAGTGGCTACGTGAAAGCGTTGGACTCAGTGCTAGGACTCTTAACCACCCAGCCCACGTGCAATCAAAACCCTGTTCCTGCCCTTAGACAAACTTCTTTACACTGGATAAAATAGACACACTAGGTCAGTAAACAAATCAGTCCAGTTGTGCTTAGTGCTGTGACAAATGCAAACTGCAGAGACAACCAATGGGAAAGGACGCTGTAATTAAAGGATCAGGAAAGGTGAGCTTGAGGAAGTGACAGTTATGAAGGACAGGACAGGGGGCTTTTTAGGCCAAAGAAACAGTGACCTTCTTTGGCAAAGAACTGGGCGTTTTATAAATTGTCTTAGTGCATGTACAGCTGGAGTAGAGACAGAACGACTTGGAATGAGCTGCGCCGATGCACAACGCCATCATCACCTGGAACACCTTGAAGCAGATACCTGTAGATATGGGATTGTAGGTGTGAGGATCCAAGCAAATCTGTGGCTGATCTTGGTAGCTCTGTTACCGGGTGGTCAGCAGGTCCCTTTGTGGTTAAATATCCTTCAGTTAGGTTTGTTCAGATAGTGCCAGCCTACCTTTCACACTTCCACACTGATGTAAAGGACCCTGCTTCTCAAAGACCTTGACTTCAGTGTAATGTCACTTACGTCACGGCTTCGATGCCACCAACTTCCTCCCCAGTTTGTGGGTGGGAGGGGAAAGGGTTCACTTTACCCCAGGATACCACCACCTTATTAATACTCACACAAGCTTCTTTAATGCCCACAGAGCATAGCCCATGAAACTATTCTCTACCTTTGGCTTACTAAATAAACTCCTGCTAAAAGTGTCTGTCTGAATTCTTCCCCCGGGGAAGACAAGAGCTGAGAGGCAGCCCTTGTCCCCTTCCATACTACAAAACCGATTACAGTGTGTAGCCACGGAAATGATGTGTGGTCCAAGAGATAACATTTGCGGGTGTGATTTGGGCGGCAGGCAGTAAGTTGGGTTGCAAGTTAAGAGTAACAATTCTTTCCTTAGCAGGTGCATGGGACTATTTAATAAGAATCACCACTGGCTTTGGTTACAAAACGAAGTCTCCATGTGGTCATTCTCTATATTCTTGTTTTAATTGATGAACATACCAATTTTAGCAGGGCTATCAAGTTATTTATTAATAACCAGATAGCCAGCAAGAGGTAAGTATAGAAATGTGGCACATCCCTCCCACGAAAAGTAGATAATGAAACATTTAATTAAAAAGTGCACCATTAAACTTTAAGAGCTGTGTGTTCATGGTCTCTGGATAGACTGATGCGCTCACATTGACCCAGAGATAGTTTCTTTGGGGGGGAGAAGACTGTAACTGATGTGATCCTACAGTTCCATTATAATTATCATCACCACTACAATTATTTGCAGTAAATTCTCCACAGAGGCTTGTTTAGGATTAGAGTTAACTGGAATTCCCTTGTTGGTGAATTCCCTGTATCTCTAGTATGTTACAAAGCTCACCTGACACTATAGGCTCTCTTTTTCACCAACTTGCTTTAGAGTGTCTGTGCATATCAGTGTTGAATGGGTTTAAGTGTTAATAAGCAGTCAATGTTGTCTAAAACAGGTTAAAAATGTTAAAAATTGTGTTCAACAATCATCAGAGTGAGATATTTTCTTCTTTATATGTAAAATCCAGAAGAAATTGGCTTTACTAAATAAGAGGGAGAAGGCTTTAAGTGGTGTGGCCTGACAGTAATTTGTATTAGAGTCTGGAAGAGCACATTTGTAATGTCTTGTGGTAGTACATTTATCTCTTGCTGACAGAAGGAATAATTGCTTTAGAGAGCATATCAGTGGCTGTTTAAAATTTTAACTCTTTATTTCCACATACCAAAGGCTACAAAAGTTAGAGGAGACAAGTATGGGGACTGTAATACAAGTATAACTGTTACAAAATACACATTATCTATTTTAAATGAGTGATAAAATAGCTACAAGGGTAAAATTCCTTTTCAAATGCATGCTTGTTTATTTACTTATGGGCATTGTCCTAATGGCTATTGTCATTATGTCTGTTTTGGAACAGTCTTTGTAACATAGTTTTTAACCTACATGCACCTTTGTGAAGTTGTTTTGCTCAAGATGAACTGTCATGTTAGTAGCTAATTAGCATTTGACGTTCAAATGTGACTGCTTTAATGGATTCTTGACTATTAACCCCTTCTTATCTACATTTTAGTATGAAGTTTGACTTCAGCTCCTCCATTTATCCTGAATAACGTTTTAGATATTCACATCTCACCTGGTTCCAGTGACCTGTCTGAGGTCGGAAGGATGACATTTTATTTAGCACAATGAGGGGAGCGGGGCTTAAGAGCCTGAGCACAGGAGAGTTTCATGTCATTGTTTTTGTTTACACCTGCCATTTCTAATCATAGAACATCAAATGATAATTATGCTGAAACAGCAGCTGTGAATGTCCTATTCAGACCAGTTTTCATTACTATAGTTTCTTAGGCAACCAGAATGAAAGGACAGGTGAGAAATCAGCAAAATTCGATTTTATGCAGTCTGCTGGCTTCCTAAGTAGATCTTTGGTATACAAAGACTGAACCAGCAAAATGTATTTTAATTGTTTTTATTATAACCATGTAATAGCATGAAGTATGACTTTTTATCTTAAAAATAAGGATGTGCACATATTTATAGTACATATTAATTTGCTGAATTTCTTGACCTGTTTGAACCAGTTCTTAAGTCTATCAATTCTGTGTAATATAGAAGCATCCACCTTTAACAGACTGTCTAAAAGGAACAAGACATTCGATGAAGAGCAGACTTTCAAACTACAAATGTGTCTTTGTTAAAGGATATTCAGTTTGTAGTTTGCACATAGTAGGCATTCAATAAATATTTGATGAATGAATAAATAAATGCATGCTGAATCCTAGATTTTTCCCCCTCTGCAGGAACTGTGGCGAGCTCGTATCTTCATCTGGTTCATGCTGTGTCTTCAATTTATCAAGGTCACTTTGAATTCTGAGCCTTGATTCTGAGGTGATAGCAGCCCCTTCTAACTTAGTGACATCTGAAAAATACCACCTGTATAAAATGTGTGACTGAGTTAAGCGAGGAGTGTCATGTTGGACATTTTCTTAAACTAGAGCACAGCTGGAAATTGTTACACAACCAAAAGCATTCTTCATTTCAGTATTATTAGCCAACCTTGTCAACATTTGACTGATGTCCCTCTTATCATCCATTATCGGCCACTGTGGTCTTCACTAAATAGAAAGTAAGATGTTTGATGAAGGCTTATGAAAAGGAAGTGACAGGAAATGTATAAGTGAAGGTATTGTGGAAATGTAAGATAATTGTAAACTATATTGCAGTGATTTCCTATTGTATATGCCTCAATAGTCAAGTCTTGACATATAATGATGTATAGAAACAATCTGCTGCCAATAGTCCCAGAGGGCAGATATAAAATCTCAAATGCACTTATGTCCTTTTTCAAAATATTTGATAAGAATATTTCTTAATGCCAAGAGCTTAATTGTCCTGAGGTCATGCAACCAATTCATTGGTATTTTTGCTATCAAGAAAACTTTTATTGAGAAAAATGAAATAATGGTAATGACCAAAATTCAAAATAACTAGTCTTTTAAAGTGTTCAGGAATGAATGGTTCATTTTCTAGATACAAAGGTGACTTGGAGAAAGCAAGCAATCAGTGATATGTAGGCAACATAGAGACAACTATCCAGAGACAACTATCCAAACATTCTCTTTTGCTTTTTATTCCTGGTAAATGCGGTAAATGCTGCCCCTCTTGAGTTTATGCTTGTATATTCATGTCACCATGGAAACTACCAAGTCATTGATAAAAGACTAGTGAATTGTATGTACACTTTGTTCTCTTGTTCCAAAATTTAAAGGAGGCTTTATTACCCTCCTAGTATAAAGGATGCAAGGCACTGAGCATCAAATAATTACAATTTGAGTTTTATACTGTATGTTTTTTTCTCTTTAAGGGACACTATGACAATGAAGATAAAAGGTAGACATTTGCATCGAATATATTTATAGGAAAAGTCCTTTTGTTTCCATACAAAAGAAAAATAATCCTTCTAATAAGAAAACCCTGCTTGTAAACCACATTAAAAAATCCAGTAGCATGATGTATTTGAGTAGCTCAGAGCTGCAGTCACAGCAAACTCTGTGATCCGTAAGTGGCAGTGTCTATCTGTATGAGCAGGTATAGTGGCAGCGTACATACCCTATGTTGTTGATGATCAGCACGTCACAGGCTGCATCTCAACAACGCTGCATGCAAATTACCTACAGCTTTGTGCTATGGTGGAGCACCGTTCACAGAATAATTGCCAGCATTTTTCCTGGTCACTCTGCATAATGAAAGAAAATAATAACTATTTAGATAGCCAGTTTCTATAAATTAGCAGATAAAGGCATTGTGCTGTACACACTCTTCACATTAATTTTCTAACAATTATCAATGTTCATTTGGGATTACATATCGTATATAAAATGGAATTTTAATATGCCTTCTAAATTTAGTCTTTTCTACATTTTTAACATCTAAGTGATTTTATGTTATTGTATGAAACTATTTAAGATAAATAAATTCTGTTGTAAATTATTTGGAAGTCTTAAAATGCCACAAATACATGTATGATGATTAGATGTATGCAACATTGCTCATTGTTTCTGTAGGACTATGTGGAGCACAAATGTTTAGGTTAAAATTTCAGTTCACTTAAAAGTGTTTGCTGTTCTGAGCTTTTCTTTTGATTTCTAAGAGGAACAATGTGTGTGGACATAAGCATGAATAATGGAATAGATAATTATTTCAAGTGACAAGAGCTTAAAATTCTTACAGAAAGAAAATTCAGCAACCAGATTTTGAAAGTCTATGAAGCGAGAAAAAGGTACTAATAGGTGAATTAGGAACATAGACAATTTCCATTATGGCATCTGTGAGCTTTCTTCATTCCATTTAAATTTCCCTCATTTCAAAATGTAGTGATATATACTCCTATTTTAGTTGTGAACGCAGAAGTGTAGCAACTGCTTTCCCCCATACACAAATGATTTGTAAATGCATTCTGTGAATAAAACACATTAAACGTCATTTGCATATGGTGCATTAACATATGTGAAAAATGGTTCACATTGTACATTAGGAAAGGAATAAACAGAAACGACTCTAAAATGCCTTCTATATTTGTAACAATTTAAAAGATAACAGAGCAATGTATTTCAGGTGCATTGGACTTAATTCAACTGTGATATTTTCTTTGGAACCTTTATTTATTTATTTTTTAAAATGCTCCCTTTTGAATTCAGTGCAAAGCTGCCAAGATAATCTGAGCTGACCAGGAGGTGGAGAGTTCATGCAAATGAGCTCATCTCCTCTCCTGTACCTCACAATGACTGATTCAAAGGACACTGTAACCCAGAAGATGAGAGAAGCTGAGTGTTGCTAGCCAGTGATTCTTCCAATGTTCCTCCCAAATATTACACTGCGTCCAAGACCGGCCAGCTTTTTCTCCACAGAGAGAAAGGCTAGCCTTTTCATTTGCAAAAGGGAAATCCTTGCACATTAAAACCTTCATGGCTTTAAATTTCTATGTACACTATTTTTCACCTCTTTTATATAACACTGCCTTACAGGTGTTTCTGTGTACATCCTTGCATCTAGGCTGTCTGAATTATACATGATTAAGTTTTAGTATTTAATAATATGTTGAATTTGAATGCAATGTTGAAAAATATACAATATGTACAAGCCTCAAAATTTTATTAGATTTCTAGTGTGAACTGGAATATGATGTAATTTTCAAGAATAGTATAATGGGGGTATGTTGAATTGGCAAGATGTAAGTCCAGCAGTTTATTATACCATCATCATTTTACCTCAGATTCTGGTTTCATATACACTTCCGCCTTTGGTAATTTACATAAACATGCATAGCCAATGAATAATGCATAAACCTTATTTTCAATGCAGAGCTTTCAACTCTCACAGTGCACTAGTATACACACCCATTTGATTGGCTCTGCCCTGTTTTCATTACTCACAATTTCTTGGAACACAGAAGAGGTGGAAAAGGGTGACAGGAATGGACAGTATTCTTTCTTGTGTGTGTTTGTGGAAAATAGTCGTTTTCTTTTCTAGGCAATTGGTGTTGCAAAGGTTTGCCTGTGATTATTGTTTCTGGTTGTTGTTCTTTTTCCCCAAGAAAAAATACGTTTAAAAATGTCTGAATTTACAGAACAGCAATCACAATCAGATACTTCAAAAAAAAGCATGCATGCTGCAAAAATCATTTTTCATTTGTTTAAATCTGAGCACATAGGTACAAGTATTAGATTTATTGATATCTCAATTATACTTGAGACAAATTGGTAATGCTAAAACACTGATTAAATACTTTGGCATCCATGAAATACAGGAACTTTAGCATTTTAACTGTGTTGACTTGAGCAGAATTTAGCAGTGATTAATGCACACATGTGATGAGTTATCCACGTGTAAGGCATTGACTATTGTTTACATATAAGCTTAGCAATATACACGTATGAAATAACTCATCCAGTGATGAATGGAAGAGGTTAAACATTTTTACTAAATGGAAATACATTAAATACAAAGCAATATAATTGCATGGAAATAGAAATATTTTGCTTTCCAGTAGTAGAAAATTTCCCTTTAAATTTACTTTTCTGTTTTATTCCATTTTCATTTCCTTTTAGTGTTATTTCTGAAGTTTTTCCCTTTTCCTCTTTTCTTCCCCTATTGTGTAATGTTTCTTTTCAATCGCCATTTTAACACATTAATGGACTCTGTTCACAAAATTATGTATGATATTATCTTCTCCATCAATTCTTTCTTTTAGCTTATTTATCTTAACACTACTACTTTAGTTCTCATTGTAACTTTCTTTTGACTTAATATCTATTTGTTACAACAAATGATTGTTTATTTTAAAATGGAAAAGGAGGAGTTTGTATTGCTAGGTTTACTTCAGGGCATCTTACCTTTGAGAATCACAGAACGTTTTTTGTTTTGTTTTGTTCTGGGGAACAAGGGGGCTTCGAGACAGGGTTTCTCTGTGGCTTTAGAGGCTGTCCTGGATCTAGCTCTTGTAGACCAAGCTGGTCTCCAACTCACAGAGATCCTCTTGCCTCTGCCTCCTGAGTGCTGGGATTAAAGATCTGAGCTCACACAATGTATATTATTGGCAATGCTCCATTAATGACTGATACTTTGCATCAGGGACTGCTACACTTTACCTTAGTATGTTAACATTAGAAATATACACTTTGATATTAATGACTATAAAATTCTTTGGGGCCATTATGTCATTTTTTTGCAGAACTTTAACATTCATTGACAGAAAGACATACACACTAGCAAGAGTAGTATCAAGCTGAAACAGCAGAGTAACACCTTTTGACTAAAATTAAAAAGGGGCTAGAAGCAAATTCAAAGTTGTATACTGTGCCTAAAAGAAGGTGAGACAATTTGTTTTAAGCATTCAGTCTGAAAAGAGGAATTATTCACGGCAAACCTTGTTTAAGGGAAAAGACATGAATGGAAAAGGCCTAAAGCGAACTAGGGAACTAAGCTATTGTCTTTCCTGAATGATAATCTACTCATGCTTAAAATTAGAGCTAAATTTATGTTTATGGTGACATTGACTAGTAAACCATATATATTTGATTCAAATACTGCATCTTTGATTCTGTATGTTTGATATCCTTTGATTTTACTAAATGAATGTGAATGCTCAACTTGGAGTCCTTAGCAGAAACAAATCAAAACAGAAACAAAAACAAACCATATTCAGACTACTCTTGTTAGTCTCATCAGTACCCAGCCTTCCTTTATGATGTCTAGACTCTAAAACTATGGAATTTTGAATAAAATGCTCACATCTGCAATGATATTTAAGAAAGGAGAATTCTATAAGCTGAGTATATGTTTCCTGCCTTGGGTTCCCCAAGTTTGCCCAAAGTCTGTAACAGATAGCTCTAACTACAAAAATCTTCAACACAGTCTTAACATGGGATTTTATGCAAAAAATTCAATCAAAATGAGCAAATCTGTTTTATGAAATATCACTGGGTAGTATAAGATAAGCTAAACAAAGACATCAAATTTTAAGTGCATTCTACGTAATTATATCCCATTACATTATGTAATAGAATGAAAATTTTAAACATCTTTCTTTTCTCAATTTTAACCCTGATCATACTATATCCAGTTTTCAAACCCTTAAGCTCATGCCATTTCTCTATTACACATTTATATATTATTTATCCTTCTTTTGTATGTATTTACTTTGAGTGTCAGAGACTCACATGGATTAATATATTATCTATATTTATCAGTGCCTCAGCTACTCCTTATCATACCTGCTTAGAAAAACCACAACCTTGAATTAGTTCTTCAATCAACCTATCATATGTTCAGTCCAGTGAGCACAGTATAACCATCTGCCTATCAGTCCCACATTGGATCAGTTCAAATTCATTTGGTTTTTAGTTTATCTGAGTCAGCAGTAGTGCTTAGGAGTCTTTGATTTTGTGCTTGTTTGTTTTCCAAGTTCATGACCTGGATGAGTTTTCACGGGTTAGTTCATCTCTTCCTATTTGTTATGTAAAAAGTTCCAGTAGACTTCCATCATGCTCTTGTGTCATTTTTCTTCCCATAGCCTTTCCTGGGAAGGTACTGTTAACCTTCATGGACTTGACTTCTCCCTCAGTTTCAATAACCTTGTCTGCCCATCTACTCTGTGTGTACCCACTGAAAGTGTCTATTTTTTAACATGCAAATTGAGGTGATGCTTTTAAAACTGACACATGATGATGGCAGCACTGTCCACACCTTCTAGAAACTGCCCGTCTGTCTCAAAATTAATTCTATAATTATTGTCTTTACAGTAACTCTAGAATTGTCTGGGTTCACAAGGTCCTTGACTGGCTGTATGACATGTCTTTGTCTCAATTTCCACTCTGAACTAACCTCCCATTGTTCTCCCAGCTCGAGCTTCACTGTCCTCATTATTCCTCAGGTACTCCAGGTAAAGCTCTGTCTAGGAATTTTTATTCTCTGCTCTGAGTACTTTTCTCAAGATATTACAGTGGCTTACCCTCTTGTTTCCTGCTGTTTTCTACCAATACTACTGAAAAAAAGGTTCCAACCATTCTATTTCTAACTGAAGCTTTTCTCCAGCCTACAAATGCGCTCCTGTCTCATCGTCTTCTTCGGTGTCCTGCATGGCATGCCTAGCCATCCCTTTTTTAAATGTTACTTAATTTTATTTACTATCTTCTCTCTCATTGCTCTTGTCCCTCAGGAGAGTATAAATTGTGAAAACAAGGATTTCTAATTATTTTGTTCCATCACAATACCTGCAATATAGTACGATTTTCTTTAAATTGTTGAATTAATGGAAGGATCATGAGCCTGGATCGCAGAGAATTCACTAATGATATTCAGGATATTAGGGCCAGAGAAAGAGGACATTGCATTTCTTATACTTCAGAGACACTTATGAAAGGGAACTTGGGATCAAACGAAGATCACATTGACCTTTCTTTGTTCTTTGGTAATTGATATTGTGTGTGTGTGTGTGTGTGTGTGTGTGTGTGTGTGTGTGTGTGTGTGTGTGATGTGTGGGTCACACCACATGGAAATATATTGCATTGTGCAAGGTTAGAGATGATGAAGAACAGATAAGGACATTTCCCATTTTATTAGAAAAATGTGT
Organism: Mesocricetus auratus; assembly: GCF_017639785.1. Taxonomy (NCBI): domain Eukaryota; kingdom Metazoa; phylum Chordata; class Mammalia; order Rodentia; family Cricetidae; genus Mesocricetus; species Mesocricetus auratus. The sequence goes on from NW_024429201.1 coordinate 32,879,149, forward strand.
TTTCGTTTTGTCTGTTTCTAGTCAAGCCCTTTTTCATTTCTGTCTTTCCTCTAGCCCCCATCTACTCTTGCTTTTCTTTCTCACCTGTATCTATCTTTTTATTCATTAATAATTTTATCGAAATATATCTATGCTCCGACAAAAATTGGCTCACTTTGTATATCCAATCATTGACTTTTGATGTTATCAGTTTAAAGATAAACCAAAGGTTACGACCATAACTGTAACCTCAGCATTCTCTGAACTAGGCTTAGCATTGAGATAAAAGAACTCAGTTAGGAGAGACTCCAAATGTAAAGGTACTTTTATTTTGGTGCATTTCTTAACTGTCAAGAAATTTTTACCGGTAGAAATTTGGTGGGCTCTCCTTTGAAGGAGAACCACAGTCTGTGAATTAATAGTCAGTGCAGCCTCCTTGCTACAAATATTTTGTTCCTAAGCTATAAGTGTATATTTTTCCTGAATGTTGCTGAGGTATCTGACTCACTAAAGCCCTGTAGAAATGAGTGCTATAGATTTATTATGCACTCCATAGAAATGCATTTCCTTTGTGTTTTAAATTAGTTGCATTTTAATATAACTGAGCATGCCCTTGTTCTGGTTTCCATTTGTGGTCTTGTTCCAGCGGGATTTATAGAGCTCAGATTTACTTAAATCATGCTGATATATTTGATCTTTCAACATATGCGTGGAAAAATGGGTGGCTGTCCATAACCATAAATGAAATATGAGGAAAAGGCACACTGATAAATTCTTCACTAAATCAGGTTTAATTAGATATCAAAAAGGATAAAGCCTGGCCAAGCTTTCACTCTAAGTATTACAGATTGGAGAGGTTGAAAAGGACATGGATATTCCAATGTACATTATAAAGTAATATCTGAATATATAGGCGACATGGGGAGAAAATAGTTTTAATTCAGTCAAGGCACTTGTTGCATTAAAAACTTCTCCGTTGAAAACACTCCACCCAACGAATTAGGCGTGTAAAACTGCTGCCATCCTTGCCTACACAGGACAGCAGATGTGTCTGTCACGAGGTCCGTAGTTACATAGCGTTGTTTCTTCGTTTGGGAAATTCCATAGAATCTCGCATGTTCTAACGCATATAGACACAATCTATAGTTATGAGTATTCTAAGGTTGTTTATCAGTTGAAGGGCGTCAATGAACGGCAGCTTTTAGACCTTTATTTTATACATACTGAAGATCGTTTTAGTTTACTGCGCTCACTGAAGGAGATGTGGCTTTTCTAGTTCCTGGGATCTGTGAGCATTACCCTTCTCTGCGTGCCTTCTTCCCTTTAGAGCAGCTGCAGTCTTGGGGAACGTGTCAGAATCGGGGGAGAGTGAAGATCATCTGCTCTTCCCGCTCCATCTGCATCCCTGCTCACTCTTCATGCCTCAGCTTCCTTCTGTGCCTTCTTTACTAAGGAGTTTAGAACACAGCAGCCTGAGCAATATCGGCTGCAGCTAAGGTTGCTAAAGTCCTGCTTGTGGATTCCTCTCCTTGCCCATTGTGTCACTGGAAAATGAGAACAGAATATGAAATTTAATAATCAAAAAATGTTGAGTGCTTTCACTTTAAAAACATAGTAGCAAACACAGTAGGTTTGGATTGATTAAATTTAAATTGAAGTTGAACACTTAGTATTGAAAAGACTACCAAAATTCTAATTGAAGTGATACTTGAAAAGTGATTAACGTGTACACCTCACGAGTTTATATGAATGGTCCGTTTCATCAGTTCTACTGTGTCCTGTACTGGTTATCTCATGAAAACTTCAGTTTCTTGTAACTGATTGATTTAGTACACTTAAGCGTCCACATCCAGGGTTAAGGTTCGTCTGTGTCCTCATAAGTCTCTTAAACTTTCATCAGCAGTTCCAAGCCCCTGAACCTTCTCCTGTCCTTTTCATGCCCTCATTTGTCATTCAGTGTGGTAACCACAGCCATTACCTAAGCCACCATAGTGCCCCCTGCTTCCTTGCATACCTATGAAGGAAACCCCTTGTAAGCTGAGGTTGTGTCAAAGTCTAGTTGTGATTTTGTGACAGTTTTCACTGCTTTTGAACGTTGGGTTCACTTTTTAACACTCTTCACTTGGAAGTTACTCCCTCATCTTCTGTCCCCTCTCCACTGTTTTCTGGCATCTGTGCCCCACAAAGTCTCTTTGTGACTTCTGTCTACTGGTTTCTTTGTTTGCACTGCTACTAATATACCAACCATTTTTGCTCTTATTGAACTATGTTCTCATCACCCCTATTTGTATGCTTATTTAAGCCTTTATGATTTTTTGGTGCATCTACTTACCAATCTGAAGTTTCAACAGTTAATGGGTTGGATTTCTGCCTTTTTAACTTCATTCAGCCTTTCTTATCCATTCCCATTCGAAAACATCAATCATTTTCTCCAAAAATTCTCCTCTCTTGATTATAATGTGATTAGTTGAACTATTTGAAAATGTGTATTGAGTGCTTTATTTTATACATGCTGGTTATTGACTAGTCTGAAGAAATATTATGTATTTGAACTCACCCAGTGATCAAGAAGCCTGTGGGAGGACCTTATAACAACATTCACTTCACAGAGGAATTCTGAACTCACACAGGCAGTATCTGAGCTCAGCCAGGCTGCTTCTAGACATGGCTGTAGTACCATCTTGTGTTGACACTAACTTTAGGGATGTCAAGCTCAACATCATTCTATGTAATAACAGCATAAAAACAACATACTAGACATGTGGACTCTTTTGTATAATGGTTTTGTTATTATACAGATGAACCTTTTCTGTGAATAAATCTTAGGCTAACAAGATACCTCCGTGGGCATAGGCACTCATTTCACAAAATTAGAGACCTGAGTTCAGTTTCTAGAATCCACATAAAGATGAAAGGAGAAAAATACCCTACAAAATATTTGACCTTTGGCCTTCACATGCGTATATAAAGCATGTTTATCCCCTTACATACATACACACAGATACTAATGATAAATACATTTTTGTATATTTAAAGACTTATCTAGTGTGTGTGTGTGTGTGTGTGTGTGTGTGTGTGTGTGTGTGCACCTGAATGCATTTATGTTCACTATGTGTTGATGTCCTTTGAGGCAATAGATTTCAGATCTCCTGGAACTGGGATTACAAGGGATTGATAGCCTCCTGATGTGAATACTGGAACACAAACTCCAGTTCTTTACAAAAGTCACATGTGTGTTCTTAAATGCTGATTCATCTCTTCAGCTCCAATCCATATATTTTCAAACAGGCATTTCTGTTTGATTGTTTTTTGTTTTTTTAAGTTTTTTAAAAATCATATAATATATTCTGATGATGATGCTTTCCCCTCCTCCAATTATTCTAAGACACTCCCAATTCCAGGCCTTTTCTTTCTCTCTTTCTTCAAAAGATAAACAGGAAAACTAATAAGCAGCAACAACAAGCCAAACCAAGCCAAGAGCTGGCCCCAGTGACATGGTCTCAGGAGAGCTGTGTGACACACCTCGGCTTCCAGTGCCAATAGGATGAACAGATACGTGATAGAGAGGCAGGAAGGAAGGGAGATCAGGATGGAACTTGCACAGCAGAACTGGAGGTAAGTTGGCTGTGATGGGTGCAAGAGAAGGCTATGAATGATAGAGGCCTTGCCCAGAGGGATCAGCAAGATGTATTTGTTTGAATTTTTATCATTTATTCCCTTTTGGCAGGAAGGTTTCAAGGGTGGAGGGTAGATATGGAAGGACTGGAAAAAGGGGGTACTAGGGTGCATGATTCAAAATTCCCAAAGAATCAATAAACAACTGTGCTAAAGAAAGAGAGAAAAACACACATATACATAAGAAACACGGACAGGCAGACAGACTGACACACACACACACACACACACACACACACACACACACACAAACACACACACACACAAACACACACACACTCCAGATCCCAAACTGGAAACCATAATATACAAGCAGAAGAACAATAAGACCATATTTGCTCCGACAAAGCAATAATGCAACAAAATGTTTACAAAAATGCCATTGAGTTTGTTTGGTTTTGGACATCTACTGCTGGGGGCGGTGCCCACCCTTAAGTGTTATTAATATACCTAGTGATATTTCCGTTGCAGTTAGTTAATTTTTCCTTTGCAAGGACTTGCCTATTGCAGATGGCTTATTGGTTAGGTGTGGGAACCCGTCTTAGTTACTTTCCTATTTTAGTGAAGAGACATGATGACCAAAGCAACTCATGAAAGAAAGCACTCACTCACAGTCCAGAGGGTGAGAGTCAATGACCACCATGGCAGGGAGTGTGGCAGCAGGCAGGTGTAGGGAGAGACCTAGGCACCTGTGCTGCTGACTGTGCCTGTTTTGGGTGTGGCTACAGGTACGTACAGGCGTGTGGAATAAAGGGCTGAGGAGAGAGGCACTCTTTTCGGGGTTCTAGCTGGGTCTCACAAAGCTGCAGAGAATAACCTGGGTTACCAGTTTCTCTTGTAAGTAATTTCCCACAATAAATAGCCAGCAACACCCTTATCCAGTGTACAGTTATATTTCCTTATCAGCTGGTGTCAGAAGGGCTCCAAGCCCAAGCCCTAGAGTCTCCTTCCTCCCTGTTCCTGAGTGGAGCCTCTGCGTGAACCACCGCTGTCTCTGCAGCCGCAGCCTTGGTCACTACCACAGCTTCCCTTCCTCCATGCAGGTCCCTGCGATTTGCGCGGGGCTTTCTTTTTCCTCCCTTTCAACAAAATCCAGTTCGTTCTAACCTTGTGTGAAAGCCGCTTCGAATTTTTCAGATTCCATTTGGAATGGAAAAACCATCCTTGGCTGAATTTTCCTTGGCAGCATATCTGCGCCACCTCCTGGCCAAACATAGCTACTGCAAGTTGAGATCCACAGGTAAAAACAAACACCACAACCTCGAAACTAGAAAATCGCTGAAAGAAAGCATTACATCCCTTGCATTTTAAAATAATAAAATTAAATAAGATAAATTACTCAATATCAAATGGCAGATAATCTTACGATGCAGAATGTTAGGGATCTTTTTGTTTCTTATGTGGATGGGATGTTACAATAGGATTATGACTCGTCCAGAATACATCTATATTTAATACTAACGATCAGCTTCATAATAAATGTAAAACTCCTGAAAAGAGGATTTGATAATAGAGCAAAGAACAAGGAATTTGTGCAAACTATTGATAACTTAGAAAGAAGGATTCAGAACATTGAGAAAGATGAGGAAATGACCAACAGAATGGGAGACTTAGGAATGTAAAAATGGCCACCTAGAAGACAAAATTTGTTCCATGTCTGCTACTTTAATGACCCAAATAGGAACAATGCAAGATAGCATTCACAGATTCGTAGAAACAACTCGTTCCATGTCTGATAACTTGGTTAATAAAAATCAAAGACTGGAAGTCCAAATTGGAAAACTAACCAAAAAAAAAATGGTTCAACGTCTGAGAATACTCTCCGGCTATCAGATAGAACATGGTTTCTGGAAGGCAGCTTACTTGCCATTCAGATAATATCTAAGCATGAGAATATTAAATTTTTAGAGTCATACATGAATGTACAAATCAAAAAACTGGCCAATTCTATGAAATCTTTACAAGTTTACATAGTCCAGGAAGTTCAAACACTAGGAGAAACAATAGTGAATATATTACAGGCCTTAGAAGACCTTCAATCTGATACATCAGAATCAGAGATACAAACAACAGATAATGAAAGAGGTTTAAACTTACCTACACTTTTCAGACATGAGAGAGACCTTCCTAAGATTGTTATGCCCTCTCTTGTGTTTTTTCCCCAGTGACTATGACTGAAAAAAACAGCAGTAACAACACACACACACACACACACACACACACATACACAAATGGCTTCATTACATATCAGTGGGAACTGATACAGCTAAAAGATTTAAAAGGCATTAAAGAGGCTGTTGTCTCTTATGGCATGCATTCAATATATCAGGGAGTTATTAAACTCATGGGCAAGTATGAATAGGGTGACCCCTAAGGATTGGGGCCATCTAATATCAGTGGTACTTGAAAATTTGTCTCAAATACAATGGATGGCTTTATGGTGGGAAGAAGAAAATGCCTTTGAGCTTCAAGGCTTAAAGAAAGGCTATGAAGCTCCCCAAGATAAGTGAGGGTTTTTACACTGACTCACAGTCTCAGGCTGCATATGATGAACACATCGTGTCTTTATGCTGTCTCTGGGGTCGTAATCTATTGCAGCAATGGAATACCCAGATGAACATTCCTTCAGTATCAGATATGAATCATGAACAATCTCTTTGTGGTAGAAAAAATATTGTAAGGCACTACAGAAAATAAATACCAACCATCCATCCAGGATGTACATAAACAGAATATGAATGCCAAACCTACAGAGGAACCAAAAGCCCGACCCTTAAAATGGCTAATGGAAGAAACTGTTTGGGTAGGGCAATGGCCTTTGGCCTCTGTGAAGCTAGAGGCTTTAGAAAAACTGGTTCCAGAACAGCTAAATGCTGGACATATCGAAGAATCTACCAGCACTTGTATTTGTTATCAAAAACAAATCTGGTAAATAGAAAATGCTTATAGACTGGAGAGCCATCAATAAAGTCATTCAACTTATGGGCTCTCTACAGGTTGGGATGCCCTTGCCTTCTCTGATACCTAAAGGATGGCCTGTTGTAGTCATTGATCTAAAAGATTGTTTCTTCACTACACCTTTACAAGAAAAAGACAGGGAAAATTTGCCTTCATGGTGCCAAATTATAACAATTCTCAGACACTTAAGAGATATCAGTGGGAGCTTTTGCCACAGGGAATATTTAATATTCTCAACCTGTGACAATATTTTGTGCAAAAACCTTTGGAAACAATTCACAATCAATTTCCACAATGTATAATTTAGCAATATATGGATGATATATTGTTGGCTGATATAGAAGAAAGGAACATTGGAAAAGATGTTTGAGACAGTAAAGGAAATTTTACCTCACTGGTGATTATGGATTGCCCCTGGAAAAAAAATCAAAGAGATTCTATCCGTTATTTAGGTTATAAAATAGACCTGCAAAAGGTATAGACCACAAAAAGTACAGATCAGGAGAGATTGTTACCAGACTCTTAATGATCTTCAAAAATTACTAGGAGAGATTTCTCAACTACAGACAATTATTGGAGTAAAAGGCCATGATTTAAAAACATCTGAAAATGGCCCTAAAGGGGGTCAAGGACTTAAATAGTCCATGAATATTATCTGCTGAAGCTGAAAAAGAATTAGAATGGTTATAAAAGAGAATACTAGAAGCTCACATGGACTGTGTGGATCTAGAACTAGGCTGTATTCTGGTTATTTTACCATATAGAGAATACTCCTCAGGGATTTTGATGCAGAGGGAAGATAGGTTAGAATGGATATTTCTGTCACATAAGCAGAATAAAAAACTGAAGACATATATATATATATATATATATATATATATATATGATTTGGTTTCTAAAGGCAAATTAAGGCTTCATCTCATAACTGGAATGAACCCAACAGAAATTATAATATCTTTAACTAATGAGAAAATTTCCTCCTTATGGAAAGATAATGAATATTGGCAAAGGGCTTGCAGTAACTTTTTGGGAATGGTTAGCAACAATTATCCCAAAACTGAGACAATCAAATTCATAGAGAAAACAATAAGGATCCTTCCACATATTGTAAGAAAAACACCAATATCTGGAGCCCCTATATTCTACACTGAGGAAAAAAAATCAGGTAAAGCAGGATATAAATCAGGAAATAAATGTAAAATAGTTCAAAGTTCTTATAACTCCACACAAAAGTCAGAGTTGTGTGACATTCTCATTGTACTTAAGGATTTTAAAGAGCCTCTCAATATAGTTACTGACTCTCAATATGCATAGAGAGTTGTTTTACTCCTTGAGATCACTGAATTCATTCCTAATGATATGGAATTAACTTCATTGTTTATACAGTTACAAGAACAATCAGGAATAGGACTTTTCTTGTATATATAGCACACATCAGGTCTTCCAGGTCCTCTAGCAGAAAACAATGATGATATTGATCGTTTATTAATAGAAATGTGTTAGAATCCTCAGAATTTCATTAAAAAACACCATGTAAATAGTAAAGGCTTAAAGAAGGATTTTTTTCATCACTTGGTAACAAGCCAAAGGAATAGTAAAAAACTGTCCTATCTGTTCATTATATAATTAAGCTCCCTTACCAGAAGGCAATATCCCCAAAGGCATACACAGAAATGAAATTTGGAAAATGGATGTGTTTCATTTCCCAGAATTTGGAAATTTAAAATATGTGCACCATACAATTTTTCATGGTTTCAATAGGCCACTGCTCTTAATTCTGAAAAGGCTGAATCTGTATACCTGCACAAATAAAAACTGACAATATTCCAGCATATGTTTCCAGCAAATTGGAACAGTTTTTTAAATATTATAACATAAAGCACATAACTGGCATATCGTACAATCCCACAGGACAAGCAGTGGTTGAGAGAACTAACCGCACTTTAAAAGAAATGCTCTATAAAGAGGCAGGGGGGAACAAAAACTCCAAAACACAGATTACATAATACTGTATTAACACTAAACTTTCTTAATGATAATCAAATAGCTGCAGAAAGACACTGGATTACAGAAAAAAAAACTTATGAACTATGTCAGCCGGTGTACTTCAAAGATGTATTGACCTAGGTATGGAAACCAGGATATTTGTTATGTTGGGGAAGAGGTTTCACCTTTGTTTCCACAGGAGCAAAAAAAGCTTTGGATTCCATCAAAATTAACCAAGATTTGGTTCTAACAGGAGAAACCTCTGGATGAGGAAAGATGACAGGTCATCCACCAAGTTATATCCCACAAGTTGCATGGAGATCTCACAAAGGCAAGGGAAGTGTTTTGTTCTTGTCTCAAAAGAAAAACCCATCTCCCAAAAGCAAAAAGACACTGAGCATCTGCATATCTAAAGTAGAGAGGATAGCTATCAAAAAAGAACCTTCAAACAAAGAAGAATCTGATATTTGGTACCAATGTCTGATTCTCATGACCTGTATCCTTACAAAAATCTATTTCTCTTTACTTCTTAGTACTCTGTTAGTCCCAATTCACTTAAACCAATGCTTGCTTTGGAGTTGGGTTTGGTTCTCTGCCTCTAAATCCAAGCATGTTGCTAAAATAAAATTCAGAGTTTCTGTATTATATCAAGAAGCCAATTGATGTAAGGCAGAAGAAAACAAAATCGAGGGACTGTCATTTGTCTAACCTTAGTTCTTTATTTGAAAGCCTAATTTCCCTCATATTTATTATCTTCCTTATTTTTGCCTTTCCTGGTATGCATACTTATAAACGTTGAAATTTCTGTATTGACATTAATGTTAAAGTCCTCCACAGAGAACAAAACATTTTCTAACAGCAATCTTTGAACTCTCTGGAAAAAAAAATGGGACCCCACTTCATCGATTCCACCTGATTCAACTTGATGCATCTGAACTGACAATTACTACCCTAAAACTAGTTTGGTACTACATCACTCTAGACAACTTCAGACTAGCTAGCTGATATGCTGCACCGTCTTATAACACTCTGGCCAGAACTTCAGATAAGAACTTAAATCAAGCATCTCCCACCGAACAAAGGCTGGGTACAATGTTGTAGCTAAAGAGACTTTCACTACTTAGAAATTTTCTTCCGGGCGGTGGTGGCGATTGCCTTTAATCCCAGCACTCGGGAGGCAAAGGCAGCTGGATCTCTGTGAGTTCGAGGCCGGGCTGGACCAACAGCCTCCAAAACAATACAGAGAAACCCTGTCTCGTAAAAAAACAAAAAAAATATTTTCTTCCTACAGGATCTTATGAGATTGTCGGCCCATTTCAGCAGGAAGTAATTCTAAGAATACTATGCCCCCTTTCCCTACTCTTGACACTAAGGGATAATTTACACCTGTTTACACCTGTTTAGGGTTAGTTTTCAATTGTTTAGGGTTGGGATTGGAAGACTTGGGCATCTCTTTCAGATAAGTTTAGGGTTTAGATGGGATAGATATGCTTAGGATGGGATATAGGTAGATTATTATATCTTCTGGTGATTTATAATTTGTTTATCACAATTTGTCATACTGTGTAAGGTCTTTCTATTCACAATGTTTGATGCATAAATATCCTTATCATCATATATATATATACATATATATGCTTTATATATGTTTAAGATGTTTTGTATATTGACACAATTTAGTTTTATTTCAAGTCTAATTCTTTTCTTTAGACTGAAAGGGAAATTGTAGGGAAAGACCGAAGCACCTATGCCGCTGACCATGCCTGCTACAGGTGTGTATGGGCATGTGGAATAAAGGGCTGAGGATAGAGTCACTCACTCACTTTTTTGGGTTCAAGCCATGCCTCAGAAAGCTGTAGAGACTAACCTGGGTTTTCAGTTTCTCTTGTAAATAATTTCCCACAATAAATAGCCCGTAATACCCTTATCCTGTGTATGATTGTATTTCCTTATTAGACAGGCATGGCATGGCTCTGGATCTGGAGCTGAGAATGTTCATCTAATCCACCTGTAAGAGACAGAGAAAGACTTTGAAGCCTACTGCCAGTGACATATGTCAGCCAATGCAGCCACACCTCTCAATCCTTCCAAAGAAGCTCACTAATTGAGAACAAAATATGCAAATATGAGAGTCGGGGGGGGCATTATCTCTAATACGACTTGACCACTTTGCTCTGTCTGGCTTGAATGTGTGCTGGCCTTGTGTATGCAGTTTCTATGAGTTTGTGTGTGCATTAACCACTTTGTATCAGAAAGACACTGCTTCCTTGGAGTCATCTGACACCTGTGGCTCTTAGAATCTTTCTGCCTCCTCTTCTGCATAGTTCCCTGAATCCCAAGGGGGGAATGAAGACATACTTTTAGGATTGAGTGTTCCAAAATTTCTCACTCTCTGTGTACTAGTTGGATATGGGTCTGTTTTTCAGTTCCCATTTATTGTAAGAGGACATTTCTCTGATGATGGCTGATGAAGGCACTAATTATGGGTAAGTCAGATTATCATTAGCAGTTATTTTATTGTTATGCTCCTTTAGCAGAAAAACGGCATTTGGTTTTCCGCTATTCTCATGATCTATCAAGTCTTGGGTCCTTGGTCACCTTGGCAGAACCTGGGCAGTGTTGGGCATTGTTCTATATTATGGAGTCAGAGTTAAGTCCAAGCAGAGAGTGGTTGATTACTCTTTAACATACTGTAGGATTTGTAGCTGGACTGTTTACCCTTTTTCCTCTGGTAGCATATAGGTACCTTTTTATAACCATGCACACTAGTCAGTAAGGGTGTGAAGCCTCTAGTTTGATTTCCCCATGTTCAACCTTACCATCTCTTTGTGGACAACAATTAATAGCCTTCATGATAGACTGAAATGTATGGTGGTTTCCATATAACCCCTTTTGGCAATTACTCAACTAGATGTGACCCATTTCTGGAGGCTTCACTTGATGTTGACTGGTGTCTCACTGGGGCATTGTCTTCTCTATTAGGTGACTCCATTTATATTTCTTTTATATATATATTGCTTATATATTTGTTATATACATATTGCTTCTACAGTGGTATGTTTTCATGTTGTCCCTCCATGTATTGCCTGCCTTATTCCTCTTTTCCTTCCTCTTCCCCACTTAATCCTCCTAGACCAGTCTCCCTCATGTCTCTTGGCTATGGGGACCCTGGGTCTCTACCAAAAGATGGAGTGCCTAGTCGATAGAATTAAAGTGGAAGGAGGGAAACTTGCAAACAGGGTGATAGAGGGGTAAGGGGGAGCTGGAGAGACAGCAATGAAGGAGAGAAGGATTGTGTGAATTTTCTACCTGAGCCTCAGTCCAGGGATCCCTGGTAGAAAGTGTTTCTAAATATTGGTAGCTTGCAAGAAGGAATGGAGAAGGGCTAAGAGGGAACACTGAGAAGGTCTGTAGGAAAGAACTAAGCTGGGACAAATCCAAGAGGTGGTTGGATACCCAGGGAATGGAAGTGGGGTGGGAAGAGAGTAATAAATTGCATACATAAGAGGATAAATCTTTTGCAAAATTCTTTGTGAACATGTAAACAAATTTTTCACTAAGAAGAAAAATGTAGAGATTTAGTTGCCATGTCACCTAGTATGGCCACTTAAAATGTTTGTGACTACTGCTAAAAATTCTTCCAAAGAGACTATTGAAATTCCATTTCCAATAGTGAATCAGACATGGAGTTTCAAAGTTTCTCTATTGTTTGTCATTTTTCATGGGATGGCACTGGAACTGGGGAAGGGGGATAGAGAGCACTTCCTTTTGTTAACTTAATTATAGTACATTTTCCTCTCTGTTGGGAAAATATTTGCCTTCTCATTTTAATTTGAAGTTTCAATTTAAATTAATATACACATTTTCATGTTATTTCCTTTTTAAAATTAGAAACAAACTTGTTTAACATGTCAATCTCAGTTGCCTCTCCCTCCCACTCTCCCTTGCCCCCCACTGACCTCCTAACCCATCCCCTTTCTGCTTCCCTGGGAGGATGAGCATGCGGCATCGTCAAAGTCTGTCATATCATTTGGAGCAGGGCCTAGAACCTTCACAGTGTGTCTAGGCTGAGAGAGTATCCCTCTGTGTGGAATGGGCTCCCAGATTCCATCCATACACTAGGGATAAATACTGATCAACTGCCAGAGGCCCCCTAGATTGTCCAGGCTTCCAAACTCACACCCAATTTCAGGGGGTCTGAGTTGGTCTGATGCTGGTTTCCCAGCTCTCAGTCTGGGGTCCATGAGCAACCCCCTTGTTCAGGTCAGCTGTTTCTGTGGGTTTTTCCAGCCTGGTCTTGACTTTTGCTCATCGATCCCCCTTCTCTATAACTGGGTTCCAGGAGTTCAATTCAGTGTTTAGCCGTGGATGTCTGCTTCTGCTTCCATCAGCTACTTGATGAAGGCTTTATGATGGCATATAGTCATCAGTCTCACTGTCGGGGAAGGGCATTTAAGGTAGCCCCTCCACTATTTCTTAGTTTAGATTCTTAGTTGGGGTCATCCTTGTAGATGTTGTAGAATTTCCCTAGTGCCAGATTTGTCTTTAAACCTATAGAGGCTCCCTGTATTATGATATCTCTTTTTTTGCTCTCCTCTGTTTTTCCCCTGACTCAATCATCCTGCTCCCTCATGTCCTCCTCTCCCCTCCTCTTCTCCCCTTTGCTTTCACCTAATTCACTCTCCAATCCTCCCATGCTCCCAATTTGCTCAGGAGATCTTGTCTCTTTTCCCTTCTCCAAGGGACAATGTATGTCTCTCTCAGGGTCGTCCTAGTTTCTTAGCTTCTCTATCTGTGTGAATTGTAGACTGTAATACTTTGCTCTATGTCTAAAATCCATATATAAGTGAGTATGTACCATATTTGTCTTTTTGTTACTGGGTAACCTCACTGACTGTGCATCTTTTGGGTAGACGTCTAAGAGTGGAATTGCTGTATTTTGTGGTAGACTGATTCTCTTGCTGAAGAACCTCCATATTGATTTCCAAAGTGACAATACGATTTGTTAGTATTTTATTGATGATTCTTGCATCACTGTTCATGAGGGATGTTGGTCTGTATTTCTCTTTCTTAGTTGTGTCTTTGTGTGGCTTGGGTGCCAAGGTATTTTCAGCCTCATAAAAAGAGTTTGCCCATGAACCTTCTGCTTCTATTGTGTGGTACAATTTGAGGATTGTTGATATTAGCTCTTCTTTTAATTTCTGGTAGAATTCTGCACTGAAACATCTGGGCCTTGTTTTTTTTGTTTTTTGTTTTTTGTTTTTTTTGCTTGGGAGAATTTGGTGACTGTTTCTATTTCATTAGGGGTTATAGGTCTGTTTTAACTGCTTATCTGTTCTTGATTGAATTTTGGTAAGTGATAACAATCTAGAAAATTGTCCATTTCCTTTAAATTTTTGAGTTTTGAGGAGTACGGGTTTTCAAAGTATGACCTGAGTAATGTCTGGGTTTCCTCAGTGTCCCTTGTTATGTCCCCATTTTCATTTCTGATTTTGTTAATTTGCATATTCTCTGTCTGCCATTTTGTTACTTCAGATAAAAGTTTGTTTACCTTGTTGATTTTCTTGAAGGACCAACTCTTCATTACATTAGTTCTTTGTATTGTGTTCTTTGCTTTTATTTTATTGATTTCAGCCCTCAATTTGATTACTTCCTAGTGTCTACTCCTCTGGGATGAGTTTGCTTCTTTTTGTTCTAGAAGTTTCATGTGTTCTGTTAATTCTCTAGTGTGACTATTCTCCAGTTTCTTCATGTGGGCACTTAGTGCTATGAACTTTCCTATTTAGTACTGCTTTCAAATTGTCCCATAAGTTTGTGTATGTTGTGTCTTCATTTTCATTGAATTCAAGAAATATCTTTCCTAATTTCTTCCTTGACCCAGGAATGCTGGATTAAGGCATTATTTTCCATAAGTTTGTAGGGTTTCTGTAGTTTGTGTTGTTGTTGAATTCTAACTTTAAAACTTGGTGACCTGATAAGATACAGGGGATTATTTCAATTTTTTTTGTATCTGTTGAGGTTTGCTTTGTTGCTGAATATGTGGTCAATTTTAGAAAATGTTCCATATGGCCCTGAGAAGAAAGTATATTCTTTTATGTTTGGATGGAGTATTCTATAGATGTCTGTTAAACCCAATTGGGTCATAACTTCTGTTAATTCTATTGCTTCTTTGTTAAGTTTCTGTCTGGTGGTCCTGTCTAGTCGTGAGAACAGTGTGTTGAAATCTTGCACTATACATGTGTGAGGTTTTATATGTGATTCGAGTTTTAGTAATGTTTCTTTTACTAATTTGGGTGCCTTTGTATTTGGGTCATAGATGTTCATATTTGAGACTTCTTCCTGATAGATTTTTCCTGTGAAAAATATGAAATGACCTTCTTCCTCTCTTTTGATTGATTTTAGTTTGAAGTCTAATTTTTATATATTAGGATAGCTATACCAGTTTGTTTCTTGGTCAATTTGATTGGAAACTCTCATCCCAATCATTTACTATGAGGCAATGTCTATCATTGAAATTGAGTTTTGCTTCTTGTATGCAGTCGAAGAATGGATTCGGTCTTCATATCCTTTCTATTAGCTGGTGTCTTTTTATAGTTGAGTTCATTCCATTGACATTGAGGGAAATTGAAGCCCATTGAGTGTTAATTCTTGTTTGCTTTGGATTTGTTGGTAGTATTATATGTGGATTTACTCTGCTTTTTCTTTTGACTTGTGGTAAAGTGGGTGTATCTATTGCCTACATTTTTGTGAGTGTAGTTAACTTTCTTAGGTTGGAGTTTTCCTTTCAGTACTGTGTAGGACTGGATTAGTTGGTATTAATTGTTTAAATTTGGTTTTGTCATGGAATATCTTGTTTTCTCCATCTATAGTGATTGAAAGCTTTGCTGGCTATAGTAGTCTGGGCTGGTGTCCATTTTCTCTTGGTGTTTGTTGAATATATAACCAGAACTTTCTGGTTTTCGGAGTTTCCATGGAGAAGTCTGGTGTAATTCTGATAGATTTGCCTTTATATGTTACTTGACATTTTTCTTTGCTGCTCTTAATTTTCTTTCTTTATTCTGTATGTTTGGGGTTTTGATTATTATGTGGCAAGGAGACTCTTTTTGTGGTCCACTCTATTTGGTGTTCACTAAGCTTGTACTTTCATTGGCATGTCTTTATTTAGGTTGGGAAAGTTTTCTTCTATGATTTTGTTGAATATGTTTTCTGCACCTTTGAGTTGGGTTTCTTCACCTTCTTTTATACCTATTATTCTTAGTTTTGGCCTTTTCATGGAGTCCCATATTTTCTGCATATTTTGTGTTAGGGATTTGTTGAATTTAAGATTTTCTTTGGCTGATTAATCTATTTTTCATAGTGTATCTTCAACACTTGAGATTCTCTCTTCCGTCTCTTGAATTCCTTTTGTTATGCTTACATCTGTAGTTCCTGATCATTTACCTAGATTTTCTAATTCCAGCATTTCTTCTGTCTGTGTCTTTTTTGTTGTTGTTTACTGTCTCTATTTCAGCTTTCAACCCTCTCACTGTTTGAATTGCTTCTTGCAATTTTCATTTGTCTTTTCCTCCATTTCTTGAATATTTTGTTTGTATTTTCGTCCATTTCTTTAAATGGTTTTCTAATTTCCTCTTGTAGGGTCTCTATCATCTTCATGAAGTTGTTTTTAAGGTCATTCTCTTCTACTTTATCTGTTTTGAGATGTTCAGGTCTTGCTGGTGTGCAGTTCCTAGACTCAGATGGAATCACATTTGTTTTTCTGTTGTTGAATGTGTTCTTATATTTTTGTCTTCCCATCCCTTCTTCCAGTGGATAGAGGTGGGGTCTCTTCCTCTGGTGGTAGGTATGGGTCCAGGTTCTCTTTCAGTGGATACAAGCAGGTCTAATACTCTGATGGGTCTCATGATGGGTTCAGGTTTCTCTGAGACACTCCCTCTCCCAGTGGGTGGAGGTGAGACTAGCACTGTGATGTCAGCCGACTCTGAACGACTTTATCTTCCTGGGGAGGGTTGACCTTCCCACAATCCTCAGGTCAGGAGATCCCAAAGATGGTAAGCAGAAGTCAGGCCTGAGACAGGGTCCCATTCTCTCCTTTCTCGAGTGGGAGCAGGACTAGCACAGTGATGTCAGTAGATTCTGGGTTTCTTGGTTCACTGGGTCAAGTCATCCTGCCTGCAGTCCCCATTCCAGGATATCTCCAATTTTTCATATTACTAAAGTTGGTGATTTGAAGAGGAGTGACCACCATAGACTTATATGTTTGAATGCTTGTTTATTAGGGACTATTGCTACTTCACAGCAATTAAGAGGTTGTGGCTTGTTAGTGTGGCCTTGTTGGAGGAAGTGTGCCACTGGGGGTAGAGACAACCCCAGTGTCTCTGCATTCTTGCTGCCTGTCAATTTAGATGTAGATCTTTCAGCTACTTCTCCTACACAATGTCTGTCTGCCTGCTGACATGCTTCCCATCATGGTGATAATGGACTAAACCTTTGAAACTGTAAGAAAGCCTCAGGTAAATGTCTTTCTTCTTTAACAGTTGCTATGATAATGGTGTTTCTTCACAGCAAGAGAATAATTGACTTAGAAACAAATCAATGTAAATAATTCCTCCTTCTGCTATATTCTTATTAACACATAGAAAACTTTACTAATACTTATGTTTTTTATATTTATTGAAAATATATTATATTTATTGAAAATATATTATATTTATTGACTATTAATGTTTATCTTTTTAAATAGTTAATATTCATACTAGTTGAATGAATTAAGAGCTTAATTACTTTGCAATTAATGTATTTTGTTTTCCAATAAAAATATTTAAGCCTCTCAGCTTTCCTTTTGTCCTATATTATTTACACTTCTCAGTTTCAGTATGCAGCTCTTTCTCATGGCCATTCTTCTCTCTCTCTCTCTCTCTCTCTCTCTCTCTCTCTCTGTGTATGTATATATATATGCATACATATATATCTACTTTTAATTTCTTCCTTAATTTAAGTGCTAGAAGGATGTTTGATTTCTTTCTAAGAAGACATACAACATGTATATAAACCCAGGCATGGCTCTATGCTTTAATATATATATGTACATAGTTATTGTTCACAAATAACACAGTATTAACTTATAATTCACTTTAAAGAAGCATTATAAAATTAGTCTTGTGTTAGCAAAGTTAAATGTTAATTAAGTTTCACTTCAATGGGAATAAGGTGATGAATATTACCTCAGAATATCTAGCAATGAAAACTGCACTACTCTATACATAAAGATTTTGAGTTTTACCCAAGAAGAAGAGAGTAAGCTTAATCATTTGGCTCAACAGTAAAAAGTGTTTTCACTCTTTTCTTCCTATATTTAACACAACTATCATTAGTAACTATAATGGGTATATTTCATTGATTTTGACATTTTTCCTGTCCATAAATATTTTATTTACAGAACAAAAATATTTTCTATCTTGTCATTTGTATCATTTCATCTTACATTTTTCCTTTTTATTTAAACTAGTAACAATATTATTTTACATATCAATCCCAGTTCCCTCTCCCTCCCATCCTTCCATGTTCCCCACTGACCCCCCAAATACATCCATCCCTCTTCTGCTCCCCAGGGAGGGTAAGGCCTTCAATGGGAGAATCATCAAAATCTGTCACATCAATTGGGGAAGGGCCTAGGTCCTATCACATATGTCTAGGCTGAGAGAGTATCGTTCTATGGGGAATGGACTCTCAAAGTCCATTTGTGTACTAGGGATAAATACTGACTCCACTACCAGAGGCCTCATAGACTTCCCAGGCCTCCTGACTGACACACAAATGGAGGGGGCTATTTCTGTCCTATGCTGATTCCCCATCTGTCAGATTGATATCTGTGAGCTCCCACTTGCTCAGGTCAGCTGTTTCTGTGGGTTTCCCCTGTCTGGTCTTGACACCTTTGCTCATCACTCCTACCTCTCTATAACTGGATTCCAGGAGTTTGGCTCAGTGCAAATAACACATCCATGTAGTCACACAGATTGCAATAACTTAAGCTTTGGGCCTTTGTCTTTCTAATAGTTTACATTACCATCATTTACTTTTAGTCTTTTCTTTGAAGGAAGATATATTTTCCCTTGAAGTTTGAAGAAGTCAACAGTACAATGCAAGGACATGACTCTCCAAATAAATGCAAGCAGCTGAATTTGTACATCCATGAAAACTGCTGTAGGGTCAGGGATTCTCTAAATCAATGTTCCAGGAAATGCAATGTTCACTTAGAGAATAATTACAAAGTTGTACACCTTGAAGCCTTATGTAAATGAAAACTCAACCATAACTGTGGTGTTTGTCTGGTAAATTTAACATGAAGTATTTAACCTAACAATGAGAGGAGATGATGGTGACAGCATTTACTGCCATCCAGACAATGCCCTTCATATTCTTTTATAGTAGCAATCCCATTTCCCCATGACCTCAATAGGTAAACCACCCCCCTAATAATGCAAACCCTTCTTTGCACACGCATAGAACAGCTACAAAGGGGGTAGTATTTGGAATGCAGATGGCTTAGAACATTTGATTTCTGAGTAAACATGACTTTTTTTTTTGGCTTTTTTCCTTTAATTTCCCTTTGAAGGCCTAAGTAATTTTTGACTGTTGTTATTCCAATATTCATTTGAGTCAGTCCTCCAAAAGATCTCCCATTCTATTGACAGTATATCTCTCAGGTTTTCTTTTCTGAGCTCAACCCTGGCTGTGAATGTGACCATATTCTGCCAGTATGGAAACAATAGAGTGGGAGAGGAGCCCCTGACTCAACTATGCTGAAACCAGTTCTCCACTTAGTTATACTATAACTTGTCCTACTGCTGTATTTGTTGGCTATGACTTTTCTATGACTCCCTTTTGGAAGGAGCCATTTTTTTCTAGCTTTTTGAAAATTTAAATTACAAGCAATCTTGTTTTCCATATCAATCCCAGTTCCCTCTTCCTCCCATCCTCCCATGTCCCCCACCAACCCCCAGTCCCTCCCTCCTTCTTTTCCCCAGGGAGGATGAGGCCTTCCATGGGAGATCATCAAAGTTTGTCACATCATATGGGGCAGGGCCTAGGCCCTCCCCCATGTGTCTAGGATGAAAGAATATACCTATATGGGTTATGGGCTCCCAAAATCCATTTATACACTAGGGATAAATACCTTTCCACTACCAGAGGCCCCATAGACTGCCCAGGCCTCCTAACTGACACCCATGTTCAGGGGGCCTGATTCAGGCTTATGCTGGTTTCCCAGCTGTCAGTCTGTGGTCCATGAGGTCACCCTTGTTCAGTTCCACTGTTTCTGTAGGTATCTCCAGCATGGTTGAATCCCTTTGTTCATCATTCCTCCCTCTCTTCAACTGGATTCCAGGAGTTCAGCTCAGTGTTTAGTTGTGATTGTCGGCTTCTGTTTCCATCAGCTACTGGATGAAGACTCTAGGATGGCATAAGGCAGTTATCATTCTCATTATAGGGGAATGGCATTTAATGTAGCCTCTCCACTATTTCATAGATTCTTAGTTGGGGTCTTCCTTGTAGATGTCATGATATTTCCCTAGTGCTAGATTTTTCTTTAAACCTACAATGGCTCCCTGTACTAAAATGCCTCTTTTCTCGCTCTCCACTATTCTTCCCTGACTCAATCTTCCTGCTCCCTCATGTCTTAATCCTTTGCAAATATCCTAAATTTAAAATTCATTTAATAGTTTCAAAATATCATGAGATTTTTCATTTGCATATAGAGAGTATTAAAATATATCCCAGAATAAAGTTATTATGGAGGGATTATATTTTATGTGGCTAAAAAGATTCTAAGTAATTTATATAGCTTCAATCCTAACTTTATATAATTTTAGCTTCTTTGTCAAAAATCAAGTGTTCATAAGTGTGTGGGCTAATATCAGCATTTTCAATTCAATTCCATTGGTCTACACATCTATTTTGTGCCAATACCAAGCTATTTTCAGGACTAAAGCTCCATAATAGAGCTTGAGTTGAGGGTTGGTGATGCCTTTAGAAGTTCTTTTATTGTACAGGTTTATTTGGCTATCCTGGGTCTTTTGT
Organism: Mesocricetus auratus; assembly: GCF_017639785.1. Lineage (NCBI taxonomy): Eukaryota > Metazoa > Chordata > Mammalia > Rodentia > Cricetidae > Mesocricetus > Mesocricetus auratus. The sequence goes on from NW_024429201.1 coordinate 32,899,822, forward strand.
TTTTCCATATAAAGTTGATTATTGGTTTTTCAAGGACAGTGAAGATTTGTGCCAGTATTTTGATGAAGATTGCAATGAATCAGTACATTGCTTTTGGCAAGATTGTCATTTTTACAGTGTGGATCCTACCTATCCAAGCACATGGGAGATCTTTCTATTTTCTTGTATCTTTTTAATTTCTTTCTTTAAAGACCCAAAGTTCTTGCTTGCTATACAGGTCTTTCACTTGTTTGGGCAGTGTTACCCCAAAATATTTTATGTTGTTTTTGGCTATTGTAAGGGTAATGTTTCTCTGATTTCTTTCTCAGCCCATTTATCATCTGTATATAGCAGGGCTACTGATTTTTTACAAAAAAAGCTAAAATTACACAATGGAAATAAGAAAGCATCTTCAACAAATGGCACTGAAATAACTGGATGCTGGCATGTAGAATACTGCAAATAGATCCATGTCTCTTGACATGCACAAAACTTAAGTCAAAATGAATCAAAAACCTCAACATAAATCCAGCAACACTGAACCTCTTAGAAGAGAAAATGGGAAGTACACTTGAATGAACTGGTACAGGGGACCACTTCCTGAACATAACACCAGTAGCACACACACTAAGATTGACAATTAATAAATGGACCTCCTGAAACTGAGAAGCTTCTGTAAGGCAAAAGACACAGTCAACAAGACAAAAGGGCAGCCCACAGAATGGGAAAAGATATTCAGTATCCCCACTTCTGACAGAGGGCTGATCTCCAAAATTTACACAGAACTCAAGAAGCAAGTCTCCAAAACACCAGAGGATCCAATTAAAAAGTTGGCTACAGAGCTAAATTTTCAATAGAGTATTCTCAATAGAGTAGTATAAGTTACCTCAGAGACACTTAAGAAAGTATTCAACATCATTAACCATTAGGGAAATGCAAATCAAAACAACTCTGAGATACCATTTTACTCCTGTCAGAATGGCTAAAATCAAAAATAGCAATGACAGTTTATGCTGGAGAGGTTGTGGAGAAAGAGGAACACTCCTGTACTGCTGGTGGGAGTGACAATTCATACAGCCACTTTGGAAATCAGTATGGAGATTCCTCATGAAAACAGGAATCTGATGCTGTAATGATAAATGGCACACTTACTGAAAGTAAAACTAAGTATTTATTGTAGAAATTACTCACAAGATACCAAACAAGTAACCCAGATGAGCCGAGTAGTTTTCTGCCACCGAACTGGAAGCCGAAACCCGGAAAAAGAGACCAAGACTTCCGTTGTTCAATCTTTTATACCTTTCCCCATAATCCCCTAGCCATGCCCAAAAGTGGGCCTGGCTAGTGACATAGTTCACCGCCTACATCTGTATACGTCTTTACGTCCGTCCATATACGTCTTTAGTCATGCCTAAAGTGGGTGTGGTTAGCGGTGTGGTAAACTGCTCTTTCATTACCTCATCTGTATGCACCTCTAGTAAGTCACATGGCTAATGGCAGCACATGGCTTCCTCCTACAATTCCCCTTTTTGTCGAAAAAGGATATTTAAACTTAAAACAACTAACTTGTGTCAATGAACAAAATGTATCAAACATCTATGCCATCTAAACCTAAATTTATCTGAAAGAAACACCCAAGTCTGAACACCTCCTTCCAATCCCAACTCTAAAATAATTGAGAACTAACACTAACAAGTGTAAACTATCCTATAATATCAATAGTAGGGAGAGGGGGCATGGGATTCTCAAAACTACTTCCTGTTGAGATGGGACGATGATAATCTCATGGGGACCTGTGAGAAGAAAAATTTTAGTATAACAAAATCTTCTGTAGATCAGTCTCTGTTTGGCAGGAGATGCTTGGTTGAAGTTCCTGACTGTAGTTCTAGTGTTGATTGAAGCTCTCGTCTGAAGCTCTGGCCAGATTGTAGAAGATGTGCTGTTTCAGTTCCTTGGTCCGGAGTTGTGTCAAGTGATGTAGTTTCAAGCCAGTTTCAGGATAGTGCTTGTCAGGTGGAGTCGATGATGTGGGGCAGTTCAGATGCCTCCAGTCGAATCAGATGAAGTCAAGGAAGTTGATCCTCATTCTCTTTCTGAAGCAGTTGAAGATTGCTGTCAGGAAATCCCTTCTCTGGAAAACACAAACATTAATGTTAACAAAGAAATATTTTATCTTTTATATGTATGCATACCAGAAGAGGTGACAATAGGGAAGATGGTAAACATGAAGGAAATTAGACTTTTCAGAAAAAGAAATCCAAAGATAAAAGTCCCTAATTTCATAATTTTATTTTCTTTTGTCTAATATCAATGGCTCTTTGATATAATACAGAAATTATGAATTTTATTTAAATAATATGCTTGGCCAGGTGGTGGTGGCGCACACCTTTAATCCCAACACTCAGGAGGCAGAGGCAGGCAGATCTCTGTGAGTTTGAGGCCAGGCTGGACTGACGGCCTCCAAAACAATACAGAGAAACCCTGTCTCATAAAACCAAAAAAAAAAATAATGATATGCTTGAATTTAGAGTACGAGAGCCAATCCAACTCCAAAGCCAGCTTCACTTAAAAGAATGGGGACTGAAATATGTGAAGAAACAAAGAAAAAAGGGTACAGTGAAAAACAATATAGAGAGGTTTAGACTTTGATGCCACACAGTGAGTTATTTATTTGTTTGATGGACCTCAGGGTATATATTCATTCTTCTTCAAGAATCTATATGTCCAGTATTCTTTGCTAAGTTTACCTGTGAAGACAAAAAAAAACAAAAGAAAACAAAACACTTCTCTTTCCTTTTAGGAGGTCACTTTACCCATGGTAGAATATGAATTTGTAGATGAGCTGTTATCTTCCTCCTCCTGAGATGTCTTCTGTTCTGATCGAATCTTAATTAATTTTGATGGAACCCAAAGCTTTTCTTCTCCTGTGGAGACAAAAGCATAAACCCTTCCCTAATGTAACACATATCCTGGTTTCCAGACTGAGGTCATAACATCCTTAAAATACACTGGTTGGTTCAGTTCAGAAGTCTTCTCTGTAGTCCAGTGTCTTTCTGCTGCAGTTTGTCCTTTTTCATCAGCATTAAGAAAATTCAATGTGAGTAAAGCATTATGTAACCTGTGTTTAGGGGTCTTTGTTCTCCCTGGCTGTTTATGAAGCATTTCTTTTAAGGTTCGGTTAGATCTTTCAATCACTGCTTGTCCTGTGGGATTGTAAGGTATACCAGTTACATGTTTTATATTATAATATTTGAAAAATTGTTCCAATTTACTGGAGACATATGTTGAAGCATTGTCAGTTTTTATTGTTTAGGTATACCCATAACAGCCATCACCTCTAAGAGGTGTCTAATAACAGAATCAGCTTTTTCAGAGCTGAGTGCAGTAGCCCATTGGAAGCCTGAGAACGTGTCTATGGTATGGTGTACATATTTCAAACTGCCAAATTCTGGGAAGTGAAATACATCCATTTGCCAAAGTTAATTTCTGTGAATACCTTTAAGATTACAACCTGCTGGTAATGGAGTTTGATTGTAGCAGGAGCAACTGGGGCAAATTCTTACTATTTCTTTGGTTTGTTGCCAGGTGATAGAAAAATCCTTCTTTAAGCCTCTGCTGTTAACATGGTGTTTCTTATGAAATTCTGAAGCTTCCAACACATTACCTACTAATAAAAGATCAATTTCATCATTGCCTTGTGCCAGAGGACCTGGCAGAACTGTATGGGATCTGATGTGTGTTATATATATAGGATGAGTCCTGTTTCTGTTGGTTTCCTGTAATTGTAAAAACAATGAGGTTAATTCTGTACTATCAGGAACAAATTCTGCAGTCTTAATGTGCAAGACAATTCTCTCTGCATACTGAGAATCCGTGACTATATTGAGAGGCTCTGTAAAGTCTTTAAGTACCATGAGAATGGCATATAACTTTCCCTTTTGTACGGAGTTGTAAGGGCTTTGAACTACTTTACTTATATTTCCTGATTTATACCCTGTCTTACCTGATTTGTTTGAACTCCAGAAATAGGTGTTTGCCTCACAATACACGGAAGAATCCAAATTGTTTTCTTTATGAATTTGATTCTCTCTGTTTTGGGGTAGTTATTACTAATAGTTCCCAAAAAGTCACTGCAAGCTATTTGCCAATACTCATTATCCTTCCATAAGGAGGAAATTTCCCCATTCGTTAAAGGTACAATAATTTCAGCAAGGTCTTTCCCAGTCAGTTGGCGAAGCCTTAACTTACCTTTTAATATCAAATCAGAGATCTTTCTATATATGTTTTCAATGTTTTATTATGTTTATTTGGCAGAAATACCCATTCTAGTATGATGTCTTCCCTCTGCATTAATATTCCTGAGGGGTATTCTCTAGATGGTAAAATAACCAGAATACAGTCCAGCTTTGGATCCACACGGTCGACATGTGCGTCTAATATTCTCTTTTCTACCCATTCTAATTCTTTTTCAGCTTCAGCTGATACTACTCGTGGGCTGCTTAGGCCTTTATCTCCTTTTAAATCCATTTTCAGGTGTTTTAAATCATGCCCTTCTACACTGATAATTGTCTGTAATTGAGAGATTTTTCCTAATAGTTTTTGAAGATCATTAAGAATCTGGTAACGATCTCTTGTGATCTGTTCTTTCTGCGGTCTAATTTTCTGAGCATCTATTTTATAACCTAAATAGTTAATAGATTCTCCTCTTTGTATTTTTTCTGGGGCAATTTGTAATCCCCAGCGAGGCAAAGTTTCATTTACTGCTCCAAACATCTTTTCCAAAGTATCCTTATTTGAATCAGATAGTAATATGTCATCCATATAATGACATATAAACTAATGTGGAAATTTTTTACGAATTATTTCTAGAGGTTTATTCACAAAATATTGACACAAAGTTGGGCTATTTAACATACCTTGAGGTAGTACCTTCCACTGGAATCTTTGTACCAGACAGGAATTATTATAGGTAGGTACAGTGAAGGCGAACTTTTCTCTGTCATTTTCTTGTAACGGTATGGTGAAAAAGCAAACTTTTAAGTCTATAACTATAATTGGCCAATCCTTAGGTATTAGAGAAGGTAACAGCATCCCAGGTTGTAGAGACCCTATAGGCTGCATTACCTTGTAGGTGGCTCTAAGATCAGTAACCATTTTCCACTTACCAGACTTCTTCTTGACAACAAAAACAGCTGACTTCCATGCACTAGTTGATTCCTCAACAAGTACAGCATCTAGCTGTTCCTGAACTAACTTCTCCAAAGCCTCTAACTTCTCAGATGTCATAGGCCATTGACCCACCCAGACAGGTTCATCTTTCAGCCATTTTAAGGGTAGAGCTGTTGGTTGCCCTGTAGGTTTGGCACTAGCATCCTGCTTCTGTACAGCCTGTACTTTTGGCATCTGTTTTCTGTACTGCCTTACTATATTATTTCTACCACTAAGAGCTTGTCTATAATTCCTAGCTGATAGAGGAGTAATGTTAACCTTCATATTCCATTGCTGTAAGAGATCACGACCCCAGAAGTTTATAGCAATATCTGCAACATATGGCTTTAACCTTCCTCTTTGTCCTTCTGGCCCAATAAAGTCAATCCATCTAACACTCTGTTTAACTTCAGATAGGGTTCCAATCCCTAAGAATTGAACGTTAACCTCTTTTAAAGCCCAATTTGGGGGCCAGGACTTCTGATTAATGATGGTGATGTCATTTCCGGTGTCCAAAATGCCATTGATCACCATATTATTTACTTTAACTGGTAACTTGGGTCTATGATATTTTATAGAAGTTTGCCAAAATATATGTTTTGTATTTCCTCCTGATAAAATTGATTGATCCTCTGGTGCTAATGTATTATCCAGTATTATCCAGTATTATCCAGTATTATCCATTATATTATATAATAATATAATGTATTATCCAGTGCCGTATTATTTGCAATCTTCTAATTGTCCTGGGAGAGGCTGTCCTCTACTGGCACTGGGAATGACCAGATAATCTTTCTTTTTTGGGCCTATTTGAGGCCCTGATTCCCGTTTCCTGGCTGTAAAGATCTACCTTGTCTATCTGTATTCGACCAGCATTCGTTGGTCCAATGTTTGCTCTTTCCACACCTCCTGCAGAGACCAGAAGGCTGAGGCCTTCTGTTTGATACATTCCTGGTAAAAGCATTATTTCTAGGCATGCGTTGTTTATAGTTCTTACTCAGATGTCCTATTTTACCACAGTTAAAGCATGTGGCATCTTTATGTCTCTTAAAATTTTTGGAGATTGCCTCCCCTAGCCAGGCCTCTATATCATCATGGGTAGGGTATTTGGCATCCTGGTGCCTCCTCAAGCCTGTAGAAATAGCTTCACCTACCCAAGCTCCTGTATCCTGACTTTTACATTCCAGGTTCGCTGTATATAGGACCCATTCCTTCAATGGCGCTGATCTTATTTTTAATGGCCAAATTACCTGCCTGCATTGTGGATTTGCATTTTCATATGCCAACGATTCTATAAGGAGTCACCTAGATTCTGGATCTGCTACTTGTACTTCTATTGCTCTGGATCATCTCTCTTAAAATTCAGTGAACCTTTCCCTTGGATCCTGTACTACCTTGGTATAGGGTTGCATTATCCCTCCTGTTTCACAAACCTTATCCAAGGCATTCAAAGCAGCTGTATGACATAAAGACAACATGTACTCATCATATGCAGACTGAACCTGCGTGTCAGCATAAAGCACCCTCCCCAAGAATCTTGTCTTTGGGTACTTCATGACCGTTGTTTAATTCCTAAATCTCTAAGGCTTTCACCTCTTGCCTCCATAAAGCTCTCCATTGAATTTGACAAGAATTTTCGAGTACTGCCAAGACTAATTGGGCCCAGTCTTTTGTGGTTACTTTATTTACAGTGGCCCATGAGGTTAGGAGCTCTCTGACATAGGGAGAATGAAGACCATATGAAACAATGTCCTCCTTGATTTCTTTCAGATCCTTCATCTGAGCAATGGGACCATTTGATTGCTTTTTCATTGCTGGTTTTTCTGTTACAGATACTGGGAAAACCATAGGTGAATGCATTGCAACCTCAGCATTTGAGAGGTGTTGGAAACTCCTGTCCTGACCTGTTGCCTGTATGTCTGATTCTGAAGTATCAGATTGGATGTCTTCTAAAACCTGCAGTCTCTTCATCATTGTTTCTCTGAGATCTTGAAGTTCTTGGGACAAATAATTTTCTAAGGACATCATGGAATCTTTCATTTTTTTGCATTCATCATTTACAGGTGATTCCAAATATTTAATATTCTCATCCTTAGAAAGTATCTCAATGGCATGTAAACTGCCTTCCAGAATTGACATTCTATCAGCTAGTTTGTCATTGCTCTCAGACATGGAACAATTCTTTTCTGTTAGCATTTCAATCTTATGTTCCAGTCTTTGCAGTTTGCTAGTGAAATCATCAAACATCGAACAGTTTTGTTGGTTAAATGTTTCAACATTATGTTCCACTTTTTCTATTCTATCTGTTGAACACATTTTTCCTTAAAGCAATTCAATTTTGTGTTCTGTCTCTTTAAACCTGCTTGTCAGACCTACATTATCATTTTTAGTATCCTGAATATTTTCTACCAAACCTTCCTTACTATCCTGCAAGGAATTTTGCATTTCCTGAATTCTTTGTAATAGGATTTCCTAACTATCCTGCAATGACCATATGACCTGCATAAGTTTTGCCCTATTTTTGAATCACTTCTTTAGCAAAATTATATTGATTATAAAACTAGTAATCACCGTCGTGGGTAGGAAGTACCTTTCAGGTAGGTCCTCAACCCTTTCTAAAATCTCATCCATACAAAAAAATAAGAAAATTCTTAACATCCTGCATCATAATGTTAATTGACATTGTATAAAGCAGTTAAGTTTGTTACCAGTGGAGTTTTATTCAGGCCGAAATCAGCAGGCTGCCAGTAAAAGAGCACATGGCCGTGAGAGAAATCTCGGAATGCCACCTAACCTTACCGGCAGGTAGAAGGTGCTGGTTCCCAGAGGCAAGATACATGCCTTGCCAAGCGAAGTGGTAGGGAACTTAGTGAAAGGGGAGTCCACGTGTGCCTGGTTGGGCTGAGGAGCAGCTGCTTTTCTGGGTGCCTGGATCCAGATTCTGAAACTTCTGACACCAAATGATGTTGCAACGATAAATGGCACACTTACTGAAAGTAAAACTAAGTATTTATTGTAGAAATTACTCGCAAGATACCAAACAGATGAGCCTAGTAGTTTTCCACTGATGAACTGGAAGCCGCAAAGTTGGGCTATTTAACATACCTTGAGGTAGTACCTTCCACTGGAATCTCTGTACTGGTCGGGACTTATTATAGGTAGGTACAGTGAAGGCGAACTTTTCTCTGTCATTTTCTTGTAATGGTATGGTGAAGAACCAATCTTTAAAGTCTATAACTATAATTGGCCAATCCTTAGGTATTAGAGAAGGTAATGGCATTCCAGGTTGGAGAGACCCCATAGGCTGAATTACCTTGTTGGTGGCTCTAAGATCAGTAACCATTCTCCACTTGCCAGACTTCTTCTTGACAACAAAAACAGGTGAATTCCATGCACTAGTTGATTCCTCAATATGTCCAGCATCTAGCTGTTCCTGAACTAACTTCTCCAAAGCCTCTATCTTCTCAGATGTCATAGGCCATTGACATTGATACAAATTCAAGGTCAATTTTGTGATGTGTATATTTCTCCTATTGATTAAGTATTGTGCTTATACTGATCTTTTAAAATGTAATGCATAATTAAATACAGAGTATAGATAGTACTTATTATTGTCAGAACTTACAGTTAGGTTAGTTAGGTTTTCTAGATATATAGGGATTTATTTGAGATAGATAGGCAGTCTTCAAACTTTTCAAAGACCTTCACAAAATGGGATTTAAAATGGTTTAAGGTTTTTCTTGATAATGAGAAATGTCTGCTCCTGGCATCACCAATTACATCTGAGAGGAAGATGGGCATCGAAGAGACTCATGGAGTTTGCTTTCAACATGGCAAGATTAGCCATTTGGGCAAGAAACTGCTCTTGCCTGGACTGCTTGATTGTTGTTGTATAATCTGGACATGCAGGAACCACAGGAAAGTGACTGCTGAACTCAAACAGTCCTTCAGGGTTCCTGATTCATGGAAGAGTCTACAAGACTTTCTGCAGGACACAGAAAAATGAATGCCAATGCAGATGTACAGTTTGAAATTTCTTGCTTTGCTGAGAAGTCTTCTGGACACATTGTGGCCTATGGGCTGAAGATGGATGCCCCAACATTACAGAGGAACTTCAGGTGACTGTTCAGGTAGCAAGATGTCTCTGTCAATCCTAGTGATTATATATTATCCTTCTGTGGTCTTTGGTGGAGTTGAAGACAGATAGTTATAATTATAGTTTTCCTTAGTTATGATTAAAGATAAGCTAAATATAGGACTTTGGACTCACAAGGATGGCATAGATGATATTTTCTTTAATTCTTGCTAAGGTTGGTCGACAAAATATTGTAACTGTGTTCTTACACGATAACTGTTCTGTTATATATAATTTGATTATGTTAAAGTTAAGACCTTTCTTTTTGATTACACAGAAAAGAGGAGATGATGGGAAAGTCTTGTATATATGTCAATAAAGCACTGATGGCCAATAGGGAAGCAAGATACGTGGGACCAGGAATCAAGGAGTATTCTGGGAAGGAGAAACACAGGGAGTCAAGATGTAACCGCCATAGGGGTAAGAAGCCGGGAAACTTTTCTCCAGTAAGAGAAGTACTTAGATTAACAATTATGGTGTAAATACTTAAGTCAGAGCTAGCCAGTAAGAAACAAGCAAGGCTAACAGCTTCATAATTAATACAGCGTCTTGTGTGTTATTTGGGGACTACAATTCGGCAGAGCCCAGGCAACTCTTGGGGAAAAACCAAGCAGCAGACAAGAAAAAGGCTTCTCTCAACAGACAAATATGGTATGTACTCCTCATATATGAATTTTATACATGGAGCAGGGGAGTGCCAGCCTACAATCCCACAATCAGAGAGTCTGGAAAACAGGGAGGACCCTAAGAGAGATATGCAAACTACCCCAGAGAAGGTGAATGGGACAGGATCTCCTCAGTGGACTTGAAGCATGGGGGAAGGGTAGAAGGAGTTGGAAGAAAGAGAGGGGGAGAAAAGGAGGGGAGAGGAGGACATATAGGAGCAGGAAGTTTGAGTTGGGGGAAGAATAGAGGAGAGCAGGATGAGAGACACCATAATAGAGGGAGTCATTATGGGTTTAAGGAAAGATCTGGCACTAGTGAGATTTCCAGAGATCTACAAGAATGATACCAACTTACAATCTAAGCAATAGTGGAATGGATACCTTAAATGCCTTTCCGTAATAATGAGATTGACGACTACCTTATATGCCATTCTAGAGCCTTCATCCAGTGGCTGATGGAAGCAGAGGCAGACACCTGCAGCTAAACACTGAACTGAACTCATGGAATCTAGTTGCAGAGAGGGAGGAGTGATGAGCAAAGAGGTCAAGACCGGGCTGGTGAAACTCATAAAGGCAGCTGCTGACCTGAACAAGGGGGAGCTCATGGACCCCAGACTGATGGCTGAGAGGCCAGTATGGAACTGATCCAGACCCCCTAAATTTGGGTGTCAGTGAGGAAGCCTAGGTAATCTATGGGACCTTTGGTAGTAGATCAATATTTATCCTTGGCATATGAATGGACTTTGGGAGCCTATTCCTCATCATGGGATGCTCTCTCAGCCTGTACACATGGGGAAGGGCCTAGTCCCTGCCCCATATGATATGACAGACTTTGAAGATGTCCCATGGAGGGACTCACCATTCCTGGGGTGTGTAGTGGTGACTGGGTAAGGGGTTGGGGAAGTTGCTAGGATGTGGGGGAGGAGGGGAGGGAGAGGGAGCTGGGATTGATATGTGAAGCAAGCTTGTTTCCAATTTAAATAAGTAAACAATCCTAACTTTGGTATTTCCTTTAGAATCTGGGCAAGTTACACAGCCATCATGTGCCTCCAGTTTGCCTTTGGTGCTCTCCTAGTGTTATTCCGGAACTCAACTGAAGTTTGACAGATGTGCTCTACAACATTTTCTGTCATTCCTTGTGTTAAAAAGTTTTATGCCAAACAAATATCTTTGAATTTGTCATATTGATTCCCATGAAATACTGACATTTAAACAACAATGTGTCCCTGTGTATGTTGTAACTATCTTGAAGTACAGTTAAAACCATAAAAATGAAAAAAAATCATTGTTTCACTTAAACCAAATGAGAATTATTTCTCATCCAGGACATCCATAATCCAAAATAGTTTAGCATATATTTCAAACAAGAATATTTTTTGATATAACCATAGTGTCATCTTTAAAATTAAGACATTGATATAAATGCTTTGTGCATAATCTTCACAAACAAGTTTCAGTAGTTATTATCAGATGATGTCCTTCAGTGTCAAAGGTAGAATTCAGAGCCACATGTGGCATCTGGCTTTGGATTATCATTTAGCTCAGTCACTTTTTAATCTTTATGTGGCCTTCATGACCTCAACACCATTGAATACTTCAGGGGAGTAGAGTTTGCCTACAGTCACTCAGTTTGGCTTAATTTGATGTTTCCTCAGAAGCAGATTCACTCTGGACTTCTTTGGCAAAAACATCACACAGTTCATGTCCCTGTACCCACCTAGGTGATGAGCAAGTTTTGATTTGTCCTGACACTGTTGATTTTCCTTTTGATCCTGTAATAAAGTGATGTTTCCCAGTGGTGATAAACAATGGCATCCTAAAATTCACAGGCAAATGGGCAGAAATAGAAAAAAAATCCTACATGAGGTAACCCCAAACCAGAAAGACAAATATAGTATGTACTCACTCCTAAGTGGATACCAGACATAAAGCAAAAGATACCCTGCCTACAATCCACAACCCTAGAGAAGTTCCAACCCTCTTCTAGAAACAGATGGAAGTAGATGAAGAAATCCACAACTAACCAATGGCCCAAGATTTTGGAGTACAATCAAAGTGAGGGAGAAACAAAAATATGAACAAAGGATATCAAATACATACATATTTGAGACAGAATCTCATATAGTCCAAGTTCACATGGAATTCACTGTATAGCCAAGAAGGCTCTCTAGTTTCTGATCCTCCTGCCTTCATCTCCCAAATGTGGGTATTGCAGCTGTGTGCTATTGTTTATTTCTGGTGATTGAACCCAGGGCTTCAATCTGCTAGGCAAGTCCTGTATCAAACAGACTACATCTATTACTCTAGGAAACACATTTTTTAATTAATCTTTTAACTGTAAAACTAGCAAGTACTTGGGTTATTACTATATAAGACTGGATAAATGCTTTTCTAAAAAGCTTTAATTTATTCATTCATCACCATAAAGCATGCTTCCCTGTTTTACCACATTGGCTCTAGTCCATTTGCAAAATTATTATTTCAGTGACTTCCCGGAATTTGATCATTGATGTTCCTTTAATCTGATTCCTGGCTTTGTATGTTATTTTTGGCATAAACCCATTGATCTTGAAGGATACCCTAGCTTTCCAGTCCAACAAATATTCAGGACACATCTTTTTAAAAGTTAGTTCTCTCCTTTTGCTGTGTGGGCACCAGGAATCCCACTCATGTCATTAGCCTTGGCAGCAGGTGCCTTATCCATTAAGCCATTTGCTAGCCTGATAATGCTGTTTAAAACCAAGTCCCTGTGCCTGTGGTGTTCACTGCTTTGTCATATATGAGGACATGTGTATATAGGCGTACATACATACATACATACTTACATACATACATAACTATAGCCATTTTTGTCTTAATATATATAAAGCTAGCAGTTCACTAAAAACCCTGATTAAAGACCAGCAATTCATCTAGCCTGTCTTCAGTGCACATGCTGCCTCATTATGTTTAGTTTTGTCATCCTTCTCTTCAATGCCTTCTTTTCCTGAATCACTCTGCATCACTCTGTAGAAAGCCTTTCACTTTGTCTAAATACTGAAACATTCTAAGAGTCATTTTCCTACCCCTACAGTGATTTCCTCCATGTCTCATTTGGAGTTTGATTCTCTGCCTTGGTTCCCTGCCCTCCATTTCTATACCCAGGTACACCCAGTTCACTCTAACCAGCATAATGGATCAGATGCTGGGTATACACAAAGGTGAACCATAAAATAAACAAGAGCTCCTAATAAGACTTTGGTTATAAGAATAGATATGAGTTGTCAGCAGATGCAAAGTAATGGTTAATTCATGTCGTAAAGCTTGTGTTAACATTTTCTCCCTCATATAGTCATTAACTCCCCAGTCTCCATAACCCTAGGGCCTATAGCTAGTTAGATACATCCATTAACCTGCAAAGTTTCAACTCTCCTTTTATTTCTCTTTTATTTATGATGGCTGGTAGATGTCTCTGTCTCTTTCTCAGATTTTGAATTTATTGATGCATTTAGAAGTAATTTGTTGCATAGCATCCAGTCCATGTGTTTGTAATGAGAGAATATTTATTTAAATCAGTTTAGCCTGTCATGTTGGCAGACATCCATTTGATATACTTTTCAAACATTTTTTTCTGTCAGCTTTATGTGATCTTTTCTGAACTATATCAATCAAATGACAGAAATAGAAGATGACAGATGTTCTATTTAGTATTTATTTAGCAAAAATATTTCCAGCAGGTACTGTACTCAGTGTTGTTATAACAGTTCTTTAGCTTGAAGCATTTTCTCTTAAAATGTAACCATTCAATGTGTTATATTGCTGGCATGTCTCTCACTATAGTCTATAAACCAGATAGGACAATATTCTGCAGCATTGAACTAACAGGAAGTCCTTGCCTCTATGCTCAGCTCCTTCACTAAGCACAATTGCCGTAGACAAGAGGCACAAGACAGTTTAATAACAGGCATTGAATTTTTGACAAGTTTTTTGTTTTGTGTCTTGAGACAGGGTTTCTCTTTTTCTCTGCATTGCTTTGGAGTTTGTTCTGGAACTAATTCTGTAGACCAGGCTGGCCTGGAACTCACAGAGATCCACCTGTCTCTGCCTCCCATCTATGCCTGGCTAATTTTTGACAAGTTTTAAAGTCTATAGTATGTAAGGGTGAAAAATTGACAATTACATGCTGTGGTGACTGCTTACTACTAATAATAAGAAGACAGATTACTTAGGAATGGAATAGTTGACTGGAATTGTTATTGATTCAATGGATATCCACTCCCTGAGTGGGAAGGATCTAGCTCTCATCAATGTAAGATACACAATAGCCAGACAACACCGTGTGAAGCCTCTGTGTGGCTGACACACCTCATTTGTGCCTCCTATAACTAACCTTCTGGTTGCTATGTCTCAAGGAAATTCCCAATTCCAATGATCCAGAACCACTGGTGGACAGATCTTTTCTCTTTGACCAGAAAGATAGATCATAGACCATAGAGGAGACCCATGTTTAAGAGTGAATGTGTACTTAGCAAACAATTTTGTTATAATTTTATTTTCTTTATACATAAATTATTGCTATATTTGTTATGCAGATCTAGTATTTGCTTGATAAACTCAGCAGACTCAATAATTATTCTGACAAATTGAAGTAGAGCCTTGTAGCAAGGTTCATATATTTTGTTCTGGAGAAACACTAAGTAACTGTAGATCTTTCTCATAATGATCCAAATGAGATTTGGTGCCTTTCTTGCTGATTTTCTGATTGGTAAACATATTAAAATAAATGTAAAAATGTATAAAACAATATTGTATTGATAGGGCAGCTAATTTGACATTGTATAATTTGGGTTTTATTATTGCCATTTGTTTGCTTTTAAATTTTCAATCTAAATTCACATGTGTCTCTATTTACCAACTATGTATAATCCATCTATCTATCTATCTATCTATCTATCTATCTATCTATCTATCTGTCTGTCTGTCTGCCTATCTATGTATCTATCTATGTACCTATATATCTATGTATCTATCTATCTATCTTCAATCTATATTTATCATTGGTAACAAACAAAACAGTTATTAGATACACATTAATAAAAAAACAGTTCTTAACTACTTATGTTATGGGTTTTTTTGTTTCTTCGGTGTTTTTTTTTTAAGATAAGGTTTCTCTGTATCTTTGGAGCCTGTTCTGTAACACAATCTATAGAATCTATAGACTAGGCTGGCCTCAAACTCACAAAGATCTCCCTACCTCTGCCTTCTGAGAACTGGGGTTAAAGACCTATGCCAACACCATCCAGGAGGAACTGTTTGTTGTTAACATGCATAATTTTATCAATATAAAAATGAACTTTGTTAGAACATATCAGTTTCATATGTGTCTTAGTTACTTTTCTGTGGCTAGGATAAAACACACTGACAAAATCAATTTAAGGAAGACAGGCTTGTTTGGGCTCACAGTTTCAGAGTTTAGTCCACTATGTTGGGAAGTCCTTACAGAAGGAGTCTGTAGGACCTGGTAACATTCCAGAAGGTGAGAATTATGAAGGTTTGTGTCAGCTCACATTCTCCTTTTTGTATGGCCTAGGATCTCAACCCAGAAAAAGGTGCCATACACAACTGTAGGTCTTCTTACTCCAACTATAACAATCAAGGTAATCCCCACAGGCATAATAGAATCCTGTCTCACAAGTGATACTACATACCATCAAGTTGATAATTGAGATTGGCCATCATAATGTATTCAAATTGTGTGAACTGAAAGCAGTAATTGAAACAATGGTTAGTCTCAGGTCATGAAGCAAAAAGTGAATTTCAAGAAGGTCCTGTGTGATTTGTTGAGGAAAAAATGATCCCTACAGCACACACACACACACACACACACACACACACACACACACACACACAATATTAAAACAACCAAATGTGGGGAAAATATCATTAGTAATAAAAACAAGCATTGGATATAGAATAAAAAAAACTGGTGCTTAGGTTGTTATGGGAATTTTTATTTTTATAGATGACATTCATAGTTTGAGAGATTATAAAAATGATACATAATATAACTATACTGTTCTGGAATATTAGTTGAAGATGTGCTACATTTGTTTATGCTGTGGAATATTTGTTTAATGATACAAAGATGTATTGCATTCTTTTTTATTTATTTTTATTTAAATTAGAAATAAGCTTGTTTTACATGTCAATCCCAGTTCTCTCTCCCTCTCCTCCTTCCCTGCCTCCCACTAAGGCCATATTCTATCCCCTTTCTGCCCCCCAGGGAGAGTGAGACCTTCCATGGGGGATCTTCAAAGTTTGTCATATCATTTGGGGCAGGGCCTAGGCCCTCCCCCATGTGTCAAGGCGGAGAGAGTATCTCTCTATGTGGAATGGGCTCCAAAAGTCCATTCATATGCTAGGGATAAATACTGATCTACTACCAGAGACTCCATGGATTGCCGAGGACTCCTCATTGACACCCATGTTCTGGCATCTGAATCAGTCCTATGCTGGTTTCCCATCTGTCAGTCTGAGGTTTAAGAGCTCCCCTTGTTCAGGTCAGCTGTTTCTGTGTGTTTCACCAACCTGGTCTTGAACCCCTTTGTTCATCACTGCAAAGGAATCCCTCTCTGCAACTGGATTCCAGGAGTTCAGTTCAGTGTTTAGCTGTGGATGTCTTCTGCTTCCATCAGCTACTGGATGAAGGCTCTAGGATGGCATATAAGATTGTCATCAATCTTATTGTTTGGGAAGGACATTTAAGGTAGACTCTCCATTATTGCTTAGATTGTTAGCTGGTGTCATCCTTGTAGATCTCTGAAAGTTTCCCTAGTGCCAGATTTCTCTTTAAACCTATATTATGGTATCTCTTTTCTTGCTCTTCTCTATTCTTCCCCTGACTCAACCTTTCTGGCCCCGCATGTTCTCCTCTCCTCTCCTCTCCTGGTTGGTGGGCCCCCAAACAGCAAAGATTTTTTTTTAAAAAGCAAAAACCCCACAAAAATCCAAGTACACTATGCAATATTTACATTTGATGTTTAGCAATGAATGTTATAAAGGAATATGATAACTAAAGAAAATTGTTATGTGAAAAATTTGGAAAACCTGTGGTTGTTTTCTAAAACATATTTTGATTTCTTTTGAAACGTTATACTGTGTCCACAGCATAAACATAAAAGTCGTCTTTATGAATGCTTTTGCATTTTTTAGCATGTATTTGACTTTTCCACAGTTAGTTCCCATTGTATCTTAAAAATATGAATTACTAAAGGTTTAGTCAATGCCCAAGGAAAGGCCTCTTTCTCATCACCTTGTCCACCAGAATGGAGACATGGGAACAGGTCAGGATCAAAACTGCTGAAAACTGTTTTGGTTTCAGAAAAGTAAGAATACTTGCTGTTGGCGAACAACCTGAGGCCTAGGGACTACACACAGCAGATCCCATCCCAATAGGGTCCAGCCTGCCCAGAGATTGTCAGCATCTTATTCCCTTTCTCTGTCCTCTGTGTTTCAGGCCTGCTTTCCAGTGTCCTACTTGGAGCCAGCTGACACATGGGGATTGTATACTGTGAATCCTATCCCAAAAGGGTCTAGCACCCTGCCCCCAGACTGCCAATGCCCCAGTAATAGGACCTCAGCCATCCACAGGAAGAGCAGAGCCACCAGACTATTGGACCTGATTGCACCTACCAGAAGGAAACCTTGGTTCTGTGCCCACCAGGAGAGGAAGAGACTTGTTCTGTAGCCACTGGAAGAAGGGATGGGAAGGAGACAATATAAAAGCAAACTCAGCAACAGAAAAACCAGTATAGCAACGCCAGAATCTAGAGACTCTACACCAGCAAGACCTAAACATCCCAATGAAAATGAAGAAGAGAATGACCAAAAAAACTTCATGAAAATGATAGAGGCCCTAAAAGAGGATATGAGAAAATTGTTTAAAGAAACGGAAGAAAAAACAAACCAAAAAGTTCAAAAAATGGAGAAAAAGACAAAGAAAAAATTGCAAGAAACAATTCAAACTGTGTAAGGGTTGAAAGCTGAAATAGAGACAATGAAAAAAACACAGTCTGAGGGAATGCTAGAAATCGAAAAGCTGAGTAAATGGTCAGGTAATACAGATGCAAACATAACCAATAGAATATGAGAGATGGAAGAGAGAATCTCAGGCATTGAAGATACACTGGGAGAAATAGATTAGTTGACCAAAGAAAATATTAAGTCCAATGAATACCTAACACAAAATATCCAGGAAATATGGGTCAATGTGGAAAGACCAAACCTAAAATAATAGATATAAAAGCAGGTGAAGAAACCCAACTCAAAAGTGCAGAAGACATATTCAACAAAATCATAGAAGAAAACTTTCCTAACCTAAAGAAAGACAGCCAATGAAAATACAAGAAGCTTACAGAATGTCAAATAGAGTGGACCACAAAAAAGTCTCCTTGCTATATAATAATCAAAACCCCAAACATACAGAATAAAGAAAGAATATTAAGAGCAGCTAAGGAAAAATGTCAAATAACATATAAAGGCCAACCTATCAGAATCACACCTGACATCTCCATGGAAACTCTGAAAGCCGGGAGGTATTGCATAGATATTCTACCAACACTAAGAGACCATGGATGCCAGCCCAGACTACTATATCCAGTAAAGCTTTCAAACACTATAGATGGAGAAAACAAGATATTCCATGACAAAATCATATTTAAACAATACATATCCACTAACCTAGCCCTAAAGAAAGTTCTAGAAGGAAAGCTCCAACCCATGTAAATTAACTACAACCACAAAAAAAAGCCAATAGGTAATTCCATTTTACCAACAGCCAAAAGAAAAAAGGGGTGGAAATACACACACAATCCCACCAACAACAACAAATCCAAAACAAATAACAATGACCAATTAAACTGGGCATTGGTGGTGCACGCTTTTAATCCCAGCACTTGGGAGACAGATGCAGGCAGATCTCTGTGAGTTTGAGGCCAGCCTGGTCTACAGAGTCAGTTCCAGGACAGCCTATAAAATAATACAGAGAAACCCTGTCTCGAAAAACCAAAAAAGAATGACCAATCAATGGTGATTAATATTCCCCAATATTAATGGTCTTAACTCCCCCATAAAAAGACACAGGTTAACAGAATGGATTCTGTAAACTACATACAAAAAACACAACTCAGCTTCAAAGGCAGACATTACCTCAGATTTAAGGGTTGGGAAAAGATTTCCCAATCAAATGGACCTAGGAAACAAGCAGGCAGAGCAATCATATCTAACAAATTAGACTTTAAACTAAAATCAATCAAAAGAGATGAAGAAGATCATTTCATGCTCATCACAGGAGTGATTCACCAAAATGAAGTCTCAATTCTGAAAATCTATGCTATAAATATAAGGGCAGCGAGTCCAGCTTCAGGTGAGATTGGGTCTCAGATGGGGACACCCCGCCCAACACCCATCCCCTTGATCTTCCAGGCCGCTCCTGGCATCCAGAAGACCCACCCACACAGGAAAGACATCAGCCCTTCCAAGACCCCAACCCCAGAGAGTCCAGCTTCAGGAAAGACATCAGCCCTTCTAGGCACCAAACTCCGTGTCAGCATCCCCAGCTTCAGCTTCAGGAAGGAAGGAGACCAGTGGAGACAGAAAGACCCCACCAGCACCCACTGGAAGAAGAGATGGGAAGAAGACAGAACAAGAGCTCATTCAGCAATAGAAAGACCAACATGACCCCACCAGAATCTAGGGATCCAACACCAGCAAGACCCGAAAAGCACTACACACACAAAGGAGACAGACCTTAAAAATTATTTCATGAAGATGATGGAGACCCTCAAAGAAGAAACAAGGAAATCCCTTAAAGAAATAGAAGAAAGAAGAAACAAAAAAATCCATGAAATGGGGCAAAAAATTCAAGAAATAAACAAATGTCTCAAAGAATCTAAAGAGCACCAAGAAAAAACAACCAAAAAAAATGAAGGAAACAACTCAAACAGTTGAAGGATTGAAAGCTGAAATAGAAACGATAAAGAAAACACAGAATGAAGGGATGCTGGAAATAGAAAAGCTAGGTAAATGACCAGGAACTACAGATGCAAGTATCACCAAGAGAATACAAGAGATAGAAGAGAGAATCTCAGGTGTTGAAGACTCATTAGAGGATATAGAGTCATCAACCAAAGAAAATCTCAAAACCAACAATCCTTAACACAAAATATCCAGGAAATATGGGACACAGTGAAGAAGCCAAACCTGAGAATAATAGGTACAGAAGAAGGTGAAGAAATACAACTCAAAGGTACAGAAAACATATTCAACAAAATCATAGAAGAAAACTTCCCTAGCCTAAAGAAAGATATGCCTATGAAAATACAAGAATCTTACAGAACACCAAATAGGCTGGATCAGAAAAAGAAGTCACCTTGCCATATAATAATCAAAACATCAAACCTACAGAGTAAAGAGAAAATATTAAGAGCAGCTAAAGAAAAAGGCCAGGTAACATACAAAGGCAGAACTACCTGACTTCTCAATGGAAACGATGAAAGCCAGAAGATCCTGGACAGATGTCCTACAAATGCTAAGGGAACAAGGATGCCAGCCCAGACTACTATATCCAGCAAAGCTCTCAATTACCATAGATGGAGAAAACAAAATATTCCATGACAAAGCCAGATTTAAACAATACGTATCCATGAATCCAGCTCTACAAAAAGTGCTAGAAGGAAAACCTAGATCCAAGGAAGATAACTACATTCACAAAGACACAGGCAATATATAATCCCACTTTACAAAACACCAAAAGGAAAAGGGAGGAGAAAGTACACAAAATAACTTCACTAACAATAAGTCAAGCACAAACAAGAATCATCAATCAATGGTCATTAATACCCCCCTCAATGTCAACGGTCTCAACTTGCCTATAAAAAGACACAGACTAGCAGAATGGATACGAAGACAGAACCCTACCTTATGCTGCATACAAGAAACACATCTCAACATCAAAGACAGACATTATCTCAGATTAAAGGGTTGGGAAAAGATCTTCCAATCAAACGGTCCCAAGAAACAAGCGGGTGTAGCAATCCTAATATCTAACAAATTAGACTTCAAATTAAAATCAATCAAAAGAGATGAAGAAGGACACTTCATATTCATCAAAGGAAAAGTACATCAAGCTGAAGTCTCTATTTTAAGCATCTACGCCCCAAATACAAAGGCACCTATATTCGTGAAAGAAACATTACTAAAGCTCAAAATGCACATAAAATCTCACACAGTAATAGTAGGAGACTTCAACACTCTGCTCTCACCACTAGACAGGACCTCCAGACAGAAACTTAACAAAGAAACAAAAGAACTAATAGAAGTTATGACCCAACTGGGTTTAACAGACATCTATAGAACATTCCACCCAAACACAAAGGGATATACCTTCTTCTCCGCACCACATGGAACCTTCTCTAAAATTGACCACATAATAGGAAACATAGCAAATCTCCACAGATACAAAAAAAAATTGGAATGACCCCCTGTATCTTATCAGACCACCATGCATTAACATTAGAATTCAACAATAACACAAATCACAGAAACCCTACAAACTCATGGAGATTGAACAATGCACAATTGCACCATCCCTGGGTAAGGAAGAAATAAAAAAGAAATTAAAGACTTCCTCGATTTCAATGAGAATGAAGACACAACGTACACAAACTTATGGGACACTTTGAAAGCAGTGCTGAGAGGAAAGTTTATAGCACTAAGTGCCCACATGAAACAACTGGAGAACAGTCATACTAGAGAATTAGTAGCACAGCTGAATGTTCTAGAACAAAAAGAAGCAAACTCACCCAGAAGGAGCAGACCCCAGGAAATAATCAAATTGAGGGCTGAAATCAATCAAGTAGAAACCAGGAAAACACTGAGAAGAATCAATGAAACAAAGAGTTGGTTCTTTGAGAAAATCAACAAAATAGACAAACCTCTGTCCAAACTAACCAAAAGACAGAGAGAGAGATCATGCTAATTAACAAAATCAGGAATGAAAAAGGGGACATAACAACGGACCCTGAGGAAATCCAGAGAATCATCAGGGCATACTTTGAAAATCTGTACTCCACAAAATTTGAAAATTTAAAGGAAATGGACAATTTCCTGGATAGATATCACTTGCCAAAACTAAACAAGAACAGACAATCTAAACAGACCTATAACCCCTAATGAAATAGAAGCAGTCATCAAAAGTCTCCCAACCAAAAAAAGCCCAGGCCCAGATGGCTTCAGTGCAGAATTCTACCAGAAATTCAAAGAAGAGGTAACTCCAATACTCCTCAAAGTATTCCACACAATAGATGCAGGAGGCTCACTGCCAAACTCTTTTTACGAGGCTACAATTACCTTGATATCCAAGCCACACAAAGACACAACTAAGAAAGAGAACTATAGACCAATTTCCCTCATGAACATCGATGCAAAAATACTTAATAAAATACTCGCAAACCGGATTCAAGAACACATCAGAAAAATCATCCACCATGATCAAGTAGGCTTCATCCCAGGAATGCAGGAATGGTTCAACATTAGAAAATCTATCAATATAATCCACCATATTAACAAACTGCGAAAGAAAAACCACATGATCATCTCACTAGATGCTGAAAAAGCCTTTGACAAAATCCATCACCCCTTCATGATAAAGGTCCTAGAGAGATCAGGGATAATAGGAACGTACCTGAATATAATAAAAGCAATATACAGTAAACCAACAGCTAACATCAAACTGAATGGAGAGAAACTCAAAGCAATTCCTCTAAAATCAGGAACAAGACAAGGCTGTCCACTCTCTCCATATATCTTCAATATTGTACTTGAAGTTCTAGCCACAGCAATAAGACAACAAAAGGAGATAAAGGGGATACAAATAGGAAAAGAAGAAGTCAAACTTTCACTATTTGCAGATGATATGATAGTTTACATAAGTGACACAAAAAACTCAGCAATGTGGCAGGATACAAGGTAAAGTCAAAAAAATCAGTGGCCCTATTATATACAGATGATGAAGTGACTGAGAAAGAAATCAGAGAAACATCACCCTTTACAATAGCCAAAATCAGCATCAAGTATCTGGGGAAAATGTTAACCAAGGATGTGAAAGACCTGTATATCAAGAACTTTGTGTCTTTAAAGAAAGAAATCAAAGAAGATACCAGAAAATGGAAAGATCTCCCATGCTCTTGGATTGGTAGGATAACATAATAAAAATGGCAATCTTGCCAAAAGCAGTCTACAGATTCAATGTAATCCCTATCTAAATTCCATCACAATTCTTCAAGGACCTGGAAAAAACATTAATCAACTTTATATGGAAAAACAAAAGGCCAAGGATAGCCAAAACAACCCTATATAATAAAGGAACTTCAGGAGGCATCACCATACCTGACTTCAAACTCTATTATAGAGCTATAGTCCTGAAAACAGCTTGGTAATGGCAGAAAAATAGGCAGGTAGACCAATGGAACCGAATTGAAAGCCCTAATTTTAACCCACACACCTATGAACACTTAATTTTTGACAAAGAAGCTAAAACTGTACAATGGAAAAAAGAAAGCATCTTCTGCAAATGGTGCTGGCATAACTGGGTACTGGTATGCAGAAGACTGCAGATAGATCCATGTTTATCGCCTTGTACAAAACTTAAGTCCAAATGGATCAAAGATCTCAACATAAATCCCGCCACACTGAACATTTTAGAAGAGATAGTGGGAGATACTCTTCAACGAGTTGGTACAGGAGACCACTTCCTGAACATAACACCAGTAGCACAGACTCTGAGATCGATAATTAACAAATGGGACCCCCTGAAACTAAAAAGCTTCTGTAAGGCAAAGGACACAGTCAACAAGACAATAAGGCAGTCCACAGAATGGGAAAAGATATTCACTAACCCTACATCTGACAGAGGGCTAATCTCCAAAATTTACAAAGAACTCAAGAAATAAGTCTCCAAAACACCAAAGGATCCAATTAAAAGGTGGGGTACAGAACTAAATAGAGAATTCACAATAGAGAAGGCGAAAATGGCCAAGAGACACTTAAGAAAGTGCTCAGCATCCTTAGCCATCAGGAAAATGCAAATCAAAACAACTCTGAGATACCATCTTACTCATGTCAGAATGGCTAAAATCAAAAACACCGAAGAGAATTTATGCTGGAGAGGATGTGGAGAGAGGGGAACACTCCTCTGCTGCTGGTGGGAGTGCCGACTTGTACAGCCTCTTTGGAAATCAGTATGGAGATTCCTCAGGAAAATGGGAATTAATCTACCACAAGACCCAGCAATTCTACTCTTAGTCATATATCCAAATGAGGCCACTTCATACAACAAGGGCATCTGTTTCACTATGTTCATAGCAGCATTATTTGTAATAGCCAGAACGTGGAAGCAACCTATATGCCCCTCAACTGAATAGTGGATAGAGAAAATGTGGTACATTTACATAATGGAGTATTACTCAGCAGAAAAAAACAATGGAATCTTGAAATTCACAGGTAAATGGATAGCACTGGAAGAAACCATCCTGAGTGAGGTAACCCAATCGCAAAAAGACAAACATGGTATGTCCTCACTCATATATGGATTTTAGACATGGATCAGGATAGTGCCAGTCTGCACTTCCACTGATAGAGAGTCTGGGAAACAGGAAAGGGCCTAAAAGATATGTATATATGCATAGTACCCAAGAGAAGAGGATTGAGACAAGATCCTCTGAATGGATGGGGAACACGGCAAGGGGTGGGGGGGAGTGGGAGCAGGGAAGAAGAGAGGGGGAGAAGAGGAAGTGAGATTAGGTCATGGGGGAACAGAAAGTTGAGTGGGTGGGGGTAGAATAGGGGGAAGAGGGAATCATAGGTTAGAAGACAGATCAGGCAGCAGAGTGACCTCGAGTGATCTAAAGGGATAACACCAATTGGCAAGCTAAGCAATAGTGGAGAGACCACCTCGAATGCCCATTCCTGACAATGAACTTGATGTCTATAACCATCTGGGAGCCTTCATCCAGTGATTAATGGAAGCAGAGGCAAAAACACAATTAATCGCTGAACTGAACCCAAGGAACCCAGTGACAGAGAGAGGAGTGTTGAGCAAATTGGCAAAGAATGGGCTGGCAAAATCAGCAGATACAGCTGATCTGAACAGGGGAGAGCTCTTGGACTTCAGACTGACAGCAGGAGGTCAGCATGGGACTGATCTGGACTCCCCAAATGTGAATGTCAGCGAGAAGGCCTGGGCAACCTATGGGGCCCGGAGCTGTGGATCAGTGTCTATCCCTGAAATACAAACAGTCATCGTGTGCCCATAGCACAAAGAGGGATGCACTCTCAGCCTGGACTCTTAGAGGAGTGCCTGGACCCTACCCAGAGTGAAATGACAGACTCTAGATATCCCCTATGTAGAAGGATTTGGCAATAGGGTGGGAGGCTGGGGGGAAAGGGGAGTGCCGGAGGAGAGGAGGGAGAGGGAACTGGGATTGACATGTAAAACAAGCTATTTAAAATTAAAATAAAAAATGATAAAAGAAAAAAAGTAACAGCAAAAAAATATAAGGGCAACCATGTTCATAAAACTCAAATGACACATAAAACCTCACACACATATAGTGGGAGACTTCAACACCCCACTCTCACCAATAGACAGGACAACCAGACAGAAACTTAAAAAAGAAACAAAGGAACTAATAGAAGTTATGACCCAATTGGTTTTAAGAGACATATATAGAACATTCCATCCAAACACAAAAGAATATACCTTCTTCTCAGTGCCACATGCAACACTATCAGAAATTGACCACATAGTTGGCAACATAGCAAACATCAACAGGTACAAAAAATTGGAATAGCTCCATGTACCTTATCAGACCACCATGCTTTAAATTTAGAATTTAACACAAATTTCAGCATTCCAGCGTCAAGGAAGAAATAAAGAAAGCAATTAAAAACTTCTTAGAATTCAAAGAGAATGAAGACACAACATACCAAAACTTATGTGACATTTTGAAAGAAGTGCTAAGCGTAAAGTTCATAGCACTAAGTGCCCACATGAAGAAACGAGAGAATAGTCACACTAGACAATTAATAGCACAAAATTGAAGGCTCTAGAGCAAAAAGAAACAAACTCACCCTGGAGGACGAGACACCAGGAAATAATCAAATTGAGCGCTGAAACCAGTAAAGTAGGAAGTAGGAAAACAACACAAAGAATCATTGTAACAAAGAGTTGGTTCCTCGAGAAAATCAACAAGATAGGCACACCTTTATCCAAACTTACCAAATGACACGTGTGATCATGCAAATTAACAAAATCAGAAATGAAAAGGGGGATATAACAATGGACACTGAGGAAATCCAAAGAATCATCAGGTCATACTTTGAAAACCTGTGCTCCTCAAATTCAAAAATTTAAAGGAAATAGACAATTTTCTGGATAGATATCACTTACCAAAATTAAATCAAGAACAGATAAGCAATTTAAATAGACCTATAACCCCTAATGAAATAGAAGCAGTCGTCAAATCTCTTCCAACCAAAAATAGCTGAAGATCGCATGCCCTTAGTGCAGAATTCTACCAGAAATTCAAAACAGCTAATACCAATTCTCCTCAAAATATTCCACACAACAAAAGCAGAAGGGTCACTGCTAAACTCTTTTTATGAGACTTCAAAAACCTTGATACCCAAGCCACACAAAGACACAACTAATAGAGAAAACTTCAGACCAATATCCCTCCTGAATATTAATGAAAAAATATTAAAATACTGGCAAATGAAATCCAAGAACGTATCAGAAAAATCATCCACTATTATCATGTAGGGTTCATTCCAGGGATGCAGGGATGGTTCAACATACGAAAATCCATCAATGTAATCCACCATATAAACAAGCTGAGAAACAAAAATGACATGATTATTAGGTGCTGAAAAAGCTTTTGACAAAATCCAAGACCCCTTCATCATAAAAGTATTGGAGAGATCAGACATAATAGGAACATACCTAAGCAATATACAGCAAACCAACAGACAATATCAAACTAAATGGAGAGAAACTCATCTTGATTCCTGTAAAATCAGGAACAAGACAGGGTTGTGCAATCTCTCTATATCTCTTCAATATTGTACATGAAGTTCTAGCTAGAGCAATAAGACAACAAAAGGAGATTACATGGATACAAATAGGAAAGGAAGAAACCAAACTTTCACTATTTTCAGATGATATGATAGTTTACATAAGTGACCCAAAAAACTCTATCAGGGAATGCCTACAGATAATAAACACCTTCTGCAAACTGGTAGGATACAAGAGCAACATAAAAAAATCAGTAGCCCTCCTATATACAGACGATAAAAGGTTTGAAAAAAAATCAGAGAAATACCATTGTTTAAAATTGCCACAAACAGTGCAAAATACCTTGGGGTAACACTAACCAAACAAGTGAAAGACATGTGTAGCAAGAACTTTGAGTCTTTAAAGAAAGAAATTAATGAAGATACTAGAAAATTGAAAGATGTCCCATGCTCTTAGATAGGTAGGAGCAACATAGTAAAAATGGCAATCTTACCAACAGCAATCTACAGATTCAATGCAATTCCCATCAAAATCCCAGCACAATTCTTCACAGACCTTGAAAGAACAGTTCCCAACTTTACATAGAGAAACAAAAGACCCAGGATACCCCCCCCAAAAAAAACCCTGTACAATAAAGGAAAGCCCAGAGGCACCACTATCCCTGATTTTCATTCCATTATAGAGTTATACTCCTGAAAATAGCATGGTATTTTCACAAAAATAGACGGGTAGATCAAGGGAATCGAATTGAAAACCCTGATATTAAACCACACATGTATGAACACCTGATTTTTGACAAAGAAGCTAAAATTATACAATGGAAAAAAAGAAAGCATCTTAGACAAATTGTGCTGGCATAACTAGATGCTGACTTGTAGAAGACTGCAGATATATTCGTGTCTGGCGCCATGCACCAAACTTCAGTCCAAATAGATCAAAGACCTCAACATAAATCCAGCTACACTGAACCTCTTAGAAGAGAAGGTAGGTGGTACCCTTGAACAAATTGGTTCAGGAGACTGCTTCCTGATCATAACACCAGTAGCACAGACACTGAGATTGACAATAAATGGAACCTTTTGAAACTGAAAAGCTTCTGTAAGGCAACAGATTGGGAAAAGATCTTCACCAACCCCACATCTGACAGAGATTTCCAAACTATACACAGAATTCAAAAAGCTAGTCAACAAACTAGTATTCCAATTAAAAAGTGGGGTACTGAACTAAATAGAAAATTCTCAATAGAGGAATCTAAAATCCCTAAGAGACTCTTAAGAAAGTGGTCAGTATCCTTACAACTCTGAGATACCATCTTACTCCTGTCAGAATGGCTAAAATCAAAACACCAATGACAATTTATGCTGGAGAGGATGTGGAGAAAGAATACTCCTTCATTGCTGGTCTGAGTGCAAACTTGTACAGTCACTTTTGAAATCCGTGTGGTGATTCCTCAGGAAAGTGGGAATGAATCAGTCTACCACAAGATCCAGCAATCCCACTCTTAGGCATATACCCAACAGATCATAAAACACAGATGTCTGTTTAACCATGCTCATAGCAGCATTATTTTTAATAGCCAGAACCTGGAATAAACCTAGGTGCCCCTCAACTGAAGAATGGATGGAGAAAATGTGGCACATTTACACAATGAAGTACTGCTCAGTGGAAAAAAAATAATGGAATCTTGAAATTCACATTCAAATGAATGGATCTAGAAGAAACCATCCTGAATAAAGTAATCCAGTCACAAAAAGACAAAAATGGTATGTACTCACTCATATATGGATTTTAGACATAGAGAAAACCAGTGCCAATGTACAATTCACACATTCATAAAAGCTAGGATACAAGGAGGACCCTAAGACAGACAGACATACATGGTCTCCTGGAGAAGGCAGAAGGGACACGATCTCCTGAGCTAAGTGGGAGCATGGGGAGAAGGGAGAGGGAGTTGAGAGAAAGAAAATGGGAGAAGAACACAGCAGGAAAGTGCAGGAAGTTTGAGTTGGGGGAAGAATAGAGGAGAGCAAGAAAAGAGATGCCATAATAGAGGGAGCCATTATAGGTTCAAAGATAATTCTGGCACTAG
Source organism: Mesocricetus auratus (assembly GCF_017639785.1). NCBI lineage: Eukaryota > Metazoa > Chordata > Mammalia > Rodentia > Cricetidae > Mesocricetus > Mesocricetus auratus. Next base: position 32,929,008 of record NW_024429201.1, read on the forward strand.
GGAAATGTCCAGAGATCTATGAGGATGACCCCAACTAATAATCCAAGCAATAGTGGAGAGGCTATCTTAAATGCCATTCACCAATAATGAGATTGATAATTACCTTATATGCCATCCTAGCTGATGGAAGTAGAAGGAAACACCCACAGCTAAATACTGAGCTGAACTCTGGAAACCAGTTGCAGAGAGGGAGGAGTGACCTGAACGAGGGGGAGCTCATAAAACCTAGACTCATAGTTGGGATAGCAGCATAGGACTGTTCTGGACCCCCTTGAACAAGGATGTCAGTTAGGAGGTCTGGTTAATCTATGGCGCCTCTAGTAGTGGATCAGTATTTATCCCTGTTAAAGGAATGGACTTTGGGATCCCACTCCACAAAGAGGGATTCTCTCTCAACCTAGACATATGGGGAGGGTCTAGGTCCTGCTCCAAATGATATGACAGACTTTGAAGATCCACCATGTAAGGCCTCATCCTCTGTGGGGAGCAGAAAGGGGATGGGATAGAGGGTCAATGTGGGGCAGATGAGGAGAGGAGGGAGAGTGAACTGGGACTGACATGTAAAAGAAGCATGTCCCTAATTTAAATTTTAAAAAGGGAAAAAAAGAAAAGTAATTGTTTTATAGAAACCAAGATCTTTGGAACTGACTCTTTTTTAAATATAAATTTTATTTAAGTTAGAAACAATCTTTTTTTATGTGTCTATCCCAGTTCCCTCTCCCTTCCTTCCTCCCATGCTCTCCACCAGCCCTATCCCATCTCCTCTTCTGCTTCCCAGGGAGGGTGAGGCCTTCCATGTTGTATCATCATAGTTTGTCAGTCATTTGGGGCAGGACCTAGGCCCTTGCCCATGTATCTAGGCTGAGAGTATCCCTCCATGGGGAATGTACTCTCGAATACAGTTCATGCACTTTGGATAAATAATGGTTGAACTTTCAGAGGCCCTATAGACTTCTCAGGCCTCCTAGATGACATTCACATTCAGGGATCTGGTTAGGTCCTATGTTGGTTCCCCAGCTGCCAGACTGGGTTCCATGAGCTCTCCCTTGTTCCGGTCAGCTGTTTCTGTGGGTTTCCCCAGCATTGTCTTGACCCCTTTGCTCATCACCCTTCTCTACAACTGGATTCCAGGATTTGACTCAGTGCTTAGCTGTGAATCTCTGCTTCTGTTTCTATAAGCTACTGGATGAAGGTTCTAGGATGGATAGTCATCATTCTCATTATAGGGGAAGGGCACTTAAAGCAGTCTCTCCACTATTGCTTAGATTCTTAGTTGTGGTCATCCTTTTGGATCTCTCGACATTTCCCTAGTGCCAGATTTCTCTTTAAACTTAAAATGGCTTCCTCTATTAAAGGTGCTTCTTTCATTGCCAAAATGGCTCAAAGACACTTAAGACATTCCCCAACATCCTTGTTCATCAGGGACATGTAAATCAATATAACTAACTCTGAGATACCATTTTACACCCATCAGAATGGCTAAAATCAAAAGCAGCAATGACAGTTTATGCGTGAGAGGATGTGGAGAAAGGGGAACACTCCTCCACTGCAGGTGGGAGTGCAAACTTGTACAGCCACTTTGGAAATCAGTATGGTGGTTCCTCAGGAAAATGGGAATCAGTCTATCTGAAGATCCAGCAATTCCACTCTTAGGCATATACCCAAAGAATGCACATTCATTCATACATCAAGGGCATCTGTTCAACTATGTTCATAGCAGCATTATTTGTAATAGCCAGAACCCGGAAGTAACCTAGATGCCCCTCAATTGACGAATGGATAAAGAGAATGTGGTACATTTACACAATGGAGTACTACTCAGCAGAAAAAAAACCCAATGGAATCTTGAAATTTACAGGCCAATGGATGGAACTAGAAGGAACCATCCTGAGTGAGGTAACCCAGTCACAGAAAGACAAGCATGGCATGTACTCACTTATATATGGATTTTAGACATAGAGCAAAAGATTACCAGCCTACAATTCACACCTCCAAAGAAGGTAGGAAACAAGGAAGATCATGTGAGAGACATACATGGTCCCCTGGAGAAGAGGAAAGGGACAAGAGCTCCTGAACAAATTGGGAGCATGGGATAAATAGGGAGGGATGTAGGAGAAAGAGGAAGGGAGGAGAGGAGAGGAGAACTTGAGGGATCAGGAAGTTTGAGTAGGGTGATAGAGAAGAGGAAGCAGGAGTTGGCTCCTCCCACTCTTTTCTTTAAATTCAGTAATGAACTGTGTATTTTTGTGAGATACAGTTGGTACCAGTATTCAGAAATTTGTCCTTGGGGTCTTGGTTCTTCCTCAAGGAAGGAGTACTTTTTATTTGCACAGAGACAACAAATACATTGGCAGTGACTCTTGAAAGCTAGTTAGTAAATGAAAGACTTGAGCACATTCAACCTACAAGACCCTGCACATCCTTCTCCAGGTTCTAAGGTGATGAACCTGCCTTATCCTTCCCCCTATATACCTTCTTCAACCCTCAAAATCTAGCCTGGGTCCAATAACTAGTCCCTAAGACCCCCAAAAGGAGTATTCATAACTTCAAGTCATTTAATATTTGACCAAGATGTCAAAAACACATGCTGGAGAAAGAAATACTTTCAACAAATGGTGCTGAGTAAACTGGATGCCCACATTCTGAAAAATTAAATTAGACCCATATGTATTGATTTCTACAAAACGTAACTCAAAATGTGTCAAAAACCTAGGTGAATCCAGAGAGTACTGAAACTGCTTGAAGGAATATAGGTAGCACCTACTTGAAACTGCTAGGAGAAAACATAAGCAGTACCTACATAATATAGGCACAGGAAAGTTATTAATAGGACTCCATTTATGCCAAGAATTAAGGCCAATAGTTGGCAAGTGGGACTTTATGAGTTAAAAACTAGATAGTTCATCCACAGCTAAATAGACAATCATATCAAGTGAAGAGGAAGTCCACAGAATGGGAGAGAATCTTTTCCAGCTTTATGTATGACAGAGGCTTAATATTCAGAATGTACAAAGAACTTTTAAAAAGCAAATGATTCATTAAAAATGGCGGGGTTGGGGAGGAGGACCCGGGAGGAGGAGAGGGAAACAGAGAGGGACCTGGAACTGACTTGTGAAGCAACCTTGTTTCTAATTTAAATTTAAATTTAAAAATAAATAAAAATGTCTCTGGGACCTGAATATCAGGCATGAGAAGTCTTTTTTTTTTTGATTTCTTTACCAAGGTTGTCCAAGAAACTCTCAAAACAGTTTAGAGCATTGCTTGTTGCCCTGGGTTGTGCCTAAAGGTGGAAAGTCAGACCCTACTCAGATGAGATGCCATCACCATGCACATCAAAAGCAGGACTCAAAAGACATGCATGATCTGTACCAAACCTAAAAGTCTCCTCCCCGAGAACTAGCTTTCATTGTATTACAAGGCACCGTGAAGGCTTCCAAAGGAGGGATGAAACTAATGGCTCTACCCATCTACAATATCTACAAACAACATCAGTGACCAGCAAGCATATCATGATAACAGCATAGAATGATAATCCCAGGGATGCAGTAGTGGCATGCATACCATGCGAGTAACTAACAGTTCTTTAATTAAATGTAAGACCTGCCCAACAAGAGGGAAATCATGCCTGGTGCTGAAAGCCTAGCCAGAGCTAGTAGTGTCATGGATCTTTGAATAGAACCTATAACTACCAGCTTAACTTCTAACTACATTCTAAATATTTTTTTTCTTATGCCCACCGATAAATGTAGTCCTTACTTCCTCAAGGAAACTTGTCTTTGCATCAGATAGAGACTGCTATAAGGAATTATAATAAACAAATATGTGGAATTTTAGCACCCAGAACAAAGGGATATATCTACAAAACAACTCCTTCATCAAAGCTCAGGGACGATTTTGGAAGAGGTGTAGAAAGATTATAATAGCTGTGAGATCAAGGAGTTTTCTGTCCGAATGTGTCTTCTAGGGATATTAGAAGTTATATCCATAAAGTGTCACTAACATTACTGCTTAAAGGTGAGCTGTACAAGGATAACAACAATAGATATGCTAAAGTGGATGGTGGAAAGCCTATGATACATCAACCATACACAAAGAACTACAGGGAACTAAGGAAGGCTGAGAGCAGAAGAAATAGTCTTCTCCATGCAAGAGCACACTGTTTATTCATCGAATACTAAATAAGTAGAACTAAAAACATATATACAAGTAACACTATGCAGTCTGAACAGGTTTTATGTCTTTAGCACTATATATAAAAGTACATATACATTTATGTATATAACAACAACTAATGAAAAAAGAGATCATGAACTTAGAAGAAAGCAAGAAGTGATATAGGGGAGGTTTTGAAGGGGGCAATGGCAGAGGGAACTGATGCAATTATAATCTCAAAAAAATGAAAGAAATGACTTCAAAAGAGAAACAAGGCATGATGCATCAAGTTATGAGCCCTCACTGGATGAGACAGTAGTCTCATACTCAATTCAAAAAAGCTTTCATTCATCTTTGTGTATATTGATACCTACATGGTTTTGGGGATATTGATGTAAATGTTTCTAAGCTAGGCACTTTTCTGCTTTTTGATTGACACAAAAATCAGCTTTTCTTTTCTGAAATCAATGTGCAAAATAATCTACTTGACTCAAGCAATAATAGACTTCCCAAACTATTTATATTGTTTTAATATGTTGTGAGAGTGTGTGTTGTTTGTTTGTATATGTGTGTGTGTGCATGTGTGCATGTGTGCATGCATGTTTGCTTTCTATTTTAGGAATTTAATTTTTTTGGCTATTGGTCATTTTTATCCCCAAATGCTTCTGGAAACCATGCAGGGAATTTTATTATCAACCTACACATTAAAAAGTTTATAAATAGCTTTTCACAGACTCATTAATAAGCAAAAAGAGAAACGGCTTTTATCCCTCAACTTTAATAAGTGGAATGCAGTTTTATCACACAGGGAGTTCATCTCACTGGAATGCAGAATTACATGTCCAGTGGTCAATCTCATTCACATGAGGCAAATTTCATCACTTGCTCTGAGCAAGAAAAGGTTACCTGACCCAGCTGGAGAGTATCAGCTTTCTTGTCCAGCTGTGAAAAAACTGCTGTGCCACTTGGGTCAGCATCATGATGTAAATCTTAATGAAAGTTTCTGTGATGGGAGAGTGAAATGAAGCTGTTTGGCCACCCTGATGCTCTCTTAGCCTACCTTTTTTCTTGCTCTATTTCCTCCAGTGTGGGTTAAAGAACAATTGCCACTCAAGCCATTGTAGAACATGAGCAAAACAACGTAAGAATTAAGAATAATGTTACCATTTCATAGTTTCTGATCAGAGAAAAGCACTGAGAATAAGATGTGCAAAGTCTGTCTGTTTGTGTTGTCTCCTCATGGTATATGTTCAAGTAAACACGGAAGGTAGGAATGAACATCAGATCATGATTTCAAGAAGTCAAAACAAAATCATACTTCATAGTACTATCAGGGAGACCCAGTTCTCTGAATAATGATTCAAGAATGAATGGTTCAGTTCTCCGAAAGCCACTGGGAAATGTCAGCACCATCTAGTTAATGAATTCCTGATTTGTTTGGCATTTTGCACTTTCTTAAGAAATTGCTGATGTGTTTAGACTTTCACTTCTCCCGAGCAGCAGGGAAATTGTTGATTATGATGGCCTTATATAACATCATCCAGGCAGAAAGCTAAAAGATTGCCCATTAAAAAGAAACAGGCCTGTTTATTACCTGACATTGTGCGTCATCATATGCATATCTCTGTCCCTCAGTCTTTGCCTGGTTGCATTGTGGGAGAGGCTCTGTGGAAAATACTTCCATGGCAGGCCTCCTCTCATGAGAATGTCGTTTTATCTGCCTTGAGGTAATAGGAAGGCTTTTTCACCTATTGAAACCTCTTCAGTTTTGTTCAAATATTATTGTTTAACTCTTAGAAAAATAGTTAGTGAAGGAGCATTTAAAACCACAAATGCTGGATGGAGAATTGGTGTTTGTGCTTAAAGACGTTTTTGAAAGAAGCTTGCTGCTGTCTTGCCAAATAAAAACCTGAAGTCTTTACAGATTTAATTCAAACAGAACAAATAATCTAGGCAGTCTAGTTTGCACATGTTCTACCATTAACTACTTTTAACTGAATGCATGTTTTAGAAGTCATTTCAACACAGGAAAACATCTGATCCATTTCCATTTAGTTTGTGCAAAGACCAGCATGTTAAGAAGCTATTGGTTAAAACCCCTCAATTCAACATTTCCATTTTTACTCTAAAGCAGACAGAACATAGGTCTCCCCTAAATATCTATGCCTTGATAAGGTCAATACTGCATAATGTATCTTGTTTTAATGTGAAACCAACAATTATCATGCATGGCATTCTCAACAATGGAACATCATTCCTCCATTGGGCAGAGCCTTGCTGCTTTTGTTGTATTTCCTTTTGTATGGTTCTCTTCCTGTGTTTCACATTGCATTAAGAAGACATCTTCAAATGGAAACCTTCTCTTGTTTATGTCTCCCACAATTGTTTCTCTTGAACATGACTTTTGCTCCAAACTTTTTCATACCTCTTGGTACACTTTAATTACTCAACTGGTAGCTCCTAATTTGAAGTGATCATTCTTTTGCATTTTGAGGACCTGTGAGTTTTCAAGTAACTGAATGGACTCTGGCTGCCCCATTCTACTAATGCTTTGAAACTTGTATCACGTTCTTCTTCAGAGACCCATAATGTATGACATGTGCAAGGCCATCTAAATTTGTCTACACCTAACATTTTGTTGTTGGAGAATATTCTGTACTTGCTAAAAGCCTACATTACACCTATCACTAACTGCTATGACAAATAAAATTGTGTTCAGACATTAGCCAGTGCCCCCAGGTGGGTAAAATGGCATCTCTCTATCTCCAAGTTGAGAACCGCTGACTGATGCTGATAGCTACTCAAAACAATCTTCCTTCCAGTATGATTAAGATGAAGACTGGGCTCTCAGTTGCTCAGACAGGGCAACTTCCATGATGCTAGAGAACTCTCCGAAGTTCCTCTGATACTAAACTCCTTTGACTCACAGTGGCAGGATAGCTTAGTAAATCTTTTTGGCAGTTGTACTAATTAGGACGTGATTCTTATCCAACACAGAGAAGATGGACAACTTTTTGTTCTTATAGCTTTGTTGGCACAAAAAACAAAACAAAACAAAACATCCCATGGCTCTCACCTTAAAGGGAAATAGAGATAGTTTATTATAGAGCCAAATTTGAGTGATCATCTCCTGGGAAAATAGATTTTGGTTATCCCATAGTTCATGATACAATATGGAAGCAGTTTTATGAAGTTTTATAGAATAAGTAAATCATAAATAAAGACAGTTTAAAAATATATTGATGGAAACAACATAGAGGTACTTACAAGATGATGGAACATTTCCTCTAGGCTTCAGTTACTATATGATGACCATCTTAGCTTTTGACTTGGCAGAAGTTAGTATTACGATAAGCTAAGAGACTGCAATATACTTTCTTATTTATTAGTTACAGGGTGTTACCTGTGACATAGATGTGGACAAGAAGTTCAGGGAAATGAAACTAGGAAGAGGCAAGGTATTGAGCTTCTGAACATACACTGGTACAACCTCTGCATATCACCATGGCACTAATCAGTTGGACTGTGCAGAAAGAGCTTCATTCTATGAAGTCCCATTGACAACTTTAACTCTTTTTTAAAAATTTAAATAGCTTGTTTTACATATCAATCCCAGTTCCCTCTCCCTCCCCTCCTCCATTACCCTCCCACTATTCCCCCCAGCCTCCACCCTTTCACCATTTCCTAACACATAGGGAATATCTAGAGTCTGTCATTTCACTCAGGGCAGGGTCCAGGCACTCCCCTAAGAGTCCAGGCTGAGAGAGCATCCCTCTTGGTGTTATGGACACACAATGCCTGTTTGAATGCCAGGGATAAACACTGATCCACTGCCCAGGGCCCCATAGGTTTCCCAGGCCTCCTCACTGACTCTCACATTCAGGGGGTCTGGATCAGTCCCATGCGGGCCTCCCAGCTGTCCCCCTATTCTACCCGCGACTCAACCTTCCTGTTCCCCCATGATTTACTCTCTCTTCCTCTTTTCCCCCTCTCTTCTTCCCAGTTCCCACTCCCCCCACCCCTCACCTTGTTCCCAATCTGTTCAGAAGATCTTGCCTCATTCCTCTTCTCTGGGGTACCATGAATATCTCTTAGGTTCTTTCCTGTTTCCCAGACTCTCTGTCAGTGGAAGTGCAGACTGGTACTATCCTGATCCATATCTAAAATCCATATATGAGTGAGTACATACCATGTTTGTCTTTTTGTGACTGGATTACCTCACTCAGGATGGTTTCTTCTAGTGCCATCCATTTACCTACAAATTTCAAGATTCCACTGATTTTTCTGCTGAGCAATACTCGATTGTGTAAATGTACCACATTTTCTCTATCCAGTCTTCAGTTGAGGGCCATCTAGGTTGCTTCCAGGTTCGGGCTATTACAAATAATGCTGCTATGAACATAGTGGAGCAGATGCCCTTGTTGTATGAATTTGCCTCTTTTGGATATATGCCTAAGAATGGAATTGCTGGGTCTTGTGGTAGATTGATTCCCATTTTCCTGAGAAATCTTCATACTGCTTTGCAAAGTGGCTGTACAAGTTGGCACTCCCACCAGCAGTGGGGGAGTGTTCCCCTCTCTCCATATCCTCTCCAGCATAATTGTCTGACAGGAGTAAGATGGTATCTCAAAGTTGTTTTGATTTACGTTTCCCTGATGGCTAAGGATGTTGGACATTTTCTTAAGTGTCTCTCAGCCATTTTAGACTCCTCTGTTGACAATTCTGTATTTAGTTCTGTACCCCATCTTTTTATTGGATCCTTTGGTGTTTTGGAGACTTATTTCTTGAGTTCTTTGTAAATTTTGGAGATTAGCCCTCTGTCAGATGTGGGGTTAGTGAATATCTTTTCCTATTCTGTGGACTGCCTTTTTGTCTTGTTGACTGTGTCCTTTGCCTTACTTTTTAGTTTCAGGAGTTCCCATTTGTTAATTATCGATCTCAGAGTCTGTGCCACTGGTGTTATGTTCAGGAAGTGGTCTCCTGTACCAACTCGTTAAAGAGTATGTCCCACTTTCTCTTCTAAGAGTTTCAGTGTGGCTGGATTTATGTTGAGATCTTTGATCCATTTGGACTTAAGTTTTGTACAAGGCGATAAACATGGATCTATCTGCAGTCTTCTGATTACCAGTACCCAGTTATGCCAGCACCATTTGTTGAAGATGCTTTCTTTTTTCCATTGTACAGTTTTAGCTTCTTCGTCAAAAATGAAGTGTTCATAGGTGTGTGGGTTAAAATCAGGGTTTTCAGTTTGGTTCCATTGGTCTACCTGCTTATTTTTGTGCCAATACCAAGCTGTTTTCAGGACTATAGCTCTATAATAGAGCTTGATGTCAGGTATGGTGATGCCTCCTGAAGTTCCTTTATTATATAGGGTTGTTTTGGCTATCCTTGGCCTTTTGTTTTTCCATATAAAGTTGATTATTATACTTTCAAGGTCTGTGAAGAATTGTGCCGGAATTTTGATAGGGATTGCATTGAATCTATAGACTGCTTTTGGCAAGACTGCTATTTTTATTATGTTGATCCTACCAATCCAAGAGCATGGGAGATCTTTCCATTTTCTTGTATCCTCTTTGATTTCTTTCTTTAAAGACTCAAAGTTCTTGATATACAGGTCTTTCACTTCCATGGTTAACATTATCCCCAGATATTTGATGCTGTTTATGGCTATTGTAAAGGCTGATGTTTCTCTGATTTCTATCTCATCCACTTCATCATCTGTATATAATAGGGCCACTGATTTTTTTTTGGTTAACCTTGTGTCCTGCCAGTTTGCTGAAGGTATTTATCAGCTCTAGGAGTTCCCTTGCAGAGTTTTTCGGGTCACTTATGTAAACTATAGTGAAAGTTTGGCTTCTTCTTTTCCTATTTGTATCCCCTTGATCTCCTTTTGTTGTCTTATTGCTGTAGCTAGAACTTCAAGTACACTATTGAAGAGATATGGAGAGAGTGGACAGCCTTGTCTTGTTCCTGATTTTAGAGGAATTGCATTGAGTTTCTCTCCATTCAGTTTGATGTTAGCTGTCGGTTTACTGTATATTGCTTTTATTATGTTCAGGTATGTTCTTGTTATCCCTGATCTCTCTAAGACCTTTATCATGAAGGGGTGCTGGATGTTGTCAAAGGCTTTTTCAGCATCTAGTGAGATTATCATGTGATTTTTGTTTTGCAGTTTGTTTATATGGTGGATTATATTGATAGATTTTCTAATGTTGAACCATCCCTGCATTCCTGGGATGAAGCCTACTTGATCATGGTGGATGATTTTCCTGATGTGTTCTTGAATTCGGTTTGCTTGTATTTTAGTAAGTATTTTTGCATCGATGTTCATGAGGGAAATTGGTCTATAGTTCTCTTTCTTAGTTGTGTCTTTGTGTGGCTTGGGTGTCAAGGTAACTATAACCTCGTAAAAAGAGTTTGGGAGTGAGCCTCCTGCTTCTATTGTATGGAATACATTAAGGAGTATGGGAATTAGCTCTTCTTTGAATTTCTGGTAGAATTCTGCACTGAAGCCATCTGGACCTGGGCTTTTTTGGTTGGGAGACTTTTGATGACTGCTTCTATTTCATTAGGGATTATAGGTCTGTTTAGATTGTTTATCTGTTCTTGATTGAGTTTTGGCAAGTGATATCTATCGAGGAAATTGTCCATTTCCTTTAAATTTTCGAATTTTGTGGAGTACAGATTTTCAAAATAGGCCCTGATGATTCTCTGGATTTCATCATTGTCCGTTGTTATGTCCCCCTTTTCATTTCTGATTTTGTCAATTAGCATGCTCTCTCTCTGTCTTTTGTTTAGTTCGGACAGAGGTTTATCTATTTTGTTGATTTTCTCAAAGAACCAACTCTTTGTTTCATTGATTCTTCTCAGTGTTTTCCTGGTTTCTACTTGATTGATTTCAGCCCTCAATTTGATTATTTCCTGGAGTCTGCTCCTCCTGGGTGAGTTTGCTTCTTTGTGTTCTAAAGTATTCAGCTGTGCTATTAATTCTGTAGTGTGACTGTTCTCTACTTTCTTCATGTGGGCACTTAGTGCTATGAACTTTCCTCTCAGCAGTGCTTTCAGAGTGTCCCATAAGTTTGGGTATGTTGTGTCTTCATTCTCATTGAATTCCAAGAAGTCTTTAATTTCTTTTTTTATTTCTTCCTTTACCCAGTGATGGTGCAGTTGTGCATTGTTCAATTTCCATGATTTTGTAGGGTTTCTGCGATTTGTGTTATTGTTGAATTCTAATTTTAATGCATGATGGTCTGATAAGATACAGGGGGTTATTCCAATTTTTTTGTATCTGTGGAGATTTGCTATGTTTCCTATTATGTGGTCAATTTTAGAGAAGGTTCCATGTGGCACCGAGAAGAAGGTATATCCCTTTGTGTTTGGGTGGAATGTTCTATAGATGTCTGTTAAACCCAGTTGGGTCATAACTTCTATTAGTTCTTTTGTATCTTTGTTAAGTTTCTGTCTGGAGGTCCTGTCTAGCGGTGAGAGCAGAGTGTTGAAGTCTCCTACTATTAGTGTGTGAGATTTTATGTGTGATTTGAGCTTTAGTAATGTTTCTTTCACGAATGTAGATGCCTGTGTATTTGGGGCATAGATGTTCAAAATTGAGACTTCATCTTGATGGACTTTTCCTTTGATGAATATGAAATGTCTTTCTTCATCTGCTTTGATTGATTTTAACTTGAAGTCTAGTTTGTTAGATATTAGCATGACTACACCCGCTTGTTTCTTGGGTCTGTTTGATTGGAAAATATTTTCGCACCCCTTTACTCTGAGGTAATGTCTGTCTTTGATGTTGAGATATGTTTCTTGTATGCAGCAGAAGGATGGGTTCTGTCTTCATATCCATTCTGCTAGTCTGTGTCTTTTTATAGGCAAGTTGAAACTGTTGACATTGAGGGGGTATTAATGACCATTGATTGATGATTCTTGTTTGTGCTTGATTAATTAGTAGTGGAGTGATTGTGTGTAGGTTCTTCTCCCTTTTTCTTTTGGTGTTTGGTAAAGTGGGATTATCTATTGCCTGTGTCTTTGTGAGTGTAGTTATCTTTGTTGGGTCCAGGGTTTCCTTCTAGCACTTTCTATAGAACTGGATTCATGGATACGTATTGTTTAAATCTGGCTTTGCCATGGAATATTTTGTTTTCTCCAGCTATGGTAATTGAAAGATTTGCTGGATATAGTAGTCTGGGCTGGCATCCTTGTTCCCTTGGCGTTTGTAGGATATCTGTCCAGGATCTTCTGGCTTTCATAGTTTCTATTGAGAAGTCAGGTGTAATTCGGATAGGTCTGCCTTTATATGTTACTTGGCCTTTTTCTTTAGTTGCTCTTAATATTTTCTCTTTACTCTGTAGGTTTGATGTTTTGATTATTATATGGCAAGTTGACTTCTTTTTCTGGTCCAGCCTATTTGGTGTTCTGTAAGATTCTTGTATTTTCATAAGCATATCCTTCTTTAGGTTAGGGAAGTTTTCTTCTTTGATTTTGTTGAATATGTTTTCTGTAACTTTGAGCTGTGCTTCTTTGCCTTCTTCTGTACCTATTATTCTCAGGTTTGGCTTCTTCATGGTGTCCCATATTTCCTGGATATTTTATATTAGGGATTTGTTGCTTTTGAGATTTTCTTTGGTTGACGACTGTATATCCTCTAATGAGTCTTAAACACCTGAGATTCTCCTTTCCATCTCTTGTATTCTCTTGGTGATACTTGCATCTGTAGTTCCTGATCATTTACCCAGCTTTTCTATTTCCAGCATCCCCTCGTTCTGTGTTTTCTTTATTGCTTTTATTACAGCTTTCAATCCTTCAACTGTTTGAGTTGCTTCCTTCATTTTTTTGCTTGTTTTTTCTTGGTACTCTTTAGATTCTTTGAGAGATTTGTTTATTTCTTGAATTTTTCCCCCATTTCATGGATTTTATGTTTGGTTTTTCTTCTATTTCTTTAAAGATTTCCTCGTTTCCTCTTTGAGAGTCTCTATCATCTTCATAAAATAATTTGTATGGTCTGTCTTCTCTGCTTAGTCCATGTAGTGCTTTTCAGGTCTTGCTGAAACCAACTGGATTCCAGGAGTTCAGTTCAGTGTTTAGTTGTGGGTGTCTGCCTCTGCTTTCATCAGTCACTGAATGAGGGTTCTGTTTCCCAGGTCTTCTGGATGGCTATAGCTCTGTAATACAGCTTGACGTCAGGGATGGTGATGCCTCTGGATGTTGCCTTGTTGAACAGGTTGTTTTGGCTATCCTGGGTCTTTTGTTTTTCCATAAATTTTGATTATTATTCTTTCAAGGTCTGTGAAGTATTGTTCCAGTATTTTGATGGGGGATTGTATTGAGTTTGTAGATTGCTTTTGTCAAGATTGCCATTTTTCCTATGTTGTTCCTACCTATCCAACAGCATGGGAGATCTTTCCATCTTCTGGTGTCTTCTTTAATTTCTTTCTTTAAAGACTCAAAGTTCTTGTGATACAGGTCTTTTTTTTTCTTCTGTTTTAATTGTATAAAAGTAATAGCAAGTTGCTTCATGTATTTATTCAAGAAGATCTGTAAAGAAAAAATTTAAATAGCTCATCTGAGAAATGAGTAGACATAAAATCAAAAATAGTCAATGTAAACATCAGAAAATGAAACCTGCTCACAGACAGGCAGTTGACATTGTGAGTTAGGGTCCTTATCCTGAAGATAGAATGACTGCATATCCATTCCAACTCTCCAGTTGTCAGCTATCTGACCTAGAAATACTTGCCTAGGCTCTTTAAGCCTCAAGGGCCTACACTCCAGGCATTTCTTGTGGATTCAATGACATGACACACAATTCACTTGGGCAATACCTTATTTTATGAGATTATGCCAAATCCATCTAAGATAATCACCACACAGTAGTGCACAAATTTCTCTCTGAAGATGAGCACAGTGACCGCAGGAGAAATCTTCTTTACCCGTGACAATCCATGGAATGGCTACTGCCTGGATTTTAAAGAAAGAGCAGTTCAATCAGGAATTTATTTGATTAGCACATACATCAGTACCTTAGCATGAAATAAACAACCAAAATAAGACAATTCATGGTTGTTTTAATGTATGACTGATACAGGTCTTTCACTTGTTTAGTTAGCGTTACCCCCAAAGTATTTTATATTGTTTTTGGCTATTGTAAAGGGTGATGTTTCTCTAATTTCTTTCTCAGCCTTTTTGACATCTGTATACAGTAGGGCTACTGATTTTCTTGAGTTGATCTTGTATCCTGCCACTTTTCTGAAGGTATTTATCAGCGCTAGGGGTTGGTTGGTAAGTTTTTGGGTCACTTATGTAAACAAAAATATCATCTGAAAATAGGGAAAGTTTTACCTCTTCCTTTCCAATTTGTATCCCCTTGATCTCTTTTTGCTGTCTTATTGCTCTAGCTAGAACTTCAAGTACAATATTGAAAATGTATGGAGAGAGGGGACAGCCTTGTCCTGTTCCTGATTTTAGAGGAATCGTGTTGCGTTTCTGTCCATTTAGTTTGATGTTGGCTGTTGGTTTGCTGTATATAGCTTTTATTATGTTTAGGTAAGATCCTGTTATTCCAGATCTCTCCAAGAACTTTATCATGATAGGGTGGTGGATTTTGTCAAAGGCTCTTACAGCATCTAGAGAGATGATCATGTGATTTTTGATTTTTAGCTTGTTTATAGTGGATTACATTGATGGATTTTCATATGTTGAACCATCCCTGCATACCTGGAATGAAGCCTGATTGATCATGGTGCATAAGTTTTCTGCTGTGTTCTTGGATCCAATTTGCCAGTTTCTTTATTGGGTAATTTTGCCTCAATGTTCATGATGGATATTGGTCTGAAGTTCTCTTTCTTAGTGGTGTCTTTGTGTGGCTTGGGCATCAAGGTTATTGAAGAGTTTGGCAATGGTCCTTCTTTTGTGTAGAATACTTTGAGGAGAATTGGTATAAGCTGTTCTTTGAATTTCTGGTGGAATTCTGCATTGAGGCCATCTGGACCTGGGCTCTTTTTGGTTGGTATACTTTTGATGGCTGCTTCTATTATCCTAGGGGTTATAGGTCTGTCTAAATTGCTTCTCTCTTCTTGATTTAATTTTGGCATGTGGTATCTAGCCAAAAAATTGTCCATTTCCTTAAATTTTCAAATTTTGTAGAATACATGTTTTCAAAGTATGACTTGATGATTCTGTTGATTTTCTCAGTGTCTGTTGTTATATTCCTCTTTTGATTTCCGATTTTGTTAATGATTTTGTGTCATTTGGTAATTTTGGATAAAGATTTGTCTATCTTGTTGATTTTCTCAAAGCACCAACACTTTGTTACATTGATTCTTTGTATTGTTTTCCTAGTTTCTGCTTTATTGATTTCAGCCCTCAATTTGATTATTTTCTGGTACCTACTCCTGGGTGAATTTGCTTCTTTGTATTCTAGGGTTTTCAGTTGTGCTGTTAATTCTCCATTGTGACTATTCTCCAGTTTCTTCATGTGGGCACCTAGTGCTATGAACTTTCCTCTTAGCACTGCTTTCAAAGTGTCATGTAAGTTTGTGTACATTTCTTCTTCATTCTCATTGAATTCTAGGAAGTCTTTAATTTCCTTTTTATTTTTCTTTGACCCAGGAATAATGCAATTGCACATTATTCAATTTCCATGAGTTTGTGGGGTTTCTTTTACGAACATGGATGCCTTTATATTTGGGGCATAGATGTTCAGAATTGAAACTTCATCTTGGTGGATTTCTCCTGTGATAAGTATGAGATGACCTCCTTTATCTCTTTTGATTGATTTTATTTTAAAATCTAATTTATTAGATATTAGGATTGCTACTCCCGCTTGTTTCTTGGGTCCATTTGATTTGAAAATCTTTTCCCAACCCTTAACTTTGAGGTAATGTCTGTCTTTGAAGTTGAGATGTGTTTCTTTTATGCAGCAGAAGGATGGATTCTGTCTTTGCATACATTCTGCTAGCCTTTGCCTTTTTATGGTCAAGTAAAGACCATTAACACTGAGGGATATTAATGACCAATGATTGCCTATTTTTGCTTGTTTTGGAGTTGTTGCTGTTGGAATTGTGTTTGGATTTTACTCCTTTTTTCTTTCATTTGTTGGTAAAGTTGGATTACCTATTGCCTATGTTTTTCTGGTTGTAGTTAACTTCCTTGGGTTGGGGTTTTCCTTCCAGAACTTTCCATAGGGCTGGATTAGTGGATAGACAGTTTTTAAATCTGGTTTTGTCACGGAATATGAATATCTTATTTTCTCCATCTGTAGTGATTGAAAGCTTTGCTGGGTATAGCATTCTGGGCTGGCATCTGTGGTCTCTTAGTATTGGTAGACTACATATCCAGGACCTTCTGGGTTTCAGAGTTTCCATGGAGAAGTCAGGTGTAATTCTGATAGGTTTGCCCTTGTATGTTAGCTGCTCTTAATCATTCTTTATTCGGTATGTTTGGGGTCTTGATTATTATATGATGAGGGTTTTGTGTGTATGTGTGTGTGTGTGTGTGTGTGTGTGTGTGTGTGTTCCACTTTATTTGGTGTTCTGTAAGCTTCTTGTACCTTCGCTGGCATGTCTTTCT
This sequence comes from Mesocricetus auratus, assembly GCF_017639785.1. NCBI lineage: Eukaryota > Metazoa > Chordata > Mammalia > Rodentia > Cricetidae > Mesocricetus > Mesocricetus auratus. The sequence continues at coordinate 32,945,730 of NW_024429201.1, forward strand.
TTAGGCTGGGAAATTTTCCTCTATGATTTTGCTGAATATGTTTTCTGCCTCTTCGAGGTGGTTTTCTTCACCTTCTTCTATACCTACTATTCTTAGGTTTGGTCTTTTCAAGGTGACCCCTATTTCCTGGATATTTTGTGTTAGGGATTTGTTGGACTTAAGATTCTTTGTTCTATGAATCTATTTTCCCTAGTGTATTTTAACACCTGAGATTCTCTCTTCCACCTCTTGTATTCTGTTGGTTATGTTTGCATCTGTTGTACCTGACCATTTGCCTCGCTTTTTTATTTCCAGAATTCCTTCAGACTGTGTGATTTTTATTGTCTCAATTTCAGCTTTCAATCCTTGCATTGTTTGAATTGTTTCTTGCAATTTTTGCTTTGCCTTTTCCTTTCTTGCATTTGTTGAATTTTTTGGTTTGCTTTTTTCTTCCATTTCTTGCATTTTTTGGTTTGTTTTTTTCTTCCATTTCTTTAAGGGATTTTCTCATATCCTCTTTTAGAGCCTCTATCATTTTCATGAAGTTCTTTTTAAAGTCTTTCTCATCTGCTTCATCTGCATTTGGCTGTCCAATTCTTGTGGGTGTAGAGTCTCTAGAATCTGGCAGTTTAGTTTCGTATTGTTTTTTTCTGTCCCTGGGTGTGTTTTTATATTGTCTCCTTCCCATTATTTCTTCCAGTGGGTGCAGAAGGAGTCTCTTCCTCTCCTGATGGGTATATGACCACCGTGGGTGAAAGCAGGTCCAATACTCTGATTGCTTTCCTCTTGTGTGGATGGAGGCAGTCCTAGTACTTGGGCCTTGGCAATCTTTGAGTAGACTGAACCCTGTTGGGATGGGATCTGCAGTATGCAGTCCCCAGATTTCCAGTAGTTCTGCTCAGGGCACCAGAAGTTAGGCTCACTTGTCCCTTGGGTGGAGAATAGAACTTGCATACCAGCAGTCTCTGGGTGGGATGGCTCCTGCCTGAATGGGAGCTGCAATGGGCAGTATTTTGGCCTTAGCTAGTTGTGCCCAGATCACCAGAAGGCAAGCAGTAAACTGCCCCCCTTACACTTTTTTAAAGACTCAATTCACTAAAAATATTAGCAGCATAAAAATTCTTGAAATGAAAGTTCTTGAAATTCTTTGAAGGAAAGATCTTAAATCATTGTAGACTATCAGCACTGTAGCAAAGAGTTAGTGAATTGACTCCTGAGCTCATGTTTCTTGGTTGGAAATACATCTTAGTATATTTTCCAAGCCTCCAATATATCAAGAGATTGAAATGGAGGTCTCTGAGGTTTCTCCTGAGACAGCTGGAGATTGTAAAGGAGATCAAGCTTCAGACTGTAAGCTGCAGAAGCCTTCCACACAATGTCCTGGGATTAAACCTCCAAATTCTAACTGCCATATCTTTGTTTTGTTTTCTTTATTTTTTTGTGTGGTGGCAATGTATATGTGCTTTTGATTGTTAAATTGAAATTCTCAAGTTTGTTACTAATTTTATTATTCCGAGGAGTACAAACAATGTTATGCAACATTAAAGAAACTGAACTTGCTGCCCTGTAGACTTAAGGTGGGAACAAATCATGTTCTAAATGATTTCTGCTAAATGCCCTCACCCAAGGTCCCCTAGTAATTACCATATTAATTGTCTCCACAGTATTTGGGTTGTTCTTTCTCACACAGTTATTTACCCAACAATTATTAGGTAGAAAACATTCATCACTAATGAGTCTAAAACAATACTTGTCATGAAAATAGCAACATGGATATCTTAAATTAAGACATTGTAAAAATAGAACTGTTTCCCTGTTGACTAACAGCAGGTCTCTAGGAGGCTTCAGCAGTGTCTTTTCTATTGTGTCCTTCATATATCATTGCCCTACATTACTACTCCTCCCCAGTTCCTGTACAAGATCTTTATTATAAATTGTTTTTCTTAGTAAAAATAAATTGACCAGCAAATGGCGTCTGCCCTTCAAGAACAATTACTCCTTGGAGGAAAAACCAATGCCTACTATTCCTCACATTTCAGTGTATTCTGAGGCTTCCTAACAGCAAATTATTCAAAAGAGCTTTAGAGGGCTGGGGAGACAGCTCAGGGGTTAAGAGCACCTAGCTGCTCTTGGAGAGGTTCTGAGTTTAATTCTCAGCAACCACTTGGTGGTTCACAGCCATCTGTAATGAGATCTGGTGCCCTCTTCTGGTCTGCAGGTAGGCATGCAGGCAGAGCACTGTATACTAATAAATAAATAAATAAATTAATTAATTAATTAATTAATTAATCTTTAAAAAAGAAGAGCTTCAGACCTTGATGGAAGTGAATTTGTCTTTCCAATACATGTTTTTAATGACTGAAAGATAGATAACCAAACTGCAGAATTGAATTTTAAATTTAACTCCAACTATTGCAGCTCTATATTTAACTAAAACACAAAGCTATGGTTGTGGTGTTCCAGGTGACCAGACATCCAGATTGAAATCTTGTCCTTAGTCAACCTTCCTCCTCTACTATCCTCTTGCTGACTTCTGTCTGTTCCTTCCCTCTTGATTTTCCTTCCCCTTGTTCTGCTTTTCTTCTTCCAGCTTCCTGGTTTGCTTTTTTCTCTTCTATCTTTTGTTTTCTTGGCTTTACTACTCTTGCTTTTGCTTATTTTAGCAAAAGCTCATTAGCTCAGCTGCCTAGTAAGAGTTGTACTGCAACTAGAAGCAGTTGTATGTACAAAGACTTTATTCTTTGATGTAGGTCCTCCCTGCTCTAGACTCAGCTCCATCTAATTCTCAATTAGCTCTGCTCATTCTTTACACACCTTGCTGTTGTATTACTCCTTTGTTTGTTTGGTCTTTCATTATTTAATCTACCGTGTAGATATTTATCACATTGCTTACAAATGTATGTAACTCGAACCTCTCTGAAACAAAAAGTGTATGTTAGTTTTTATTTAAGATAATATTTGACATTGTGAAAGATGGATCATTGAGCAAATGTACTTGTCATCAAGCCTGGTGACTTGAATTTAATCCCAGGACCCATATGGTAGAAGGGGGAGAGCCAACCACTGTCAATTGTTCTTTGATTTCTATGTGTCTTCTATGGTTTGCATGCTGTACACACATACACTGCATACATATTCAATAAAATTAAAATTAAAAAAAAATACAGCTCCAGTATTTGACGGGTAACTCAGCATTGAGCATTATGAGTTCTGAGAATTTTGTTAGCTTCCTTTTTTCTAGATTTATCAAAAAGAATAAATTGAGTACTAAGGAAGATGTCAGGAAATGCAGAATCAAATGAGAATATATAAAATATGACTGTACTTTCTAGAACCTTAAGCTGAAATGTTGAATTGAACTAGTGTTTACAAATGGTTCCTACGACTACCTAATTAGAGTAATAACTAAGTTATGGAAGAGGTATTACAACCACCTGATTTAATGGGCTAGAATTGGTAGAAATATAAGGAAAACCATACTTTATTTCTATCTTTTATTCTTAAGTATGCAATATGAAATATTCTTTCACAGCCTCAGAAATTTCTAAGGCATATACCATAGATATTCTCCTGTATTACTGTCTCAGCTTTCTGATAAAAAAACTTTATGCTTTATAATAATTTTTAAAATGTCATGCTATTTCTTCTTTCCTAGCTTCGGCTGAAGTCTGACCCATCTTTGAAGAACACATTGTGGCCTTATCCATTTCTCTCATCCCCTTTTATCTTCATCCTCAAATTTGGAAAGAGTCATGAGGAGTATGAGCCAATTAGTATCTGTTCTTTTAGTTAATGTCGTTTAACTGGTTTTTGTTGTTTGCTTTTGTTTTGTTTTTCTGCAAGATACACTTCTTAGCAGATGCTTAAGTTCTATCTCTCACTTGAGAGGCATTTACATATTATAGATGACCAATTTCTAACCAGGATATCTTGATCAGGCCTATGATCCCAGCTACTGTGGAAGCAGAGGCACAGGGATTGGAAGTCTTCCTGAGCTGCAGAGTGAGTTTAAAGCCACCCTAAGCAATTTAGTAACACTGCCTCAGAAGTAAAAGGTACAAAGAACTTAGAGTTACAGCACTTCCCAACACTTGCCCAACACCCAGCGCTTTCCCAGCACACACTTCCTTAGCACACAGCATTTCCCCAGCACGAGGAGGTCCTAGGTTTGATCACTATTGCACACAAAAGCAAAATAAACACACACACACACACACACACACACACACACACACACACACACACACACCACTGCCACCACCACACCACCACTACCACCAGCAGCAGCAGCAGCAGCAGCAGTAACAGTAGTGACAATGATAAAATCCTTGCTTCATTCCTTACCTCTACTGAGGCTCAGAGTCTGTCCTTACAGTTACTAGCTACCTTTCTTATTTCTAACACTGGCAAAAGAGTTCATCTTTGTGATGTGGCCTTGCACTAGAGATAGTACCCTCATCAGTAACCTTTGTAAGTCATTATCCTTCTGTGATATTTACTTGGCCCTTAGGAAACAAAAGCAACAACTCTACTAGAAACAGCATCATTTTGTGTCAGTTAAACCCAAGTGATCCAGGTGCAGCCACTGGAGTTTAGAGTTTCAGACTTTTCATTACATTTAGTAATAACTGTTACATCTGCTATTGCAATATGCGGTGACTCCATTTTACTGTTGCAAGTGTAATTCCATTGAACTTGTGTTTTAAATATCCACATAAATACACTGTCTATTCTCTATAAATAGAAGAACAAAGCCCAAATAGTTGCATATTTGCTTATAATGGAACTGCTAAAACATTTAAACCCACTATTGAGAGCTACTAGTTAGAAATCCATATTCCTTTCAAAATGTTACCACCCATAGGGCCCTTCGAGAGTTATAAAATTATTGCTTTTTTCGTGCCTTGTGTGATGTAATCCTAATTGTAGACTTGACTAGATTTAGACTCATCACCTAGGAAACAGACCTGGATGTATGCGAGGTCTTTAGAGAGGTTGGCTTAGGAGGGAAGGCCTACCTAAATGTAGGTGGCACCACTTCATTACCTGTGTCTGGGACACAATAAAAAGGAGAAAGCTGAGCTGAGCATTTGCATTCATCTTTCTCCACTTTCCAACTGTGGATTCGTTGTGAACAACTGCTTTATTCTCCTGTCACCACGCCTTCCCTACCATGACATAACTTACCTTCCAAATGTGAGCCAAAGGAAACCCATCCTTTGTTTTAACTTGCTTAGGCACATTGTCACCTCAGTGAGATAAGTAATCCAAGTTGAGACCACATTTACCACAAAGCCCACAGACCCAGGAGCAATTGCAAACTTCAAAGGCATTTAATAATTTTGGTTGAGAATTCACAGGGAACTATCCCTCTACCGAGTCTGGGCAAATTAAATTGAAAACCTCTGTGGTAAGAATTTGCTCCTAGCCGGGCAGTGGTGGCATATGCCTTTAATCCCAGCACTCGGGAGGCAGAGGCAGATCTCTGTGAGTTCGAGGCCAGGCTGGACCGACAGCCTCGAAAACAATACAGAGAAACCCTGTCTCGAAAAACCAAAAAAAAAAAAAAAAAAAAAAAAAAAGAATTTGCTCCTAGAACATTTTGTGATTCACCGGTAGTCAAAAATCACTTTGTCAAGAGTTTAGATGCCAGTTGCAACCCTTATGGATTTAAAACGCTGATGAAGAAAACAAGTGGGGATAACAGGGAGGTAACTGGAACTGGCTCTCACAGTTACAAATGAGCCATAACCAATCGATTAACCACAATGCATGCTTAGGCTGTGTGCAAACAACGTGTTTTCTTGAGGTGGAACCTACTCATTGTGAAGTTCTGTAAACACTGTTGAAATTACAGCAAAAGAGGGAGAAGACTATAAATTTAGGTGACAAGCAACAGCTCACATTGAGAGGACTCACTCCTTACTCTGAAGGGAATTCTAGGAGAAAAAGCTACACAACAGCATCAAATGCTATTGGGAACATGTCCATGAAAACAAAATACAATGTATGAAATTGTGAAAGAATCAAGAAGTGCCTGTCTGCATTTCTGATGCTCAGAAAGCATAACAAATATACTTCCAGTGTCTCAAGTTTTATTTTTACTTTCTTTAATGCTATTTTCTTTAATGTTACTTTCTTTTTAAGCTAATTTTGGCTAACACAAAGAAATGGAATCACTGGAACATTTAATGCATAGATATTATATGGTGTTCTGACTTGCATACTCTCACCCTCCCTTATTCTCCCTTTCCCAGCTTGCCGATCCCCATCTCCCTCCCACATATGTTCCCCTTGTTCTTCCTTTTCTCCTCCTTCAACCTCTCTCTCCTCTTATAGTCCACTTTCTTCTTCTCTCTCATATATGTACAAAATTTATAAGCAATATACAAATATATATTTCACATACAAAAGAAAACATCCAGTGTTTTTCTAAGTTTGGCTTATTTTGCATGCCATAATTGTTTCCAGTTCTATACATTTTCCTGAATGTGTCATGATTTCATCTTTATGGCTGGATAAAACTCAAGTGCAGGCATATACATGTCACATTTTCATCATGTATTCATTTCCTGTTAGGCATTTGGCTTTTAGTCAATGGTTATTGTGAGTAGTCCAATACCCTATAGACATGTGGGTATTTGGGGGATATGTAGATGCTGAGTCTCTCATAACCTATACATTGGTTGTATTTTTAGCTTTTTTGAGGACCCTTCATATTGATTTACACAGTAGCTTCACCAGTTTAAATTCCCATCAGAAATGAAGAAAGGTTCTTTGTCCAAATAAATACTCACCAACATTTGTGGTTTGATTTTCTGATGATAGCCATTCTAACTGGGATAAGATGGGATGTCAAACAGCTTAATTTGTATTTTCCTTGTGGTTAAAGATGTTGGAGTCTTTTAAAATATTTATTAGCAATTTACATATCTTTTTCCAAGAACTGTTCATTCAGTTCATGAGCCATTTTACTGATTGGACTTTTTCTGCTTACTTTTAGCATTACTATATGCCAGATAGTAATCACTTCCTAGGCACATAAGTTTTTCTCTTATTCTTTGGACTGTTTTAACTCTCAGAGATTCCTTCTCTGTGTAGGATATTTACAACTTTACATACTCTCCCTGTCAGTTCTTGGGATTACTTCACATTAATCAGGATACTTTCAGTAAGTTTTCACCAATGCCTCTAGCATGAAGTGCTTCTCCTGTGCTTTCCTTTACTAGTTTCAGGTCTCACATTAAGGTCTTTGAACCATTTTGAGTGGATTTCTATGTATATCAAGAGAAATAGATACAGCTTAATTCTTCTTTGTATGGAAATACAGTTTTCCCAGCACCATTTGTTAATGAAGCTGTCTTTTGTCTATATACGGTTTTATACCATTCTCAAAACATAGGTGACTGTAGCTATGTGGGCTTATTTCTTGACCTTCTGACATATTCTTTTGATATATGCATCTATTGTATGCCAGTGGATGCTGTTTATGTTAATAAAGCTCTGCAATATACTTTGAGATTACTATCATGGTAACTCCAGCATTCCTCTTTATACTTATGATTTGTTTGGCCACCTGGAGTCTGTACTTACAAATGAATTTTGTGATTAAAAAGTTTATTATTATTATTATTATTATTATTATTATTATTATTACTATTATGAGAAAGAAAGAAGATGCATCTCATAATTCATGTGTAGAGTTAAAAGGATGACTTTTCAGTAGTTGTTTTTCTTCTTCTTCTGTGATTCTGCAATCAAGCATCAAACTTTGGTGGTCAAGGTGCATGACAAAGATTTTTAGCAACAAAGATTTTTAGTCATTTTGTTGGACCCTGGATTTAGTTTTATAGGTTTGTGAAGAACAGCATTCCAATTTGATGGGGGTGTGGGTGGAGGTTACATTGTAATTTGTAGGCTACTTATGTAATATGGCTATTTTCACAACATTTTTAATATTAATGATAAAAGACTTTCCCATCTTTTAGTGTCATAAATTTATTGTGTTTAAAGTGTTAGTTGTAGAACTCTTACATCTCTTGGGTTAGATTTATTTCTAGATGTCTTATTACTTGTTTTAAAATTATTATGAATGTAATTTTTTCTGATTTCATTTTCGACAAATTTGTTATTTGTAGAAAAGCACCTGAATATGAATATTGATTTTGTGACCCATTACTTTACTGAAAATGTTTTATCGGATATTGGAGTTTTCTGCTGATGCCTTTAGCACATTTTAGATACAGGAACACACAATCTGCATATAGATACACTTTGACATGTCTCCTCTCTAGTTGTGTATGTGTATACTTCATGTGTATGCCTTTCTCTTGTTAACTCTCTAGCTACGATTCTAATCCTTACATTGAGTAAAAGCAGAAACAACAGGCACCCGTTTCAGGGTTCAGAGGAATGCTTTTCAGGTTTTGTTCAAACATCCCTGGGCTTCATTTATCTCCAACTCCCTCCTTTTAGTGTGTTCTTCAATTCAGATTGCAGCTATTTTATTAATACATTTTGGAACTATGTTCATCAGCAAAATTGGTGTGTAGTTTTCTGCATGTGCACATCTCTATCCAGTTTTGGTATGCGGGTAATGCTGACTATAGAGTAGTCCAGCAGGGTTTCTTCTCTTTCTGTTGTACAGAAAGGGTTGGGGAATATGGCACTCACTCTTTGCAGGTTTGATATAAGTTAGCAGTGAATCCAGCTGGTCAAAAACTTTCCATTGTAGGGAGACTATTATTGCTTTAGCCATTTGTTGCTTTTGTGATTCTGTTTAAATTCTTCATTGTTTAATTTATAGGTTGTATGTTTTAAGCACTTTATCATTTCTTACAGATTTCTGAGTTCTATTATTTTTTAAACAAAGCTTTCAAAATATTCTCCAGTGGCCCCAACTTTTTAAATTTCACCAGGGTATGTTGCATTAAAGCAAGCATCTGCTAGGGTTCAAGAAGCCCCAAGTGGCTCGGAGCCACCCAAGAAAGCAAAGGCTTGGAGTACCACTACAAAGAACATGTATGTGATGAAGAGGAGGCAAAGAGAAGAACAGAGTGATGCATGTACTATGGAGAGAGGCAGAACTGGAGACATGTTGGTGGTGACAGACAGGAGAGAGGCCTGAGGTCTACATGCGGTTCTCCCTCAGTGGGCTCGGCCAGGTGCTGTACAACAGCCCAGAGTTTATGTAGACGCAGATTCAGCCCCTGAAACTGCAGCCTAGCCACAGAATACCCATGAATCTGGACAACCAAGGAGGTCCTAGATGAGGAAAGGTTCACTTTCTGGATTGTGGTCTGTGATGCTACCCAAGGCCGTGTTGGTATCCATGCTGTTTCCCAGACCATGATGAAGCCGGAGACCCGTGTGGACATAATGTAGTCTGCTGCTGCTGCTGCTGCTGCTGCCCAATGCCTTGGTGATGTCCTCAGAATTTGCTTCCTCGGGAAGCCATGCTGATGTGAGTAGCATGTGTAACCATCTGAGACCACGTTGAGGGATGTAGTCCATGCAATGCTGAGGGTCATAAGTGGATCGGTGGTCCTGGTATAGCCAAGGACCGTGTTGATGTCCGAGGCCGGTATTACCACCAAAGCCCATGAGGATACCCTTGATCAGGGCTGATGCCAAAGCTGTGTTTATGTTCATGGGCGTGGGAGAGATGGCCCTGCCCCCACCTGCCTATGGCACTACAGTGCAGGAGATGGTGTGGACCAGGGAGAGCTAGCTCCGCCCAACTCCAGCTCTCCTTAGCTGATGGCTTCCAGCATAGACACAGACTCCTCCTCACTGGGGTGGGGGTGGGGGGGGCTGGCCACTAGGAATTTGACAATATTCAGTGAATATATTGCTCACACAACGTGGACTTGCCTTTTTTTCGGGGTGGGGGGGTCACAGCAGAGGAGAGGTAGACATGAGAATACTGGGAAGTGAAAGTGACTGGGGCACAGGATGTGAGATTCCCAAATAATCAATGAAAAATAATTTTAAAGTCTTTTGTGATAGCTCCTCTAATTTTCTTAATTTTGGTCTTCTCTCTATTTTGGTTGGATAAAATACGAGTTTGTCCATCTTGTTCATTTTTTTTTTTCAAAGAACCGATTCTGTGTCCAGGTCACTCTGCATGGAGTCCTTTAGTCTCCGTTTTGTTAGTATGTGCCTCAGTTATTTTCATGTGTTGCATCTGGGCTTGTCTTGTTCCTGTTTGGTAAGACTTGAGGCTCATCATTTGGTTATTTTTCTGAGATTGCTAATTTTTAAATGTAACTGATCATAGTTATAAACTCTCCTTTTAGACTGCCTTAAGTATATTCTATAGGCTCCAGTAAGCTGTGTTTTCAATTTCATTTGAGTCTACCATAATACTTTTATTAGCAGAATTTTTGTGGTTGAGTATGCCCTGCTTCCCTAATACTTTGTTTTATAGCTGAGAACGTATATACTCATTCACAATATTTATTTAGGTGTATGTATTAAAAGGTAATCATCAAGGAGATGATTATGAATAAATAATTATTATTACATTCTCTGTGTTCATGAGTGTCTGTGAGTGCGTGCGTGTGTGTGTGTGTGTGTGTGTGTGTGTTTGTGTAAGAGACAAGGTGCACATGTAGTTGTCAAAAAACAATTTATGGGAGTCCATCCTCTTCATCTACCATATGAGATCCAGAGATGGACTTTGAGTCCTCAGACTTGTTATTAGCATCTTTACAGCTCACCAACCCAAGCCATATGAAATTCTAAGGGAATAAATAAAATTCAAATTCCATAAAATGCAATTATATTTGGAATGGAGTCTATAAATTTGAGCTATTAGCATTCACTCCGGTTGCCCTGCTGGAAGTGGATTTCCTTTGCCTTCCCCAATATTAGAGACTCTGCACTATGGAACTTACTAATTCATGAGGGAATTCAGAATTAACTCTTGAATTGATATTGTTTTTACTTTTTACTAATATGACCAACACATTTCCACCTGAAATTTATCTTCTATTTTCTCATGAACAACTTTTGCAAATAATGAAGCTGGAGCTAGCATGAACAGTCAGTATTTTGTCTTTAAAAGAGGAAGCATCATTGTCCCCCAGGGATGAAAAAGAGGAATATTCTTTTTCATTTATTTATTCTGCTTCAATTATGCACTATGGTAGAAATATAAAACCACTACATCTATATTTTTCTTTGAAAATTGCTACTTTTGAGCTGTCTAGATTTATAACTTCCTGAAAAGAAATCATAGTCAGGAGGAATAAAAATAACTTAGACTGTTGCACTAAAATGCCCATATAGGGCTTAAGCTGCATTGTTTAAACATCTTTTCAGGAACCTATTAGAGCATTGTCTTATGAGGTTTGAAATTCTTTCCTGACTGTTTCTAAGTTTTCCTTTCCCGAATATTTCTACAGAGTATTATATTATACAGTGCATAGATCTTTGTTCATTCATTTCTAGATGTTTTCTGAGGAAGTGTATTCCTAGTGATCTCACAATTGCTTCAGATAGAAGCTATGAGTTATTTTCCTTTCCAAGAAGGACTAAATTGATGTGTGCAATGCTCATTTACTAGTAGCGGGAGCCACAGTAGAGAACTACACCTGCTTTATTAAGATGAAATTTCTGGTTTTATTTATTATGAAAAAAAATGCTCAGTCTCCAAATAAAAGATTAGTCCAGGGACTCAGCACATCAGCACTGCCACTACAAGTAGAGAAGTGAATGGGGTAAACATTACAGCTCACTCTTTATGGTAGCTTATTTGTAGGTGGGAAAAATGAAAAATTGAAGAAAATATTAGTTCCCATTAAAAGGTAAAACACAAAGAGGCCACTGTCAATTCAGGCTGTGCTTGATAATCTCCAAATAACAATCCTGTCTCCAGAGTCATTAAAAGTATTGCCCTCCCGAGAGGAGACAGAGGTTCTCGCCTTCAGAGCTGAATAAACCTGGTACATCACTTTGTCATTTTTTATGAGAACAATGGCCCTGAGGATCTTGGTTTACTTGCTGAAAAAAAAACTGTCAAAGATTATCTATGTCACCTCCTTTACGAAAGAATATAGGCACACACACTTAGAAAAATTTGTAAGTTATAAACCTGGTAAACATTTCCATTTTTTTAAAAGTTAACTTCACCCCAGAAGGCATCTTCAAAAGTAATATGTAGGATTAGTTAACATGTACTTGCATGTTTCTTACAAAGAAAAGATCATTATGTTCCTTGATGATGCAGTATTTTACAAATTCAATTAAAATGCATTCTTATGCAGAAAATGTGTGAACATTAATCTGCCTCAGGTGATAATACATTCAAAGTGATGTAGAAACTCAAAGTATTTTTATGTTTTTTTAAATTTTTTGAGATTATAATGTAATTTCTCATTCCCTTTTTCCTTTCCTCTGCCTAACTCTTCCTATATACTCCCCTTGTTCTCTTTCAAAGTAATTTTTTAAATGCAAGGACAAATAAATACTGCTCCATTAATATGTGCAAAAATGAGCTTCTCTGTAGGACTGTAGGTAGAATGTGACCCATGTGTACTCTTCCTGCATAGGCTCCAAACATACCCTTTCTGTGAGTGTTTTGTAGTTGTATCCATTGGGACTGGGTCTAATAACTATGTTTTGACTCATGGTTTCCTGTAGTGGTTTCCAACCAGTGCATAGAGGTGTTTCCTTGATTATGGGTGGCTACACTTATCTGTCAGCACAAGGTCAAATGTTTATAGATTGGTAGAGATTATGCTGCTTTTGTAAATTAGTGATCAGATTCTCTTCAAATAACCTTGGCATCACTAGCACCGAGTAGTTAGCTAAGTTTCCAGTGACGGGTATTATTCCCTCTTGTTAAGTAGGTTTTAAGTCTGATCAGAGAACTATTGGCTATTATCAAGGTATGCATGCCAATGCTGCACCCTTAAGGCTGTCATGCCAGGCATGTCTTTGATGTAATTGGTAGGTGTTATAGTTGGGTAAGGAAGCTAGCTGTATCCCTCCTTTCCATCGAGTATTCATGGAGGGAGTAATTTGAGTCAGTTTCATCCCAGGGATCTGTGTCTGGGCCCTATTTCTGAAGTGCTGTTGCCTTTGGTTACCATACAGAGGTGAAAGGTAAGTTCCTCTTGCTGAATATGACTGTTGAAGGATGAATCTTGACAAGATTTCTGAAGGTACTCTTTCTGAAGTTCTCATCTTGGAATGCCTTTCTCAAGAGCCTCTAAATAGTTAAAGCCCTTGACTCCTCTTTCCCTCTTCAGAAGCTTGTTACTGGTCATTCCAGTTATGAATATCAAAAGGGTCAGTGGAGATTATTTTATATTAGTCAATATTGATTGGTAGATAATGAGAAGACAGTTGGTATAATTCAAAAGTTTCTATTATTTTCAGAAATGTTAACTTTGTCTGATTTCTCCTTAATTAAAGAAAAATATATCAAAGTTCATTTAGAGTAATTGATGAATCTAAGAACTATCGAGGTTTTTCTTTTAACAGGACTGGAAAATCCCCAGCTAACTTGTGTGGTGAAAAGCAAGCTATAACTTAGTAATAGTATGATTTAAAATATTGGCAAGGGCTTGCTTGCCATCCTGTATCTACTAAAAGTAAATAATTTTCTCCGCGATAAATAATTTTTCTTTAGATAGACACATGATCTCTAAAGGAAAATAAAGCTTTTACTAGTCTTTAAGTCTTTTCTTAACCCTTAATGTGCATTGATATCTACATTTTAAAATGGGTTTTACTGTCTTTAGTTGGATCCCATTTATATGATTAAAACAAATTGAAGTAAAAAATAAACACTGATACAACAATGATTAAATGTTGAGAATTTTTCAGTTCCTTTCTTGCCTTCAGGAATTATGTTTTGTGGGGATTATGAGGTGGCTCAGCAGTTGAAGAAGCTTTGCTATCAAGTGTGGTGACCTGAGTTCAATTCCTGGGACCCAAATGGTAGAAAGAGAGAACCAGCTTCCCCAACTTTTCCTTTGACCTACACATATGCCTAATGGCATGATTACACACATACACACACAATACATAAATGCACACATATATACATAAGTAAAGTGAAAGCATTTTAAACTGTATTTGCTGCTATTGTATTAGATTTCATTGCATTTTTCCAACATTTCTTCATTTCTTAAACTTTTTCCCATATTATACATTCTGACAGCAGTTTCTCCTACCTCCACTCTTCCCAGTCTCACCTCTTGCCAGGATTCACTCTACTATTTCCCTTCAGAAAAAAAGGCAAGCACGTCAAACCCACATGCCATACCAAATTACAGTAACAACTAGGTACAAACCCTCATATTAGAGCTGAGAGAGGCAACCCAGTAGGAGGAAAAAAGTCCCAAGAGTAGACAAAAGAGTGAGATAACCCTACTCTCACTGTTAGGAGTCCAATCAACGTTCCAAGCAATCAACCATAACTTATTTGCAAAGGACCTTATTGAAGACCCATGTAGGCTCCATGACTACTGCTGCAGTCTCTGTGAGCCCTCATGGTCCCTACTTAGTTGGTTTTGTGGGCTGTGTTATCCTTGACCCCTTGGGCTCCAACAATTCTTCTTTTCCCTCTTCTTCAGGGCTCCCTGAAGGGGAGGTATTCAATGGAAATCTCCAGTTTGGGTTCTCTCTCTATCTAATGTTAGGCTGTGGGTCTCTGCATCTGCTCTTATCGGCTTCCAGGAAAAGCCTTTTTCGTGACATGTGGGCTAGTCACTGATCTCTGAATATGGCGGAATAGCATTTTATTGATTTTTCTTTCTAACCTAGATCTTTGTCTAGTTCTGGGTCATCTAGGCAGGGTGGGGCACAGGCTCCCTCTTGTGGCTTGGGACTCAAGCTATACAAGTCATTGGTTGGCCACTCTCACAAGATCCACTCCTTCATTGCCTGAGCACAACTTGAAGGTTAGTCAAATTGTTGGTTGAAAGTACTGTGGCTGGGTTGGTGTCCCAGTCCTACCACTGGAAATTGCCTGGTTAAGAAAGAGACCAGATTAGGTTCTGAATATTCCATTACTAGGAGTCCACACTGCGGTCGCCCTCACAGAATCCTGGAAGTTTTTGCTAGATTAGATTTCCACATCACCTCTTAAATGCCCTCCAATTCCAGTCATCTCTTCCTGTACTCTTTCTCCATCTACCCTCACCTTATCCCTCCTGTTCCCATCTCCACCCACTCCGAGTCCACCTGCATAATCTATTTTATTTTGTCTTCCCAAGGAGATCTATGCATCCTCCCTATAGTTCTCCTATTTACCTAACTTCTGTGGGTCTGTGGATTGTAGCTGGACTATCATTTACTTAACAGCTAATATCCTCTTATAACTGAGTACATGCCATGTTTGTCTTTCTGAGTCTGGGCTACATCACTGAGGCTAATTTTTCTAGTTCTATCTATTAGCCTGTAAATTTCATGATGCCATATTTTTTTTAGCAGCCAAGTAATACTCCATTGTGCAAATGTACCACGTTTTCTTAATTCATTCTTCTGTTGAGGAGAGCTAGGCTTTTTCCAGTTTCTGGCTATTATGAATAAAGCCACTATTAGCATAGCTGAGCAAGTGTCTTTATGGTAGGATGGAACATCCTTTGGGTTTATGCCCAAGAATGATATAGCTGTGTTTTGAAGTAGATTGATTCCTAATTCTCTGAGGAATTGCCATATTGATTTCCTTACTGGCGGTACAAGTTTGCACTCCCACCAGCATTGGAGGAGTATTCCCTTATTCTATCAAATTGTGTGAGTTCTTTTTGATTCACATTTACATAGTTTAGGTTTCTATATTTATTCAATATATTTTGTTATATGTAAGTCTAAGTTCAAATAATTAGAATTGAGACAATTATAGAACATTAACTTTAAAAACCATGTAATATACTTCTTGTGGTACTTAAAAGTTGGGGAAATTATTGTACTAGAAGTTTATTAAATAAAATTTAAGCACAATAGCTTAGTATTTTTAATACGTTATTATTTATAGCCACACTCAAAAACAGTTACCTTTAGGAGAAAAAAATATTGTCTTTCTTGTGCTGTGTTTATAATCAAGCAAGTTTCTAATGAATGGTTGTGATAGTTTGAAAGATAATGGCCCCATGGCTCTATGAGGTGTGTTCATGTTGGAGCAGATATTGCTTTGCTGGAGGAAGTGTGTCACTGGGGGTAGTCTTTAAGATCTCTGATGCTCAAGCCAGGCCCAATTGATCATTTCGTTAATAAAAGTACTTGCTTCTTCACGTAAAACTTGAGTTTTTTAAATATAAAATATAAGAAGAGCTGGGCCAGCATATAGACATGTTAAATGAGTGCTAACCTCAAATGCTCAAGTGAACTGATATTTTAATGCAAAAGCAAGTGATAAGTTCCATTGATAATGTTAAAATATGTTTTTTTTCAAACATAATAGTTTTTGGAAAATCAGAAAACTTTACATTGTTACTACTAGCTTCCAAAACCTCATTACCTTGAATTAGTTATATGGAATAGTATAATAGCTACCCAAAATGACAGTGCATCTTTGAATATGAATTATGAAGAGAAGCCATGGTCTTGTTTTATATGATAGTGTTACAGATCTCCACATCAACACTCCTGTTCTATACTCACACTGAAAATGACATATGTGAAGGCATGATGATTAGTTATTAATTGTCCTTGATTATGTAGTTTAGAAAAAGCTAAATTCATTTTTTCCCTATTAATTGGACTATTTAGCTCATTGTATGTAACTTAAAGTATTCAGTTTATTGTTGGGTAGGTTTGGCATCATTGTCTATAATGAAGAGCCTAGCAGTAAGTGGGCTATTTGTCATGACAATGATGAGCTGTGGAGAGTGAGAAGAGACATTTAACAACATATAGTTATTCAGTAATGCCCTGAAAGACTAGCCTACTGAAAATGAACAGTTGCTTTGCTGAACTGTTTTCCAAATCACATGTAAGTTTACAGCAGGGTTGTAGGTAGAGAAGGAAATTAGCTGTTGAAAAACAAAATAAACAATCAAAACATTAAGAGCCTGTTAGACTTCCAAATCACATGTAGGTTAGTATAGTACAGTATAGTAAGTGCAGTATAGCTTTCAGCCACAATTTTCAAGCCTTAAACTCATCTTAATTGGAATGCAAATTATTTTTGTAGCTGTTAAGCAAGCACATTGTTAGTCTTTGTGGAGGAACCCTCCTTATACTGCAGCCAGATTAACTTTTGAATGGAAATTCTTAGGTTTTTATTTTTTATCTTTTAGCACTCCTCCCCTCTTCTGTCTCTAAGTTTCTCTTCTATATGCTACATGCAATAATGAACACAGTGACAAGGTAGAAGGGGAAAATATCAAGTTTTGATGTCTTAACCTCATCCTAGTCTAGCTGTCCTTGTTGGGAAGGATATGCCACTGGGACATGGAGTTGGGAAGGATAGACCACTGGAACATGGGGTGAAGAAGGATAGACCACTGGAGCACTGGGGCTGGGAAGGATAGACCACTGGAGCACTGGGGCTGGGAAGGGTAGACCACTGGAACATGGGGTGAGGAAGGGTAGACCCCTGGAGCACTGGGGCTCGGAAGGGTAGACCACTGGAGCACTGGGGCTGGGAAGGATAGACCACTGGAGCATGGGGTGAAGAAGGATAGACCACTGGAGCACTGGAGCTGGGAAGGATAGACCCCTGGAGCACTGGGGCTGGGAAGGATAGACCACTGGAGCACTGGGGCTGGGAAGGATAGACCACTGGAACATGGGGTGAGGAAGGGTAGACCCCTGGAGCACTGGGGCTCGGAAGGGTAGATGACTGGACTACTGAGGACAGTGTTGTCTTATCCCCTTTCAGCCAAATGAGCCTCTGTGAGGTCTGGATTTGCTCCTTCATCTCAGTTAGTTTTTCCAGCTATGTTAATCCATTTCCGTATCCTCATATATCTGCTTTGAAACCTTGGAATATTAGTGGTCTGCAACCTCATCAAAAAGTGAAGGGACAGAATTCTAATTGAACCAAGTCACTCTGAGTACATGAATCTTCATATATAGAAAGAGGAGTGGGTTGCAACACAGTATGAACAAACCTGTGTAGACCGAAAGACCAGCTGGCTATAAGGACAGACTCTGCAGAGCTATTTGTAGACCTGGGGTACTTAATTACTTATGGCAGCAACAGCACATACTTTACAGAGAGTTATTTTTCCCTTAGAAAACTGGCTTTCTTCCTCTGTCTCCAATTTATCTTTTCCTCCTTGTCTTTTTTTTTCCGAGACAGGGTTTCTCTGTATTGTTTTGGAGGCTGTCCTGGAACACGTTTTGTAGACCAGGCCGGCCTCGAACTCACAGAAATCCACCTGCCTCTGCCTCCCGAGTGCTGGGATTAAAGGCGTGCACCACCAAGACCGGGTATCCTCCTTGTCTTTGTTAGAGACAAACCAATTTCCACAGTCAATTTGTAACATGTATGTGAAAAGGAGTCTGTTTATTGAAGATTGATTTTTTTTTAGGGCACATAATTCCTAGACCATAAAAACTTTATTTTTCCCCCAACTTTAGTTACATGACAGCCTACAAATAAGACGGGCTTCTCACTTTGCCACTAAGAAATTGCAGTTCTGAAGAAAATGTTTCAAAATGACCTGTAGCACCAACCTGGTTGTGGTTATAGCTAGACAAATCCATGTGAAGCTGACTCCTGGAACTTAAAACAAGTTGTGTCATGGTGAATGAAACACCACATTTCACATTTGTGTTTTCTTTTTGTGATAGTTTGAATGTAATTGGTCCCCATAAGCTCATAGGGACTGGCACTATTAGGAGGTATGGTCTTGTTGGAGTAGGAATGGCCTTTTGAAGGAAGTGTATCACTGTGGAGGTAGGCTTTGAGGTTTCATATATGCTCAAGCCATGCATAGTGTCTTAGAACACTTCCTGTGGCCTGCAAGTCAAAATGCACTGCACTCAGCTACTTTTCCAGTTCCATACCTACCTGCACACTACCATGTTGTGCCATAATAATGGGTTAAACCTCTGAACTGTAAGCCACCCCAATTAAATGTTTTTCATTTATAAGAGTTGTTGTGGTCATGGTGTCTCTTCACAGCAGTAGAAATCCTAACAAAGACACTGTTCTTCACAGGCCCTCTGTAGCACCGTTACTCACATCCAGATAACACTATAGAATTTCAATAGTCCTGATTTCAGGAAGCCTTTTATGTTGTTGTTGTTCTTGACATGTGATACCTATTTAAATGGGAATTAAAACCACAGAAAAAGTCAACTGTGGAAGAGCATATGGGAAATATTAGAGAATGTAGAAGAAAGGAGATTGAAATGACAGACATATTTACAGCTTCAATTTACATATTCAGATTTCCATATCTTTGAAAAATACCAATGAAATAAATCTAATAATCAAGTACATGAATGTAGTTCCTATGCAGTTCATTTGCATGTGGATTAGAAAGTATTTGAAGTAATGCATGATCACCTTAGCAGATTAATATCCAAGCCCTCATGATAATAATACCCTAGAGGAAAGGAATGTCCCTCAGGAATTATTTCTTTCATAGAGCTAACAATCTTGTCCAATGTTGGCCAACATACACCTTGGGATGAATACATTATGCTTGTGAATGACTACAGACAAATCACCTGCAGCACACAGTCATCCACTCATGATAACAAGAGAACAATGCCATCGTTGTATTCATAAAAAGGGATAGAATCACAATAACTCTTTGTAAGTTTTAACATGGATATATAAGTTTTAGAAATCCATAACTGTGATTCTTTCCATTCAAGTGATAATGGAATATTTGACTGATTGATAAAAATGAGGTCTCTAATTTTGTTTCTTTGTTCTGTTCTGTTCCATATTTATTTTCTCTAGTCATCAATTTTATATATTTTGACTGAGAATATCCTTGATTTCACATTCTAGTCTCATCAATTTTATCTTTATTGTTAGCTGAAAAACTTTATATTTGTCAATTTATAAAGAACTTGAAGACAGTTCAAATGTAAAGACTAGACCACAAAATTTACCAAATATGCCAAATAAATAATACCCAAACAAAAGAAATTGAGGCAATTCCCAATAATAATAAAAATTATAATTAATAACATTTTCTATATATTTTATACTTTAAGACCCATATTTAGTAATGTATTAAATTTTCTCCTCCTACATTTTCACTATCTTATTTGTAATTAAAATGGTCTCATTAACACTTGTAAAAATATTTCCTAAATAAATATCATGTTATGCAGTTTCTGCACACATTTTTAGTTTGAAGTTATCAAAGGTGTTCATGTTCTATCTCAATTTAATTTAATTGATAACTCTAGAATACTATGGAATTGCCTTTTTGGGAACAAAGTCGCAATTTTCTTTTGCTTTTAGACAAAAATCTTCAGAAAGGTAAACTCTACAAAGCCAAGGGTCTGACCCTCAAGGCCAATTCGAGGAATGGATTTTATGATTAAGTCAGAGAATGGGGTTCCATTGTGTATTGGTTAGCACTCTGGATTCTGAATCAGTCAGAAATTGGATTCTGAATCAGTCAGAGATTATCACATTTCAAGTGAGATTTAGTAGGCCAACTATACAGAAGAGTGCTTCTCATTTGTAAAGATACAGAGTGATCAAATACAAATGTGTGTGTGTGTATGGTTACAAGTAGCAACTTCTACCTTAGTGATTATTGACTACATACTCATACTTTTCACATGGGTAGGGATGTAAGGAAGAACTTGGAGAAGGTTCAGGAGGGGATACAATAACAACATTTTTAAACGTTAATAAAAGCAAATTGTTATATATGAGTAGCATTTCATGGAAAAGTACAGGGAAAATATCTTAAAACATTTTCACTCTTACTGTAGCTCACTAAACTAATTCCTTTCATTTGAAATCTGTTTGTTCCATCTGCTTCCATAATAACACTCTACTATCGACTCATCTTTTCTAAAGATAATATACATCTCTCCAAATCCTTCTTTTGAATTTTCAGTTAAGCAGCATCTGTAAGTTGACTGTAAACCTTCCAACACTATCTCCATTTGCTCATCTCAATATCTCAGCACCCTAGGAACATTCCTGAGTGGATAAATAAACCATTTGCAGTGTCTATTGTATGCACAGACCTGTGTTTGACTTGACACAACATAAACAAAATCTATCGACTCTTGTTCTAGAAGACCTTATGGTGTTTAGGGGAAGCATGAATGTACATTATTTCAGTGTCTGTGCATATATGTACATGCCACAGCAAGTGTTTGCAGTTCATAATGTCTAGTACTTTTGCTTGCCTTTCTTTGTATTTAGTTTATTTTCTTATAAGTATCACTTGATTTCACTCTACTTTTAGAGTATAATTTCTTGTTACACTTTGTCATTTTGCTGTGCACAGGATTCAAATGACAACACTGTTAAAGCAACACAAGCTTTGAACTTTTCTGAGACTCACTAGAAGTTTGCTGTCTGGTCACCTGTGCTTATGTTGTGGTCCCCGATCAGGTGGCTATGCGTGAATGTAACCCCACCAGGTCAGGCACACAGAGAGGTGCCTCCACAGTTTCTATTCCTCCTTTGAATTGGCAGGGCAGATTATTTACGCGGGACCATGAGGCACCCTGAGTGCCATGGCCTCCCACTCAGTCACTGTCCCCTCGCCCCGAGTTGAAAATAATGGCTGTTTATCTTGAGGAAAATCTAGATGATGCTATGAGGCGGTTGGCTGAGTATCATCAGGCCAAAAGGAAAATGTCTTTTAAAAGTTTGATTTTTCAGTTGTTCTAACCTTTCATTTCTTCGTTTTTAGATAATGTAATTTTTTGCAGAACATTAAAGAAAGAGGAACACTAAATAGGTCTGAGTGTAGTAACTACTGTGACAAGTGAAAAGCGGTATGAAAGAGCCACTTGTCCCCAAAGCCGACCCTTCTGCGCACCCCCAGGTCTCTGCCCAGAGCAGCTACATAGTTCCATTAAGAAGTATAGTTGTTGCTGGGTCTTGTGGTAGGTTTACTCCCAGCAACTCCACTCTTAGGCATATATCCAAAAGATGCCCATTCATACAACAAAGGTGTCTGTTCCACTATGTTCATAGCAGCTTTATTTGTAATTGCCAGAACATGGAAGCAACCTAGATGTCCCTCACCTGAAGAGTGGATAGAGAAAATGTGGTACATCTACACAATGGAGTACTATTCAGCAGAAAAAAATAATGGAATCATGAGATTCGCAGGCAAATGGATGACACTAGAAGAAACCATCCTTAGTGAGGTAACCCAGTCACAAAAAGAGAAACATGGCATGTACTCTCTCATATATGGATTTTAGACATAGATCTGGGGAGTGCCAGCCTACAATCCTATGGCCAGAGAGTCTGGGAAACAGAAACTTCATTCAGTGGCTGATGGAAGAAGAGGCAGACTCCCTTGGTTAAGTAGGACTGATGATCAAAGGGATTAAGACTGGGCTGGTTTAACCCCCCAGAAGCAGCTGACCAGACAAAGGTTAACTCTTGAATCCCAGGCATCAGCCTGGGAATCCAGCATGGGACTGATCAAGACCCCCTGAATCTGGGTGTCAGTGAGGAGGCCTAGGGAATCTATTGAGCCTTGGGCAGCAGATCAGTACCCATCCCAAGTATACACAGGGACTTTGGACTCCCATAGAACAATGTGAGGTGCACTCTCACCCCGAACTCTTGGGGAAGGGTCTAGGCCCTGCCCTATATGAAATGACAGACTATGCACACCCCCATGGAGGGCCTCACCCTCCCTGGGGAAATGAGGGGATAACGGGAGGGGGGGAGGGCTCGGGAGGAAGGGAGGGAATGGGAGAGGGACCTGGAACTGACTTGTGAAGCAACCTTGTTTCTTATCTAAATTTAAACTGGAAAATAAAATTTAAAAAAAAAGAAGTATAGTTGTTGCATCTTTCTTTTCTTTTCCCCTGTCATTATGTAACAGATTTTTCAGCTGTATTTAGAATTTTTTGAAAACTGTATTTTAGAGGGTAGGTGCTTTAGACTGCCAAGTATTGAAGCGTGGGCGGATGTTTGTCTCCGTTTTGCTCTCTGCAACCAAATGCCTGAGGCTTCTGCAGCCTAGCAGGGGGGAAAGCTCTCCAGAAGAGACAAGCCTGTGTGCATCCACAGCAGCTGGAAGTCAGTCTCTTTAAATGCATTCGAAGCCCTTGCCCTGTGTATGCACACAAAGGTATTACATAGGGAAAATCCTTCTATGTATGTATAATTTCAACCTGACTACTGATATTTTAATATTTATGATATTTGGGTAGGTCAAGTAACTAATATATATGTTTAATGTAGTATTCCTTCTTATTTTGTCAAAAGCTGTCATAATCAGAACTAAACACACTGCAATTAATGACATGCCAGAATAAGGATTTTAGACATGTGTGTTTAAATATGTATGCACATGTGATTTTTCAGTTTTCTTGCTTGAAATTTATTGATACCAAGCTCTCAAATAGTCTTATTTCCTTCTTTTCCATTTCTGTCGTTAATGAGCTTACGTATTCAAATACATCTCCAGTAGAATGGAAAACAGTAGTCTTGATTGTAAAACATACATAGTCTAGATGTGGTTCTTTTTTTACACATGTGACCCCAACATGTGGGGGGTGGGAGCAGGAGTGTCCGGGGGTCAGGGTCACTCTTAGCTACATAGCTTGACACAAGCTTTGGTTACATAAGATCATATCTAAAAATAAAAAAACACCAAATAAATACATAAATAATAAAGATGATGTAAAGAGATTTAGGAGCTTAGTATTTTCAGTGGTTTGTTTTTATGTCAAATAAGTCTTATAAGCAAAAGAAGACAAAATTCAACTTACTTTCCCTTTATAAATATTTCAAGCTAATGGGTTGAATTTTGTAAATCAACAGGTGATCAATTAGATGAGAAAATTGTTAGTGCATATTTTATATCAATAAAGCTACAAAGAAAAAAGTAAAAAATAAAGATCTAGTTTAAACCTCATGAATCCAAGCTAAATCCTACAATATTATGGTATAATAAATCACATGACCTTTTCAACCTATGAGAAAACTGTGATCAAGGAAAACAACTCAAAATAGAAACCTTGTTAATTGAAAAGTGTGTCTATCCTTGTGAAACATATCTGTTTCTCAGAAGACGGAGATCAGAAGACCTATGGTGGAATATATGTGCAGTTCTTTCTTACCATGTTGACTTTGCAGACTATTCTAATTTGTCTGATTTATGATGAAAACATGCATTTCAATTCAAAGGGCAATTTCTGGCAATACAAAATATTTGTTTTATCTTCTTAAAGGCAATGCAAAGTCTTCTGAAATACTCCCAATATTTTAAATTTTTCCCAGAAATTTGATTTGACCCAGAAAAGTTCGAAGTACTGCATTTTTGACAGTGCAACACCTTCTCATTAATAGAGGGTACCAGCAAACCAGTAGTTTATGGAACCCATGAAATGGAGTGTAAGCCTTTTGCATGCCCCAATCATGCTATATGGTATTTCTCTACTATGTGGCCAACTGCACTTCCATTTAAGCGACCAGAGAACAGCCAGGCCTTGCATGGGTCAAGTCACAGGCAGTCTTACAAAGACAGGATACACACACTGCTGTGATTAACCCCTGCTCTGCCACAGTGTGTGAGAGCCTTTCATGAACGACACCACAAACAGCCCTGGAGAAGTCTGTTAGGGCATTTTTAAATAATGATGGTTTTTGGTCATTTAATGAACCCAGCCCCAGCTTTCTTGTTAGGTGCAGTGACAGTTTCTTGGGACATTGTTGACAAACATACATCACGTACTGTTCCATAGGGCAGAGCAACTGCTAAGTTTTCGTGTTCATTACCCATTCAACCTTGTACCTTGCAAATTATCTTTATGTATGTAATAGTGATTTGTGTATATGTTTACTCCTCCCAAACATAGCATGGCTCTAATTTCCATCACAAAAATAAATCATATGGCATGCTTCTATCTAATCTAATAAGGCATACAATCTTTTCTACAAAGGTTCCTTGCTTCATTATTAAGTGAAATAATCAGGACAGCTATTTTTGCTTCTTTGCCTCATGAAATGGAATCTAAATAGTTAAGAAAAGAATTTGTTTCTTACATAATGCTCAAGGATCTGCTAAAAATTTAGGAAATTATTTTTAGCATTTTCCCAAATTATCTATATTATATGATATTTGCTACATTTAAATAATCTTTAAATTAACGGACAATTTATGTTAGTTGCAGTTTACAGCTGAAAATAACACATTATGTTATGGCTTTCAGTGTTGTGTGTGTCTGGAAATGCCGTGTACCATATCAACATACTGTGTGTGAACATGCAGCAAAAAGGATGAAGAGACTCACAAATGCATAGTTGAAAATGGATCGTCTGAAGCCCAGGACTCTAGGCTGACACTGTCATACAGTTCATGTGCTTCCCTTTAACTACAGTTCTCTTCTGCAGGTCTACAGATCTCAGACTATTTGAACAAGAATCTTCAGTGCTTACCTATTTTAATCAAAGCAATGCAAGTATTATGCTATATAATAACTTGTGGGTTTAGAAATTGTCTAGGGGGAACACCAGGTCTCTAAGCTACATAATCATGTGTGTTCTTTATAACTTTACAACATAGTTAATATTTTAAGTTAACTTAAGCACCTAATAAGAATGACAAAAATGAAGTAAAAATCTTACCGCCTTTAAATTTACATCTCAGTGGGCAAAAAGAAATTGGTATGAACTTTTAAGGGTATTTGCTCTGTTATATAGAAAACTGAGTCATAAATTCTTGACTAGATTTCTCCAAAATCTGTACAGTTGACTAGTCATATAAGCATGATGACCCAATCCTGGAAACTCCAAATAGTTGCTCTCTGAGTGTCACAAGTGGATGACAGTACACATGTGAATGCACATGTACCCACACACCCGCAACAACCACTATAATAAGAAAATAAAATTTAAAAACGACAACTTATTATTGACACTCATATAGCTAGTTGGCTGTGGAGCTGACCATAATTGGTGGTCACAAGGAGCAACCAGAGTGACTCAGTTCTGTTTGAAGTGTCTCAGTTTTCAACATGGCAGATTGACTGTACCCTCAGGCAGTGGCAGGGGAGCATTTGCTGGTGTCCTGTCGGTCTGTCAGCATCTGGTTGGCCAACATCATTCACATGACTAAAATGAGTATCAGGATGTGAAGAGATAAGGTTCCAACTCACAGGCCAAGAAATGCAGAAGAAGCAAAGTGGAGAAATGGACCAGTGAAGGGATCTCTTTTCCCAATGCTACACTTTATTTTCTTTTCGTAGAGGCATAAATTGACTGGCACATTGATAGCTGTCAAAAATATTAGACAATTAAGAAAAAGAGAAATCCCTGCCATAATATCATAACTGGGATCTATTATCGTTCTCTGTGAATTCTGTGAGGCATCATAAGTTACCTTGCCAAAGATGGTTAAACTCTCTATGTATGTAAATATATTAACATATACCTCAGAGATGGTCTCAACCTCTCAGGGCATTTACTCCTATCTTGAATCTCAGCTGAGAAAGATAAACCTTTTTGCTTTTTCATAGGTTGTCATATTCCAATAACTAGTAAATATCTTGGATTTAGGACTCTTGATCCTCTTCTTATGTAACTTTAATTGAAGGGGATCAAATCCAGGTCCTTGTTCATTGCAGGCAAGTGTTCTACTGCCTTCAATCTCCCTTTAACTTCTTCTAAAGCAAAAGGCTTGTCTCAGCTGTGCCTTGGACTTGCTGGAGGGAGTTTGTCTTTATCCTTCCTTTGATGATGAATCAGAGCTCCTATTTTCAAATGTGGAACTGGTCCATCTGACAGCAAGGACACAGGCAGGGCCTGCCTGTCCTGCCTGCCATTCAGTATTTTGTCTTTACCGAGGCTCAGCTGGTACAGCCAGAGGTGGCTAATCTGTGATTTTAACTCAAACAGCCAAAGTTCACAGGCTACACTCTTACAACTGTCATTTTTAAAATAGCCTTTACTTTTTGAAAGAAATGTAAGAAGGCGGCTAATGTATCTATAAGATTAAGATGATGCAACAGGACATTTAGTTGTCCCCTGGTGTTCAGCATGCTGTGAGAACCTCCTCTGCTTCGGGTTTTGTCCCAGGTACTAGAGCACAAAACAAATGAGACATTCCCAACCACACATGACATTTATTGCAGCAAAAGAGATGCATACTAAGTAGGACAAATGACAAATTTACTGTGATGTTTGGATAATAACTCTTAATTACAGAAGTAAGGTGAGGTGGGGAATCTGTCGAAAGGGGGAGTCGCTGCTTTAGAAAGGTGACAGGGAAAAACTGCACTGAGGTTACTTTGGGTTAAATACCTAGGAAGAACCTGAGAGAGGGGAATCAAAATAAGGAGCAAATGTAAAGAACTCAGTGATGACATATATAGTGACTTCAAGAAAGCAAAGACACATGTATGCGTGGATGGAGTGTAAGAGAAGAAAAGCTCAGGACAGCCAGAGAGGCACAGGCAGCCTAATAGGGAGGACAAGAGCTGTGTGCTTGGGTTGACTGTCTGCTATGCATGAAATGAGCTACCTGAGGAGCTTCAGGCCTTTGCGAGGTCTCAGTGGGTCATTTTTGAGGGCTGCATTCAGAATAAGACTAGAAGCAAATGCAAGACTCATGGGGAGGTTATTGTAATGGAACAAGTAAGAGATAGCAGCTGTTTGGACAGGATTTTCAGCAGAGGAGATGAGGGAAAAGTGCTCCAATCGCAAGTATATTTTAAAGTTAAAGCCAATGAGAGTTCTGACCAGTTGCCTGAGGTATAAGATAAAGGTAAAAGTCAAAATTACCCCTAAAATTTTCCATCTGAGCACTTGGTAAAATGAAGCTCCGACTTACAAAAGGGGAAAGACAATGGGAGAAGCAGGATCCGGTGTGACTGGGGTTAAGCAAA
This sequence comes from Mesocricetus auratus, assembly GCF_017639785.1. NCBI lineage: Eukaryota > Metazoa > Chordata > Mammalia > Rodentia > Cricetidae > Mesocricetus > Mesocricetus auratus. Next base: position 32,973,684 of record NW_024429201.1, read on the forward strand.
ATATCCTGACAACTCCAAGGAGAAAGGATTTATTTGGGTCAGGATTCCAGGTTACATTCCATAACTGTGGGGGAAGTTGAAGTGTCAGGGACTTGCAGCTGCTGGTTACACTATTTCCACAGCCAAAGGCAAAGAGCAGTGAATTAATGCAGGGATGCTAGTGCTAGACTCTCTTTCCTTACTCTCATGCAATTCAAGATACCCTGTCTCCCCATGGTGCCACCCACAGTAGGATGCCTCCCACCTGAATTAGCACAATCTAGATAATCACCTACAGACATGCCAGGAGTCAACAGAATCCAGGCAATCCTTGGTTGAGATTTTCTTCCCTAGTGATTCCAGGTGGCATTGTGTTGACAATTAAACCATTCATTGCAATTGTATATAAGGACCATATAAACATCAACATTAGAATATCTAAGAAATCAACAAAAGCTATGGAGTGCAGTCAACCAGTGAGCACAGGCAAAAGTCAGGAAGAGTGATTCATTCTAGAAGCCAAGAGAAGACACTGTGAAAGAAAGGAAGAGAGGGTGAGCAAAGGCTTCATTAACTGCTTTTGAAAAGAGAAGAAAATTGATGACTTGATGGGTAATGAGAGTGAGAAAGAGTTTGGAGAAAACTGGTAATGGGGTAATGGGGAAAACTGGAAGCAGAAATTACATGGCTCTTGATTTTCCAAGTCTTAAAAACACAGAATCTGGGTATGGCGTTACATTCCTGTAACTTGGGGCACTTGGGGATGAAGACAGGAGGATTGGGAGCTCAGGATCATCCTCTCAGCTAGGCCGCTATGGCCTGACACCACCATAAGATCCTGTTTCATAACACAAAGCAAAGCAAAACAACAACAAGAACAAGAAGACAATTAGGTAAAAATGGGTCAAATACTTCAGTAGGCACTGTTCCCAGAGAGGACAGATGGATGGCCACTAACAGAATGAGATACTTCACATTGTTTGCTGGGAGTAGAAGGCAGAAAAAAACAAAATTACGGACACTGTGTTGAAAATGAAGAGTGAAGTTGGAGAACTGAAGGGACCAGACTCTCACCAAGCTCCCTGCTTTGGCAGCAATGACAGGCTGCAGAAAAGACCGAGCAAGATGTAGGCCTCTGACTCAGCAGTATGTGCTGAGCTTCCTGACCTTGCCCAACCTCCTTGTCACTAGGAGGTCAGATACCCATGTGGTAAGGAACCAATCAGAAATTAGCTGGCAGGCTCTCGATGTGTTTTATGGCAACAGTGACATACAGAGCATAACAACCTGACAGGACAGGTTGTCCAAGCCTGGAAGCATACAAATCCTAAAACTGTTGCAGACCCCTAGACATTCCCCTTGCTCACCACAATAAATTCCCTTCCTTGAGGAAGGAAAATATCAATGGAAATCTAGATGGCTTTGAGGTTCACAATTAAGTTTTAGGTACAACACTAAAAGCACATCCCATGAAAGAAAAGTTAAAAATATGAATTTCATTAAAGTTAGCCTTTTCTGTTTTGCAAATGATGCTGGGAAGAAAATCAGACAACAGAAAAATTACCTGGGAGACATGTCACGTAAAAGGATGATCCGAACTGTAGTCATCCAACCTCTTATGCTTTCCCTGTTTGTTTTTAGTCAGTCTTATTAAAAGATCTGGCTACTTCCAATTTGCATTTCCCTGGTAACTTAGGGATGTTGAATACTTTAAAAAATAGTTATTCACTAGTTGGTGGTGGTGCATGCCTTTAATCCTAGCACTAGGGTGGCAGGGGCAGGCAGATCTCTGAGTTTGAGGCCAGCCTGGTCTACATATATAGTTCCAGGATAGCCAAGGCTACAAAAAGACATGGTCTTGAAAAATAAAACAAAAAAAGGAATTAAAAATAGTTATTGTCCAGTTGTATATCTTCTTTTGAAAGCTGTCTATTCAGTCCATTAGTTGACAGTTTTAATTCCTTGGTATTTAATTTCTGGAATATTTCACAAATTCTGTATATTAATTTCTTATCAGATATATGATAAACATTTTCTTCCACTCTGTGAGTTGTGGGCTTTGGGCTGTGGGCTGTGGTCTGTTGAGATACCACTTCATCCCAGTCAGAATGACTATCATCAATAAATTTGATAACAAATATACAGGTGTTATGAAAATCAGTTTAGAATTTCATCAAAAATTAAAAATAGAACTACCATATGACTAGCTATTTCATTCCTGAAGCATGTCTAAAGATAGCCTACCACAGAGATATTTAACTTCCGTGTTTATTGCCCCGCTATTTGCAATAGAAAGTAAATAGAAGCAATCCAGAGGTTTATCAACAAATAATCAAAATATGGTGCATATTCAGCTCTTAAGAAAACTGAAACCGCAAAATTTGCTGGAAAATGAGTGGACTCAGTATATATATTAATCGAGGACTTCTCCCTTCTCCCTTATATGTGGACCCTAATCCATAATTTATTCTTGTATATGCATAAACAACTGTGTGGGTATGCTATATGTTCTGGCTAATTTTTGAATCAACACAAGCTGAGAAAATGCCTGCCTAAGATTGGACTATAGGATACTTTTTTGAATTAGTGATTGATTGGGGCCGACCCAGTGTATTGTGAGTGGGGCCACACCCAGAATGTTGATCTTGAGTTTTATAAGACAGCAGGCTGAGCAAGCTGCAAGGAACAACACAGTAAGCAGCAATCCTCCATGGCCCTGCATCAGCTCCTGCCTCTAGATTTCTGCCCTGTTTCAGAATGTTAGAAGATGAAATGTGATATGGAAGTGTAAGGGAAATAAATCATTTCCTCCCCAGGTTGCTTTTGTTTATTGTGTTTCATCAATAGAAATCCTGGCTATCACACTATAGCATTTAGAAGGCAACCAAGGAAAAATCCCAAGTGATAAGGAAGGGTGAAATGCAGATAAAATGACACGTGGGTTGTGAAAGAGGATATAAAGTTAATTGCTAATTGCTTTTTCTAGTTTCAACTCTGTTATTACTTTTCCTTTTTTGTGTGTGATGGGTAAATACATAAAAATGCAATTGGTAGTGAAAGCATAAGACCCTAAGGGAAGCACCATGGCATTGAAATAACTATGGTAGCCATATTATTTATTAATGAGTAGAGTTTGGTACTGGTAAGAGATTATAGAATGGCTTCCTTAATCTAGCTGTATTATGCTTTTATTTTGCGATTTCATTACAATAAGGTAAACTTTGTTTTTTAAAAGTCAGTAATAAAACAAGCATCATGCTGAAAAATTTCATCAAAGACATTAACAGAAAACTTGGTAAATAATATATACAGGATAACACCAAATATTGGGAAGAAATTGAAGGAACAAGACTCCTTGTTCACTGCTGGCTAGAGTGTACGGTTACTTTGTAGGTACTCTGGGAGGGAATACAGGAAACTATTTCATCTTCCACTGTTTTATTACAAGTCTAAACAGTAAAGTCTCCATTTTTCAAGGTTACAATATTTTGAATTTTGTGCTAATACATTTTAAAATTTTGAAAAAAATGAATTATTTTCTAGAATATTGCAATTTACCAAAACCACAGAAAGAAAGATAAAATATGATTAGACTGATATACATTAAAGCAATTGAATATGTAATTTATAACTTTCTCATAATGATTCCAGGCCCAGATGACTAGTCAAGAATTAGCAGCATATTATTCAAATACAATTAAATAAATAAAATAAAGTTAAAAAGAATGGAAGACTTCCCAACTCATTTGATCAACTCAAAGAATGCAGAAATAAAGGAAGAATATCTTTCAGTAACCCAGTTACAAAGATCCCTCCCTCTCATTTACAGAATTCAATGACATTAAGATGCATAAAATATCAGGGAAATTATTTATCTCTAGGATATAGAGTTGATTTTATATTCTTAAAGAATTCATATTCAAAAATTAGCCAAACAGTAATTAATCCAAAGTAATTCATAGCAATTCCCAACATTAAGAGAAATTTATTCAATAAAATAAAATCTCTGCTGGTGTCACAACTTGGTGTGAGAAGGTCCTTGTTGCCATGCCTTGTAACTTAAGCTCAATCCCCAGAAAATAACTGACTCCAGCTAGTTATTCTCTGACCTTATCATATACACACCCCTCCATAATTACATAAATAAATGTAAAAAATTAAGACAAAACAGTTTATATTCATTCATGGAAAGTTTCTCTACTTGCCTGGAACTAGACACAGTCATTCAGGTCTGTATGCATGCATTCAAAAGGCTGAGGCAGGGGCATTATGAGACTTGGTTGGATTACATTGTGAGTTCTAGGTCAATCTGGCCTACAGAGTGAGACCCTGTCTCAAGCAAGCAAGCAAACCAGCCAACAACAACAACAACAACAACAAAACAACAACAACAACAAAAAAAGACAAAGCCAAAGCCACCCTTGATAGAAGTGAATGGGACCTGGCAGAAAGACAAAATTCTACTTACTTGTTAAGAATTTTTGACTATTTCTTACTATTAATAATCCCTAAATCAAACTAGTGCTGCAAATGGGTCCAAGGGTATGTGACCATCCACTGGGGTTTTGGTTACCTATGAAGGACCGTGTCCCCAAGGGAGAATGAAGAATGAAAAAGACAGCATGAAGTTGGGAAGGAGATGAAGTAGAGGCACTAGAAGGAGTATGGAGAGGTAGTGGTAGTTATTGAAATGAAACCTTTAAGACAAAAAGGAAACCCACAACATGATCCATAATAACAAAAAAGAAATTCTAATTAATGATAACATCTATAGTGACTTAAAATACCACGTAATAAACATAAAGATATGAAAGTTCTACTTAATGAAAACTGTAAACTATTAGGGGAAATTAATCCTTAGTGGGAGCTGGAGAGATGGCTTAGGCATTTTGAGTTATTATCTCTCTTATGAAGACTAGGAAATGTGGCTTTGTGGAGTAGACGGTCTTGTAGGAGGAAGTGTGTCATTGTGGGTCTCCTTTGCTCCACCTACACCCAGAAAGACAGTTTCCTTCCTGTTACCTGTGGGTCAATGTGCAGAATTCCCAGCTCCTTCCAGCACCATTCTTCTTCTATGCCTCCGTGATCTGCTGTGATGGTAATGGACTAAAACTCTGGAACTGTAAACCAGCCAAACAAATGTTTTTCCTTTATTAGAGTTGCTGCAATAGAAACCATAAGACAAACAAACATCTGTGCCTTCAGCTCCAAGGAATCTGAGTTTTCTTTCAATTCCATGGGCACTGACACACACAGGTCCATTCTAGCATGCACACACCTATGCATAAATAAAAGTGAAAAGTAATCCTTGAAAAACTATTTGTTGCTTGATTTTAGAGACAGAATTTCTCAGTGTAGCCCTGACGATTATGGAACTCATGATGTAGACCAGACTGGGCTTGAACTCAGATGTCTGTCCACATCTGCCTCCCAAGTACTGGGATTAAAGTTATGTACATTTATAGTTAAAAATAGTTTTAACTATTTTTTAAAGAAATTAATCCTAAACCAATGGATTATTCAAGTTCCTAGAAAAATTACAATAAAGACATTGATTTTTCTCCAAATTGTCTAATATGTTCATTATAGTCCTAATACCATTTTTACAAGTTTTTGTGGAAGTTAACAGCTATTTAAAAAACGTGTATGATAATCATCAAGTTCGAGAATGGTCTGGCCAGTCTGAGTGAAAGCATAAGGAATGGTAATTTATTTAGCAGACCTTCACACCTGTTATGGAGTTACAATAACTACTGCAGTGACAATTGAAAGTAGCAAACTGGTGAAGAGAGGGAGACTTTGGAGAGACTTGTGTTGTGCGGTGATGTGTTGAAGGGCAGCTCTGCAAGCCGTGCACACACGTGACTTTGTCAGCAGATTAGTATGCTGGCAGGGTCACCTGGAATCGACTGGAAAGCAGACTCTCACAGAGCAGCAACATGAAGGACTTTTATATACACTACTGAAAGACCCTGGCCCAGTCTAAACAGGCAGCTGAGGCTTATGGAAAATTCTGTTTCCCCCACAGCTGAATAGTCATAGCTATCAGAAGGGAGCTCAGCCCAAGGTCCCCACAGCTGAATAGTCATTGTTATCAGAAGGGAGCTCTGCCCAGGGACACAGGCTGCTGGGTGTCTGCGAAGCGACCGGATGGCCAGCCCAGCAGGGTTGAGCAAACACAGAGACCAATTGTTCCTCAGATAGGGCCAAGGCCGAAACTTGAGTTCTAAGAAAAACCTCTATTTGCCCGCGCTCTGAGCCCTAGCCACATTTACATTACCCAATCAGGGTCCTGTTACTAGGCTTCTCGCTTCTGTACTGCACTTTTTGCTATAACAGAACCCCTGAGTGCCCAGCTCGGGGCGCTCAGTTCCCCGAGACTGAGACGCCCGGGTACCCGTGTGTTATCAATAAAGCCTCTTGCTGTTGCATCCAAGCTCATGGTCTCGTTGTTCCTTGGGTTCGGGTCTCCCTTCCGTGAAAGTATCCCTGCTGGGGTCTTTAACTACCATGAACGAATATCACAACTACAAGGTTGGGTGAAGGACAGCAGAAACAAAACAGTTTATGTCTTCAGATTACCTTTCGGAACCTGCAACACCCAAGCTGTGACAGTTGGAGCCCACTGTGTTAGCCAGGCTGAGGGCCTCTGTGGACTGTGACACGGGGCTGGGGCAGCTGGAGCCCAGGGTGTTAGAGAGGCTCAGAGGCCATCCCTCTCCAGGATGCCCAGTGTTATGGACTTGGGTGATGACAACGTAGATGTCCACTTTGTGTGAATTCACTGAGACAGAGTTTTACTTTCCTTTTAGAAGTGTATTGCTGTAGAATACTGTCTTAGGATGGAAACTACTTTTGTTTTGACGTCAGGGAAATTTGCTTTGCAATCCTGGAAACAATGTCGCCAGATGTTCTGAAGATTCTTCAAAGGGAAGAGCCATTGGCCTCAGTTTAATCTCCTCTAAGGACCTTGTCAGGTCTTTCGAGCTCTCCCTTGCTAAAGCAGGCTGCCTCTAATGTCAGAACATGTTCTTTGAATCTATGCAAAAGGCTCCTTCCCGCTGTGCGTAATTTCTGAGTTCAGTGCTGTCGCAAGAACAGATGTAATGTGACACCCTGTGCAAAGAGCAAGTATGGTTTTCATGAGTGCAGCCCCCCTTGCAAATTGGTCTTGCCTTTCCTATTCAGGCAGATGAACTACACATTTCTAAATGGTTTTATTTTAATGTGGTCATAGAAAATGAGGTTACTTTAAAAACTGACTAATATTTTACAGGTAGGGCCAAAAGCATCCAGGTGAAACAAACAAAAAATTCTGGTATTTAATTCTAGTTTGTTCTAAAAAGAATATTTATTAAACTGATAATGTTAAAGGTCTCATGATATTTCAATTTTGATTCCCATTTTAAACCTCCTTGATGATTCTAATCATAATTTAAAGGGAAATGTCAAATCTTTTAAAAGTTTCTAATAATTTACATAAATAAAAATGAGAACATTCCATGCATCTAAAATACTAATTTGTTCAGGGAACAAGATAAATATCAGGTTTTCCTTTCGTTGATTATGTAGCCTTCATGACTGTGACATAACCTACCTCTATAACAAACAAATTGAAGAGCAGAGTATTAAGTAGATAGGCCTTGGTAATCATGATTAAATTGGGGATGTGACTTGCCTTGTAAAATAGGCCATGAAGGTAAGGAACAAAGTTTTGCATAGTTAAGGAACCCCCAGCATAAGCTTTCACTTGCTGTCACAGTAGTCAAGTGTCTAGTCTGCCTCTGATGCGTTGTTGCCGGAAGAGAAAATATGTTCTCTTTATATCATAACTGGCACATGTAAGTACATAGAATAGAATGTAGAAAACAAATTACTACTTGAATGCTTCAAAGCCTATTGGGCTTTGGCAAACTTACCTTTCATTCTTGTCAAGATGCTTCCCCACCTCTATTTCCATAATTCCAGAAACTCAGAGAGATGATCCCAAGCCTTTGTCCTGCTGCAGCCGCCTGACAAGGGAGGACAGAAGACTCAGGACTTCCCTTGGTAAACAGTGACACAAGAAGCAGGAAAGGAGTACAGAGCAGGGGCAGTTAGGGGATACTCCTATCTGTTAAGAGAAGCTTTTTCTTTGAGAGGAGCCTTCTCGCCCGCCTGGTTCCAGATCCGCATCAGTCCCAAATAAACACACAGGAGGCTATATTAATTATGAAGCTGTTGGCCTTGCTTGTCTCTTACTGGCTAGCTCTGCCTTAAGTAATTACCCCATAATTGTTAATCTAAGTATGTCTCTTACCGGAGAGGTATCCGGGCTTCCTACCCCAATGGCGTTACATGTTGACTCTCTTGTGTTTCTCCTTCCCAGAATCCTCCTGGACTCCTAGCCCCACCTATCTAGATTCCTATAGGCTCAACAGTACTTTATTGACAAATAACAGGCAAATAACAGGACTTCCCCAACACCTATCAGATCCTCCAACTCTCGTGAAGCAGAGCCACCATCCCAGTGTAGAACCCAGTAGCTGATGTGATACCTCCAGAGTAACAGTCCCTGCTGAAGTTGTTGCACACTGAAGCTGCCTAGGCCAGCTGCCCGACATACTCTGCTGGGGACCCAACTGGACATCCACATGACAGAAGGCAACAGCATTCTCCAGTCATGATTTATTTATTTAGCAGCTAACTCTAAGGAGGGTTCCTGTGTCAGACCTGTAAACTCTAGAAGTGGGACTATTGGAATATGCTATCAGTATATGTTTGACCTTAGAAGAGGCTAAGTTCTTCTTCAGTGTGGCTGAGACATGTCTGTGTTCTCACTGCACGATGTAGAAGCTCAACTGGTTCTGTGAACACAACAACACTGTATGTCAACAGATTTTTTTTACTTATCCCAGTTTCCTCTCCCTCCTGTCCTCCCAAGCCCCCCACCTCTATCCCACCCCCATCAACTACTCAGGTAGGTTGAGGCCTCCCATGGGGGATCATCAAAGTCTGTCACATCTTTTGGGGCAGGACATAGGCGCTCCCCAATGTATCTAGGCTCCCAAAGCCCATTCCTGCACTAGGGATAAATACTGGTTCCACTGCATTTCCCTGATGGCTGTTGAGTAGTACTCCCTTGTGTAAATGTACCACATTTCTTTATCCGTTCTTCAACTGAGGGGCATCTAGGTTGCTTCAAGGTTCTGGCTATTACAAATAGTGCTGCTGTCCTTGTGGTATGAATGTGCCTCCTTAGGGTATATGCCTAAGAGTAAAATTGCTGGATCTTGAGGAAGACTGATTCCAATTTTCCTGAGAAACTGCCATACTGATTTCCAAAGGGGCTGTAGAAGTTTGTACTCCTCTCCAGCATAAACTGTTGTTGGTGTTTTTGATTTTAGCCATTCTGACAGGAGTAAGATGGTATCTCAGAGTTGTTTTGATTTGCATTTCCCTGATGGCTAAAGATGTTGAACTATTTCTTAAGTGCCTTTCAGTCATTTTAAATTCCTCTTTTGAGAATTCTCTATTTAGATCTGTACCCAGTTTTTAAATTGGATTATTTGGTGTTTTGGTGACTAGCTTCTTGATATCTTTTTATATGTTGGAAATCAGCCCTCTGTCAGATGTGGGGTATGGAAATAGCTTGGTATTGGCATAAAAACAGACAGGTAGACCAATGGAATCTGTTGTTATTTTGTTTAAGTTTAGAGATGGAACATGAACCAAGAGATACATTAGCCATAGAGTTTATTAAGGGGCAGGGAGTGCAAGAGGGGGAGAAGAGAGATGGGTGTAAGACAGAAGAGAGGTAAAAAGATTGAGATAAGAGAGTATAAGTGGGCAGGGGTCTGCCTTCTAAATGGGTCCTTTGCACCTGCTGGAAGAAGCTGGCTAGACTGAGTGGGCGTGCCTACATCTAGGTCATGTGGTTAAGATGGCGGTTTCCTTAAACATGTTCTCAAGCCAGGCAGCATGGTCAAGATGGTGGCCTGCATAAGCACATTTCTGTCAGCTAGCAGAAGTGGCCTTTTTTCTCCTTGAGTGAGGCAGAAAGATGTGTGACCACCGTAGGTCTGAGAAATGAATGCAGTCTACAGAGAGGGAGTTAGGGTACAAAACCCGAGAGACTCCTCGTGGGTCTGAAAAAATGTATGTACCAGTCAGTACAAAACCTGAAAACCTCGAACTTCATTCATGGGGGAAAAAAATGAAAAGCTCTCAGAGCATCCCAAGGAGACATTAACCCAGGCCAGGCCGTTGTGAGCTGCTAGCATCTGTATGGAGAAGAAACACAGCTGGATGTAAAAGAGTAATTCACCATTCCAAGCTGAATGAACAGGAGGGACACAAAACAGGACACTCCCAGGAGGAAGGCGCTTCCCACCCTGAGACAGGTTTAGCCACGGTGGGAAGTGGTAGGAAGCCTCTGTGACTGCCAGGAGTTTTAGCACGCAGGGAAGAGAAAAGCAGGACACACGAGAAAGAGTAGAGGCAGCATTTCTAACCATGGATCACTGGTAGGATGTGGGTGCCAAAAAGCAGGCACATGATTTGATATAGGTGGGGCCCGGCTTCCATGAGAGAGGCAGAGGATATCCAAAATCTATAATCTCTAGCATCCCAGAGACTAGGGGAGGATTGATGCAAAAGGCAATGACTGATTTCCATGATTCATAAAGCAGGGATGAGGGCCAGAGCTCCTAGAGCCAAGAAACACGTAGTCACCCAGTACTGGGATTTTCGACTGGTCCAAAAATTGAGAGAGACCACAATCTCAATAAGTCCTAACTCATGGAAACAAAGGAGGGGTGGGCTTACCAGACATGACGATGGTGGATACTTGAAGAATCCAGAGATCCTTAGTTGGAAAAGTGACGGGGTTGAAGTTTACGGGGTCCTGGCATCTCAGACTGCAGAGACAGAAAAGCACAGGAGCAAATGCCAGGAAAACCTGCCGAGTCATGTTCACCAAATGTTATTCTTTTGTTTAAGTTAGAAATTAGAAATTAGAAGGGGCAAAAGTTGAAACACGAGCATGAGCACGGAACCAGGACTGCCGCGAAGGACGGAGCACAAGCTATGGAGAGCACGCTAACCGTGTTTACTACAGTGGTGGGAGAGCCAAAAGGGGGAGACAGACATGAGACATGAGGAGAGAGAGTAAAGGAGCATGAGAGAGTGGGAGAGGTAACAGAGGAGTGAGAGACAAGAGAGAGGATGAGAAAGCATGAACTGGCAGGGGTCCTTTGCACTTGCATGCAGACTGGTTCTCATGGAACTCTGGGCTGGCCAGAGAACTGCCTGAGTGCATTCTGCCAGGTAACAGGGCAGGCCTGTGTAATGCCTGAACCTTTCAGAATCGAATTGAAGACCCTGATATTAATCCACACAGCTATGAACACCTGATTTTTGAAAAAGAAGCTGAAATTATATAATGGGAAAAAGAAAGCATCTTTAACAGATGGTGCTGTCATAACTGGATGCTGACATGTAGAAGACTACGGATAGATTCATATCTATCACTATGCACAAAAAAGTCCAAATGGGTCAAAGACATCAACATAAATCCAGCCACACTGAACCTCTTAGAAGACAAAATGGAAAGTACCCTTGAATTAATAGGCTTAGGACACTACTTCCTGAACATAATGCCAGTAGCACAGACACTGAGATTGATAACTAATAAATGGGGCCTCCTGAAACTGAGAAGCTTCTGTAAGGCAAAGGACACAGTCAACAAGACAAAATAGGAAAAGATCTTCATGTTATCAGATTTTTAAATTTTAGACACTTTAGGAAATATAGTGATGTGCAAATGTGATTTTAATTTGCACTTCCTTAATAATCTTTAGCATCTCTTTTGTTGTTACTTATCATCTAGAGATGGTTTGATGAAGCATTGCTTGAAATACTTCACTCATCTAAAATATATAATTTTATTTTTTTATTTTTTATCCTTTTTCAGTTGTATTGTATTTTAGAGTTCTTCGGAATTGCATTCTTGGTTGAATTTTGGAATATTTGTTCATGGTATGTACCTTCTCCTTTTATTTTATTGGCTTTTTTCAGAACAAAATTTTAGTTTTGATGAGATTCCTTTCATCTCTTTTTTTCCTTGATGGGTTGAGTTTTTAGATCAGATTTAATGCTTCCTTTCTAATGCAAGGTGACTAAGGTTTTAATTGTATATTTTTTGTAAAGTTTTTAGTTTGTATTTTATATTTAGATTGTAGATTCATTTTGAAATCAGTGTGAATAACTTGAGAGATTCATGGTGCCCCTTTGTTTTGAAGATAATGGTGTTTCATTGTTCTGTAGTAGTTTTCAACACATTAATTTTATTCATTGAATTGTCTTTGCATACTCATTTATGTTACTGCTGGTTTGTCTGTTTCCAGAATCACTATACTTCCGTTGATTTCTCTCTCTCTCTCTCTCTCTCTCTCTCTCTCTCTCTCTCTCTCTCTCTCTGTCTCTCTGTGTGTGTGTGTGTGTATATTTTATGTATGTGTGTGTGTGTGTATGTGTCACTTCACCCAAACCAGTGTCCCGATTGCCACAACTTTTTAGAAAACCTTAATATGGAGCTTTGTGATTGATTTCTCTGTTTTCAAACTGCTCTTGGTCCTTCGTTTTATACATTAAAAAATTAGCTGAGGTTTAAATTAATATTGAATTCAGTCTACCACGAATTTTGGGAAAATTTGGGACTTTACAACAACTTTTCTAATCCACAAAGAAGGTACACCCTGTCATTTATTCCTAAAAAAATTCAACAGTATTTGAGCTTATTTTAGACTTTGCATTTTACATGTCTTGTCATATTTACAAGGGGTATATTAACTTCCTTTTGTGGATACAATCAAGTGCCCTATATTTAGGGTCATAAAACAACTCAAATTTATTTTCTTCTAACAATAAAATATGTTGAAAATCTAACAGAGATCTTAGACTGAAGTCAAAGTTTCAAGAAAAATAAATATGTTCTGGGACTTATGAGTTAAGCCATCAGTCTGTTTGCTTTCTAGCTCATAGTTGCTCTCCTCTATTCCTAGTCTTTGGCCTGTCCTTTGTGAACTATAAGAGCAGTTCTCTGTGACTTTGCTGCAGTTCCCTGTCCCTGTGTTGATTTTCTTCTACATCTTTCTCCTACTTTAAAGGTTATACATATGCCCTCTCAAATGATTGAAGACAATGTCTCTATTTCAATATCAGTTAAGTAGCAATCTTAATTTCCCTCTGTCATGTATCAGAAAATCTTTCTGGCATTGAGAATGTTGTGACTACTATTCTGCCTGCCACACTTTGTAGCTTTGAAGGCATTGTAATAGAATTGTTGCTAATTTTAGTTTACCTCCTGCCTAGTACTTTGAAATACACAAATTTAATTGATTTTTTTTCATGATGACTTGGGATCCTCTGATCTTGCAAAACTTACTAGTTTCAAGTGCTCTTTATTTATTTGTGTAGTATTTAAATTAGTAAGCAATCATATTGCCAGTGAGAAGGGGCAATTTCATTTCTTTGTGATCTGTGTGCTTTTTATTTTATTTTTGCCTGGTTGTATTGGATGATACCTGTAATATAATGTAATCCAATATCAAGTAAGAGTGACAAGAGCAAATGTCTTTGCCTCATTTCTGTACTGAGGGAAAGCTTGTCAGTCTTTCACCTCTAACTTTGGTATTAAATGATGACTTTATTTGCAGACACCTTTTGTTAGGTTAAGGAGGCTATCCTCTATTTGTAATTTTTTCCATATAGCCAAGAATGCCTGTTAAATTTTTTGTCAAATTCATTTTGCATACCAATTGCATACCAAACTGCAAGTTTTGTTCTTAAATTTGCAGATATAATGATTTCAACTGACTGAATCTAACATATGTAACTATCCTTGCATTATGAAGGTAGGTTGCACTTGGTTATCATGTGTCCTATTTTTCCCATATTGCTGGATTCTGTTATAGATCTTATGTTGAAAATTGGCTTGGAAGAGAGGTTAACGTGTAAATATCATTTACTATAATTACAGCTTCTGTGTGGTTTGAACACCATGCTGCCTCATTAAATGAATTAGGAATTTCCCTCTACTTTCTGGAGCAAAATATGCAGCATTCATATTATTATAGTGAAATTATTTGGCTGTGACTGGGCTCATTTTGACTTTACATTTCTTTAGTGACTGTGGATAAAATAATATATTTTTATTGTGAATATTTATAGTTTGTGGCATTTAAAGAATTTGTTCAGGGATACTCAAGTTGACACATTTGCTGACATGAAAAAGCTCACATGACTCGTTTAATATCTCTAGGGTCTGAAGTGGTTGTGTTTTGGTGATTCATCCTCTTCCTCCTTCAGTGTTGTTTCTCCTTCCTTCCTTTTCTCCTTTTTTCCCTCTTCCTCGCTCTTTGACTCTCTCCTCGTGTGTTTCCCTCTCCCTCTTTCTCTTCTTCTGTGGTTCCTAGTTAATTCCTCTCTCTCTCCCCTGCTCTCTCCTTGTGAATGTGTCCCTCTCCCTCTTTCTGCCTTTGCTAGTTTGGCTAGAAATGTATTAGACTTTAAATTTTTTTCAATAAGTTTATTTCTCCTCTTTATTATTGTTTTTTGTCCTTTTAATTCTGCTGATGTCTGTTTGTATTTATATTATTTATGTCTGTACTTTCTGCATTCTGTGTGTTTCTCAGATGATTTTGCTCTTCTTCAAGTCTCTTCAGTTGGGAACTTAGAGTGGTCTGAGGTCACTCTTTTATGTTGTGAGCCCATACTGTTTGTTCACATCTTTCTGACCATTGATTGGACTGCTTCTCACATATTTTGATTCTTTTTAATACTTATTTATTTCAGAATATTGTCTTGAAATTTCCTCTTCATGTTTTGGGTTTCATACAAAAATTGCTTTATGTACTTTCATTAACAACTATTTTCTGTCATTTTGCAGCATTTTTTAGCTTTCTTCCTTATGAAGAGGTTGTTATTTAATTTTTTTCTAAGTGAAAGTTTCACTGGATCTACAGTTCATCATTTACATTTATTTTTAAATGCTTTAAACATTGCTTTGTCATTTTCTGGGTTTTGTGGATTATTATGAGAAACTGGTTAAATTTATTAATGTGTCAGTTTTTCTATTGCTACTTTCAAGACTCTTCCTCCTTAGTATTTTTTGTTGTTGTTGTTGTTTTCAAGACAGGGTTTCTCTGTATTGTTTTGGAGCCTGTCCTGGAACTCTCTCGGTAGACCAGGCATGTCTCAAACTCACAGAGATCCGCCTGCCTCTGCCTCCCGAGTGC
Source organism: Mesocricetus auratus (assembly GCF_017639785.1). NCBI lineage: Eukaryota > Metazoa > Chordata > Mammalia > Rodentia > Cricetidae > Mesocricetus > Mesocricetus auratus. The sequence continues at coordinate 32,988,941 of NW_024429201.1, forward strand.
TGGAATTAAAAGATGTGTGCTACCAATGCCCGGCTCCTCCTTAGTTTGTGATCAGTTTTCTCAACTGTATCTTGCAATATAGATATTTTGTTTTGTTCTGGTGTTTTTAGACAGGATCTCATTATGTAGTCAAAGGTGGCCTTAAAGTCATAATGATACTCTGGCCAAACATTGGTAGTATAGGTGTGAACTATCATCATGGCTGCTAGCTGTATCATTTAAAATCATCATTGAGAATTTTGAAACTCTAGATTTGACCTGTTTCCAAATATTGGATTTTTTTTGCTCATTATATACTTCTGAGATCACATGAGATTGGGTGCATTCATGGTGGTATGCCTGTAGACAATATATACTTAAAATTAATTTTGCATATATTTTGGAGTATTTCAAGATATATTTAACATAGCACCAAACAATGTACGCTTGAGTCACAAATCTCTGGGTCTCCAATTTCTGAAGATATTTTTCTGTTATTCAGGTTACATAATTTCTACCAATGTATGTATAAACTTTATATGAATATAGAACTTATATGTCACCTTCATCATGCTGTTGACCTTTCCCTGTTACCTGTATCATAGATGTATACATATATTATGCTGGGTCAGGCACGGAAGGGCATGTAGTTTAAGATTAAAATGAAACCTTTGTCTTAAGTTGTGAAAGCTGATTATATGGGCAATCAAAAGCATACTAAGGTTGGTTACATTGTCCTCTTAAAGGCAAGTTAAACAGGCTGAGTATGCAATAGGATAGCAGACTGACTGCATGGTCATAATGTCAGAGCATATTATTATCTGCATTTTAGGTTTGGCAAAGGTTCAGTCTCTTTAAATGTAAAAGGTATGTTAAGAAAAATGTATTACCACCCATTTTAGGGAGTCTATTATTCAAACGGTAACTATTTCATTAATTCCGATTTTATCTTCCTGTGTTTCACAAGTCCTTGCCACTGTTTCTTAGAACTTGCTTATTCTGGTTGCTAAAGAATGTTGACAATTCCAATATGAGAATTTTTTGATGACAGTCCTCTGGCTCACTTCCTTATGAGATGCTTCTTGTTCCTCACCTGCTGGTAGCTTAGTGCATTTCCTCACTACACAGGATTCTGTCACCTAAACATCATATCATTTAGATTGTGACTGTTTCCTATGGCTGTTGTTTTAGTAGGCAATGAACTAAATTAGTTACAGCCTACTAATTTCAGTGTGTGTGTGTGTGTGTGTGTGTGTGTGTGTTCCAGCTTTAAATCGTTTGCAAGGATATTCCCACATGTGAGACACCTAGTGGTTGGCTCATGGTTGGTCTGAAACCTGGGCCATGTTCTAAAGGTCAGTTCTGCTCTCAAAGCTCCTGCTTTGCATTTTGTGGGTCATATGTGTAGCACAAGAAGGAACTCTGGACTCACGACCAACTTTACAAGATTAATTCTTTGGGATTCCTCCTCCTTTCAATCTTTCCAACCCTTTCTTATCACAAGAAGCCCTCCCTCTTTCGCTGGGCCAAAGATGGCAGTCTGGTTCCATGAGTCTACTATGTATTTCTTTCCTCTAAGGAGAAGAGGGAGGGGTGGAGGATGGGAGAGAGAACCAGACTGTACACCATGGATACTGTCCCTATGTTCTTAGTGTCATAGGTCTCCTGAATCAGAGGCACTTTCCTTGGTACCTGAGATATCATCCAGCTTGTCAGGGCTCTCTCTACTACTGCCATCAAGAGTAGGACAGAAGGTACGGCAAAAAAAAAAAAAAAACAAAAAAACAGAACAAAATAAAAGCCTGGGATTGTCCTCTCTCTTCATTTTTGAGATTTTCATCTTTATTTTATGCGTGTTTTTCCTGTGTGTATGTGTGGGGACACCAGACCTTGAGCAGAAACCCACTTCCCCTTTGGCCTGGGAGCAGGCAGCTGTGAGATAATGTTTACTGAAAATAATTCAGTGCTATAAAGCTCTTAATAGGGCTCAGATAAGGGCTCACTCACTGAAACACCATGACTTTGACACCCCCTATGGCTAGATGCTTCTTCCTGTCCCCCCTGCTGTGTCTCCCCGATTCTGGGGCCAGAGATTAAACCACCAGCCAGGAGGGTGAGAAGTCTGGAAAGAATTTTATGTAGATGGATGGCAGAAGTCCTTAAAAAGGGAAGCGTTTTTTTCTTGGAGAGACTTCTCTCCTAAGCGGACTTGGGGTCTCCTCCTAAGCTGACTTGGGAAGCATAAAGTTTTCTTAAAGCAACCGACCAGTCTCTGTGTCATCTATCCCGACCACCTCTCTACATTCTCGGATGCAGGCTGCACAGCAGGTGCGACATGTATGTGGGTGCTGGGAACCAAACCCCAGGTCTTCTAGAAGAGCACCCAGTGCTCTTATCCACTAAGCCTTTTCTCCAGCCCCACGCTTTTGATGAAAGTCATTTTTCAATGTCAGCACATGTTAGACTGTGTTTGCATTCAGGTCTAAAGAGAGAAAAATATTTATTAACATAGCTTGTTTGGTGGCTGTATTGTTTATTTTTCTTTTTAAGGTTGTATTTATTTGCTTTTGTGTGTATGTATACATGTATCTTCATATCATAGTGGACTTAACGAAATCAAATGACAATGTGAAGGAGTTTGATCTCTGCCTCTACCATGTGAGTCCCCAGTATTGAACTTATATTCTCAGGCTTAGTATCATATGCTGTTACCCAGCTGAGCCATCTGCCCATCCCTCTTCTCTGTCATTAAGTGTTTTAATCCATGCTATACCTTCTTAGCCTTTATTCAGCAGTGTGCAGTCTGTGGGTTACTCAGAACTTTCTGCACCTAGTGTGAGTTTGGCGCATTTGTGACAAAAAACATTTGTGGTGAATTTATTTATTTATTACATTTCATCTAACTGGTTTTTTGTTTTTAGCAATCAACTTTATAGCACAGAGTCAGCTTATTAACAGCTTTACATGGCATCAACCCTAAAACTGCATCCAACTGCCCAATTGCCTAGTAAGTACACTGGCCCTGGGTTCAGTCCCCAGTGCTGAAAAACAAAAAACAAAAGCATCTATGTTACATCAAGATGCACATATTACAGATGTGAATATATCAGCCAAGTGATGAAACAAAACGAATACCCAACTCTATGTGACTCTACAGCACAGAGCTTATCAGTGCCTTCATAAAGAGAGCTATGTTGTTTTGAAGTCACCAAAGGCAATTCTTTATAATTTTCATCTTTCAGAACCTTTGCGATTTTAGAATGAACTCCTAGCTGCATTGGGAAGAAATGCTTATTGCAAACAGCAGTCCGCTGGAATCCCCAGCACTACCTGCTGCTGTTGTTTCAGGGAGTGAAATGAGGATGTTCTTATCATATCGCCTGAACTTTGAACAAAGTTGAAAAGCCTGGCAGCACCCCACCCCCTGCCCAAACAGTACACTGTGGACTCAGAAAACAGCTTCGCTACTTGAACCATGGCCCATATGCCTCTTCGTTAGCCATAGCAAGAGCTCATCATTATGTTAAAAGATAAAGAGCAGAGAGGAGGAGTAAAATATCTGCTTCAAGTGTTTTTTCCCCCAAAAATAGAAAGAGAAAAAAAGGGAAGACACAAAAAATAATATTCCAGTGCATTCTGCACTCTGAAGTTCAGCGCTTCACAATCGCCTAATTGTTCGTCACCCTCACAAAGAAATGCCTTTTATTTTCTCCAGGCACTTAGAGATGACTAAGTGTCACTTAGTCAATTGCCAGAACAAAGAAGTCAATTTATGGATCACATTTTCTCTGTTTCGTTATTCTTAAAAATAATTCACTTTATTGGTTTAGTGTTCTGGAAAGGTGAGGGATTGACAGGCCTGGGGAACAGAAATATCATCCCAAAGGTTCAGGTTGCACACACACAGCTCTGCTTCAGACAAGAGGTGAAAAGGTAACTTACCGTTTTCTCTAGGTGGAGAACTACTCTAAAACTGAAGCAGTACTCCCAGCTCCTGACTTCATCCAGGCACATTACTCTTACTTAAGGTCATGAGTGTCCATATTTTCTTTCCACACAAGTCCTGCTGGTCAATTAAGCCATGGTTGCAACATAACCTTTGTAAGTAGATAAAGCAGTAGCTTTTCATTACAGCATAAAAAAAAATCTTAAAGAAAAATGTTTGTGGTTTCTCTTTAACTAAAAACAATGTTACCATTGGAAAAAAGTTAGAAAATATACAAAAATAAGGTAAAATTTAAGTTACCTACAATTTTACAGAACAATATATCTGTTTTTTGTTTTTCTCTGTATTGTTTTGGAGGCTGTCAGTCCAGCCTGGCCTCGAACTCACAGAGATCCGCCTGCCTCTGCCTCCCGAGTGCTGGGATTAAAGACGTGCGCCACCACCGTCTGGCTAATATATCTGTTCTTTAACGTCTTCAGAATTTTTATGTACATGTGTGTGATTATTTAAACAAATTATAGCACCATTAACATTGTATTGCATTCTTTGCATAAAAAACATTTACAGAGCTCATCAAAGAGTTTCCTAAAGTGAGTTTTTAATTTTTGAATTATTCTGCATACATGTGTATACCCTTGTTTACAAACCCAGTTCAATTCTGTTGAAAATATGTACAAGGGTATGGTTATTATATAACCCTAAAATGAGCCACCTTGAGTTTTTGTATGCATCTCTGGTCATTTTTTAGGGATGATTTCTTGTGATAAGTTTATTTTACTTCAAGTATGAAAACAAATCATTATTCCCAAATTCCCTACCCTACTATGCTATTAATATTAAGGTTTATATATTTTGCATTGATTATTGACTTGTTATTGTTTTTTGTTGTTGTTTTCATTTCATTTCTTTATTTTTGGAGAGGTTCTTAAGTAGTCTTTGAAGGCCTGAAATTCATTATATATACCAGATTAGCTTCATATTTACAGAGATATGACTGTCCCTGCCTCCCAGAATGGGATGAATGCAACATTTTGAATGATGAAAATCTTAGATTAAAATCAATGATCATGAATGACATAAAGGCTATTAATTTTTCTATAAGGTTCTATACAAAATTGGTTTTACCACTGAAGGATGTATGTCTTTATGATTACTATTTTTTTTGTAATTTCACCCATCAGTTAAATATTAGTAAAACTATAAAAAATTATTATTCCAATCACCCCAATGTAAGCAGGTTACTTGACAGAGTGAATTCACGAAGCCACATGTTTGCTTCTCCTCTGCAAAGTTAGCTCACTATGCTGTGTGGTGATGCTCATTATCAAAGCAAACATGACCACACCTGAGGAGTCTGGTGAAAGGAGGAGACATTTGGAGAGAAGAGGCACCACCCTTGTGTTATCTTTGACTCAGCTATCCAGGGTGAAGCAGAACTAAAACTGCTGCCAAGTGCATTCTCTGGCCACAAGCAGAATCATCTCATTGTGTTCAATCTATTCTTTATGTTTTTTAAAGCAGCAGGCTTTTCTGTATGCAGAGTGGGCGCCAAAGTGAGCACAGCCACAAACTGTGATTAGAAAAGCTGCTTGTTTAGCAGTTTCAAAGGGAACCAGCATGGCAATCAAACACGGAAAGAACAGATGGAAAACTTATTTTAGGACACACAGCAATAATAGAGAAATTAGGGAGCAATTAAAATGGGAAAAAATCAGTTTGGCTAAAATTGAATCCAAAGTTATTTCAGCTCAGTTCTTAATTATATTTCTTCTTAAACCAAGGTTTGAAATCAGAAGAATAAAATGTGAACATTCTCTCAGCAGGAAAGGCACAGCTCAGAGTGACATGTAGTAATGCTAGAAACAGTCTTAAAGACCTGAACGATTATTCAGTACCATTCAATACCAGCACTTAGTTTTCCATGATCAAATCACTGGGCGCTATACTTAGATTATTGGTAGAGATCAGCTGAAACTGTAACTGGTATTGATCCTTGAGCCCTGAAAAAGTTAGCTGCTTTTAAAATGAAAATCTGCTTGACTTTTAAAATGTAATCATTCTTGCATATGAGTTTCTCAGACATCTTTTACCTTCTGTATCAGGACAAACTTAGATGGCCTTGGAAAGCAAAGCTTCAGGATTTGAATGGAAGCTACCAATGCACAGGATCATTTCAGACACCGAATAAATAATGCAAACAAAACATCTGCACCTGAATAGCTTCAACTCTGAATGAAGATGGGATCAGGTAGAGGTATCTTCTGATTCTTGAATCCTTGTTCTTGTAGTGTTGAAATGAGATGCAGAAATCTGGAGATATGCCTTGAGGAGAAAGGGCCAATGGAGGAAAGGTGATTTGCCAGTGTTGGAGTGCCCAGATTCAGAAGTTTTCCCAAAGGCTCATGCCCAAGTAATCCATAAAAGAGGTGCTCCTAGGCAAAACCAGAGAGAGAGAGAGAGAGAGAGAGAGAGAGAGAGAGAGAGAGAGAGAGAGAGAGAGAGAGAGAAGCATCCAACCCCCAATGGACTGAGGTATATGGAGAGGGGATATATAAGTAAATCCTGCTGTACTTACTGCACTGTTATTGTTTCCCATAAAGAGAACAACACCAGGTGACTTTCTACATTTGTCCTTTGGATTTTTTAGTTTGGCAGTTTAGTCTGTTTTAAAATAAAATTTATTCTTTTTTAAGTATTTATGTTTGGGGATGGAGAGATGGCTTGTAGCAATTACGAATACATACTACTCCTGCAGAAGACTTGAGTTTAGTTTCCAACACTCATGTCAAGTGACTCAGAAACAACTGCAATGTCAGCACCCAGTGATCTTTGTTGACTCTGTGGGACACTGTGCTCACATGTGTCCAAACTCACATACACACACACACACACACACACACACACACACAGAGTCACATGAATAAAAAAATCTTTAATAATTTTTAGATGCCCAGAAAAGCATAAGGAACACACAAGACTTCCCATACATCCTTCAATCTGCACTTGTTTCCCCTGTTACCAATAAATAATTTGCATTACATTAATTCTGGAGAATTAATTATTCATAAAAATCCTTCCTGTTCTCTCTTGTAATGGCTATTCTCAGCTGTTAACTTGACTACATCTGTGATTAACTAAAATCCAGAAATGGGGCAGGGGGAGCATCTGTGAGAGATACCTTGCTTGCTTTAAAGTGGGTGAATCCTCTTCTTGTCTGGGTCTAGAGGCAGGAAGACACCTGTCTTTACTTCAGATCTTCAGGCCGGAAGACATTCTTTTCATGCCAGCCATACCTTCTGCTGGAAAGCCGAAGTATGTGGGTACATGGAAGTAGAAAGCTTTTGTTCTTTGCCTGTGTGCTGTCGCTGTGCTAACGAGTCCATTCCTTCTCTGATATCAGATCCAACTTCTTCAGGACACTATCATCTACTGAACATGAGCTAAGATATTCAGCCTTGTGCCTGACCAACTGGATTCTTTGACTTTCCATTCATAGGCCACCATTGTATATTAGTTGGACTATAAGTATATTAGTTGGCCTGTAAGTGATTCTGACAAATGCCCTTTCCATATATATATATAATCATTCTATAAGAGAACCCTAACTAGTACATCTTTCATATGTGGATCCTAGCTTCAGATCTTTAATTTCATATGTTGAACTGAAAGCACTTGTGAAAGCCAGGAGACAACAAAGGAACCATTGAAGGGAAAAGACTGTCTAGCAGAACGCAGGTAGTATGGGGGTAGACAGAGAACACTGAGGGTAGAAAAGTTCAAGCAAGAATGAGCATAGGAACAACAAGGAGTGTGGAGGGTGGGGAGAGGAGGCTGTGGGGATAAGGAGATTAATCAGAGCGAATGATCTCGGAGACAACCATAGAGAGTGCCACTACTTTGTAATTATATTAAAAATGAACGTTAAAAATTAGTTAGATGGGAGATACACTACATCAAGGATAATGCTATTTTCAGAAGGTATTGTTTATCAGACAAAACCTCAAAACCCACCCGTAATGACATTCTCCCTCCAGCAAGGTCACAGCCCCTAAACCTCCCTAAAGAGTATTGTCAGATGGACTGAGTATTCAAATCCCTGAGAATATAGGGAACATTTCATTCAAAGAACCAAATATCCCTTCTATGAGTTGTTGGTTAGTCCTCAGAAACCCCCAGCACTTGGTGGCTCATCAGAACAAGATAATTAGAACCTAATTCTAAAGACACTCCATACCTTGGCTATAAGATTTAGAGAAAGGAAGCTGGATAATTCCTTCCTGTTGGCTAATATTCATAGTACCAGAAAGTGATATGAAGGCAACTATGGCAGATAAGGCATAAACGCTATTACTCAGTTTTGACCCCTACAGTCTACAATACCACCCTACCAGGCAAGATGTACTCACTGGCACAATCTTGGCATAAGCATTATTGGGGTTAAATTACTACTGCTCTTTAACTGGGTTGGAAGCCCATTCTGCTAAAAGGAATCATTCCTGCTACCAGAAACCCAGTCAAAAACAACCACAACAATGAAACTGTGTATAGGGAATCATAAACCCTACATGGTATTCACTACTTTTGTTCAGTTGAATTGACATAGCACCAAACTGTCTTATTTATGTCTATTCTTATAGACAATATTATTCTCACCACTAATCACAGAAGATTCTTTTTGCAGTGAATGACAATGAATACAGAGATTCACCTTTGAACTACACTTACATTATCCCTTCTAAAGCCAAGAGATCGCTGTGAATCAGGGAGTTGAAAGCATGTGAGGGCTGGGAGGAAGGGAGAGGAATTGGAAATGCTATTGTCAAGGTATGGCACAATGCACAATATTGCAAACATAGCTCACAGAACATTCAGTTGCCTGTGGTGGGTATTCACAAGATGACGTGTCATTGGCCAATCATGGATCAGTGATGGGTCATAAGGACTTACTCCAGCTCCCTGCTGAATTATTGCCAGTTGATAGATTCTTGAGGAGGGATAGTCATTGTCTTCACTGTACCAAACAATGAGTCCACCAGGCTCTATAGGATAGTTCCAAATCCAAGACCATATAAACAGTATTGGTTTAAATCAGTGGATCATAGAACAGAAAAAAGGTATGAGTCTGGGAAAGAGACATGTAAGAAGGAGTGGATTTAATAAGAGTTGGTGTGAGATAAGGGAGTCAGGGTAAGAGGAAACAGAATAAATCTAAGCATGTATGAATAAAAACCTGAATTAAAATTTATGAAAGATTGAAACTTTAGGGTTAGTTACCTTAAATCCTGTTGAAAAGCCATGTTTAAGATTTAATTTGCCAAAATAATGTCTTGTTAATATTCTTTCAATAATGAAGTTGGGCAATATAACCGATGTTTTTAAAAAGTTTAGAATGTGTAGGTTAAGGCATTTGGGTGGTAAGAAAATGTTCTAGTGAATTATCCCTTTTCCTGAAGTATGGAGGGCCAAAAAATAATAATAAGGTGTATTGCATCTTAGCAGTGATTTATTTTTTCTTTTTCTTTCTTTCTTTTGTTTTTTTTTAAAATCCAATCTTGCTTCCAAAAAACCATGTCTGCCAGGGCCTTAAAAGCCATTATGTAAATTACCAATAAAGTATAACATATGCAAACATAAAAAATCACTTCCACAGTGATGATACTCCAACCATATGGATATTAGTCATAGAAACTAGAGGCTTTATGATGTTTTTAATTTTTTTGTCTAGATAGTCAGTCTGCACTTAAATATCAACATCCATTTTCCTTTTTTGCTTCTTCCCTTAAAACTTATATGCATCCAATACATTCAATTGAGAAGTATATGTTTTTTATTATGCTGTATTTTCTTTTATTTTTAATTATTGTTTATATATTCAGTTAAAAATGTACAAAATAAGATTACATTGCTGGTCTTGTAAGAGCTCTACAATTTTCTTAAATGTACCTATAACTGCAGCAGTTCACCTTTTTCAAGAAGTTGGATTATCTTCATTTGTTATCTTTAAGACCACCTCAGATTTAAAGGCTACCTTATTATACATTTAAAGTGTATTATAATGGTGTAGTAGTTAATAAAACACTATTTTTTTCTTTTGAAAAAAATTTATGAAAGATTAAATTTGATATTAATGCATATAGGGAATTTTTAACTTGCAATATGGGCAAAATGGGCTGTGGGGTGAGTCTAAGACAAGAGGGTATAGGGTAAAACATTAGGGAAATCCAATACACGATGAGGACATAGAAATGAAGGGGATAAAAATTAAAAATAGGCAGAATGGTTAGAAATGTTGAAGGAAACACAGAAATTGCAGTGTTACATAAGCAAATATAAGAGTTTAATGTAAGAAGAGTATTCAAGGTTACCAAATATGCAGACATCACACAATGAAAGGTTCAGTGGATTTAAAACAGAAAGACCACTCTATACAGGCAATAAAGCAGAAAACTCACCAAATAGTGGATGCATTTTGTATTTTTAAAAAGGTACATTTTGAATATAAAACTATTTTTCTAAAATTTTCTTATGTTAGTTTTCAATGAAAATAAGACAAAATCAGATTTATTTTATTTCAATTACATTCTTATTTCTTTATTTTTTGTGCATATATGTATTTATGGTGGGGCACATGTGCCACAAGCAGGAGCACAGGTCAAATGAAGTCAACTCTTGCCTTCCGCCATGAAGGTGTTGGGGGTGAATGTAGGTCATTTTTCTTGGAGACAAGTGCCTTTAGCTGCTGTGCCATACCACCAGCCCCAAATTGATTAAGAAAGGAGCGCATGCTTCCCAGCTTCACATTTCTAGTAGTATCCTGTGATAGTCTATAATAAGGTACAGATAAAGATGCAAAATTCTATTAGCCGTTGTTAATTATATCAGAGCAAACGCTTGAAAACATGACACCTTCAAAGTTTCCCAAAGGTTTCTAAGTGTCCTGGATAGTTTTATGTCAACTTGACATAAGTTAGGGTCATTTTGGAAGAGAAATTGTCAGTTGAGAAGATGTCTTCATAAGTTCGGCCTGTAGGCAAGTCTGTAATGTGTTTTCTTACTTAGGGCTTGGTTTGAGGAGTCTAGTCCATTATGTGTGGTGCCACCATTTGACTGGTGGTACTGGGTACTTTAAAAATGCAGGGTGAGCAAGGCATGAGGAGCAAGTCAATAAGAAGCACTGCTCATCAGTTGCCCTCTGCATCAATTCTTGCCTCTAGGTTCTTGCCTTGAGTTCCTGTCATGACTTCCATGCATGATGGACTATAAGCTGTAAAATGAAATAAGCCCTTTGTTCCCCAAGTTGTTCTTGATTATTATGTTTTAACTCAGTAATAAAAACCCTAAGATAGTCAGTTCCCAGTTAGGACTGGTGGAGAAGTAGAAGGAATGTCTCCATGAAATTGTAATAATAAATGAATGTAAAGATTATGTTCCATCAGATAGTGTTTGTAGTAGTCTGAAACTCATGTAGGCTACAAGAGACAATTTGTTCTCACCTTTATTTAATTTACCTGCTTTCTCTGTGAGTTATTTGGCATTACACTACCCAGAGCTTTCTTAGTTTTTACATGTGCATTTTGGCCGTAGAATTTCTGGTTACTATTTCAAAATTTTTGTTTTGCTTTTTGTAACTTGCAGTTCTTAGCTAATACTTACAAATAATGCTTTTGATTACAAGAACACAGTAAGCACACTTGTTTTACAGACTGTACCTGAGAATTCCTTAAACCTATGTATCTGCTTTTCTGTTGTGATAATTGTTCACATTGTTGTCTCTTCTTTTCTTTGAATGTGTTCAGGACATTGCATTTTACAATTATATGTAGAAATCATTTGAACCTTAATTTGGCTATATGCCTTGTGGAGTAATTTTGCCCCTGTCCAGCTCATTTACCATAGGCAAAACAAGATTCTTAATGAATTTCAAAGTCTGGACTTTTCCATAACCCAGCAGATTTACAGCATGACTGCTGCAGTGCTTACAACACTGGATTGCTTTCTGTCCATCCCCACTCTGCGTGTTCATTGCTAGTGTCTGAGGCTGGGAAACTTTACTGAACAAGAACTTTGCCATACTGAGTTCTGGCCTCCAGTTTTGTTGTTCTGAATCAAATGCATTTTTGAGGTACTTTGCACATCTTCCATCTTCCTTCTAGATATGAAAATCTTCCAGAAATGTAACCAGCATCAAACACTGCAGTGTCTGCCTCTGCAAGTTCTCCTCCATCTTGATATTATAGTGTCTCATTGTCACCTTGAACCTATTCATTATTTTTTGGTGGGTGAAATGTTTTGTGAATTTCAAAGATTTACAGTTTGTAGTTCCATACTTAAAAAAAAGAATACAAGCTAGCTATTGTACCTGAAGGGTCAGAATACAAAGGGAAATCTCAAATTCAGCTTCATTAGCTTCATGATAAACCCCCCTTCTGACTGGCTTCACTCGTTTCTTTGGCTTTAAGAACCTACTGTGTTCTTTATCAAAAGTAGAAGGTACCATATTTCACCATCTAATACATACATATCCCCTACTTGCTAAGCACTGCATTTAGTCCTGAAAAGCAGCAGAACTAACAGAGACTAGCTCTTCTTGTTCCCATGCATCTGCTCTTTGAACAGAACATCAGACAAAAGCAACCACATCATTTCTATAGTTATTTATATCTCACTCTTTTCTTTTCATATAAATAAGAATCATTGATTCTGCAGAAGTGAAAATTGTATGGGCTGCAACTCCATTACTATCTGACTTTTCTTTTGAGGGTTTCTTTTTTATAGTTACTAATTCGTATTAATTGTGCATATTAATAGATTTCACAGTGCCATTTCCATACATATGTGTACTGTTGCTCTGCTCATACCCTTGCTGTGACCATTTTACCTTCCTCTCTCCCTGCTCTCTCCATTGCACTTATTTTACCTTGCTAGTTCATCTATTATTTTTCACATGGACCTTTTTATTTCTATTTCTAGAATCCACATAGGAGGAAAAATGTGATTTCCCTTTTCCTGTGTCTGCCTTATTTCACCTCAAACTGACCATTTTGAGATCATGACTTACTTTTAAATATCTCCTAAAATTCCAGGTGAACACATACTTGAAAATTTTTTTCACACTGACTATTAGCCATATTGTCATTTTGCTAAAAGTATAATCTGCATAGACATAGTATTTTTTGCTGTTAGAATTGTTGAGATTCTGCTGAAACCAAATAGCTAAACTTTAAGTATTTTGTATGTGACTGAAAGTCTAAATTTATGTGGTTGACAGAAAGATCTCTATAAAACAGCTAAAGATTAAAAGTACTAATTTTCTGGTATGATGATAGAGAGGAAGGTGTTTATAGTAGAGATGAGTACAGAATTTACAGATAATATGCCAGTCCCTGAGGAGATGTCTGCAAGCACCCAGTTCTTTGTTTATAAAGTAAAGACAGTGACTTTGCCTACCATGTGTGACTATGGAGATTACCTGATGTGTTCAGACATGGAACATGAAAAATGTATGACTATAATATAGCAAATATATTTCAAGATAATGGGGATTAAAAAGAATGATAAAGGGCATTGAGAAAAAGTACAAATTTTGCTTCCTGTGCACTGTGCACAACCATCTGAGGCCTGGGGACTGCCACTGTTGTTCCCATCCTGGAGGGAGGCAAAGCACCCCAGCATCCTAATCCCTGTTCCACCCACAGGACTAGATAAGTCTGGGCCTCTTTTCAGCCCACCTTTCTGTGCCCTGTGCATAACCAGCTGAGGCCTGGGGACTGTGCACTGCAGATCCCATCCTGGTAGGGTTCAGCCTACCCTGAGACTCACAAGGCCTGGTACTAGGATTGCCTCCACCCACGGGAACAGAAGAGCCACCAGAATATTGAACCTGCTGGCACCCACCACAAAGGAACCCAAGTCCCATACCCACCAGGAGAGGAAGAGACTCCTTCTGCACCCACTGGAAGAAGAGATAGGAGGGAGACAATGTAAAAACAAACTCAGCAAGAGAAAAACCAATATGACACAACCAGAGTCTAGAGACCTACAGCAACAAGACCTGAACATCCAAATACATATGAAGCAGAAAAGAATGACCTTAAAAACAACTTCATGAAAACGATAGAGGCCCTCAAATAGGATATGGGCAAATCCCTTAAAGAGATGGAAGAAAAAACAAATTAAAATGCAGGAAATGGAGGAAAACACAAAGCAAAAATTGCAAGAAACAATTTAAACAGTGTAAGGGCTGAAATCTGAAATAGAAACAATAAAAATACCACAGTCTGAAGGAATGCTGGAAATAGAAAAGCTGGGAAAATGGTCAGGTACTACAGATGCAAGCATAACCAACAGAATACAAGAGAGGGAAGAGAGAATCTTACTTGTTGAAGATACACTAGGAGAATTAGATTAATCGACCAAAGAAAATTTTAAGTTCAACAAATCCCTAACATAAAATATCCAGGAAATATGGGGCACTGCGAAAAGACCAAATGTAAGAATAATAGGTATAGAAGGTGAAGAAACCCACCTCAAAGGGGCAGAAAACATACCCAACAAAATCATAGAAGAAAACTTTCCCAACATAAAAGACATGCCAATGAAAGTACAAGAAGCTTACAGAACACCAAATGAAGTGGGTCACAAAATATTCCCCTCAGCACATAATAATCAAGACCCAAAACATGCAGAATAAGGAAAGAATATCAAGAGCAGATAATGTCAAATAACATATAAAGGCAAACCTATCAGAATTACACCCGACTTCCCCATGGAAACTCTGAAAGCCAGAGGTCCTGGATAGATATTTTACCAACACTAAGAGACCATGGATGCTAGCCGAGACTAGTATACCCAGCAAAACTTTCAATCACTATAGACGGAGAAAACAAGATATTCCATGAGAAAACCAGATTAAACAATACATATCCATTAACCCAGCCCTACAGAAAGTTCTGGAAGGAAAACTCCAACCTAAGGACGTTAACTACAACCAGAAAAGTATAGGCAATAGACAATCCCACTTTACCAAAAATCGAAATAAAAAAGGGGTGGAAATCCACACACAATTCCAACATCAACAACAATTCCAAAACAAACAAGAATGAGGAATCAGTGGTCATTAATATCCCTCAATATTAGTGGTCTTAACTTGCCCATAAAAAGGCACAGGATAGCAGAATGGATTTGAAGACAGAATCCATCCTTCTGCTGCATTCAAGAAACACACCTCAGCTTCAAAGACAGATGTTACATCAGATTTAAGGGTTGGGAAAAGATCTTACAATCAAGTGGACCCAAGAAACAATCGGGGGTAGCAATCCTAATATCCAACAAATTAGACTTTAAACTAAAATCAGTCAAAAGAGATGAAGGAGATCATTTAATAGTCATCACAGGAGAAATCCATCAAGACGAAGTCTCAGTTCTAAACATCTGTGCTCCAAATACAAAGTCATCCACATTCGTAAATGAAACATTTCTAAAACTCAGATCACACATAAAACCTCACACATTTATAGTGAGATACTTCAACACCCCCACTCCCACACTAGACAAGAATACCAGACAGAAACTTAACAGTGAAACACAGGAACTAATAGAATTTGTGACCCAATTGGGTTTAACAGACATCTATGCATCTATAGATCATCCAAACACAAAAGAATATGCCTTCTTCTCAGCGCCACATGGACCCTTCTCAAAAATTGACCAGATAGCTAGCATCATAGTAAACATCAACAAATACAAAAAATTGGAATAATTCCATGTATCCTATCAGACCACCATGCTTTAAAGTTAGAACTCAATGACAACACAAATTGCAGAAAACCTACAAACTCATGGAAATTGAATAATGCACAATTGCACAATTCCTAGGTCAAAGAAGAAATAAAGAAAGTAAGGACTTCCTAGAATTCAATGAGAATGAAGACACAACATACCCAAACTTGAGGGACACTTCGAAAGCAGTGTTAAGAGGAAAGCTCATAGTACTAACATAGTACTCCCATGAAGAAACTGAAGAATAATCACTCCAGAGAATTAACAACACAATTGAAAGCTCTAGAACAAAAAAAAGCAAACTCACCCTGGAGGAGTAGATACCAGGAAATAATCAAATTGAGGGATGAAATCAATTAAGTAGAAACTAGGAAACAACACAAAGAAACAGTGTAACAAAAAGTTGGTTCTGCAAAGAGTGAGTTGTGGTAGGACTCACGTCCTTATTGTCTGGGTGGATGACTCAATTAGAGGAGCAGGCCCAGAAAGACTGAGGGAGAGGGTGATGGGCAGGATTTGGGACATGAACAGAGCCCACACTCACCTGAGGCTAAGCACGGAGGGTGAAGTTCTTAATTTTTTTGTTGATGGATATCCAAACAATTGGAGAACTCAGGGAATTGCCATTTCATATCAGAACATTATTAATACTGGATAGATGGCATTTGAGATCACAGAAGAGAAAAAATCTAGACTAAAGTTTTATAACAAGAGCAGAATGAATGATCAATCTATGTCTAATGTGTAGTCATGAAAAATAGTGTAGATCCAAAGATTAAAAGATGGTCAGAAGTTCTGTTACAAAATAGGAACATTAAATTTCATAAAAAGTGAGAAGATTTAGTGTAAGTTTGTTTTTATTTCACAGGGTTACATAAGGCCATTTTCAGGTTTGTATAATTACGCATATTCCCCCCAATACCCTGCTATTCTCTGATTTCACAGACCACTCTATTCACTACCATTAGTCCTTGTTCCTCAGTTTGTTATCTGCTTTCATGTCACCAGGCCATATAACTTTATGAGTCCATAAAATTTACCACTCTAAAATGAGAGAAAACATACAATACTCATATTTTTGATACTGTCTTAATTCACTTGAATTGATATATACAGTGACGGCCACTTTATTGCAAATTACATAACTTGATTCTCTGTTATTGTTGTAAAAAAGTCAATTTTGTATATAAACCACATTTTTTTCATTCCTTTCTCTGTTGTGGGACACCTATGTTGGTTTCATAACTTAGCTATTATGCATAGTACTACAATAAGTACGGTTGCTTGAAACAATTAAGTGTGAGTTTATAGTAAATATTTTCTTCTGACGAGGATAGAGATTAAAAATATCAACCTAACAGCTTTACTGAAGAGTGGAATGAGGTAAGCCTAAATGTCCTTACATATTATTATGGGCAAAGCTTGCTACAAACTCAAATAAGAAAAGGTATTACTTGAGGTAAATTGAAACCAAAGGGAACAGCTCATTGTTATTACAAATGAGCCTCTCTCCATTACAACTTTCTTCTGACTGGATAGGAAGACCATGAAGCTCTTGGTAGATGTTTCTACCAAGATTCCAATGGCTCTCATCTTGTCCTTGAGATTTGTCCATGGGAAAGAAAGAAACTGAACATCAAAGGTGTTACACAAGTATCTTCTTTTTTGCTTCTACTTTGGAAGAGAGTTAAAGGACTGTGATCCCTGATAAAAACCACCAGGAAATTTAAGTGTTTGGAAGTAAACCAGGAAGCAAATTCAAAAGAACCCAGGGAACTTCAATTTGGAGCTTTTTAATAAAATGAATATTGGTCACAGCTAATATGGTATCTACTGAGGTGTGTGTGTGTTTAAATTTTCTATAAAGAATTTATAAAATATTAGTAAGAGTACTTATTGATTTTTTCCATTAAAGATACTGATCCTATTTTGTTTTAAAATGTATCATAAAAATGGCATCAGCAGAATTATCAAAAGGTCCATTTTAAAACATCCAAACAACTAGTGGTAGCTGACCTTCTGTATGGAATATTATTCATTCTAAATTACTTGTTCAATGCATTCATAAACATGAACCCATCAGATGAAACATACAGAACTCCAAGTAATATTCCATATATTTGAGTGTATATGCTGTGTGTGTGTGTGTGTGTGTATGTTGTGTATGTGTGTGTGTGTGTGTGTGTGTGTGTGTGTGTGTGTGTGTGTGTTGAAACTAGAAAGGTATCATAAGTGGGAAAGAAGACATTTTAATGCAGGGAGTGATGGAATATGTGAAACCACAAGACGATGTTATACATGTGCCATGAAAGCTGAAGAGGGCTTACATGGAGGGACAGAGGTCAGTGAGAGGGATACTAGGGGACTGGAAAGAGTATTGGGAGAGGACCAATAAAAATAAACTACACTGGTATATATCTATGAAAGTGTCATGATACAACTCTTACTTTTTGTCACAACTTAAAATTGAATTAAAAATATGAGTGGGACTCACTGTATATTGGAAAGAGTTTGAAAATTGAGTACTACTTCCATATTTCCCAGAAGTCATTCAAATATTGACATGCTAGACAGACAAAGAAAGGGATGAATAGAGAGGCTCTGGCAGACAGAGACCCTGAAACACACTGTGAGGAACATTTTCCACCTGGCTCCAAGGGGTTTGTTACTCTATGAAAATGTCAACTCAGGACATTTGACAAAGTTTGTAATTTTCCAAGAGAAACAGAAAATTATATGTGCATGTGTATAATCCTATGCTAAATATTAGTAATTAATGTTAATTAAAAACTTTCATAGATTAAAATAAGTTTTTATTTAAGAAAATAGACTGTAAATGTCACTTAACCGATTGATTGATCGATGTTTGATTGTCTCTAAATAATCATCCACCGTTTTATTGATTACATCAAGCACAAAATGAGTTGGCTTCATAGGAGTTTCTCAGACTTTTAATATAAATAGGAAATGTGTTCAACTATATTTCTTTATTAATCCCTAATAAGAATACATTAATAACCCTTCAGGTTTTGTCAGGTTCACACAATAAAAGGAACTGAGTAGGTTATGCATCTAGAAATTATGAATCCATAATTTATGCAGTTAACATGGTCTCAGAAGCCATGATTTGATTCATCTCGAGTAAGATATTTTGATATTTTTACAGAACTCATGCCACTGACTAAGCCGTTCTTGCCTTTCACTGATATAAGATAAGAGATCTGAGGGAGCCATGACCCAGGGCAGTTTGGATTTGGCTTATAAATATTTTAAAATTGTCAGAAACACCCCAAAGTTGTACAAGGGCCAGAGTTTAAGAGATGCAACCCAAGAAAGGGAAAGCAAAATCCCACTAATCATATCAGGAATTGGACAAAGGATGACATTAATGATATCCATTTACATTTCCCTCTAGCAGTTCATTGAGAAAAGAGGAAAGGGTGTGTGTGTGTGTGTGTGTGTGTTAGATATATTTTCTTTAAATGTTGAAACACCTTTCTCAAGGAAGCCTTTGGGTTTGCTGTAACCAAAGTGTAGGCAAGCTTAATTAGACAATGGGTAATCTCAATAGGAATATATTTAGATTTTAATTTGAATGCTGAAAATTTTTGATGTTTAAAAAGTGATCCTTTTCATAAAGGAACAATTTTGATGAGATAAGGAAGCTTGGTAAATGCCAACTGTTTGCATATTAGCTTATCATTGTTTCCTAGAAGTTTTTAATTTAAGATTCTTTAATTAAAACCTTTAAGGAATGACCAATCTATCTTCTGTATTATGTATTAAGTCAATTAAAAATGAATTGTGTGATAAGAAAAGGAGATTTACTACTTGTAATCCATTAATTTGACTGTGCATTTTATAATGGGTATCTATGGATATAATAATTAACAAAGAAATAACCAGTAGGAAATAATAGAAATACAGTTCAAAATTTTACCAAGTTCATTGTTAATTCTGGATAACACAATTTCATTGTTTCAAGTCCCTTCTGGAACAGTGCAAAATACAGTCTTAAGGAGACAAAAATTCCAATGAACAAACATCTTTTAGGAAAACTATGTGTCTTTGAACAAATGTACAAGGAGTATTCTTGTGAAAAATCCAATGCTTGATGCTGTAATACAATCATCTGCAAGAATTGCAATTAGGCAAAAATAAGTGCAACAAAGAAATCTTTTAAAAAGTCTTCTAGGTAAAGAGTGTCCAGATTAGGGTGGTCCTTACAATGGCAGCAATGACCACATCTCCAAGCTGTACAGCATGCTGCGTGGCAGATTTAGCTTTTACTCATACAGTCAAAAAAGGTTTAATAGTCGAAGTGGTAAGCACAGCTCCCAATGGTGGTGGTGAATGCACCCCCCCAGCCCCCATTATGTTAGAAAGTGAGCAGCTAAAATGTCCTCTTTAATTTTAGCAATGCTATTTAGCTGATAAGAATCATGTGGTCAGAAAAGATAGAGATATACAGTAAAGACTGATTCAGATGAAGAAAAAAACTCCAAAGAGTTTACAGAGTGTTTAACATAGATGGAGGCTTGGGAAAGAAAAGAAAAAGATAGAGAAAGCCCCTTAAAAAAAGAAATAGAATAGCTGGGTGTGCTGGCACACACCTTTCATCCCTATACAGTAATGGACTTTGGGAGCCCACTCCACATAGAAGGATACTCTCTCAGTCTAGACACATGGGGGGGGCTAGGCCCTGCTCCAAATAATGTGACAGACTTTGAAGATCCCCCATGGAAGGCCTCACACTCCCTGGGAGTAGAAAGGGGATAGGATAGGGAGTTGGTAAGGGCAGGAGAGGAGGCGAGGTAGAGGGAACTTGGATTGACACAAGCTTGTTTCTAATTTAAATAAAATAAATAAGTAACAAAAAAGAAAGAAAACCTTTCCAAGAGAAAAATAAAAAAAAAAAGCCCACTGTTTGGCCAAAACCAGGCAGGAAGCATAGGCAGGGTGACCAGACCAGGAAAAAGCTGGGCAGAGGAAGGCAGAGGGAGGTTACAGAAAAGGACACCACGTAGCCGTCGCAGGAACAGGGCCAGGCACTCTCCAGTAAGCCACGTGAAAATACAAACATTAATAATTAAGAGAGAAGTAGCCAATAAGAAGCCTGAACCATCAACCAACAGTTTAATTGCTTATTTGGGGCTAAAGGGAGGCGGGACTTGGTATGAAAGAAACCTCCATTTTCAGTTTAGTAAGTACAGTAATTATTGATGCAGAAGTTGCTTTAAATACTTTTATCTCAAAAGTATTTGGAAATTCATTAGGTCACTGGGGGGTCTGGGGCAGGGGCGGGATGCAAAGCCATTGTGACATGACTATCTTAGAATTACTAATAAAATGATCAATTTTCTTTAGACTAAAGGGGGAACTGCAGGGAGTGATTTTACGTATCCATAAGCGGTAACCACTCCCATGTGGGTGTGTTCATGTGTACGTAGAATGTATGGTGGGGGAGGGGACTCTCTTTTGGGGTTTTGGTTTTGACCTGGAAAGTAGCCGTGACCTTTGGTTCTCGGATTTCTTGGTGTTCAAGCAAGTGATTTCTCTTTCAATAAATACCTTAGGATATCCCCTTTTGTGTAGCTTAATATTTCTGCATTATCTGGTGTTAGGAGTGGGATCAGGAATTTCCATGTAGAATGACAGAAGCTTAAAAGGGATTTTAGAAACATAAGAATAGAAAGAAGCACAGCTTCTTGTTAGCAGCATTTTTCTCAAGTGGGCTCTGTTTTGCTAGAGACAAACAGAGACTTCCATGGCTAGTGTGGTAAACTTATGCTCACTATCTTGGAAAAACTGCAGTTTAAAGAGCGGTGGTTTAGCAGAAAAGATTTGTGACCAGAAAAAAAAAACCATAAAGATTTACAGTAAAGTCAGATTCAGATGAAGAAAAACCGCTAAAGGTTTACAGCGTGTTTAAAAATATACGTAGGCTTGAGAGAGAAAAAGAAACAGGATAGTGGTAAAAGAAATAGAGAAGCCAGTTGTGTTGGCACATGCCGGTAGGATTTGTTCCAGAGGCAGAAGCAGGCTGAGTTCCAAAGAAACCCTGTCTCAGAGAAATAAATAAATAAAAGTAAAAGAAATAGAGTAATAATAATAGATAAATAAATAAGCCACGTAAAGATGGAAAATACACAGAGAGTCTGGATACTGGATGCTATTGTATTTTTCAGTTTTATGATTGCTAAAAAGAAACAACTGCTAAAGTACACTCGATTATAAATGCTGCTGAATTAATTCAACTTATGTCTTTTGAAAATGCCTTGGCTTCAAAATTTAAGTATAAGGATATGTTACTTTGGAAAAGATATTTTCTGTTTCCACAGAAAATGGAAAGCTGTAGATTCCTTCCAGGCTTCTGTGGTTTGATGAACCAAGACCCCTGGAATCAGTCGGCTAGGCATTCTAAAATATAAGACAGCTGAGATGATGCAGCCTTGCATACCACAAAAACAAGGACTTATACAGGTTTCTGTGTTTTGTCATGATCCCCATGGTATGGACAGCACCCCCTATCAGCAGGAAGCAGTTTGGAATGAGCAACATTCAAATTCCCAAATATTGTTTATAAATCCTTGTTTTCATTTAAATGGGGTTGCTTATAATTGGTTAATGATCACAACCAATCTCTTTTTAAAGGTAAAAGGGAATTATGGTATGGAAATTAATACTTTGTATTGCTATGGTTTTTCATTTATTGATAGAAATTCAAGATCAATTTTATGATATATATATTTCTCCTCTTGATTAAGTATTTGTTTATACTGATCTTTTAAAATGTAATGCATAATTAAATACAGATTATAGACAGTTACTTATAATAGTCAGAACTTATAGTTAGGTAAGTTTGGTTTTCTAGATATACAGAGATATATTTAAGATAGATAGATAGTCTTCAAACCTTTCAAATACTTTCAGAAAATGGAATTTAAAATGGTTTAGGGTTTTCCGTGACAATGAGAAATGTCTGCTCCTGGCACACAAATTACATCTGAGAGGAAGATGGGCATCGAAGAAACTCGTTATGGAGTTTGCTTTCAACATGGCAAGATTAGCCATTTGGGCAAGAAACTGCTTTTGCAGTTTTGCAGTTGGACATACAGGACCCATAGGAAAGTGACTGCTGAACTCAAACAGTCCTACAGGGTCCCTGCTTCATGGAAGAGTCTGCCAGACTTTCTGCAGGACACAGAAAAATGACTGACCGATTGCCAATGCAGATGGACAGCTTGAAATTTCCTGCTTTGCTGAGAAATCTTCCAGACACACTGTGTCCTATGGGCTGAAGATGGATGCCCCAACATTGCAGAGGAACTCTCAGTGACTGTCCAGGTAGTGAGATGCCTCTGTCAATTCTAGTGTTTATGTATTATCCTGCTGTGGTCTTTGATGGAGTTGAAGACAGATAGTTGTAGTTACAGTTTTCCTTAGTTATAATAAAAGATAAGTTACATATAAGACTTTAGACTCACAAAGATAGGACAGATGATATTTTCTTTGAATCTTACTAAATGTTAATGAACAAAATATTGTAACTATAGTTCTTGCTTGGTAACTGTTCTGTTATATATAATTTGATTATGTTAAAGTTAAAACTTTTTTTTTTTAGACAGAAAAGAGATGATGGGAGAGTCTTGTGTATATGTCAGTAAAGCACTGTTGGCCAATAGGGAAGCAAGATAGGTGGGACTAGGAGTCTAGGGGGATTCTGGGAAATGTAGTGAACTGAGCTGTCACTGTGTGATCCCCGGAGAAGAGAACGTAAATCGGGCATTCTCGAAAAGATCAAGTCCCTATAAAAATATATATTGATGATTACGAGTCAATAATTAAGTCTGAGCTAGACAATGAGAAACAATAACAAATGGCCAACAGCTTATAATTAATATAGTGTCCTGTGTGTTATTTGGTGGTTCAGACAGCACAGCAAGGCCCAGGTGGCTGGTGGGGAAAACTACACTTTACAACCCTTCTATGGAAAATGTCACTATAACGAGTCTTTCTCTCACTAGCCAGTTCCCAAATAATGACACAGAGACATATTAATTATGAAAGATCAGTCTTCAGATTAGGCTTTTCTCAGCTCTTATACTTATACAAACCCATTTATTTATTTGTTATTTATTTATTTTTGGTTTTACGTGACAGGGTTTCTCTGTATTGTTTTGGAGGCTGTCGGTCCAGCCCAGCCTTGAACTCACAGAAGTCTGCCTGCCTCTGCCTCCCGAGTGCTGGGATTAAAGGTGTGCGCCACCACCACCCAGCCAAACCCATTTATTTTAATCTATGTTCTGTTGCATGTCTTGCTACCTCATCTCTCTGTACTGCTTTCTCTACACCTGATTGGTGACTTTGGCCTTCCTCCTTCCCAGAATCCACTCTGTCCCCGGAAGTCCCGCCTAGCCTCTTCCTGCCTAGCTAATGTCCATTCAGTTCCTTATTAAACCAATCGGAAGGTGCCTTGGGAAAGACACATCTTTACACCATGAATATTCTGCAACACGTCACCTCTTTATAGCTTAACTTTTGAAATTATGTACTAGAAAGCAAACAAGCAAAAGGCTTATTGAATATATGCTACCATTTTTAGCTATTTCTACTTTAACCCAACAAAGAGAAGTTGAGGATGATCCTTGGTATTGGAAATTATCTTTGACAAACTTGCACTGTGCAATTTAGCTATTTTAATTTTCACTATATATTTTAATTATGTATATGCATGTATACCTGTGTGTTTGGGGGTAATTATGCATGTGAGTACAGTCATGTGTGGGTGCCAGTGGAGGTTATCAGACCTCCTGGAGCTAGAGTCAGTTGTAGATGGCTGTGAGCACCTTAAGGTTGGTATGGGGAGTCAAACTTCGGTTGCTACAAGGACAGTGAGTATTCTTAAGTTATGAGCAAATCTCTCTGTACCTCTGCATATAAGTTATATAAAACTAGTTATCTTAATGCACATAATAGGTTTTTAAACACCTCTGAAGATTCACATTTTAAACTGTTTTATTATCACACATTTGTTGTGTTAACAATTTTAATGGGTTTCATTATTATATTTTTGTCCAGATAGATCACATGCTTTGGCCATATTCACTCTCTATTATCCTTTTCTCTCTCTGTCTCCTCTTGCAAGTCCCTTTTCTCTTTGTAAATAGTCCCCCTTCCATTTTCATATCACTCATGTATATGTGTACACATACACACACACATAAATATTTATATACATACACTCACAAATATGATTTTGTGTACACACATTTAATTTACCTTTTTTGTCATTAGGACATTGCATCTTTTTAGCACATATTTTAGAGACTATTGTTGCTTTTGAGTTTCGAAAGGAAATTTTTGGAATTTAAGGCAGCTGCTCCACAATCCTTTTTTGGACAAAAGTTTCACAGTATTTCATTGAACACACAATTGTCTATCTCTAATGCTGCAGATACCTGTAAACACTGAGGTTCAGCATTATTCTGGAGGTCTTAGTTTCCAGTACTGGAATTTTGCATGGGAGGATCAGAAATGAAACAATCAAACATAGGGACACAGTGGTCTTGTGCTTAGTTATTATATTGAATCATTTTTGTATTATTTATACTTGTGTTTTCTTTGGTCTCCTAAGCTTCAAGAATCTGTTCAGATAAATGGTTGTGGGGTAAACACAGCTGATAAACATACACAATGCTGTCTTTTGACATTAAGGTAATTATAGAGCATTATATGGTGGGAAAAGCCAGTAGTTCTAAAGTAATATGATTAAATAAGACACTTTCAAACTGTAATTCACCTACTCTTTAATATTTCACTATTTTCTCTTTGTTGCTACGAAGCTGTGAATTTCAAGATTTATTTGTAACTCTTCTCTATATTTTCTGCTGTACACAGTATTTGTGGACTATGGCAACCAATCCCCTTGGGCTTTCTTTTACTTAAATTTGCATAAACACGGGCAGCATATGAATATTCAGTGAGTGGCTTTGCATTAAGTAAGTGCCCTTAATCAGCTTTTCAGTTCAGTTTTATTGGTTGCATACACAGTCAGTTATTTCATCCAGAAAATCTGAAAGCCCTACAAACTAAGCAGGTAAGGATTGTAATTCCTTGATGCATTTAATGAAGGAACATTATCATTTGATTACATAGGTTCTGGAGAATGCTAAAAGCATGGTAGTTCCCTCCTCCCCTCTGTGTGTGCGTGTGTGTGTGTGTGTGTGTGTGTGTGTGTGTGTTTCTTCCCTTGGTGGTCAGGTGGATGCATGATTCTCTAATTTGCATAAACATCAGTTCTATGAATAATTCATCAGGGTTATTTTAAACACTAGGCTTCTACTTTGGATGGCACTAGGATACTACATCTGATTGGCTGAATGCTGTTTTCATCACCAGCAGAATTCCTATAACATGAAAGCACCTAAAAATGCTGAATTAAATATACAGTATTTGTTTTTTGAAAAATGCCCGTTATCTTTTCAAAGCAAATTGTATTCTTCTCCCCTCCTCTTCCATTAGATCTTCAAGCTTTTCATGATAAATACATTACAAGCTCAAATGTGGCTGTTTATAGACTTGACCGGAGTCTGTGATTTCTGGAGAATGGGGTAGCAGCTGTAGTCTTCTGAACATGCATAAACATGAGCGACATGTAAATAAGAAACTGTCACATGCATGCATATGGAGCCCTGAACAGCTCCATTGCTAGGATCCATCTATTTTCTTTATCAAAATCTCCTCTTTGAATGATAACTTTGAGACTGTTTCATCTATTTAAGCATGTCACAAGCAATTATGGTAAAATATATGCATATAATGAGCACACATGCCCTGACAAATTATTTCGTGTTGAATATGTTATTTATAGATTCCTCTAAGCCCACCTGCAGATTTTAAAAATTGCTAGTTTTTTGCAATACAATAGTGACACAAGAAGTATTAATCAAGAATGACCAGGATAATTAATTTAGATATTAGGGTGTAATTCACTCTTATAATTTACTAAAAATAAGTCATGCCTCTCTGTATGCTTGTGAAGATGGGAAACATGGGTTCAAACAATTCGTTGTTATTGGGTTAAACATTTTATGTTTGCTTTTCTGATCTCAGAGTTCCTACTTGCTAAGATTCTAACTGTAAGCATTTGTAATTCTGAAACATTTCAGATAGTGCAATTTGCAGAATACTGCAAGTTGAATTTAAGTTTTAACACATCTCCTTTCTTTATTTCTACTCTACAGTGTAATGTAGCTCAAATTAATATTTTGAGCAGTTTGTTAAGAATGTGTGTGATCATTGTGTGTAATAAGCTATGAAATAGTCTACAGTCACCACACGTCCTACACATTTAAGGTGCAAAAGTATCAAAGGCATCTTCAGGAATGAACGAAGCAAGCTGAAATACTCTCAGCGTTTACACTGTTCATATGAAAATTTTAATGCTTCCTAGAAATCACTATTGAATTTTAATGTTCTTCATGGACCTTAATAATTTGCCAATATGTGAGTTACAAATGGTTCTGAATGTGGAGACTAATCAGCTTTTTGTGTATATAATGACACACCTGAGACAGTTTTGTTCTTCTGTATGGATTGCTTTGTAGTTGAATAAGGCTCTATTTTTATTTTCTTTTTCCCCCCTTTAACTTTTGCAATTAGCATTTATAATATACACATATGACATAATATTCTCTCATTCACAAATAACATGTCTGAATATATTTGTAATTTTGTTATCTGCTGCTAAGATGATTAACACAAAAAGAGGAATTCAAAGATAAGTTGTTTAAAATGAGAAGAAATAGCAAATTTCTCTCAGAATTCCATGTGGTCATATGAGCAGTTATGTTTTAAATATAATTATGAATGGTAATTTAAATCTCACAATTGCAGTGTGCTATGCTTAATTAAATTTTGCAAAATTCAGTAAGGTAGCTATTTAATTAACAGCCATTAAATGTTTGCAACTGTAATAAACACCACACAATCTTTACAATGCTATATGGAGACTGCAGATTTGAACCCATTTGACCAAAGAAAATTATTCAAATGATCCTCATTTTATTTAATACTTTTTAAATAAAATTGCTTAAATGCATATATAACCAATATGTATCCCTTTCATTTGGTTTAAAATAGTCCAAATTACTTTCCAAACCAAATAATTAAATTATAATTTCTCAAGACAGTCCTGTATATGGATCTATAACTTCATTTTAAATTCTATTTTGGGTACATAAAATTTTTTAAATGAAAATTTTTATTCAGATTTTTTATTAGACAGCTGTGGAATGGACAGTTTAATGCAGCAACTTGAGTTCTTTTACTATATTTCAGTTCATAGTTATTCATGACAATCACTGAAACACCTTAAAAGAAAACTGAAGATCTAGTGAGTTGCTGTAGAATTTACCTTCTGTTTTGGTAAAAGATTCTTCCTAAGTAGGAATTATCTTGCCAAATTCCATTTTATTTAGTAGCACTTACAAGTAGAATTTAAATCACATTGCATTATATACCTAAAGAGGAAAATCATTTACTTATTTCTTGTAGTTTTTCTATATTTCAAAATATTTTAAATACCGAGGTATATATGTATGTTTATTTTATTGATTTCTTCATCAAAATATATTTGTTAACTAAAATTTGTATGTATACTATTATACATGGTATATATGTATTGCTATATATGTAATATTTTAAACCAATCCTTGTTTGTTTTTATTTTCTGATTACATTTTTTTAACGATGAAGCATTTAGCAAATAGGGCTGCGCAGTTATCATTACTAAATCACTGATACTTAGTGAAAAACACAACTAGTCACTGTCATTGTATAGAATTAAAACTAAATCAGAATGATGTGTGGATGGGGTGGGGGGTTGGGGGACTGGAGGAGGGACGAGGGAGGAGGGGTGGGAGAGGGAGCTGGGATTGACATGTGAAGCATTCATGTTTCTAATTTAAATAAAAACATATATTGAGGGGAAAAAAACTAAATCAGTCTGCATGAGGCAAAGCCTTAAGCACTAGAAACACTTGTGCTCACATCACATGGTACCCTTAGCAAATCCCAAATTCCTGCATCTGTAGAAAACACTGAATTTTCTCATGACAATAGGCCAGCCTCACAGGGGTTTACTCTGGTTGGTGTTATAAGTGATAGACTTGAACACTATCACACACATATGTCCATCCAGTGTCACCTGTCACCATAAGAACCCGGTTCTTCACATGGCTGGCAAATTTACTTGAAAGTTGCTTTTAATATTTCTGAATTACATTTAAATTGAGATGAACAAATTGGCTTGCTGAACAGCCTTGTGAATGGATTAACTTATATGTTCAAATGTGAATGGATTAATTGTTATATTCATTTATGTAGAGAAAGATAAGGGAACAGAGGAGAGCCTTATTTTGAACTATCTTTTTCTTATTGGAGTTTTATTCTAATTGATTAACTGCTGATTCAAACTATCTACTCATTTTTTTTCATGGAATGAAGTTCTGTAAAATTATTAGGTAACTTGAATTTTCTTATGTATTTAGACAATTTATATTTTTTCTAGGAAATTATTCTATGTATCTACATTTTCAGATAGCATAAATGAAGTTATTGTAATTTCCTTACAATTGAAAATAATATACCTGATGCAGTCCTTTGCCATGTTGTATTTTATTTGTCATTGAATCATCATCTTCATCATCATCATCATCGTTGCATATCTGGGAAGAATTTTATGTTGCCATTCTTTTCAAGGAATCAGTTTGGGATTTTTCACAGTATCTGCACTGTTTCTTTATTCTTTGCTTTTGAAATTTTTGTTTTTAAAACTATTTTGTACTCAATGTCTTTAGAGGATGTCATTGAAATCTTCGAGCCCTAAAGTTCTATTCTTGTATAGAAAGTGATTCTGTTATAGACATCAAGATAACTCCTACAAAAACGTAAAATGATATGGAAAGTTAACCACTAAACATTGAGTTTATTTGTACCGAAATTTTCCTATGTTATTATTCAAAACTCTAACATTTCCTATTACTGTGAGTAGATTCTAGACTTTGGAGACAATCTCATCTCTCAATAGCAAAGTAATTTTTCAGAGAAAGTCCACTGAATTTTGATGAAACTCCAATAATGTGTGAGTGTTCCTTGAAACAAGATGTCCTTATAATTAGAGACATCGTATGGACAGAAAGTTCACATGTAGCATGGAATTGTTTTATTCTTACAAAGGAAATCTGGTTGGGTAAAGGGGAGAGTGATAGGCGAGAGGGAGAGCGAGAGTGTGATTAAATCAAAGACTTTTTGCATGCAAATCAAGCATTCTAATACCTAGGAACAGGATAGACACCCCCAGCTGGTTGAAATTTTACTGTGTATTGTCCTTCCTTCCCTCCCTTCCTCCCTCTTTTCCTTCCTCCCTCTGTTCCTTCCTTCCTTTCTTCTTCCTTAATACTTATACTTGACATTTGCGAGTGGGCAAATTACTTCAAAATCAGACAAAAGTAATAGAAGAGTATGTTAGGATTCCAGTTATTTTTTTAGAATTTAGCAAAACGAGATTCCTGCTGTATTTTAAAATCATGTTGAGTTAAACTGTTGGCTAGTAAATGGATACACACAGTGCCACAAGCAGAGTTCTTGCTTATTTACTGGCTTGCATTTTCCTGGGGATGAATGGCTGTGCACATTAACACATTAGCGCCCCCAGTTCTCTTAGCCTGCTAACTTGTATGACCTAACCAAATGTGCCACTGACACTACACAATAGAACTATTGCAGATTAATGCAAATATTCTTAAAGACAGAACATTTTGAAGAACATATTTTATTACAATTATTGTCTAGAGGAACATAATAACATTGACTGACATCTGTAACATTAGAATTTCATCACCAGTTACAGTCCCCTTAGACTTTTGATTCACAGTATACTGACTTAGCATACTAATAAAGTTTCTGGTTCATTTATTTATTTAAGTTTTAATACAAAATTTCAAAGAAGAAAGTAATTGTTTAAATGCTAGTATGTGATTTTCATGTTGCAAGAAAATAATTATAAACAAATCATGCATGATGAAAAAACTTTTCTATACCTGATTATTTTTATTCCGATGTGATCAATTTCACATTTTCTTTTTAGCATGGCTTCACGAGTAATTTTCTACTTATTCCTAGGTCTGTAAATTGTTAGTTCAATATCTAGTTCCCAGATACTTGTATCAAAATATGTCTGAGCTTGCACATATATTTTCACATGAAATTAGACCATTAAACTGAACTCCAAATAACCAATCTTGTGATTCCTTTTCTCTGAGACTATCCAAATTCCTTTGCCACCAATTTTGAAGTCTTCTGGTCACAGTGAGAAAAATTTTGCCTACCAACAGACTATTTTAATAAGTCTTATCATATACCCTGGAGAGGATTTGATTTCACTAGGAAAGGAATATTGTCTCAATAATGGTTGCTTCTTGATATGTTCGAGACAACAAATTATATTTTAAAGGTAGTAATATCAAGAGTTTTGAGGGACTTTACTTATAATTAACTTACAATATGTTTGTGCAACCTGTCAGGAATTTTATCTTATAGTGGATTCGAGTTCCATGATAAAAGAGGTTGGGGAGAGGCTCAAGTAACATAATAGGTCTTACAATCATATAAATATTTTCCTGAAAAAGTTATTTTTTATTTATACAATGCAGTATTATATTACTAGTAATTTATATTTCATAAATCAAACACCTGAAGTGTTTTATCTTTCTGTGAGAAACGAATCACAATAATTTTTTGTAGGTACTGAGGCTCATATTGACCAATCTGTTATGGGACAGGCATTATAGAAATTAGTTTGTTTAGAAATACATTTCTTTATGTGTCAACATTGTTAGATTTTATTTCTTTGTATTACCACAGATAGAGAAGAATTTT
Source organism: Mesocricetus auratus (assembly GCF_017639785.1). Taxonomy (NCBI): domain Eukaryota; kingdom Metazoa; phylum Chordata; class Mammalia; order Rodentia; family Cricetidae; genus Mesocricetus; species Mesocricetus auratus. The sequence continues at coordinate 33,020,586 of NW_024429201.1, forward strand.
AAGCATCCTGTACATCTTCTCTTTACTCTCCACCAGAAATGCTAATACATGTTTACTGAATCATAATTTCAATGATGTGGATTGTAATATTGCAAACAATAGATGTAGGCATGAATAAATAAGAATAACAGGTGGTGATTCTTTTAACACAGAAATAACTTAAGGAAATTCCCAGAGCAGGAAATAGGGTGAAAAAGACCCCAAACATTATATCAAAATTTGTTAAGAACTTCAATGTAAGACCCCCTAACTGTAACAGTACTACAAGAAAATGGTACACCTGCATGTACTGACATATACCTCTAGTAGCTAGTCTGAATTACACAAGTGAAAATCTGTCCCAAGAAATGACAGCTGAAGAGTCTCATGATAAAATATTTAATGAAAGCTTTTTATACATGACCTGTACAGCACAGGGAGTGAAAACAAATATGGTTTAGTAGGATGACAGAAAGCTGATGCGCCTCTTGTCCATACGTCAAAGGCCACACTCAATGACTTGAAAATAAAAATGGTAATGTGAGAAAACAGTCACAAATCCCACAGCTGGTATGATTTAATGTAGACAACATATAACCCAATAACATCAAAACAGTTAAAAATAGGCACTTCCCTAAATACTACATATCCACATTCAACAAGCACACAGATGCTCAGTGGTACTTATTATTCAAGAAATACACATCTAACTCACACCTCCTGCAGATCAGAAAAGCAGAAAGTGGGCATTGTTTTTTATGGAACAACTATAATCTTAATGACCCTGATTATATAATAGTAAATGATAATATTTATTCATAGATCTTTTTAAAAAGCTATTGTGAATGGTATTGTTTCCATGATCTGTTTCTCAGAATGTTTGTTATTGACACGTAGAAAGGATATTGATTTTTGTAAGCTGATTTTGAAACCTGCCACTTTTCTGAAAGTGCTAATTATTTCTAGAAGTTTCCTTGTAGAACTTTTCGGATCTTGTATATAATACTATATCATCTTTGAATATGGATAATATATATATATATGTGTGTGTATGTGTATTATAATAATAATAATTAATAATTAAAGAAGTCACAAATTTGAGGGAATATGTGGGGATATGGGAGGAGTTAGAGAGATACGAATAATATAATATAGTACACATGCATGAAATCCTCAAATATTTCAAAATTGAAATGTAAAGTTAGTAGTTTCAGTAATTGCCATAAGATGCAAGGAGAATATGAACAATACGGTCCGTTTCTTCCTATTCATGAAATCTCTGAACTGATAGCTGAAACTTAACTGTATTTTACCCTTTGCTTAAATTTAAGACAAAATACTACAAAGAAGATCATAGGACCAAGATTCACAGTGGATGATTTTTCTACAGTGACAGTTTCTTCTACAAATCATACTTCTGCTATAACTATTAGATAATCTTTGCCTTGTGATCATATGGAATTCTTAATCCCAAGAGCATTTTGTTGTCTACTAGAAAGTTAGTGGTTTAGGGGCTACAGCCTCCCAAATTTTTCCTTTCTATCACAACTTACAAGATGACTGTTACTAAAATGACCATTTCTGTTATCAAAAAAAAAATCACTCCACATCACACCTTTGAATTTCCCTGACCACATACATATTTTTATGATCTTAAGAACAAACTAGATAAAATATCCTGTAAGCTTTGGCATGCTCATGTTGCTTTGTCCACATGGGACAATTAATATTGAAGATTTATTGAAATTGAACTGTGTCTGACATATTGTCAACATTTTAGATGAATCACTTCACTTCATGCTCATGTGTGGGGGGTACCTAAAATATCATCACATTATTCAGGGCTATACAGCTAGTAAGTTTAGGTTTGGGTTAGTCTAATCACCAGTCTCATAGATATCACATGTATATCTCATGCTAATATTAATATTCTTGTAATGTTAATGTAGTCTGTTTATATACCCTGGGCTGGTCTGGAACTTCCTGTGATCCTCTTGTCTTATCTGTGAGAAAAATACAGACCTAGGCCTGAATGAATGTAGACATCTTAAAATTGGATTCATACTAGAACTATTCAATCTGCATTTTCAAAAGAAAATTAAATACATCAACACAGCTGAATAATACACACTAGGCAAGGGTTTCATATGTCTCATATGTTTTCTGCTGAAAATAGGAAACAAAATTAGGCTATTCCTGTTAAATTATGGTGTCCAGGAATTTGAACTCTAAGCTTCACTTCTAGTTAAGATAATCCATAACCATTCATCAAGGAGATAATTTTTAAAAATTGTTATACACATGTACCTTTTCCTTTTAAATGGAATGAGTCACCATTTCTTGCTAGATTTATCCATTAACTCATCAAACTCTGAGCAAGGTTCTGGTAAGTTCTATGCACTTTTTCAGATATGAGGGTTGAGCTGTGGATTTCAGCAATCATTTGCATCTTTGGGACTAATTCACATATTTCATTGAAAATACATTAAAATTGTCAGCAATGCCTGTTCAATAACTTTCACCTGCCAAATAGACTTATTCAAAATTTCAGAACCAAGGATGTATCAGACTTAAGATACATACTTAATTTTCCAATGAGCAGACTTTTCCAACATCCTCAATTATTTTTGACCTTAATATTTTTGAGTAGGAAAAATGTTGAGACTTAATTTAAAACAGAGAACTTTCTCCTTTCATCAACTAGTACTCACTGCAAATTCTGAGATGGCACAGGTGAATTTGTCACCTAACCTCTTTTCATTTGCTTTTGAAAGTCATTTCTCATGATCCTTTGAGACATGTTACTATCTCTGTCTGATCCCTATCATACATGTTTGTTCAAGATACACATATATTTTTATTTCCCTCTTTCCATATTTTTTCACTTATTAATTTTTTTCAGTTTCTGCAACATCTTGCTTCTGATTTGTGAAATGATGAGATTCAAATTCATTATGTTTATGTAATCTGGTTTCTATGGGCATCATGTTATGACATTGAACCACTGCAAATTTTATTTTCAGGCCTTAAAATCCATGAGTACATGCATATACTAGCTCTCTATTCGTTGATTACTTGAAAAAACTAAAATATATAAATTCTAAATAGTACAGAGAAACCTCCTCAACATTCCAAGTATTATACACATTCCAATCATAAGCAGATAGTTTAGGAACAAAATGGAAGAGAAACAAGAGTAGTGTTCAAGACATCTGCTTATGTACTTTTCCTTTTATCTTTGGTAACAAAGGTAATAAAATCAGTATTATTTAGCCATTATTTCTTTAAAGCTAAGCTCCTGAATATTAGTCAGCTTTCCATTACTTTTACACATTTACCTAACATAAACTAGGAAACAATAACAACAAAAAAGACAGAAAGAAGTCAGAGTTCTACTGTAGCCTTCTGGGGCATTTTCCCAATTGCCCAGTTTCATTCTACTAGGCTCTAGAATCCACAAAATTAAGCTTTTAACAGTTGGAATTTTGATGGACATTCAAGTACAAAATATAGAAGTGAGGAGTTGAAACATGTAGGAAATTGTGACCTATGACCTTTCAGTAAAAAGGATAGAACTGTTCTTTTTCTATCAAAATCACTATATGTAAAAATAGCACTTGTAAAACCTCTTCTGGTAATGGGTTACATACAAAATTGGAAGCCAGAGCCCATTGACTTGACGACATTTGCCTCTGTATATACATTGCAAACTAGTAATAAATATTTCTTGTTTTATAGAATTACAAACATTTGATCTTTTAATACAAATCTTTGAGATATATTTTATTAGCCTATTGCTCATCATGTGAGCAAGCAGAAAATTCATATGAAGTGGAGTCAATCGAGCAGCAAGTTATATAGATGAGGGTTTTGGAATGAAAATACCAGATGATTAAGGAAATGGTGCATGCCAGAGAACTGTCACACATTCTACCTGGGCAAATGTTAATTAAACAGCACACCAACTGCTGCACTCTCATTGATTTATAAACTTGTTTGATGCTAAATGAATTAGTGAAATCTAAACATTATTGATGGGGAGTGTTCTTCTGTATATACGTTTGTCTTATTGGTTGATGAATAAAGCACTGTTGGCCAATAGGGAAGCAAGATAGAAGGTACTAGGAGTTGAGGAGGATTCTGGGAAATGTAATAAAGAGAAATTCCATGTGATTCAGGCAGAAAGTGAAGTAGCAGGGCAGAATCAGTATATAGGCAGGGACATGCTGGAAAACGCTCTCTTCTCTTCTCTCTCTTCTCTGCAAAGATGCAGAGCAGACACAATGTAGACCCCAAAAGAGTAAGAGGCTCAGACCTTTTCTCCAGAAAGATAAGGCCACAAGGAAATATATAGTTATGTTAGATTTTCTAGATATAAAGAGATATTTTAAATGGATGGATATTCTTCAAACCTTTCAAAGACCTTCATAATATGGCATTTAAAGTTGTTTAGGGTTTTTTAATGACAGATACAACTGCTCCTGGCACAGCAGTTACATCAGAAAGGAGGATGGGCATTGAAGAAACTCATTATGGAGTTTGCTTTTAACATGGCAAGACTAGCCATTTGTACAAGAAACAGCTCTTGCCTGGACTGTTTGACTGTTGTTGTATAAACTAGACTTGCCAGACCAACAAGAAATAGACTGTTGAACTTGCAAAACAAGATGGACAGTCCTGAAGTGTTCCTGCTTCAAGGAAGAGTCTGCCAGACATTCTGCAGGAAACAGAAAAATGACTGACAAACTGCCAAAGCAGGTGGACAGTTTAAATTTCCTGCTTTGTTGAGAAGTCTGTCAGACACACTGTGGTCTATAGGCTGAAGATGGGTACCCCAACATTACAGAGGAACTTTGAGTGACTGTTCAGTAAGCGAGAATTTATATATTGTATATTATATATTATCCTTTTGTGGTCTTTGATGGAGTTGAAGACAGATAGTTACAGTTATAGTTCTCCTCTCACATTGAGTTACTACACAAAGTACAGACAGCACACAGTGAATGAGGTTTCCATAAAGTCCTTTAGCTACAAGGCACATCCTTTTCCTCTAGCTCCTTGCCCTCTCTGCTGGAGGTAAAGCTGGAGCAGCCATTCAGAAATCATGAGATTTCTTGAAGTTCAAAACTACATTTTGAAACTTTGAAGCAGAAACATGAAAGAAGTTTGATTCTCTGGTAGTATCAGAGTGACCTTATAAGGTTAAGAAATTTTGTCAAGGTCGGTGAAAGACACCCACAGGTCAGCCTGAGCCCTTACTGACATGGCAGGCTAAAGGCATCCACTGCCTGGTGCTGCAAGGTAGGTGCCATTATGTTGAGCACATATATGGTAGAAAATGGGAGAGAGAGAGAGAGAGAGAAAGAGAGAAAGAGAGAGAGAGACAGAGACAGAGACAGAGAGACAGAGAGAGAGAGAGAATCAGAATCAGAACTGGTCATATGTTGTAGAAAGAGGCAAAACTGAAGAAGCAAAGGTGATGGATGAGGAAAAGACTGATGTGGGTGACCTTCTTGCCATGTAGGGTCAAAGTGATGTCTGGGTAGAGGCTACAGCCAAGGGCTCTGTCTGGGTCTGTGATCCTTCAGTAGCCAGGGTCTGTGTTGATGTCCGTGGCTGCAGAAACCACTGAAGGCTGTCTAGATGTCCTGGGTCTATACTTGTGGCCAGGGAGATGTCTGAGGGCCATGTCTATGTCCAAGTTCTTGCTTAAGCTGGCATCTGTGATGATGTCCATGGCCCATATTACCACAGGGTGCCATAAGAGCCATGTGTGTAGAAATCCAAGGGCCATGTTGAGCTGGTCAGACCTTGCACTGGCCCTGGGATAGCTGGTCCTGTCTCTCGCTGGACATTGCAACAGGAGAGCTGGCCCCTTTCTCTCTTGGGACAGCCTGATCCATCCCTCACCATGGGTGTGGGAGAGCTGACCCCAATGACTGGGTCTAGGAGAGCTGGCTCTGTTCCTTACCTGAAGGGGGTGGTCCCAGTGGCCAGAACTGACCAGCTCAGCTATGACCAAAACCTTGGGTTGGCCCATCCTAACATCTACTCCATCTAGAACCTGCTGGAGCACATGAAGTGACTGGTCCTGTGGAACAATCACCATGGGATCTCCATGACTCAGGGCAACAACTGGGTATCAGTGAGGCCTTTCCGTAAGGATCCACTGATGTTGGTGAGGCAGAGGCCTTGAACCAGACCAGTGACTCATTGCAGTGAACATTTGAGGATGGGGCTGATTGGACAAAAGGGTATACTTTGTGATACACTACAGCTCCGGATGCCACCAGCATGAATGAGGAGGTGCTGGAGAGATGGTGAAGGAGGGGTGAGCTGTTTGTTTTGTTTTTAATTAATCTGGGAGGATTTGGTGGAGAGGATGCTGCTGGGGTAAGGTGTGGTTATGGAAGGACAGAGAGGTGAGTGGGATTGGGGTACATGATGTGAAATTACCAATGGATCAATGAAGAATTGTGATATATATATATATGTATGTGTGTGTATCACATATATTACATACATATTTATATATAATTTTGTCTCTGAATCTCTTCTGCATGAAGAGTAAAACGACTTGCTCATCTTACTGAGCTCCTATTATTTGTAAATTATTTAGGTTTTTATAGTCTTGACAGGCATTTACATTCATAAGGGAAAGATATACCTTATAATGCAAATGTAAATTTATATACAGATATTATGTTCAAATATATACTTACTTCTTTTCAACTAAATCACCCATATATCCCTACTACTCCAGTTTTACAAAGATCTCTATTGAAGGACTATTTTCAGATATTTTACAATATTGTACCAAGAAGTCCTATTGCTGAAGAGAATACTCATGCATCTCACAGGGCATGATGAAGTCAACCCGGTGCGTACCCTGAGGCTTCACTCCTTCTGACAAACGGTCACGGTCCTGGCACTCTGCACACCGCCACAGGAGATGGGTAGTCATCAATGCAGCTGCAGTCCCCACAGCCTATAGCAGTGACTGTCCTGTGAGATATGCTGGAGCAATAGTGGCATAAATGTTATAGGAGTAACCAAATGATTTTTGACCATGTTTAGCCCCCCCCCCCCCCCCCTGCTTGAGCTAGTACTCATGCCTGATACTGCTAGACTGGTCCAAAGGAAAACCAAATTTTATTGCTCTTGTGAAAGCAAGTAACAGCAGTATGACTGCTAATAACATTCTGGTACATCAACAGATCAGTGTCTTGCTCATCTCTCCTCAGGGAAGCTTCTTGTAGTAGATAGGAGCTGGCAGAGGCTCACAACTGAACAGTGTACAGTGAATGAGAGACTTTGTAGTACACGGTCCTTAACAGGATGGCTTCACCAAAGCTCTTCCCTCAGGGCTCAGGGAACTATGCTGGAGGAGACATAAATATTAAAATAGCTTGAGGCAATAGATGACAGCAAGAAGCAGTGTCTTCCAGACACAACAGGACTGATGCACACGTGAACTCACAGGGACTGTGGCAGCATACATAGGAACTGTACAGGTTCAAGGCAGATGGGGGGGTCCCAGTGAATGAGAGGGACATGTGGACACATGCTCCTACCCTTAACTAAGAAGCTAACTGCAAATTAAAATCTGCTTGTAAAAGAAAAATTAGTTTTTCTCTACAGAAATTTCACTGGGTCTGTTAACCATACTTCAGGGGAGGCATCGGCTTAGCAGTATTTGTCTAACATGAAACAAAGTCGACATTTTTGTAGACTTTTTTCTCATTTTGGGGGGCATTTTTTGTCTCATTGGTATTTTGCTTGTATATTATAGGTTCTGATTTAATGTTTTTGTGGGGGGGTTATGTGTGTGTTGCTTGGTCTTTTTTGTTTTAAGAGAGAGAAAGAAAGGATGTGGAATTAGATGAGTGGGGAGGTGCTGAGGAGCCAGAGGAGTTGGGGGAGGGGAAAGCATGATCAAAATATTTTGTTTGTAAACATTTTTCTTCTGTTAAAAAGACCTGTAGCTAATGAAAAATGCTGGATGACTATGCTGTGCAGCTTTTGAAAGCAGCGACTATCCCAGAGCCTCCTTCTCAGTGAGCTGCCTACCATGTATGGTGCAGTGCAGTTCTTCTATGTTGACTTATGTCCTGCTTCAAACCTTGTAGTCTTTTCCACCCTTCTCTATCTCACAAAATCCATTGTTCAGTTAAGTGACTTTAATAAGCTCCATTGTTCATGGGTGTCTCCTGTCTTCAGTACAATCACCCTGCAGGTAAAAGCAGCATCTTCTCTTGTTTTCTAAGTCACCAGATTCTGACTAAGCTAAGATACTGGATAAGTCATTCATTAACCAAGTAATTAAGTGACCCGGAATCCCTGCTCAGAAATTTAAAAAATGATCTTGCAACCTATATGAGAGTATTTATAATGTTTAAAGAGTTCCTCTTCTATGCTATCTATATTCCTTAACAACATGTAAGAGTTTGATCACTTGTTGCAATTTACATGAGCATTTTTAAGCATGCAATTAAGGGAGAGCTCCTTAGTAGCACATTCTTTCATCTAAGAAATGCATCTCAGACTCACTGTGCACCAGATTCTAAGCTGATCTGGCATGAAAGCAGGGTAGCTGAAACAGGAGGGTATAAGCAAATGACCACACTGCAAAGAACTCGCTTTGTTATTTGGAAAGTGGGCTCAACAGAAGTGTGCAAATTAATACAATTCCAGAAAAAAAAAGAATGAAATGTTCTCCAGAAATCTAGGACAAAGTGAGAGAAGAGAGGGTGACTGGGATATGAACTATTTATGAGCCTGCATTACTTTTTCAGCGTAGAGTATCCTCCATTGCCTTGCAGGTGTGATCGTTCGGTCCTTAGTTGATGGACAGATACAGGAAATGTATCACCTGGGGCAGGACTGAGGCGGAATAGCCCAGCCTTACTTGCTGTTTTCTCTGTGTGTCCTGAGTGTGGGGGAATGGAGATCAGCCTGTCTCCTGCTCCTGCCAGGTCTTCCCTGCCTGCCGCTGTAACTTTTCTGCCATGATGTACTATAATCACAGGTGACTGTAGTTCAAAGAAAGTCCTTCCTCTGTTAAGGTGTTTGTGTTAGAGGTTTTTTTTTATTACAAAAACAGAAATGTAATTAATAGGGGTAATTAATATGAGATGAAAGTAAGAATTATTTTACTTCAAGGAAAATGTAAGTTTCCACAAAGTTTAATCAGGATAATACATTCTTATATTGTCAAATCAAGGATTTCTTCCAGCTACTGGTTAAAGGTCAGGGTATTTGAGAGAATTAGTAGAAAAAGGGAGAGAAATAAAGTGTGGCAGGTGTAGAAATTAGTAGCAGTGAGAAGTGAAAAGGGACAAATTCAGAAAATATTCAGTATACAGAACTGGCAAGACATACCGATGTGGAGGCTGTGAGTAGTGCTTAGTTTAGAAGGCGTGCTGGCTAGGGTTTTGTCGACTCGACACAGACTAGAGTCATCTGGGAAGAGGGAACCTAAATTGAGGGACTTCTTCCCTCTTCCATCAGATGTCCTGCAGGCAAGTCTGTGGGGGCATTTGTTTGAGTAACTACTACTGTGGGAGGGCCCAGCCTGCTTTGGGCAGTGGCAATGCTGGGAAGATAGTACAGAATGATCTAAGAAAGCAGACTGAACCAGCCATGGGAAACAAGGCAGTAGGCAGTTTTCCTCCCTGGGCCTCTGCTCCTGCTGTGGCTCCTACCCTTGGTTCCCTTAGTAGTGGAGAGCAATTGAGACATGCAAACCGAATAAAGCTTTGCTTCCCAAGCTGCTGTTGGTCCCGGTGTTTGAATGACAGATAATCGCCCACATAGGCCAATATACTGAATGCTTGGTCTCTAGGTGGTAGAATTGTTTGGTTAAGGAATAGGAGACCATTTTTCCTGTGCGCGCGCGTGTGTGTGTGTGTGTGTGTGTGTGTGTGTGTGTGTGTGTATGTATGTATTTATAGAAAAGGTCTCATTATGTAGCTCTGGCTGCCCTGGAACTCACTATGTGGACAAGGTTGACCTTGAAAACGCAGGGATCCACCTGCCTCCGCCTCTCAAGTGCCAGGATTGAAGGCCTGCACCACCACAACCACCTGCCCACACCGTTTAGGTTACCACTCCCCTGCCTGGTAGCTGTCCTCTCAACACATGAGCCTTCTGCTATTGCTCCAGGGCCATGCTTCCCTGCCTCTGTCATGCATCCTGCCATGATAATCATGGGCTCAATCTCTGAAACTGAAAGCAAGCCCCCAAATTAAATGTTTTCTTATGAGCATTTCTTGTAAGTTCCCTAGGCTATGGCGTCTCTTTAGAGCAATAGAAAAGTAACTAAGATTGTGCCTACCATATTAAAGACTGTGGGTAGTGAGCACTGCTTACTTCAGTCGGTATACAGAACTGGTGGTGTGTCAAAGTCACCCTGACATATTGAGACATTGAATGGCATACTCTTATGTAAGCCTGTGAAATCACAATCTTCCTGAAAGCAGCTGGTCTTCCGCCTGGAAGTCCTGTCAGGGGAAAACACAGTCATAGGACACTTCTGTAAGAAGGTTTTACTAGTGACTAATAATTCCAGTAAGAGGATAAATAAGAGACGGAGACAGAAGAAACAAATAATTGCATGAAGATCATTATTTTGCAAGCAATGTAAGAGAGCTGAATTCCTCATTTTAAAATGTTGAATGTTTGTCTTTATTTTACCTCAGACTTTCACTATGTCCTCTGGCAACTGGCAATTTTAATTATAGCAAGAAAACAAAAAAATCAAATTTAAAAATTTATTACACTTGATAGGTAAAATTGAAAATATTTTCTCAAAGTATGATGCTAGCTGTATCTTATTTGAATTATCAGGAATCATCACAAATGTAGACATCCAGAGAAAGAAATTCATATCAGAAAATTGACAGCTTTGTGGCTGGCTTGAAAGGTAGAAGTGAGATATATTTTTTAAACTACCAGAAAGTGGAGTGGAGCTTCCCAAATGCAGAAACTTGGTGATTAAGCATGTTGTCAATAGATTCCGACAGTATGCATGGGATGACAGCTGGGGCATCACTTGTATTGGCATTATTGTGCCAGACAGATAAATATGTATTGTCCAATTTCCCCATCAGGTTTTATGAGTTTGCCCAGCAATTCCATCATCATCAAGATGAAGATTTTTAATAGTATTTATTGCTAATTAACTGGAAACATCTACTTAGAATATAGCTGATCTTACATTGAGAGATAAGGAAGTGTGTGATATAGACATCAAAACCATGGAAGGTAAAGGTATTAGATTTGCATTACTTAAAATTCTAGGCTTAGTGTTATTTCATAATGGGGCTTAAATATTCTTTGTAACGTTCGAAATTAACAACCCAAAAAGGAATATGTGAATGAAGTAATTTATCTGAGATTATTTAGAAACACTAAAGTTTTTATTCCTCGTTCCAACTTCAAATATCTGTGTGAGAAGACTCTACAGATAAAGCATTTTCAAATGGCATCATCTGAGATGAGGCTCGAACCTGTTAACTGGAGCAAGGCTGGCAGGTCCACCAGGAAGAGTAGGGTAACCGCTGTAACCAGTGGTAGTCAATGAGGCCCTGTGTCTTGAAATTGCTCCATGTTTGAGCAGCTCTAACATGCACTTATCACTCTTCTTCATTTCTCAAGGCAAAGAAACAGAAGATGAATTATATCTGGGACAAGTAAAGCTACATGGGGAACTGTAGCTAAGACTCATCCTGTCCCCATAGTATTTCTACACTCTTCTCCCATGTAAGCAGGAGGGTGGGTCCCTCCCATTAGTTAGGGGAAATGACACACAGCTGAAACAGTTCAGTAAATGGGAGAAACATCTACCTGTTAAAAAATTTCAGCAGTATGAACTTTCTCAGGGTGTTTTGGGGTCTTTGCTATTTGTAAGAATCATAAGACTCTAAGATTGTATTAAATTCATCACAAGATTAATAATTAGGAAAAATTTATCATGCACTCCAGCTTATAAAAGGGGAGCTAGAGAGGAATATACAATTAGATATTAACATATTATATACTAACAATTGTTAATAACATTAGGGACAGATGAGGAATGATAAGGCCCTGACCCCTTCACTTATGAACAGAATCACCCGTAACCACAGTAGAACCCGTAAGGGCTAAAGTCTGGGCTTTATTGCTTACTTCTGGGACATCAAAAGTGCTTTCCCCATCTCTGTTAAACTTTCAAGAGAGGTGCAGTCTCTACAATGCATCACAACAAGAGGAACTTTGTCACTTCATGGAAGCTGAAGAAAACTGAGTTGACCTAGCTAGCAACTAAAGAACTCACACAGTTCTGAAACCTTGTGGAACACTAATGATTTCAAGGTTAGGGTTAGGGCTGGGGTGGGGGTAAGGTTAGGGCTAGGGTTGGGGTTAGAAGAGGTCATCAGACTGAGAGTTGGGTGGAGAACATGGAAGGAGTTGGAGGGAGCAGACTTGGGAGGAAATAGAGGGATAAAAGAGAAAAGTTAAAGCATTTTAATTAAAATGTCTAAAAAAATTTTAAAGACAATAAATTTTGAAACTTGTACAAATAAATACATTGAATAGCAAAAAAAAAGGTCCTGAAAGACCCCCAGAGTGGGGAGACCCTCACTCAAGTCTCCAAATAAGCTGACACCCCAACAATTCAAGAGAGACCGTTCTTGCTGCAAGCACATGAATGTTGAGTTGGGATCTCTCAGTCTTAATTGGAGCACAGCTGATCTTACCACATAGAACTTCTCAGCCAACCGATAGACAGACTCACACTAACTGGAATTTTAGTTCCTGAAAAATTGTCTTTTTTTCTAATTTATTTCCCTTTTGACCTTCATATATACAGTTTTTCTGCAATAATTTATAACATTGGCCCACCTGAACACGTGGCTCTGGCAGGCCTTGCCCTACCCCCCCCCTTTCCATCTGTCCGATTATGTTCCTAAAGCTAACCACCAAGATCTTTTACCTTATTTGGCCTCTTCCTCCTCCTGAAGCTGACTACCAAGGTCCAGCAATCACAAGCCCAGTTAACATGGCCAATTAAGCATCTCATCCTAATTCAGGGTTTCCCCATTTAGCATCACAAACTTCCATTTGCATATGGGCTCAGTCTGTCTTCTCTCTATCCAGAGGCAATCTTTTGCCCCTTCAGAACAAATACCCCTGCCCCCTTTTCCTTCTCCCCTGCCCCCTAGCTCCTAGCTGCATCCCAGTCATTTCCAACACAGACTTCCCTTTTTCTCTTCTTAACAATGACACCTACAAGGTCATTTGCTGCTGTTTTCTACCGGAGTCAGAAAGCAGCCCCTTTTAACTTTTCTTTCCTGATTAAGAAAGGATCTCTCTGCTCTCTCAGTCTGGACTCTTGGGGGAGGGCTTGGATGAAAGGACAGACTTTGGACACCCCCCCAGGGAGAGTCTCACCTTCCCTAGGGAAAGGAGTGGGAATTGGGGGGGAGGGGAATGGGGAGATTGGTGGGAGGGCTTGGGAGGAGGGGAGAGAGAGGGAGAGGGACCTGGAATTGGCATGTGAAGCAACCTTGTTTCTGATTTAAATTTAAAAGTAAAAAAACATTAAATAAAAAAAAAAGAAAGGATCTCTCTGTGAAAACAGGGGTTTGGGCGTGGCTTGTGTCTAATCTCCCTCCCAAGAAGGAGCCACCTGTGTTTGTGCACGCTGGGGGATTTATCCTTCCATGTCTATAGCCACATGTTTAATTAGCTTAGACATGTAACTGATCCTAGAATCTTAAGTCATCATTTAAGTTTTGGGGTGATTTTTTGTGTGTTTCTGATGAAAAGGATCATTAAGCGAAAGCTGACATATTTCTAAGCATGCCTTTGAAGTGTGCATGTTCGCTTCTGACTCCTTTCTTTTCTAAAGATCTGTGCCTTTGTTTTGAGAATTATGATGTGAAAAACAGAACACTAATGTAACTTTATGTATTATATGTGAAGGTGAATATACATTTGCATGTGTACAGAACCTTGAGTAGCTTAATAACAAATATGTTCTGGAAAATGTGTTGTACCATGTCTCAAGGTTGTTATTGCTAAGATAATACACCATGACCAAAGCAACTTGGGGAGGAAAGAGTTTATGGGGTTGATACTGCCATATCATTGTTCATCACTGAAGAAAGTTAGACAGGAACTCAAACAGGGCAGAAACCTAGAGGGAGGAGCTGAAGGGAAGAGTTAGGAGGTCATGGAGGGGTGCTGCTTCCTGACTTGTTCCTCATGGCTTGCTCAGTCTGTTTTAGTAAAGAGACCAGGCCCACCAGTCCAGGGATGACATTGCCCACAATAAACTGTGCCCTCCCCCATTGATCACTAATTAACAAAACTCACCTACAGCCCAATTCTTTTTTAATAGTTTATTTATTCTTTTAAATTTCATTTTACATTCTAACCACAGTCCTTCCTCCCACCCCTCCTTCTCTTCCCCCTCCCCTCTCCCCCAGCCCACCCACAATCCACTCCTCCTCACGGGTAAGGGCTCCCACGAGGAGTCAACATAGTCTGGCACGATAGTTTGGGGCAGGGGCAGGCCCCTCTCCCATGCATTAAGACTGAGAATGGCATCCCACCCTGAGGAATGAACTCTAATAAGCTAGCTCATATACCAGGTTTATATGGTGGTCCTATTGCCAGGGGCCCCTCTGATAGTCTAAACCTTCATAACTGTCTCTGTCGATTTTGCCATCATGATCTTAACCTCCATTGCTCAAATATTCCCTCCTCCCTCCCTCTGACTGGAGCCCAGGCTCTGCCTAGTGCTTGGTTGTGAATCTCTGGATCTGGATCTGGTTCCATCAATTACTGGATGAAGGCTCTATGATGACAGTTGGAGTATTCACCAATCTGATTCTAAGGGAAGGCAATTTCAAGTATCCTCTCCACTATTGCTAGGAGTCTTAGCTGGGGTCATTCTTGTAGATTCTTGAGAATTACCCTAGCACTAGGTTTCGCACTAACCCCATAGGCTACAGCCCAGTTCTATAGGTAAATTATCTCAATTTTAGATCTCTCTTTCCTTATGACTCTATGTCATGTCAAAGTGACATAAAAGATAGAAAAGCAAAAGATAACAATAGTAAAATAGGAGACTATAAAATCAAATGAAGATCCATAGCTTTTCCAAACATCTATAACAAAAAATTTTGAGAAAGAAATCATGAAATCTACCTTCTAAAATCTTCTCCAACCCTCCTGGAATTAATGTAAGTAAAAATAGGAAGATGTCTATAATTTAAATTATAGAGTACTGAATGAAGACATTGGAGGGAAGTATGTGTTAAGGGCTTGAAAGACCCCCAGAGTGGGGAGACCCTCACTCAAGTATTTGGATAAGCTGACACCCCAATAAATCAAGAGAGACAGTTCTTGATGCAAGCACACGAGGTTTATTCACTGAACCAGTGCATTGGGGCCGAGCTCATAACCTTCGAAGGGGTTGAGGAATTTGACCCCTAGTTTTTAAAAGGGAAAAACCGAATGGGGGAATTAGGCAAACATCATAAAGGATGGGGAAGTTAGGTAAACATCATAAACATAAAGGATGAGGAAGTTAAATGATGGCTTATGTCTTAACAGGAAGGTTAGCTCAAGCAAGCATTCTTTGGGCACTGTACAGTTAAACATTGAGCAAGAATGTGGTGAGCTGGTTCCTGGATCCAGGGAGTGTTATCTTTTAAGTTTATCTTGAGGTCTCCCATTTCTCAGGAGAGGGCAGAAGGACAAGTTAACTCTGTGATGGACTAGCCACTAGGGGGTCTAAAAATGTTGAGTTGGGATCTCTCAGGCTGAGCTGATGGAAGACTTTCCCTGAGGCCCCGATGTATCAATAAGACTCATATTTCCTCTCTGAAATTAGGAATGTGCTTGACAGAGCCAGTGATGACCTGACCCAGGACTCTGGCTATGGGAAGCTGCAGTTTCAAATCCTGAGAATGGAACTTTTCTAACCATAGAAGGCTATGGTCATTAGTCCCAAGGCCTCTATATGCTTGATATATAATGTCCTTAAGACATACTGTGTTCCCCTTGTGCAACATCATTTTATTAACTTCATCTCATTGTATAATTTCTGCTGATGTTATCTCATTTTTCTCTGGAAATAATGTATTAGATGTATCACTTCTTAATAAGTTTGCTTGAGCTAAGACATAGCTTATGGAAGAGCTCCTGAGCTACTTGTTCTATCTGCTTTATCTCTGATGCCCTGGACCTTCCTTCTCCAGACCCTGTAACTGAAGAATGACCTGCTGGTCCTGGTCAATGTTTAACCTCCAATTTCATGAACTAAAAAAATGAATACTTACAAATGCCCACACTACGCAAAGCAATCTATAGATTCAATTTATCTATATCAAAATACCAGTGATATTCTTCACCGATGCAGAAAATATTATCCTAAACTTTCATGAGGAAACACATGAGTCCCAATAGCTAACACACTCTTGAGTAAAAAGGAGAAGCTGAATACATCATAACACCTGAATGAAGTCAGATTACATAACAGCTTAAAGATGGGCAGTGGTGCTACAGGCCTTTAATTCCAACACTCGGGAGGCAGAGGCAGGTGGATTCTCTGTGAGTTCAAGGCCAGTCTGTTCTACACAGAGAGTTCCAGGAAAGTCCCCAAAGCTACAGAGAAACCCTGTCTTGAAAAACCAAAAATGAAACCACAGCAAACAACAACAACAAAAGCCCTAGCTTAATGCTGGAATAAAAGCAGGCACCCACATCAGAACAGAAAGCTCAGGAATAAACCCACACATCTACAGCCAACTAATTCTTGACACAGATGACCCAAACATAACACTGGAGCAAGGACAACCTCTTCTGTTAGTAATGCCAGAAAACCTAGTTGCTCCCATGCAGCAGAAGAAAACTTGGCACCTTATTTCTCACCTTATCCTAAAATTAATGCATTATCTGCAACTCTGAATTTGCTGTATGGAAGCAATGCGTTTCTGGAAAGAGCAAAATTAACAAAGTGGGGTTACATTAAACTAAATAATTTCTGAACAACAAAGGAAATAATCAGGAGAATAGTGTAGTGAGAAATATGTGCTGGGTATTCAAAAGAGCATTGATACCCTGAATACAGAAAGAACACTGAGTATTTAACAGCAAAATAAGTAACTCAATTAAAATATAGGCAAGTTATTTGATCATGTAGTTCTCAAAATGATAAGTAGCTGAAAGTGAATGAAACACGATATATGTCATTAGTCAACATGATCATATTATCAAAACTACAAATAAATACCGTCTTTCCCCCAATTAGGATGACTATTACCAAAAAATGAATAAATAAAAATTTAAAATATGCTGGCAAAGATATGAAGTAAAAGGCACCACACATTGTTAGTTTGGAATATAAATTAGTACAGGCTATGAAAGGTGCTATGGAGATCCCTTGAAAAGCTAAAAATAGATATGATCTAGTGGTGACACTTTCGGTTTTATATGCGAAGGAAATGAAGTCAGAACACAAAGGGGGTATCTGCATGCTTGTGTTTATGAGTCATTTATTGTTGCCACTAAGGTGAAAAACAAACCAACCTAAGTGCCCACTAGCAATAAAATGGACAAAGGAAATATGGCATATAATCGCAATGGAATATTATTCAGATATAATGAGGATAAAATACCATCATTTGTCACAAAATGGATAGAACTAGAGAACATTATGTTAAGTAAAATAGCCAGACACAAGGAGATAAGTATCACTTTCCCTCTCTATGTGAAAACAACAAAAGGCATTCTAAAGTAGTAGCATCGTTACTAGGCACTGGAAGGGTGGTGGGGTGGGAGAGGGAGAGACGGGCAGATAAGTATGAATGCATATGATTTACGTGTACAGCACACATGTATGGAGGTATTACAGTGGATCCTATTTTTTTCAAAATCATTACATGTTAATAAAATGATTTAAACTGCGACACAGACGCATGATATAATTATCTTTAAAAACATTTCTACTATATTTAGAATCATAATTCTATTTCAGAAGCTTGCTTATCATTTTGTTGATACAGTCACTTGTTTAAAATTACACAAAATGCTACACTGTAGTCAGTGAACGTATGACACTCTTCTGGGCAACATCCATTCTGTCTCCATTGACAAATTTCTAGTTACAGAATTCATGAGTATTTTCAAGGAGCCGATCTTGTTGATACCAAAATGAAAAAAATGCAAAATGAGTACCCATTTTCACTGTGACTAACAGAGAGGACCAATGCCAACCTTCATCTTGGTTCCAACATTACCCAAGCACAAAGGGAATTTTTATAATGGAAGCTAACCTTGGCAATGAAGTCAGAATCAGCTACTCTGCACACCTACTTATAATGAAATGATATACAAGTATATGATCATGTATCATATACTGATAGTAACAGTCATTGTTCATAGTTGTCTGTTCCTGGGAATAACGGAATTATGCTCCTGAAAATATCTTCATTTCATGCTCCTCGGCCATGCTCATAATTACAGGATCAAATTATGCTTTAGTATGAAAAAGCATTTTATTTGCTAGCTTTACTTCCTTCTTATAGTAGTAGCTTCAGTATTAATATGTATTTTTACATTTATTGTGAAAAGTCTAAACAGAACAACAACAAACAACTTGTGTCAGTTTCTACTTCTAATATTCCTTGTCATCTTGGGGTTATCTTAGCTCAAAGTTAACTGCATGCAACGATACCTGTTGTTAGATTACATGGGGAAGAAACCTCAGAGTACTCACTGTATATCCTCTGTAAACTCTCATAAACCCTTTTCTTCCAGAGATTTACTATTTTCAGACAGGTACTCAGTAGGGAGCTGCACATCTTCACAGTACCTCCGTATGTCACGGAACTGTGATCCTGCCAGTGAGTGAGTGTGTTAAGTTCAAGTATGCAAAGAAGCATGACAGGTCAGTTGAGAACCACGTAAAGGACTCTGGGTGCCCTCCAGAAAGATAGCCATCCTATAACTTACTCTAAAGATTTCAAGTACAAACTCAAGAAGAAGCAGAGCGGGCTTCACGGTGCTGTTGTGTAACCTGGACTGGTGCCTTGTGCTTAAGGGGGGCTTGAGTTTGGTTTAGTGCTCTGATGTATTCAAAATATTAAAAGTATTTGAACAAAGGGTTCACATTTCCTTTAGATTAGGTCTTGCAAATAATACAGGCAGTACTAGTTATGGATTAGATCTTTTATAAACCATATGCCTTTCTGATAATCTTCATTACTCACGAAGTGGAAACAATTATTTTTCTTGCATCATAGGACTATACTTAAGAGTAGGGGAAAGGTCTTAGCTTAATAACCAGCAGATCATGAATATTGAATAACCTAAATTCATTGTGTAGTATTCCCCAAACCAAAGATAAAATGTAAAGATGCATTCTTTCATAATTCTCTACTTTTTCATATTAGCCACAGCTGTTTGGTTTATTCTTTCATTTTTTATTGTACCTATCAATAGTCACATAAAAATACTGAATGTGTTTTTAGATAAATGTTTTATCATAATAATCATACAATTCTGGATTGTACATCTTTAAAATGGTTTTATGAGCTATCTCATTTAATTCATGAAAGGCTTTATGAAATAAGATGCAGTTTTCGCTTCTATTTTCCAGCAGAGACACCAGTTTTAGATGCCATGAATTCATTTAGTTATCAATAGGGAGAATTAGATACAAAGTCTGTCTTTCTAATTCCACGCCATTTTAGCACAATAAAGTTGCAATGATACTATGTAGGTATAAGCAAGGGTGGGGGCTGATGAATTTGAGTAACTTGGGAAGTGATTAAAGAAATGTGAGTGATGAAAAAGTCAGGAAAGCTAGGTTTTCACCAAGTGGACTGAATTATTTGTAGAGAGAAGAGGACACGAGGTTGGGAGAGGAATGAGGTGGGTGGTTTACCAGGAGGAACAGATGGAGGAAGGTGGGGTGGAGACGATTACATTTATGCATAAAATTCTTCAAGAAAAATAAATACTTTAAGGAGGGTGTATGAAAATTTATTGGGCAGAGATGAACTATAGCTCAATAATCATTAATCAAAACTTTAATCAAAATTCAGCTTCTTTACACTCTTGTTGGATGAGCTGATGCAAGGCATTGTTGTGAGGAATTAGGCATGTAGCAAACACTATTGGAACAATTTGTAAAATATATTAATCAGTCAAGAGATTTTAAGTGTTGTTTATTGAAGTTCTTATACTACCACATAGGTAGCATCCCTTGAATCTTAATTGGAATTTTAATTATAGTAAACTTTTTAAGATAAAGATTAAATTATTGAGCCAGGCGTTGGTGGCGCATGCCTTTAATCCCAGCACTGGGGAGGCAGAGGCAGGCTGATCTCTGTGAGTTCCAGGCCATCCTGGTCTACAGAGTGAGTTCCAAGGTAGCCTGCAAGACAATACAGAGAAACCCTGTCTCGAAAAAAAAACAAGCAAAAAATTAAATAATTGTATTCTTATTTATGTTAAAGGTATTGGAAATAATTTTTGCATGAACATGTGTTGCATTCCTAAGGAAAGAATTCACAGAAATTATTGTAATGTGTCACAGAGTTGAAGGAATTTTAAAATACTTGATTCAATACTTGATTCAACTTGAATATTTTTCCCTCCAAATAGTTTTCAAAAGGTTTAATTTACAACAGATCACATTTTGCTTCCATAACATTTACTTCATTGCAAATAGTCATTAATAGCAGTTAATAATTTGATTCATTGTTGTAGAAACTACAAGACACATAGGGCCACATACTTCAAAAATATTTTGTTTAAACTCCATTCTTCTCCAGCATAGTTCTCACCTGTATTTGCCATCTTCACATGGCAGTAATATGTGTCCCTATAGTTTGTTATTTGATTCATAACTTTATTGAGTTATTTTAGTGTTTATACTTGGAGTCGTCTGAGTTTGTGTGTGTGATGTATATGCATACATCCATGTGAATTAATGTATGGAGGTCAGGTGTAGTTATTAGATATCTTCCTTTAATGCTGCTGCCTACTCTTATTTCTGAGACAGAGTTTCTCAGTAAATCTACATGTTTATCTTTCCTGGATGGCCAACAAGCCTCTGTCTGCCCTGTCTCTACTTAACGCTTCTCCCAGTCTTGGGGTTAAAGATGTCCACTGCCACACCTGCTTTATAACGTGTGTGCTGTGGGTTTGAATTCTGGTTCATTTGCTTGTACAGCAAGCACGTTACCCACAGAGCTATTTTCCTAGTCCCCAATTACAGTAATTGCCTCCCATTGAAATGTTTGAAATTTTATGCATTCAAAAAACAGTAGGATGAAAAGAAGTTCTGTCATGAGCTTCATCAAAGTTTTTAAATGTTTGTTTATATTATATTTGAATCATTTTTCATTTGGGATAAGTCATCCCCTTGACATTCAAATACTGAATTACTGAGTTCTGGTTTGATAGTGTTAATGGCATTGTACATATGCATGTATTCTTACACGGTCCTATGAGATTACCATTATCTTTTCCAAATATTTTACCAGTTATTTATCTCTTGGTTGTATGACATTTGATGTATGGTACTAAACACATTTATATGATAAAAGCTATCTATCTCATAATATGTGATCTTCAAATTGTATTCCCATTTTTAAAAATCTCTTCCCAACAAATTAGTTACAAGGCACAACCGACCTACCCTGAGGAGCATTCCCATGCAGCAAACCCAGTATTCCTTGTTTCTTAAATACTTAACCTGTATTGTTTGTCTGCTTTTATTCCTTAAACCAATAGAATACATTACATTCTCTGCCTTACAATCAATTAAACCCAAATAGTACCTTTTCTAACTTCCAATAGTGTATTTTTAACCCCAATTTTTTCATATTAATATTTAGAGTGGCCAGTTGGTGGTGGTGGCGCACGCCTTTAATCCCAGCACTCAGGAGGCAGAGGCAGGCGGATCTGTAGACCAGCCTGGACTACAAGAGCTAGTTCCAGGACAGCCTCCAAAGCTACAGAGAAACTCTGTCTTGAAAAACCAAAAAAAAATATTTAGAGTGTGATTAGATCTGTTAAAAATGATCGCTTGATAATCTTGTGTCAGCATCGTGTTCTTTATTTTTAATTAAAATACTGCTTAATGTCTACTTGAACCAGGTTTCCCTTTGCTGAAGTCTTATGTGTACACTATATTTATTAGTCAAAATAAATTTTATTTTAAAGTGACTTTAATAATTATAAAAAATGTTCTTCCAAAAAACTGCAGAGTATGCAATTCACATTTTCCTTCACAGTTGTAGGGAATCATTTATTGAAAACCAATAATGGCTCCACCTTTTTGTATATTTGCCCCCCAAAATATTTTAGTTGAATTTTATCCCTCCAAACAATGAGTGATCTCACATCAGATTTTCCTCTTCAGCTAATTGCATAGGAAGAGTGGGGAACTAAATCAGGTATCTTCGGTCTGAAACAAACTATAATCTTTCCTAGATCTCTACCTGTTAATCAGCTTTATTTTTTGTCCTGGCATATTGGTTTACTCATGGGAAAATATGGGTACAGTTTTTATTGTATTGATCAATACAGATTGAGATGCATTTGAGATCTTCTTAAAACCCACACAATATTAAATAAAAGAAAAAAGTCAAACCAAAACAAAAAGTGTGGAGTCCTTTTATTTTTGGCCAACTACTACTCCTGGGCATGAAACCTGTCCTGGAGTGTAGATGATATACCCAGAGTAACTCTATTGGAGTAACGTGAGTTTCCTTTTCCCAGTGAGGAACAATTGTAAATAGTCTAACTGGGTAAGGATGGGATTTTGGGTCTACTTCCTCTCCTTACTGGAATCTTGTGTGGTTTGAATTTTGTTTGTCCTGATTTTTGCTTTTTGTTTTTGTTTTGACTTGGGGGGGATGAGGATAGGGACAGGGAAGAGAAAGGGAGCGTGAGAGACATGGTGGGGAAAAGAGAGCAAGGGAGGGAGAGAGTATTAAGTAGGATGGGCAGGGAGTATCTAGGAGGAGTTGGGCAGGGAAAAAAAGATAGCCTAAATGTTGAAAAGAAAGCACATTTTAAAAATAAACTTTTAAAATCTACAAAGTATTGGGGGCTTAAGAGATGGTTTTCAGGTTAAGAGTCCTATTGAGAACCCAGGTTCCATTTCCAATACCCACATCAGGCAGTGCACACATGTCTGTAATTCCTGTTCCAAGGGTACCTGCATGTATACAGTGTACATAAAATCACTAGGCACATATACATACACATAAACAAAATAAGTCACTTAAAAACCATAGAGCATTAGCACAACAAATTAATATTTATAAAAGTTACTGTTTAACTGGAGACAGGGATGCATTTGCTGTATTCTGTATCTACATAGTCACATTTTCTGGAAGAGAATTTGATATGACACAGATATGTCTTGGGTATTGTCCAAGAAGATTTAGCTTTGCTGGAGAAGCAAAAAGGACCTCATTATGAGTTAGCCCCATGACATGGACTCAGAATGGTTTCAAAAACAGGTAACTTCCAGTGTTTGAATAGGATGATAGGGGATAAAATTCATAACTTGAACTGATGTGACCCAAAGTTAAGCCTGGGGAATAGAAAATGAGATGAAGTTGTACCAAGAAAACAAAACCCTGGTTTTAGTTGTATGAAAAAGGAAAACCTTTTATTATTTTATTATAGAAAAGGAATGTTGAAATATATTACAAGTTGTCAAATTTATACATGTCAAAGTCACACAATGTTAAGAAGTCTGAGTGTGAGTGAGAACAGAATGGAGACATATTGAGCAGGATTCAGTGCAGAGCTCCACTTCATTTCCTTGAAACATATATTCTGTGGATAAATCAGAGTATTCCAGGCAGAATTATATGTATAAATTGCAATTAATAGATCTCTACTCTAAAATTGCTATTGTGTGCGTATTGTATATGCTGTGTCATGGACTTGCCACATGAATAGACAAGAAGAGAACATTTTCCATGACAATGATATTACTACTGTGGGTGTGTTTACCAAGTGCATTCTTTAAATAAGTCCTAAGTACAGATATATATTGCTTTTCAAAAAATGCATTATTTTAATCATTAAAAGGGGGAGTTATGGGAAGAACTAGTATTTCATGGATTTCTTCTTGCATTACTCATATACAGAAGCAGAAGAATGTCAGAAAATTAAGAGGTTTTACTCTTGATTGGCTTGCCCGTATCAATGTTATAACCATGTTAATGTTATAAGGAGGAGTCAGTATTTCAAAGTGTGTGTAAGTTATAATCAATACAACTAGACTTGGAACCCAATTCTGGAGTTTATGCACTGTAAAAATTATTTGGTCTTTGTAAGTATAAACTTTTATTTTTATTCTTTGAATAAAAACAGGAGTGAAAATGATATCAACTAAATATAATGTGATGCGAGTACTAGACAATAATAGCAATGGTGTGATGAAGTAAGAGACTATGGTAGAGTTTAGTTGAGTCTAAACTTCACAAGCAACTAGTAACAGCTCACACTTGCATTGAGACCCTCTTTCCTTTGTTATTCATCTCTGCTATGAGATGAAAGTCATGCTTCTGTCTGTTTGGAAGCTCTGTATCCTGTATGCACTTCCTTCACAGAGTTGACATTTTTTAAAATTAGTGAATGGACAGATTTTCAATTCAACTTCAAATTGATCACTTCTAAAATACAAAATAAAAACGACACATAGTTTCGTAAGTCTCTAGGTATTTACAAGTCTAAATCCAAGAACAGGATATTCTCTCCTTAAGGCTCAATTTACTTAACAGAATATTGAAATTTAATTTCATAAAACTGATATGACTGTGAGCAAAAACAAGATATCCCAGTTTCTTAAGTCTCCTCAAAAGACTTCCTTGATCTGAGCTGACACCTGAAACCATACTCATGTACATGATCTGTGCAGTCATCAACTGCTGTGGGCAAGGAAACATCTTTTTTGGTGGTATCGTTGACTTTGAGTGGATCTTTGAATTGCAACTACATGTTGAAAAACCAAAATGCTTGGAACTAGAAGTGAGACTTTAGATACTGGGAATGGATTGACACCCAAACATCTTGTTCACTTATGTTTCACATCCGCCTACACCCATGGCCTTCAGGAACTTACACACTACTTTAAGTGCACTGTGCTTTGTCTAATGGGACCAGGAGCGGGATATTCTACCCATGACACTGTGTTAATACTCACAGAGCTTCAGACCTTGCCTTTTGGGTTGTAATATTTTAGATTACACGTGTTCAGTCGATTCTGGGCTGTTATCAGTCTAACATAACACCAGTATCTATAGCGAGTGCTGTTCTATTGCAACCAAACTGACAAGATCAGTCCCTTCTCTCACTCACGGAATACCACTAGGTTTTTAAAAAAAACATTTTAATTGGTGCAGACAGCACTATACAGAGAGGAAACATTAAAAGTAATCTACTCAGTTGTTGTGAATGATGTAAAACAATTGTTGCTGATGCAAGAAATCCAAAAGTATCGGCAGTCTCTGCACCCTCCCACTGGACTGAGCACAGGAAAACTTCTTCAACAAAGCAGGAGGGATGGTGCAACATCTGTCTATCATCTACCATCCTAGCATCTATCTATCTATCTATCTATCTATCTATCTATCTATCTATCATCTAAATATAAATAGAGTGGTGTGTGTGTGTGTGTATGCACGCACACATATATGTGGAGGCCAAAGGTTTATGCTGAAGTCTTCTATCACTATCGTTTCTCACTCTTTCTCTTTTTTCTCCTTCCTTCCTTCCTTCCTTCCTTCCTTTCTTCCTACCATCCTCCCTCCCTCCTTCCCTCCCTCTCTCCCTTCCTTCCTTTCTTCCTTCTTCTCCACCTCCTCAGTCTCCTTTTGCTTCTTGAGACTGTTCCACTCTGGGCTGGCCTAAGACATACAAAGATCAGTCTCCCTCTGCCATCCATAGGACATTTGACGTGTGTGCTACCATGTCTGTTTTTCCACCTTACATCTTGAGGTAAGATCTTTTTACTATTTTTTATTTAAATTAGAAATAACATTGTTTTACATGTAAATCCCCCCTTCCCCTGCCCCCTCCAATAACTCCCTATCCCATCCCCTTTATGTTCCCCAGGGAAGGTGAGGCCTTCCATGGGGGAATCTTCAAAGTCTGTCACATCCTTAGGAGCAGGGCCTAGGCCCTCCCCCATGTGTCCAGGCTGAGACAGTATCTGTCTATGTGGAGTGGGCTCCCAATTAGTGTGCTAGGGATAAATACTGATCCACTACCAGAGACCTCATAGATTGCCAAGGCCTCCTCACTGACACCCACTTTCAGGTGTCTGCATCAGTCCTATGCTGGTTTCCCAGCTATCAGTCTGGAGACCAGGAGACCTAGGCTGTAGGTTTTACTAGCCTAGTCTTGACCCCTTTGCTCATCACCCCTCCCTCTCTGCAACTGGATTCCAGGAGTGCAGTTCTGTGTTTAGTTGTGGGTGTCTGGTTATACTTCCATTAACTGATGGATGAAGTCTCTAGGATGGAATATAAGGTAGTCATCAATCTCATTGTTGGGGAAGGACATTTAAGATAGCCTCTCCACTATTGTTTAGATTGTTAGTTGATGCCATCCTTGTAGATCTCTGGACATTTCCCTGGTGCTATGTTTCTCTTTAGACCTATAAGGATTCCCTCTGTTTTAGGAGGTCCCATTTATTAATTGTCGACCTCAGTGTCTGTCCTACTGGTGTTATGTTCAGGAAGCGGTCTCCTGTAACAATTCGTTTAAAGGTACCTCCCACTTTCTCTTCTAGCAGGTTCAGTGTAGCTGGATTTATGTTGAAGTCTTTGATCCATTTAGACTTAAGTTTTGTGCATGGTGATAGACATGGATCTATCTGCAGTCTTCTACATGCCAGCATCCAGTTATGCTGGCACTATTTTTGAAGATGCTTTCTTTTTTCTGTTGTATAATTTAAGCTTCTTTGTCAAAAAACAGGTGTTCGTAGGTGTGTGGGTTAATAATCAGGATTTTCAATTTGATTCCATTGTTCTACCTGTCTATTTTTGTCCCAATACCAAGCTGTTTTCAGGACTGTAGCTCTATAATAGAGCTAGGAGTCAGGGATGGTGATACCTCCAGACATTCCTTTATTGTACAGGATTGTTTTGGCTATCCTGGGTCATTTGTTTTCCCATATAAAGTTGAATATTGTTCTTTCAAGGTCTATGAAGAATTGTGCTGGGATTTTGATGGGGATTGCATTGAATCTGTAGATTGCTTTTGGCCAAATTGCCATTTTTACTATGTTGCTCCTATCAATCCAAGAGCATTTTCCATTTTCTGGTATTTTCTTTAATTTCTTTCTTCAAAGACTCAAAGTTCTTGTTATACAATTCTTTCACTTGTTTGGTTAGCATTACCTCAAGATACTTTATGTTGTTTGTGGCTAGTGTAAAGGGCAATGTTTCTCTGATTTCTTTCTCAGCCCATTTATCATCTGTATACAATAGAGCTACTGCTTTTTTGAGTTAATCTTGTATCCTGCCACTTGGCTAAAGGTGTTAATCACCTGTAAGAGTTCCTTGGTAGAATTCTTTGTGTCACTTATGTAAACTATAATCTGCAAATAGTGAAACTTTGACTTTTTCTTTTCTAATTTGTATCCCCTTGATATCTTTTTGTTGTCTTATTGCTCTAGTACAATATTGAAGAAGTATGGAGAGAGGCGACAGCCTTGTCATGTTCCTGATTTTAGAGGAATTGTGTTGAGTTTCTGTCCATTTAGTTGGCTGTTGGTTTGCTGTATATTGTTTTTATTATGTTCAGATATGTTCCTGTCATCTGTGATCTCTCCAGTACATTTTTCATGAAGGGGTGTTGGATTTTGTCTAAGGCTTTTTTAGCATCTAGTGAGATGATCATGTGGTTTATTGTGCAGTTTGTTTATAGGTAGATTACATTGATAGATTTTCATATGTTGAACCATTCCTTCATCCCTGGAATGAAGCCTACCTAATTGATCATGGTGAATGATTTCTGTGATGTGGTCTCTGATTAGATTTGCCAGTATTTTATTTAGTATTCTTGCATCAATGTTCATGAGTGATATTGGTCTGAAGTTCTCTTTCATAGTTGTATCTTTGTGTGACTTGGGTACCAAGGTAATTGCAGCTCCATAAAAAGAGTTTGGCAATGAACCTTCTGCTTCTATTGTGTGGGACAATTTGAGGCATAATAGTATTAAGTCTTCTTTGAATTTCAGGTAGAATTCTAAACTGAAGCCATCTGGGCCAGGACTTTTTTGGTTGAGAGGCTTTTGAAGACTACTTTTAGGGCTTATAGGTCTGTTTAAATTGCTTATCTGCTTTGGTTTAATTTTGGTAAGTGATATCTATCCAGAAAATTGTCCATTTCTTTTAAATTTTCAAATTTCTTGGAGTACAGGTTATCTTCAAAGTATTACCTGAAGAGTGGATTTCCTCACTGACTGTTGTTACGGCCCCCTTTTCTTTCCTGATTTTCTTAATGTGAGTGTTCTCTCTCTGTCTTTTGGTTCCTGTGGATAAAGGTTTGTCCGTCTTGCTGATTTTCTGGAAGAACCAACTCTTTGTTACATTGATTCTTTGTATTGTTTTCCTTGTTTCCACTTTATTGATTTCAGCTCTCAATTTGATTATTTCCTGGCTTGTACTCTTCTGGGATGAGTTTGCTTCCTTTTGTTCTAGAGCTTTCAGATGTGTTGTTAATTCTCTAGTGTGACTATTCTCCATTTTCTACTTAGAGCTATGAACTTTCCTCTTAGTACTGCTTTCAAAGAATCCCATAAGTTTGGGTATGTTGTGTCTTCAGTTTCATTGAATTCTAGGAAGTCTTTATTTGCTTTCTGTATTTCTTCCTTAACCCAGGAATGGTGCAATTGTGCGTTGTTCAATTTCCATGAGTTTGTAGGGCTTCTGCAATTTGTATTGTTGTTGAATTCTAATTTTAAAGCATGGTGGTCGATAAGATACCGGGGGTTTATTCCAATTTTTTTTTTTTTTACTTGTTGAGGTTTGCCATGTTACCAAGTATGTAGTCGATTTCAGAGAAGGTTCCATATGGTGTTGAGAAGAAGGTATATTCTTTTGTGTTTGGATGGAATGCTCTATAGATGTCTGTCAAACCCAATTGGGTCATAACTTCTATCAGTTCCTTTGTTTCTTTGTTAAGTTTCTGTCTGGTGGTCCTGTCTATGGTGAG
Organism: Mesocricetus auratus; assembly: GCF_017639785.1. Classification (NCBI taxonomy): domain Eukaryota; kingdom Metazoa; phylum Chordata; class Mammalia; order Rodentia; family Cricetidae; genus Mesocricetus; species Mesocricetus auratus. The sequence continues at coordinate 33,049,818 of NW_024429201.1, forward strand.
AGTGGTGAGTTGAAGTCTCCCAATCCCAATAACCTGTGTGAGGTCTCATGTGTGATTTGAGTTTTAATAATGTTACTTTCATGAATGTGGGTGCCTTTGTATTTGGGGCATAAATGTTCAAAATTGAGACTTCTTTCTGATGAATTTTTCCTGTGGTGAACATGAAATGACCTTCGTCACCTCTTTTATTGATTTTTGCTTGAAGTCTAATTTGTTAGATACTCAGATAGCTACACCAGCTTGTTTCTTGGGACCATTTGTTTGGAAAATCTTATCCCAAGCCTTTAGTCTGAGGTAATGTCTGTCTTTGAAGTTGAGTTCTGTTTCTTGCATGCGGCAGAAAGACAGATTCTGTCTTCAAATCCATTCTGTTAGCCTGTGTCTTTTTATAGGCAAGTTAAAACCATTAATATTGAGGAAAATTAAGGACCACTGAGTGTTAATTATTTTTTGTTTTTTATTTGTTGTTGTTGTTGGTATTGTGTGTGGACTTACCCTGCATTTTCTTTTGGCTTTTGGTAAAGTTTCATTACCTATTACCTATGTTATTGTGAGTGTAGTTAATTTCCTTAGGTTGGAGTTTTCCTTCCAGTGTTTTCTATAGAGCTGGATTACTGGATATGTATTGTTTAAATCTGGTTTTGTCATGAAATATCTTGTTTTCTACATCTATAGTGACTGAAAGTTTTGCTGGATGTAGTAGTCTAGGCTGGCATCCATGGTCTCTTAGTGTTTGTAGAATATCTATCCAGCACCTTCTGGCTTTCAGAGTTTCCATGAAGAAGTCAGGTGTAATTCTTATAGGCTTGCTTTTATGTTTTACTTGACCATTATCCTTCACTGCTCTTAATATCCTTTCTTTATTCTTTATGTTTGTTGTTTTAATTATTATGTGCTGAGGTGACTTTTTCCTGAAGTCCACTCTATTTGGTGTTCTGTAGGCTAACTATACTTTCATTGGCATGTCTTTCTTTAGGTTGGGAAGGTTTTCTTCTATGATTTTGTTGAATATGTTTTCTGCACCTTTGAGTTGGGTTTCTTCACCTTCTTCTATACCTATTGTTCTTAGGTTTGGCCTTTAAATGGTGTCCCATATTTTCTGGATATTTTGTGCTAGGGATTTGATGAACTTAATATTTTCTTTCGTCGATGAATCTATTTCTCCTAATGTATCTTCAACGCCTGAAATTCTCTCTTCCATCTCTTGTATTCTGTTGGTAATGCTTGCATCTGTAGTTCCTGATTGTTTACCCATCTTTTCTAACTCCAGTATTGCCCCAGACTGTGTCTTTTTATTGTCTCTATTTCAGCTTTCAAACCTTGCACTGTTTGAATTGTTTCTTGCAATTTTTCGTTTGTCTTTTCTTCCATTTCTTTAAATGGTTTTCTCATTTCCTCTTTTAGGGTCTTTATCATCTTCATGAAGTTGTTTTTAAGGTTGTTCTCTTCTGCTTCATCTGTGTTGGGGTGTTCTGGTCTTGCTGGCATGGAGTCCCTGGAGTCTGGCGGCCTCATATTGGTTTTTCTGTTGTTCAACATGGTCTTATATTGTTTTCTTCCCATCCCTTTTTCGAGTGGGTTTCAGGTGGGGTCTTTTCTTTACCCGGTGGGTAAGCGTTCAAGGTTCTCTTCTGGTGGGTGCAAGCGGGTCTGATACTCTGATGGATCTCATGGTGGGTGGGTCTGAGGTACCCTCTCTCCTGGTGGGTGGGACCTGGACTAACACAGTGCTGTCAGCAGACTCGTGGTTGCTTGGTCTGCTGGGGGCAAATCGACCTGCTTGTGGTTCCCAGGCCAGGAACTCCCAGAATGGGCAAGTACAAGTCAGGCCAAGACAGGGACTAAAGCTCACCTCTCCTCTTGAGTTAAGATCTTTATTGAACCTGAGTCTCTCTAACTCAGGTAGTCTCTCTGTGTCTAATACCCAGTTTGGGGTTATAGTCAGGCACCAGTGAGCCTAGGACCCAAATAAAGTCTTCATGCTTGCACAGCCATCGCTGTACTCAGTGAGTCTTCTCCAGGGAAGTGGCTCAAATTTAGTCATTAATGAAAAACTGCTTTAAAGGCTGCTGTTAAAATTATCTGTGAACCTTTCAGATTATAAAGCCTTTTCATCTCTGAAAATCAAGTGGATAGCACTTTGGAATAGGGAGAAACAGTGCCTGTGACTTCACCTCTGTGAACACAGCCATGCTTCTAATGAAGAGCCATGGTGGCAGAAATTTGCATTTCGTTGCTTTTATTTTTTTCTTTAATGTTGAATATCTTTTTCCTGGAAGCAACTGCTAAAAGATAATCTCTTTCATCATTTTGAAATCAGATGAATTATGAAGAATGTTTTTTAGAGTTATTTTTAAATTGTAAAGTCTTATAAACATTAGTTTGTTATTCCTATCCAGAATGTACAAACCTCAACATTTCCAGGCATTATTATGAATAACATAAATTACCTGAGTTAACCAAATCTGAAGTCACCTCATATTCAACCCTGTCATGGCCTTTATTCCATGCAACACAAGAGAACCAGTTTACTTATTCTTCTACTTTCTGACTCTGTAAGTTATCTTAATAACATGGTTACAAGGATTCTGATTTGATAAATGAAGGCTGAAGAACTAATTTTATTATTTAAGTAAAAAACACCACAGTCTTTGATGGTTTTAGGGAAACACATAGTAAGTCCCTATGGGTTATCTGTATATATTTGCTTCAGCTCCATTATATTACTTCCTCTTAGTGTTTGTGGATGGAACAACTTGTTGAAAGTGCAGTCACCGAAGACGGAGAGTCTGTGACTCCTTCCATGTTACACACACAGCAAGTACATCAGGTGTGTTTGTGAGCAACTGTAACTCGTTTTTCTTAGGGCTCCTACGCTTTCTTGGCCTATGAAAATGTTTTACAAATTCAAAGATACTCTTATTTGAAGCTTCCTTGTCTGGTAACCTGCTGTTTGTCTTTAGTTCAGGGTTTAGCATCGATGTCACTGGAAAGCCCATTGCCTCTGGGTATACACCACTTTCAGTTTTCCAAAGAGCTTTTTCACACACACAAAGGAACTTCTTTCCTGTGTGAGTAATGTTGCTGCTTGTATCCAGATTAGGAAGGAAGGACATTGAAGTAATAAATCATAGAAAACTCATATGAGTTCAAAATCTTTTGGACAGAATCAAATAACTATTACATCAGTCCCCCATATACGAAAAGTTTTATGCTTTATTTCAGAGATGACTAATATCTTTTGAAAACCTTCAAACACCTGATTATTTGGGCTAGCAAGGCCTGAAGTGCTTTGTCTAACTTAACTTTCCATCTTACTTATGATGATACCTCTATGCCCTTTGAGTAATAATCTCTGTTTCTACTTGTGTGTTTTTAAAAGAGGTTTAGTTTTTCAGGAACAAGTAGCATACCCCTTTTATTTAAACCTTTCCTTCTGTAATATGAAAATTATTAAAATATAGCCATAATAGTAACCAGTATTGATAGTGATTAATTCAGCTCATTTTCAAGGTGACTGGTACTCCTTAAAACCACTTAACTATCACAATAACCCTATAGGCAAGTTCTACTCCTGTGCTAGTCCATAGATGAGAGACAAGAAGCATGGTACTGCTGTTCATCATGCAGCATGCCCAGGATCAAACAGAAAAGCATAATATGTGTTTTGACTATAGACTTTTTAATAGACACCCATGTTTTTCCAAATGTCAACTTCCTTCAAATAGTGCAGTAACTAAGATGGCAAGTCCAACATCCAAGCAAATTAGGATTGTTTTATTCATAAAACAAACCGGAAGCATGCTTTCATGGAATTGGGGGAATTGGTTTAATAATAATAATTTTCTTATTTCTTATGACTTCAGTTGTTATTTACAATAGCGTTAAAATAATTTTATGTGTGAGATTTAAACTAATAAACGTGTAAGGACCTGATGATACTAGACTCAGTTTAGATTGCTAATAAACATTATTATAATTCTTTCAATCTTGCTTAGTGAATATACAAATATTATTCTTGTATACTATGAATTCATATTTAACACATTGTAATATTAATCATCTTTTCATTTAACATAGATATGCTTACATGAAGCATTTCCTAATTGAATTCAGTTAATTTCATAGTTCTATCATTAGTTCCAAATTTGTCTTTAGTACTATACTTACTTTTTCTCCAAGGTAACAGTTCAACTTCTTCACCATTAACTTTTTTAAAAAAATCTTACTTTTGTCCCTATTCAATATATTTCTATTCATATATGTTAGAGATGATATCACACAGAAATCTGAACACATTTCAGCGTTTGTTAAAAATTTCTTCTGCTATACTACCTAAAAAATTGGGGGTGTTATGAGAAGCTTTTTCTTTTGCTAGCCGCCTTGGTTTATCCCCCACCAGTCGCCTGGGCTCTGCCGCGCCAGCCTGGTTCTAGATCCGCATGAGTCTCAAATAAACACACAGGAGGCTATATTAATTATGAAGCTGTTGGCCTTGTTTGTCTCTTACTGGCTAGCTCTGCCTTAAGTAATTACCCCATAATTGTTAATCTAAGTATGTTTCTTACCGGAGAATAGTTCCCAGCGTCCTAGCCCCATGGCGTCACATGTTGACTCTCCTGTGTTTCTCCTACCCAGAATCCTCCTGGATTCCTAGCCCCACCTATCTAGATTCCTATTGGCCAGACAGTGCTTTATTAGCATAAGACTTCCCCAACAGGGGGCTTTATTTTTATTTGAAAATCCTGTACGTTGTATTTCAATCAAACTCATTCACTTTCTCAACTTCTCCTAGATCCCCAGCCCCCCTTACCTACCCAACCAACATTGTGTCTTTTAAAAAAATTCATCAACTACGGCTTGTGCCGTCCACGTTCTTTAGGATATTTGGCCTTCCACTGGGTCATGGGCGGCACATGCTAAAACGTTGACCCTTTCTCTCCAGATAGCTGTAATTTGCCAATAGTTCTTCAGGAAGTTGTGTGACATAGTGTTCACTTCCCCTCTCCATGTTGGGTTTTGTTTGGACTTGTGCATGTTGTCACAACTGTATGTGGAGCTTGTCCTACTGTGTTTAGGCAACACTGTTCCCTTGTGATCATCTATCATCTCTGGCTTTTTTTTTTTTTGGTTTTACGAGACAGGGTTTCTCTGTTTTGGAGGCTGTCGGTCCAGCCTGGCCTCGAACTCACAGAGATCCACCTGCCTCTGCCTCCCGAGTGCTGGGATTAAAGGCGTGTGCCACCAACACCCGGCTACATCTCTGGCTTTTATACTTGTTCCTCCTCTTCTTCAAAAAAATGTCTTGGTTGGAGGGGGATGTAATATAGATATCATATTTAAGACTGAATTTCTTCTAGTCTCTTGTTCTGTAAACCTTGACCAATTTGAGGGAGGTCTCTATGTTAATCAGCGTCTACTGCAAGAAGAAATTTCCCTAAAATAGACATGAGACAAAGCCTCCAAGAAGGTCAGCATAACTGTTTATAAGTGTGTGAAGAATATTTCTCTACTAAAGTTAATAAAATGCAGTTGAGAAATGGGAAATTCATCCAATATGTAGATTTTTAAAAATATATGCTTTTCCAAATTTAAATTATTTCCCACATAGATTTATTGGTCCATTGCTTCTGCTTCTTCCTAATATGAGGACAGCCTTATGTTGTATTGTTTTAAAGACTCTTATTTCTTGATTTTGATTGAGAAATAGTCTTACACCCATTGAAGAATACTAGAAATAAAGTAATACAATGGGTTCCTAGCAATAATTATGAAAGAATAAAGCAAGCTATGGATACTATTAGTAAATCATTGTCAGTGATTACTGCCAAAGAATGAAAACAAGCCATGGGTAAGATTACTAAATTGTTTTCAGTAATTATAATAGTGACTTAAAGTCCATATATATATATACATATATATATATATACCTTCACTGAAGATCTAAATAAACTTAGTTACAGATTTGTACAAACTTATCACAATTAAATCTATATTAGACTCTTAAAAAGAAGATATTCAATTCATATTTTGTGTTTGTTTAATCTCACTGTATGTCTTTTTCCCCCACTGTGAGTCTCAACGATATGTTCCGATTATATGCAAATACTTATTTTGTATATTCTTATTCTTATTAGAAATATTGACTTGCTGTGATTGTATATATCAGATGAATGCAGAAATGGTAAAAATCAAAGTCCAAAGGGTAGTAGTCCGTGGGAGGGAAAAATCAGAATGGGAATAGTTTAGAAATCTTTCTTACCATACAAAACAATCTTTGTGCTTCAGGGTTCTTTCCCACTGTCTTCTCCAATGTAAATCCTAACCCCAGGCAAGGGGTTTAAAGTGATCCATTTGACTTCTATACCACGTGGTGCCTCACCTCTTCACAGTACCCAGGAAGCAGTTTAGAGAGACCAGATTTGTATCCGAGTGGCATCTAGTCTGTTTCAAATCCTAAAACACATTTTGTTCTCCATTCTGTGTATCCAGGCTTCTACTATGTTACTGCTAAATTTCAGAGCAGTTTTTTCAACCTTTGTCACTCCCTTCTGCACCAATTTATAGTTTTTGCATGTTTGTAGTACGGCATAGCATATTAAAACGGACATGGCACTGTGAAAGCCTTACTTTCAGGAAATAGGCATCAAAGCAGATGTTCCTAGCTGTGGATTAAAGTGTTACTTAAATATTCTTGTCATTTCATTGTCCTTTCCCTTCTTACCACGATGGCTAGTAGAATACTTTCTGCAAACCAACATGCTCTTCACCTGAACAGTACAGTTGACCTTCCTGTAGGCATCTTCCCTTTTCAGTTATTCTCTCCCGTGAGCCATTTCATTCCCGAATCAGAATAAACCTCTCTTGCACAGATGGATGGGAATGAAAGGCGGTCAGTCTCCAGAATGCCACTGGAGGAGAGAGACGCTTTCTCAAATTAGAAACATCCACCCCCCAGGAGCTATCTAGTACCCTTTTAAGCTGTTAGGAAAATAAAACAACTGCATTTATCATGTAGAAGCAGTCTTTTGAGCCTGGTCTTGAAGCTGTTCTCTCTACTTTACTGAGCCATCATTTTCTCTGGAAGAATATGCCATCTCTGCTTTTGAAGTGGTTCTAGTTTAAAAGCCTGCAGCTTGAAATGTTTCCTTCTGTGGAAGATGTGAAATATAGTAAAAAATATTATGTTAGAATTAAGCATATTAAATACTAATGAGTTTTTTCTTTTAAAATTACTACCCAATCACATAACTACTAGATACATTGATTCAATTGAAAACAATATGTCCTAGCAGGCAAACAACTATTTTTTAAATTAACAATTTATTTTATGCATTCATTTAAAGATTCAGAACTTAGCACTTTTAAATGTTATTGTTTGTAGGTGTATTTCAGTGGAATTGGATTCCTTCCCTTGATATTCTCTTTCATAGTATTGACATCCAGAAATTTGTATATCAAGACAAGGAAGAGGTAAGGTTTTATTATCAAATGTCTGAAAAAAGCTTCATTCTGATTGGAGTTTTTAAAATTCTATATAATGTTAGAGAAAAGATGGTTGCAAGGTCAAGGTTCTCATCAAAACTGCCTAGGAACTGCCCATTTGTTCATGAGGCGGTTAGTTTAGCTTTCTGCAAGTTGAATTTCCATATATACTAAATGCCTTCAGTTTTTGTTTGTAAAATACAGAAAAGTCCTTGAGAAAATGCATTGTGTGTTACCATACAAAGTGGACTTATCACTGAGAAGAGCACGTTAAAGGGCTGTCTTCCATCTTTCGTGCTCATAAAACCAGTCCACGCTCCCTGGAATGTGTGTGCTGCCAGAGCTGCAAAGAAGGATGCGTGGTTCATCAACTGCTTCAGTAAGTAAACGGGTGCCAGAGTTCAGTTGCCGAGGAGGAGTGAGACTCTTATCTGATGAATCTGTGGAGATAAATCACTCCACAGACAAAGCCATTTTTCAGAAGAAGAAACAAGAAAATGTTCTAGGGCCACACTTCTTTTTAACAGTGGAAGGTCAGAAAAAAAGACATGACTGTAAAGGTTGGTAACTGTTTAAGTAAGTGGATTGAGTGATTCAAACAGAGTAATCCTTGGGCAAGTGAGGTAGAGATTGGATCATATGAGAAGAGGTTATGATGGGCAAAATCACTTTCATTAGTCACCAAAGCCAAGTATAATGCCACATATATGAGTGAATAAAGCATGTTGGAACCCATTACTCTCTATTCAAACTTTGTGTGTGTGTGTGTGTGTGTGTGTGTTTAGCAGTAAGCACTCTTCCCTAATTATCTCTAAGCCATCTCTCCAGCCTCTCTTACACTCTTTGATAGATCATATTGATGTGAGCACAAATAGTAATCTTGTGATACGATTACTAATAAAGTGAAATGTTTTTTATTATATTTTATAGATTATTTATTAAACCCTGCTTATTTTTATAAGTTACTTATTCATATCCCATACCTATAATGACTGTCTTAGTTACTGTTCTATTGCTGTGAAGAGGCATCATGACGAAGGCAACTCGTATAGAAAAAAGAATTTAATTGGGGCTTGCCTACAGTTTCAGAGGTTTAGTTCATATGATCATGGTAAGGAGCACGGAAAGTGCTAGAGAACTAACTAAGAACTTACATCTCAATCTGCAGAGGGAAGGAGGGAGGGAAGGAGGGAGGGAGGGAGGAAGGGAGAGAGAGAGAGAGAGAAAGAGAGAGAGAGAGAGAGAGAGAGAGAGAGAGAGAGAGAGAGAGAGAGAGAGACTTGAAATCTCAAAGCCCACCTCCATTGACACACTTCCTCCATCAAGGCCATTCCTCCTAATCCTTTACAAATAGTGCCACTCCTTGATAACTTAGTATTCAAATATATGAGCCTATGGGGGCCACTGTTACTCAAAGCACAACAGAAGCCTTTAACTGGAGGCTAGTTTAGGGTTTCAGAGCTCAGTACATTACCGTTATGACAGAGAGGATGGTGCAAGTGTGCAGGCTTGACACTGAACAGTGCCTAAGAACTTACATCTTGATCTGGATGGGCAGGCAAAGAAGGAAAAAGAGAGGCTGGGACTGACGTGGAATTTGAAACCTCAAAGCCCACCTCTAGTGAAATATCTCCTTTCACAAGGTCACACCCGCTCCAGCAAAGCTCCATCTCCTAATTCTTCCCAAGCAATTTTGCCATTTGAGGACCAAGCCTTTAAACATCTGAGCCTATCAGGGGCATTCTCATTCAAACTACCATGGTGACTAAATTTAATAGTTTAATAACTTGATCATTTCTATATCATGCTTAATTGACTATGTTTATTTCATTGAAATTATAAGATTTATACAGAATTCATTAACTCATTGCTGGCACATATATTTATACTTTACTTATTTAGTGTGATGTTTTTGACTTGATTGTATGTTTTTCCCATAAAAATATTTTCATATTTATTTTATTGCATACTTAATATTTTGCCTTGTGTTAAGAGTTTTCTTCATCAATTTCTTTATTTTTACTGATATTTAATTCATTTGAGGAATTTATTTTGTAATAAGCTAGGTTTAAATCTAAATTTATTCTTGGCATGTTTAAATGATTGCTCCATCATTTGATTTTATAGAGTGAGGCTGCATGTTTTTTGACTGGTTTTAAATGCTACGTTGGTTATAAGCTGCACTCTGGGCACAGTTACTGCATTTCATTTGTGTCTGAACCTTCTGTGTTCCATTCATCTCTCTACTTTAGCTCAGCTTCTTTGAAGCTACATAATTTGTTTTAAAACCTTAACAAGTTATAAGCCTTTGTTTCAAATCTTTTTGACTTGCTGACATATTTTTGATTGACTAGTTGAATTTTAAGGTTGTTTTGTTAAACTCTAAAGAAAAATGGTTTTAAAATATGATAGTAGCTCCCTTAGACACATAGGTGACTTCAGGTCACATGACTAAAGAGATACAGGGCATAAAATTAAAAACAAGCCTGTTAATGGGAGGGATCCAGCAAGAGGGGGTAGGAGGTGAGAAGGATCGGGGGAGAATCAAAAACAAAGTGTGTATGGAAACATTAAATAAAACACATTATTTCATTTGTAAAGTATAAATATTAATTTAAAAACATAAAATCTTAAGAGAAAGGGCAAACTGAATTCATTAAAAATATGTTGGTTGTCTCTACAACAATGTATTATCTTTAACATCCCTTAGGAAAACACAGTATACCAACTGTGTTTTTATGTAGTTTATTCCAATTTGGGGGCATTTTTTCTTTTATATTAACTTGTTTATCCAATAATTGATATATTATACACTAGTCCGAGTTAAGTCTTTTACTCAAGAGACACCAATGGCTAAGCAACACTGTGTAGTGAAAATATCTCATGAGATATATTAATAACTCTAGTAGATACCCTAAAAAGGAACAGAAACATACAAAATTGATTTTTAATAATGTGTTTTATTTACTAAATAAATGTATTTTATTTACTAAATATTTCAACTTTGCTTTAATATGTAATCTATATAAAATGATTGAGATAATTTGTAGTATTTTTATTTATTTCTTGTAAATTCAGTGTGTTCTTTATGGCTATAGAAATCTTAAATTGTACCTGCCATATCCCAAGCCGTCAAAAGCCACGTGTAGTAAATGACTGAGTTATTGGCCAGTGTAGGACTAGAAAACGTTTATCATCAGTAGTGATGTAGTAGTTGAAGATTTTCTGATGGAGATGGCCCTGGTAGAGCTATAAATGGATCTAAAATAAAATCTCATACCAGACTTTTGAAACATCGAATTAAGAAATACCCTCCAGGAGCCTGAAAAAGAGTATTTGAAAGACTGATTTAATGTGGGGTGAAGGAAAGGGAAAACTGAGACATAGAAGATAAAGAGAGGCTTTCAAGAAGTGTGGATTGGGTGGGATATTGTTTTGACATAAGAAAGTGTTTCCAATCTTATAGAGTTGTGTCTTTTCAAGTATTACTTTATGTCTATGAGTTCTTGTCTACATTTATGTCTTTGCAGCCAGAAGAGGGCATTGGATAAAGATGTGAACATGTATGTGGGTCCTGGAAATCAAACACCGGTCCTTTGGGAGAACAGCCAGTGCTCTTACTTGGTAGATATCTGTACTGATCCCAGAATTTATCTCTTGAGTGAAGAACAGGAGAGTACTAAAATGGAAAAGCATTAAATAAATAATGCAATAACCATGTTAAATTAAATGTATAACATACTCAGATAAGGAAAATTGTAGCTATTTAATTATCTTTATCTTATTGCAAACATTTAATTGATATCTCCAGGAATATTTCCTAGCACCAACCTTTCCATTAACATTTTTACTCTTATTTCATAAGAGCATACAATCATCCTTTGGTCTTCTTTTTCACCCCACATCTAATGTAGTATATAATCCCATAATCTCTACCGACCTCATCTCCTGCCACCTATCATCTATTGCTTATAGTGAATTTATAAGCACTGAATTTGTTTCCTGACTTTGTCTGAATCCCATGCAATATTTCACTCCAAAACATAATTAATAGTTATTCTTCTACAAAGTAAGTAAATGGGTTCTTAATCAGTTTTCTGCTGAAAGCCCATGGATGACTTCCCAACCAAACTACTTCATTTCCTTCTTCTTCCTCTTTTTCATTACAAAACATTTTCCACATAATATCTTCTAATTATGTTTTCCATGTCTTCAATTCTTCCCAGATACTACCGACATTCCTACTCACCCAACTTATATACATCCACAAAGAGACAAAAAGAGAATAAGCAAAAATAAAAGCCAAGAAGCACACAACAAAAATAAACACAGAAACAAAAATTAAAAAAAAAACAAGCAAAAAAAATCAGACTCAAATTGCCCCAAAACTTTGGCCATTTTATAGGAGTCCAGGCCCATTCTAGAGACCAAGGTAAGATACCAAACACTGTCCACTAACAATCCTTAAAGCCCCCCTCCATGGCCCCCAACTTCATTCCCTCTCCTGGGTTCCATATTCTGGCCCACAACTCCAGTAGAATACTTGTACTTTACTGGAGGACACACAGTACTAGGAACCCCAGTTAATACACCATGCACCACCAGCTAACATTATTTAAATTTCCCTTGCAACAGCTCCTAACATCACTCCTCCTCTGGACTCTATATCCTGGCCTATAACTTTGGCAGTAGACTTATGTTTTATCAGAGGCCATAGCATACTAGGAATTTCAGAGACTAAGAAACTACCCAGAAGCCCAGAGGTCACACATACACTTGGAATATAAGGACTATATTGGCACTCAAAATCTCAGAGGTCACACAGGCCAAAAAACCCCAGTAGAGACACCCTACTGAACCTGAAGACTCACTGGTCACTAGAACCCCAGACCACTCAGGCCAGAACACCAGAGAGGAAACAGAAACCAAGGGGGAAAAACAGCCACATAACAAATATAAACACAGAAATCAGCACCTAAACTGATAATAACCTCAAACCTAAATGACTAGAGACCCGCATAAGAACATAATCAACAAAAGCCAGGGCAAAATAGTACCACCTGGACCAGCTATCCTACAGGAAGCCCTGGATATTCCAACGCAGCTGAAGCACAAGAAAATGACCTTAAATCCAATTTTACGAAGATGATAAAGGCTTGTAAAGTGGAAATGAGTAAGTTCCTTGAAGAAATCCAGGAAAACAGAAACAGATGAAGGAAATGAATAAAACTGTTCAAGACCTGAGAATGGAAAAAGAAACAATAAAGAAAATACAAGCTGAGGAAATCATGGAGATAGAAAAATCTAAGCGAGTGAATAGGAACTACAGATACAAGCATCACCAACAGAACATAAGAGGTGGAAGGGAGAATCTCAGGTCTAGAAGATAGGATACAAGAAATTGATGCCATCCGTCAAAGAAATTATTAAATCTAAAAATTTCTAGTGTAAAACAACCAGAAAATCTGGGACACTCTGAGTAACAGGAATAGAAGAAGGAGATTTCCAACTCAAAGGTCTAGAAAACATTTTCAACAAAATCATAGAAGAGAATTTGCCTAACCTAAAAAAGAGATGCCTATAAATGTACATGAAGCATACAAGACACCAAATAGATTGAATCAGAAAAGAAAGCTCCACCATACCATATACTAATTAAAACACTAAAGGTATAGAACAAAGAAATAATATTAAAAGCTGAAAAGGAAAAAAGGCCAAATAAAATATTCAGGCAGACCTAGTAGAATTATACCCCACCTCTCAACAGAGACTCTAAAAGTCCAACAGACATTTTCCAGATCCTCAGAGACCACAGATTCTACCCCCAAAATACTATACCCAACAAAACTTTCTATAATCAATGATGGAGAAAGCAGAATATTACATGATAAATTCAAATTTAAACCATACCTATTCACAAATGCAGCTCTACTGAAGACACTAGAGGGGAAACTCCAACCAAAGTAGGTTAAATACAGCCAAGAAAACACGGAATAATTTCACATCAGCAAGCCAAAAGAAGAGAAGTGCATGCATGCATGCATGCACATGCACACGCACACACACACACACACACACACACAAATACAACCACAGTAACACCACCACCAATACCAACATCAAAGTGACAAGAATTAGAAGTCATTAATAACTCTCAATATTAATGGACTCAACTCAACATTGTGTAACACGAAAAATAAAAGACCCAGAGACTGATACCTTAATCCAAACTAATTTAAACACAGAGACAATATCCAAATTATCAAAATCAGAAATGAAAAGGGGATGTAAAAACAGACACTGAGAAATCCAAAGAATTATTAGGTCATATTTCAAAAAAAAAATGCTACTCCACAAAGCTGGAAATTCTAGAAGAAATGGACTATTTTCTTGGTAGATGCCACTTGCCAAATTTATATCAAGATCAGGTCAACAATTTAAGTAAACCTATAACCCCTAAAGAAATAGAGTAGCCATTAAAATTCTGCCAGCCAAAAAAAAAGTAAAAACAAAAACAAAAAATACCCAAGGGAAGATGATTTTAGTTCAGAATTCTCCCAGAATTTCAAAGAAGAGCTAATACCAATACTCCTCAAATTATCCTACAAAATAAAAATAGAAGGAATATTGCCAAATTCATTTTTTGAGGACATAGTCACCCTGATATCGAAACCACACAAAAACTCAAGAAAGAAAAAGAATCACAGACCAGTTTTCCTCATGAACATTGATGCAAAAAATATTCAATAAAATATTTGCAAACTGATGCTGGCATAACTGGATGCTGGTATGTAGAAGAATGCAGATAGATCCATATCTATTGCCATGCACCAAACTTAAGTCCAAATGGATCAAAGACCTCAACATAAATCCACCCACACTGAACCTCTTAGAACAGAAAGTGGGTGGTACCCTTGAACGAATTGGTACAGGAGACAGCTTCCTGAACATAATACCAGTAGCACAGACAGTGAGATCAACAATTAATAAATGGGACCTCCTGAAACTGAGAAGCTTCTGTAAGGCAAAGGCAGCCCACAGACTGGGAAAAGGTATTCGCTAACCCCACATCTGACAGAGGGTTAATCTCCAAAATTTACAAAGAACTCAAGAAGCAAGTTTCTAAAACACCGAAGGATCCAATTAAAAAGTGGGCTACAGAACTAAATAGAGAATTCTCAATAGAGGAGTCTAAAATGGCTGAGAGGCACTTGAGAAAGTGCTCAACATCCTTAGCCATCTGGGAAATGCAAATCAAAACAACTCTGAGATACCATCTCACTTCTGTCAGAATGGCTAAAATCAAAAACACCAATGATAATTTATGCTGGAGAGGTTGTGGTGAAATGGGAACACTCCTCCACTGCTGGTGGGAGTGCCAACTTGTACAGTCACTTTGGAAATCAGATTCCTCAGAAAAATGGAAATAAACCTACCACAAGACCCAAAAACTCCACTCTTAGGCATATATCCAAAAGATGCCCATTCATACAACAAGGATGTCTGTTCCACTATGTTCATAGCAGCATTATTTGTAATAGCCAGAACTTGGAAGCAACCTAGATGCCCCTCAACCAAAGAGTGGATAGAAAAAATGTGTTACATTTACACACTGGAGTGCTGTTCAGCAGAAAAAAAACCAATGGAATCCTGAAATTTTCAGGCAAATGGATGGCACTAGAAGAAACCATCCTGAGTGAGGTAACCCAGTCACAAAAAGAAAAACATGGCATGTACTCTCTCATATATGGATTTCAGACATAGATCTGGGGAGTGCCAGCCTAAAATCCCATGGCCAGAGTCTGGGAAACAGAACCTTCATTCAGTGGCTGATGGAAGAAGAGGCAGACTCCCACGGCTAAGCACTGAGCTGAACTCAAGAACTCCAGTGACAGAGAGGTAGGACTGATCACCGAAGGGGTTAAGACTGGGCTGGTTTAAGCCCCAGAAACAGCTGACCTGACAAGGGTTAGCTCTTGAATCCCAGACTGATGTCTGGGTATCCAGCATGGGACTGATCAAGACCCCCTGAATGTGGGTGTCAATGAGGAGGCCTAGGTAATCTATTGAGCCTTGGGTAGTAGATCAGTATTTATCCCAGGTATACAAATGGACTTTGGGCTCCCATCCAACAAGGAGAGATGTACGCTCACCCTGGACTCTTGGGGGGAGGGTCTAGGCCCTGCCCTGGATGAAATGACAGACTATGGACATCCGCATGGAGGGCCTCACCCTCCCTGGGGAAATGAGGGAATATTGGGCTGGTTGGTGGGAGGGTGCGGGAGGAGGGGAGGGAAAGGGAGAGAGACCTGGAATTGACATGTGAAGCAACCTTGTTTTTAATTTAAATTTAAAAATAAAAAATAAAATATATAAAAAATATTTGCAAACTGAATCCAAAAACACATCAGGAAGATTATCCAGCATGATCAAGTAGGTTTTATCCCTGAGGCAGGGATGATTTTTGTTCAATATACAAAAATCAATAAATATAATCCACCATGTGAACAAGCTGAATGAAAAAAAAACACATCATCTCATTAGATGCTGAAAATACCTTTGACAAAATCCAATACCCCTTGATGATTAAAATCCTAGAGAAACCAGAGATACAGGAGACCTATATATAAGAAAGACAATACACATGCAGAAAGCTTATCACCAACATCAAATTAAATAGATGGAAATCTAAAGCAATTTCACTAAAATCAGGAGTAAGACAAGGCTATATTGTCTCAATGTATCTATTCAATACAGTACTTGAAGTATTAGCTAACACAATAAGACTGCAAAATGTGATCAAGGTGACACAAATTGGGAAGAAAGAAGTTAAAGTATCATTATTTGCAGATGATATGACAGTATACATAACCAACCCAAAAAAGTTCTACTAGGGAACTCCTACAGCTGATAAACACCATCAGTGAAATGTTTAGATACAAGATTAACTCAAAAACTCAGTGGATATCCTATATACAAATAGAAAATGAAATCAGGGATACAGCACTGTTTATAATAGTCACAAATAATATACAATATTATGGGATAACTCTAACCAAGCGAGTGAAAGACCTGTAGGACAAGAACTTCAAGTCTCTGAAAAAAGAAACTAGAGAAGATGGAAAGATCTCCGATGCTCATGGATTGGTTGTATTATCATAGTAAATATGCCCATATCAAAAGCAATCTACAGATTCAATGCAATTCTCATCAAAATTACAATGCAATGCTTTAGAGACTTAAAAAAAACAATATTCAACTTCACATGGGAAAACAAATAACCCAGGATAGCCAAAACAGATTGTACAATTAAGGAACTCCTGGAGATATCACCATCCCTGACTTCAAGCTGTACCACAGTACAACCATAATAAAATCTGCATGGTATTGTCATAAAAACAGACAAGTGGATCAATAGAACCAAATCAAAGACCCAGAAGTAAATCCATACACTTGATTTTTGGCAAAGAAACAAAATTTTACAATGGAAAAAAATCTTCAAAATATAGTGCTGGTGTAACTGGATACCATCAGTATGTAGAATAATGCAAATAGATACATACTTATCACCCTGAAAAAAAAACTCAAGTCCAAGTGGATCAAAGACCTCAACATAAAACCAGATAAACAGAACCAGATAGAAGAGAAAGTGGGTTGGCACAGGAGATAACTTCCTGAAGAGAACACTGATTGTGTAGGCACTATGATCAACATTATTAGTAAATGAGACCTCATGAAACTGAAAAGCTTCTGTAAGGCAAAGGACACCATCAAGAGGACAAATGGCAGCCTACAGGAAGGGAAAAGATCTTCATGAACCCCACATCTGACAGAGGGCTAATATCTAAAATATATAAAGAACTCAAGAAGTTAGACACCAACAAACCAAATAATCCAATTTAAAAATGGGGCACAGATCTAAATAGAGAATTCTCAACAGAAGAATCTCAAATGACTGAGAAGCACTTAAAGGCATGTTCAACATCATCAGCTATCTTAGTTATGGTTTCTATTGCTATGAAGAGACACCATGACCATGGCAATACCTATAAAGGAAAAACAATTATTTGGGGTAGCTTACATTTTCAGAGGTTTAGTCCATTATCATGTAATGTGTAACACAGTGGCATCCAGGCAGATATAGTGATGGAGAAGGAACTTAGAGTCCTACAACTGGACCTGCAGACAATAGGAAGTGGTCTGATACTCTGGGAGTGGCTTGAGCATAGATGAAACCTCAAAGCCTACCCATACAGTGACACACACCCTCCAAGGTCATGAATACTCTAACAACGCCACACTTTCTAATAATGCCACTCCCTAAGAGTTTATGTAGCCCAATTATATTCAAAATATCATATTACCTATCAGGGAAATGCAAATCAAAACAGCTCTGAGATTCTAACTTATACCTGTCAGAATGCCTAAGATCAAAAGCACAGTGACAACTCATGATTACAAGGATGTAGAGCAAGGGGACATTCCTCCATTGCTGGTGACAGAGCAAACTTGTACAGCCACTATGGTAGTTTCTCAGAAAATTGGAAATCAATCTACCTCAAGACCCATCTATACCACCTCAGGGCATGTACTCTAAGGACACTCCACTCTACCACAAGGACACTTACTCAACTATATTCACAGCAGCTTTAGTCATACTAGCCAGAAACTGGAAACAACCTAGATGTCCCTCAACCAAAGAATGGATAAAGAATATGTGGTACGTTTACACAATGGAGAATTACTCAGCTGTTAAAAACAAGACATCATGAAAATTGCTGGCTAATGAGTGAACCTATAATAGATCACCCTTAGTGATGTAACCTAGAATCAAAAAGACAAGCATTGTATGTACTCACTTATAAGAGAGTGTTAGTCATAAAGGAAAGAGTAGCCATGCTCCAATTCTCAGGCCCAAAGAAGTTAAGTAACAATGAGGGTTCAAGGGATTAAATATGAATCTCGCTGTGAATGTGAAATAGAATAGATGTCACAGGTAGATGGGGAAGGGTTTTGGTTGGTGTCTCTGGAGATGGGAACAGGAAGGATCAGGTCATGAGAGGATGGAGGGAGGGAGTACTAGGAGGGACAACTGGAATGGGAGGCATCTCTGGGATGAGCTAGAAACCTAGTGCAATGGAAACTCACAGGAATCCACAAGCATGGATCCTAGCTAAGACTCCTAGTAATGGGGGATATAGAGCCTGAACCAGCCATCTTCTGTAACCAAGCAAGACTTCCAGTGGAGGGGTTGTGACACCAACCCAGCTATAAAACCTTCTACCTATAGTTTGTCCTGCTTATAAGATGTGCTTTGGTAAAGGTGGTCCAGAAATTGTGAGAATGTCAAAGCAATGACCAGTCCAGCTTGAAACCCTTACCATGAGAGCGAACCCACTATTGGCACTTTCTGGAGAGCCAGGACCCTGAGGCTGGATATCCCAGAAACCTAGGATAGAACCAAACATGACTGGAAAAAGAAAAAGAAAGGGAGGAGGAGGAGGAGGAGGAGGAGGAGGAAGAAGAAGAAGAAGAAGAAGAAGAAGAAGAAGAAGAAGAAGAAGAAGAAGAAGAAGAAGAAATTCAAGGAAATGATATTCTGTTGTACTCACAGATAGCTGATTGTCATCAGAGAGGCTTCCCTTGGCAGTAGATAGAAACAGATGCAGAGACCCCAGCCAAGCATTAGGCAGAACTTGGAGAATTCTGTGGAGGGGAAGGGGACGTAGAAGTCAGAGGGGTCAAGGACATCACAAGAAAACTCACAGAACCAACTAACCTGGGCTTATAGGGGTTCACAGAGAGTGAATTGACAATCAGGGAGTTTTTGTGGGTATGACTTATGCACTCTGTATACATGCTACAATTGTAAACGTAGTCTTCTTGTATGAGCAGGGACTGTCTCTGACTATTTTGCCTTCCTTTAGGACCCTTCCCTCATACTTGGGTGCCTCATCTAGTCTTAATAGGAGAGGAGGTGCCTAGTCTCACTTCAACTTGATATGCCATGGCTGGATATCTATGGCAAGTCTTCCCTTTTCTGAAGAGAAACAGAGGAGTGGAGGGGTTATTCAGAAAAGAGGACAGAGAGGAAACTGTGATTGGGATGTAATCTGGGTTATCAAGCCCAGATGAGGTTCAGTAGAACATTGCCCATACCCTGGACATCTCTCGGAGAATATGACAGATGGCAGGAATAGGGATCACTCCCTACCTAAACAAGTGCCTGAAAAGTTCCTCCTTTGAGCTCATCTATCCTTTTCTGTAATGGGAAATTCGACTTCTCATTGGAAGGAGTCACCAATTACAGGCCTTCAGTCCCTTCTCAAGCTGTGGGGGTTAAACTATTCCAGAAAGAATCAACTTTCTTCTGGAAGGAGGTCCTTCAATTAGTCTCTTGGATGATCTCAGTGAAGGTCAGAAGTCTAAGAAGAGACAACCCTTTCTTCCTTCTTGTCATTGCACATACCAGTAATGCATGGATCCCTCCTAGAAGGAAATTAAAGATGAACCCAAGCCCCTCACCCCAGCTATGATTCTGACCAGGAGAACCCTGAAGACTGTCTTGTGGCTGACCTTGATGCCCTTGAATGAGCCATCAAATACATTAAACAAAATGACTCCTGCCCCACCACACCCTGTTTACTCTCCAATGCAGCCTTATGCCCTTCCTGCCTCATCCTCTAAGGACACTCATAAAACTCTTCAAGGTTCCGTGCCCTCTAACCACCCCGAAACTCCCCCTCATCAATTATGTGAGATTAAAGATTCCTTCTGCCTTGCTCACAATGGAAATAACACCTTGGCTTTCTGTGTTAATGTTCAACCTGCTCACTTGGCCTCTAGACTAGCATCCCTACCGCTAATGAATTAAAAGAGCTTAGACAAGTAGTACAAGAGGATAGTATTCATGATCCCTGGACCAAATCTATCCTCCTGAACCTTTGTGCCACCCTTAATACACCACAGAACTGATGCAACATGTGTTGTACTCCTTGCCTAGTCCCCTGTTCCTTCACTGGAAGGGTTTATATAAAGAATGCTTCCAACAGATTGAGAAAAACAAAATCAAAAGTAACAAAATAACCCTTGGGGCTTCAATGAGCTCTTTAGCTAAGACTACCCAACCTCCAGGGTACTTAAGTCAAGTATGCCTTTTTGCTCTTCAGCCCTGGGATCACATAACCCCCTCTTCTGCATGCATTCCAAGACAGGGATTCCTCTGTTTTCTCCTCTGGCAGAAACCAGAGGAACCCCTTTGTGATTTTGCTCTTAGAAAAAAAGTGACCCCCTTCCCCCATCACCTTCTTGGGGACAGAGATTCTCCTAAATTCAGTCCCTCTTCATAGTCTGTGTTAACATTTCCCCAGAGACTGAACCTCATACCATGCAGGGAGTCCTGAGAACCTTCAACTAACTCCAGCAATGACTTCTGGCCCCTACAAGGCCCTGCAGACTCCTGTTGACCTCCTAGAAGGAATCAAAATCCCTCTTCCCCTGGAACACTCACCTCTGTGACCAAACAAACCCTTGATAAGATTAATGAGTTGCTCCAGTGTATGTCCCATACATGCCAGACAAATTTGTCCAGTTCCTTATATCCAACCCTTCCCCCATCCTCATGGGGACCCTCTATCAACCTCAGGGAGTTTTGGAAGGTCTCCAGGATCCTATTGGCTGAGCTGTCAGACTCCTAACAAGTTGATGTCCTGTCCTCTGTGATAAGGCTAGGAAAGGGTAGGGCCTTACAAACACTTGGCAAAGAACCAGATATCCTTGTGACCCCCTTCACTCTCTCAGATGTCCAATGGTTACTTAAAAATAACTCCTGCTCTTTCATCAATCTGATGGGGTTCCCTGGGCAAATCCATAACCACTGTCTCAATGAGAAATGGGCCTGTGCTCTGCCGCTCTTGACATAGCTGCCTCCTCCATCTCTTTAAAAAACATAAAATAATTCCTGGGGCCCCTTCTACCATTATTGACAAAGGGAAACAGTTGGGGTGGTGGGGGCTGCAGTCATACTTTTTCACCCTGGAGATCAACTCCAACTATTCATTTCCAGGAGCTCCCTGGCCACACCCTTCCCAAATTCAGGGAACGCTACGATGTCTACATGGCCCTTAAGGATGGCCCTTTCAACCAACTTTCTGATAACTTGTGTAGTCAACCTATATCCCTAGCTCACCAGATCCTTGTCCAGTTAGATGAAAATCCCACCCCCACCTCCAACTGATGAGAGTCTCCAATTTGATTCAAGGGAGGACTGTTCCTCTCTTTATCAAACACATTAGATTTCCACCCTCCTCCCCTTCTACCTGGCCCTGTATTCGAGGGAAACTCCTTGGCTGGTAAAGTTGCCACACCAGGAATTTTTTTGAACAAACAAAGAAGTTTCACTCTCACACATATGTTAACCTTAAAGGATTACAACCCCTATTCCCCTGTACTCCACTCAATCAGCTATGCTGGATAATAAAAGCTTGCAGCTCATGTGCCCCTTTAGTTACCATCCCTGAAGCACACCAGATGGGAGCTAACCCCTGAGGCCTCAAAGCCAATGGCAGATTAATGTCATCCATGTACCCAATTTGGGTGACAAAGTATGTGCCTTTTACAATAGACACCTACTCCTACTTCATATGGGCTATTGTCCAAACTGGAGAACACTCTAAGAAACATATATGCCAAGTACTCTCCTCATTCTCCATTATGGGCCTGCCACAACAAATCAAGACTGATAATGCCCCACCTTTGCCAGCATTCATTTTGAAACCTTCTGCTGTACATAGGAAGTTTCCCACCATATAGGGATCCCTTATAAACTCCAAGGACAAGGTATAATTGGAAGGGCATGCCAAACCCTCAAAACCCAGCTGAAAAGGCAAGATGAAAGCCCCCTACCCAATGTTCAGTTGGTAATGGCCCCAACAACACTAAATATTCTTATTGTATATAAAAACACGAAATATCACCCCATTGTTCTTCATTGGCATGCACCACAATTGACACCCTCCTTGTTGGTGATATGGGAGGACCTTAGGGTGGATCTAGGAGGGACCTGGACCCCCCTCCTCATGTTGGCATGTGGGTTTGCTTGTGTATTCCCATAGGATCAGCCTCAGCCTATCTGGATACCAGCACAAAAATGTCTGAGACATCCTAGCCCACCAAGAAGATATTATGCCTGTTGGGGACTGGAGAGTGAAGAAGGAGACCCGAAGGAATCACCAGTAACCGATGAACAAGATCACCTGGAAGGACACTCAAGACCTGGTGGTGACCGCACAAGGCATGTGCCCTTCTTAAGCCTCTCTCTCTCTGATATTGTAATGGCAGTCTTTGTTATACTACAAGCCTGTCAGGTCTCCAGTCAACCCCTTAATTCTCTCCCCAACACCCACCACTGGCACTTTCAGTTCGGGAAACCTGACCGCAAGAACCAGGAAATCATGTGCACAGACTGTCCAACCAGGGATGCCAAAACTCTATTTTTATTTTATTCCTGTCTATTCTATCTCCATCTCTGTGACCCCTGCTTCCCCAATACGTAAAAGGATCACAAAGGAGAAGTGGGCTACCTCCTAAATCAGGGTCATTATGGTTATTATTGGTCATGTAAAATTGAACTCAGCTCTCACAGAAATAGCCAATTTCAGAACCTTAATAACCATCTCAGCATTGTTATAGATGATCCCTGGCATGAAAGATGGAGAATGGGAATCATGGAAAAACTGTATCTCACCAGTTATGCGGTTCATCCCTCTCCTGATATTTATATCTTTTGACAGCTGGTGCAGGCCTCTCAATTCGCACTAAGCCATAAAAATATTTTTGAGCTGAAACCACAACTGAAAAGAAATGTTCAGTCTATCCTGTCCAGACTACAATAACTTGTTCAATGTGGGGCTGACCTTCTGGCCCTCACATTCCACGACAGTACCTCTTATGTTCCTTCTATGTCCCCTCTTAGCTGTGGTACCTGTTAATGTTACCTTGCATGATTCCTCCTCAGACCCGGGTCTCTCTGTTAATCAACCCTTACAGGAGGTCCCCCTATATCTATGCCTTGTGGCAACTATGGGGACATCCCATGTCCATTGTGTGACGAATATCATTGCTACCAGCCTCAGATGTGTTGATAACACATCTTCCTCTGTTCCTCTGGTACAGAGGAACTGTAAAGCTCTGGCACTGACTCGACCTTTAGAAATTTTTGTGTTCCTCTTGTAACTATTTCCCAAGTATGTCTATATGAAGAAAATGAGGGATTGCTTGTACTCCACAACTCCACCAGACAAAAAGAGAGAGATTTTCATCCATATTCTGCTTGCACTGGGACTCACCCGCTCGCTGGGCAAAGGAGAAATAGCAGGATCTGTGTTGGTACAGAGCCATCACCTAAGTGGGGGACTTCAAAGATGAACTAGATCAAGTAATGTCTGCCACCACAGACAGTTTGGGTGCACTCCAACCACAAATGACCACTCTTGCCTGAGTAGTACTATCAAATAAAAGGGCTCTAGACCTCTTGACAGCAGAATGGGGGACAGGCACTTGTCTCATCCTAGGGGAGGAATGTTGTTTCTATGTAAATGAATTGGGATTGGTAGATCAAAATATTAGACCCTCCTTGACTTTTCAACCTCTGCAAAAATTTGAGGTCCCAATATGCCTTCAATGACCCTAACCCCTGTACTCCAACCTCCTTGTTGCTTGGCTTTTACCATAGATGGGCCTGATTGAAGCCATCAGAGCCTTCCTTCTTCTCTCCCCATGCCTTATACAGTTTCCTTAAAAACAACAACAAACCAAAAAAACAAACAAACAAAAAACCCAGCTAAACAAAGAATCAACAACAACATAAAAACAAATTACTAGCATAGCCAAAGTCACCACCAATCATGTTCTGGTACAATATCAAATCATTCCCCAAGGCTATACTGAAACATATGATGAGATGGCTCCATTATAAGAAATGAAGAGGGAGGTGTGGGTTCCCAAGTCACATGAGGGGCTGTAGAGCATCACCCACACCCTCAGAGAGTTTGTCAGGACTACGGCATCCCCTACCCAAATCAGTCTTGTGCCTGTTTAACTCCACAGAGACCAAGATCACATCATGAAAAAGTCAGTCAACTTTCTGTTCCCCCACAAAGAACAGGCTTCTCAGAAATCATGTGACTAGTAGTCTGCTGATCCCACTGACAAGCTTGAGTCTCTGCCCCTGCTACAGCATTTCCTCCTTTGACTCCCCACCCCCATCTAGCTATGTAAGCTAGTCCCACCATTTCGATAAATGAGCTGTCTTCTGAAACAGTCTCCCGGGTCATTCATACCCGCTGTACTCCCTCCTGCCAGAGACCCTGCTCCAGTGCTCTCTGTGGGGCCCCCAATGCACAACATAAACTGAAGAAATAAATAATAAAATAAATAAAAATACAATGGGGAGATTGATATGTAAAATGATTGTTTATAAAGAAAAAAGAAAAAAAGAGAAATATTCCTCTTAGCAGTGAGTTATGAAAACCTGGCTGTTCCTTTCCATGTGATCTGTCAGACAGGAGAAATTCTGTATCTTACCATAATAACTGCCTGTGGTTTGTGTTCACTTCATTGTCTTTGCTCGTGGAATGCATGAACAAATAAAAGAATAAATACCCTTACTTGAAAACAAAAGAGAGAAGAGGACATCTTTTCCATATGGCATGGATTCTGAGTGTTTGATTCCAGGCCTAATGTTAAACCTCAGCATGAGGAAAGATGTAGCCTGGGTGAGCTCTAGCTTTCTCTACTACAAAAGAAATATCAACAACAGTGGCTGCTTCAGTCTCAGTAAAGCCTAATGTGTTATCCTGTGTAAAACATATCTTAGATGAGTACTTCATATGCACTAAGTGCTATGTATGTGCTTCTTTTGTCTGTTGCTACTGACTTTTGTCAGCTTTTTAAATAAATTAATGTTAATTTCATGAATGATACTTGTAATATCCTCTCATTTTAAAATGAACATGTATCAAATAGTTAAAGAAAACATAGTACAAATAAAATATAATAAAATACTCAAACAAAGCAAGATGAGACAAAAAAATCTCCAAATATCATTGAGTTTGTTTAGGTTAGCAAGCTACTCTCGAGCATGGGTACTACTGCCCTGAAGTGTGATTGATACACCCAGTGAGTCCCAACTGGAGAAAACTTATGTTTCCTTTGACAGCACGTATCAGTTGCAGACAGCTTCTTGGTTTGGGGTGAGAGCCACGTCCACTTCCCCCTCTCAGCACTGGGGACCCCATCTGACTTGAACATGTGCAGGCCCTAGGCCAGCCGTCACAGTTTCTGTGAGCTCACGTGTGCCTCAGTCCTATTGTATTTGAGATACTGCTTCCTGGGGTAATCTGTCACCGCTGGCTCTTAACAACCTCTTGTGTCTTCTCATCCATGTAGACACCCGAGCCCTGATGGGAGGGCCTTGATAACGCCATCCCATTTAGGACTGAGTCTTTTCCAGTCATTGGGTACAGCCTACTAGTTTCTATTTCTTAGTTTCTCCCTGGTCTTTTTCAAGTCTTGGCTCAGGCATGAATTTACCTAAAGGACCTAACTGGGCAAACAAGCAGCTCTGTTTCCTTTATATCATGTGATTTTTCTCCATGGTACTCCTCACTATCTGGTTTATTTATTTATTTATTTACTGATTGATTGATTTATCCTCCTCTCTCCTTCCCTCCTCCTCCCCAACCAAGCCCTCTTCCCCCTCCTCCACCCTCTTCCCCTCCCATCTTTTAATCACTTCTGTTATATGAGTGCTCCATGAGTTGTTCTTGTGTTACAGTAACAAAACACCTGAAGTTAACAGTACAAGGAAGCAAAGATTCATTTTGGTTCAAGGTTTCAGAGATTTCAGATTATGCCATTTTTGACCCTTGTACTTGAGCAAAACATCATATAAAGCCAAGCACCTGGCAGAGGAGACTCATTACCTCACAGCAGACAGAAGCAGAGGGAGGGACAGGAAGGAGCCAGGGACAAGATAACCCTACGACCTACTTCTTCTAGCTAGGGCCTATCTCTTAAAGTCTCCAAAACCTTCCAGAATAGAACCATCAGGGACACAGTTCCATTTCAAATTTTAACACGTCTGAAATCTCAGAACTCAAAATAGTATCTGGCACTGTTTACATATGCAATAATATTTGACTCACTGAATGACTCAATGTATATATCAAGATAAAAATACACCAAGGGTAATCTCCATCATTGTTGGCCTTATAGCCAGCAATATTTCCAATTTTGAGTAATTTCACAAGATATGATTTAAATCTTTGAACAATTAAATTGAAAGGAAAGCGGAATTCTAAAGACAGGAGTTAGGATTTTACTTTTTAAAGTTTTCATTGTATCCTTAAAACTTTATTGGAAACACTGAGAATGTAAACATTTAAAAGGAAAGAACTGCAGGACAGAAATGGAAAGATAAGCACTGTGGAGATGTTACTGCAAGACTCTTCTCTTTTTGGGTTGGAGTCCCCACTCCACAGCTTCCTAGAGAAACACCCTTGTCATACATCTACATAGCCACACATCACAGACACAGTGTAGTGTTTGTCTAAAGTAGATAAGACAATTGAAGCAACTGCTAGTCACATGCATAAATATCTCTCCACTTGTGGACTTCACAGTAATGTTTTCTGCCCTTATACTTGCAAGTTCTGTGCTTATTTTTCTATTTTATATTATGCAAAAAGAAACAAAGTTAATGTGAAAAGATAATAATTCTGCACAGAATCCCTGGAGACAATAAGAGTTCTGAAAGCAAGTTTCTTGTGCCCAGAGTAAAACTATTTAGAGGATCAGGCTCTGCATTTGAGAGTGAATCCAATTGCATGGACACTTAGTTTGGGAAACATTGAATTAATTAAAAAAAACAACAAAAATCTTCGGTCCTTGAATGTTTGTCTTTTCTCTTCTGTTTTTGTTTGTTTGTTTGTTTTTGTGTTTTCCAAGACAGGGTTTCTCTGTGGAGCATTAGCTGTCCAGGAACTTCCTCTGTAGACAAGGCTGGTTTCGAATTCACAGATATCTACCTGCCTCCTCCTCCTAAGTGCTGGGGTTAAAGGCATGGGCCATTGCCACCCAGCGTGTATATTTTCTATTTTACATTTGAGAAGAGCACTGTATGGTAATATTAATGTAATAACTGGTATTAGGGCTATTTCTGTCACCTACATGTTGAGTGTTTATTGTCCTAATTGACTGTGATCATCACACAATTACTAAGTCTCCCAGTGTTTAGTAATTCCCTGAAAAGGTAGGAGCATGCTTAGCAAACATCCGTATGTGCCTGAGTGTGTATGTATGCCTGTGTATGCATGCAATGTGTGTGTGTGTGTGTGTGTGTGTGAGAACGTGTATTCAACAATGAAACAAGAGTACTCAGAATGTCATCTATCTTTCAAATATTGCTTTGCTTTTTTTAAACATGTTTCTTAAATGTAAATTTCAATAAGGGAAAGATTGCCATTTCCTATGTAAATTGCTTGATGTGATTTTTTGAATATAATGAACACTTAACTAAAGGTGGGCTCTTTTCTGTCATGACCCCAGGCATATTTATTAGTTGTTCACTGTCTAAATGTCTCTTCCTGAAAGTCAAGAGCAATCAAGGCTTGGTATTCAAGTCAACTGAGCAAAATATTTATTTTAAGAACAAAACACACAACAGTGAGATGCCATGATTTTTCCTCAACTCTGCCCTGGGGTTTACTTTATTGTCAGTCCAAGTCATACAATCAGGAAATGACATCTAATGGAATGCTCCAACTATACTATGGCCAGGAGGTAATGCAGGAAGCTGTGATAGCTCTGTGCTCTCAGAGGAACCCAGGAAGATACACGGAGTTTTCAAAGGGAGATGGGAAGAAAGGATAGGGAAAACCTTGGTCAGGACACATTTGCAGATCCTCTCTGTGAAGATGAATATTAAGCCACACCAAGCATACAGGGAAGGGAAGTCGTATGATACTGTATTTGGGAGAAGTCAATTACATGAGAAGCCGAGAACCTGAGCTCAGGGCTCTACTGGTCTCTGAACCCCTACCGGAACTCCAAGAGGCCCTCTCCTCTTCCTCCTAGCTCCGTATCTCCCTGCCTGCTCCCACCTACCTGTGGCCATGACCAAACAGGTGTGGTTAGGGCTACAGGTATGTGATCATTCCCTACAATTCCCCTTTTAGTCTAAAGAAAAGATTTAGACTTGAAACAAAACTAAATGTGTCAATATACAAAATATCTCAAACATATATAAAGCATACATAGAAAATAATAAACAAATTATAATTTACCTATATCCCATCCTAAGCATTTCTGTCCCATTTAACCCTAAACCTATCTGAAAGAGATGTCCAAGTCTGAATACCACCTTCCAATCCCAACCATAAACAATTGAAAGCAGGTGTAAATTATCCTGTGATATCAACAGTAGGAAAAAGGGGCATAGTATTCTCAGAGTTACTTCCTGCTGAAATCTGATGGCAATAACCCTGTGGGATCCTGTAGGAAGAAAATGTTAGTATAGTGAGAGTGTCACGTGGACTAGCTACAACATTTGTACCCAGTCTTTGGTGAGAGATGCTTGATTGAAGTTCTTAAATTCTAATCTTTCTTGAAGCTCTGGCTCTGGCCAGAGTGAAGAAGGTGCACCATATCAGTTAATTAGTCTGGTGGTGTGTAGAGCGATGTAGTCCCAAACCAGTTTCAGGATGGTAATTGTCAGTTCAGATGCATCAAGTCGGATCAGGTGGAATCGATGAAATGCGGCTCCATTTTCTTTCCAAAGTGTTTGAAGATTGTTGTTAGGAAATTCTTAGTTCTCTATGGAAAACTCAAACCTTAATTTTAACAAGGAGATTTCAACTTTTATGTGTACATACCAGGAAAGGCAACAATAAGCAAGATAGTATATATGACAGAAATTAGACTTTCAGAGAAAGAACCAAGTATAAACAGATGACAGTCCCTAGATTTTGTTTTCTTCTGTCTTACATCAATTGGCTCCTTGATATAATATGGAAACTCTGAATTTTAGTTTAACCACATGCTTTTATTTAGAGGAGGAGAGTCAAATCTAACTCCAAATCCAGCATTGGTTTAAGTAAACTGGGACAAAAAGAATATTAGGAAGTAAGGAGAAATAGAGTTTATAAGGATGTGAGTTAAGAAAATTAGACATTGATACCAAATATCAGATTCTTCTCTGTTTGATATTTCTTTTGGCTAGCCATCCTCTCTTCTTTAGGCATCCACATATTCAGTATCTTTTCACTGTTTGGAGATGGGTTTTCCTGTTAAGACAAGAATAAAACACTTCCCTTTCCTTTGAGAGGTCTCCTTACACCTCAGAATACGACTTTGTGGATGAGCTGTCATCTTTCTTCCTCCCGAGGTTTTTCCTGTCCGGAACGAATCTTGATCAAATTTGATGGAATCCAAAGCTTTTCTTCTCCTATGGAAATAAAGGCGGAACCCTTTCCCCAACGTAACACATCCTCGTTTTCAAACTGGGGTCATTACATCCTTGAAATACATCAGCTGATTTAGTTCAGACGTTTTTTGTCTAGTCGAGTGTCTTTCTGCAACTGTGTGGCCTTTCTCATTAGCATTAAAAACACAAAAAGACAAACATGATATGTACTCACTCATATATGGATTATAGACATGGATCAGGGGAGTGCCAACCTACAATCTCATTGCCAGAGTCTGGAAAACAGAACCTTCATCCAGTGACTGATGAAAGAAGATGCAGACTCCCACACCTAAACACTGAACTGAACTCCTAGAATCCAGTGACAGGGAGGGAGGACTGATGAGCAAAAGGATCAAGACTGGGCTGGTTTAACCCACAGAAACAGCTGACCTGAACAAGAGGTATGTCTTGGACTCCAGACTGATGGCTGGGAGGCTAGCATGGGACTGATCCAAACCCCCTGAATATGAGTGTCAGTATGGAGGCCTAGGTAATCTATGGGGCCTTGGGTAGTAGATCAGTATTTATCTCTGGCCTACAAATGGACTTTGGTGCCCATCCTACAATGAGGGATGCTCTCTCAGCCTGGACTCTTGAAGGAGGGCCTAGACCCTGCCCTGAATGAAATGACAGACTGTGGAGATCCCCCAAAGAGGGCCTCACCCTCCCTGGGGATCAGAATGGGGAATTGAGGGAGGAGGGGAGAGAGAGGGAGCTGGGATTAACATGTGAAACAAGCTTATTTCTAACTTAAATAAAAAAGGAAGACAAAAGAAAACAATTTAAAAAAGAAAGTTTTGTGTTAATAAAGCATTATGTAATCTATGTTTGGGGATCTTTGTTCTCCCTGGATGTTTATGGGGCATTTCTTTTAAAATGCGGTTAGGTCTCTCAACCACTGCTTGTCCTGTGGGATTGTATGGTATACCAATTATGTGTCTTATGTTATAGTATTTGAAAAACTGTCCCATTTTGCTGGAGACATATGCTGGAGCATTGTTTTATTTCTGCAGTCTCCTGTGGGGACATGGGTTCCTATCCCACTTCTGATACCAGATGAAGATGAATATTAAGCCACACCAAGCATACAGGGAAGGGAAGTCGTATGATACTGTATTTTGGAGAAGTCACTTACATGAGAAGTTGAGAACCTGAGCTCAGGACTCTACTGGTCTCTGAATCTCTACCAGAACTCAAAGAGGCCCTCTCCTTTTCCTCCTAGCTCCTTATCTTCCTGCCTTCTCCCACCTACCTGTGGCCATGACCAAACAGGTGTGGTTAGTGCTACAGCTAAGTGATCTCTCCTTACATCTGTTTATAATCTTTGTTTCTTCAAATGCTACTCCAGGCCTTTGCAAACAGACATCAGGGGTTAAGTTTGAGGCAAAAATTTTGTCAAATTTCATATTTTAAATTTTTTTGATGTTTAAGAATTTGATTTTTTGAGAAGCAGTAAATATGGAAAAAATAAAACATGCATCCAGTATTTATTATAATATCTGCTAGAATTTTCTATTTTGTCACTTATACTCTAGAGAAAAATACTGTGATTTACTCTTATACTTGCTCTTATTTTCTTTTTTTGTAAGGAAATAACATGAAAATATCCCTTTACATTATCATGGTTTTGTAAAGTATAATTGAAATTAATTAAATTAAAAGCAATTAATTGTTTTTTCTTTTGTAAATGTTTGTGCTTTATCTGAAAAAGAAATTAAGTACTGTCAACACCACCAGGGAATCATTCCTGCACGTAACCCTGTAGGAAGCGATAGATGAAGGGATTGGATATAGGGGCTTGCTAGATTCCCAGCTTTACTTGATTTTAATATGTGTCATCTTGTAAAAATTCTCTGTCTTAACATTAAAAGAAAGGGCTTGATGGAAGAGTTAGAATGGGTTGGGGAAAAAGAATGAGAGACACAGGAATTGGGAAAAATTTATGGCTGAAACTGATCCTGAGTGAAAATTTAGAGTACATGGCTAGCATGGTTTGTGCTTCCTTTCTTCCAGGGAGGAAATGACACTTTAGATTCCCAGGGATGCTGGAACCACATGCAAAAAGGGATGGGCAAATTTGTCATTCAGAATTTATGAAGGATATTTTTTCTTCTCACTGACTAAAAAGAACAAATCAAACACTAGGTTTCCAATTCTGAAAATTAGTAGACTCTGGAGAGCCAATTAAACATTATTCCCCTATCTCAACTCTGTTTTAACATCCTTCTTTATTGCACACTGTTTCTTTTGCTCACAAGGCAGGTAGACAGTGTTATCAGGCTAATTTGGGGACAGTTATCATTATAATGTAATTTTTTGCAATTATGTGGTAGACCAGGTGGCAAGACAGCATGGCTTTGCATTGCCAAGGTGCAAAACAAATTCAGTGTTCAATCAACCTGAGAGAGAAAGGACAATTCTCATTTGCATAAACATGTAGCCACGGAAACGAGATGCACAGAGGTATAAGGGGAAAGAGACCTATTTTACATGATGTGCATAGAATATTTGACAGTTTAGATTGGAGGCGTCATTGATGTGGGTTGGAATGGTACGGTTGGTTGCCATGGATATGGTTTTCCCTACTGGCAGTGCAGAGATTGGCAGGGATGGATGCTGAAAAAAAAAAAGGAAAGAAAGAAAAAAAAAAGCCTAAACCACTGCAACACTCCGGCAGCCTCATTCTTTTCTTTTGTTGAAAAGCTATGTATCGTTTCTGCACTAATGACAGCTCATCAAGTATGCAGTGTAATCTAGAAACACTGATATTTCTGTAATAAATCATTCATGTATAATATATATGCATTTATACATTCTATGCACATATATATGTGGCGATCTACATGTATATATTTGGAATAACATGTATGCAGATTAATAAAAGATTAGATTCAGGGGAAAATATTTACTCTTTTCTATTTAATATTAATTTGGTAAAACCTTAGATATCAGATTTCTTAAATAAGATAAACAATATGCAAATGAACTGGATTATTATTTTACTGAGGGAAAGAAGATTGCACAATATGCTTTTGTGGATGTGGCAAACAATGAAAGGAAAAAGGAGTGGCTAGTCCTGGAGCCCAGTCTCTGATTATTTGACCCTTATAGTCACTGTATCGCTGCGTTATAACTAGGAGAATGGTGTTCATCCACGAGAAAACAAGGCCATTTTTATTTCCTTTGTAGGACCTAGCACAACATTTACCATAGCATAAAGCCAAACAGACTATTTATGTTGCATTTCAGAACAACTGAAGGTACTTAGATTTCTTTTTATGAAAGCTCACTCGTTTATTCTCCTGCTTTCATACACTTACTGGGAACCCTGCCTTTATTAAAGATTGCAGGGATGTCTTTTGTCTTTCAGAATTCATTCACTAGCATATTCTGTGAGAAGGGGCTGAAGGCACTCTGGCTGCCCATTCCTGCAGGTTGAGAACTGAAGACCTTTGTCTGTGCTAATGGGCAGCTTTGCATACAGCCCTACTTGGAAGGGCTGAATTCAGGTGCCCAAGTTCTTATGACCTTGGGAATTTCCCCTTAGCATCCTCTAGCCTGTGAAGGAATGTTGAGTGGCCTGGCACTTTTGTGGACTGTCTGTGAGATAACTGGAAACTGGGGGAAGAGTAGCAAGCAGCAGCCCCTGTGCAAACAATGCCCTTCTGGAACATGTCTCCTGCATGTAACAATTATCTTTGCTGCTCATATAGCTGCACTATGGCAAAGAATTACAAACAACTAATATCTACTTGTGCATGTTTAGGCAAATATGTAGCTACAAGAGCAGTTAAGACAGCATTCTGTCACTCCCGAGAAAGGTCTTTCAGACAGAAAGAAATTAGTCTTGTACTAAGACTGAAGCAGGGTGATCACAAGTTCTAAGCCAGACTGACTCCAGAGTGGCAGTGTCCTAACAGGAAGAAAAAAAGTGGAATGAAGAAATTCTTCACCAATATGCAGTTTTCCTTTATTGAATATTTTTGTTAAGCATTTATTTTTTTATTGATAAAGCTGTGAAGAACACTCGTTACTTTTGTTCTTCTTTATAATAAAAGCCATACGAGAGGGTCAGCTCCTGCTGACAATCCGTGCTCACAATTCAAAGTTCCATGAATGCTCTCAAATCTCCTTTGCAACTCAGTATATGAGTCACCAGTATCATTTCTATGAAAACCTAGTCAGTGACCTTAATCTTCTGGTGAGAAACCAGCTACAGTACCACTGTGTTTATTTACGCATTATCCCTATTTCTGAATTTGTTTCTGTCTGTGATGGGTTCTTATTTATTACTCAAAATAACTTGTTCCTGTTTGTGCATGGTGGGTAGGAATAAATATTTGCTGAGAACAAAAATGGGGGAATGTAAAGCTTTAAGTTTTGTGTTTCATTACATTTTAAGCTCTCAAAGATGAAGGAACCTTAAATTTACCTAGATATGTGAGTTTATTCTATTGTCTAAGTCCAACATGCAGATAATGAGATTTAACACTAATTCAGAAGTGTCTAATGAGTACAAATCCTCATGCAGAAGTCAAGATATATGCAAGGTCAGTGCAGCTGTATCATCTGTCCCAGGTCCCTGTACCTGTCTTTTTATATATTACTCTATTGTGATTTGGAATTTTTTTAGCATCCTTTATCCTATTAGTTTATTTCTTTTTTGAGACAGGTTGTCTCTATTTTGAAACTCTACCAAGTTTCATACTTGCATCTTCCTGCCTGCACTAGCCTCCCAAATATTAGAATTTCATAAGGGAGTCCGTGATGCCATACCCCTGTATTATCTTCTAGTTTCCTTTACTTCATCCCTGCTTCTGGTGTGTCCTAGTCTTAGCACTGAAGAAAAGTTAAGCAGTGCTTGGGACATGTTTACCCTTGCCTACCCCTCTGGAGACAGCTGCAGGATTTGAGCATACTCCTTTGTCTTGTGTTAAACAATGTGGTGCTGTAATACTGAGTACCTCACACATAATTGCAGAAATGGTCATGAGGAACTGGGATGTATTGTGCATAGAAACAAAAGGTTTATAAACTCCATTTCCATTTCGAAGGTAAAAATGCTTTCTCATCATTAAAATTCAAATTTTAATCTTAAGGAAATAAAGAAATAAGAGTACGGTTATTTTATGAGCAGAGACCTGATTATTTCACGCTGTGAGTGAAATTCTTCAATGGTCAGAAGGAGAGTTCTGGAGAGGTCTACTTTTCTTGGGCAAGTGCGCACTTGCCTCAATCTCACTCATAAACCAGGAGACAGTCACATGCACTGGGCCTTAAATGTGTTCATTTCAAATCAAGCAGGAGGCCTGACTCTCACACACACACACACAATTCTCAAGATTGGTATCGCTACGTCTTTATTACTACACATGCAGATTGGTTCAGTTTCAGACACTGCCACGGTTTCAATATTATCTCTCTTTTAAGGACTTGTTTGTTTTTGCTGATTTTCCTATCTCTTGAATTTCAGTTTAGTGACCTAATAAAATACAAATTTACACAGCAACACCTTCCCCTCTGACAAGAGATGTTCTCCTTTCTTGAAATACAGACACTGTTCCTTCTTTGAAAGGAGAATAAGGCAGCTGGCTGGCATGTGTTGTGATCAGGCTTATTAAAACAGAAAGCTGGAGCTCACTTCCTAGATCTGTCATTAGGTGATTAGAGAGGGACAGTTTCCCTTTCTGTGTTATTTTCCTCACTTGCGGAATTATGTGCTATGATCTTCATCCACACATTTGGACTCAGGGACACAGGAAACAAGGGTTTCAAACTGTCACCAGCTACTGACTGAGGCTTTCCTCTGAGAGCTTTGGCTTCAGGCTCTGGAGTGGTGGGCCATGTGCTCTGTTGCTCACGGTGGTGCTCCTCTCCTTGCCCAGGTAGAAGTACCGCAAGCCAATGGTCAAAGGCCAGCATGGCTGGAAGCTGCAGTCTTACAGTGGTCAGAATCAATGCATGGTTCTAAGAGCTACTGATGTGCTCTAGTCAATCTGTTGCAGTAGCTTCATTGTTCCCATCTTAGATTTCACCAAGAGCACTGCCTTCTATTCCTCAACCTTACCATCACATAGAGCTTAAGGTCCTTTTGTCTTCCATTTAAGCCAGTCCTTACTTGAGATCCATGAGCACTGGCATAATGAAATGTGGGAGGCATTTGTTGTTTTCAAGGGACAGATTTCCCAGTGAAGACCTCCTGTCCTTATGATGACTTTTCTTCCCCCTGCTGGTAACATTTTATTGACAATAAATTTCTAGTCACAAACTTGTCACCTAATTTCTATAATTAAAATGACCCCATATCCTTGCCATTTTAGGCTACTTCTAGGAGAGAGACACACACACACACACACACAGAGAGAGAGAGAGAGAGAGAGAGAGAGAGAGAGAGAGAGAGAGAGAGAGAGAACTTTACATTTAGAATTACTAAGCAGTGTTTTGTTTCGTTCTCTGACAAATAATGAACTTTTTCTTCAAGGCTAACCTCAAATTTTCATTTCTTTGGTTGTGAAAATTCCACATGTCATTTTCTCACTGTTTTTCTGTCCCACATCACCCATGATGACATCAAACCATGTGCCAATATGAACTTACCCTTATCCAGCCTGCTCTAGAAGATGATGCCCTTCACCATTCAAATTAAATCTGAACCCTGTGTCACTGCTCCTAAGCTGCTATTCATCAATTTTTTCATGTTGTCATGTAACCATGCTGTGGCTTTTTCTAATGTCCTTATCTTGATCATTAATTTTACCTTCTGATGTAGTTGTACTGAATGATATGATTTACAACTTAATAAAATGAGTTTTAAAAACATTAGATAAACTAGTAAATCAATTTTTATAAGAGTCAGCAGTCTGGCATTCTGAAGGTAGACTTAATTTACCTCCTTTGCCTGATTTCATCTCAGGTGAGCTGAATGGCTCGGAAGGATGCTGTGCGGCAACAGCGCAGTCATGCATAATACATAGCAGCTGAATTCAATTTTGATGGTTCTCCTAATGGTGTCCAGGAGAGGACAGGGTGGGAGTTGAAACCCTGATAGGTGTGTTCAGGCTTTGACTTTGAAATCTGTTCCCTACTCTTTTCAACCTTTCTGCCTAAGAACAAAATGTATCTCTAGGGACACAAATCCTGCAGGGAAAGGTGACTTTTTCTTCTTCTTTTTTTTTTTTTTTTTTGGTAACTCACAGAGATTTTAAAATGTACTTAGATAAACTAAAATAATTAAATTAAAACAATAAGGGATATTGGTACGCAACTTTAATTCTGTTTCCTGCTCTAGGTGGGTACTTGGCCAAGGTAGG
This sequence comes from Mesocricetus auratus, assembly GCF_017639785.1. Classification (NCBI taxonomy): domain Eukaryota; kingdom Metazoa; phylum Chordata; class Mammalia; order Rodentia; family Cricetidae; genus Mesocricetus; species Mesocricetus auratus. The sequence continues at coordinate 33,087,138 of NW_024429201.1, forward strand.
TGGTCGTCACAACCTAAGGTATTGTCCTCTAAATGGACAGAGTGAATTGCTTTTCATGATCATTTCTCTGCCCAGCTAAGGTACTGAGATATTCCAAATTTCCCTAATAAATCAGTTTGGTTTTATTAATCTATGACTACATGGTGGTCGATTCCAAGATAACAAATAAAATACAGTCTACTGAAAGTCACATTTTTTTTTCTCTAACAATGTGACAGGTTTTTCTATTACCACCCTGCAGACCTTTTGCTTGTGTCTGAGTGGTCTTATCACCAAGCAATGAGAAGGAACAGTCCTAAGGGGGTTTTCTTCTTGTTTGGGGCCAGGAGCTGGTGCTGGTGTTTGGGCAACTTAGCTGTGTTGGTCAGGATTGCTTCAAGCACTCAGAGTAGAGTGGTCCTCCTGCCTCAGCGTTTTGAGTAGCTGCAACTATAGGCACAAGCACCAAACTCCATGAAAGAAATTCTAAGCACTCTCCAAGTGATATTGGGTGTGTGTGTCCATCACCACCTACCCCCATTTACCACGTGCTTCACTCACAGAGCGTTAAGTGGAATGTCCAAACTTAGAAAGGTATTTTTTCTTCTTTTCTTAATTTTGAATGTCCATGCAAAAAACCCTAAATTCAAGTAGGCAACATAGGTGCACATTAATGAAGAACCCGTGACCGTTATTCTTTAGTGAAAAATAATGGGAGATGTGCTTGTAGGGGAGGCATTCTAGGAAGGTACAGACGAAGGAGCAGTGTCACTCCTCTAAGAGGTCTGGGTGCTTTCTGCATTAATAGTTCTGGGACACCTCTTACAGGGTCAAAGGAGAACACTTGATGATCTCACTTGGAACGGCACTGGTGATGGCATAAGTAAGACAGGACCAAAGTGATGGCCAATCTGCATCTAGAATCTCTTTGCATACTGACTTCTGGAATTTGAAAAAAACAGCATCTGGCATAAAAAATACAGATTTTTGAAGTTTTCCAAAGCATTCAAATGTCAGTGTCATCACGGCAATTGTATGCATGAGATATTTACAGTAATTATTTCATAGAAACAAAGGTACATTTGACATTGAATGCTACCAGGGAGAGCTCTAGTGAACATAAACTGATTGTGTCGTCAGATTCTGAAGTAACAGAACAATTCAGTATCAATAAAAGGTGAAGAACTTAATTTTAGGCTGGGTCAGCCTACAGGATGTTATTGCCCACTGTCTCCAACAAAGTCCTAAATGTCACATGAAACAGTACAAAACATGATTCACAGAGTCAAGTACAGTAGCCCAGCTATGAGGCAAGATTAACAAACAAAACAACAAAGAATTCAGCAGAACTTAGCGTTTGTAAAAGAAAATATCCTACTTTACTGTTTTTACTCTGAAGCGTGTAATGTGGCCTTGGAAGAATAAGAATCTAAGCAGCACTGAAATTTTGGGTAGATTAAGGGGTCTCAACATATGTATCCCAAGGTACTAACCCCAGAGAATGCAATTTGATATGTCTTTTTCTTTTAGGACAAAATATACCTACTATTATGTCTTATGTTCCTAGTATTAGGTGCTAACACATTTTAATATACTGACAGTTAAAGGAGTCAAACAGGAAATTATGTAATTTTGTTTAGTGATTGATTTTACACATTTAATTAACCACAAGACCTTTATTGTCTTTTAGAAATTGTATTGCTTCCATTTGGAAAACTCTGGTTTAAACACACACACACACACACACACACACACACACACACACCATAGGACTACTGCAAAATAGCAACTGCAGATGTGAGGATGATCTGGCTCACATTCATCGCCAGAGTTGATTTGACAGATCGGGCTGGCTAGGTGGGTGTCACTTCCTCTTTTATTTACCCCTCCACGTGAGTCCCTCCCAAAGTTGAGCACTTGGTAGAAGAGGAGGACGGCCTTCCCCGAATAGAGGGCGACCAGTCTTAGGTCAAGGGTATATGAGTAGCTGTGCTCCTCTGCTAGAACCTCCAAACAATCTCTCAAAATAGCAACTGAAGATTAAAAAGAAAAAAAAGCCAAGAGTTAGTCTGTTTTGGAAAATGTAAATTTTAGAATGACAACCAAGTATGTAGTTGGCCCATCTGGATTGTCTATGCATGGCTTTTAATAATGGAAGTTTTCTTAGGCATTTAGCCTAGGCTGATAATTTTATTTACTTTTTATAAAATCACAACTGACATATATACAGGAAGAAATTATTATAAATATGTAACTATTAATAATATCTACAGGAAATGACTGTACATCCTTCAGCAACATATAATCTGATAATCCCCCTGCACTAACAGTTCTGATTTTGAATTTTTCCCTGAGAGCTCAGTGCTTATTGTGAGATTATTTCACTGGAATTTAATAGTATAAACCAAGTTATTTTGGTCTAGGCCCACTCTGTTTTTTTCAGGATAAATTGTATTTTGTAAAGGCTTACTTTTGGACAACAAACAACAATAAGCATGTTTATTTATAGCACTTTGTCTATGTTCAACATCAAGTATTTCATGAATAGATCTGTTTCAAGTATTTCACGATAGAACTATCAGAACTGTAACTGAGATAACTGCACTCCTTTCTTTAGTGCGGATTCTTACAGTGTATACACTCTTTGTTTAGAATAATTTTGAAGCTTTATCATTACCTCCTAGGGGCCAAAATGACAAAGAGAGGGCTTAAAAGTAAATGTTCAAATAAAATATAATTTATAAAACTTTTAAATCACTCCTTTGCTGCTGTCCTCTATGGTAAACATTCATCAAGAGCAGACTTCAAACTTCCCCGGTTTTTGTTTTTGTTTTTGTTTGCCCCATGACATTTTCATTAAATTTTGTTAAAATGCATAACTTAATGCAGAAGTTTTGGGGTTAGCATCAAACTACATTTCTGATAAGAGCAATTGTCAAGAGTGCACAGACCAGTCATGTCCAGTACTGAGAGCCTACTAGTTTTAACTCACTCTGGTGGCTGGTACAGGGAAAAAGAGATTTCTGTCAAGAACTCCTTGTTCTGTGGACTGTCCTCATCTGTAAACACAGCTAGAGGGACATTTGTTTGGAAGAGCAGATTTCTTGTTTGTTTTTCTTTTTTTTTTCAGGTAAGTTGCCAAAAATTTCAAGTTTTTGAAAAAGAGGAAGAAGAAGTTATTCGTATAGAACGTGTAATTAGGGTTGTTGACAGAAAGCCAGTCTTGGACTGACATATTGCCCTGGTTTGAGCCACACGGCCTAAAGGAAGTAGACCTTGGCTGGAGCTGGGAGTTTCTACAGCTGCTTAGGCTGTAAGTTACTGAGAGTGAGAAAGCCGCTCCTGGGGATGGCCAGAGTACAGCAGGGTCTTCAGGGAGTGACCACTTCATTTTGCTACTAATGAGGCAGCAATGCCAAACTACTGTGGATTTTACCCAAGGTGTCGTGTAGGCATTTTATAATGAAGTCTCAGACATATTTTGCATGCCTTTACCCAGCAGCCTAACCAAGCTTCAAAGTTGCCATCATTTGATTGATCTCACTCATCTTGTTTTGGGGGCACGGGTGTAGAGGAGAGGGGAAACGTCAGTAGCTGGTTGGAGGCAGATCCCACCAGAAAGCAATAAACTTCAGGATTAAAAAAGGATCTAATTTGTACGGCTAACTCTTTTTGGTAGTTTTAATTTATTTCATTCTACATATACAGTTCTGTGACTGTAACTTCCTTTGCAACAGACCACTCATTAGCTATAGCCCACAGCAGTTAATTTTCTGGTTCTCCTTCCCAGCACTTCTCTTTATTTGTTTAGCTGACAGGCTTTTGAAGCAAGCCTGCAAGAATTCCTGGCTTTTCTCCCTTTTGGTTCCTGTTATTAGGAATATGGACAAGATGCTCATGTGTGTATTCCATCTGAAAATTGTCTATCTCTTGGGAAAGAGTCAAATTGCTTCTTAATCGTCCAGGACTCAATTCTGCAACTATTCATAGGCAAAATTCTTGTTAGCGCCAAGGGGAGTTTTGCCCTCATTTAAGGTTACAGGATCAAGTGGTAAAGGTATTTATAGCCACTCATTCTCTCCAAGAAAATAAGTTAAAGTTGATATGTGGAAATAGCTAAATACACTGCAGATGCCTTTCTGTTTGCTTAAACAGTTTCTCCTAAAATAATTCGCTGAAAAAATTCCCAGAGAAGAAAAAAATAAAAGTAACTTCTAATGAGTACTTTTACCCTCAGCTGTTTTCCTCCTCATTTGCCTAATAAAATGTACATTTTACTTGCAGGACGCAACTAACTATAAAAAGTCCCAGATTCTCCAGCCAAATGAAGAGGCTATGTTTTAGTGATTTATCATTCCTACAACTCATAGGAAAGCTGCAAATGTTAGTAGCCCTTTCAAAAGTCAGACACAATCAAACAGTACTAAAATCTGTTGTCCTTAACCTTATCAATACTCAGATTCTTCTATGGGAGATTTGCCCTTAAAATGAATGTAAAATAGCAGAAACACCAGAGTTCAGGACAGACCCATAGCTCTATTCCACTTTTACAACTATCTCTCTGTGCACAGTGCTTGGCCTCTGCTTTTAATTTTCTCATTTATAACTAAGTGGGGTGAATTAGTTATTCTTGAGTTTCTTCTTGAAGAAAACTCCCATGATGCATACGGGCTCTAAATTTTACACAAGTATTTGACTTTATCTACATAATAGTGAAACTATAAGGATTAAAGCCAATCAGTACCTTTTTATTTTGTATACAACTCTATGGACTTGCTTATTTCCCCAGCTAAATAACTAGTTCAGCCCCAAGAAGAAAGACTTTGTATTTGATTGTTGGTTTTGTAGAGTGATGTTGGGTAAGTGACCCTCAAGTCTGAAATTTATAGTTAACTTATCAGTAAAATAGAGACAATAGTCTCTATGTTAAAGAATTTCTAAAACAAACTACATAAGACTTCATATGCTGCCTATGTAACAGTCAAAGAAATTGTAGCTGTTTGAGTTGTATTGAGGTCTGTAATGCAGATGGCAGTGAAAACATTATCATCGATTTGGGTCTTGGGAGACTTGAGTATTGTATTCCTACCTACCCACACTCTGCCCTGCCAGTAACCGTAAATTCTCCATTCTGATATGTTCAAGAATATGTTGCTAGGTTTTCGACACTTAATATGAATATACTTTCCTAAAAAGGTTTTAATAAGTCTGATAGTATTCAGAATTTTATTAAAACAATTCTTGTTTATCTCTGACTTTGTTAATAACTAGTCAAACTTTTCTTCTGGTGTCTGTATTAGCTGCACTTAGAATTAATTTAGCTTCTTTCCAAAGACAAACAAATTGATCTACATGGAGAACTAGATCCTTCAATTTTATAACACAAAAACTACTAAAATGATAAACTATGACATTTTATGTTAATAATCAAATCTACTTCTTAGTCATTTGGCTAAGGAAGGATAACAATAAGAAATTATTGTTAAAAGACCTCAAAAGAGTAATAAATATTTACACACAGAAATGTCCTTTAGGTTAAGATTACTATATGCTCTTTCCTATTCAAAATGTGTCTGCAATAAATAAACCTACCTGACTTTTTGTTTCAGCACTGTTTTTTTTAAGTTACAATGTATATTTTCAAATGCAAACCATTTTCCTTTCCTAAGAATCCACTAGGGTCTGATTTTCATGTGGCCATTGGATCCCTTCCATCAAATGAAAGCCTGATCGTACTAATTTGATAACTTGATGTACTAATTTGATAACTTGAGTTTGAGTTTCAACAACCAAATCCCTTTGATGAGTTTCAGTTACTCAGTAACACATATTCTGTTATAGCTGAATTTTACATGATTATAATTAATTTTACTTTTGAAAACACCAAAGTATCAACGATAGATTAATATACAAGTCTATTTGCTAAGACTAATCACTCTCCAGAAAGGATGCTGTGAAATTCGTAAAAATTTAGAGAAAAAAATCCTGTTGTCAATGAACTTTTCAAGTATACATGAATAAGAGTATTGGCACATGACTTCAAAATAAAAATGTGAGATTGAAAAGTATAGTGTATTATGTGATAAATTTATATACATATTGCTAAAGGCATCTTGAACTATCATTAAATTTTATTTCTGTAGATTTTATCTTATATAAGGATTACAAATCAAAATGCTTCCAGGGACTCAGCAAGCATCATAACTCTATGGGGTCAGAAACTAAGAAGCTGAGAGATAGAGGATCCTGACTTACAGAACAGCACATACTTTAGCTAAAGCCCTTCACTAATGAAAACAATAAAAAATCAAAATAAACATAGAGAAAGTATGGAGTTCTCCTGATCCAACAAACATGTCATTCACACAAGTGATGTGGAGCTGTGTTTCTACTTCCATTGGGAGATAGTCATAGAAACAAAATACATGGGAAAGTTATTTGAGAAGTGAGGATGGACTAGGACTGAATAGACAGTAACTTAAATTCACTCAGATATCATGAGTCTCCCTGGGGAGATCTATGCCACTTTTTTAAACACAGGACAAAAGAATTTGGGACACTGGTGGGTATGTCTTGATCTTTGGCATAATAAAAAATCCCAATAATGAAGTCTCCTGGGAGAAAGAGACCATCTTCAAAAGAACATGCCTTTTGTTTGTTTTTTGTCTTGTTTGTTTTTGTTTCACACTGTGTTTTATCACCAAAGATATATCTGAAACAAATATGGAAGAAAAATTTAGTCATCATTCTGCACAAGGACATGTCAAAGAGGGTGGTCAAAATGTGTTCCTGCCTACACGGTCTCATCCAGCAAACCCATTCATTCTAGCTTCCACCAACTGAGTTATTCTCATAATTGCTAATCACTCATCTTATTGGTGCAAGATATTCACTGTCATGTGTTTCATCAATGAAGTGGTCACATCTGCAATCCCCTTTACATTTGTGCTTTTGTTTTGTTTTGGTGAGTTTTATGTGGCTACATTTCAGTTGATGAGATCCTAAAGAAATGAGCTAGGTGAGTCTGTGCCAAGAGCCTTCAGGACATCTAGAGATGTCCCTCTGGGTGTTGAGATTCCACTAAGACTAGAAAACGCTGTGGTCTGTAGAGTAGTGAGTGCCCCCCCACTCTGATGTGTGCACAGGACTTTGTGCATTCCTTCCACTACGAACAATCACAATGGTCTTTACTGCTCTTACCATAATCTCTTTGATTATCTCTGGTCAGAAATAAAAGATTTTTACAAAGAGTATTTAAGCCAGTAACTGACAGGGATTTGAGAAATCAACATCTAGCTGGGAACATGAATAGCATTTCTTAAGAATGTGAAAACTAAGCAAGGTATGGTGGTGCACACCTTTAATCCCAACACTCAAGAGACCAAGGCATACAGATCTCTGAGTTTGAGGTCAGCCTGGTTTACAGAGTGAGCTCCAGGACAGCCAGGGATACTCAGAGGAAACTCTTTCTCAAAAAAACCAAACAACAACAAAAACTATGAAGACTCTACACAATCTGCTCAATTCTTCTTGGTAATGGGTAAGCAAGATCTATAGAGCTCTACTGCTTTCCTGTAGGAAGCCAAAGGAGGGTCTGGCTCAGCCTATAGAAGGAGGCTAGAACTTTTTAATGGGAGAGTTTTTCCAAGATATGCATGGCAATAAACTGTAAAGCTGCCTTTGGTTACCAATCACAGAGCTGGACCTAAAATATGCCTAGCACATTTAATTGCAACCACTGATCATCACAGTATTACATTTCATGATCAGAATAGATTTTATTATCTCAGTAAAGTGAGTAAATGCTGGCAAATTACCAAACTCTGAACTTAATAAAATTGTATTACTCACCTTGCAAGGTGTCATCTCCAAGTTACAATGAGATCAAAGGCCCAATCTGAATGCATCAAACCAACTGCAAGTGACTGGGAGGCAGGAAGAATGGATGGGCAGAAGGCTCTATGGAACTTTGCTGCTAAAGAAAAAAAGCCTATATTTTTACCTTTTATAAGTCAAAACCCATGCATACTCTTCCTGTGTAGTAATTGGTCTCCAAAACTCTGGCCTGTGGTTGGTGCTTGTGCACAATCCTCAATAGACAGGTGTGTCAACCCGGTAAATGTTTAAGCTAAGTTTAAGCAAACTCTTTGAGAACACTGATCAGGTAACCAAGATGAAACAATAATAGCCCCACCACTAGTTGGCTGCAGCACTCAGGAGAGCATCCCCGCACCTGCCAGGGCAACGTATTAGCTGTCCCTGTTGGCACAGGCACAGTAGAGTGGGCAGACTGACCAACTCGGGTATCACCCAGGCCCAGATCCAGAGCTTTGAGTTGGCTCACCCCAACATTTACCACATCTGAGAACTGCTGGGCTGAATGGAGGTTCTGACCCCACAGAACCAACGCTGCAGAATCTCCAAGATAGGGGGCAATAACTGAGAGGAGTCCCTTTCTGGCTCCAGTGCAGACAGTGTAGCAGAAGCTAGAGGCCACGAAGCAGACTAACAACTCATTGCAATGAACACTTGTCAGCAAAGCTGTTTGTGCAAAAGGGTAGACTGGGTGACACACTGTGACACATCACAGCTTCAACTGCAGGGTTTTGTTTGTTTTTCCTTAATTTGTGTCTTTATTTTTTGCTTTGTTTTATTTTGTTGGAGAGGCTGCAAGTGTATAATGCAGATAAGGAGGGATGGGTAAATGAGGGGCATTGGGGTACATGATATGAAATTCACAAACAATCCATAAAAATATAATAATAGTAGTAATAATAATAGTAATAAATTAATTAAAGAGGTATCAAAAATTATCTGGCCTCATACTCCTAATTGAAATGATACAAAATAACTATTATCATAGTAGAGGATAGCTTTAAGGGCATACATTGCCTAGTACAGGATACATCCTCTAAAACAGTATACAAATCAAAAACTTACTGAATACATATTATTATAAGCACACAATGTAACAAGAATTTTTGTGGCTTCTTGGATAAACCAGAGAGAAGAAAACAAATAATTCTGTGTTCTTGAGGCTGCAGAGATGGCTCGGTCGTTAAGGAAACTTACACTGTTACACAAGATCCAGATTCAGTTTCCAGAACCCTCCAAGCAGTCTACAAAACCTCCAGTTTTAGAAGATTTAACATCTTCTGACCTCTACTGGTTCCTGTGCCCATGTCACACATACACGTAAATGCTCAGGGACACACATATACACACACACACACAATAATAAAACTCAGTCTAAAGCAGTGTTTAAACTAAACAAACAAACACGCTGTGTTCTTATGAAACGCTTGTGTCAGCAGGGGCAATGACAGCAAGCAATATACAAAAATAATGTAGATCTAAATACTTCCACCATATGCCAAAAGAGTTAGAGGTAATGAAAAAGTAGGCCTGTATAAAAATGCTGGAACTGGGGAAAGCATTGAAAACCTAACCAGGGATGCCAAATTAGGGCTGGTCACTTTGTGAGAGGGTGATTCTTGAATTATGAGTGAAAGGCAACAAAGATATGCCAGGGAGAATGCTGCAGGACCAAAGAGTGTTCTTAAAATAGAAACACATGACAGGATTTAGACAGAGGAGTTACTTTGACTTATTTTAAAAACTTTTAAAATACTGTTCTTAAAATGTAATTAAAAGGCAGTGAATACACAAAATGGAACCAGGCAGAAGATGCTTATAATAATCTTACTGACAACTGTAACTTGGTCCATGATAACAGAGTATCAGTAACTAATTATTTTCTAGGCATATCAAATAGTACAGTCAACAGGATTTTCTAGTATGTTGAATGGGGAGTGTAGAAAACAAGAGAAAAACCAAGATGACTTGATGGTTTAGGACTTGATTCATTGAGAAAGGATGTGGATTTGGGGCATGGAAATGTTGAGTAGGCAATTAACTATGTGTCTAGAAATTTAAACTTGGAAGATCAACATATAGATTGTATTTAAATGCATGAGGCTAGAAAAGATAAATCTCATGAACTTAAATAAAATAAAAAACTGATCTGTGGATAGTACTAACACTTAGTTTGCTAGAGTTGTTGAGGAACCAGCAGAAATATGAAAAAAGAAAAATCTCTGACATAAAAAGAAAATCAGAGATGACTGTGTTCTGGAAGTCAGATGAGGAATGAAGCTAAAAATATCATGTTAAGTATTAATAATATGATAAGAATCAAAAAATGGCTAGTGAAGCACAGTCATCATCAGAGAAGCTTTCCACAGCCAAACATTAGGTGGAACTTGGGTTAACGGGAGGTAGAAAGAGAGGAAGAATTGTAGGATCCAGAGGTATCAAGGTTCAGAATCAACTAAGCAGGCTTCACAGGAGTTTGCAGAGACTGAAGCTGCAGTTACAGAGCCAGCATGGGTCTGGTCTAGGTCCTGTGCAAATAGTTGTAGTTGTTTAGCTTGTTATTGTGGGACTCCTAAAAGTGAGGGTATCTATGACTCTTTTGCCTGCTCTTGGGACCCTTTTCCTCCTATCGGGTTGCTTTGTTCAGTCTTGATATGAAGATTTAAGCATGCCTGGTATTATTGCATCTTGTTATTCTGTGTTCAGTTGATATCCCTGGGAGGCTTGTTCTATTTTCAAGAGAAATGGAGGAGTGAATCTGGGAGGAGGGAAGTGGGAGGATGGAGAGGAGTGGAGGATGTGGTTAAAATGTATTTACTGGGGGAAGAATAAATAAAAAGAAAAATCTGGCTAGTGGGTTCAGTAACAAGGTGATTGTGGCAAGTAATAGAGTCATCTGTAGGGGCAATGAAAGACCAGGGCAGACACATTTCCCAGGCCCTGAAATGTGAAGATTGTACAGGAAGAAAGAAACAAATAGCAAGGAAACCCAGGGACTACCTGAGAGACACTGGCAGTAATAGTCCCTATCAGTCAGACTTCCAGTCAGAGTAAGAAGGTGAAAAGAGTGTTAGAGAAAAGGTTAAAGATCTGGAGATTGAGTGTCTGGGCCTCCTTTGATCCCTAAAGACCATCCCAGTTCAAAGTCATGAATCATATCTTGACAAATTCATGTATCTGTAGGTCAAGTTTAGACTTCTATGTGTCAATAGAATCTACAATCTCTTTTTCAACACTAAGAATATGGAACCTGGAGAAACCATATCCATTGTCTTTCTTTGAAAATACCTTTCTATGATTTGAATATAGTTTGAGTATGTCCCTCAAAGGTTCCTATGATAGTAGGTTGGTCCCTGCTGTGACAATATTAAAAGGAGGTTGAACCTTTAAGATGTAGGTCTTAGTGGGAGGCAGTTGGACAAGAGAACATTGTTTTGTGTGACGTAAATGGTGTTAGCATTCAGGAATCTGTACTGGCCTGTCCTTAGGGTTCTGACAGGATATGCCCTCAGCTGCAGCCACTAAGAGCACCACCTGTGCACATTCACTATGGTCCCTTTTAAAAGGGCCCTACCCACCTCCCATCCTTCTCGCTCTCTTTCTTTTTTCTCCCTCTCTCTGTTCTGCTCTCTCTCCCTCTCTCTTTCCCCCCTCTTTCCTCTCTCTCCCCCTCTCTCCTCTCTCCTGCTGCTCTTGTCTCTGGAGGCTGGTCTCCCCCTTCTCCTTTCCCCTTTTTAATGATCCTTTTCCCTAGTTAAAAAAAACCCTCTGCTTGAACACTGTCACATGACATCTTTGTTTTTCACACTGATTTTCTTGAATTACAACAAATGATAGTATCAAGGAGTGAGTTAATTCTTGTAAGGTCAGGTTGGCACAGAGCACAGCCAGCCTCTGCAGTCAGCTATTTCTTCTGCTGCTCTTCCATGCTACGATAGGAAGCCCAGTGCAAGAGTTGGCGTAAAGTTCTCAGACCTTCAAAATTAGAAGACACAACCTTTTTATTAAGCATTATCTTGAGTTGGGCATTCTATAACAAATATTTCTCTGGAGATAAGGCAAGAATTACCATGAACATTGTAACTCTTCATTATCCTGTATAATATGTAATCCTAAATGTTGGTGGTCTATTAAAAAGGACTGGAGACCACAGAGAAAGAGTAGTCCTAAAAATTTTTCTTAGCAGAAGACATCTTCAAAAGCATAAAGTAGGGAGGTACTCACAGGAGACGTGAATATGTGTCAAGTTCCCTATACTCACAAGGCACATTCCATTCAGCCTCAGAATTACAGTGGAGGAGAATCAGCCATCTCCATCATAAACAGATGATACACTTGACTATTGTGGGAATTTTCATGATTGTTTTCTGTGTGCATTTGCATGCTTACAATGGTTTTTATGCTGTTAGAAAACATATTCCAAATATTTTGTAAGAGTTACTGTATATTATTCTAAAGTAGCTACTATAAAGGCTGATTTTTCAATGTTCATTGAGTGGATGGTTCATCAATTCAATCTCTTTCATTGAATAATTGTGAATGTTTAGTCCTCATAAGGCACCGTATATTTCTTGAATTATGTTTTCCATTCTCTGTCCAACCTGGGTGATGGAACCTGATTTTATTTTCATCTTTAATTTGAGGTTGTTTATATGTGAAGGCTAAGTGTGAGGAAATCCCTAATATCACATAAGCAGAGAAAAGGTCTTTTCTACAATAACTTTGATATTTAAAAACATTGGATATGTAATAGTTTTATTTCAGTTATTGAATATGGCTTAATATTTTAGCAATTTACTCTAATTTAGTCATTCAGCCAAATCACTCAAAGCTCCACACAGTGATTAAGAAGTTCAGCAGTTAGACAGCCCTCATTTAGAATCTTGTTATCACAAATGTGAACTATGCAAATTTAGGCAAATTTCTGACTCTTCTAAGATTTGGCATCTTCATGGATTACACATGAATAATAATGACCACTTCACAGGATTCCTGAAAGGATTAAGATAAACCTTGCAGCACCGAGCCAGAAACACGTGTTTCACTAAATGTTACTTAGTACTGCTATTGTTTATATATTAATTCAGAACATTGTGGACAATAGAAAAAAATTAATGAATACTTTTCACTAACATCATGAAGCATATGTCTCCTTGGAGAAATGCACACATATAGCCATACTGGGAGATGTAAGTACCAAAAAGCAGTCTATGTCAAGAGCAGGAGAGGAGGAAGTCCCCAAACAATGAGGTAAAGTTTAGGTTGAGTTATACTGTTCATTCATAGCTCTTTACTTAAATAATAGCCACAAGCTGGGTGTCAATAAAAGCAAATCTAGCGGCTATAGGATGAGGCTACAGAAACAGCAGCTACCCAGTCCAGGAGTGGAGCTGTGACATTCTAGGGAAGAAGTGCGGCGTCTGAAAATAAGAAGCAAAAGTGGATTGAAAGATTCAAAGCTAATGAATGAAGTCTGACAAAGAGCTGGAAGGAGCAAGTTAAGGCATCAAGAAAAAGGGTCTGTGTTTTGGCCTGTGTGCCCTTGCAGGCACAGTACTTTTTTTTTTTTTTTTTTTTGCTGTTGTGTTTTTGTTTTTGTTTGTTTGTTTGTTTGTTTGTTGAGATAGGGTCTCTCTGTGCAACAGCCCTGACTGTCCTAGAACTCGCTTTGTAGACCAAACTGGCCTCGAACTCAGAGATCCACCTGCCTCTGCCTCCCAAGTGCTGGGATTAAAGGCGTGCGCCACCACCAGCTGGCCTTGGCACAGTACTCGCTGCCCTTACCCACCCCTCTAGTGTGTGGGGAGAATTCCCCATGAGCCTACATGAGCGTTGATGCAGTCATGGGAAAGCATAATGCAAAATGTTCTGTCTCTTTCGAAGAGATTTGGGCTTCGGTCAAGAAAGTAAATCCTTTGCGCAAGGTAAGTCGATTTGAATCAAAACGAGAATTTGAAGCTCAGTTTGCAGTGTGACTTGATTTGTATTTCAGGGTTGCACTTTGTCAAGGCTGTTTTGTGTCCTTCTCTTAGCCTCCTTGCCCATTAGATGTGGTTATTTTTGTCTTGGGCTCATTAAGCAAAGTACTGGCAGGTACAGGCTCTGGCTTCTTTTGAAAGTGACTTCATCTATTGTAACCGTGTTGTGCGATAATGTAACAGTAAGCGCCCGTCAAAGCTCTGAGCTCTAAAGTAGACCTGCAGGACCTCCATTAGCCCTGAGAATGTCACCATTGTGTAGCCGTGCTGACAGCAATGGCAGGGAAACCTACAGGTGGGGCTTTATCCATTTGTTCTCCTCTTGAAGAAGCTCTCCCAAAGACTAGAGGCACAAAGACTAGCTGATTAGAAAAGAAAGGGAAACCCTTTAAGATTCGGCTTACCTCCAGACCAGTCTATACTGGATGAATTCCAGGTTAAGTAAGCTAGCTAGACGCTAAACCTAAGCTTTTCTCTTGTATGGGAGGGCAGCCCCCAGGATTCTGGGGTAGGCAGTCCTTGTACCCCAAGGATCACTAGTTTAAATGACGCTGGCATGTGCTAAGGAAATCGGGAGGGAGTTCTACTTAAGAGGAAGCCCAAAAGGCTGAAATCATTAAGGCAAGAACATCAGTGAAAAGAGGCACCAGTCAGCCTATTTTGGCAAAAGCAGTGCAGATTAGGAAATATATGGCTCCTTAATGAGCTGGAGGCAAATTTTATTATTATTTAAAGCATTGCATACAATTAATTGTTTGGCTACAATATCTTTTTGGATGAGACTGCAGCAGCAGCTTCTCAGATATGTCAATTTTATTCATAAGAAGCAATAATAAGAGACAATTTATTTTTTCGAGCCACTTACGCTTTAAGGCATGTATCAGCTCTTTACAGTACGAGTAGTAAAAAGCACATTAAAACAAATAAGAAGTGAGAGCTGAGAAAACAAGTCTTCTTTCCGCTTCGATCAAAATTAACACTCCAGTTAGTTTGCTATGAGCGGTAATTCCAGGGGATTTGTATGAATCTCTGCCCTCCACTCAACATTCCATTTACCTCTGCAGCCAGGTGACACCCCCCACTCACTCCATGTGTTTATTATGAGGTTTTCTTTTTCATCTCTGCTGTTTCATCTTCTGCTCCAGCCACAGAAGAAGACAGATACCAGTATTAGTTATCAGTATTTCTCAGTGAAATCTACACCATGATTCATATAAGACAATGGAAGCAATTATATTTTGTCCTTACAAACAATGGCATTTCTGTGCTTTCTTACTTTCCTGGAGTTGAGTATTTTTTTAAAGTGTAATGATAAAATATTGTGATAGGTGGCAGCTCCTTTCTCCTAACTGCACTAAAAGCAAAACACTTATTCCTAAGGAATAGCTGTGGATTATACAAATACAATTTTTTTTCTTTTCAATGTAGAGTAAGCCACTCTCCATTTAAAGGAGCAGCCTGTGTACAATCACAGACCCTGGTAGTCTGCCAAACACAATGGGGCATTAATTAACATGTGCTTGGGGATTCATCAACATGCACAGTGCTAGCATGCAATTGGAGCCTTTTTCCCTCCCCTTTCCCACTCTATGCTGACAGCATTCATGAAGGGTCTACTCTAGTATGTAAATCAGTTCTTGCTAAACTCCTTGTAATGGAGTCCCTTTATTTTTCAAAGCTGTTGTCAGAGCTACTCCCATATCTTAGAAAGACACTCTGTCTCTTTCTCTTGTTTAAAAATCCAAGTACAGTAGGCAAAAATAACATATTTGTTTACTTGTCATGCAGACTGCACTGTAAATAAATCATCTGATAAATTACTGCCCCGATATGAGCAGAATGAGATTCATTTCCCTTACTGTTGTAGCAATGGGAATGGCAGAATTACGGTCCCTGTTAGCCCGGGGTGGCTGTGTGCTGGCCTGCTGGCTTGTGAGTGCTGAGAGAAATGCTGCCAGGGACACTGCATCTAACTTTTAGCCACCTTGTGCAAGCGAGTGAAAAGCAAAATCACAGGCGTGAACTGGATTTCAGCTAGTTCTCAGATGTTCCCTGTGCTTTTCACTTTCTGAACCTTCCTCGCTGATTCCATCACCTTGTGCATGCTCTTTGTTGTAGGTTCACTTTTGGACCTGGGTGAACCCGGCTTTGGACAATAGGGAATCTGTCTTCTTGAAATAAAGGGCGGAATGAAAGAAGCAGAAAACAGTGTCCGTATCTTCACTTTAAAAATAGAATATGTGTTTCAGTTTCATCTGAGTTATACATAGCAAAATTTTATGTCTCCTTTCTTTACATAAAATAATATGTGAAAAATGCTTAGCAAAGTACTGAAGTGAATGCCCAATAAAGGGAAAGACAAAGCATTCTTGAGAGTAGAGTTAGATGTGTTATTATTACCATTTATTGTCTTTCATAGCCCAGAAATCACAAGTGTTATAAAAACCATAATGTGATTTTTATGTTTTAATCATTCCAGAAGTATATCAATAAAATGCTTAGTTTGGGCAAGTAGAGGAGATGTAGCATTGGAAGACTGGGTCAGACACTCCCAGCTGCTTCCTAAGTGTTGTGCTAAAAAAAGAGAAGTTTAGAGATTCAAATACCATAGTCTCCTTTCCATCCTGTTCTACCATCATATGGCATTGAGGAAATTACTTAACTGCAAAAAGATTCAGTTGCCTTTTTGTAAGATGGGATATGGCTATAAAAAGACAATGAGATGATGTGTGTAAAACATCTGACAACATGCTGCCTGTAGAAATGACTGAATGGTAGACACACAAACAATACACCTCAGATCTTCTTTCTCCTATGTGCAAGGACAGAGGGAGCGTTCCTCTGTCCAGTCCAGGGGTAAGGCTGCCTTTCCCCCCCTAGGGAAGAGTGGGTTGTCCAACTCACTTGTGCTCTGAGAAGCTGAGGAGGCACAGGGGCTGTCTAACCCTCGGTGCCTTTGGCTTTCTGTGTCGCTCCCCTTGTTTTTTCTCTCTCACAGGCAGGCAGGGAGAGTCGATACCTCCAACTGGCTTCAATAGAAAGGAACCAGATGATGACTTTTAATAAATACAGATTTCAAAATTTAAAAT
This sequence comes from Mesocricetus auratus, assembly GCF_017639785.1. NCBI lineage: Eukaryota > Metazoa > Chordata > Mammalia > Rodentia > Cricetidae > Mesocricetus > Mesocricetus auratus. The sequence goes on from NW_024429201.1 coordinate 33,104,059, forward strand.
TTAAATGTTAACAAAAAATATCTTCCCATAAATATACATTTTTCTCTTACTGGGGATTTCTTAGAAAATATTTCCATTTTATAAGCATACCTTCTACCAATGTTCCCTCGTGATTATTTTAAAAAATCTGCCTTGAAATAATAGATAATTTGAGACAGTGTTGGTGCAACAGTTCCTTGAGACACGAAAAATTAGTTATACTACCATACAAATTGTTTTTTACTGAGGATATTTTTTGTCAGTTAGTAGATGTGTTGATGCTTCCACGAATTAATTTTCCCTACAGCTCTATTTATATTATATATGAATTTTGATGTATTAAAGAGGTTTTACCTAGGGTTTATTTTTGCCCATCACAAGAAATTTTGGGATGATTTTATTATGAAATTAAATATATTAAAATCTGGTTGAGCTTGAACTTTGTGGGGAATGAGGTTAGTCTCTATGTTCTGCAGGCTCAGCCACTACCTGGGCTTGGAAGGTAAAGTCAGCTCCATAAGAAAACACTTGGAGAGGAAGACTGTCTTTCTGTTATGAGAAAACAGCACATCTCTCGTCCTTCACAGTCATGGCTACATTTGAAGGAAAGTCCCTCAGTCTGAAGGAATTCTGCTCTCTGTGGACACAGGCCAAGCAGGCAGGACCAGCATAAAAGAAAGTCAGTAATTCTGACTTCATGTTTGTTTTTCTTTTCCTTTCTTTCTTTTCTTTTTTTTAAATTTAGATTATATGTTTATCTGTGTAGATCTGCAGAAATTGATATTTAAGTGTTAATTGAAGAGATACTTGTTGATGACAACAGAGCTGTTCCTTTCTAGTTTGGAGAAGTGCTAGGGAAATCACTTTCCCTGTGCATATGGATTTAGATAGAAATGGGGAAGAAGAAAGCCAAAGCAGATGAATCTGGGCTTTACTCTGTCTATTGCTGTTTCTGAAGTTATCTACAGGAATTATACTTTCTTTTAACAACAGTGTCTGTTGAGGACATTTATCTGTTAGAAGTACTAATATGGAGAACTATATGCCATCACCTCCCTAATTGTCTTATAACAGATAATTTTAATTTTCAAAAATACCCCTCTGGAATCATGTACTATTATTTTCATATTCATTTTGCAGATACCTAAAAAGGAACACTGAATATTTCAATACCTTGTCCAGAGTCTTCCACATGGACAGCAACTGAGGAGTACTACAATTCTGAATAGTTCTGCTCTAGTATCAATACCCCCTCTGCACTCATGAAACGCTCAGCCTGTCCAATAAGGAACTGTGGGTTTGAGAGGCAGGATGCTTCACAGAAGCATGTTACCCATCTGAGGCCACCAGAATAAATACCTGGCATTCTTTCCGGCCCAAAATGAAGCTAGGATTGATTACAGAAAAAGCTTATTGAATGAACCAACAACAGATCAGAATCCATCAACATTAACCAACTTGAGGTTAAATTATTCCCAGTTGTTCTGTATTTTGTTAACAATATATAACATCTAATCAGTGATTAGCAGTGACCTTGAATTACATATTATTTGAATGAACCAACATTGGTAGAACAAAATTTTACTGTCATTTTTAGCTCAATCTGCTTGTGGATGTTTTAAAGAATCTCTGTTGATACCACTTGAGTTTTAAGGTAGCTAATTTTTAATTTTTAAGTAACCACTTGGTTGCTTCAAATCCATCAAGATTTCCCAGTTCTCAGTATTGGAAGAAGAAATGGCTACATGGTAGTCTTTGCTTCTTATGCGTTAGGCAGTCAGCTTCTGTCCCCTTTCCCCCTGGATTATAAAGTAATAAAAGGGGAAGGGCTAACACTAGAAAAGTTTTCTTCAAGTTCTTTCAAAATTCATTCTACAAATACTCTCCACGGCTACTACACAATATTGATGGCAAAGATCCCATAATCTGCCTGGGCAGGCTTATATATGATGTGCATAAGGAAAACATGGTGTTTTGGTATCTATCTATATGAAGGAATCTTTCTAACATCAAAACATACATACACACACAAGCCATATTTGAGAAATAAAACATCATGATCTAAAACAATTTAACACCCTTTGATGTCTAATTATTGCCTTTCTGGGTAAAGATCCTAATCTCTCAATAGAGATAGTACTTCAGGAAAATTAAAGGCCAGGTTTCATTACCTGAGACCTGCCTGCCACTGTTTGCTTTCCTCCCTTCTCTTTTATCTTAGTCATACAACTACATATATGCACACATATGTACACAAAGTCACCTGTAGAGGCCACATCTATAAATCACAGCTTTCTGTCAAACACTGAAGACGTGATAATAGGTGAATGAATACTTTTGCCTATTCTGACACATATGATTTTTTTTTCCACTTGCCTCCTTACCACCCAAAGTGACCAAACCCAATGACAACTAAATTGACTGGCTGGCCTTTTGAAATAAATCACTACTTGTATACTAAAACTGCCTGGTTAGGAGACGATTGTAAGGCTACCCTTGAACAATTCGAGACTTTTCTTTCTTTGCACAATCCTGCCCAGTTCGTTCTCATACATTCATTCCTGACAGAAAACATAAGTGAAGGGACAAGTGTGTGAGTGAGCAAGCAGGGAATTCTGAAATTCCTCTTAACACATTTAATGCTCACCTTCCCACTGCTGCAATGGGCACAGGGTCAAGACTCACGAAGCCTGTGCTGTCCAGTTTGTGCAGGGAGAACTTAAACTTAACGTGAAGTATGAGATTCTGCACTTGCTTTCAGACACATAACAAGGGTGTAAGGGGCACAAGAGTTAGGAGCTACACAGAGATTAGAGACAGGCGACCCTGTGTTGCCACACATGGTTTCTATAAAGAAAGTGGCAGCTGGTAGGTTTGCCATGCTCCAGTGAATGATGTTCCCCATGCACAAACATGTGGGCAACACTAACTGACTTGGTGGTTTTTTTTTTTATGAAAACATAGGCAACATGATGTAGGGATAGGAAGGGCTGAGGGAAAATGAGGGGTAGACATCGTCACATTTCATTGTAAAAATGTACAAAGTTCTCAAAAACTTAAAAAAAGAAATGTCAACATTGGAAAAGAAAGGAAAATACCTTAATGCTGATAATTTGTGAGCAGAGGTATCAGAAACATTGCTGTGTGGAAATTTCCTTTTTAAAAACCAGTTAATTTCAAAGATGCTTGTAGCAATCATCTTTGACCTGTTTTTAGTGACTCAATTTGTTTATCCCATTCAAAGTTTTAAGATACTTCTATGTAAATCTCTGATGATAAATGTTGTATTGCCATTTTTGATTAAGCATGGAATATTAAAGAATATCAGCTCAAGTCTAGTCCCCCATTGACATTCAAGGGCTTTTTACTATAAGATCAAGGTTAATGAAAGTTACCTCTGCAATTCCTCAGGCACTTGTGGTCGAGCAGTTCATTTAATTTCTATTCAGTTGGCATCCCCAAGTGGAGTGCCTGTTCTGCTGGAGAAGTAGAAGACACACTCTGGGTGAACTAGAAGCTGAGACACATAGCAGGTCATGTAAAATTGGAATTAATTTCTATTTGTCATTTTCCTAATTAACATTATACTACCAGAATGGAATATTATTTAAATCTTTTTCACCCTATTGGAAAATTTGCTCTGCCCCCATAAAGCATGGTAATTCCAGGTGAATGCAAACTTATGGGTCATATGTTGGCACCAAATAAGAACAACATAAGACTTATTTTTCAACGTTTCCAGATTTTTAAGTTTAAAATCAGAAGGCTAAGCCATGCATGCCCGGATTTATTTCATTTAAAAATCATATTACAACTTACTTGCTATTTATCCTTAATCAGTAAGCTTAGTCATAAATGAGAATTTTCCTCCCTCTAAGATAATGACCTTCACAAAAAATGGAGGGACCATTAATTTTATTTTATATGGTGACATAAAAAATCATTGTACAGTGATTCTTCTTGGCTCTTTAAAAGAAAAGATGCCACAGAGATAATACCTACAATGCAATTATAAAAACACACCAAGACTTTTGTACACAATTAATCAGACCTATAACTGGCTGAAAACATTAGGCACTATGTTTGCAAAGATCTGAAGCCTTCTGTTCAAGTCAGAGGCCTTGGTGTTTCGCTTTTATTACAGGCTTTGGCTGTAACCTGGAAGGCCCTGACAGCTCCCCACCCCAAGGTCCCTTGCCCCGTCCTCTAGCCGTCTGTGTACATCTCTCTCCTCTTCTGCTCTTCCTATGTTTCTCAGTCCTCAAGCACATTAGATCTTGTCTGGGGACTGCATAGATGCCATTTTCCTGCACATCCTGTATCTCTGTGGCTCCTACCATGAGTGTCTTTGCATAAATGTCATTGTCACAATTGTCTTTTCCTAGTTACTTGTAACAGAGTACCACACAATTCTCTGACCACCCCACTGCTTTGTTTTTCTTTCCACCACTTCTCTACAATTACTTTTAAGAACTGTAGTCTTCTATCTACTAACACTAACTGTAAGACCAGTGAGGGCTAGTTTTGCTTGATGCTATTTCTTTAGCCTCCAAATAAACACTCCAGTCATCTTAATGGGCCCTCAAAGTGTATCTATTGAATTAATAGATGGATGGATGAATGAATGAATGCATGAATGAATGGCTTCTCTGTTAACTCTTTCTTGTAAAACTGTACTTTTTGGAGAAGCACAGTTAATAAGAACCTGTGTTCTTTTTTAAATACATCTTTTTTATTAATTTTTGTTTAAATTAAAAACAATCATTTTACATACCAATCCCAGCTCCCTCTCCCTCCCATATACCCTCCCATTCCCCCCACCAGTCCCTCATCCCACCCCCTATCCACTCCTCAGGGAGGGTGAGGTCTTTCATGTGGGATCATCAGAGTCTGTCACATCATTTGGGGTAGGGCCTAGGCATATCTAGGCTGAGAGAGTAATGAAAACAGCTTAATATTGGCACAAAAACAGATAGGTAGACTGGTAGAATTGAATTGAACATGCTGATATTAATCCACACACCTATGAATACCTGATTTTTGACAAAGAAGCAAAAATTATACAGTGGGGGAAAAAGTATCTTCAACAAATGATGCTGGCATACCTGGATGCTGACCTGTAGAAGATTACAGATAGATTCATATCTATCGCCATGCATAAAAGTTAAGTCCAAATGGATCAAAGACTTCAACATAAATCCAGCCACACTGAACCTCTTAGAAGAGAAAGTGGAAAGTACCCTTGAACACACTGGTATAGGAAACCACTTCCTGAGCGTAACACCAGAACCTGTGTTGTTAAGTGCATGATTCAACTTGATACTGAAATTATAATTCCATGGTTTATGTCATGATAATTAAATTCAGGTTCTTCTCTGAAACGCCATTATTGAACTACCAGTCTTTTTGAAGTATTTAAAAATGCAAACCTTTGCCTACCATACAGCTGCTATATTCTGAGTAGGTACTCAACTATTCAAGCATTAATCCTCTAACTCCTAAGGTATGGAAACTCATTTCAGTTTTACACTTGTTAGTGTATGTGCTTTTGCACACCTGCAACTGAGCATATGCAGGCCCTGGGCTGAGGTGACCACTTCACTTTCTGCAGTGTGGTTTGGGGGAGATCAAAGAGGTAGTTGGGAATGGCAACAAGTGTCCTTACCCACTAAGCCATATTGCCATGGGAGAAAACTTGCAGTTTCAATTTTTTTCATTTTCTAAGACAGAAAAGACTGATTCCAGGTACTTCTTGATTGGAAAAGGGCAAATCCACACTGGATTTAGAAATGTCACCTTTTTAGTCTGAATAAGAACTGCTTAGCTATTTTATGTCTTCAGATGGAGCACCCTCCCACCTTCACCCCAGTAGAGAGATACGCTTATTGCCTGAGGCAGCAAGGTCTGGGTGCCCACCCATTTTGGCCAATGTCACTGCTGCTCCTGATGTAACCCACTTCTGTCGTGCTGCCAGCCAGTGCTAGCCCTGCCACCTACAAAACCCAATCCTTTCATTTCCTAAAACCTCTCCCAGCCTCTCCAGATCTCTGTCACTCTTCTGAACGGCTCATTTTAGAGCCCTCTAATGCTTGAGAGATCTTATGCTTATTGCCACTCCCAAAAGGCTGAGACTTTGCAAGTTGAAGCATTGAGTAAGAATTTTCTTGTGGATTACTGGAAATTTGACAAGTTTCTGAGGAAAGAAAGGAGAAAGGAGTTGGCAGTTTCCATGGAATGTGTGAATGGGAAATTTGTATATAATTAAGACTGGGACAAATTATTCCACTAATTATCTCATCAAATTGAATTCAGTCAGGATGCTATAATATAGTGATACTACATAGATTAAAATGTTCTTTCCTCTACAATGTGTTTCATCTTTCAAAGCACAATAAACATCCTACAACGAAAGTTATATGTCAACTTGTTTAGGTTATATGGCCTATATTTACCCGATGTTTCCTGTGGTCAAAGTGATTAAATCAAGGACAGCAATGATTCAGGACAGCAATAGTGAAACCATCTCAGGGGAAAGGAGCTGAGTAGCTGTCCTGCCCACTGTGTACTTCACTCCCAGGTAACTAGAAAGTTCCTTCATTGGGTTATACTCTTCTTTTTTTCCTTTTTTTCTTTGTTTTTCTTTCCAGCTCCCTCTCCCTCCACTTCTCCCCACCACCTCCACCCAATCTCCACTCCATTCCCCACGCGGCCCTCCATGGGGATATCCAGAGTCTGTCATTTCGTTCAAGACAGGGCGCACTCTTCTTTCACTAATGGGTTTTAGCATATGTTTTCAAGTTAGGGACCCAAGCTACACCCTCTTGTATTGCTTCTGCAGTACTTCAGATTTCAGCATGCAGAATGGAAAAGGCTGACCCTGCCCATTCCTGAGCCTGGCATTTGCAACTTCCCTTCCTGTTGGGACCTAAACTCTTCTCAAGACCTCCTTACTGTCTAAGCAAGAAGAGCCCTGACAGCTTCCTGCTGTGGAAAGCATATTTTCCTTATTGACCTTCTCTGGGGTTTCTGCAAGGCAGTTTCTTGTGGATACTCAAATACTCAGCTGACCTTCAAATTCATAGCATGACATCTGTGAACTCTTGCAATATAACTTAATGTTTATTCAAAGTTAACTATTTATAAAGAATGTCTTCCATACGATATCATCATTTACAAATAATTTTAAAATTAGTATACAAAGTAATGGGTTTCATTATGATACTTTCAATATGTGCATTCTTTACATCATTTCCTTTTATTCATATAAAAATGGGGAAATAGAGAACTATACTATCCTGCAGAAGACACCTGAACAATAAGGAATCAAGCATCATCTAGCGGGAGAATAGACCAGAACATGGATGAATCTTCATCTTGGATCAGAAAAATTCTATGAGTTTGTGGGTAATAAGAAAGTTTTAAAGTCACATTTTTTAAAGAAAACTGACTACAAACTAGGTATTTCCAGTCTGATTAGATGTTTTGGATATTTAAGTAAACATCAAAAAATTAGTAGGACTATGTTTCTTAGTAAGCAGAATTAATTTGGATTTTAATCTAGGTTTGACAATAATGAATACCAGACTAAAGCACACAGTGAGATTTGAAGATGAGTTATCTAACCTTATTGCTGGATGTGGTATTTGTCATTATTATTACATTCACAAGGGTGTTAAATATTTTGCCTTGTTAGATTGTATTTCTTGTAACAGTCTTCATACAACAGAAACTAAATTTTTGTGTGCTGAAGTCAACAGTCCCAAGCCAATGTACAACTTCTAAATTAATGGCATTACTCTCTGGTTTAAGAGAAAAAAAGAAAAAGAAAATATTTTCCTAGTTTTAAAATGACAAAGACTGGTGCCATACATAAAGCTTTATATGGAAGCATCTCCAGTGTTATATATGAGTAGAAGGCATAGATCTGTGGATATAACTTTATCAACCTTTTGTCTTTTCTCTTCTCCACTGTGTCTGCCTACTCTTAAGTTTGAGCATGGACATGATTCAATTATTTCATGTCAAATTGTTGTAACTGTGATAATAGTTAAATACTTGGCAAATTATTGAATAAAATATTTGAGGCATTAAACAAATAGGATGCATTAGACCTGTTATTCACCTGTGTACACTATACTCAACTTACCCGACCTGTTTCTCCATCAGAATAACTGTGCTCCTTTTCCAATTCCAATTGTATTAATCTTATACACAATAATCTGTTTTATCAAAAAAAAACCCTTGGAGCTGAAATTCACTGTTGGTATTTTTTATTTCCTCGTTTGCAAAAGTTTCATTAAAAAATAAAATTGCTTTTGTCTTATTTTCCATAAAAATGATATTTATAACGGGTCACATCATTTATCTTTGTTTTCATTAATCACAGTTTAACTGTGTAAAATGCAGATGCCTCTCAGTTCACTCTGAATATGTGAGGGGGATAAATCTTGTCAGAGGAACCTACAGACTGCTTCGTTTGAAGACTACTCATTCCTTATGAACTAAAACAAATATTTTAGTCCTTACCGCATTCCTAAAACCAACATTTAGAAATTAATTGTTCCCACTTTAGGTAGGCTTGTGAAAGTCCACAAAATATTTTTCCATCATTTTTGCTATAGAATATGAAGAAAACCTTCTTCTGCTTTCCAGTGAAGGCAAATTTCTCCTGGATTCCCATACAGCTCAGAAGTAATTCAAAGTATTTTTATAAAATAACATTATGCAATTTCCACTAGACTTATAGTCACAGAATCATTATCGTTACTATGGAGTTTCTTTAACAATCTAGTCTGTTTCCCAAATGGACATGAATATTTGTGTATACAATGTATTGTTAGTGATTTCTGTATTCTTCTGATTTAGTTCTGACAGGAGAGAAAAAATAGAATTAAAGTTCAAGACAAAAAAAAAACCTTAGTAGTATAGGAAAAACCAGATAAATTATGCATGAGAAGAAAGGAGCAATATTTTATAAGCCATACAAATCACAAGCCTGATAGACACTCTCTTGCTTAGAAATTCCCTTGTAGCCTGTAGAATCATAACCAAACTACTAGCAAAACCATCACGTGTTGGCCTAGGTGCACACTTTTGATTTCCACATCTTTCTCAAGCATGCTAGGTTACACCCAGTCTGGCCACCTTTCATCACAGACGAAGGCCTTCTATTTTCCTACCTTGGTGTTTTTTTTCTCTTGCCTTTCTCCTATCTAGCATGAATCACTTCTATCAGATTATTCCTGTCCATTTTTCACTGCTGTCCCCAAAGAATCCTTCCTTTTCAAGTGGCGTTAATCATGTTCTTCTTTATGGTCTTCCTTAATCCCAGTCAAGGAAATCTCACTAATACATTTTAACAAAAAGTTTACAGCTTCCTCATCTAATCACCATTTCCTACCTTTTAGGATGGCTGAGATTCTTATGTTTTTCCTAATATGGTAGAAATTTAAAGATAAAGAGATGCTTTCCTTTTTAACTTTTGATAATCTTTTCATAGTCTTTAATTCTTTACTGGCTTGGAAGAGATCAAGAACTATTTGGTGCATTAAACAGAACTGAATTAACCTTAACTCCACAAGGAATCTAATAAGCAAGGTTAATGTTTTACTGTATTTATTTAATAGATGTCTATCTTCTTCTGATAGGGGATGTCCTTCTGTATGCTGTGAATATATGTTTCTCTTATTGGTTGATGAATAAAACTGTTTCAGCTAATGGACAGGCAGGATTAAGCCAGGCAGGAAATCCAACAGGGATAGAGAAAGGTAGTAGGCAGAGTCAGGGAGGTGCCATGTAGCTGCCGAGGAAGCAAGATACCTGGAGATCACTGGTAAGCCCACACCACGAGGAGATACACAGATTAATAGAAATGGGTTAGCAATTAAGAGAGTGCTAACCAATAAGAAGCCTGAGTCATCAGCCAAACAGTTTATAGTTAATATAAGGCTCTGTGTGTTTTAACTTGGGACTTAATGGCCGCAGGACCAGGTGGGACAGAAACTTTCATCTGCATTCTTCTTTCTTTGAAGTGTACGTGAGGAATACAAAACTACTAGGAAAAATTCAGAAGTTTTAAACACTAGCCATGAACATATTTCAAATAATTGTGATCAAATGTTGAAGGCATCAGACAGATGAAGCCGGAGCCAGCATCATGTGCTCATGAGAATATACACTCAAAACGATTGTGAAAATGTGCCAAGTGGATGGTTTCACAAGCTAGTTACATTACTGTCTTCTGCAAGTCCCACAACTTCATGTTCCACCGTGACTGAACTTGAGGCTCTTGTCAAATGCAGCTCTCTGATGTGAAGAGACAAAGTTGTATAACTTCTTTAATAACTACCTCTTACCTCTCAGTGAGCTGTGTTCTTCCACCGGGACAAATGCCTTCTAATATTTTATATATTCCTGGTCAGTGACTTAAAAAAATAAAAAGCCTATCCAATTGCAGCCTGCCATTCAAAAGGAATATTTCTGCAAAGAAAAAGATGTGAAAATGTAGGCATTCAAGTGAAAATTCAATCCTTCACAGTACAGAGCCTCTGTGAAGTCTTTTAAATGGCCCTTTTTATCATGGTGCCATGTCTGTACCTCTCTGAATAGTGAGACCTGTAAGAAAAATATATGTATGTATACAAGTGGTTGAGTAATGTATTGCTCATATGCACTTTGTTCTTTTTGACAAACTGACCTTATCAAAGGAAAGAAAGCTATACATTGTGACAAGCTGAACCTTACTAGAAAGTCTGAATTGGGAGAGTGAGTCTTGTTATCTGGATTAAAATGTGATCAGAACAAAAAATTAAAAATAAAATAGTAATAATCATTTAACCTCTGGAGAAGTGGAGATACTTGGAAATTGAGTTCTGTCTGAGTTAAAACCCAAGCAAGTTCTTATTGTGTATAGATTTAGCCACCAGAATAGCTGCCTTAAAAAACACTGATTGTGACAAATACTTAGCCCTTTAAATACACATCTTTTCTTTAATGTTTAAATAAACAGTTTTAAACTTTTGATTTTCTAATTTTATAATGACCTATTATAAGAGGATGGTGGCCAAATATCCATCACTTTGTCAGATCCAAGTGCTGTCCTGATTCAGTTCCATTTGCTATATTTAAATGCAAAATTAAATTATTTCATTAATATTGTTCAATGATTAGAAGGCATGGGTAGCTGTTTAATAAATAAACCCCTCAGAACTTGTGTTTTATAAAGGACACTTGCCTAAACAATTTAGTGTTTCAAACACTAGCTATTCTAAGCTATAAGATGGGAATTTGTTGCTTTAAAAGTAGACACAAAGACCAAACTTAACAATTTCTAAGTCTTTGGTCATAAGCAACTTCTTTTCAAATGAGGTCATAAAGATTAGCATAATCATCTGGAATGGGTGAATCCAAGGTCGGGAAATACTACCTTCCATATACAGCACACAAGCACATCAAACTAGTGGTATTTTCATTTTCAAGAAAAGAGTGTACATATTTCTTTTGTCCAGTTACTACTCGTATGGATTCGCCATATCTAAATGTATTTGCTCAGTTAATTGCTCTGCTGTTCAACAATGATGGTCAATGGTCCAGGTAGCCTTCTTGTGCTCCCACGTGTGCTCAGATTGTCTTCTCTGCAGAAAACGATCCCAACAAGCTCTATACTAATTATCTTTTTCTTTTGAAGTAAAGGCATCAAATCACTTATATTTTAAAAACAGCTTGTGAAAGCACATGTGGAATAAATGTCTCTGCAATCCTTTGGAGAAAGCTGGAAGATGATTTCCTCTACACCATTCTTGCTGGTAACCAACTTCAATACTAAAAAAATAATGGCTGATCAAAACTGTTCATCATTATCTGTAATTAGTGTGTTAGTTTGTAATAGTTGTCTTCATTAATACAGAGGATGGTATGTCCTTCCACATTCATTATACATGCAAGCCCTCCATGCTGGTGAGGAGATAACTAGACAAATCAAACAAAGAACCCCAGTGTAAGGACATACAGGAGTCAGGTAAACTGGACTAATTAGCATTGTAATTAGCTCAAGTGGTTACTGAAGCAAAGCAAAGCAACACAGGAAACACTTGAACAAGAAGCCTGGCGGTGCTCCACCCCTAGGCCTAGTCTCTAACTCGGGGAAGACTGGTCTGGTCTTACTGTCTTCAGAATGCCCTAGCCCCTCAACCTCTTGGTAACAAGTTCATGCCTAGGAGTTAAAAGATGCAGATGGTTTGCATGTCTGCTGTTGTGACATTAGGCTTTTAGCAGAATGAAGCCTCCTATGTAAGCATGGGAAGAGGAAGAGAAAGGCAGACATGGGCTTCCTTTAACACCACTGTATTTGCTTAGTTTGTGTAAATGTTAAATGTTAATTCACATACTTCTATTCACAGGCTTCCATCAACACCATTTATAAAACACAAGTCCCTGGGTAGAGCACACATGCCTAAAGGGGTTTCTTTAGAATTTTATATGTAATCGTTAAGGCTTCTTGCTATTTGATATAGAATTCTGTCTAATTTTAACCAGTTCCAGAAAAGAAATAGTTACAAAGCTTCATCCAGAAAAAAACAACAGTGAAAAATCTAAGGGAAAAATAACCATTGTGGAGAAAAATGAGTAAGTGAAAAAAGAGCTTGATCGACTATAAAAAAATTCAGTTTTAGAATATTATCAATTAAATGATAACTAATTCCTTAATACAAATTCCTTTTTCATTAGAAACAGTTTTTACTCTTTATTTTATTTGGTTTTTATGGTTACCCTGAAAATTAGGAAGATGTTTCCATTCCAATTTCACAGAAAAACAATGACATCAGTGGTGCTGAGTGAGGGAGTACAAAATCCACAAAGCCCAGTCCTCAGACTTCCAGGTCAGCCAAAGTCTATTGGTCCCTGTTGGCCGTGCATGGTACTCACATTTTTTTCCTGGGCAGAGAGACAGACAGAAGCTTTGCTGTTTCGTCAGCCTTGATCTACTCTAATCCCAGTTGTTAATTTTAAATGTAAACTGTGTTGTTCAGTTAAACCGTGCTTTGTTCAAGTTGTTTGCTGTCTTTGAACTCCAATGAGCATATCGTGCATCAGTCATTATTGAAATAAAACTGCATCCACAAAGGAAAAACATTCCAATTAAAATCTCTATAGACATTGTGGAAACTGTAAATACAGTCTATACAAATCTTACACAAATTATTACAGCAGCACTTAAAATCGGTATTGACTCCTAGAATAATTGCATTGTTCTTGTGATGAGAACAGGATGGGGACTCTAAGGCATTCCAATGCTATTTCTAATGCTTGTGTGTATTTATCTTTAGAAAAATTAAATTCAAAATGAGAATTGCTAGAACTTAAAAGGCACATCCATGTAATTAGGAATCACAAAAACAAGTGACACTATTGCACTGTTATTTTTCAGAACTGACAGTGAAAACTTGGTAGTCACAAAATGGTATTTGAAGTCCCTTAAAGACTAATCAGATGCAAAGGGAATGGCTTTATTACTAGCAGAAACTTAGATTCATATCCTCTGTTATATATAAACAGTTTTAAACAAATATACAACCAACATATTCTTGGTGACTGTCAGAGAATTAAGTATAAAGCAGCTTGCAAAAACATAAAGGGCATGATAAGCAAACCGCAAGGAGTTATTTGGAGCAACTACTGGGAATAAGAAGACTGGTAGAAAGAGAACACAGATCCTATCCCTCTGTTTTCTCATTGACTCTATGGAAAGGGTGCCTGGGGTCTTTCTTAGCAACTTCTTAGATGTTGCTATGAACTATCTGGGCTGAAGTGGTGGATGAGGGTGCGATTGATGGCACAGACCCTATTTCCCTGTCCCCTATCTTTAGATATAAGTGGTGGAGAGAAACCCAAGCCAATTTCTCTAAAATCAGGAACAAGACAAGGCTGTCCCCTCTCCCCATACTTCTTCAATATTGTCCTTGAAGTTCTAGCTAGAGTGATAAGAAAACAAAAGGAGATCAAGGGGATACAAATTGGAGAGGAAGAAGTCAAACTTTCATTATATTCAGATAATATGATAGTTTACATAAGTGACCCAAAAACTCTACCAGGGAACTCTTACAGCTGATAAACACCTTCAGCAAAGTGGCAGGATACAAGGTAAGCTCAAGAAAATCAGTAGCCCTACTATATACACGTGACAAAAGGGCTGAGAAAAAAATCAGAAAAACACCACCCTTTACAATTGTCACAAACAACATAAAATACAAGTGAAAGAACTGTATCAAAAGAAATCTGAGTCTTTAAAGAAAGAAATTAAAGAAGACACCAGAAAATGGAAAGATCTCCCATGCTCTTGGATAGGTAGGATCAATGTAGTAAAAATGGAAATCCTGCCAAAAGCAATCTACAGAATCTCAGTGCAATCTCCATCAAAATCCCAGCACAATTCTTCACAGACCTTGAAAGAACAATTATCAACTTTATATGGAAAAATAAAAGACCCAGGATAGCCAAGAAAATCCTGTTCAACAAAGCAACGTCTGGAGGCATCACCATCCCTGTCTTCAAGCTCTATTATAGAGCTATAGTCCTGAAAACAGCTTGGCATTGGCACAAAAATACACAGGTAGACCAATGGAATCGAATTGAATACCCTGATATTAATCCACAAACCTATGAACACATGATTATCGACAAAGAAGCTAAAATTATACAATGGAAAAAAGAAAGCATCTTCAACAAATGGTGCTGGCATAACTGGGTATTGGCATGTAGAAGACTGCAGATAGTTCCATGTCTATCACCATGCACAAAACTCAAGTCCAAATGGATCAAAGACATCAACATAAATCCAGCCACACAGAATCTGTTAGAAGAAAGTGGAAGGTACCCTTCAACAAATTGGTACAGGAGACCACTTCCTGAACGTAACACCAGTAGCACAAACACTGAGATTGACAATTAATAAACAGGACCTCCTGAAACTGAGAAGCTTCTGTAAGGCAAAGGACACAGTCAGTAAGACAAAAAAGCAACCCACAGATTGGGAAAAGATATTCACTAACCCCACATCTGACAGAGGGCTAATCTCCAAAATTTACAAAGAACTCAAGAAGCAAATCTTCAAAACACCAAAGGATCTAATTAAAAAGTGGGGGATTGAACTATATAGAGAATTCTCATTAGAGGAGTCTAAAATGATTGAGAGACACTGAAAAAATGCTCAACATCCTTAGCCATCAGGGAAATGCAAATCAAAGCAATTCTGAGATACCATCTTACTCCTATCAGAATGGCTAAAATCAAAAACACCAATGACAGTTTATGCTGGAAAGGATGTGGAGAAAGGAGAACACTCGTCCATTGCTGGTGGGAGTGCTGACGTGTACAGCCACTTTGGAAATCAGTATGGAGATTCCTAAGGAAAATGGGAATCGTTCTACCACAAGACCCAGCAATTCCACTCCAAGGCATATACCCCAAAGAAGCCCATTCATATAACAAGGATGTCTGTTCCACTATGTTCATAGCAGCATTATTTTTAATAGCTAGATCCTGGAAACAATCTAGATGCCCCACAACTAAAGAGTGGATAGAGAAAATGTGGTACATTTATACAATGGAGTAGAAAAAAAAACAATGGAATCTTGAAATTTGCGAGCAAATGGATTGCACTAGAAGAAACCATCCCTAGTGAGGTAACCCAGTCATAAAAAGACAAACATGGTATGTACTCACTCATATATGGATTTTAGACATGGATTAGTGGAATGTCAGCCTGCAATTCCAGTGCCAGTGTGTCTGGGAAACAGGGAGGTTCACAAGAGAGATGCATGATACTCCAGAGAAGTGGAATGAAGCAAGATTTCCTGAGCAGAGTGGAAACATGGGGGGAGGGGAGAGGGACCAGGAAAAAGAGAGGGGGAGAGGAGGAGGGGGAGAAGAAGACATGGGGGAGTAGGAAGGTTGAGTTGGGGTAAGAATAGAGGAGAGCACTATGAGAGATACCATAATAGATGGAGTCATCATGTGTTTGAGGAGAGAGCTAACACTAGTGAGATTTCCAGAGAGCTACAAGGATAATACCAACTGGCAAACTAAGCAATGGCAGAGAGACTACTTTAATAGCTCCTCCCTGGTGATAAGATTGATGACTACCTTATATGACATCCTAGAACCTTCATCCAGTGACTGATGGAAGCAGAGGCAGATACTCACAGCTAAACACTGAACTGAACCCAGTGACAGAGATGGAGGAGTGATAAGCAAAGGCATCAAGACCAGCTGACTGGGCAAGGGGAAGCTCTTGAACCCCACACTAATGGCTGAGAGGCCCACTGGGGACTGATCCAGACTCCCTGAATGTAGTGTCAGTGAGGAGGCCTCAGCAATCTCTGGGTCCTTGGGTAGTAGATCAGTGTTTACCATGGAGTAGGCATGAACTTTGGGAGTCCATTACACATGGAGGGATGCTCTCTCAGCCTAGATACATGGGGAAGGGTCTAGATCCTGCCCTGGATGAAATGACAGACTCCAGAGATCCCCCATGGAGAGCCTCATTGGGGATATCTGCCTAGATGTACAAAGCCTTTAAATGTCAGTTTAGAACTCAATCCCATGAAACTTTCCCCTGCAAGCATCTCCACCAATGACATAGCCGCCTGCTTTCTTAATGCATTGGTACAGACATTCTTCTTTAGATGGTTGGGTATCTCACTTGATACGGCACATTTCCTTGGTTCGTATTGTGTTCTCCCCACTTCTCCGAGGCTGACTGAACTCTTCCCTCTTTTGTAAAATATTCATTAGCTCTTCTGTTGGAATCCTAAGACCTACAGTATTCACTCCATCACATCCTGTATGTTACTCAGATACAATTCTGCATTATGATTTTTCTCTAATTGGACAGGAAGACACTGGTGGGCAGGACTTTGATCTTACTCTTTCATTCTCTCATCTTTTACACATAGTTCAGTGACTTTCATCAAATTTGCATTCATAAAATACTTATTGAGGGAATAAATTAACATGAACTCTACAGAGTGTCATGTTTGAAAAATGATACTATAATTAGTTCTCTAGCATTCTATTATGTCTTGATAAAAGCTCCTGTAGATTGTGGCAGGTGGGCTTATGAGATACTGAATCCTTACTGAAACTGGCTCTGTTTTTTCACTTTGCCAGAGGTAAATCTGACAGACAACAAGGAACTCTCTCTCTCTCTCTCTCTCTCTCTCTCTCTCTCTCTCTCTCTCTCTCTCTCTCTCTCTCTCTCTGTGTGTGTGTGTGTGTATGTGTGTCAAAAGTAGACATAGGTGTCTTCCTTAATTACTGTCTACCCTTTTCATTAAGACAAGGTCTCTTGCTGAATATGGAGCTCACAATTGACTAGACTCACTGCTCAGTAAGCCCCAGGGATCCTTCTGTTTCTGACTCTCTAGGACTGGGATTACACTCTAATTTCTTTTGCATCTAGCTTTAACTATTTTACTATCTACTTCCATTTTTATGTGTTTGAGTGATTGCCTGCATATTATATATGTGTTCCACCTGTGTGTCTAGTGGCCATAGAAACCCGAAGAGGGAGTCACTATAATTCCCATGAATTTGAATCACAGATAGTTGTGAACCACCATGTGTGGGTGCTTGGAGCTGATCCTAGGTCCTCTGCAAGAAAGCCAAGTACTCTTAACCACTGAGCAATCTTTCTGGCTCCATAAGTCTGTTTTTTTTTCTCTTAAGATTACAAGGATAGCACTTGACCGACTTTGTGTTTTCCCAAGCCCCAACTCAATATTTTTACATGTTTATTTGATATGTGGTTTCACCATATAGTCCTGGCCATCCTGGAGTTCACTATGTAGACCAATGTGGCTAGGAACTCATGGAGGTCTACCTGCATTTGCCACCTCAGTGCTAGGATCAAAAATGCCTATGCTTCTGTGCCTGACCTCTCTCCCAGTTCATTCTCAAGAACAGGATCTACTTAATGAAGAAATACTTCTTGGTTCAGAGCCAGAACTTTGAAGTAAATCCAGAGGCTCCAGCACTCCAAGCTATTTGGCAGTTTTTGGAAATAGTAAGCTCTTTGGGTTCTTTTTCATCCTTCTTCAGGTCCCTAGCTGTTTGGGCTACTTACTGTTTGAGGAGACCATTTGCGTTCTCTTGGGGGGCTGGTACCCTTGCACATCAGGTACCCTACTATCATCAGATAAAAAGGTAACAAAAGATGAAGAGCTCTAGAACATGCTTGAAAAGTCAGTCCTCTCAGGCAGGCAGAACCTTCCTCATAGAAACTACTGTTTTTCTTATATGCCCGGAACACCTGGTGTGTATCTAATAAAAACACACATTATCTATGTACTCATCCAACCTTTAGAAAAATGTGATATGGAAGATGTTTTTACAATAAATCATGCTGTAGCCATTCTGAATAATTATACTATGTATACATGTGCCTACAATTTATAATGGAATGCTTTCACTATGTTAAAAATGTTTTGGAATGTCTAAAAGTAACTTAACTTCAGAGTATCTTTTACTCAGTGGATAACCCCCAGAACTTAGATGCACATCTCTCAATGACTCAGCTCTCCTTTTAATAGTTTAAAATGCAAAGCTTAGATTAACTCAGGAACACTCAAATGCTTACAGATAGAAGGGAGATAATGAATGCATGAAGTGGGCTTGGTGGAAATCTCTCTGAGAAGGACCAAGGATTTGATTACCAGACCAAAATAGAAACAATATGCCCTGTCTGAAGAGAAAAACTGTCATTCCCAGTTGAATTTAGCATGCAAGAAATAAGACAACATGCTAAAAACAAACAAACAAAAAACCTTAATATATTTTTTTGGTTTTACGAGACAGCATTTCTCTGTATTGTTTTGGAGGCTGTCGGTCCAGCCTGGCCTCGAACTCACAGAGATCCTCCTGCCTCTGCCTCCCGAGTGCTGGGATTAAAGGCGTGCGCCACCACCGCCTGGCCTTTAATATGTTTTTAATTCACTTTTTTTTAACTGTAAAGGACTAACATGTGGAGTTTGAGATCTTGTCCAGAAACTGTCAGTTTTTACTGACTGTGGATTGAACATTCCACATTTCGATATTTGAGCCATGTAACAGAATGTGATTCCCAGACTCTGGACCAATTCAGAAAATGTTAAGCAAGAAGCATTTTATAGAAGTTCAATGCTGTCCGGATCATCTTCAGCAATGATGTTGTGATTAGTAACAGAATGAAGTGTTATGGTTCCCATTCTAAGTCTGGAAAATGGACTAGATGTGTTGTCAGCCACTCTTAGCTCATTCTTAGCTCCTGAATGGGGCATCTCTGCCCAGGAGCATCCACCAAGTACCCTGGAAGGACTTTATGTAAATGTTAATAGATATGGAAGAGTGTAATAGAAATACAAATAAACAAAAAGGTCCCACTTTAAAGCCTTGGGATCTGAGTGAAGATGAGGCACACGCATGTGAACACAGCTGCTTGTGAAAACTGATGTGTAGGAATTCATGGTGAGCAGTGCTAATGCAGAGAAGGGCCAAGCTACATGAGGTCCACGATCCCAGACTTGGGAGTTGAGTGCCAGCCTTGCACTAGACCTTGAAGAAAGTCGGAGACCAGACAAGACAGAAAAACCAAGCTCTGGGAGGCCTGTTGAAGCTTGTTTTTGAGATAGGAAGAATAAAGAAAATGATAATCCAAGAACATCCAGGTAAACAAACAAGACAAATGACTGCAGATGTGATCAAGGGGACCTAGAGGGTCTTGCAGTTCAGAAGATGAAACAATCATACACAGTAGGGCAAAAATAAAATTTACCAAAAGCACCCATTTAAGCCTGTTGCAATATTGTGTTTGAGCTGGTTTGTCAGAATTGTCAAACTTATTTTAACCAAATATTGAGATACCCAGTGAAATGCCACAAGTATATCACTATAACAATTCAACAGAAGAAACATTTAGGAAAATCACAGACTCAATAATCAAACAACACAAGTAGAGAGTACAGAGTAAATTTTGATTACTGTTAGCAACCAGCAAGACATGGAGAAGAGATGTGTAAACAAGGTGAGAAGATACTGATCCACACTTATTTTGTCATGTGAAAACCTAGTAACCAAGGCAAGTGACATAGGCAAGTTGTCCAGATTTTATCAGTCTCAGTTTCTTTCATCTAAAGTATAATGGTTTGTATTTTATGTATTTGTTGTAAAGATCAGTAATAACAAAACATGAGAGAGAATAGGTAGGATTAAGTAGTAACTATTGTTACTAACATAATCATAATCAGTCCACTGGCAATTATAACTTTCACCAATGGATCAATTCCTCATTCAACCTGAATATTTTTATTAGGAATCTGAGACCTAGAATTGTAAAATCAGAGATATTTCCTAAATTTATTTACCCTTAAGTCTTAATTTAGACATTGACCAGTTGAGAGTCTTAACTGCCTATGTATCTCTCTATACATACATATAGATGATATAGATACAGATGTAGATATAGTACATAGCATATACACATATGTGTGTATATAAACAAATACATATATATTCATGTATAAACAAATGTTTACAATAATTTATACAAAGGGAAAATTGGAGAATTTCCCTCAGGATTCTTAGAGAAAATTAATCTGCTGATTTTTAAGCCTCACTGCTATTCAATCATTCCTTGTTGCATCTTGAGGTTGTGTTTTGTTTGAATACAGCAGATACTGCTGTGTGTAGCACGGTGGGTTCTCCACCTCAGCTTCACCGAAGAGCAGACAGAATAGGGTATCAACGCAGCCTTGCTGTGAAGCCTAAAAAAGGAATACAGCCCAGTGAAGCTGAAAGATGGAAGGGATCCACAACCGGAAGGCCTGCTTCTAAGTGCAGCTCTAACTCAAGTACAGGGCCCAAGGTCATTTATTAGGAGACTTCCGCACACCAAACACACTCCTACTCAAGAAAGGGAGGAAAGGCTATTCTTGATTTGTGTTTATGAAGCTGCAAATCATTCTTCCATAAAATATAGAAAGTCCTCCCGGGAGTACATAATGTGAATGTCAAAAGTCAATTAATTACATTAAAAGCTCCAGATAAAACACACACGCGCACACACACACATACACACACAAACATCACAAATCTGTATCCATGTTAAGAATTCTATCAACCATCTATCTGTTTTCTGTAGAAACTCACTGTAAGTTGGATAAAAATAAAGTGCTATAAAATATAACATTTACATAGAATTGTTTTCATCTGGATTTAATTCCGGCACCTAAAGTGAACTCAAAATCTCATCTATGGAAAAGCAAGATTAAATTATGAAGATTTTAATAGTTTATCAAAAAATCTCAGACATTTTTAGACATTGTTCAAAGTATCCATTTGCCCACTCTGAGAAAATAAGATTCTTTGTTAACTTTACTTCATTCAGAAAGAAACAAAAGGGAAATAGAAAAGTCCGTGTGCCAGCTTAGTACTTTTGAAATGTATACACTTTAGTTGTCAAAAGTGGTTGATTTTCATTTGCTTTTTCATACTTGTGAAATTCTTGCTTTTCAGTAATTCCGAGTATCAAATAGATCTTTTAAAGCGAGCTAAGTTGAGAAAGTTACTGCTTTAAAAATTATCAGCTATACGCATTCCCCATCACTACTTTGTCTTCCAGAAAGGTGCAAACATCTGCACTGATTACAATTACAAACAGTGTAAGAGATCATCGCTCCAATTATAGCCTCCTGTTCTAATCAAAATTCAGCTGTGTTCCCAGACAGCGAGTGACGGGTGTGATGCCCATATGCCTTAACTCTGCACTGGAACCTCCCCGAGTTCTGCCGCTTTGCCTCTAATCAATAAATATGTATAGTTGTTCTGAATTTGCCTTATCAGAAAGTAGTATTTGATGTGAACAAAATTTCAGAGCTCCCGAAACTAGTTTTCCTTTCCGTTTAATGAGCCCACTTGGAAG
Organism: Mesocricetus auratus; assembly: GCF_017639785.1. NCBI lineage: Eukaryota > Metazoa > Chordata > Mammalia > Rodentia > Cricetidae > Mesocricetus > Mesocricetus auratus. Next base: position 33,125,990 of record NW_024429201.1, read on the forward strand.
AAATGAAAAAAAAGCCAAAAAGCCAAAAAGCCAAAAAGCCAAAAGCCCACTATTATTGTACTCAACAAGGAAGTTTCTGACTTTCCAAGTTTTTTTAGTTATTATTTTAAGAATTTTGACTATTTTTAGTTTATATATTATTATTCTCTCCCAAACAGATAGAAAGCCTTTTAGATTTGAAGTAGGCTTACATTAAATTACTAGTTATTACATGGAAATAGATCTTACAATTTTAATTAATTTTAGCGTACAAAATAATGTACCTCATTTTGTGACATTTTCATTCACACATCACTCACCCCACCACACTCCCACATTCCTCCTCAACTTCTTGCTATTTCTCTGATGTTAGAAGCAAATTCCTTTTATATATGGAAATACGTATGTACCAACAATCAGGAAATATTTAAAATGAATGTAGTTTTAAATTATATTCAGTTATGTTGTATTATATATAGAAGAAAGTTATATTAAAATTAAGCTAAAATATCAACCACTTGGAATAGTAGAATATATAGATATAAACAGGAAACATTTCTTGAATGTAGATCAGATAGATGTAAATATAATCAGTTAGCATTTTGTAATTAAGATTGTTACATTGCCATTTGAGACATAGATAAAATGGGGAAAACAGTATCCTACAGGGCATAATTTTTCCTCTATAGTCATTTAAATGGTGAAAATTTAGACTTGGCATCTTTACACATATTTATACTAAAATTTGGTATAAAGTTTAAGAAACAAAAACAACTTAGTTTTTGAAAAGCACCCATACTTTAAAATATGCGTGCCTATGTCTAAGTTACATGTTGAAAATATAAATTTTCAAAAATTAGACAACTAAGACAAATGCATCAGACCAATGTTCCGGCCATGTTTTAAATTTCTGTTTATAATGGAACCACTAAAATAGAATGTTCAATTATATATGTATATATGTATATATATGTGTGTATACATATGTATACATATATAGTACATGTATCATATATATCACACATATATATTACATACATGTATCATATATATGCCAAAAGTGAGGAAACGGAGCAATAAAATTATTTCCTACTGCAATATTACTTGAAATATTTGAAAGCACTGTGTTGGTTTATTAAATTATTTTAAGTAAAGATTATTTTCTTAATTCAAAGCCTGCATCAGCATTTGAACTCCACTCCAGTTTGTATTTCTTACTGATTTCTAACCACAATAACATTTGTGTGGTTTTTATGCCACAAAACTTTCAAAATTCCTATGTCGTGAAAGAACAAAAACAAAATCCAAGGCTTTTCCCAATAGTGTCTTCTCTCTCCAGTGACATAAAAACACTAATTGCTGACTGAAATCATACAGAAGTTACAAAATCAGAAACCAACTTCTTCTCTCCTTAAAAGACATTTCGCTGAAACATAGAAGTAGTTGTCCACCTTGTCCAAGAAAGTCATATGCTTTGAAACAATAAAAATAATATCAAAATGTATGAATCAATGAGACAAAAAAGATTCATAAGTTTTTGAAATCAGGGTTATTGAAACTGGTGAGATATTTTATCCTAAAAGCAATCATCTTTTCCCAAGCCAAATAGACATCGTGTTTCTATTTTTATTGTCTGTCTGTCTGTCTGTCTGTCTGTCTGTCTGTCTGTCTGTCTGTCTATCTATCTATCTATCTATCTATCATCTGTCTATTATTTATTGAATAAAGGTGGATTTCTATCAATTGCCCCAGACACCATCTAAATCCAAACAAGAATTGCTGCTTGAGCTCAGCGCTCTGGGGGAGACTTAGCAGACGGCCACTAGATGGCATGAAAGCACTGTATTGGACCTGCTCAGACGACCTGCACAGGGCGACATTGAGGGGTTTATTCTTCTCAAGCTGGGCGCTCAGGGTTAGTCCTGTAAGATGCCTTTTCTTTGAGAAAGATCTTTGTGCATCGCATGACACTTTTCAGGACACAAAGGGAGTATTCTGCCCTCCCTCCAAGCGCACTCAGAAAATGTCGGATTAAATTTGGAATAGTAAAAATCATGTCAGTGTTTGCTGGGGTTTTCTGAGAACTTTACTCTCTTCTCTTTGGGGGATAGTGTGCTATTTGTTATGCAGTCTCCTTAATAGGTGGACAGAAAAGTCCCTTCAGCTCTGTGACTGCGTTTAAACAACTGCAGACAAAGTTTGCATACTCTCTCAGTCATCTTTCCTTCTCTTGATTTTTTTTTCATCAAAAATTCCCTTTGTTTTTCTTCATCTCATGTTGTGGGGCCCTCTCATTAAGGGCTGTAACGTGGAATGCTGGCTTTAGAGCTGTTACCACAAAGAAGACAATCCCCCTTTAACACCCTCCACCAGCCAAGCAAAGCATATGTCTTTGTTCTTGCTTCTCAAAAGCAATGTTTAAAGTTTTTGCTTGGTCACTAGGCATTTTCTAATCTGCACCTCAGCACCTGCAGATACACTTTTATATGTGGTGTATTTCCTTTTTCCCAAGATAATATAAAGCATCCCTTTCCCTGTACCTCCACAACAGGAACAATTACCATATCCCTTCAGACAGTATCGCTGTCTGCCTTCACAAAATGTCCATTGTCAAGGATGTTTAGATCTTTGGATAAGTCCCTTAATTTAAAATAATGGCAAAATGGTAGAATTGGACCTCCATGCTCAGCTGCTCATGAATGAAAAATCTGTTGTATTTGAGGTATATTTTTACTATCCCTTTAAAGTCTCATAGCAGATTTCCATATTATCAAAAAATGGTATTATACATTGGCAAGCTGAAGTGCATAATTTTATTTCATGTGTTACTGATACAGCTGTGTCTAAGTGTCTAATGGACTTTACAGTTTTGATAGATATGGAATCACACCAGTTCAAAATCTCAAGTATTTCTAAAAGTCCCCCCTTGTAAAGCTTTTTTTCTTGTATAGTGTTTAAGAGTAAGATGTACCATTTGAAGTATTTTCTTAGCTCTGATTTCAATGAATTTATCAAAACTAGAGATTCTATCAAGATGACCAATTAAAATATTTAGTAAAACAAGGCTCCAATGATGTAATAGTATCTCTTTAAAATGCAAATGTTAGGAAATCAGCGGGCACTGTGGTGCTAAGACTTGCTTCATAGACAGTATTATGTGTATTTTCTGCCCTATATGCCTCTGGTTTGAGAAACTATCATTTAATTTGTGGTATTAACATATGGCATCATTAATAAGTTATGTCTTCATTTTTTCTTATATTTGATAATAATATCATTAGAACATATACCATATCAGTTGCAAGTGATCTACAAAAAGGTAGCTAGGATTAGACACAAATCAGAAGACAGGATCCCTATGCATGCAGTGTTAACTTGAGACACAAAGCAAGACTGATACTATGACTCACTAAAACAATGTCTTGATGCATAGTTACAGTTTCTTTAAAAAAACACTATGGGGTTTCTGTTTGTTTGGTTTTTGGTTAGTTTTGCTTGGCTTTGCTTCTAACTGCTTATCATTTAAGAAGATGATAAGTGTAAAGTCCCTCAGCTTGGAAATGCACTGGGAGAGCCTGTACCCATAGAACTGACCGGCTCGTGCACTTCTGCCTGAGCTCTGTTCACAGCTCCTTATGGGGTTTGACAGGGACGTTCCTCCACAGTGGATCACAATCATTCTAAAGGAAACCTTTTGGAAAACATTTCAAAAGATACTTAAACTCTGGCCCGGAGCAAGCTCTGAGAAGCAAAACCAAACAAAAAAGTTGTTTGAGTCCTATGTGAGTGAGGTATTATAAATATCCCACGAGTTGGAAAATATGGACACTTCTAAGTGTTTGTGGTAAAAGAGAGATAGATACAATGACACAGACTAATATTTTTTTATTCTTTGGGCATTCAGAGTTGGATATAATTTTGATACTATTTTATGCAAAACAATCAGAAATAAAATACGTGAAAGCAATTTTGTAAGTACCTTTGTATCTAAATGTAGAAAACTTGGAGTTCTAATCTCTTTTGAGGAACATTGAACAGACTTAACTAGTATCTGAAAGGATTGCCTGTGCATGCTGTCCTCATCTATCGATTTGTTTTCTGTAACATTAATAGGGGATTGTATAAAAACATTCTTAAAATCTATTAACCAGGCTCTTCCTTGATTAAAGCAAGTCTGGTTTTCAAAATATGTTTTATTTTGCTTTTCTAAACATTCCTTTTTCCCCTTCAAAATGGGTTTGGCTTTTTGAGCAAGCCATTAGTTAAATATAAACAGTTTAATAATTGAATTTTCAAAGTGAACATCATAGTCACCTCCATTACGTTAAATAGTAAACATTAAATAGCAGACTCATGATTGCACAGAAATGAGCTCCCAAGCCTGGTCTTTGTTGCAGCCCATGAAGGAGACCCTAGGAAGCCATTATAGATCCTTCTTAAGCTTGACTAGCAGTGCCCTAACAATAATTTTAGAATTATTAATAAAACCAATGTGCTTCTTTAAAATAAACATATATTACCCTTTTGTTATCTGGAACACCATAAGTCTGAATTACATTTTTATAATAAGAAACTTCAGTTGGAACAAATTAGGAGTAAATTTTTTAAGGGGCCATTGAAAGTAATGGAAAAGGCAGGTGACAGTTTCAGATACTGAAGTAGTTATCTCTTTAGTTTGTGAAACACAGAAGGAAAATAGTTTTTAAAATATGTTATCATTGACTCCGAGAAAGAATCCTAACTTTTTGTCATTTAGTTCCTTCATAGAAACCTAAGTCGTTTTTCCCTGAAATTAAGAAAGTCAGTTCATCAATACACAAATTCTGCTTTCAAATTTCCCCACAAAATGTCCTTTCACAATGCATTGTCCAGGCATTTCATTAGCATCCGGGTCAAACTGAGCGACTGCCTATCCAAACTGAGTGCACACACACATTACTTTTCCTCTGCAGTGTCTGCAGCATGGGGATACCCAGCCTCCCAGCAGCCACAGGACTGCCTTTCTCCTCCTTTGGTGACCACAAATCCCGGAGAAGAGTTTTGGGTCTCCACACTTGGTTATCCCAACACAGAAGGATTTTTGCTTTTCTAACTCACACTTTGAGTGATGGTTTATAAATGTGTAACATTCTCCAGAAGTAAACAGGGAGCAAGAAAGAGGGAAAGAGGAGCCCAGAATTGTGGCAGAATATGTGGTCTGAAGATCTGTCCCATCTTTAAAGGGCAACTTGTAGCAATAATAATTCAACTCCACAAGTTTTTCTATGCCCACTATGTCCTTTCCCTTTCTCTCACATGGACATAAGTCCACTGTCCACAAGTAACCTTATATAAAAACGCTCACACAGGCCTGTGCTCCAACCTGCAGTGAAAGGTTAATGTGTGTGGTTGGTGCTTAGGAAGGATTTGCCCCTGACTCTGGTAGTGACAAGAAATCCCACACAGTTTCCCTGGGCTGTATCCTGCCTTACAGTTGATGAAAATGTCCCACATTAGGAGACTCACATTGAACAAAATGCTGTGTTCTGGAAGGAAGAACACGCCTTGCCTCAGTTTCATGAATGTGTGAGCATGTGCATGTATGCCTGTGTGCTCATATGCTCACACACCTACGGATGTAAAGTGTTACAAATGGACTCAGACTCAGAAACATGATGGAAGAAAGGGATGAAACATAAACAATATGTGAAATACCGTAAGAGAAATTAATTGGGTTGAATAGTTGAAACAGCATAATTTAGATGTCACCGAATGTGCTTCCAATTCTCTTATCAGTCTTCCAGATTTCATCACTGAGTGAATGATCACATGAGATGTACACTGTATATACATAACTCATGAGCATATTCCTGTGGGGCAAAATGAAAGAAAAAGAAATCTCCTATAACAGCATCATCAAGAGTTCAGCGGCTTAGGTAGAAATAGAATTCAAGACATCAAAAACTCAACACCCAATTTAATCCTTTAACCACCAGGCCACACTCTTATTGAGAATGGTTAATAGAAACAACATTGCCCTTTTTGTACAGCTGTGGCTGCCCTATTGATCTGTATCACATAGCTCTTAGCACTGGATGATTTGGCTAGGAAAAGCAATGTTCACTGTTCCATGGCGAATCAGGCAACAATGCACAGATTTGCAATAGAAGGAGGAAAATAGCCTAGGAGATAGAGAAACAAACAACCTCAAAGAATAAACCTCATCTGCATGTTCTTCACTCCACAAGAAAGCATCTAAGTTGACTGCAACTGTATTAAAAGTCAAACTACTTCTGCCTAAGGCAGATGTGGATCATGGGGATGCAAACCTAATAAACCAACAGCTGAAGGCCACATTATTGCCCCCCCCTCACTCATTTAGAAAATGACATGTTTTTCTTCACAGTGTTTTCCCCTCCTCTCTCTTTAGTGGCAGTAATGCTGAATGCTCTTGACATAATTCTTCGTTTCACCCCTGACAGTCATGTTTTTGAATACTATCCCAGCAATAAAACACCTGACCTTCAGCCTTTCAAATGGCCATTGGCTTGAGTTACCCCAATTAGCTGGACTCATTTGGAAGTATCCAGAGGAGCCAGGCACTTCACTCCTCACTGAAAGCAGCATTATGTGTAAGAACAGTGTTTTATCCAGGTCAATCTTATTTTTTAAGGGGATTTCTTTATTTCTCTATGATTGAAGCACAGGAAAAAAAAACTTAAAATAATCTATAAGGACCTAGAAATACCAAGAATTATCATTTAGAAGTCATATGAGGCAGCATTTCTAGTTCATTGAGAGTTAGAGTTGCTTTTCAAGGTTTCCAGATTATTGAGGGATTATATGGAATAATATCCACAGAGAGCTTACTCCGTTTACATGTAAGGTAGCTGCACGTCTGCATAACACTGTGAAAAGGTACATACACATGTGTCTAGATATGCGTCAGTGACTTTTCAGTTTCTAGGTCAAAATATTTTGGGGTTACAGATATCTTAAATTAACAGCTCAGCATAAAAATCCTCTTAGAGAAGGAAGTATTCACCTCGCCATATAAAGGCATGTTTATCATGCATTTGTGTGTGTAGTGACACAGGGAGTATGTTCCAGGATGGCTTCTGTGTTACTGTAAACAAAGGCCAACAGGGTCTCCTGAGACAACTTTGCCAATAGGCATAGCATCTTCAACATAAATATAAGAGAAACTAAATACATTTAAAAGATTAAATATGTACATTTTAAAGGATTTTGGACTAAATTCATCTCTGCAATCTCCACTCCCTTTACTCTGCATTTGATACTTCTTCAATAGTCACTACGTTTCTCAATAGTGGGATAATTTTCTTCATAAACCTTTTAGAATATGTGCTATGCAATTTTATCTTGGTTCATATTTTTATTCTTGCCTAAAAAGGCTAAATCACAAGATTCTTGATAGATAGTTCTGGAAATAAAGTATGAAGTCCATACAATTGGAAGCAGACAAATAATGCAGGCCAAAATGAGCAACTCTTCAGAATACAAGGTTCCTTTTGACATTTAAGCAGTGACTGCATGGAGGGAAAGAGAAATTGAATTTAGCTGATGCAAATGAAATTAAAACTAAATTGGTTGTCACATCAAACTGATGTTAACTATGTAAATGTTTTCTGTTTATAAAACTACATTTTAAAGTGTACAATATTATAAAAATAATAGTTTTCACATTATTGAAAACAGAAATTTAAAAGACAGACCGTGAAACTGATTAAAATGTTTCCACTTAACTATGTCATATTTAAAGGATTATGAATCATGAATCCTGTGCACACAGAGCAACTGTGATTAGCACACACATACATGCATGCACATGTCTATACGAGCACATGCTTTGCTGGCCAGGCAGGATCCCATTACATCATTGCTTCAAATGCATTCATTCTCTTCAATATTGTTGGCTGTTTCAGGTTAACTACCAAAATCATTTGCCTGAGAAGCGAGATTTAATTGTCTTACAACTACCTCTGTGCAGTACAATAGGGATTACAAGTACCCATTGATTATACTATTGGGCAGAATAAGGGACTCTTATTCTAGCATTTCCCATTCATTTTGTCATTGCATTCTCTTTGAAAGAGACCAAATGGGTCCCAGCAGGTGAAAGCAAAGAAACCTGAAAGGCCCCCTTTGATGAATGACAATACCACAACCACCCTGCCCCCCCCCACTTTTGGAGATTATAAAACCTTATTAAATCATGCCCTGTTAGATATTGATTGAGAGGGGGCTAAACTAAACCCAACAATAGCAGCGTGGATCAGAGAACACTGCTTTCATCAATGGGCACTAAACACAGCTAAGCTTTCCAATCCCTTTTGGGGGGGGTGCTTTTTTTTAACTATTTACTTTTGTTTAAACCATTATCCCAGAAAGTCATACAATTATAGTTGCTTTGTCAGTCAAGAATAGGTCTTAGCTGTCTAGCACTTCATCGTTTTGAATGTAGCAGTGTATTGCACAAACAATATTGTACTTGGTTAAGATTCAGTATTATGATGATTATTTGGGGGGTGCAATTCTCGGTAATTATCATAATTATTCTTGACTCTGGGACCCCTTTGATGACAAGACTGCTTTAAAGTAAACCACTTGGACATAACAACCCAAGATATTTGAAAAGCGATTGCTGCCAGAACCAGAGTTGAAAACTCACCCATATTTTCAGGCTATCTTGATTATCAGGCTGTTTGCGTTCCTGGGCTGTCTTTGCTGCCATCTGTGAGCACCACAGCAAACAACCCCTTGATGACAATCACTTCAGTAGAACTGGAATACGTCTGCTTCAGAGGAGATTTCTGTAATAAGACTCAGTGCTAATTAACTGTCAGCCCTTAAAAAAATAATAAGCCAGCAGTCTGCATTTTAGAAAAACACTCTACCAAAAAATTTCCAAACAAGAATTAAACTTCTGTGCCAGGCTATAACTTCTGCTCCTTGTCGACAGGCCTTGCCCAGACTAAAACTGTTTGCTTTAAATAGACGGCTGGTGATAAAGGTTTTCATTTTTCTTGACTGCAGGTAAGAATATTTGCTCCTCCCCCCTGGGTAGATATTTGATTTAATAATTTTATACTCCTCCCCAAAGCAAAGAAGATAAAAATGAGAGGATGAATGAGGGAAAGGGGAAAAGGAAGGCAAAAAAAGAAAAGGAAAGATAATACTCAGGTAGAAAAAAAAATAACACCCCTTGTTATTATATGGTTAACAAAAGCCAAACCAAAACAAGGAAACTAAAAAGGCACTGTCACCACTGAAAAAAATCTTATGTGAAAAGCCAAATATTATAATTATTAATTTGATATCAAAGCTAAATAATATTCAGTCAAAAAATAAATTTTGGGGGTAGCACCATAGCATTTAAGAAAGAGCAGTTAGTATCTGCAGCATCTCTAATTATACTTGAAGAGCACATAAAGATTGTATGAAATAAAATTAGAACTTTAAACATCAAATTTAATTCCAAGAACTGAGTTTTACTTTGTGGAAAAATGTTAGTAACCATTTTTTTAATGAAAATAGTTCCTAGAAAAATTATAAAACACAAATAAATACTAAAGCTTTATTGTATTTTATTAGACTCATCTCAGAATTTCTCCAAAACATACAAAGAAAATAAAAGCTTTTAAGTTCAGTACAGTAATCACAGAGAGTGAGAAAAGTGTAAAAATAGTTTGCTTTAGGAAAACTTTCCTTTCGTCGTATTATTTTCCTCAGTGAAGTTTTAATTGCATTTATTATTAGACTTTATTATTTAATTACATAGGACTTACTAAAAAATATCTTACTGCTTATCAATATTTTCTACTCATGGGTTTCCTGAAATTGTGAGTTTAACTTTTGAAGTTAAGCATTATGTATCGTCAACAGCTTTAATTCTTCACATTAATAATACGATTTATAAATCTTACTTTCCTGTTTTGATTCCCACATTTTCCTAATATTACACTCTAATTGAAAACTAAGCTTTTAAAGTTAAAACTACTATTTTACAGTCAGTATATCCAATTATTATATTAAAACATGATGACTTGCAAAACAGTTGCCAAGCCATGTGTTAGATGGTAATTATTTTTTTAAAGTATGACTCTTTGCAGACATTTCCACAAATGCTGCCAGCCAGTTCAAAAACTCTCAAGTGTTCCTAAGTTACTTCACGTACTTGTACCTAGGTGACAAATGAATTACTAATCTTATTTTCACTCTATTTAATACTTTCAAACATCTTTAATGTCATACCCATTGTGATTCAACTGGTTCCTTTGTTGACTTGTGTTTCTAAAAGAAACTCAAGAGCTACTGTTTAAAATGAACCATATATTTTTAAATCCCTCAACAGATTGTACTTTTAGACTGCCCTGTCTCTGACAAGTAGCTAAAATGTAAAATAACCAAGAGTTTAACTTGAAATGAATGTTTTCTAATTAAATGCCCTTAAAATACATTTCCTGTTTTTCTGCTTCAAATTTGTTTTAATTTTAATTCTTCTAAGTTTATTGGGGGAAACTAAGTAAAACTAATTCAGTTTAAGGAGCATGTTCAGTACTCTGCCGTGTATGTGAGATTCACTAACTTTATTTAGGGTATACCCTGGAATAATGCTACTGTGTACATGCAGAGGAGAGAGCCCACCCAATTACATTTTCAACTAGTACATTTAAAATTTTCAATGATGTCAGAAATTATTTTGGTTTCAGTATTAAATAATAAAGAACATTTCAGTCCCTATTTCAACCCTTAATATTGAAATTCAATTTGGCCTTGTATTTATGCTGTATAGATGCTTGTGATCAAATTACATACAATATAAAACAGGTCTGTTAGCCGCTTGTATTCCCCAGCTTCAGTCCGTGTACTTACATCATAACAGCCAGCCGCTCTGCCGAAACTGTGACTTATTTTTCACTTTTAAACGTACTATAGAATTATTCCAGTCTGAATTAGAACTGCAGCAAAAAGAAAAAGACATGCTTCCTGTTTTACTTGGCTATTTTAAACTGAAACAGGCATGGAAATCGGCCTGTTCTATAGTGTTTCTTTCCCTGGCCATATGAAGCTTATTTTTGTTTCTATGACTCATTGATCAAAGTGCTAAAAAGTAGGTTTTCTCTATTTTAGTATTTTTTTTCAAAGGCCCACTTGTAGGAGTATAGCAATTATATTTATAAAGTATCACTCTCTTCTCTCAGGAAAACATCACCTCCAAGACTTCTGAGCATCTGACATCAAATTAAAATTGAATACTTGTTTCAGATTGAATAATAAATCACAAATCTCTAAATGTTACTAGCATCTGGCCCACAAATAGTTTCTGCTGGATTAAATATGATTTTTCCTAGTCATATTTATCAAATCTGTGTTATTGGAGTATGGGGAGAGCTAATTCTCACTTAGGTTGAAGTAATACTGTTACAAAGATAAATTTTTGTAAAATGAGGTAAACTTTTCTGATAGTTGATGGCAATATTTTACTTCTCTCTTTCCAGACATTTCTAATACACAATGATGTTCATTTGTGGAAGAGGAGATGAATAAATCTTTGTGATGAGTTTCAATTGTCATTTCTGAAATTAATAAATGCCCCCACACAGATCTCTCTTCATGTGAAGATCATCTTTCCAAAACTTGCCTTTTCCTGTATTCTATTCTTTGAAACCTATAAGAAAATTCAGTTTCTAGGGAAGAAAATCTAATAGTCTATTTCACTTCTATTTGAAGATTGTTTTACTTACTCTTTGGAGTCCTCAGATGAAAATATTTGGATGAGCCACTGGAGTCCTTCAGAGACTCATTGGGGTAAAAATAAGCTATGAGTGGTACTTTACAGTTTCATCAGAACAGGTAAGGGCTCTCTAAGTAGAACCTCAAGATTTTCTTTTGACCTGTTAAGGCCTTCTACATTATAACCAAAGTATATGTACAAAGTACATGTATTAATATCCTCATCCAGTACAAACAAATTGGAAACATCTGCTAGGGCATCTCTGAGATGCAGTCCTTTGCTTAAAGGAAGCATGTGATCAGTTACAGAGCCTTTACTCTGTATGCTCAAGTCCTAGGTCCCACTGAGGAATCTAATAATAAAACTAGCCACCAGCACCCTTTCTTTGTCTCTTCTCACAGACTATTGACCCTTTCAGGGAGCTTTTAAAGTCACTACTCTGAGAATCTGTGTGTGTGCGTGCGTGCGTGCGTGTGTGCGTGCGTGTGTGTGTGTGTGTGTGTGTGTGTGTGTACTGAGTTTATTTTATTGTCCAAACACAGTTGACAAAATCGTTTGCTTTCAAAGTCAGTTAACTTTTTATGTTTCCCCAAATCAGATTTTCCTTTGTTGGACATAGATTTTTATCACTATAAAAGTGCTCGAAAGAGTGGGTGAAATTCTGAAGACAGTTATCAAAAGAAGACATCCAAGACCGGTTTGAGCAATGGTAGCATCTTTGAAATGGGGATGTGATACCTATTGAAAGTATTTGACTTTGATAGTGTGCATGTTATTATTCAGTTATTATAATCAGTCACACACACACACTGCTCTGTTGTCACATGGTGAACATTGTTCTAAGACCACAGCGTACTTTTTGTAAATCTGCATGGACTAAAACCTGAAAGCTTATTGTGGCCACAATACCTTTGGGTTTAGGCCTTTTGAGAAAGAACTCTCCTTTGTTTATATGTACAAGCAAAGTTTCTGATCAAGATTAACATTCTAAACAATAATTAATATTCTTCAGATGACATTGGATCAACACACATATATCATATTGTTAATTTAGGTTATCTCAATGTTAGAGAAATGTTGGATCTCCAAACATACAAATTTATACTGTAAAAATATCAAATATAATGAATGTACATACATGCAAGTTCAAAATCTTAAAAAATTCTTCAGCATAAATCAAACTATATGGATTTGGAGGCATAGCTCAGTGCGAGACTGCTTATCTAGCAAAGGAAAAGCCCTGATTTTGATCAACTGTACCACAATAAGCAAACAAGTAACTTACAAAAATAAGTGTCCATATTAGTATAATCTAAAATAGATGCATATGGTCAGTCACCAGTTAATTTTAGTGATAGTTTACATAACAATTTTCTTTGAAATATTAGAGTAGGATTATGTGCTTTTCCCATTTTTAACTGGTTTCCTCTTTCTTTCCAATAAATTTGCATATTATGAATAAAGATCAACTGTTTATGAAATATGTTTTCTTTTCTGAAATTCTGCTGTTGTTTTCTGAGTGTAATCTATCAGAGTGAAGTAGATTCTTGATACATTTGGTGTGTATTTCCTAAATATACCTGGTAATGGAGGCTTGTGGACTCTGGAATCTTTATTTACAACATGGTGGGCCTGATCTTGGTGAACCATTATTACAGGAGAAAATATGAAGGTGAACTCAAGTTTCTCTGTCTTGATTTAGAAGTGATGGTGTCTCATAGCATTAGCCTGAGTGTAATTTCTTAGCATCAGAAGTTGCCCAAAATGAAACTGTAAACACCATGACTATGAGACCGCATTTGAACACATGCCTAGAACTGCATGGCTTTTTGGTTGATGGATGAATTTATTGTCTTTTGTGCGGCAGCTGATTTCCCCTTATCCTATTATGTTACTGAATGCTTTCAAGATCTACTCTGGGTTGTCATTCAACTCCTTGTGTTTCTCTGGAAAAAAATTATTTTTGCTACTCTGAAACTTTTCTTTGTGATTGTTCTTTGGCCAGTCAGTAAAACATATGTATATATCATGAAAATAGAGAGGGATGGTTTGGAGAAGGACTTCTCTTAAGATGCCTGTATTACTGGCCCTTCTGATGGCAACTTACCTGCTCAGATTTCTTTTGCTAGCTACATAAATTTCCCGTAAGTCTCCTTGGTCTGGTCTGAAAGTTCTCCTGACTTCCTCCTTTTGATTTTCTTTACATTTCCTCCTTATTTGTAGTTTTATCTTTATAATATCTTAGCAACAATTAAGCATTGCTATATTAAAATATGGCTCCAGGGATGACTCAGTGTGACAAAGCACTTGATGCCAGACCTGAAAACCTGAGTTTTATCCATGAAACCCACATGATGAAAATAAAGAACCTACTACTACATGTTGTCCTTTGACATCGTTCTGCACCTTGGCATGCATACTCACACACACACACACACACACACACACACACACGATGATGAAGATAATAATAATAAAAACAAATACAGTTTACAACACATTATATGCAAGTTTTGGGGGGTTCTCAAAGCTTAAATTAGACTGTTGTTATGATAACAGAGCTGCAAATCTATTATTTGTGGTACTATATAGATTTAAAAAATCTTTTGCATTTCTTTATTTGCTTGTGTGTGTGTGTGTGTGTGTGTGTGTGTATGATGTCTGCAAGTGTGTGTGTTTTGTGGTAATTTGTTATCTCATTCCACCATTTAGGCTCAAGTCATCAGACATGGTAGCCAGCTCCTGTAGTAACTAGATTATCACAATGATCTTTCATAAGAGGCACTTTTAACTTACCAATCTGATATCTGTGGTTAGCTCATGCCTTCTATACAATAAGGATCCTTACATTTGTGTTTCACTTTATTACTACTTATTCATAAAGAAATTTGGTTTGGATGAAGTAGGTGTTGGAGAAACTCTATTGAAAACCTTGATTGATATTAAAACTTCCTAGGAATTAAAACTTGAATAGTCTGAGAAAAGTCAGTCAGTTGGATATAAGTTTCTTTCTGGTAGTCAGCTAGTGAGAACTCTTCTCTTTCTACCAGCAATGTGCATTGGAACGTACATTGAACTTGTGAATCATTCTTCTTTGGTCAAGTGTAATTGGGTTGGACCTGTCCTTCTTGATCTAACGTGTAGGTCCTATCTTGCCCAAAAAGCAGAAGAGGACCTAATGTGTTAAATGCAGGCCTTCTTCTCCAGGAAGTCACTCACTCATGTTAGCTCTGATTAATTCTGCTTAATTAAGTGACTTCTACCTTGCTTCTTGGATCTGGCCAACTATTCTTGTCTTTGTCCACAGCATAGTTGTGCCAGAATGATTCTCTTGTTCTTAAAAAACTATTTGTGATAAAACTAGTCCTTGAATAAGTGTCAAACCCATGTAGATGGAATGTATACACTTTCTGACTGTCAAATCACAGAAACCCCTGGTAGATGCCCCTATCTGCTGTCCAAGACCATGATCACTTGCTAAATTATTCACTGTGGTCTCCTTCATTGACAGAGACTCACCATATTCCAGAGAAGGCAGCTTCTACCTTTGTATCTCAATTAGTGTGTGCTCCCCACCTATTCAGGCAAAGGTCTTGTCCAAGCTTGCTATTGATATAGTTGTACCTACCACATTCTCCTGTGCCTAACTAGATGCTATAGTATATGCTGTTTGTTCTAAATTTAAGACATTAATAAACTTCATCTTAGAAAACAATGGAAGCAAGAGGTCAGTGACAAAAAGCTTCCTGTTTTATAAAGAATGTTCTGGCATTGTAATACTGCAGACAATTCCAAAATTATTTTAAGTTTTCTTGTCATGATTTCCATGTTATGGTGATTTTGAGTGGCACAAGTACTAGGCTCCTGTCTTCTTATGCTTCCATATCTGACTCTACAAAATGTGATTGAAAGTGTGGATGCTATATTTTTGAAGAAATGAGGCAAAGAACAATTGTTTGTATGTCAGTCATTATATTACTAATGAAGCTTCCATACCTGGACAATTTGTAGCACCTGGTTCTTTTGTACAGAATCATTTCCCATCTGCACAATGTAGAATGATGTTTCTAATTAATGCTATCTCATATCTGAGGTATAACAGGAGAATATAAAAATATTGTTTGTGAAAGGTCTGTTTCTTGATCACATGGGAATAGTGTTGCCATTGCTTTGTGCTCTTTTGAAATTATCAATAGAGAACTGAGCATTACTCTACTCATAATTAACAGTGAGAGCAATGATGGACATTATTATTTCTGTTTGGAAACAAAGCCCTTTTCTATGATTCTGGTTTCCTGTGCCATCAAATGCTGTCAATCACAGCACAACTTAAGTTTTCTCAAATGAACTTTCCACTCAATCTAGTCTGGACTTTAGCAAAATAGTGTATGTCAGGAATATTTTCTTCTGGGTCAACGTTTGAGTAAGGGCATCAAAGAAATTTCATGCAATAAAATGACCAGGTTTTGTGACATTAATGGCTCAAACAGTAATTGTTAATCTAGTAAACAGTAGTTGCAATTGATTGTCTATGCCTATGACTGATATCTAAGTTGCCAGCACACTATTCTAGACACATTTAGAGCATTTTATGTTACTGACCTCCATGTGGATATCTTTTGAGGTGGTGAATGAACAACCTGCCTTGGTCATACCTCTCCTTTCCAGAATCATACTTCTCCACCGGTGAAGAAAAGAACCAGGAAGCTCGTTTGCTTCTCAGCTGCTTTCTTTCAATGAATTTACACTCTGAACAACTAACGTTTGATCTATAATGTTATACTTTTTATTTAAGAATTTTAGTGTGTGTGTGTGTGTGTGTTGTGCTAATACACATAAATGTCACAGCCACAGCATGTTTGTGGAGGTGAGATCTCTTCTTCTACCATTTGGGTCCCAATAGAATCAGGTGACAAGGCTTAAAAGAAGTTGCCTTTACCCTCATCTCACCTACATATGTTTTACATTTTGTCACAAAGGTGCGAGTCCTCGTTGTCACATCTCTGGCACCCACACTCCAGCAACAGCAGCGGGTAGGGATCACCACAGCATCTCACTAAATACTGACAGAGGTGATGTGTTCAGATTCATTGTAGATGTCAAGCCAACCCATCCTTATGGAAAAGATATAAAGAAAGAAGGGGTAGAAGATGGGAGAAAAAGAGGGAGAGGGATGTGTAGAAAGAGAGGAGAGAAGAGAGAGAACACTTTACCCTGAATAGTTTATATGACCAAATGGGAAGTTAAAAATGAGTGAGTTTCTGCAGATCACTTTGTGATTTAGGAGAAGAGAGAGTTCCCATTGGAAAAGCACACACTATTGGGTTTTTGTATTGCATATTGGAAACAAGGGGGTTTAGGCTTATCATCTATTTTTTGTTTGTTTGTTTGTTTGTTTGTTTGTTTGTTTTTTCGAGACAGGGTTTCTCTGTATTGTTTGGAGGCTATCCTAGAACTCGCTCTATAGACCAGACTGACCTTGAACTCACAGAGATCCGCCTGCCTCTGCCTCCTGAGTACTGAGATTAAAGGCGTGCCCCACCACCGCCCGGCTAGGCTTATCATCTAGGGCAACTAACACTCATGATTCTAGTGTTTACATCTAAATTCTGTATTTCTGTTCAGAAACGTTTATGTCTTTCAAAGTAAATTTATTATTAACTAGAGGTTAGGATAGAGTACAGATTTAAACAGTGAGCATTAAAATTCATTTTAGAAAAATCCTGTAAAATATAGCTATTAAATCAAGCTATTTCTAGGCAGTGGCAGTACATGCCTTTAATCCAAGCACTCCAGAGGCAGAGGCAGGTGGATCTTTGAGTTCAAGGCCAGACTGTTAAGCAGCTTGAGTTCCAGGACAGCCAGGACTACACAGAGAGAATCTGTCTCAGAAACAAAACAAAATAAAACGAACAAAAAGTCAAGCTATTGAGTGCATTTTCCCAAGGATTAATTGTGTACAGAAAAATGAAGTATTTTACTTTACATTTTTATCTGTCATTAACACAGTTGCCATGCTGAGATTTTTTTCCTTGATGGCTTTCTTTAAATAGATGTACCAAGAGAAATGTTGTGTGAGTCAGTTTCAAGCTATCTTGCTTGTTCTGTAATTAAATAATGCCACTTTTAAAGAGTGAAAAATACTTACTTTATGAATTTGCTCTTAAGAAAAAGAACCTTCACTTGAACAAAATGCAATCAATGCAAAAATTGGTGGTTTAAGATTTTATTATATGGGTGATTGTCTCAATTTTCATTTAATTTTCTTAGTGAAAAATTGGATTTTCCCCTACTGGTTTACTTTGAGATCCTGAATAAAACATAGCCTGTTTTATTTTCCTAATCCCTAAATAAAGACAGCACTTACATAGACTATTTTGAGGAACAAAAATGTTAATGATGTTAAATTATTTTAATTAAAGTAAAGCAGCTTTAATAAAGATATTAAAATATCAATTGCTTTGTGCTTCAAATCATGCACTAGTTTAGCCTTTCAATTATTTGTTACATTTTTGAAATAAAAATCAGAATTCATGATGCCTTATAGCTATGATGTTCAAATAACTATCATTTGGTTTTGTAATGTAATGGAAATGCTATGGTGCTTTTCAACTTGTAGGAAGTAACTTTGGGTTTATAATTTCAAAGTTTTATTATATTTTTATTAAAGTTCATTAAATCAAAATTTATAGACATTTAATTTTGAAACAAAACTCAAGAAAAAACATATAAAGTGACACTCTTAAATAGAGAAATCTAATCCAGTGTGGGTTGGGAAGGTCCAAACTTCCTGTACTACAGTCAAGCTTTTCAAGTTTACTCTCACCTACCCTTGCCCTACATCCAATCAATCTTATCACTGAGCAGCTGGTCAACATTGGTTCCACATCATCCCTTCAAAGGAGGGATACGATAATCCATATAGTTTAAAAACATCGTTCTGTGACCATCCTACCAGCTCGGACTAGGTCATCAAAATTGCCTGAATCCTTTCCACTTCAGTTTCTCGCGGTTTGTTAGTTGCTCTTTTTATTATTTTTTTAATTACATGGATATGTGCATTTCAATGTCAGAGTTTATAATATGAGAATATGGAGGACCAGATGCTTGGATCTTCTTGGAACTGGACATGCAGGCAGCTTCCTATTGTAGCTGCTGGAATCTAAACTCTGTGCCTTTAATGGATGAGCCATTTCTCCCTCTTTGACTTTCATTTAAAGATGGAGAAAAAGAATGAAAGGGAGGTGAGCTTAAAGCAAAACTTGTGAAAATGAAGGAAGCAGGGAGTTATAGTCAGTCTTTCCCTATGTCTGCTTCTCTCTCCTTTCCTCCCTCTCAGTTTTCAGTCTCTCTCCCTTTCCCTTGTTCTTGCAGGTTGCCCAGGCTGGGCCGGGGCTTGCAGAGCTTGCCTAATGCAAGTGCTCCTGCCTCCGCTGACAGGGGTATGGTATCTAGGCATACAGCTCCATGCTCAACTGGAAGGCCTTCTTTTAACTAGTCCTAATAACCTGAAATGAAAGGAAGAGGATTAGGACAACAAAGAAAGGAGTCAGAAATCAGGTCCTTTAAATAGCATAGACTTCACCATGCTTGAACATGTTCCATGGCTTCTAATCCTATCTTTCCCACTCTAGCTGTGTCACCATGAACAAATTACTAAACCTTGCCTGTTAAAAGGACACAGTACAGTCCACAGTACAATGTAATTAATGAGATAATGCATTTCCCACAAGAACTTAAATGCCAGAAAAGAGACTGGCTCCAGCAATAAAAGTCCATTTTTTGTCATAGTTTAGATATAATTTAAGCAGTGTTCCAGGGTTTGAGAGGCTGAGGCAGAAGGATGACAAGTTAAGTCTGACGCCAGCCTGTCTCTAAAAAAATGATGATTTCATTTCTAAAATACCACAATAAATCAGGCTACACAGATTGCTGTGGACAATATGTGACTTTCCATAGAATCTACCTGGTAGGCTGCTAAACTTCAACGGGTTCTCCTACAACCAGGCCTGGGAGAATTTTACAAGTTTTTTTCTGTGAAGAGGGTGTTTGCATTTAACCAGTGGTACTCAGAAGGTTCATATACTTGCCTTCCATCCTCAGCTCGGGAAATTAACTGTGATGTAATCATATCAAACACTGAAGCAAGATGATTACCTGGTACTCTTGTGTGAATTGGTACAGAAGACAGCATGCTGAACATAACACCAGTAGCACAGACGCTGAGATCAACAATTAATAAATGGGACCTCCTGAAACTGAGAAGCTTCTGTGAGGCAAAGCCCACAGTCAAAAAGACAAAATGGCAGCCCACAGAATGGGAAAAGATCTTCATCAACTCCACATCTGACAGGAGGCTGATTTCCAAAATATACAACCCTGTAAAATAAAGAAATTTTCAGAGGTATCGCCATCTCTGACTTCAAGCTCTATTATAGAGCTATAGTCCTGAAAACAGCTTGGTGTTGGCACAAAAATAGACAGGTAGACCAATGGAATCAAATTGAAAACCCTGATATGGACCCACATACCTATGAACACCTGATTTTTTTTGCCCTCTTATTTTATTTTATTTTTTGAGACAGGGTTTCTCTGTGTAATAGCCCTGGCTGTCTTAGAACTTGCTTTGTAAATCAGGCTTTGTAAATCACAGGGATCTGTCTGCCTCTTGAAACCTCCTGAAACTAAGAAGCTTCTGCAAGGCAAATGACACAGTCAATGAGACAAAGCAGCAGCTAACAAAATGGGGAAAGATTTACACCAACCCCAATATGTGTAAAGAACTCAAGAAACTAGACATCAAAATACCAAATAATCCAATTAAAAAATGAAGCACAGATCTAAACAGAGAATTTTCAGCAGAAGAATCTGAAATGACTGAAAGATGCTTAAGGAATTGCTCAACATCCTTTGTCATCGGGGAAATGCAAATCAAAATGACTCTGAGATACCATCTTATACTAGTCAGATGGCTAAGATCAAAAACACTAATGATAGCTTATGCTGGAGAGGATGCAGAGTAAGGAGAACACTCCTCCATTGCTGGTGGAAATGCAAACTCTTGTAGCCACTTTGGAAATCAGTATGGTGGTTTCTAAGAAATTTGGGAATTTTGGGGGCATATGCCAAAATGATGCCCTCTCTTACTACAAAGGCATTAGCTCAACCGTGTTCATAGCAACATTATTAGCAATAGCCAGAACCTGTAAACAACCTAGATGCCCCTCAATTGAAGAATGGATTTTAAAAAATGTGGTACATTTACACAATGAGGTACTGCTAAGTTGTTAAAAAAATGACATGAAATTTGCCCACAAATGGAAGAAACTAGAAAAAAAAACCATCCTGAGTGACATAACCCAGACCCAGAAAGAAAACATGGTATGTACTCACTCATAAGTGGATATTAGATGTAAAGCAAAGGATAACCAGTCTATAGTCTATGATGCCAGAGAAGTTAGGCAACAAGGAGAACCCTGAAAGAGACATACATGGGTCCCCCTGGGAAAGGGAAAGAGATGAGATATCCTGAGAAAATTGGGGATGTAGTGGGGGGAGTAGGGAATGCCGAAAGGAAGGGGGAGGGGAGAAGGGGAGTGAGAAGGAGAACATGACGGAATTAGATGGTAGAGATGGGGGGCAGAGAGGGAGAGCAAGGAAAGAGATGCCTTGATTGAGGAAGTCATTATGGGGCTTTAAGGAAAGTTCAAGGAATCCACAAGAATGATCCCAACTAAGCCCTAAGCATTAGCGAAGAGGGTACCTGAACTGACCTTACCCTGTAATCAGATTGATACCTCCCTGAATTATCATCATAGTACCCTCATCAAGTAACTGATGGAGGCAGATTCACAGCTAGGAACTGGGAGGAGCTCCCAGAGTCCAGTCTCAGAGACGGAGGAGCGATAATATGAATAAAGGGGTCAAGACCATTTGTTGACAGAGACAGCTTACCTAAGCTAGTGGGAGCTCACTGACTCTGGACTGACAGCTGGGGAACCTGTGTGGGAATGGACTGGGCCCTCTAAATGTGGTTAACAGTTGTGTGGCTTGGGTGGTCGGTGAAGCCACTGGCAGTGGGACCAGGATTTATCCCTCGGGCTTGAGCTGGCTTTTCGGAGCCCATTCTCTTTGGAAGGATACCTTGCTCAGCCTAGATATAGAGGGAAGGGCCTTGGCCCTTCCTCAGAGTGATGTACCAGACTTTGTTGACTCCCCATGGGAAGCCTTACCCTCTCTGAGGAGTGAATGGGGTGGAGCTGGAGGAAGGTGGGGAGAGCAGGAGGAGAGGAGGGAGTGGGAACTAGGATTGATATGTAAAATGAGAAAAGATTAAATAAAAACATGTTAAATAAAAAATAATCCTTAAAATCTTTGGTATAATTTCTTCAAAATAAATTTTCTCCTTGTTTTCAAAAAAAGAAAGAAAGAAAAGAAAAATTAAACTCCCACAAATCAAATCAAACGTCTATGGCCTAGAAGATTAAAATAGATTCTGAATTCAGCAAATCTTCTTTCACTGTTGCTGGAGTGGCCATGTAAAATACATCAGTGGCAGGCACAGTGGTTTAACTCTTCAAAAAAAAGTTTATATTTTCAGTAACAAATTTAATGACATCAATTAAAATTATTTCCATGTCTTTTAAAATGTATTCTTTTAAGTTTCATTTGGTGCTGGCATAACTGAATGTCAGCATGTAGAAGATTGCAAATAGATCCATATCTATCACAATTCACAAAACTCAAATCCAAATGACTCAAGAACTTCAACATAAATCCAGCAACATTGAATGTGATAGAAGAGAAAGTGGGAAGTAGTCTTGAATGTATTTCCATGTTTTAAGATAACATTTTACTAAGATTACATATTTATAATGGATTTTTTTCTAAAATATACAAACACATAAAAGCTCTGGCTTGAGTATACATATTTCTAAAAAAAAAAAAAAAAGGAGAGTTTCACCTAATGATGAAAGGAATCTGTAGTGTCTGGGTCCAAGAAACCACGTGGCATGTGTATTTCCAGGCCTCCCTGTTATAAGTTAAACATATAAAATGAAAGCTGGAGTTACTTATCTCATTTCCATCCACTATCTCCAGGAACAGACCATTCTGCCTACTGTTTACTGATCTGAACCCATATATACCTCCTGGAACTGGAACAGTTTTACTGGGAGAGAGGTTTGGGGACCTGAAATTTAGCATAACCAAATTATAAAACTTCAACTCTTTAAAGAGAAAAAACCCCGAAAAAACTGCTGCAGTTAATTCTATCTTTACTTTGTTATTAATAGCACTCGGCATGAAGAGAACTATATTGCACCTTCACCTGATCTCCTCTTTAGTTTTTGCTGTGTCTTTCTTCTGTGCTCTTGGCTAACTAAATCACAGCCTTCAAGGAGACAACAGTTAGACCTACCCCTTATCCAGTGAACAATTTTCCAAGGGTCTGATGATTTAAGGTACACAGAACTTCCTCTCCAGGAATAAACATACATCCATTCATTGGCTGGTAGCTAGTGTTTGTTATTTTTTTAATTGAACATTAACATTTAATAATTTATCACATATATTTGTGTGTGAGTGGGGCGGAACTTATTAAACAGGATTAGTAATCCACTAAAATATTATTTCTCTAAAAGAGGGGGTGACTAAAATTTCAAAGTAGATTCTTACTTTTTGGGTAAAGTTGAGGTAGGTATGTATAATTTCTTCAACCTAAAATGTAGTTTCTATACATTTTCCATGAAAATATATGGTTTGTTCCACATTATCTTTATTAACAATGCTCTTTGTGTCACTGTGATTTAAATAAATCCATTTGTTTTCAGGTATCACAGCTAAAGTATAATTAGAATGTACAGACATATTTCCTGTTTGTTATACACATATTTAATTAGATATAGGACACAGAAATTTTTGCATGATCTAAATCACTTTTGAATTCAACAGCCGGTACTACCCACCTCTTAACAAGCTAAATGCTATTTGACTTATCACTGCAAGATTATTGAATAAAGAAAGAGTTAGGTAAATTGAGAGAAACATATTTAGCATCACTCTTCTCAGAATCAAAATTGTTTTGAAAATCAAGCAAATTCCAGCGTTTCTAGCTAGCGTAATCATGTTCTTACTTTTATTTCAGGAAAACATTTCCCTGCCCATTGTGTCCATGTACATAATCTTCAAAGTTAGTGTCCTTTTGGTGGCTCTTTCCATCAGATGATTTTTCTCTTTAATTATGTACCTTTGTATTTTGACACAAAACTACTGCTTCTCCACGTCATTAACCAAGCCCATATATGACACCATACAACATGGCAAGCTTGGTGCCTGGAGGGTTAATTAGTCAACAGATAACTTTTGCTGATACTGATAACAAATCCATCACTGAAAATTGTAACCATGAATTGTTGAGTATTAAAATTTTAAACATCATGTCCTGTGCAACACTTAATAGTGAATATTGAACACAGAAAAATATTAGGTCTAAGGAAAAGAGTCAATATTTTCATAGGCTTGTGTGGGATAGACGTAAGGCACTGTTGAAGAATTTTAAGCTTTGAGTTTACTTTTAAATTTATTGTACATTTTATAGAGAATCTATTCTTTGTTGTTGAGATTCCCTACTACGTCTCATTCCAAAGTAGTAAATCAATGTTAATATATTCTGAGGAGCCATTGATAATGAAATCAGCCACCAGATACACAAATTACAGGAAAACCATAAAGAAACAAATGAGACTTCTTTGTTTTCATTGTATTTTACAGAAGATACTTCTACTGTTGGTCTTGGTCTGATTTTTAGGTGATGATGGGATTTTCCCACATCAACTACTGTCCTATACTACCTGACATATTGTAAAAAGAAAGTACGACTTGACTTAATAAAAAGAAACCCTGTGGTCCCACATGAGATTTTAGAGACTTTCACCTAAGTTCACCTGAGGCATTTCTGCAGAATTGTAGAACAATGCACTGGGAGTCCCAGGAAGCATTGGAAAAAACTAGATTCTAATTCTAACATCTGAGATCTGTTATTATGCAACCTGACTCCTCCCAAACAAATAAGAGGAAAATATAACAAGTTGAAAAGTTCCTAGAGAAAAGACTTACTTGGATTCTCATGCCATTTACAAAGATACTTCCAAGAAAGGGCACCCCTTCTTCAGTGGATCATTTTGTAAGGAAAGCACTCCGTACAGATCCTAGTTAAACTTACCTCCTTCTCAAATATACATATATATTATCAAATTACTTAATTCTGTTAACACTGAAGTTCTTTTTTTATTTAACTTTTTACACATATTACTCTCAGTTCCCTTTCCCTCCCCTCCTCTCCTGGCTCCCCATTCCTCCCAGCCCCCCATCCCACTCCATCTTCCTTCTGTTGAGTGGAGCCTTTTCCTTGCCAGTCACTTTGGTTTTCCCCACCAGTCACCTGGGCTCTGCCACATTATAGTCCCCAAGTAACATACAAGACACTGTATGTTATTAATTATGAAGCTGTTGGCCTTGCTTGTTTCTTACTGGCTAGCTTTGACTTAAGTATTTACTCCATAATTGTTAATCTAAGTATTTCTCTTACTGGAGAAAAGGGTCTGGACTTCTTACTCCTATGGCAGCTACATGATGACTCTCTGTGTTTCTCCTTCTCAGAATCATGCTCGACCCCTAGTCCCACCTATCTTGCTTCCCTATTGGCCAACAGTGCTTTATTGACATATACACAGGACTTCCCCATCACCCTTTGACTCCCCAAAGAGGGTAAGGCCTTCTATGAGGGATTTTCAGAGTCTGTCATATAATCCCAGTCCTCCCCCATGTGTCCAGACTGAGAGAGCATCTCTCCATGTGGAATGGGCTCCCAGAGTCCATTTGTATGCCAGGAATAAATACTGATTTACTCCCTAAGGCCCCATAAGTTGCCAAGGCCTCTTCTCTGACATCCAGGTTGGGGGGTTTGTCTGGATCAGTCCCATGCTGGTCTCTCAGTCATCAGTCTGGGGTTCATGCATTCCCTCTTGTTCAGGTCAGCTGCCTTTGTGAGTTTCGCCAGCCTGGTCATGATTCCTTTGCTCATCACTCCTCTTTGCAACTGGATTCCAGAAGTTCAGTTTGGTTTTTAGCTGTGTGTGTCTGCCTCTGCTTCCATCAGCCACTGGATTAGGGTTCTAGGATAACATATAAGGTAGTCATCAATCTCATTATAAGGGGAGGGCACTTAAGGTAGCCTTAATGCGAGTTGGTGTTATTTTTGTAGATCTCTGAAAATCTCACTAGTGCTGGCTCTCTCCTCCAGCTGGAGTAATTGGATGCTGGCATGGAAAAGACAGCAGATAGATCCATATCTATCACCATGAACAAAACTTAAGTCCAAATGGATCAAAGACCTCAACATTAATCCAACCACACTGAATCTCTTGGATGAGAAGGTGGGAAGTACCCTTGAACGAGTTAGTACAGGAGACTGCTTCTTGAACATAACACCAGTAACACAGCCACTAAGATCGACAATTAATAATTGGGACCTCCTGAAACTGAAAATCTTCTGCAAGGCAAAGGACACAGTCAAGACGAAACGACAGCCCACAGAATGAGAAAAGATATTCAACACTGAACTTCTAATTTTCTAAATTTCTAGCAATTTAAGAGTCATTCAGAATTAAGGTACACAGAAACACCAGGGAGTAGGTAAGTTACTGCTATTCAAAAGCAAGCAACAAGTTATCCTTCATGGACATCCATGTCTTGAAATTCTTATTTTATAGTTTATTCATCATATTTAAGAATTTGCCATATGTAGTCAATGAGCTACATATTTGGAAAATCCCAAGGAAGAAAGGAATCATCTTTGCCCATTCTACAGAAGGAGCAGCTCATGTCCTTGAAATGAACACTTGTTAATTTCTATCTGAAAGGGATTAATGAAATTCAAATACTTAATATACAAATCAATCCCTCATGTGAATTTGATCCACCCTACTTTAAGAAACAGCAATATAATGAACTTTATAAAAAGCTTCTTGGTGTATCTACAAAGTTCTTGATTTAAACTTAGATATATAATTATAGGAGCCTGTACTAACACCATTGAAAATGGTGTGCATCTCTTAATGAATGCTGATGGATGATTTGACTGTTTTAAATGTTAATGCTACTAAGGCTATTCTTTCATCCATAAGCTATTTTATTAGTCTAAGGGGAATAGGCATGTGTTTAAGAACATCTACAAAAGTAGAAACCTTTTGTTAGAGCAAATGTGAAAAATTTAAACCACAAGTACATTTGATCTAATTTATGGATAACTTCCTATGTTTCAGGTACTATATTAGATTTTAAGAATAAAGTTTTGGTAATAAAAAATTACCAAGATAACAAGATTCAGCCCAACAGGCTACTTAATGAGGTGTTTTTGAAAACCAGAGAATCAAAGAAATTAGATTCTGTAGTATAGACTGTCAGGAAGGAGAAAACTTCACAATGTGCATATACTACAATCTGCAGGGTAACCCTGTGAGGACCCACCATAGAGCCAAGCAAAACACACATGGCTAGACATTATCTAAGACCAAAGGGGAGAATACACAACAGCAACAGAAGAGACAAGTAAGAGGGCCAGAAAGGATCACTCTCCCAACAAACATTAAAACTTTATAACTTATGAAGCATTAAAGGCCTTTTCCCATAGTGTAAAGAACAGAGAACATTAAACTAACTGGTCTCTGGTTTTAAACCATATCTGAGATACAAATTGGCTATGTGTAACTTATCTTATTTAAGTAGCAAAGTTGAATACTATATAGACATTAACAATTATAACATTTAGCAAGGTAAAATTTACAATGTTTACATCTGGTTAAAAAGTTCAGTATATAAAGAATAAACAAATCTAGTCTACCACAAAAGGAATAAAGGATCAACAACAAACAGCAGAGGTTATAATTACCAAGCAAAGATGATAAATATAACTGAATTATGCATAGTCAATATGAAGAACAAAAAACTCAATAAAATAGCCGGGCGTTGGTGGCACACGCCTTTAATCCCAGCACTCGGGAGGCAGAGGCAGGCGGATCTCTGTGAGTTCGAGACCAGCCTGGACTACCAAGCGAGTTCCAGGACAGCCTCCAAAGCCACAGAGAAACCCTGTCTCGAAAAACCAAAAAAAAAAAAAAAAAACTGAATAAAATAGTATACAGTTACAGGTAAACTACACACATACACACACACACACACACACACACACACATACACACACACCAAACAAAACGAAACAGAAACAGAACAACAGATTGAGCTTACAGAGGTGAAAACAGTACATGAAATGAGAACTATCTGGAAACAGGCATGTTATTGATGGAAAACTAGCTTGAAGAGCCAATAGTAGAAAGTGCCCAGACTGAAACACAGCAAAGATGTCACAAAATGGAAATATCTGGCCATGGCCTGAAAAAAAAGAGAGAATAAGGAGTTTTAGTAAAATAAACAAACCACAAGTATTCAAATAAGAACTACACACCTGAAAATTTAAGAACCTTTGGTGTACCGCCAAGAAACACAAGAAAATCACAACAGGATCATCATAATCAAAGTGTGCAAAATCAGTGACAATGAGCCAGAGAGAAAGGACACTTCACACACTGAACAAAAACAATAATGATAGATGTCTTGTCAGAAACAAGGCAAGGAAGAAATGGAGAGATGTCTTAGGCGTATTGAGAGAATTTTTACTGTCAATCTGAGAGCTTTCACCCAGAGAAACTATCTTTCAAAAATGAAGGAGAAAAAAGACTGTTTTCAGACACATGGGAGCTGGCAAATATCATCACAACAGACACATGTGGAAACAATGTTGGCACAAATCTTTCAGATGGAAGGAAAACAATTTCAAGATACAAAGACAAAACTCAACAGAACTGTAAGAAAAACAAGCAGGATTAGAAAATGTGTAGTGAGTAAAAATTTAGAGGCCTTGTAAGACAGTCTCCAACAACTTAACCTAGTAGATATTTATAACACTCTCCATTCCACAACAGCAGAGTACATTAGTTTTGAATTAGAAAATTTGCTAAGACCATTTTCTGTGGTGTAAAACAAGTCTCAGGAAATTTAAAATAATTAACTTTGAAGTATGTTCCCTGGTCACAGTAGAATAAAATTAGACACTAATAAGTACAATGTAACTATAAACACTAAGAAAACCATAGATTGGAGAACAACCTAAGGGGGGAAGCAAATATTTCTAACTGAACAAAAATGCAAATACATCATCTAAATCCATACTTGAAATAGGATTCAGAAAGTCTGACTAACTTGCCTTTTTGTGTGAGGAAATTTTATCAAACATGACCATACTGCCGGGCGGTGGTGGCGCACGCCTTTAATCCCAGCACTCGGGAGGCAGAGGCAGGCGGATCTCTGTGAGTTCGAGGCCAGGCTGGAACGACAGCCTCCAAAACAATACAGAGAAACCCTGTCTCGTAAAAAAACCAAAAAAAAAAAAAAAACATGACCATACTAACTTATTGTACAATGGATTTATAGAGTTTGGTAACTGCATCTTATGTTGTCTAAAATGCAACACCTACAAGATTTACTACTTATTTTTAAAAGAATGTACTCACCCATGACTTCAAGAAATTCAAAGAATTAAATAACTACATTAGGAAAATAGGAAAGTTTTCTAAACAGTCAATGCTTTGAATATTATAAATATTCAATTAATAAGACTTAAAATATGTAGATAAAATGACTTTTTAAAGACAGAGAGAAAAAAATATAGTAAATGTAAATTAATCAAGGAAGACAAAATCACTGAAATCTGATTTTTTGTATGGATGCATGAAATTGATAAACCACTACCCAGAATTTTAGGATAAAAATAAAAAAGGATACAAGTTACCAAGATATGCTGTCACTACAAGTTATATCATCTATCTGTCTACCTATCTAGCTATATCTATCTATCTACTTATCTATCTATTGATCTATCATCTACCTATCCAAACGTATATCTATCTGTCCACTGATCATTTATCTATCCACTGATCATCTATCTATCCACTGATCATCTATCTATCTATCTATCTATCTATCTATCTATCTATTATCTGTTAGGACAAGGACAATTAGGAAAAATTTAGATGGAATGGTTAAGTCCATTAAAGTAAAGAATTACAAATATTGCTAAAACTATATAATACAATATATATAATACAATGTTTAGTAAAGATATTTAACTTACAGTTAAATACATTCCAACAATCAGCTTTGTAGCTATGAGACTGAAACATTTCATCTACAGGGAAGCTTACTAAAACAAAGTAAGCACCTTGAAATCATTTCAGGAAGTCCCTGAAACTGACTAGATTCATAGGATTCTACATCCAGAGGAGTTAATAAACAGTAGAAGATATGTGAGAGTCACTCTCAGAAAACCCAAGCTCTGAAAACTCTCAAACAAGTCCAGCAACCTGGAAGAAGCAGAGACCAGATAAATCACCGACAATGAGTTATTGCTGCTGCTGTAAGTAACTCCTCATGCTGGTTCCTGTAAGTAACCTCAGCAAATCTCATTAGCTCACCCAACCGGTTGGATTTTGGTGATAGCCATACTTTGGCCTATCTTTGGCTCCCTAAGGAATAAGTAGTCATGCTAGTGCTGTATCTCCCCAGGAAAAGCCTGTCCCACAATACTGTGTGTGGGATCTAAATGATTTGCTAGCAGAATCTTTAAATATTTATTGAATTAATATCTATTATCCATAATTTTAAAAATTGAAAAAGAATGCTAGCATGAGGCTAGCATTAACATACCAAATTCTCACAAAAATAAATCAAGAAAATAACAAATTAAAATTATATAATCAGAACAGATTAAAAACTATGAAAACAAAAGCTCTCAATTATTTGTACAAATGTCTTCACAAAATTCTACTAGCAATTTCCAACAAAATAAACGATGTTACAATAAATTAATACTAAGTAGCTTTTATCTCAGAAAGTGGTGCTGGCTTAATATTTTAAATTAATCAAAGGGATTCTCCATATTAGTTGACAAAAATAAGTAGGTTTATGATCATCTCACAGTTGTAAATATAACACACAATTATTCCATGAACTACAACATACTTTCCTTTTCAAAACTCGCAGTAAGCTACTGGGATATAAGGGTACTTCCTAAATGGATAACAGGCATTTGCAAGCATATAATACTAACATCGTATTTATTGGTGAGACTAACAGCTCTCTGCCTTAGAGCATTCCCTATGCTAGGAATGGGTTACATCTAATTGAGTTGCTAGCCAAAGGAGTCCAAATGAAATGCCCCCAAGCCCAGGCTATTGTTAAGGCTATTTTGTTGTTCTCCACAACAGATTTTAACGCCCTATCTCTAAAGATAACACCTACATAACTCACTGAACAGAGAGAAGTTGAGCTAGTACCTACTTGAGCCTTTGCCTCATGACTAGTGTTCATGGTACTGAAAGGTAATCTGCATGCTACCAGAGGAGAAGGTAAGCAGCAAGCCTGCTTCAAACACTTGGACCTTCCCTGGTGACCTGCCTAAAAGATATGTTGGTACAATAGAGAACAAACATTATGGGAATAACCAACCACCGTCTGATGAGATTTAAGGCCTACTCCGTGATCTCTACTCACTCTGCTCAGGTGAGTAAATTAGTCAGGGACCAAGAAGAAAACCAAATGCTATATGGTGCCGCTAAAGAAACAGAGCAGCATAATGGTTCCTAAGGAAAACTGGCAGCGTCTCCGATGGGAGCCAATACAGAGACCTACAACTGAACAGTGTGCAAGAAGTAAGGGATTTTGGAACACTCAGTTCTAAATGGGATGTCCTCAACAAATCATTCTCCCCAGGACTCAGGCAACTCTGTGGAAGCGAAGGTGAAGAGATGTCAGTGTCTGAGGGAATAGACAGCTCCAAGGAAACAGTGCCTTCTGGTGAGAAGAGGGCCGATAAGTATGTGAACTCACAGAGACTGTGGCAAGATGCACGTGGTCTGCACAGGTTCAGGCCAGATGGGGTCCCAGCACTGAAATGAGTAGACCCAAGCCCTCATCCCTAAGTAAGACGCTCACAGGGGAAAGAGCAGTTTTCTCCAGTGGAGTAACCACACCTAAGGCAGTCCTCATGCCCAGCGATAGAAATGGCCAACACAAACTTGATAGCAATTTGGAGACTTTTTTTTTCTTATACTTTGGGCTTTTTTAAATCTCACTGGTCTTTTGTGTATTATCGTTTCTGCTACTATGTGTTTGTGGCTATTGTGTATGTTTGATCATGTATGTATCTCTGTGTGTATGTTCTTTGTGCTTTGGGTTTTTTTTCCTCTGTAAGTGTTGATTTGATTCTGTTTTGTTTGCTTTTTATTGGCCTTTTCGCTTTATAAGGAGAGAGAGAAAGAAGGTGTGGCTTTAGATAGTTGGGATGTAGGGAGGGTCTGGGAGAAGATGAGGGAGGGAAAACTTACCAGAATATATTATATACAATTTCTTCAAATAAAAATGTTCCCTATTTTAACATTTGGTTAAAATGCCTATTACCTAACCCCTACTTTTACCCAAACATCACTAGAAAAATTTGCAGTGTGTTAAGATAAGAAAACGGAATGATCTTTTCATCTTAGAATGGCTAGTAAGTGGGGCCACAGTAGAGTGCAGAGAGGTTGTGGAGCCCAGGTCAGTGCTGCCTGGAGTGCTCTGAATCAAGTGAGCATAGTTCCCTTTCTCCAAAGGCTTATTTATTTTTGTTTTAAATGTATGAATGTTTCGGGTGTATGTATGTGTACCATGTTTGTGCCTGCCCTTGGGAGGAGGAGTGTTGGCAAAAAAGGAACTGATCCCCTGAAACTGAAGTAACTGGCATGTGTAAGCTACTACATGGCTACTGGGAACCAAACTAGGGTCCTCTGAACGAGCAGCCAGCACTCTTAAGCATGGAGCCATCTCTCCAGCCCCAGTGATCTTATCTGTGTAAATGACACAGACTTCTCACATTCTGCCCTTCCTTCTTCCTGGCACATATTCACACTCAGTCTTTCCCATCCCCAAATCTCCTAGTAAACTTTCTTCTGTAGAAGCAATTTCTGTATGTCCAGGTTCCAAAAGGTTCTGTGTAACTCCCTCAACAGGATGTTTGAGATAAACAATAGCTCACAAAGGGCCATAAGTGTGCCCTTATCATTCAGTTACAATATGTAAATCAGTGTAGTGTGCACTCATTTCCTTTGCAACACAATCATTGGGGTGTTGAAGTGGATGTGCATTCCCATTACACTAGGTAGCAAGAGCGTCTATAGCCTGCAGGTTTGATAAAATAAAAAGCTAGCAAGTACAATAGCAAAGGAGGGAGCACCCCATATTTGAGTTCTCATCCCAAGTTAATGGCCTTTTCTTCCTTCTTGGTGCATTTGCCCATTTCTAGGACTGATTGCTTGCTATTGGACAGCCAGTCAGGGGTCTGATCCCTGGGGATTGTTAATTGTTGTTTGTAGCTCTTCATCCTGGTAAGGGGATAGGTCATTAGATTCCCTCCATATTTGGTGTGATGGAAACTGGTGTTGGCATTGTTTAGGTCCAGTTTAGACAACCATATTGTTAAGACTTTGTGGGATAGCTCAGAAAAATTTATTCACAGGAAATTCCTAGGTCATGTTTCAAAAATATGTTTAATCAGATTTTAAATCATTTTTGATTGCTTTTAAGGTTGCATTTCAATTATATTTCCCCCTACCCTTTCCTTCCTCTAAACTCTCCCGTACACCCCTCCCTGATCTTCTTCAACTTCAAGCCCTGTTATTCCATGCATATATGAATTTGTATATACATATGTATTTCTAAATAGAGCCTGTGAAATCCATGTAATGTTACTTGCATGTGTGCTTTCAAGACTGAATATTTAGCATTGGACAAACAGTCGGTGTGGTCTTCTCCAGGGTGGACAACCTCTTCCACTCCAGCTTTATTGAGTTGCCTGCAACACTTTGTGTGGTTCTGTCTGCCTGGCATGTTTGTCCCTACTCCTCAGTCATCCTCCCCCACCAAGGAACCCACCAAGGTTCCCCAAGCACATTTATCATAACAATGGTGTCTTCAGCAGTAGGGTCTTACCTTCACCTTCTGGGCAGTGTATGCTTAAATATCTTAAACTACCTCTCTGTGTATATAATTTTAAATTCTCAGTAGAAGAATATTAAAGAGCCTCTTGGGAGGACTCATAAATCTGGGTATTATACTTTTGTCTTTTAAATGCATGTCAATTTTCTAGCAAGAGATGTGGTCTCATTTTAAATGGTTTTCATTTGAATACTACTGGGATTTATCTTTTGGTTCATAAAATTGGTGTGGTATATTGGATGCTCACATTACATGGATGTTTTCCTCTATAAAAAACAGTTGTTTTATCTATACCTTGTCTTACTGATTTTAATAGCTATTTGTCTCAGATACTGATAGCACAAATGCTTTTCCTTTGCATTTTAGTTTACTTTTTACATTTAAATTAGAAACAAGCTTGTTTCAAATATCAATCCCAGCGCCCTCTCCCTCCCCTCTTCCCCACCTCATCCAATCCCCCAACTCCCTATCCAATCCCCAAGGAGAATGAGGCCCTTCATGGCCTTCCAGGATGAAAGAGCATTCCTCCATATGGAATGGGCTCCCAAAGTCCATCCTATGCCAAGGATAAATACTGATTAATTTAGTTTACTTTTTAAATATATATATTCTCCTTTCTTTCTTTCAATATATACTTTATGAAGATTTAGCTGTCACAACTATTAATAAAGTTAAAATACAAAGTCTCTGAAACTTGTGAAAGTTTTCTCTTGATCCCTTTAAGTTGTCCCCTTTAATGAAGATAGGAGTAGGATTATATAATTGTTGTTTGTTAAAATTTTAAAACATTTTTATTAACATCAGCAATATATGAGAGTTCCAGCTGCTACGTACCTCTTCAACACTTTTAACATAATTTAGTTCAGGTTTGAACATTTTGGAGGATGTATAGAGTATTTTATAGTTTTCATTTTTTCTTCCTAGATGCCAATTGTTAACTCTTTCCCTGCTGGTCACTCACTTACCTGTTATTTGATGAAGGATGTATTCAATTCATGTCTTTCCTACCACACACACACACACACACACACACACACACACACACACACACACGGTCTATCTTTATAATATTGACAGTATAAAAATATTTATAAAAATCAGACATATTTTATACGTAATCTTCTAGTCTGTGGATACAGTTTTCATTTTAGTTCCAATCAATTGATTACTAGCACAATTAAAATATACAGTATGTCTATGTCACCCTTAGAAATTCTTTCTTGCTCTTCTTCAAGTCAAAAAGCATCATCTTTGGAAAATGAAAAAAAATTTAATTGGGATAAGTAACAAGTTTGTTTTTGAAATGTTGTAGGTTGAACCTCAGTCCCTGTGTGTGGTAGAAAAGCATTCTTCCATTCAGTTATGTCATGCATATTTTAATTTATGTACACATTGTATGCCGTGTGCGAAAAATTATGCAGCTCTTCTTTCATATTTTCTTCTGGATGCTTATACTTAAGATTGTTGTCATCAAACCCATTTTGAATTAATTTGTAACTCAAAAGTAAAATAAGGGTTGAGGTGATATTTTGCATATAGATGTCAAATTTTTCTGGCCCAATTTGTTAAGTATATTTCTCACACTGAAATGTTCAGCACCTTTGATGCAAATCTAGTGACAATTGGTATATGAGGCTATTTCTAGGTTGAGTTTATTTCTTTGCTTTATATGGTTATTTTTAAATCAATACCCCATTGTTTTAGTTATTATAGTTTGACTGTGATATTGAGGCTTGAAGTTAATATAGATTATGTTTTCAAACTTTTTGAATAATCAAAATTCTTTGGATTTATTACATATTTCAGAATCAGATGAATATTAAAAAACAAAACGAAACACATCTCCCCAGTAGTGCAATAGTGACATAACTGTAAAGGAGATAACCATGAACTATCTGATCGATTTTTAAGGCCTGTTCCATGAGGTAAAATACTTGATTGACTCTATAAACCTGATCAAAATTTAATGGCTGGAGAGGTCGCATGCCCTAGAAAGAAATTTGATAATATTATTTTGCTAAATGGACATGTAGTCAACTGTCTTCTAAATGTTTATACTTATATTCCTAGACTAGTGCTGCTTCGAGCTTTGGTCAAAAAGAAACCTCTTTTTACTTGCATGCAGAGACTCATAACTAGTCCAAGGGCTGAGAATAAATGACTGTTGAGCACTTAGTCCTAGGTGGGGTGTCCACATCAGCCCCTCTCAAGCCAAACTCCATTGTGGAGGATGTAGTAAGCAGACTGCAGAGCAAGAGGATGGGGGTGAATATGATCTTTGATGTTGCAGTCATGAACAGGCAGCAATAATGGTTCCTATACAAGATCTGTTCAAGGTTGGGATCTTCCACAACATTCACTCATGGGGGTTCATGAGGCCCTGGGCATTTCTCGTCCGTTAATAGAAATCAGGGGAGGGAGAAACATTGTCTTCAGTGGTGTAGTCCAGGTAAGTTACCCACATTCTAGCAAACAACCCACTAACCATGCTCTTATAAACAAAGCAAACAACACTAATTAAACTCAATGGGTCACCTGAAAAATATACAAACCAACCTCTCTAGATTGACTGGGATGGCAGTGACTCCATGAATGAATTCAGAGTTCCATATTTTTAGTGTCAATTCTTTCAGTATAAGAATTCTGTTTACCATATACGTTTTTAAAATATTTATTTTAAAAATATTTTATTCATGGTTTAAAACAATTATTATCCAGTATATTCAAAGTTGCAGTAATGACAGGAAGTTTCTACAAATATAGTAAAATCATTATCTCAGGGTTGTTTTAAACTGAAAACAGCAAAGCAACCCAAAGATATGTATGACCAGAGAGAATCTGTAAAACCATATTTGACAGGATTCAGTGTTGTTGTTTCTGAATAGTAATACACAAATACTAGGTATTAGTTGCATAGATCTGTGATTGCTGAAAATATTTTGTCCCTTCAGAATTTGTACAACACATTCATAAATGATTTTTAATGAAAACAATCATGATCTTTTAATGATATATTGGGAATGAGATAAAACCAATATCACTTGGGGTTAAATTGTCCAAGGAGAATGAGTGAGTTACTGTGTCACTGAGACACTTTCACTGAAAGTAGGCTTTCACCAAAGCTTCTTTGGGAGATAATTCTATTTACATTTTAGTTGTTTTGAACTGATACTCCCATAGATTACCTAAAACTAAAAATATGCCAAAAATGGAAACTTCCTTATTTTTATTTTTTTAATTTTCCTTTATTTTCTTTTTTTTTCTTGAAAATAGAGTTTTTAACACAATGTATTCTGATGACAGCTTCCCTTTCCCATCTTCTCCCAGATCTTCCCCATATCCCCAACCACCCAGATCCACATGCTAAAGTCTCTCTCTCAGGATACAAACAGGCATCTAAAACAATAATAATGGCAACAGTAACAATAATGATGATAATAATGACGGTGGTAGTGGTGATGATAATAAATAAAATTAAAACCAACAAGCCAGAATGGGACAAAACAAACAAACACAAGGCTCTGCAGGGTACATGTCAGCTGTTAGAGATCTGGCCTCATAGCAAATCCTTCTTTAGTGAAACGGTGTGTGGGATCTCCAAACAGCACCTATCAACATAGGCCTGGAAGAAGCTGCCTGCCAGCCTGACAGACAATGGCCCACATGGTAAACCAGTGTACCACACCTGTGGGTTTGCAGTCTGACTCTCTCTTGAAACCAGCTTTGTCTCAGATATCTGGCCCTCACTCTGCGGGGTCTGGCTTAATGATGCTAAGGAAGGCATGCAAGTCTTGAAATACGTATTTTTAGTATTCTGTGTGTTTTTGATGTTTTGTGTTAACTTGTCTGAGGATAGGCATTGAGAATTATTGGTATAAACAATCCTTAGTATTCTTTCTGATTCTGAAGACCTGCAAATCTGTGAAAGCAATGAAAAAGAGTGAAGATTCTAGGCCACTTCTAATCAGTCCTTAATGATCACAGCTGCTGCTGATTAGGATAAAGGAGGATTCATTTCAAATTAAGAAATAATTATTGAAATAATGAAAATAAGAGTCCTTAATATCAAGTAGTTAGTGTCAGCAGCAATGAATAAGAGAGCAGCCCACTGTCCTCTACTCTAAAATTCTCAAGAATATTAACATTTTTTTCACTCCTTCCTTCAGGGAAAAAGTAGGAAAAGAGATGAACTTATTGGAATTCTATGTACTTTGCCCTTTCGAACTAGATGATGTTACTGAAAGTAATACGGATCCCAGCACATTACAATATATAAATATCAGAAGCAGCATATCATTGTGCTGTGCATCTTTGGCCTTTGGGATATTAAAATCTTTGATGAACCATGGACACACATTAAGTTAAAAAAGAAAAGGATAGTCCTTCTAAGTTATGCTTTGAACCACACAGGAAAAACTATGTCTTACTTGATATGATCTATCTCAGTTTGTACATGTTGAAGTTCGGCAGCTATTCAATAAAACCACTGACAGTTTCT
Organism: Mesocricetus auratus; assembly: GCF_017639785.1. Classification (NCBI taxonomy): domain Eukaryota; kingdom Metazoa; phylum Chordata; class Mammalia; order Rodentia; family Cricetidae; genus Mesocricetus; species Mesocricetus auratus. The sequence goes on from NW_024429201.1 coordinate 33,164,347, forward strand.
GTTATTATGAATTAAACTGTGATTCAGTTAACATTTCAGTGACAACTAATAGATATTTTACAGGGAAGCACACATACCTTTCACACCACATAGTATTTTACATATAATGTAGGTTCAAGGTATCCCATATATTTTTATTAGTACTTGGTTATATAATAAACTCAATGAATCTGTTAATGCATTTTGTTTATATTTTACTTCATTTTATATTAAATTCACACATTGTGGCAGTTTGAATGAGAATAGTACAGGCTTATATATTTGACTGTTGTTCCCAGGGGGTAAAACTGCTTGGGAAGGATTAGGAGGTGTGACCTTCTTGGGGTAGGTGTGTTGCAGCTTTGCGTTTTCAGAAGTCCACAGCATTTCCAGTTACTTCTCTCTTTGCCTGCCATTTGCATATCAAGAAACAAGCTCTGTTACTGCTTCAGCATCATGTCTGCCTACCTGTTGTCATGCTCTCTATGATGATGGTCATGGACTCCAACTCTCCCAAACTGTAAGTCCTCAGTAAACTATTTATTCCCTAAGTTTCCTTGGTCATGTTCTCCTGTCATAGAAATAGAAAAGCAATTAAGACACATATGACTTCAGTTGTTGAATTTCTTAGAATCCACTATATGAAAAGCACTTCCTTGGCAGGTAAAATAGAAGCTACTGTCCACATTTCTTTACTCTGTTCTTTAATTGTCTGAAATGCATTATTAAATGTGTGTCTTGCCTTTTCCTACTGGCAATTCTTTCTTTAGGTCAAGAAAACATCATATTCAGAATGACACATGACTGCTATACCTTGGGAGTATGATTGTACTCCCATCTCTATCCCACCAACTTTGTTCTTTAAGCCAGTCCTCACAACTGAGCTCCTCACAGGTTAGGAGTCTATCTCCTCCTGGTTTTTTTTTTAACAATTCAGACAGCACTGGTTACTGTCAGCTCACTTTCAGGCAAACGTCTTCAACTTGGAGAGCCCAAGTTAGTATTACAATAGTGTCAATGTAACCTGGCCCGTCATGCCTGACCACTTACTCTGTATAGGACATTGTCAGACTCTGAGGAGTCCAAGAGGTAAAATATGATCTTCAGCTGTTTGTGGGTATAGAAGAAGAGAATGAAAACAATGCTACCAAGTGCAGGCTGAATCTAAACCAGTAGACAAGGATGTATAGCATAATCAGAAGAAACACTAAATCACTGGAACTCCGGACACATGTACAAGTCATATTTTTTCTCTTTCATTGTGTTCTAGTGTTGCTATGTTTGCTGTTGTTTTTGATAGGGTCTTACTACATAGTCCTGGGTTAGCCTGGGAACTCATGATGTAGAGCAGGTAAGCCTTGAACACAAAGACATTTTGTGTTTTTTATTTCCTGAGTGATGAAATTAATGCATGTGCCATTTTCACTCTGTACACATCTGTTAAAAACGTTTGCCCATTTACAATAGCTCAGTCTTCTGGATTGAACACTAGGCAAAAACTGTTTGAAAATATTACTGTGTAGGTATAGAGACTTTTTCTTCTTTCTTTCCCTGGTGATATTCAGATAAGATTTTCCAATTTTATAACAATAATAGTGACCCAGTGATCCATATGAACTGTACAACTAACTCTATTACTTCTAGTGTTGATGACTTTTCTGCCCTAATTGGGCAATGCCTAATAGCTAATTTTGGGCAGCTAAGCTATCATCTTTGATAAGTTGGTGCCTGTCTTGACTTTTGATGACAAGACTGAAACCAGAGACACACAAAAGTCTTACTGTTTTCTTTTCTGGGTAGTAGATTTCAAAAGTTGCAAACTAGTCCTTTAATTCCAAGGTGATCTTTGCACAGATACACTGACTTAATATCAGATAACTTTTATGTGTTCTAACATGTTAGGACATTCTGAATAGATATGAAATAAGAATAAGACATGGGGGCACTCAATTATGTATACTATAGAGTCCATTTTTGTCTTATGGAGTTTAAAGAAAGAAATGATAAGAACTCGGATGGCTCATCACAGAGGACTTTTCAGTCACAGGGAAGGAACACAAGAGTGTCCAGACAGGAGCCAACAACCTGATTAGCGCAGCTCCCAGCCTTGCTCATAGATCCATCTATACGCCACTACAGGTGATGGTTGATGCAGAGTTACAATTGGTCAAAGGACGGAGACATCACAGAAAACACTATAGGATTTCTCCCTTTCCTTTCCTCCCTCCAGGGCTTCCCACATATTCCAACCTACCTTCCTTCAAATTCACAGCCTCTAATCCACTAGTTATTATTACATGCATCATGTATGTTCATATACATACATATTCCTAAATATAACCTGTCCAGTCTGTAGAATGATACTTGTGTGTATTTCTTCAGGGCTGACCATTTGGCGCTGGACAACTGAGTGTCATGCCTTTCCTGTCTCTGTTGCAGCAGCCTACACAGTAGCTAGTGTTATTTCTAGCTTATATTCCCCAGGGTAAACTTGAGAAAGCATACGTAACCTTTTCTAAAGTCTTCGTTAGGGTAAGTTTTTAGTGCCCATCTGACAGCAAAGTTCTTGGCCAACCTGCAGCAACCCCTAAGCAAACTCTTAAAGTCATTGGTTGGCCAGGTCTCGTCTCTATTGCTTATTTGTTGTAAGTACTACTGGTTTCTGTGTTGGGCTGTGTCCATTTCTTTTTACCCTCTGTTCTGCATATCTGAAAATGGATGGCTTCCATAATAAGAGATGAGCAGAGGAATAGAATTCAAACGTAAGAGCGAGAATTTGGTAGTATAATATGGAGATTGAATTTTTTTTTAAATTACAGCTTTTTTCATGTTAATGTCACTCAAGAAAGCCTGGCTCCAGCCTTCAGAGAGTAAAGCTTTCACTCCAGTGCCATCTTTCTTATTGGAGGAAGTGATTCACACAGACAAGTTAACTTTCTCCAATTGTTTTCAAGCTTCTAAAGTATCAATGACACTGATTTTACAGAAAGTATACAATTACAATATAGGGTCATATTTAAAGAGGAAATTGTGGCACGGGGGAGGGCAAATAAAACACAAAATATCATTCTTTTCAAAGTTACGCTGGTCCTCTCTTAGGGCAAACAACCTATAACAGCTGTTAGCTATGAAAAAACACACCAAAAGAACCCCCAGGGATCTGGCAGAGCCAGGGAATTGGGCTCTCACCTGGCAGAGTATTGTGAGTGTGGTTACCTTGGAACACCCACACCTTGGTAAGAGACCATGTAGTCATGAGTGAATGAGCAATACTGACTTTATGGATATTCATGAGACAAACTGTAGAACAGGCCACAAAGCCTTAAATGGCTGTCACTGAAGGCAGCAAAATCTCTGATGCTGTCCCCTCTCCCCCTTTCCTTTTTGTCTTCATGCTCTGCTTTCAGATAGTCCAGAGTTACTGTAAACCCACTTCTTCAGAAAATCCTCATCACTGCTTTCTCCACAAGCCATTTCTAACGTCCACGAATCTGCTAGGCTCTGTCCTGGCCCAATGGGCTGTGATAAGGTGGACTGGTGGAGGACAAACCACCCAAAGTAGCAGCAGCCAAGCCTTGAGATGTCCAAACGTCTACCAGAACCTGGGGATCCTTCTTCCCTCTGAGAAGACAATGTGTCAATATGTCGTTATTAGATATTTGCGTATTACACTACGCTGTGATTGATTTCTGAAGCTCAGAGAAACTAATTTACGATTTGTAACTTTTCCAAATCTCTGAAATCCCGCTCAGTCTGTGGCAAAGGGTTCCTGTTAGCTCTGTTCCTCAAAGGACACAGAGAACTCTTCACTCCCACCATGCAATCACTAGTTCCCCACCCTCCCAATTGTCTGCCTCCTCCCCTGTAGCATGCATCAGTGATAACTGTAAACACAAGAAACATATTATTGGCCTGATGGCAAGGCGGGATAATAATACCCCCTCCAGCTTTCTTCAGAAGGGTGTTGTTGACAGTGAAAACACCAGTGTTTGTTGAGTACTCTGGGATTCTCAGAGACAGTCGCTGTATAAATACAAGGTATTATTACTATTATCACCATGTTTAACGTTTCCTAATAGTAGGAAAGTTCTTTCACAATCCTGGCTGTAAACTGTAGCTGTAAAATTTTCCCTTCTTCTTTAAAGCCATTCCAGAGGCTTTGGACAATGATACTGAAGTAACAATTCAAGTACATCCCTGTGCCTAATGAACAGCAGAGCTCTTGATTAATGGCAGTTGTTCAATGCCACACTGACAGGACCGGCCGTGTTTAGGAAAATGGAGTTTCTGCCTACTGTGATTTTTCTCTCCATTTACAAAAAATAGGCATCATCAGGGTTGATTTTTTTAACGCTGATTTTTTTTATTACCTTTTGCTCTATTCAACTGCTGCTGTATTTTCCATTTGACGAGTACCATGCTTTTGTCTCATGCTGGCACTGGCTACCAGACTGTTGTCACTCAAGAGATCTGCCTTAGCACCTCCATAATCAGCCAGCTCACTGCTGCCCTAGCACAAAACCTACGCCCAGGTGGGGAAAGAGCAGGCTTGGGGGGAGGGCACACTGCTGAAAGGCACACATAGGTCACAGCTGACAAAAACACAGCCAGGTGCTGGGATATCTATCACAAAGCCATTGGTGAATTGCACGTGACTGGAGGCATACTTCACATTGCTGTTTCAGAGTTTATGTATTTTACTAACCTTATTTCACTGGGTTGAAGCCAACAGTTTTATGGGGCACCCCAACCCTCTACTACTTGGAAATAAATTCCTCCGTGGCTGTATATCAGAAAATGACACTGGCTGTTGGCCCATCCCTCTGGGTAAATGCACTGTCTGTATTTCTTTTTCTTGCATCTCGGGGATAGGGTGCAGGGGTGACATGCCAGGAAGGAAAAGGCTTGCAGTTCAGGGTGAAGGAAGCAGAGCCACTGAAATGCTGGCTTCAGCCTCTTGTTCCATCCCTGTTTTGCAAATTGATCAATCCGGTGGTGATTTGAATGGTTAGCTGTGTTGTCAGCTATCTCTGCTCTCCACCTTTCCTCTCCCCTGGCAGGAACATCTGGGACACGGACTTTACAAACGGTAATAATAACCCTACTTTAGCTTTCACAGTTTTTGCAGCTGTTATTATGTCATCATGGTAAATGACCATAATTGACCCCCACAATGAAATGCTGCCAGCATTCATATGAGTAGCAACTGCAGTCTCACGGGCTAGCAGGCATGTGCTTTGCAAATAAAATTTTTGCTGAATTGCTGAAATCTCAGGTTTGTTTAGGGACCTGGCTATTTCTGAATTATAATGGAAAATGATTTGTTTCTGAAACAGAAAAATGCTGCATATAAGAAGGTAAACAGCAGGTCAAGGATGAGTCTTTACCAGAGATTTCAGGGGTATTTTTAGGTCCCCTTGTATCTTTGGGGGTAAAGTGAATAAGTAGGATGATGGGTCATGAGACATTTCACCTGGACACAGAAAGCTTGTATCTACCTTTTCTCTGATATACACATTCTCTCTCACACATGCACACACACACACACACACACACACACACACTCTCATACACATATATATTCTCTCCCTCTCTCTCTCTCTCTCTCTCTCTCTCACACACACACACTTACACACATACACGCACTCATACACATATATATATTCTCTCTCTCTCTCACACACACACTCATACACATATATATTCTCTCCCTCTCTCTCTCTCCCTTTCACACACACACACACACTCATACACATATATATTCTCTCTCTCACACACACACTCTCATACACATATATTCTCTCCCTCTCTTTCTCCTCTCTCTCTCTCTCTCACACACACACTCATACACATATATATATTCTCTCTCACACACACACTCTCATACACATATATTCTCTCCCTCCCTCTCTCTCTCTCTCACACACACACTCATACACATATATATATTCTCTCTCACACACATATATTCTCTCCCTCTTTCTCCTTTCTCTCTCTCTCTCTCTCTCTCTCTCTCTCTCTCTCTCTCTCTCTCTACACACACACACACACACACACACACACACACACATGTACTCTCTGTCCCCCCTCCCTTTCTCTCTAGCACCATCACCATTTCAAAGTTAGCAATGACATTTCCTAGCATGCAATAAAGACACAGCAGGATAGTAAAAATGCCAAATGCAAGTCAATATTCTACCCATGTATGCTAATATTGTGCTTAGAAGGAAACCATCTAAATTAGACTGGACAATTTTAGGCTGATTGGTTGAGAAAGCATTGTAATTTCAAGATGGGTGTTTCAGTGGAAAAACTGGATAAATAGTCAAATGAAATCTTTTCTACTGTTTACGGAGAAACCTGCTCTGTTACACAATGCTTTTTGTTTTGGTTTTTACTTTTTAACAAATTAGGGGTGCTACCTTAAACACAAAAGCCCAGTAAATAAAGCTCAGCTCTTACCATTGGCTTCATAGAGATTCACATAAACTGCTGAAGTCCTGCTGCTTCAACCATTACTGCTCAGATCTAGCCTCACCCACACAGAATCTCCAATGCAACTCCAAAAGCCATCTGCTAGTTCCTCCTCATAGTCTAGAATCCAGGTTCTCTCCAGCTCTGCTCTTCTGATCATCATGGATGCCTTTGTGGAGAATAACCAACCAACCATAGTCAATCACTGGTGATGCAGACATTAAGGAAAATCACATAATTTTCATTGTAGATCACTTAGAATGGAAAATGTTTGTTTGTTTCCATGGTTCCTAACTATAGAGAAACTGACAAAGCCTCTTGTTTAGCTTGTCTTCAGAAATACAAAAGTGAGTTTCTTGTGGCCCAAAGAGACATATACAGAGGATGTCCCGGAAAACCACAGAGCAGATCATGGTCACTTTGATCTATTTCCTCTTCCTTAAAGCCTCTTCAATTTCCTATATACCATTCTTGACAAGTGGCTCCCATGGGTCACGGATTACTCACTGGGCAGCTCAGTGCAGCACTCATCACTTACAGATGACCCTCCCAATCACATTAGTTCCCTGAGCAGCTGTAATTCTGCTACAAACTTCACAATGAAAAAAAACAAACTACTTGTTAACTCAAATAGTTCTTATCTGATAGGTTGTCACAAAGTATACACGTTGATCAGAAAGAACACATCCACAGAATTCAATCCCGAGTCTACTCTTTGTGGTGAATTGAAAACTTAATAACCTGTTTCTGTAAACTTTTCAGCTTTGACTTGTGGTTGAAATTCTGAGTTAAAATGTCTAAACTTCTGTTCTGGTATTACTCAAATGTTAACTTAAAACACACTAGGAATAAAGGTAAAATCATATCACTTTTAAAAACTGGGTTTATGCTTTTCTCTGTCTCTTCTTGCTTTTAGCAGAACAGACAGGAACTCGGGAGGGTAAGCACTGTGTGTATGCTTAGAGACTGATTTACTGCTCATGCAAGCTGGCTTACCTGTCTCTTTCCTACACCAGTGGCTCTTACACTATAGTTAGTTCACTCAATTACAATTTTAGAGTGTACAAAACTAAACTTTTTATTTGATATTTTGAAGGTGTCAACAGCCATTTTCAATACATTGACCATAGTTCGTAAAGAGTTACTTTGTAAGATAGATATAAAGGAATGGTTTTTTTTATTATCGTCAAGTCTAGTGTTACCTTTCATTTCAAAGTGGTCTGCATCTGGCGCTCAATGCTCTTGAGAGTTATTCTTTTATCTTGAGATATCCAAAGATAATACCTGGCTTACAGGAAGATATATTTGTGATATTTTGTGTAGATTGAGAAGGGAGGAAAAATGCCCCATTTTTTGTTCTGCAATCTGGATTTGAGAAGGATTTGGTTGAAAGGTGGCTGGTCTGAGAAATTCTAGTCTATATTGGTAGGTTAAAGAGACAATCCTATGGCAGATGGGTACTTACTGTTTAGTTGTTCTGGTCTCAAATTCTAAAATCTTCATGACCAATTCTGAGGCCCAGGCCTCTGATGGTGTATTATCTCAGTATATCTCTCTCTTCCATCACCAAGACTTAACAATATTTGTGATATGCCATGTAAAGCAATGGGAAATCTATAGTTCTACCTTGTATATGTTTAATGGAACATATATTCAAGGCTATAGATATGATTCAATGATTAGTTAAGAGTACTCACTGATCTTGCACAGTACCTGAGTACAATTCTTTTATGTTGTGGAACACAATTTTCTAGGACTATAGTTCCAAATGCTCTCACAACATTTTCTGACCTCTCCAGATATCTGCACACATCATAGTTATCTCAGTCACACACATGGACATACATGGATAGAAAGACAGACAGATAGACAGACATAGATATTTAAAGAAACATACTTTCTATCCTTTGTATGGGTGAAAATTATTCTGAGATAAATGAGGGATGAGGATGAGGCAATAGATGTTGGTGGCTCAGATCTAGGTAGCAGAGGTGAAATGGCAATAAGACTGGTGGGTAGGGTTCAAATGTACTTAAGGATATATGATAGTCCCTGGTGTGTGTGAGCTACAGTAAAAGAATGGAAATAAAACATGGCCATAAATTTTCTAAGCTAAGCAGATAGAAGGACAAATGGAAGACAGTAGTAACAGATATAAAGAAAAGGCCAGTTATTCAGGCTTGTGTGATGCCACAATTCCTGTAAGGTTAGTTTCCTGAGAAATACAAAATGAAATAACAATATATGTAATAATGGTAACAATAGCAAATAGTTTGAATTATTTAAGTGCTAGATGCAATTCTAGATCTCTTATGTAAATTTCTAATTAGAAAATACATTGTTGTTGCACATAGATGTACCATGTTGCCAAGTTGGAACTGATGGGATGTGAATAGAAATGTTTTACGTAAATTCTGAGTCATCTCCAACCTGAAGACAATTTGCTTTTCTATTAGACCTTGGGTTGAATAGCCATAAGTGAGATGGTATATGAGATTATCCAAATTTCAACTTTGCACATGATGGTTAGGCTGCAGGATGGAAAGAACACAAATCCAAAGAAGTGTGTTGAACACTAATTCTCCTTTTTGTATTCTAAAATATCCAGTTACATTAGTACAAATTATATATTTATCTAAAATTGTTTGACAACTTTTTTCTTATAACCATCTACTGTTATTAATACATGGTGTTCTGAGATAAAATATTAGTAGTGTAGAAACATGTAGACTTTCATTTTTGTGTCTTTTATAATTAGAAACCTGCAAACTCCTTAGTTGCACTTGGACAACTGTTTGGACTACTGAATCTTACTTCTAGCTGTCTGTCTCTACAATTACGCAAGGTATCAAACAAGTGAGGTTCAAGGGTCAGCACATAATCAGGGTTGATCCAGTGAACAACACATTACTAATCAACATATAATTAACAGCACCATTTGACTCTGCTTCATCACACAGTTTCCAGAGCTAAGCTCAGTCTTTTGCGCTGACTGAAGAGTGAGCTATAGTTTGTCATTTAGCTCTTAAAACACTAACTAGTAGAGGATATTTTTACTTCATTAGATACAGTTTTTCCCCTTTGTTCCTTTTGAGCTGTGGTGCAAAGAACAACCTGTAATAAGTTGTTCCCACTTCATGACCAAAAATAAAATCTTTTTAAAATCAAATACTTTCAACTGTGACAATGCCAAATTTGGTACAAAACTATAACAGCTTTAATTTCATCCTTAAAATCCCCAAAACATTGAATTCCAGAGGATATTTAAAATTTAGGAAACATTCTTTCAAGGAAAATATTCATATAGTTAGGAAGACCCTAGCCATTAGGGACATAAAACCCAGATGCCAGTTTCTGCACTACCATACTACTCCTACACCTAGCTCCACTTTTTCATTTGCAGCTACTGCCCTATCCATGAACTTTCTCTGCTTGTTTGAAACATAGTATGTGATTAAGGCTATAGAAGGTAGATCCACCTTTCCATTAAACTAATGAGACAATATCTGGCTTGCAATTAGACATAGCCCACTTCATGACCTAGTTGCTACACCGCATGGATGCAGTGTGCTCAAGAGGACTGCACTATTGATGATCCATGTGTAACATGTTTCCATCTCATGTAGGCCCAGTGTCTCCAGGAGACAGGGTTATAGACAAACACGAAAAGGGAACACACAAAAGACACCACTCCTAAGTACATGTCCATATATTTCTATGGTGATGTTATAAAGAGGAAAGAAGGCACATATAATTTTTTTCTGGTAGACCGCTATTTAAATTTATGTTGGTTTCATCATGACATTTTTGAATCATAGTCCTCGATTTAATAGATAATGCTTGAATTTAATCTGGAGAATATGAGATCAAAAAGGCACTTCAAGTCTAACAAGTTACAGAGAAAATGTTAGGAGAATAGAAAATATGAATAAGGTTCTTATTTCTACTTCATATTCAGTTAGAGAATATGTTAAATCTCTCAAGTTATTTTCTTAATTATTACTAATGATCAGGACTACTGCTTTTTACATTCAGTGTATCTTGCTTGTTTACTTCACCAAAAGTCTGCCTTGTAACATTCATCACTGTGAAAAATACAGGAAATGAGAATACCACCATAGCTCTCCATGTCCAGAAAGGGTATGTACCAACCTGACATTCTTAGCAGGTGTCAGCTCCATAAATACAGAGGCAGAGGTCAGAGCGAACAAAGGGAAGTCTGCAGTCAAGGACTCATTTGGAAAGTATCTTTCCTTTTCAGCACAGTGGGTCAGAGCAGTGTCATTACAACTAATTTCATAAGTCATCATAAAGGCAGTGTAGTAAATAGGTTAGAGAAGCAGATTGCCTGGGACTGAGTCCCAAATATGTTACTTACGAGTTGCTAAAAACCAGAGCACATGCACTAGGGCTTCCATTTTTATAAATGGACAAATGATCGAAGAGCGCCAGTCTCACAGGATGATTCTGAGGCTGTGGGAATGAACTTGGAGCACAGGGCCTAGCACACAGTGAAAAACACTAGCCCTTCTCTGGTGACAGGCTGTGCAGACGGCAATTCCCACAGATGCATAAAGTGCTGAAAGCTCTTGGTCAGTTTCCCGACGAGAAAAAGAATATACCCCAACATGTTCTTCATGTTTGAAGACTTATTTCTTTCTCATCATATCTTGCTGAGTTCTGTTTTATGAAGCAAATAAGTGAAGTAATTAAAAATTCTGCTGGAAGAAAAAACCAGCAACAAGTCTTGATTTTAATAAAAATATTAAGCAGGAGTTTAAAATATTTGTGCTTAATATCATTTCATATTGCCAATACCATGATTTATTTGATTTTTAACCTTGGGATTAATTGTAAAATGGGAAAAATGGTCTTAGTGTGTCATATGCCTGTAAGGTCATATACCTGTCATTAGAGGTCCCATTCCATTGTCTTAGAGGTCATTTAAACTTGTAGAATGTCCACTAAGATGTTAATTTTGTGTTACATTGCTCCTAGTAGTCTCATATTAATACAAAATACTCACAAGTTAAAAAGCAGAGCTCGCTTGAGGAGCTCCTACTTTGCTCACTTACGGTGTATTCCATTTCTTCTGATGATGATGTCTTCTGATGATGATGTCCAATCGCGTATCCCATGCTGCCCGCTGATCCACAGATGACGCTGAAAGCGAAGACGTGGGGAAGCATTAGTAATCACATTTACTTCCCATAGAGCAAGCTAACTTGCCAGGAGACAGAAGGATGGCGCTGGGACACAGCGTGGAGACGGGCTCTGGCATATGTTAGAGACACTGGTTGCACAGAAACTCTTGCTTTGCAGAATGTGGGCCGGGCCATAGGTGAGGGATCACAAGCAAATTTCCCTCTCTTCTCACTGCATGAAGCTCCCCACAACCTTCCAGTGAGAACTCCTTATCCTATTTTTAGCTTCCTTCTGAACAAATATTCGGGGAAGATATTCTGTGGCCTCTGTTCTGAACGAAGCTTTATGTGAACTTCCCTAAGCGCATCCAGATAGGACCTTACCTGAAGCCCAAGCTTCTCACTCCATCGCAGGGACTTCTTGGATGTCATGGGGTGCGAATCCATTCCATTCGCTGGCATGCACAATGTGGAATCTAAGTAATTAATGCTAACGAGCCACAAATGAGAGCCAATGGCTAAAGTCTGTCTAGGTTTGTACTAAGGCGCATTCCATAAAGATTCTCTAATCTCAGAAATCTTCGGCTTCAGCCCCCTGGTGTCCTGATGCAAGCTAGAATGAGCAATGAAATGACTATTTTTGTATTGGCTTTTTCTCCTTTCTTGAGTCACTATCCCTGCCCGGAACGACTATTCTCTGGTATCACCTTCTTAAATAAACTCTGAAATCCTTTATATCCATCTCTGATTTTGAATGAGCCTAGGCTAAGATATTCAGTATCCTTAAAACGAATTTCTTTTGATTTAGATTCATGATAATGGGTTGCAAAAGACTTTATTTCTAGTCTGAACTAAGTTACTGTGATCTTGGAAAAAGCAGTCTACAGATTCAATGCAATCCATATCAAAATTCCGGCACAATTCTTCACAGACCTGGAAAGAATATTAATCAACTTTATATGGAAAAACAAAAGGCCCAGGATAGCCAAAACAACCCTATACAATAAAGGAACTTCAGGAGGCATCACCATACCTGACTTCAAGCTCTATTATAGAGATATAGTCCTGAAAACAGCTTGATGTTGGCACAAAAATAGGCAGGTAGACCAATGGAACCGAATTGAAAACCCTGATTTTAACCCACACACCTATGAACACATGATTATTGACAAAGAAGCTAAAACTATATAATGGAAAAAAAGAAAGCATCTTCAACAAATGGTGCTGGCATAACTGGGTACTGATATACAGAGGACTGCAGATAGATACATGTTTATCGCCTTGTACAAAACTTAAGTCCAAATGGATCAAAGATCTCAACATAAATCCAGCCACACTGAAACTTTTAGAAGAGAAAGTGGGAGATACTCTTCAACGAGTTGGTACAGGAGACCACTTCCTAAACATAACACCAGTGGCACAAACACTGAGATCGACAATTAACAAATGGGACCTCCTGAAACTAAGAGGCTTCTGTAAAGCAAAGGACACAGTCAACAAGACAAAAAGGCAGTCCACAGAATGGGAAATGATATTCACTAACCCCACATCTGACAGAGGGCTGATCTCCAAAATTTACAAAGAACTCAAGAAGCAACTCTCCAAAACACCAAAGGATCCAATTAAAAGGTGGGGGTACAGAACTAAATTCTCAATAGAGGAGGCTTAAATGGCCAAGAGACACTTAATAAAGTGCTCAACATCCTTAGCCATGTAGGAAATGCAAATCAAAACAACTCTGAGATACCATCTTACTCCTGTCAGAATGGCTAAAATCAAAAACACGGAAGACAATTTATGCTGGAGAGGATGTGGAGAGAGGGGAACACTACTCCTCTGCTGGTGGGAGTGCCTACTCGTACAGCCACTTTGGAAATCAGTATGGAAATTCCTCACAAAAATGGGAATTAATCTACCACAAGACCCAGCAATTCCACTCTTAGGCATATATCCAAATGAGGCAAATTCATACAACAAGGGCATCTGCTCCACTATGTTCATAGCAGCATTATTTGTAATTGCCAGAACCTAGAAGCAACCTAGATGCCCCTCAACTGAAGAGTGGATAGAGGAAATGTGGTACATTTACACAATGGAGTATTACTCAGCAGAAAAAAACAATGGAATCTTGAAATTCGCAGGTAAATGGATAGCACTGGAAGAAACCATCCTGAGTGAGGTAACCCAGTCGCAAAAAGACAAACATGGTATGTACTCACTCATATATGGATTTTAGACATGGATCAGGATAGTGTCAGTCTGCACTTCCACTGATAGAGAGTCTGGGAAACAGGAAAGAACCTAAAAGATATACATAGTATCCAAGAGAAGAGGAATGAGGCAAGATCCTCTGAACGGATGGTGAACACGGCGAGGGGTGGGGGGCAGTGGGAGCTGGGAAGAAGAGAGGGGGAGAAGAGGAAGAGAGAGTAGGTCATGGGGGAACAGGAAGGTTGAGTGGGGGGGGGGTAGAATAGGGGGTAGAGGGAATCATAGATTAGAAGACAGATCAGGCAACAGAGTGACCCCTAGTGATCTAAAGGGATGACACCAATTGGCAAGCTAAGCAATAGTGGAGAGACCACCTTGAATGCCCATTCCTGATAATGAACTTGATGTCTATAACCATCCGGGAGCCTTCATCCAGTGACTGTTGGAAGCCGAGGCAAACACCCACAATTAAGCACTGAACTGAACCCAAGGAACCCAGTGACAGAGAGAGGGGAGTGATGAGCAAATTGGCAAAGAATGGACTGGCAAAACCAGCAGAGACAGCTGACCTGAACAGGGAAGAGCTCTTGGTCCCCAGACCGACAGCGGGGAGGCCAGCATGGGACTGATCTGGACCCCCCCCACCCCCGAATGTGAGAGTCATTGAGGAGGCCTGGGCAACCTATGGAGCCCTGAGCAGTGGATCAGTGTTTATCCCTGGCATACAAACAGACTTTGTGTGTCCATAACACAAAGAGGGATGCTCTCTCAGCCTGGATTCTTAGGGGAGTGTCTGGATCCTGCCCTGAGTGAAATGACAGACTCAGGATATCCCCTATGTGGAAGGAAGTGGGGATAGGGTGGGAGGCTGGTGGGGGATAGCGGGGTGGTGAGGGAGGAGGGGAGGGAGAGGGAACTGGGATTGACATGTAAAACAAGCTATTTCAAATTAAAATAAAAAAAAAGAATGGCTAAGATAAAAAAAAATTCCTACTATAGCTGACTACCATTTCCAAAAAGGCTTTGGATAGTAATTGGTCAAACTTAATGATACTCACATTAAAAATGTAGAAAGTTTATGATATTGTGAGAATCCATGTGGACTGTGAAAAGTCAAGCTTCATGGAACTCTGGAAAGTTAATTGAAAGTCTATTTGTTTTAGGATCTTGAGCTTAAGATTTTTTACTTCCAAGTATTTCCTTGTCTTCTCTTACATCACACTCAATTTAGGGGCCTTTAGGTGTATCCAAGCAGACCTGTCAGCTTCCAAATACTCCACTGTAGGCCTGCAACTGTCCCTTCTGCTTGAACATTTCACCTAAGATGAAACAATGCCGAGTAATTAAAAAGTATAGAAAATAAAAAAGAAGGCCTCTTTTTAAAAAAATTGGTAATGGTGAAAAATAAGAATGAGTGTTCTGAAAAACTCAAAGTAACTGGAGATGTTGTTGAAAGAAATGATTAATATTTTAGGACAGCTTGAAAAATGGGTATATTCATCATGCACTGAGAATCACACAGCAAAATCACAGCAAGGAGCAGACATCAGGGAGTAGAGGACATGTTTATCTCCACCTAATGCAGAAGAACGTGGGATTTTGGAGACCTGGGTAATAAGAAGACACATATATTAATAGTAAAGAGTGGAGTGTTTATGTGATCAACATCTTAGATGCTTTATTTCCTAACATTTATTTTAAACTTCTGCTTATGTGTATTCTGTGGGCACATGCTTCTGAGTACAGCTGTCCTCAAATACCAGAGGATGTTGGATTAGCTGGAGCTGTAATGACAAGTGATTATGAGCCATCTAACATGGGTTTTGAAAACCAAAATCAGGTTCCTCTGAACGAGTAGTACATACTCTTAACCATGGAGCCATTTCTCCTTCTGTATCAAAGATTAAAACAACAAGTCATTCCCAAAGTTTCTGCTTGTTCCATCTAAAACCACAAGCATTCAGAGTCCTTTCTACTCACTGGCACTGCAAAGATAATTTGCAGTAAGCATTCTTAGAGATGTTTATATTTTAAAAACTTACACTGCGAAGTTTTTCATGGATTTGTAGAATAAAAAAAGTAAAAGCAGATCTAACTAGAAAAGTAAAACCAGTTAAACTGATACCTTTAGGAACTAAACTAACAAAAAATAGACAGAAAGAAACTTTTGCAAAGAATGTATCTCCTTAGGTTTTGTTTTTGTTTATTTGTTTGTTTGTTTTGCCTTTGGATTTAGATCAAAAGAAACTACTCTGGGAACTGCTATTGGGTCCAGTTAGGGCTGGTTTATCCAACAACAGGCCAACCACAGGCTTAGTGTGTCAGTCACCCAGGGCAATTGAAATTCGTCTTTTTCATAAACCAGGTTCCATTATGTATTTACTGATAATTTTCCAAGGAGCAAACAGGAAAACAATCTGCATTTGCAATTTATGCAGTATCTAAAACCTTATTTTAAATCCGATATGTGATGTATCCAACTCCTTTTCTGATCCCCACTGTGAGACACATCTCTGAGGACCTACATGGAATCCAGCGGGTACCATGGAGCCTTGTACACTGGGAGAAGATGGAATCAAGGTCAACGCTTTCTGCCCAAGCTAACACTATAAAACAAGGGAGGATTCTACACTACACTTGATAGTTTACAATAGATGATAAAAATTAGAAGGTATATTCTGTTGTGATATTCCAAAATTACATAAGTATTCTTTTTTCTTTTTTATTGTTTTTTATTTTTTATTTAAATTAGAAACAAGCTTGCTTCACATATCAATCCCTCTCCCTCCCCTCCTCCTCTGCTCCCCACCAACACCCCAGCCCTCCATCCAATCCACACTCCACTCTCCAGGGAGGGCGAGGCCTTTCATGGGAAATATCCAAAGTCTGTCATATCATCCATGCCAGGGCCTAGGCCCTCCTCCATGTGTCCAGGCTGAGAGAGCATCCCTCCATATGGAATGGGACTCCCAAAGTCCATTTGGATGCCAGGGATAAATACTGATCTACTACCCTACACCCCATAAATTGCTGAGTCCTCCTCACTGACACCCACATTCAGGGGGTCTGGATCTCAGCCATGAGCTTCCCCTTGTTCAGGCCAGCTGTTTCTGTGGATTTCACCTACCCTGTCTTGACCCTTTTGCTCATCGCTCCTCCCTCTCTGCAACTGGTTTCCAGCAGTTCAGTTCACTGTTTAGCTGTGGGTGTCTGCCTCTGTTTCCATCTGCCACTGGATGAAGACTCTAGGATGGCATACAAGGTAGTCGTCAATCTCATTATCAGGGAAAGGCATTTAAGGTAGCCTCTCTACTATTGCTTAGATTCCCAGTTGGATTCATCCTTGTAAATATCTGGAAATCGCACTAGTGCCATATCTCTTCTCAAACCAATAATGACTCCCTCCATTATGATATCTCTCATCCTGTTCTCCTCTATTCTTCCACTGACTCAACCTTCCTGCTCCCCCATGTCCTCCTTTCCCCTTCCCTTCTTCCCTTCACTTTACCCCAGCTCCCTGTCTCCCCCCCCCCCCATGCTCCCAGTCCACTTAGGGGATCCTGTCCCATTCCTTGTCTCTAGAGTACCACGCATATATCTCTTAGGGTCCTCCCTGTTTCCCAGACTCTCTGGCCATAGGATTGTAGGCTGGCACTCCCTTACTTCATACCTAAAATCCAAATATGAGTGAGTTCATACCATGTTTGATTTTTTTTTTTGTGACAAGGACAGATGTCCTTGCTGTATGAATGCACATCTTTTGGGTATATGCCTAAGAGTGGAATTGCTGGGTTTTATGGTTCTATTTTCCTGAGGAATCTCCATACTGATTTTCAAAGTGGCTATATGAGTTTGCACTCCCACTAGCAGTGGAGGAGTGTTCCCCTTTCTCCACATCCTCTCCAGCATAAACTGTCATTGGTGTTGCTGATTTTAGGCATTCTGACAGGAGTGAGATGGTATCTCAGAGTTGTTTTGATTTGCATTTCCCTGGTGGTTAAGGCTGTTGAGCACTTTCTTAAGAGTCTTGCAGTCATTTTAGTCTTGTCTATTGAGATTTCTCTATTTAGTTCTGTACCCCACATTTTAATTGGATCCTTTGGTGTTTTGGAGACTTTCTTCTTGAGTCCTTTGTAAATTTTGGAGATTTACTCACCTTTTCTAATTCCAGCATCCTTAAGATTGTGTTGTTTTTTTATTGTCTCTATTTCAGCTTTCAAACTTCATACTGTTTGAATTGTTTCTTTGAATTTTTCATTTGTCTTTTCTTCTATTTCTTTAAAGGATTTTCTCATTTCCTCTTTTAGGGTCTCAATCACCTTCATGAAGTTGTTTTTAAGGTTGTTCTCTTCTGCTTCATTTGTGTTGGGATGTTCAGGTCTCTCTGGTGTACAGTTCCTAGACTCTGGTGGTGTCTTATTGGTTTTTCTGTTATTGAATGTGTTGTTATATTGTCATCTTCTCATCCCTTCTTTCAGTGGGTGCAGGTGGGGTCTCTTCCTCTCCTGGTGGGTACGGGTCCAAGGTTCTCTTCCAGTGGGTGCAAGCTATGAGGGTCAAGCAGGAGGGTCTGAGGCATTCCTTCTCCTGGTGGGTGGCAGCTGGATTAGCACAGTGCTATCAGCAGACTTGAGGTTGCTTGGTCCTCTGTGGGCGAGTTGACCTCGCTGCAGTCCCCAGGCCAGGAGATCCCAGAGAGGGCAAGTAGAAGTAAGTCAGCAGAGCCCAGGAGGTGGGAGCTCACCTCTGTCCTCTGCCCTGTGTGGGTGTAGGAGTAGACAGGCACTCTCAGCAAGATCCTGGTATCTTGGTTCTCCAGGGGTGAGTTGACCTGGCTGTGGTCCCCAAACCAGGAGCCAGAAAGATTCTTATATCTAAAAGCAATCAATGCCCTGACCATTCTTTGTACTGATATTCACAGAGATTGAACCAAAATATTGACTAATTTTGAGAACTTCTGGAATTTCATTTTTCCACACAGAGAAATTTTACAAACAATCCTCTCCCTTTAATGTGAAAAAACAAAACCAGAAACAAAACCTGGCGAATGTATTCCCAAATATATCCCAAAGCCTTCCTACATTCCTATAGAATAATAGGCATTTCCCTTCAAGGGAAAGAACACTGAGGCTGAGGCATCCAATCCAGTATGACTAATCTTATGTTCTTTTGTAGCTGAATTTAGCTCCCAAGAAATCCTTTTATGTGCTGGTTTGGAGAAGCCTGACTCTCTCATTCCTCTCCCTGATTGCTCTCTTGACTTCCTGTTGAGTTACACGTTGGTTAAAAATTGTCTTTTCCAGAATGACAATCTTTTAAAACAACAACGTTCCTTTAAAAGATTGAAATAATTATAGGAAATGGTTAAAAGTATTAAGGACATTTTAGACAAGTTTACATCATGTACTCTACAAAACAAATGGTCACTCCAAAGGCCAAAAGATTGAGTACTAAAATTGCAGTGACATTTGGTGCTGAGCTAAATCCTCTCAGGAACGTGGGGACTGGCTTATTCCACAGCCCACAAAATTTATTACACTCCAGGGTGTCAAGCAAGGCAAAGAACTTTATTTTCTGTGTTGTATTTTTCTGTAAATATGTTGGTGTCCCTAAAAGGATATTAGTTTTAGAGGCCCCAAAGACTTTGAGTTAGAAGACTTTCACATTTCAAGGTAGTTGCTGCTTGCCTGTAGGTGCAAAACAAAAATCTACATTTTCTGAAGTGTTTAAAGTCTACTATTTTCCAGATTTAAATGAATAATATTCATAATAACATTTATATAGGTATTATAACACTACAGCCCTGCCTCTAACTTCCCATTCTTTCTTATTAGGAAGAGAAGAGAAATTTAAAAAGTAAGAAATGAGACTCCACTTGAAAGAGATTTGACTAAAATAAGCCTTGAAATTCTATTTATTTTATAGGTTCCCACACCCTCACTCAAGTGTCGATTCAGAAACTTAGCTGCAAGGAGGTTGTTAAATATAAAAGAATCAATTCTGATTTTTTTCTAAAACCCCTGCTAACACTGTTCAGCAAGTCAGTTTGAATCTTGTCCAACATGATTCCTGAAGAAGGAGAGAGAGAGAGAGAGAGAGAGAGAGAGAGAGAGAGAGAGAGAGAGAGAGAGAGAGAAAGAGAAAGAGAAAGAGAAAGAGAAAGAGAGAGAGAGAGGAGATTGGCTAGAAAAAAAAGTGACCAAGCACCTGTCAGTTTCCACAGCTCCTCTGGGTAATGGAAGAGAATAGCCACAGGACTTCTCTTGCCATTCAGAATTGAGGTGGGACCACCTGGGGTTTCCAGTTTTAGAATACAACTCTTTGGGCAATTAGCAAAACTTTGAGCATCTGTCTCCCATGGCATTTAGGCAAATTAATAATTTTAAGCATTTCTAAAATAAAAAGTGGGTTAGAAGATATGCCAATATACCATGAGCTTAATTTGTTCAGTTACTTTTTCCCCACAGGAGAATTATCAGGGTGCAGTCCTACAGCAGTGAGTGTTCATGAGCTCAAACCCCAGAATATCTATTTTAAACAGCAGAACTTCATTAGCAGGCACTTTATTTAACTCCAATGCCCAAAACAACAATTTGTTTTAATGTTCTAGTGTAAACTTCCTGCAGCAATATATTTTTTCAAGTAACAGCTTCCGTTCAGGTTGCTAAAAGCTCTTGAGTTCTCCAGTGGATTTGGCAGTTAAGAAACTCTCTCTTCTTTGTCATCTTAAGCTGTACAACTTGCCACCTGCAGTCCAAACAGAATTAATAATAAAGTATAACTTTACGTGTGGTCTGTGGGATTATTAGACAATTTTGACTAGTATCAGCAGGAGTTTTGCTCTGGAGGTCCAGGTGCTTCTGAATTTTCCATAAACAAGAATGAATGAAAGTTGTTAAAGTTTCCACGATTCAGATAAAACTCTTTTCATCTATGTTTGATAAGAGCTTCAGTTCTTAAAGGAAGAAGAGATTTATTCATCCTTTAGAGGCCTTAAGTATCTCTCTAAATTCTTTTACGTCCCAAATACTATGCGCCAGAAAACCTAAAATTTGTTCCTGGAGTAGATCAGATAACCTCATGTTTATGTTGTGCACCATAAGTGATGCCATAAAATAAAATGTGGTTAGAATGGCTTTGGATTTGAACTTCAAATCATTATGTACAAAGTGTCCCAGAAAAAAAATTCTCATGTAAAAAAAATAGGATGCTATTACCTCATTCCCAAGGCTTCTGTGAAGACTGAAGGTTTGTGAAGGCATTGTTGGCTATGCATCTGGAATTCATTAATCATTTCCATTTTGCCAATGTAATGATTTCCATTTAGGTCCTGTGTGGCTTCAGGGAAGGTGATGCTCTTCTTGGGCATCTGAGCAGACCTCAGGAGTCAGTATATATTCTTGTTCATAGATAGCAACACAGGTGGACTGCAGAATGCTGAGTCTTGGGGTTCCTGTTGAATTTGCCAGGATGAAGAAACTCTTTCCAGTTAGACAAGAAACAGAAGATATGTAAATGGAATATTTTTGACAGCCATCTTTGGACCATATAGGAACCTACAGATTTTCTGATTCACCGTATCATATAATGTCAATACATCATCTCATTAAATCATCCGGCTACTCTTTTTTTTAACATTTTTTTTATTTTATTTTCCAGTTTAAATTTAGATAAGAAACGAGGTTGCTTCACAAGTCAGCTCCAGGTCCCTCTCCCATTCCCTCCCCTCCTCCCGTGCCCTCCCCAACCCCCCCGGCTACTCTTTAGATGCCCTTTGTTTAAATCAATGTATAGACGATTTTCTTTTAGTTCCTTTTGTAACTAATACGCTAAACACACATGATAGATAATTAAATGTAATTTGGTGTTGCTTACTTTTTTTTTTTACATAGGTAGCATGTGTAAAATTATCAAGGCCACTGTGTGACAATCACTCTTGATCACAGTAATAAAAACATATCATATATATTTTAAGTCATAAAACTTGGTCACATTTAAAAAATCACAAAGCCTCAAAAGTTTAAAGACAATAAGCAATCATTCAGCTTTCCTTCTAAAGGAAGACTTCTCCTGTTCATCCTGCAATTAGCACGCCACCCACCTTCTATACTCACTTCTCCCTTAACCATTACCCTGTCTTTTTTGGGTCACCAGAAACTGAAGATGAGAAGTCAAAGTGTTGAATGCAATGGCTTTTGTTTGGCTAGTACCTGGTTATCCAGTATTCTGGATTCCCAGTCTGGAGGACACACAGACATTGCAATTGACTCATTTGTGGTTCATCACTAGACTCTTAAGAAGGCTTTGTTAAACTTCTTTTTGCTATAGTTTCTCTGACCCACAAAAGGTGGATTTTACTTGGTTAACACATCTATGTTTTCCATCAACATTTTTCCATTGGTCATCTTCATCACATTTGAGTAGTTCACTGATGAAATTCCTTCCTCACGTGGTGGTAATATTATTGAATTCAACCGACACATTGTGTGATTTCTACAACCACCCTCAAGTATGCAAACTTTCCAGAACATAAGTCCATATTAGAGAATTTTATTTAGACCTAAGGTTTTTATTTAAATTAGAAACAAGCTTGTTTTACATGTCAATCCCAGTACCCTCTACCTCACCTCCTCCTCTGCCCCCTACCAACTCCCTATCTGGTTCCCTTTCTGCTCCCCAGGGAGGGTGGGGCCTTCCATGGGGGATCATAGCCTGTCATATCATTTGGAGCAGGGCCTAGACCCTCCCCCATGTGTCTAGGCTGAGAGAGTATCCCTCTGTGTGGAGTGGGATCCCAAAGTCCATTTGTGTACTTGGAATAAATACTGATCCACTACGAGAGACCCCATAGATTGCCAGACCTTCTAACTGACATCCATATTCAGGGGGTCTGGATCAGTCCTATGCTAGTTTCCCAGTTATCATTCTGGGATCCATGAGCTCTCACTTGTTCAGGCCAGATGTTTCTGTGGGTTTCACCCACTCAGTCTTGACACCTTTGCTCATCACTCCTCCCTCTCTACAACTAGATTCCAGGAGTTCAGCTCAGTTTTTAGCTGTGGGTGTCTGGTTCTGCTTCCATTAGCTACTAGATGAAGACTCTAGGATAGCATATAGGGTAGTCATCAATCCCATTATTGGGGGAGGGCATTTAAGGTAGCCTCTCAACTATTGCTTAGATTGTTAGTTGGGGTCATGCTTGTAGACCTCTGAAAATCTCACTAGTGCCAGATTTCTCTTTAAAGCTATAATGGTTCCTTCTATTACGATATCTCTTTTCTTGCTCTCCCCTATTCTTCTGCTGGCTCAAACTTCCTGCTCCCTTATGTCCTTCTCTCTCATCCTCTTCACCCCTTCTCTTTCTCCTATCTCCCTAACCCCTCCCCCTTGCTCCCAGTTAGCTCAGGAGATCTTGTCCCTTTTCCCTTCTCCAGAGAACCATGTATGTCTCTCTTAGGGTCCTCCTTGTTTCCTAGCTTCTCTGGTGGTGTGAATTGCAGGCTGGTAATTCTTTTCTCTGTCTAAAAGCCATATGATGACTGTCTTTCTTTGACTGGGTTACCTCACTCAGGATGGTTTCTTCTAGTTCCATCCATTTGCTTGCGAATTTCAAGATTCCATTGTTTTTTTCTACTAATTAGTACTCCATTGTGGAAATGTACCATATTTTCTTTATCTATTCTTCAATTGAGGGGCATCTAGGTTACTTCTAGGTTCTGGCTATTACAAATAATGCTGTTATGAACATAATTCAACAGATGTCCTTGTTGTATGAATGTACATCTTTTGGGCATATGCCTAAGAGTGGAATTGTTGAATCTTGTGGTAGACTGATTCACATTTTCCTGAGGAACCACCATACTGATTTTCAAAGTGACTATATGAGTTTGCACTCCTGTAGTGGAGGAGTGTTCACCTTTCTCCACATCCTCTCTAGCATAAACTGTCATTGGTGTCTTTTATTTTAGCCATTCTGACAGGAGCAAGATTGTTTCTCATAGTAGTTTTGATTTGCATTTCCCTGATGGCTAAGGATGTCGAGCATTTTCTTATGTGTCTTTCAGTAGTTTTAGATTCCTCTATTGCAAATTCTCTATTTAGTTCTGTACTGTACTTTTTAATTGGATTATTTGGTTTTGGAGACCAGCTTATTGGGCTCTTTGTAGATATTGGAAATCAGCTTTCTGTCAGATGTGGGATTAGTGAATATCTTTTCCCATTCTGTGGGCTGCCGTTTTTGTCTTGTAGTCTATGTCCTTTGCTTTACAGAAGTTTCTAAGTTTCAGGAGGTTCTATTCATTAATTGTTAATCTCAGTGTCTGTGCTACTGGTGTTATGTTCAGGAAGTGGTCTCCTGTACCAATTCATTTGAGGGTACCTCTTTCTCTTCTAAGCGCGTCAGTGTGGCTGGATTTATGTTAAGGTCTTTGATCCATTTGGACTTAAGTTTTGTTCATGGTGATAGATATGCATCTATCTGCAGTCTTTTACATACCACCATCCAGTTATGCCAGCACCATTTGTTGAAGATGCTTTCTTTTTTCCATTGTATAATTTTAGCCTCTTTCTCAAAAATCAGGTGTTCGAAGGCATGAGTTAATATTAGAGTTTTCAATTCGATCCCATTGGTCTAACTGTCTATTTTTGTGCCAATACCAAGCTGTTTTCAGAACTATAGCTCTGCAATAGAGCTTGAAGTCAGAGATGGTGATGCCTCCTGAAGTTCCTTTATTGTACAGGGTTATTTTGACTATCCGGGGTCTTTTGTTTTGCCATGTAAAGTTGAATATTGTTCTTTCAATGTCTGTGAATAATTGTGCTGGGATTTTGATGGGGATTGCATTGAATCTGTAGATTGCTTTTGGTCAGATTGCCATTTTTCCTCCATTCATCCTTCCTATCCAAGAGCATGGAAGATCTTTTCATTTTCTGGAATCTTCTTTAATTTCCTTCTTTGAAGACTTGGAGTTCTTGTTATACAAGTCTTTCAGTTGTTTGTTTAGTATTACCCCAAGGTATTTTATGTTGTTTGTAGCAATTATAAAGGGTGATGTTTCTCTGATTTCTTTCTCAGCCCATTTATCATCTGTATATAGTAGGGCTACTGTTTTTTTTTTTAGTTAATCTTGTAGCCTGCCACTTTGCTGAAGGTGTTTATCAGCTGTAAGAGTTCCCTGATAGAAGTTTTTTTGGGTTACTTATGTCAACTATCATATCATTTGCAAATAGTGAAAGTTTGACTTCTTCTTTTCCAATATGTGTCCTTTTGATCTCCTTTTGTTGTCTTACTGCTCTAGCTAGAACTTCAAGTACAATATTGAAGAGCTGGCCAGGTGTTGGTGGCACATGCCTTTAATCCAGCACTCACGAGGCAGAGGCAGGTGGATCTCTGTGAGTTCGAGGCCAGCCTAGTCTACAGAGCAGCCTCCAAAACAATACAGAGAAACACTGTCTCAAAAAAAAACAAAAAAAAGAAGAAAAGAAAATACCCTGAAACAATATTGAAGAGCTATGGAGAGAGGGGACAACCTTGTCTTGGTCCTGATTTTAGAGGAATTACACTGAGTTTCTTTCCATTTAGTTAGTTGTTGACTGTTTGTTTGCTGTATATAGCTTTTATTATGTTTAGGTACGTTCTTGTTATCCATGATCTCTCCAAGGCCAGTATCATGGATTTTGTCTAAGGTTTTTTCATCATCTCCTGAGATGATCATGTGATTTTTCTTTTTTTAGGACTAACATTTTTATCTTCAAAAATCAAAAAATATTAAGACATCTAAGTACCCTATTAGTGGCCTGTAATTTCATTGAAAATACAAGGAAACCAACACTTGAAAACAAAATCAAAGCAAAACCTCAGGACCTGTAGGGAAAAATAAATAACACAGTTAATGCAGTATTTGCCTTTTAAGCATAAAGACCTAAGTTCAAACCCTACCCCGAACCAATGTAAATAAGCTGGTATCGAAGGGTATGCATTTGTAATCCCAAAGTGTGGAAGGTGGAGGCAGGCAGAACCCTGGAGCCCACTGGCCACCTGGCCCAGCCTAGTTCATGGATTCCTGGTCTGTAAGAGACTGTGTCTCAACAAACACACAACAAGCAAACAAACCATATCTTTAAAAGGTGCATTGTACCTGAAGAACTATACCTGAATTTGACCTCTGTTCTTCAGATGCATACTCATACAAAGGAGCACACCAAATAAACTCATGTTAAGGCAGATTCCTACACACACACACACACACACACACACACACACACACACACACACACAACCAGAAAGTAAAAGAGATAACTAAAACTTTAATATTTTATATCTGTCAAATGACATAAAGACTCATAAATAAGACACAGGTAATTCCATGGTTCACTCACTTGTCATCTTTACCTTCAGTTAGACTCTGATTTCAACTGGTTTGAATGAAACCCTCTTGTTCCACTTTTCCTGAGTTTGGCTGTGTGGCCCTCGATCTTCCCTGTTATGCTCCCCTGAGCTCTCCACACTCCTCCTGGATCTCTACCTTTCTGTCTTATGTCTTCTTAGATACTGGTTGTCCTCTATACTGTGACTTGAAGGGCAGTGTTGACAGCCATAGTCACTCCCCAAGGTCCTACTTATGTTCAGAGACAACAAAGCAAAATATGCCTTGCATTCTACCTTGACAGTTATAATTTTCCATTATCAATATTTCTTGGACTCTACATGAATGTCAGATTATATCTGAGATATATTTACATCTCTTCTTTGTGTACCATAATGTCTTTTTGGACACCAAACATGTGGCACCTTTCCCTCTATACATTTTAATCATCTGGCATAATATGTCAAACTTCTGGAGGCAGGCACACAAAAATTTCTCTTATTTTTCTTGCAGTAATGTCCTATTGCAATACTACACCTAAATGACCATTCCTCAAACTTCTTGTTTTAATTGTTTGAGGTTATGATAAAATACATATTGCCCTGTTAGAATTCCCAAAATTAAAACTGAATAGGTAGGCAAACCCCCACAGAGGAGAGCAGACTGAGCCTGTACTTCCCCAGGGACTATATACTCAGGAATGCTCTTACTGAAGATCCCATTATCACCATATAACATGAGAGACCACCTAGGGACTCCATCTGAAGGTCCCAATGTCACTAGGAAATGCTTCTAAAAGAAATACTGAAGTCCATGGGCATTTTGAAGCCATCACTCTATCTCCCCTGCTTCCCAAGCAACAGCAACTGCTGTTGTCTGGCAGATTTTACAAAGGGCTACACACCCTTTGTAAAGGTAGAGGAGAGGAAAGGTAATGATGTATGTTTGTCTTACCAGCACACTCATATTTCAAACTTGTCTACAATTCCAATAAATGAAAGGAGTTGTTAAACCATAACAAGAGCCAAATAAAAAGAAATGCTAAGCTATACAATGAATGAGAAACTGTCATTAGGTGTAACCTATACAGTCTGTGTGTGGCTTCACAGAATGACAGGTAAACAATAAACACTAAGTGTTGTCAAGTAGCTTCAACAAAAAGTGTTCCCATGCATGTGCAAATAGGGAGATGTGCTGTTGCCAGCACCAAGTCGCAGAAGCTTTCTGGGCAATCACATGGGCAGTGAGCAGAAAGCCTTCCACCTGCCAGGGTGGCCCTTTTCCCTCCTTCAGTCAGGGTGACAGAAACTCTTTCTGCCTAATTAAATATCCTGTGCTCCTTTACTCTTTTTCCCCTTCTTCTTTTTTTTCCCCTAGTATTTAAGCATTTGAGGGAATTGTTGTGAAAATCAGCCCCTTTAGATCATGTTACTGAAAGAGGGCTCTGAAATCCCAAACTACAGCACTGGCATCCCTGGCATTTACTTATAATAAAAAATAGTGGTTGCTGTGCACTGTACAATTTGGTCTTGCAAAAATAAATATCCAGGTTATTTGTTTATCCCCTTTAATCAGATACGTTAAATTCCAGTGTCCACCCAGGAATGAATAAGGCCAGATGGCTATAAGTTAAGAAAGAGTGTGCTGAGGTGGGCTATTGGGATAGAGCATGAACATCTTTCTAGAGGTTACATCCATCTTTGAACCTTCAAAGTTCACTGCTGCCCTAATAAAGCATATATCCAGACTGATTCTACCCACAGGTTAGATATGGAAGGTAACTAATTGTGATACACTAAAATTAACCACAAGAAAACTGCTACTATAGCAATTAAAATGTGTTAAGAGACTATGTCATTTGTAAACTAAGGGAATAATGACCTTCCTGGCATATTGGCTCATGCTAGTAATCCTACATTCAAGAGACTGAAGAAGGAAGACTACTATGAGTTCAAGGCTAATCTGGTGAGTTCCACATGAGCATGGACTACACAACACCAACCAATCAAAAAATAATCTGTTCTCTTCTCCACCTCATAAAAGCATATGGTAATCACCCATAAAGAATCACCAAATATCTTACTGATAAAAAACAATAATTGAGCAGTTATGTTCTTCATTTATTTGACTTCTGCAGTAACTCTTGTTATATTGTATTTTCCTCCTACACATTACTCATTTTGACTTATTTGTGACCTTCACAGAAGAAGGCAGACTAAATGCTGTACCTGCTTTGGATACTTGCAGCATCTTTCCGCAGAGGCTGGTGAGAAACTTTACTGACTTCAAGCTGTAGCCAATGTAATATTCATTCAGTCCACTGGGAATCAAGTATCCAATAACATCTTTGTCAAAAGCTAAGTAGGCTAACTGTTTGCACTGATCTTAGCACCAAGTACCTAGCAAATATAACCTTAGTGTCTGATTCTAAAGATGTATGCTTTCTAAATGAAGAGGCATCGCAAGCTAGTTTGCTGTAAGGCACCACAAAAGATTATTCCCACACACTAGTGTCATGATTGTGATGATTCTCTGCAGATGCTGTGACCTTGACAAGAGAGTGAAACTCATCAGATGACTTATAGGATAAAGGTTCTACATTTCACCAACAACCATACAGATTTTAACTTTCCTCAAACTGTTGATGAGGGGAAAGTAGTGAATTTGTGGTATTTTGTTAAGTTTATTTATAAAATACAGCATTGTGGTCACTATGTACCGCAAATCCAGATTTGTATAGAAAGTCACAGACAATTGTCATCTCCTGAACTTCTTCAAGCTTAATTGCACAGTAACGAGTCAGTCAAGAGACAAGTGGGATGCTTCCTTTTTCCTTTTCACAAATTGGTAATTGTGGGTGAGAGTAACTGCTGAAGCAAAAGAAATATGGAGGCTGGTATCCACTAAAGATTGAGAGCGTATTGACTTGTGGCAAAGAGTGATGGTGAAAAAAGCTTCCTCTTCAGGTATTTAAGGGAATAATGATGAGGAAACTTCTGTTGTGAATTCTTCCCTGCAAAATGCTTACACTTCAGCTGTTAGTATAAGAAAAATGCAACCAGTCTCACAAAGAACTCAACAGCACATTTAAATTCAGTGGAATATTTTCCTGACAAGTCATGGGCAGAAAAAAAGTAACCAAAGTAACCAAGAGTCTCCCCAAAGATATCTAAAATTTGGCTATATCCCTTTGTATTTCTATTTTTCATCTTTTTCATGTGTCAGGTTCAAACCATGTGTTTTGTTTTATATCGATATAATATGAATTTTAGTTCCATTTCTTCTATGCTGTTTTATCTAAATTTAGTACTAGACAGGTTGAGATCTTCATCAATAATCTTGGAAGGAAGAGTTTCAAAAAAATCTCAAACACAAAGTCTTCTAAAATTCCTTAAACCAGTGCTGTTTCTTGGGCTAAAACAAAGGGTTTTAGTTGCAGCAGCTTTGTTATCCCATCTTTGACATGTAATCTAGATCCTAGTTCTCGTCATTTAATAGCAATAGAACTGCTAAATAAACTAAAATACTTTGTGCTTCCTCTTAATGTGATGATAATAATTTTAAATTATTTTCATAAGATTAGTGGTAGAGCACTTTCCCAGCAAGTGAGAAGCCCCTGTGTCAAACCCTAGCCCTAAAATAACAAAATAAAATAGTAAAACAAAGTAAATGTAGAATAAAACATTCTAATTTAATGTCTGGTATAGGAAATGACTATGATACACGTTGTTATTTCTGTTAATATCTATTCCTGTTAATAACATGACTTTCTGCAAGTCACCCAAATTTTCTAAGATTTTATCCTTTCTTTTGAAATTTGAAATAAAGTACTGTCTTCATGGGTATGTTATTGGTTCTATCATATGCAATCTATATAAAGTATATATTAATCTAGACAGTGCAATCAGCAGGTGCCAACTATAGACCTTGGCCCCATCTCCAAGCACCTTTGCCTCTATCTCCCTTCATCAATTTTTCCTGCAACCATCCCTTCAGGCTCTTGTCAATACGTCAAAGAAAGGAGTCAGTAAGGCTTTTAATTCTGCCTATGCCACTCTAGTCACAGATTTCTATGCCCTGCCATTGTTGTAGTTAGCAAAACTCTAACCTTGGATTTGGCTCTCAGCTTTCCTGCTCTCATATCTGGGCAACTAACTGCTGCATGGGGATGCCCGACAGTAGCAAAGACTTGAGTCACCAAAAGGTAATAATTTCCAGCAGTTAATAGTAACTTTAACAATCACTGGTAATCACTTGAATTTACATTTACAGTTTCCTATTCGCCTGTGCCCTTTTCATGTATATTGTAGTGGTTTTTCAGGCTTTCTCTTCTTTTCTTAGGCCTCACTGTGTTGCTCTTAGAGCATCATACATTTAACAAAGACAGAGATGTTTCCGTGCAAGAGCTCTACAAGTATGAACACTGCTAAGCAGATGAGCACTCTAGTAATTTCCCAGGGAAGTGACATATCCATCTTGTTCTATGCTTGTCATCCCTTCCTTGGGGTCCTGAATGGGGAGTCCAGACTCCTAAATCTCAAGTGTGTACTCAGTGCCTGCTTGTCAGGAGGAAAATGTCCCTCTTCTGAGAATAATTAACACTACTCTCTTTGCCTGACCTCACAACTGCCTCGTTTTGGCTTTTGTTCCCTCTCTTTATGACTGGTCCTTTCTATGACAATGGAAACAGACTCAAGTCTCTCTGGTAGTAACAGAAGAAACATCCCTCTCTTTCAAATTAAAGGTGATAACAAATTCTGCTCCTTCATGGGTCTCCAAGTCCTATTAATTCTATGCTGCTAGTCACTCTAGATTTTAATTCAGCCTGTCCATCTTCATTATAACTGCATCACTTCACTACCACTACCAAAATTACTACCTGATAGTGGCACCCAAAATGGTCTTCTGTTTCCAGATTTACCTAAAACACCCTGGTACCCTCTAAAGTATTTCTGAAGATAAAAAATGGTCATACAGCAAGGTGTCACACACCTTTAATTCCATCACTTGGGAGACACAGTGAGATTTATGTGAGTTGAAGGTCAGCCAGGGCTATTTAACTATTTTGAGCATCTCTCTCTTTGCTCTCTTTTTAAAAATTTATTCTTCCCTCATACATTGTATCCTAACAGAGGTTTTCCCTCTGTCCTTTCCTCCCAGTCTCTCCCCACAACATCCCCAATATCCACACTTCCTGCTTTCCCTTCATAAAAGGACAGGTCTCCCATAAATAGGGTATGTCAAGCGATAATAAAACTAGGCACATATCCTCATATTAAGGCTGGATGGGACAACCCAGTAGGAGGGAAAGGGTCCCAAAATCAGGCAAAAGAGTCAGAGACAGCCCGACTACCACTTTTAGGAGTTCCACAGGAATATCAAGTTACAAACCATAACATATGCAGAGGACACAGGTCCGACCCTGATAGACTCCCTGACTGTTGCATTTCTGTGAGCCCCTGTGAGCCCTGGTTAGTTGATTATGTGAGCTGTTTTGTTGTGGTGTCTAGACCTCTCTGGCTCCTACAATCATCTCTTGGCCTCTTCTGCATGATTCTCTTAGTTCCTCCTAACGTTTGGCTGTGGGTTTCTGTATCGGCTCCCAGAGGTTGTTGGATGAAGCCTCTCTGATGATGATTTTACTAGGCTTTGGTCTGTTAGTACATGCAGGTATGGTTAGGAATCATCTCATTGACTTTTTTGCTGATCATGTCTGGTTCTGTCCTTGGTCTCTGGGCTCTCCAGACTCTTCGTCCTGATCCTCCAGGCAATGGCAGGTGTAGAACCCCTCTTGTGACACAGGTCTTCGTTTTGTCCAGCCATTGGTTCAAAACTCCCACAAGTTCTGCTCCACCTTTACCCCAGCACATCTTGCGGGCAGGACTAACTGGACATCTATGGTTTTGTGGCTGGGTTGTCGTTTCAATCCCTCCACTGGAAGACATGCCTGTTACAGAAGATGGCCAGTCAGGTTCCATGTCTCCCATTACTAGGAGTCATCACTAGAGTCATGTTCATGGATTCCATTGTGGAATTTCTGCCTCACCTCCAAAATGTCCAGTAGTCACCCCAAGAACTCTCTCTCTTTACCCCTACCTAGTCTATCCTGCTCGCATATCCATCTGCCCGCAGTCTACCCATGAAATCTATTACATTTTTCTCTTCTCAGGAAGATTCATGCATCACCCCCTGGGGCCTTCCTTGTTCTTAGCCTCTCTAGGTTTGTGGATTGTAGCATGATTATCTTTTTTTTACATGTAATAGCCACTTATATGTGAGTATATACCATGTTTGTCTATTTGGGTTTGAATTACTTACCTCAAGATAATTTTTTTCTGGTTCCATTCATTTGCCTGAAATTTTCATGACATTAATTTTTAACAGCTGTATAAGTGTACCCACATTTTCTTTATCAGTTTTTAAGTTCAGGGACATCATCTAGGTTGTTTCCAGTTTCTAACTGTTACAAATAAAACTGCTATGAACATAGTTGAGCAAACATCCTTGTGGTAGGATGAAACATCCTTTGGGTATCTGGGGAAAAAACCTTCTTTTTGCCTGCTAAAGTATAGTTCAAAAACTTAGCAAACCAAACAAGTCTTTCATAGGTTTCTTCATCACTGTCATCTCTTGGACGTGCATTCTCATGTGCTTAACCTCCATGCGACAAAGTCATCTTCTCTTTTCTGAATACATCATGTTCTCTGTGGGAGGACCTCTACCCTCATGATTGTCTCACTTAAGTGCTGTTCTGTCTGTCTTATCTCTCTTTCTGTTTCTATAATACACTCTTCCACTGACTTTTTAAGACTAAGTACCATTGCCCGATGCTGCTGTGTATCCTAACTTTGTCTTCTCCAAAGGTCTGTTGATAATAATATGATTTCTATCAACTCACCAAGTCCCTCTCAGCTTCTATTTGTGTAAACACAAGTGACTTCTGTGCTGTTACATTCCTAGCATACTGAATCTGTAGCATACATCTGAAATGCCTGCTGATTGGCCCTGAATGTCTTGTCTGGAAGTCATGTGGTCAATAAGCCTGCTTAGCGCCTATGCCATTTATTGTTCTTTCCCAGCAACCTGCCCAGAAAAATGGTCCTCTGAGTCAGTTTGTGGATTAACTTTCTTTTTCTCGGCCTTAAAATGGTCCTCTGAATCAGTTTGCAGATTAATTTTCTTTTTCTGGGCCTTAATTGTGGTTTCTGAACACAAGAACTGTTAGATATTAATCTTATTTTAGAATCTGCTAACTATAAATTTTGTTTATTGACATTTCTCTAAGCTTTCGTCTTCTCCTCTGTAAAATAGCGACACAAACATTGCATTTTGTCATGATGCTGAGATCCAGTGTCTAGTTCAATACTTACTTCTATGCATACAGATGTCCAACAGGCTTGGATTTTTCATTACCATATTCATCTAATGAGACACATAACAATTTTCTTTAAATTCTGATCTCACTGCCGGTCTATTTTTCCCATGATGCTTTGCTTCTTTTCTTGAGGTGTGGACATGACATTGTACATGGCAATTTGGTCTAACATCAAAATGTACAGCTTCCTCAGTGCATCAAGCATTAAGTCCTGCTCCTCTCAAAATCTCTGAATTCCTTTTCATTTGGTTAGTATGACTTTCATCTGAGACAAGACTTTTTATATTTTATTCTTATTTTTTGCTTTTTCATTAATTCATATTTTCCAAGACCAATCACATTTTCTCTCCCCTCCTCCATTCTATTTAGAAATGTTCAGGCCTCCCATCAGCCAGCCATGACATATCAAATTACAGTAAATCTAGGCATCTCCTCATCTATTAAGACTGGATGAGGCAACCCAGTTGGAGAAAAGGGCCCCAAAAGCAAGAAACAGAATCAGAGACAGCCCCTTCTTCCACTGTTATAAGTCTCACAAGAAGGCCAAGCTACACACTGTAACTAACCTAGTGGAGGGCCTAGGTCAGTACCATGCAAGCTCTCTGTGAGCCCCTATGAACCCAATTTAGTTGATTTTGTGGGTTTTCTTATGGTGTTCTTGCCCCTCTGGTTCCCATAATCCTTCTTCCCCTTTTCTACAGTCTTCCCTAAGGTCTGCCTAATGTTTGGATATTGAATGAGAAATTAGAAGGAAAATTTAGCTGAAGTATATCCAAAGTTGTGAATAACTGTAAAAAAGAATTGGACTTAAAATTGTGATATACGCATACAGTAACAATAGGTAACTCAATTTTGACACAATGGATAGAATGGATACACATTTCTGTAAATGGGCTTAATCCACAGCCAATAAACACTTCAACATCGTTAGTTACTAGGTGTACACAAAGAAAAAAATCTCAGTGAAACACAGCTTTACAGCCACTCAGATTGCTGTGAGTAAAAGAGAAAATTCAAGTTTTAATAAGGTTGTGTAGCAATTAGAAAGCTTAATCATTTCTATAGAAATGTAAAATGATGCAAGTGTTGAGTGAAGTCTTCCCGCCAGCACATCAGTCCCAAATGAACACACAGGAGGCTATAGTAATTATGAAGCTGTTGGCAGTTTGCTTGGTTTCTTACTGGCTATCTCTGACTTAAGTATTTACTCTATAATTGTTAATCTAAGTATTTCTCTTACCAGAGAAAGGGTCCGGACTTCTTACCCCTATGGCGGTTATATCATGGCTCCCTGTGTTTCTCTCTCCCAGAATCCTCCTGGACTCCTAGTCTCACCTATCTTGCTTCCCCATTGGCCAACAGTGCTTTATTGACATATACACAGGACTTCCCCATCATGCATGTGTTTTGAAGTTTACCAGGCAATTATACTATAACTCAGTAATTTAATTCTTAGTTATACACTTAAGGAAAATGAAAAGATAGAGTAACACAAAAATAGACATGTAAACAAGTGTTTACATCATGAGAATGTTGTTGTCTATTGATAAAAAGTGGAAACAACTAGAGCTTTTATTAACTGTTAGCTGTAAGAGCAAGCATGTATTCCGTATAAAAGAATAGTATTAAGTACAGAGAAAGAAGTACTGTAAGATGGGTGAACGTTGAAAATGGCATGTTTAATCAAGGAGGCCAAGTGAAAAAAACCAGGTATTATAACATTCCATTTATGTGAACTTTTCCAAGTAGGCAAATTTGTAGAAATAGTAAGCGGCTGACTCTCAGGGTGAGAGCTTGGGGGTTAACTCAAGAGGTTGAAAATTTCTAAAATTAGAAATCAGTTTTATCCAGAACTATATGGACACACTATTGCAACCTCAAGACTGAAATGAAGACAGAAGCATTAAGAAATCAAGGCTGGATATGCCTGTCTGGGGCTCTACACCCTGGCCAGGGAGGAGAAAACACAGACTGCCTTGTGGCACAGAGCCATTGGTTAATATGGTGAGTAAATATATGGTGTGGTATGGAAGAGAAACAGAATGATTCACATCATGTGGAGAGAGGCAGAGCGGAAGAGTGAGAGGCAGTGAGGGGTGGGCTGAAGTAGATGGTCTTGCTTGCCACCTGGGGCCATGGTGATATCCAGCCCTGCAGCAGCCATGGCCTGTTTTGTTGGCAGTGGCTTCTGTGACCACTGAATACTGAGGACAGGGCTTCACAGAGTTTGCCCCGCCCCTCACTGGCTGCAACTCTAGGAAGAACTGGCTCTGCACCGTGCCTGTGCAGTACAGTAGAGCTGACGCAGTTGACAGGGGCATGAGTGATCCAGTCAGACAATAGGAGCATAAGAGATCTGGCCCCTCCTTTCATCTGCCATACAGTAGTGTGGGCAAGGGAGAGAAGTCCCATCCCATCACTTGCCACCTGGGACAGGTAGAAGAGCTGGCTCATGGGTGACAAGAGCATGAGAGTTGACCCTGCTTCTCATCAACTGCAGCACTTGGGAGACTGGCCTCTGCTGGGCAACAAAGTAGAGCTGACCCTGGTACTGTAGGTACAGGTAAGCCAGCCACAAGGGCATGAGAGCAGGAGAACCAGCCAGGCCCTGGCTCTTTACCACAGTGCTGGAGAGCTTACCCTGCTGGTGACGATGGGGGAGAGCTGGTGGGTTGACCAATCACCCAGACCCAGAACCAGGGCTACGATTTGCCCACCCCAACATTCACATTCACCTCATGTATGATCTGCGAGAGCATGTGAAGGGGCTTGAACCGCAGACCCAAAGCTACAGGATCTCCATGACACAGGGCAACAACAGGATATCTAAGAGGATCCCCAGTGAGGGCCCAGTATTGATAGTGTATTAGAAACTAGAGGTCTCAAATCACGCCAATGACTCTTTGCAATGAACACTTGCAAATAAAGATGTGTGGGCTAGAGGGTTTGCTGTGTGACACTACAGCTTCCATGATGAGATTTTCTGTTATTTTTTTCTTTTCTTTTAAATTCTATTTTGTTTTATCATGGGAAGGGTGAATTTTCAAGGGCAAAGGGCTGATGATGAGTGGAATGGAGATGCATGATGCGAAATCCACAAAGAATCAATAAAGGTTAAATTAGAAAAAAAAAGTCAAAGACAGTATGGGATACATAGCAAGTTTGAGACTCACCTGGAACACATGAGTCTCTCTCTCTCTCTCTCTCTCTCTCTCTCTCTCTCTCTCTCTCTCTCTCTCTCTCTGTATGTGTGTGTCTGTGTTTGTGTGTGCATGTCTGTCTGTCTGTCTGTCTTTCTGACTGTCTCTCTCTGTCTCTCTTCTCTCTCTGTCCCTCTCTGCCTCTCTCTCTGTTTCTCTGTGTGTCTCTCTGTCTCACACTCTCTTTTGTTCTCTCTTATGTGTATGAGTGTGGTGTCTATCTCTTTATCTTTCTATATATTTGTATATGTAATCATATATATGATTAGATTCTCCTAATAATCATACATTAGTGTGACTACATTAAAAACAATTATATGCCTTAAATACGTGAAACACATTCAAATCACATTTTAATAAACCTGTTTTTAAAATGAAAATTATGTTATAGTTAGCTTAGGAGGTAAGTAGACATTAGGTATTTGTTGGGCAATATTAAGAGTCAGAATCTACATTCTCACCATTGAAAAATATTTTTATTATGTCCTCCCAATTCTCTACTGGAGACAAATGGTCATGTAGACTCCTATTAGTTTTCTATTGTTGTGGTAACAAATTAACACTACTGAGATGCTTACTACCACATAAATTTGTGATTTTTTACAATCTTGTGGTTGTACAAGAAGGTGACTTTCCCTCTAAAGACTCCAGAGGGAAGTTCATTTCTTTGCCCTCCATAGCTTCTAAAAACTTCCTTATCTTGACCAATGACTTCTTCCTCTAATGACATTCAGTCTTTCTTTCCTTAAAAACAGATAATCTCTTTATGGATTTTAGGAGATAGATTAGTCCCACCCTGACCAGTCAGAACTTCTCCTTATCTCAAGGTCTGTAATTACCTCTGAATGATAATATCAGGTCCCTGGGATTAGAACACAGAGAGTTTTGTGCTGGATCACAATTCTGCCCATCGTTGCCATTTGCTCTGTGCTTTTGAAAAATTATTTGGCTGTATGCAACTTTGGAATAATCACAAATGTAACTGACTCAGCTTTTGTTTGGATCCAGAATATCCCCAAAGACCTATTTGTTAAAAATGTGTCTGTCCCTAGTTTGATACAACTAGTGAAACTTTAAGAGTTGTGGTCTACTGTGAGATTTGCTCTGTTGGGGACAGGCTCTCAGGTGAGACCTGTGGTTCTTCCTATACTATTTTTCTTCCCAATGGTAAGTGGTTTTGGTCTGCAGTCTTTCCTGCCACAATGTACTGTTTTACCACATACTCCAAAGTCAAGCTGCCAGTGGATAATAGATACAAACCTCCAAGTTCATCAGCCACATAAATGTGGTGATACATTATTTATGATTTAGTAAAGCTTGCCCGAGGATTCAGAAAGCAAAGTCACCCTCAAGCTATAGAGATCAGGTAGTGGTGGTACACATCTTTAATTCCAGGACTCAGGAGACAAAGGCAGATGGATCTCTTGAATTCAAGGCACCCAGCATGATGTTGAATCAGTTCAAAAGAGTAACAGAGCACCAGGGAGGTATAAGAGATAGGAGCAGGGTCTTCAGTAGTCAGCCACAGGATTCTCCAGCCACACTGAGGAGAGCATAGCAGTCTGGGATTGCAGTCTGAGGTTTGGTGCAGCTATGACCACCTTTCAGTCTGAGGTAAAGGTAGGAGCTAGTGGCTGACTGCTTTGCTTCAAGCTTGAACCCCAATATCTGTTTCTGCATCTTTTATTTATTGTGCTACACATAACCCTCTTAAATTGATTACTGCAGGGATCTGTCACAACCACCAGTAGGCATTGGACTTACTATGAAAAGGAAGAGCTTGAACTTCAAAGGTCTGTGAACCCATGTATTTTTCTCTAAATACACATTCAGCAGATCTGACTAGCACCCTTCATTTAGAAGTTAATGGAAAACATAGCTCCAGTTTGGCATAAAACAACATAAGTCATTATAGCCTCTCCACAAAGCTTCTGGATTTTCCAGAATTCTCAGGAGTTAAACACAGGTAAAAACAGGTTTGTGTAGCTAGACATGATACAATCCAGTCACCCTAACACTGCTTCTGTGACTAATACGGCCATGAGTACAGGCAATCATTCTTAAGTGAGTGCCCTTTGTGTCTTCTGAACAAGAAGTCTTCTGCAAGAAGGATTTAACTATGTGGTAAGACCTTATTTACCTCTAAATGATGATATCTCCTAAGTTTTAGCATTTATGCTTTCCATACTGGATATGAGATGGAGCTAAGTCAGTTAGAAACAGCAAGTAGGAAAAGAAAAATATGAAGTCAGGATAGAGTTACCTCGGGTTGTTCTTGAAGACTCTTTTACTTTCCTTCCACTTGAGGCATTTGGAGACAGTATGTCCTCATACCATGTAATAAAGGGAAGTCAGGATAGAGTTACCTTGGGTTGTTCTCGAAGACTCTTAACTTCCCTCCACTTGAGGCATTTGGAGTCAGTATGTCCTCATACCATGTAATAAAGTGAAGCACAACTTCAGGAGAGGCAAGTTAGCATTTCACAAAACACATGCTTTAATGGTCAGCAATCTGGTGTTTGATAGAAATATATGACCACTTTCCTTCCTTCAGAACAAACGCCCCTCCTTAGGAGAGGCCAGAACATCACATCTCTGATCTTATCTTCTCCATTGTTGCAACTTCTCATGATTCATCAGAGTTCAGAGTCATTACTGGTAAGCAGACACAGATGCCCTAAAAAGTTCACAAGCACTGTAAATTGCTGTGTGATTGGTTGAGTGCATTAAGGTCCTTTTTTATGTTCATTCCATTCTCCCATTAAAAGGAAGTAAAGTTGCACTCTATCATAGTCAACCTATTCTGTTAGTAAAAGCAAGGAAATAGCATCATGCATGGCATATTTGTGGATTACATGAAAAGATTTTTTTGTGTATAAAGAATACAAGTAATAATTTTCTTCAGAGTGATTTAGAACATATTATAAAAAGCCTCCATTTCCAGAGTCCAGAATATAGATCTTACTACATAATCTATGGTTCATGAGAATTTCTATTTTGAATGGGAAAAAACATGGATTGTGTCTATCTGGTAATTATCTGATATTTAGGCCTATAATTGCTTTTGCAGACATTTCTCATGATAGCTGATGGACTAAGGTGTTCTTATAGTGATGGCTTCTATCATATTACTGATGAATATTAATAACATTAATGCTTGTGGAGTTAGAACTGGGAAACACCTTGCAGGTGAGTGAGTATAAACAGTAAAGAGATTCAATGGAGGTGACATGGGGAATACATAATTTAAAAAAGAGAATAAAGAAGCTGAGGCAGAAAATATTCCTTTATCAGTTCAACAGCAATTACCAAGTATAATTCTATGCACTTGTCTACAGTGCTAATCTAACAAAAGAGATGTAAGAAGACATGCCAGAATAAACAGGAAACTCTGAAAATATGAAGATAGTCAAACATTCAATAATGTGTGGTTGGGTGGAGTAGCCAGGGAAGATGCTGTCTTCCTAATGAGAAGAAAAATAGCAAAAAAAAATTAGAGAGAGGGGATCTCGGGTCATGATGAATTCATTCCAAATATATTAAACTCTGATTGTAGTGATGTCATCCAAGAAGAGGGGCCTGGCAGGCTGTGGTGGTTTGAAAGAAAATGTCTTCTATAGAAAGTGTCACTATTAGGAGTTGTGGCTTTTTGTAGTAGGTATGACTTTGATGGAGAAAGTGTTTTACTGTGGGGGTGGCTTTAAAGTCTCCTATGCTCAAGCAACACCCAGTACACAGTTCACTTCCTGTTTCCTGTAGATCAAGATTTAGAACTCTCGGTTCCTTCTGTAGCACCATGTCTGCCTGCACAGTACCATGAAGATAATGGGTTACACCTCTGAGACTGTAAGCCAGACCAAACTAAATGTTTTCCTTTATAAGAGTTGCCATGGTCATGGCGTTTCTTTACATCAATAGCAACCCTAAGTCACAGTCTTTTAGGGGAGCTTATTGGAATTTTGAAGGCTGAAGTGTACATTTCAAAATCATCTATCAGAGTTATAATTTAAAATCACTGGAAGAAGATAAAATCTGAAGCATTGTGTGTAAATAAAATGGACAGCTATGAGCTAAGGTCCAATAAAGGACCCATAGAAGACATGAGAGAAGAATCTAAATAGCATGGAGTTAGAAAAATTAAAGGAACAGAGATTTTCACATGTTGAGAAAAGTTAACAAAAGTCCAGTTGAAGAGACCACTGTGTGAACTCCTGTATGGAATCCAATTTACTCCAAATTTTATACAATTCAGAAGTCAAGCAACCAGATAGTATATAAACATAACATAAAATATACAGATAAAGCTACTAAAGGCTAGTTTTGCTAGATGATTTTGTTAACATCTAAATGATAGCTGCTGTAATTCAGTACTTTTGATAAGTTAGCTAAGGATTGTCATTATATAGAAATGAAATGTGGAAAGGTTTATTATAAATTTGTCTTACAATCTGAACATCTAAAGAATAAGAACATACATAAATTAGTCTGATAAAAATTTAAGAATAGGATTCCTGTTTT